>NC_047663.1:49748515-50978515 GCF_011762505.2 Arvicanthis niloticus
AACTTGACCACAACATTCTTGGACAAAATTGGCAAAACCGTCTCTCTGTCCAGATTTCAACTTATGAACCTCAATTTTCAAAACAGAGACACTAAAGGCTTGGGCAAGGGACCAATAAACGTAAGGCATAATGTCAGGTCTGTAGACTGGCAAAGGATGCTTTCTCCTACTGGCTCATTCACAGGAATGTAGAGTCTACTCAGCACCAATGATATATGCTTGAGATAGCCAGTCTTACTCACTTAAAGGACTGGTCCCTTTGAGGGGACTGGGGTTTGTATTGAGACAGTCTTCCAAGAGGAAACACCAATTATTTGAATATTCATGGAGTGAATTTCATGGTGGGGGGTTAGCACTGAGCATAACAGCTGGATGGACGTGCAGGTTGCAAAGAGACCTAATTTTAGAGTTGTTTTGACATTTTTCCAAGGTTTAGTCACTGGTGCCGGGGATAAGAGGAATCCTTAAATAGAGAATGCTGCTTTCTGAAATGTGTGTCTGTCTAGTTACTTCCAAGGCACAGAGAAGGTTCTAACTAAAAAGGGGTAGGAGATGCCATGGCAAGCTGATACTTTCTTAAGAGTTAAGTGTATAGCTATCTACCTCACATGAGGGCCGATTTCAGACACTCCTAGATATTTATATGAGAGAAATGAAAACGTATGCCTACAAACATCAAGGCTGTACATAGCTTTCTTGCCACAGTCAAAATGAAGAAAACACTTAGAAATCCACCATAAAAATGTATAAACTCTAATAGAGCCAAGCAGTGGGTCTGAAATCAGCAACACTGTAGAGAATGGAGCTCTTCAGGCCCATGCTACACGGACGAGTCAGTCATCCAAATTCACATACAGAATAAAGCCAAAACAGAGGGAAGGGCATGTGGAATTGTTTAGATGAAACCTCAGAACAGGCAGACTTGCTTGTGGTAGAAACCAGAGCAGAGGTCACTGTGGGGTAAGGAAAACAGGCCGGGAATGGCTATGAAGGAAACTTCTAGAATGTTGACATTATCTTGTCTGGGCAACATCCTTTGTGTCTCTGGGACAAGTAAAACAGAATGCGGTTTTGTCTCCTATTCGCAGTCTTCTCTCTTGGCTTCCGTCCTTCATTCATCCGTGAACCCCGCTTCTCTGTGCATCCAGAACCTGGTACTTTGTAGGAACTAGGCCCAGGTGTAGTCTCCTCCTTCTACCTTGTCCTTTTTTCATGCTCCTATAAACTTCTCTTGCCCCTCTTCTTGGATCTTACTTCCTGTGTTTTGTGTTCACGGTTGGTTATTTATATCCATGAGTTAATTCCTTTGCTATATAGATTCTAGCTACCTGGTCCCTGGTAGGTGCTCAGTAAGTATAGGGTATGACGACTAATCTTAATTGTCAACTTAACCGGATATGAAATCAACCTAAATGAAAGATTCTGGGAATTCCCATGAGTGATCTTTCTAGATTAGATTATTTGAATTAGGAAAATCCAAGTTAAAATGATCAGCATTTTCCAGTGGCAATCTAGGTAAAGGAAGGAGGGAAGAAGAAAGTGTTGTGTTTAGGCTGCTTGGCTTCAATCTTGCTGGCAAGTTCATCTACTCTGTTGCTGCCTCTGATACAGTACTTTGCTGATAATAGAACCAGCATCTTTGAGCTTCTAAAATAGACTAATGGCTAGCAGTTGTTCAGGAATCCTGCAGGCTTCTCAGCTCTAGACTAGGACAACAGAGACATCCAGCCTCTTGGGCTAAGCATCTACGGGATTCTTGCCCTGTGCACCGTGAGATATACATTGTTGGATCCTCTTTTAATAAAAGCAGTAAGCATGTTCATGTGCGTGTGTGAGTGTGTGCCTGTGTGTGTGTGTAACTGTGGTTCTGGGAATCAAACCAGTACTTTGTGATTGCTAGAAAAGCACTCTACCACTGAGCTACAAGCCCCAACCCTCCCCCCTGCCGAACCCTTTTCTGTATTTGTTAGAACTGCATTGCATGGTGCTCTGGCTCCCTTCATTTTTCATCCGTGTAGGATGCAAGGCACACTGATCTTTGCAGGAGCATCCTCTGGGCCTCCAGAGAAGACTAAGCTGCCAACATTTCGTGGAGTAATTAAATGACAAATACCTGCGGGCTCTCAACTGGAAAGCTTGTAGCAGCACAGCCTTTCCATATTCATAGGACTTAATCAAATCTGAAAGCACAGACGCCCTTCTCAGCCTTTGTACTAAGGGTCTTAACTAACAAGTGGGGAAACTGAGGCTCACAGTGTCAGACCTGTGAGTCTTTCAAGGACATATTGGGCTTGTGCAGGGCAGGGTGTGTATCAGTGTTTCTTTTCTCCTGTTTCCATGAACAGAGGACACATCTGTACCTCCCTGTGGCGGGACAGAGTCAGCAGCACTTCCACCTTCTCTCCAACCCCTTCCTATTCTGAGAAGAGGAAACATCAGGCTGGGGCATTAGTGCAAAGAAGCACTGCTGGGCAGACACTGTCCAGCTTGCCAGACATCCCAGCTTCTTCACATGCGGTAGGCTCAGGGTCAGGACATCTTCATGCATGCCAAGGAGGTCCAGATTCCCCAAGCTCACTGAGAGGAGATAAAGGAGGGAAGGGAACTTTGATGGTATAGTCAGGCCTCAGCCTAGGGTGAGTTCTCACTGTCTCTATTGGAGATGAAGTTGCTACTGTTGTGTTGATCTTACAGGGCTTCCTGTATGTGTTGTCAGAGTTAAATGCAAAGAACACTTTTGTGCTGGGGAAAAGCATCTGTGGACTGGGGTCAGCCTGATTCTTGCTGCCCGCACAGACCAATTAGTTAGAGATGATGGAAGAACTGGGGAAGAGGAGTTGTCAGGGGAGAGTTGTCTTAGTTTCTTATCTGAAGGACCAGATGGATGGGGGAGGTTGCTTTAAACAAAGATCATGGGAGTCAGGGAGAGGAAGGGTTAAGGATAGTGTTGTCTGAAGGGGCTGCAGAGCATCCTTGGGAGGAGTCCAGGAGAAAGGTGGAGACATAACCACATGAAGGTCCTAGGAGAAGCCTGGCCTGGTAGGAAGCATTGAGGCATGTGGGTGTGAAAATACACACACACACACACACACACACACACACACACACACACACATATATATATGAAGCAGGGGACAAAGAGAGATGGGGTAGACAGACAGACAGACAGACACACACGGAGACAGAGACAGAGGGAGAGAGACAGAAACAGTGACAGAGAGAGACAGAGAGAGCGAGACAGAGAAAGACAGAGACAGAGGGACAGAGGGAGAGGCTAAGAGGCAGAGAGTCCGAAGACTGGAGTGCAAATTCACAGCAGGCTACACAGAGACTTTAAAGCAGAGTGATGGGTGGAGAACTAAGAGCTAGGAAGCTGAAGGGTGAGGAGATGAGGACCAGTGGCTTTGGAGCCAGGCGTGTGCAGTGTCTGCAGCACTAAGAGTGAAGCCCATAGGCCAACAATCACTGTCTCCTGGGAAATTCTTCCACCCTGCTTCAGCCCACTGCTTCAGAGGCCCAGCTATCTCTGGCTGAACAAACACTTAAGTTTACGATTCCATGGTGTCAGAGAGAGTCTTCGTACACATTCCTTAGATCTATTAGCATTAGATGAGTTTTAATGCTACGCTAAACATCATTTTTAAACTGATACTTCTAGTTGCTTATTGCTAGTATGTGTAAATGAGCTGATTTAAACTGATCTTTAATGCAGCAGCCTGGCCAAATTCCCTCGAGAATTCTAATAATCACATGATAGATTTGTTCCTTTGGATTTTCTGTGTGACTCATGAATGAAATAGGAGGATGACTGAGAAGAGGCCTTGGATTTGGAAATCAGCTCTCTTGGTAGACTTAGTGAAAGCTGGGTCATTGGAAAACAGGGAGCCCTGAGTTAGACTACAAAGCATTGGGCTAAAGGTTCTGTGTTTTCAAGAGAAATCTCTGCATATGGACTGGATTACAGACAAGCCAGAATCTCTTTTTTATCCCATTAGGACTGCCATACTTTCACAGGGAGCCAAAACCAGAAGTTGGCCTTGTTGATTGACATTTTCCAAGCTAGTAGAAGGACATCGTTTCTCAGATGTGGGCAGGATATTATTCTGGCTACTGTAGCCAATGATTCTGCGTTCCAGAAACATGAAACCTTCAATCCTCAGGTCCAGACAAGCCAGCATGGCTGAGCCCCTTATCTGTGACTTGGGTGACACATGACATGTGTGACTTGGGTGACACATGACACGTCCACAGAGATGTTCTGGATGATGTTCCCTCTTGACTCACGGGGCAAATCCTTAGATATAGTTTCCATCTTGTGCCAAAACATAATCACTTTCAATGCAATGATCACAAGCAAAAAAAGGTATTCCAGGAATAACCTAGAAGTGTCTCTGATTTTCAGTTTAAAACATGAAATTATTTGAAAAAAGCCAAAAAATTATAACGAGTAAGAGACTGGGCTACCTGGCGTGGATATTCCCTGATGTGTTCAGTACTTCCTGGAAGGGTCTTTAGATCTGAATTGAGTCTCTTGGAGAGACATCTCTGTGTGTGAAGATGATGGCTGGGATATTAGAGGTGACCCAAAGTACCATCAGTGACAGCAGGTTCTGATTCAATAGCCAAGATAGAGATCCCATGGCCACAATATCCAGTCTCATATTGGTTAGCAATGCCCTCCCTCCTCCCTTTCTCACTGTCTCTGCGGAAGGCTGAGTCCTCAATGAAGTAATAGACCTTCAGAGTTCTCTCTCTGTCAGGCTGGGTGCTTGAGGATCCCAGTGTCCTGGTATCTGGTTCAGCAGGGATCCTGCCATGCCTCATCACTAGGTAACTGGCTTCAGGGCAGTTTTATTTGCAGTAGGGAGAAATGGATTTTAAGCTGGGCATGGTAATATAGTCCTGTTCTCAGGAGAAATAAATAGGCAGGTTTCTGAGAGTTCAAGGCCAACCTGGTCCACATAACAGGTTTCAGGTCAGTCAAAACTTCATAGTGAGACTTGTCTTTAAAAATTCTTAAGCTTGGCCTAGAGAGGTGGTTCAGTAGTTAAGAACACTGACTGCTTTTCCAGAGGTGCTGAGTTCAATTCCCAGCAACCAGATGGTGGCTCACAACCATCTGTAATGGGATCTGGTGCCCTCTTCTGGTGTGTCTGAAGATAGCTACAGTGTACTCATATACATAAAATAAATAATTCTTTTAAAAAATTCTTGAGTTTTAACTTTTCTGAATCTGAGCTTCTTTGTACCAAATCTCTCAAAATAAGCCTACAAAACCCACAAGTTTGCAGCCAACAGAGTCATAACAGAGGCAAGGATTCTGAGTGCCAGACCATGGGATGCAGGATGTTAGAGGACAAGCTGTTCACACGTTCTCCACCATCATCCCACAGACACCTGCCAGTTACAAAAGATTTGAACTCAGGGTCCTGTCTTCTTAAAGTCTTAAAGAGGACCTGACTGTTTAATCCTGGGAAGGTAATGATCCACTTTTGCTAAGGTTTCAGGGTGAAGGAATCCAGTGCTGAGCCAGATCTGCATGATGCACAAAAGTCACACACTCTGGGACATCCTTGGAACATCCCTCTATGCCGACACAGATTTTACAGTCTGTCTCGTGGCACATTAAGGGTGCTGCTGCTGAGGCAGGGAGAGCCTTGGTCTCCTGGGCTGAGGACAGAGTGGAATCCACTAGGCCTTGTGAAATAGTAGCTGATGCCAGGACCCAGCTCTTTCTTTCTATTTCCCCAACTCCTTCACCTTCTCTTTTTCCTCCTCTATCCTCTCAAACTCTCATGCCTCAGGTCAAAGTTCAAAGTCACAGAAATGCATTAAGTCAGTTATAGGTCCTACATGCTGAGCCTATGGTACTGACACATGAACAGTGTTGAGGGCAGTTGGTGCATAAGATAGAGAAGACATCTTTTTTTTAAAAAAAAAAAAATTTAGGTCATGGTTTTGGGCCAGAGGTCAGGCAGGCTTTACAGCTTTCAAAGGAAGCCACAATCTCTGGATTCCAGAAACCAGAGCTAATGGGATGCAGGTTTCAGCTCCCCAAAGCCAAAATGCTTTCTCCTTTCTGACTTTCAATTTCTTTCATGGCTAAATGGAAACTGTGGTACCTCCATCTTAGAAAGTTTTTGTAAAGGTGGATGTTATGCTTTCTGGCTCTGGAAGATGATGGACTAAGTTATTACAGAATCCTCCTCTATTATAAATACCTAAATGCAAAATAATTGATTAAAACATAGAACTCAGTACCAAAAAGAAAATTCTCATAAACAAAGGCATTAAGAGTGTGAGTTGAGAAACATGGCGGTCACAATTACATCACTAACCCAAGCTCTGCCATGGCAACATTGTTTCATTCTTGCTCTTGCTTAAGTAAAGGTCTTAATGTTAATCTGGAACTTGCTACATAGACTATTGGCTTTAACTCACAGGTCCACCTGCCTCTGCTTCCTGAGAACTGGGATTAAAGGTGTGCACAACCATGCCCAGCTACAGCAGTGTATTTCAAGAGTCCCACATTGGATGCAGCCCAAACATTCACCTTAGACAGAACAAATAGAGATAAATTAGAATGATAGAGCATTGCAGACAATGACAAAAAAAGAAGCTAGTTATACCAATAACGTGGATGAAGTTTAAGTAAAGAAGACAGTGGAGCATTTGTGTTCTCTGAGTTTGTCCTTAGATTAAAATAGAGATGAAGACAGAAACTCTGAAATTGGGCAGCTGATGTATGACTCTGTGCATTTGTCACAACCCATGGAAATTTATGCCGCGAAGAGTGAACTTTAATATATACAAGGCTTTTTTCTTTTTTCCTTAGAAAAAATAAACTAGGATGCCAAAACACAATGTTATCTGTAACAAATAAATCTGTTAGAAATGCATTGTGTGACGAAACTGAAGCATTGCCGGGTGATGAGAGCTGACCTGAGAACTGCTGGAAAATGATGTGACACTAAAGCCAAAATGACTTGAACTCAAGGATCCTATAACTGAGGATTGAATTGTACCCTAGGATGGACCTGTACCAGAGGATTAACCAGTACTTAAGACTGACCATACCTAGGGAAAGAACTTTAGTTGACCATTTTGCTTCTCACTGAGACATAGGTTGTCTATTCTGAAGTTACGTTACAAGCAATCTAGAGTTGAACAAATAAGTTAATAAGTGATGAGATTTTGGAAGCCAGATTTCTCCTCCATCACAGAGTTACAAACAAACAGGGTAGTGAGGCTAGGATGTATGCACTGACATTGGATTCAGGCCAGATGGTATACTAGAGACACAGATGGAGGCAGAAATAATCACAGGTCTGGATGCATGCAGGGGCTACACACAGTCACACATTTCTTAGCTGTGTCCATTGACAGTTGGGTGCTTTTGCCATAGGTTTATATAAGTCCTCTGAGTACACTTGGGGACAGGCTGGACATTCTAAGGTAGCAAGATGAGGAATACTAAGTGCATTTCATTGTTCAATGTTACCAGTGCATGCAGGGTTTATCGGGATGAGTCCTATTATAAATTGAGGAGCATCTGAACATGACATCCTGAGACAGGCAAATTGAGAGATACACAGTTGCCAAGGGGTGGCAATGTAGAGGAGGTTTTAGTAGGTATGGCACAAGGGAAACTTCTAAGGCAATGAACTGTTCTGAGTGATGAATACATGACACTTTGTATTGATTGAAACTCTTGTAACATCACAACACAAGCAGAGAATCCTAAGGTATACAGTTTTTACAAGACCATTTAGGAAGCGGAGGTGCCTACTGACTGTATCATAAATGTATGGAACGACTCCCTGAAAGAGACGAGGGGATGGCAAAGCAAGGAACCTCGGAAATAAGTCTATAAGTCAGAAGGCAACAGAAACTGTGAAAGCACTTTGTATTTGGAAAAGCTGCTTTCCATGGGGGCATGGAGCGTTAATTCTGAAACCTCTATACGTGCCTGATGAAATCAAGTACAGAAGACCAATGGGAGGAGCCAGATCTAAGGGAGGAGGCTACAGATAAATGAGAGGAAGGAATTGATAACCCACATTGTAACTAGTTAGCATTACAGGCACAGTATGCATTTGTCTTTAGCTCACCATAGATACAGAAACTTAAATATTTGGAAACATAGGTATGTGCATATACACAGGTCAGCACACACAAAGATCTCTTATTATTCTGTAAGCTCAAATAAGAAGGAACTACATTTATCTCCATTTACCCCAAGGAATACATTCCTAAGACCCCCACACTGTGGATTATCACCAAGCTCTGTGTACAGACTAGGACTCTTTAAATACAAACCTACCATGCTCTATACACACAACAGGCCTCCTATTGTGGATCACAATATAAGCTCGTGGCTATTCCTGCCAGCTGTGACTTTGTTCCACTATCATGAACTCTAACCCTCTGAAACCATATCAAAATTATTTACAACCTTTTCTGATATTCCAGTAGAATTTGTAAGAAAGTTAAAGCTACATGGATGATCACGCCAGAGAGTGGTCTAGTAATAGGACACATTCCTGTTACTTTCCCTACTATAGAGTGACGGAAAGGGGAGCCAAGTGTTTTGCTGGTTAAACTGGGTGGAGTAGAACTTAGGAAGCTGATAAGGTCCGGTTACAGGAAGAGCTGACACTGTGGTCCCAGCTTCTCAGGCAGGAGAATGCAATCTCATTACCTTCTAGCAAACAAGGGTGGGGCATTTCCATGTGTGTTTGAATGAGGCACAACTGTTTATGTTAAGGGAGCAAATTATGACTCTGAAACTCATTGGAAAATTCACAGATGCTTACTTAAAACTGAACTGACAGCCTTAAAGGAAGGAGAAGGGATATGGATGGAAGACTCTGGGGGAGAAAAAGGTATTTGGGAAAATTCAAAGATTCCTGGCAAGAGAGATGGAAAAAGAGCAATTAGGTGGAACTCGGGGAAGTCTGAGGAAGAAGAGATGAAGGACTATAGGAGCCAGAGGGGTCAAGGACACAACACAGAAACCCACAGAATCAATCAACCTGGGCTCACAGGGCTCACGGAGACTGAACTGACAATCAGGGAGTCTGCGTGGAATTGACCAAGGCCCTCTGCATATATGTTACAGTTGTGTGTTGGTCTTCTTTGGAGACTCCTAACAGTGAAAGCAGGGGTTGTCTCTGACTCTTTTGCCTGCTTTTTGGACCCTTTCCTCCTAGTGGGCTGCCTCATCTAGTCTCAAGAGGAGGAGAGGTGCCTAGTCTTACTGCAACTTGATATGTCATGGTTGGTTGATACCCACGGGAGGTCTCCCTTTGCTGAAGAGAAATGGAGGAGGAGTGGGGATGGAGCAGAGGAAAGGTTTGGAGAGGGACTGGGAGGAGAGGAAGGAGGAGAAACTGTGGTTGGGATGTAAAAAAGAAAAAAAGAAATTTATGTAAAATTTTATATAGAAATTGAAAACAACTGGAACAGAACTCAACTCCAGACAGAGCGGCATTGTTGCAGGGTTTGGAGGATGTATGGAAACTTGAAGGTCACCACGGACAACTCTTCTTTAGCTCAGAAACTCAGGGAATTTATGAGCGGCTTACAATTTTGGAGAAAAGGAGGAATCATCCTCAAGGTCTAGAGGTGATGTCTAAAGAGGGAAGTAAGCAACTTTGTGAACATTTTTCTCTCAGTCAAAATGGAAATTTCTTGAGGTGATCGAAATACTGGTCTAGTGAAGCTTAGACAATAAAAATATTGTGATACCAGGCTTAATTTAAATAAACTATGGTTAATGTAATATACTTTCAGGCAACATGGCACACTATAAAATATTGCCAAGTAGAAGAATCTATACATAGAATTAGTATTTTGTGCTCCACCCCACCCAGCACTAGGGACTGAACTCAGGACCTCATATTCTATCGACTGGTACCCCTACTGAGCTCATCCTCGGCCCTATAGTGCTGATATCTGGAGAGACAGTTTAAAGTTTGTTGGCTTAGTTATTTAGGGTAGCCATAATTTAAGGGTTTAATGATTGTTTACTTTTTCACTTTTATCACCTTATTTATGCTTAGAAAAAGGATAGTTAATGAAATGCTATAATGAAAAATGATCCTGTTCTTTCTCTTTTAGACACACAGTATTGATACACTAGCAGAAGAGCTGGTTCTCACCCGAGGTGGGATAGGATGGAACAAGGTCTCACCACACAGAACATAGAACAACTTAAACCGTATGAGTCATCTACTTCTGGGTTTTCTATTTAGGATTTTCAGACTAGGCAGCTGAAATTGTGGAAGACAATACCTTCAACTGGGGAAATGGTTGCATATCTCATAGCAGTGCACACAGCCAACACACACTCTTGGTTTGCACTATTCTCAAAGTAACAATAGCAGGACATCTTGGAGAAATGATAAATGCTAAGATTATCACACAGGAACTGTGACTGTGGACCATGCAGTGCCGGAAGATAAAGAGATATTCAAAACATACCATACAAGGGTTATCTACAGAGACATCTTTGTGGTTAGGAGCACTTGCTATTCTTCCAGAGGACCCGAGTTTGGTACCCATGTCAGGCAGCTCACAACTACCATAACTCCAACTCCAGGAATCCAACACACTCTTCCGGCTTTACACACTCATTAAAAACATTATATCTATATATTTATATTTATATATTTATATTTATATTTATATTTATATTTATATTTATATTTATATTTATATTTATATTTATATCTATATCTATCTACCTTCCTCTGTCTGTCTGTCTGTCTGTCTATCTATAACAAAAGACACTGCAAACACACATATACACAAAACATTGAAAAGACAAAGGAGCCACCTAAGAGACTCAAAATGGCTGTGGCTGGAACAGTTGTGGCCACAAAATAAAGAAATAAATACCAATGGGTCTAGAATGGCATACATAAGTGGTTGAATGGATAGGTGGTAGAGAAGAGGGAAATCTCTCCTGCAGCAAATTCCAAGTGATTTAGAGAGGCACTTTGCCTTCAAAGATGTGAATACCACCTCTCATCCCTAGACCATAACCCTGAGGCTCCATGGCCATTAATACAATTTGGGGTGTGAAGAGTTAAAATAAAGTATCCTTACAACATATAAACCTGACAAACATCACCCAGCTCATAGGACAGCAAAGCTGACACCAACAGCCACATGTGCTGATCTCAAAAGCCCTTGTTCTGCTGATGGGAGAACAGCTCTTTTTCTGCAGCCTTCCTTCTCCCAGTGAGTATAATTAGTCAAATTATGAGACAAATGTTAGTTAAATCTGAATTGAGTGTTAGCCTATATAGTATTTGGTTAGAACTCTTCAAAACTGTCATGTTACAAAACAAAGAAGGCTGAAGAAGCTGCCATATCCCAGAGGAGCCAGGAGAGACAACAGTGACAGTAGGTAAGGTGGCATTTAGGTGGGATCCTACAACAGAAGAATATTTGGTACAAACAAATAAAATATGAATGAGACAAGGCTAGAGAAATGACTTAGCAGTTAAGAGCACTTGTTGATCCTGTAGAAGACCCAAGGTCAGCTCCTAGCACTGATATGTTCACTGAAAACCACCCAGAGGTCTAATTCTGGGGGAATCTGATGTCCTCTTCTGACTGCCACAGGCTGGAAGGCACATGGTACACACACACACACACACACACACACACACACACGTTAATTAATTGTATACATAAAATTAAAATAAATTATGATTAAAATATGTGTAAAGTGTGAGATTTAGTTAACAATAAAGTATCAGCATTGATCTGCACATTGTAACAAATGTATTGAAACATTAAAGGCAATACTGATGCCAGAAATGGGGGAGGGGTGCATCCAGAGACTCAGTACCATTTCTCCAAGTGTTCTATAAATACAAAATTACTCCACAATGAAGTCCTTACTTTAACATATACTGAGACAGAGAAGAAGAGGATCATAGTGAGAAAAATATAATGAATTCTGAAGACAGACCTAATAGAGGAAAAACTGAGGAAATCTGTGGAGGGATGCTGGGAATGAGCAGAAGCAAAGATAGGAGGCACCAGAGGGCAAGGTGAACACAACCTCAGCCATATTGTTCCCTATTAGGAGTCAGAATTCACTTCCAAAAGGAAAGCCACATGACTACTGGGCAGCCCTACCCTCAAGGTAAGCCCACAGCTCTTACAAATATCAAACTAGTCATAGATTTCAGTGAGATGGTAACTCCATTGGCATTTGGGGGAGGGGGGACTCTATTTCATAATGGTATGTGACTTGGTGGCAAGTGCCAGGTCCCATCTTCAGACACCCTATTGTTAAAAACTAAGCTATCTCAGGGACCTGAGGTCAGGAAACATTCACAAGTCAAGATCTTCAGTTTGGCTTGCTAAGAGCTGTTGGGTGAAAGAAAGCTGAAGGGCAAGGGTGGAGAGCAGCTGGACAGTGGTGGGCGGAAAAGTACAGACAGCAAGAGGCTGGCTCAGGCAGGCAACCACATAAGGAGGAAAGGCTCTGCCCTTGGTTGTGGGAAACTGTCATCATCAACTGGGGATCTTACTGGGGTCTGAGAGCTCCAGCCTGAGGTCGCAGAACGTAGGATGCCGGAGGTGCTTTATTTGTCAATCACTGCTGGAGAGCAGGAGAACTCTGAAGTCCCAGGGTTGTACATGATATCTACAGGATCACCCCTCCATCAGGGTTATTAAAACTCAGGAGGACTTAGAAGCACTTTTCCCCCTTGATTTCCTTATTAACCACACATCAGACAGGATTAAAATCTAAGACATACAAAGAACTGTGAAAAATTAAACATTAAGCAACCAAATCATTCAATGAATGAATAGGATAACTGACTGAATAGATGATGCTCAAAAGAGGAGACACAGATGCTCAATAAACACTTGAAATGACATGCAGCATCCTCTGCCATCAAGGAAACACAAATTAAAACTGCTTGAGATTTCACAGACAGAAAGGCTATTATCAAGAAAGTAAATAGCAAGAAATGTCACCAAGGACTTAGAGAAAGAAAAACCTTTATACACTGATGGCAGAAAGGTAGAGTCTTGTAGCCATTATGGGAATCAGCTGGATATTGTGGGTCTCCCTGCTCCTGTGGACCATCAGCTGATACAGTCCACATGGGGCGGTGGGAGCAGAGACGTTGAACAGGGGGTTCAGAAGCTCTGTGAGTATATATGGTGAATAAACCACACTGGGCCACAGTCAGTAGGCAGATCAACTTTATTTAGGGTGATGGAAGGCTTATAAAGTTTTGGGGGACTGAGGGTAGGGACATCCAGGATGGGCTTGTGGTACCTGGAATGGCTTATTAGCATGGGGAAGCATTTCGGGACGCTCAGGTGCTGGCTGAACAGGTTTTTGTGAGGAGAAAGAAAATTGGTCTTATAAACTGATTCAAGCTATGTGACATTTCTCAGATAGAGGTGTATATGGGGGCTTAGAATTCCCCAGAGGAGGTGAGAAGGAGAAACCCTGCTAATGAAAGGGAGTCCCCCATACTGTGCAGAGTCCAGAGGCTATCCGTTCATGGTGGACTTCCACCTTAATTAAAAGAGTTTTCCCACAGAAAAATTTTAAAAAGGAAATAAGCAAGCAAATGAACAAACAAACAAACAACAGCAGAGGAGAAGGAACTACCTATAAACCAGTTATACTCCTGGTATATATCCAAGATTTTAAGTCCATATACAACATAGATGCTTGCATACCTGTTGGGAGCCGCAGTGATTTGCCATTCCAAGATGGCGTGGACATCCTGTCCTCCCACTTGTAAACAACTGACTGCGAAGTTGCAAAGGCAGAAAGACCGCCAAGTCACTGGCCAATCCAAAGGCGTAATATTGGGTGGTGAGCGAACAGCCAATCAGAAGTGAATACGTCACTCTATGGTGTATTTAAGCTAGGCCGCCGGCTTTTCCCGTCCTTCCGCATTTTCACATAGTAAAGCCTCGCTTTGCAGTAACTACCCAAATTCTGCCTCTCGTGTTTCTCTTCCACAGGCATGGGGGGACACAGGAGGCACACGTTATATCTGGCGCTGAGAACCCGGGAATTTCAAGGCGTTGCGGAAGGCCCCCGAGACTCGAGGAGGATTAAAAGACTGCAGGTTTCGAGGTACACCAATACTTTTAACTACACCACTTTTAGTAGTTAGCAAATGGAACCAGATTTAATGTCTATCACCTGACAAATGATCAAAGTATAGCAACATGTATGTATGACGGTGCCGTGATGAAACCCAGCACAGTGTACACTAACTTCAAAAGCTAACTTAAAAAAAAAAAGAAGAAGAAGACTGTACTTTAGAAAATTATCTGCCACACAATGGCAGGGGAACATCAATTTACAAAAAAAAAAAAAAAAAAAAGTCATTGTTGCTGGGTTTGAGCATACAGAATTTCAGACTATTGAATAAAACCACCAAGACGTGTTCTAAATCAAACCTTAGCAATTGGTGATGCATCCTGTAGTGTTGAAATACCGAGGAAAATCCAGAAAGTCCCTACCATAAAAGACAGTAAAATAATTAACTCTGATGGAGGTGGGCTGAACTTTCCTGGAGAAGCTGGCTGTGACCTGTATCTAAGGTTGTGGTTATATGGGTCATACCTTTCAAAAACTTCAAAGCTGTACCTTAGTGCTGTATAAACTTTCAGCTCACATACAGTTAGGGAAAGGGTTAAAGACAAAGGAATGTATAGAGATGTTCTGTAATTGATGAAAGTCATGAACTGCTAAGGATTCAGTAAAGTTATCTATTTGTTTATTCTCTCATACTAAACATCCTTACTGCAGCCTCCCCTTCCTTTACTCCTCCTAGTCCCTCACCCACTTTCCTGCCCCCTCCCCATCCACTCCTCCTCAGATCCCTTCAAAAAAGAGCAGGTCTCGCAGGAATATGAAGAGAACATGGTCCAACAAAATGGAATAAGAGTAGGTGCAAACCCTCATACCAAGGCTGGACAAGGCAACTCAGTAAGAGGAAAGGGTCCCAAGAATAGGCAAAAGTACCAGAGACACACATGATCCCGCTGTTAGGAGTAGCCCAAAACCCCAAGCTAAACAACCACAACACATACACAGAGGGTCTAGCACAGCCCCACGCAGGCTCTGGGATTGCTGCTTCAGTCCCTCGGAGCTGCTGTGAGCCCTGGTTTGTTGATTCTGTCAGCCATGTTCTCTTGGTGAGTTTCCAAGGCCAGGAGTAAAATTAATTACAGGTTAAATAGCCTGAACTCCAAGTCTGAAATAGGACATGCTTTAGAATATGAAACTTTTTGAATGTCTGGGCACCAAGGATTGGGTTTTTTTCAGATTAAGGTTACTCCTCTGGATTAAGAATATACCATTGTAAAGGTCAGTGCAAACCCTCCAGCATCCAAAACAGTTCTGACTCAGAAGCACCTCTGGACCCAAGCACTTTGGAGAAGGGACAACCAACTTAAGTGACAGAATGCTCACATTGTATTCTATCCAGAAATTATATCTACTTGGGTCATGTTGTTTTCTGAATGGAGTATTTTAAACAACTGCTATTAAATTTGTTCTTTGACAATTTTACACAGGTGTCTAATGCATCCTCATTTCTCTCACCCCCAGCCCTCTTTTGTTTCTTTCTCACTGCTGTCAATCCCACTTTCTCTGCAAGTTCCCACACTCCTGTTGAATGGAGTGTTTTTCATCAAGTGTTTTTGTTTGTTCTGTTTTGTTCTTTTGTTTGTTTTGGTTTTTGTTTTTGATGTAAGAGGAACCAATGAGAGAATGCAGAAATGTTTCTTAGTATAAGTCAGAAGAGCAGTTACCTAAGAAGGGCTAGGACTGACCAGACTGCTCAGTTCTGGGGGCCATTGATTTTGATGTTTCCAACCGACCACTGTTGCGTAAATGTGCACAGAAATTACACATCACAGTTAAGATAAATAGACTTTCTGTGCTTTACTCCTGTGGGTTAAACATTGATCAAGAAGTTGAAAATAATGCTTTAGGCACATGCCTGAAACACCCTGCAGATATTGAATAGGGTTTTTCTGCAGGGCAAGCAAACATTCATTGATACCTGAGTAAAAGGGAGTCTACGGCAGACACAGTGCTAACCCCATATCCCATGAGTAGGGGATGCTCAGGCACAGGGCACCATAAGAAGTGGGGGAGGGGTACCGCCTGAAGAACCATCTCTTAGCTCTCCTCTCAGCCCTTCCTCCCTTTTCTCTTTCCCAGATTCCTAGTTTCTTTGACACCAAATGGAACATGAGTCTGTAGGTGCTAATGTAAGGGGTATGGCACTTATGTGAGTTGTCTTTCAAATTTCTAGGAAAGGGCTTTGCTTCAATGGCCAGCCCTGAACTGGCCACAGGAGTGGGCACTCTGAAAGCTGTATGTGGGGCAGGTTGAATCAAACACATTTCAGTGGTGGACAAGGTGACAATGTGAGCTCCTGGAAAATGGCCTATGTGAGCAAAGGGAATCATGGGTAGAAGTGGAGCCCCAAATCTAATAGATGTATTCTATTCTATAGTAGTGACACACATATTCAATGTCTGACCCCGTTCCCTTAGTTCTAGTGCCAAAGTTATGACTAATGTTTTCCCTCTGATGTCACTTTCAAGTTTGTGACTACATACACTATGCTTTACCTGTCTGCCAGGCATGATGTTAAGTCTCTCAGCATGGATTGTCTTGTTGTGGAATAAAATGAAGTTACAGGGGTCATTAGACTTGTTGAAAGTCACCCAAATCAGAAATATTGGATATAGGATTCAAACCCACTCGATCTCTCTGGTCTCAATATGTTCTACCACCTTCTCATATTGGTCTTTGGGAGTTTAAATTCACCTTAATCAAAGATGAAAGATGAATCTACTCACTCCTTTCCTTAATATTCTTCCATATAACCAATCAGGATTCCAGATTTCCTGATGTTTTATCTAAACAGTATCAATCCTCTTCACCCTGCATCTACGTCGGAACTGTGAGGCAGATCAAGTTTCCATAAATAGCCCATCAATATTTCCAGCCCTACATACTTTTACATTTGATACTCTTCCCACTGAGAGATGGGTTCTTGTTTCCTCCCATGAAACCTTGGAGAACTTGTTGCTATGGAATTTCTAAGGGACAGTCATACAAGACAGCATACAACCTCCATGAGATTCTCTTGGGAGGTTGTCTGTCCCTTGGAACTTAAGTCAGGCCAAGAGAAACTGTACTTTTGCAGAGAGTCACTAGGAAGGGTGGCTCATAGGGACAGAAACTGAGATGGCACCCTCTACTCTCAGTCCCATCTGAGATCCTAGCTAGCAGCCAGGGCCAACTGGCCAGCACTGTAAGTGAGTGGGCCACGTTAGACATGGATCTCATCCTGGCAGAACCACCCTAGCTAATGCCACATGGAGCATGGTCACAGCTTTCTCACCCAACTCTGTCAAAATTGCAGATTCATGAGTAAAATAAGCATTGCTTTGGACCATGGAGCATGATTAGTAGTTTGTAAAACTGAAACAACTTTCAACCTCTGTTTTCTTGCCAGAGCCATACATTCAACTGTCTCCTACACATGTTCCCTCCAATGTTCTAAAAACTGAGACTTGTTGTGATGAGCAAGTCTCATTCCTACTTTGGACATAAAAATCTCACGAAGAAATGCCTTTTCCATCTTTGCCATAAGAAAAAAAAAAAAAAAAAAAAAAGAGCCAGATAACCTACAAAGTGACAAGTTCTAAGCTCATCGGTGTCCTGAGCAATTGAGTGGATGGAATCCTGAAGAGCAACCGTGTTAGTCGTGAGACATCAAAGTGCTGGAATTACTTCACAACACAACTTAAAGCAGAAAGAATTTGTCTGGGATCATGGCTTCAGAGGTTCAAGTCCGTGTCTGGCCCCATTGCTTTCAATTCCATGATGAGGCAGAACACCACATGGGAAGAGAGTGGTGGTGAAAGAGCTATCTTTCCTATGGCTTACCTATGGCTGCCAAGAAGTAAGGCTTTCGGAAGAAGAGAGGAAGACCTGGTGCAACACGAAGAGAATTTGTTGTGCAAACATAAGAACTCAGCATCCCCATAAAAATCCTGGTCTCAGACCTGTAATCCCAGTGTTCTGTGAGTGTAGTTGTAGAGGAGACAGATAGTGCCTCATTCTAGGCTCAGTGAAAGATCCTGTCTCAATGAATAAGGCAGAGGATGATAGAACAGGATACCCAATATCATCCTGTGACCTCCACATACATATGTATACCCTTATCCCCTCACACACACACAGGGGAGAGAGATAGAGCTGCCAATGACAAGATATTCTTCAAAAGCAAGTCCCAAGCAACCCACTTATTCCAACCACACCAAAATTCTACATTCCTCACCACCTACAACTATTACCATCAGATTTTGATTCCATGAACAGATTGATCTGTTAATTAGCTTAGAGCCCTCATGGTCCAATCACGTCCCAATGATTAGATCTATTTTATTTGCCTGCAAATTCCTTTTTGGAGTCCTTCATTTGTACTCATGAGAAATACCAGAAGGAAGGAGGCTGGAATGAGTCCGTGGCCAGGCACATCAGCTCGGCTGCAGTCATTCAGTGTTAGCATTACATCATTATGACAAAATGCCTGAGACTGACAGCTTGATATGATGAAACGTCTGTTTTGCTGATGGCTCCAGGGGTTTGCATGCATGGTTGGCTCTGTTGCTTTGGGGCCTGTGGCAAAACAGAGCATCATGACAGGGAGCTGCTTATTTTCCAGTGGTTGAGTATTAACCACATTAACAAAAGGTAAAGAAGAGACTGGAGTCCTTAAGCCCCCTCAAGGGTGTGTTCTCAGTGAATAAATTTTATTCTGTTAGACCTCACCTCCTGATATTTCTACCACCTTTCAGTAGTAACAGCTTCAACCCATGGACCTTAGGAAAAAATCAAACTACAGAAGTTACAGACACCACAAAACTCCATAGCTAGCTGACTAGCTCTAACAACAGTTATTTGATTGTCCCCAATCTGGTATTCCCAGCATCAGTACCACTTTTAAGTCAGTTACCTATCTCTTGTTAATATCTAGTTCATCTATTCTTCCCATGTGTACCTAACAGTTTTTATGGCATATCAGACATTGTGTGCAGAAAGATAAAGGTTAAGGTCAATAAACTTCATTCTTGAGAGTGGACACACTTCTTTCCCCACCTGAGTCTTAGTATTGGTGTTGAAGTAATCTGGTGAAGGAATGATGTAGGTTAGGGTGTTCTGTTGGTATCTGTCTTTCCAGATTCTCTGCTGGTTCTAAATCCTGGAAGGGTGGTTGCCTCATGTTCAGTGTTGACTGGCTTTCCAAGGGCCTTTCCTGCTCCTCTTTCATGTCCAGCTCCTAACAGCTCCTGCATACCTACGCCACAGAACTTGGTTCTCTAATGTCTCCAGCATCACCTTGCGGCTATGCTCTGAATGAGGCTCGTGGGGGTCCAGGGCGTTTCCTCCTTGCCCTTGCCCAACTCAGCCTTAAGCAGATTGTATGTAGCTGGGCTACAGAGATGCATCCTGTTCCTCTCCCCTGTGGCAGCTGAACATTTCCTCAGAAACGTGATAAGGGATGAAAGTTTTAATCTATACAATGAAATGACGTCCCCTAAAAATGGAAAACTCTGTGTTACTATAAAAGACATTTTAAAATGGAGTTTTAAACTGCTTTAAAAATATAATAGACTGTCTGAGATGTTTTAAAGAGTAATAATGTTTTGGGGGTTTATAGCATCTATAGAAGTAAAGTATATGTCTGCTATCATACCAAAAGTAGGAAAGAAGACACAGAAATGCACTGTTCTTGGGTTTTTACACTGTATTTGAAGATGTAGAGGACTATGTCAAGGAAGACTGCATTAAGTTAAAGAGATGTATCATAAACTCAACAGCAGTTATTAAAAAGTGAAAAAGAGATATGACAAATAAACCAGCAATGAAGACAAAAGCAAGATATTAAAAATGTCTAACTGATTCAAAAGAAGGCAGGGAACGAGAGCAAAATAGAAAATGCTAGCCGATGTAAGCAATGCTGAAGGGGAGGACACCAACCTGGGGGGATACCGACC
This sequence comes from Arvicanthis niloticus, assembly GCF_011762505.2. Classification (NCBI taxonomy): domain Eukaryota; kingdom Metazoa; phylum Chordata; class Mammalia; order Rodentia; family Muridae; genus Arvicanthis; species Arvicanthis niloticus. The sequence goes on from NC_047663.1 coordinate 49,768,610, forward strand.
TAGGGGGGAACACTGACCTTGGGGAGGAGCCAATCTGGGAGGGCCTAACCTGCAGGGGGACACTGACCTGGGGGGGAACTAACTTGGGGGGTCACCAACTGCCAGCACAAGGAATGGTGGAGGGGAGGACACTTGACTGGGGGAGGACACCAACCTGGGGGGTGTACACCGACCTGAGGGGGGCACCAACCTGGGGGAGGAAACTAACCGCCAGTGCCATGGCTTCTGGACCTGTTGTGTGGTCAGGTGTGTACAGCCTTCTTCCAGAGCCTCAGCTGCTGTAGTGTGCATCCAGCTTTCTGCCAAGTACTTCTAAAGTGTCAAGGCCATTGTTGGGGGAAAAGAGATCTCCTGTCCTTACTCCTTATCTCACAGATAATTTTAAGCTCCAAAGAGTCTTTATAAAAGGTTAGTGACCACATCAAAAGCTATCTGGAGATAAAAACTACTAACAAGTGTAATTTTACTCAGAAGTGATGGAATCCATGTTCTCCTCCTTTAGACTCAGCACTCAGAGTCCCTTGTGCTTGCTCTCAGTGTGAAAGGTAACCGTGTGTGTGTGTGTGTGTGTGTGTGTGTGTGTGTGTGTGTGTATGAGAAAAAGAGAACATGAAGTTGCGAGGGAAGATGAGATGGAGGGACTAGGATGAGTGAGGGGTGAATCTGTTCATGATATTTATGTAATGTCAGTAAGGACATATACAACCTGAGCTCTATATGAATGTCTTGAGTGAAAGAATTAAAAAAAAGGAAAACATTTACAACTCATTTTATGAGGCCAATATTATTCTGATACAGTTATAGGCACTACAAGAAAACAAAGCTATAGACAATGCCCTTTGTGTACCTGGAAGCAAAAAATATTTACAATATTTAAAGGGTGCTACATTATATTTTCACAACATATTTCTAAGAGATGAATCATTCCCAGAATGGATAAGGAATTGCTAGAACCCAATAAGAAGAAAATAGCACAATAAAAAGCCAAGATTAAAGCCTATCCTTCTACCAAAGGGGATATAAATGGGAAAAGAGCACACAGTGAGATGCTAGACACATTAAATAATCAGTTGTGGAGAAGAGCAAGTGCTAACAAGAATTCAACGGCACCCTATCTTAGTTGATCTTCTATTGCAGTGAGGAGACACCACGCCCAAGGCAACTTATAGAATAAAATGTTCAATGGGTGAGGTCCATGACCATCGTGGTAGGGAGCACAGCAGCAGGCAGGCAGGTATGGCACTGAAGCAGTAGCTGAGAGCTTACATCCTGATCCACAGGCATGAAGCAGAGAGAGCTAACTGAGAATAGCATGGGCTTTTGAAGTCTCAAAGCCCACCCTCAGTGACATGTTTCCCAGGAAGGCCATGCCCCTAATCCTTCCCAAAGACTTCCACCAACTATGGACCATGTATTTAAACCTATGAGCCTGTGGGGGCCGTTCTCATCCAAGCAATGGAACATTCTATGTCTACTTAAAAAAACCAAAATTAAAGAAAGCAAACAATTAACAGCAAACAGGCAGCAGTTCTATGACTGTGAAGAGCAACTGGAGTGCTCACAGAGTGGAGGTGGCAAAATGGTGCAGACACTTGAAAAAGAGCTGGGTGACTCTTACAATGTAAAACACACATTTGCCACACTCTAGAAATCCTGTCTGCAGGCATTTTCGCATGAAAAGTGAGCATGTACCACACAAAGAGGCATCCACAAACACCTATAGCTCCCTTGTTTGTAACAGGCCCACGCTGGAAGCAGACAGGATGCCATTCAGCAGGTGAAAGGATAAACACATTGCCATCCACACAATGAAATCTGATCCATGAAATCAGAGGTAAAGAGTCCACCTATGTAGTAACATGGCTGATGTACAAAGCCTTATTCTAAGTGAAAGAGGGGACAGGGGACAGGCTCCCTTCAGCACTATGTGTTTCACACAGTCTGAAAAAGTCATGTGGGTGACTGTCATAGCTATGAGATCTAGCTTTGGGATTCTGAAGATAAGGGAGTGAAAGAAAGTCTTGGCAACTAATGCAAAGGTTTTATGCCCCATTACAATAGTGGCTGCACAACTGTACATACTTAGCAAAGATCATGGGACAAAGATGAATTCTACCACATATAATTTCATTTTCGATGAAAAATTTTAATGTGTTCCTCGAACCCACCATGTCCCTTCCCCACAGGCTCCTTTCTCAATGAATAGCACTTGGTTATCCAAGCTGGAGGGCCATCCACAGAGTTCCTTTATGTTCATGTGCAATTACTAGGCCCCATGGATTCCACCATCTGTTTTCCTTGCTCTTCTCTTGCTCCTTCTCTGTTTTCACTGCCTCATCTGACTTTATAATGTGTCTGTCTCCAAATGACTTACAGTGGTACCCAGAGTGGACTTCCTCTGAGCACATCACTGCCTTATTCAGAGCCCTTGCTTGGTACGCAGGACATGCTTTAGAGCTTAGCAGGTAGCAAATGCCTTTATAAAGTGGCACACACAGATTGGAAAATCCCTTTCTATGTCACTGTCCCTCCCTATACTCTGTGTTCTAGGCACAGTGATGGCCCCCCCTCCTGTGACATTTCCCATTTTGGATGCTAGTCATCATGCCTGACACACCCTGGCTATTCATCTCTACAGATTCTGAGGCAATTTATTGTTCAGAGACTATACACTGGCTCCAGCCTTTCAGCTTTGAATCAGGAGCACACCACCCATGTATCGTGTGTCTTGAAGAATGTCTACATGATGTGTTCCTTCACATGGGGATGCTAACTGCCTCTGTTATTGTGGCAGCTATGCATGCTGGCCTGACTTATTGTCTTGTTTTGGATAATTGTGTGATCTTCTTCAATATAGAGTGAGTAGGGGGGCTTAAATGATCTGACCTGTGTTGAGAGCTTGAAGATGTATGACTTCTATTAAGCGCTGGGGATGGTAAGAGAAAGGGGGGGTGAAGGAGATGTAGGAACTAGAGGAGGGGGAAGGGGAGGAGATACGGGGTGGACAGGCAGGCAGACTGTGTGCACACCAGGAGGATGCTGGAATCTGCCTTCCCACTGAAGGGGAGCAAAGTGTGACTTGGAGTGTCTAATGTAGCGCCAACCACAGGATCTGGGCTGGGTTTTACAAAGGCCTTTGCCATATTCCAGGAGGCCACACTTCTTCCACAGCTGATCTATTAGAAAAGGTGCCATTTGCTTCCAGGCACTCCATAACCCTCGTTTGGCATCTGTGGGAGCTCTGTGAATGATGTACCAGTCTCTATCTCCTCAGGATTCACCTTCCCCAGCCAAAGACTCATTACTTTTCCTCAGTGACCAGTGCTTGGTGGATAAAGTCCAGACCTCTTCTAGTCCTAGGTCTTAAATCCACCATGCCTTACAAGCACCTGGTGACCTTGCCAACTGCTGTGCTTCGCTCAGAGTTCTGATTTGTCAGGTCTCTGGTAGAGCCTAATAAGTTGCATTTCTAACAGGTCCCTAGGTCATGCTCAGGCTGCTGGTGCTGAAACCATAGCCGGGGAATCTGTCTCAGATTACCCATAGATCTTCCCTGTCCATCTAAATCTTAAAGCCAGATCACACTCCCAACAGACAGCCATCTTCCACCTACACACCAGATTTGCCAGGTTGGTTGACCACTCAAACCTCAGTGGTGACCGCCTTCCTAGAAGCTGGGTTGTGTGAGAAGTGTCTGGACCCTGAAAGATTTGTTATCTATACAGATGTTTTATAATTCTGAGATGAGAGCAAAGCAGCTTCCCTGGAAGCTGAGTATATACTCCAGGTACAATTGTGGCATGGATTTAAGAAAGAAAGACAGCAGCATTGCTACCACTGTTAATTTTATGTTGGCGAGGCAATAAAGATTAGCCCTGACCAATAGTAATTAGCCCTGACCACGAATGATTTTAGGATAACCATAGACATTCTTTCTTTTAAGAATAAAAAGTTAACTTTGTATGTGCATGTGTGTCTGTGTATGGATATGTACATGTGTGTGCCATTGCCTGTAGAGGCCAGGAGAAGCACTGGATGCCCTGGCACTGCAGATACAGATGGTTGTGAGCTACCCTATGTGGGTACTGCAAAAGCAGTATGCTCTCTTGACTGATGAGCCATTGCTTTATCCCTTGGAGATTTTCCTTTGAAACTATCATCCTTCTCAAAGGATGGACACAGCAGAGAATCTGTAAACACATCAATAATCTTAAAAAAAAATCTTAGTTACATTAACATCTTTGGCCGCTCTTGAACTTTGGGATCATCTTTTCCTGTATAATTTTGCAGCCATGCATTAGTCATTTGAAAAACATCGGTCCGCTGGGTTATGCAGATCTTTCGGGTGTTGACACATTTCATTATCCGATATTATGAATTTACATTTGTTAATATCACCACAAATCTCATCAAATAGGTCTTTAAATATTGAGAGCTCCTGGGCTCATTACAGCAGTTAACGCATCTCCAAGACTCTCATTTTCATCTGAAAACTTGATTTAAAAAAAAAAAAAATCACCCAAATCCAATACTGTAAGTTGTTTCTCTTGCATTTTAATAAAAATCTGAAAGATAACAAAGCTTGGCTAAGAATTTCATGGTTATCAGCCATTCCTTGACATCAAAAATTGAGTTCCATAAGAAAGTATGATCGAAATCACAGTGTCCGTGATCACGTGAAAGCCTTCCCCCTAACAGCCATTGCTTCTAAAGTACTGCCCTTTGGCTCTCTCTCATCACATTCAAACAGTGTTATGTCCCCTCCCCCCCCAGTGTGTGTGTGTGTGTGTGTGTGTGTGTGTGTGTATCTGAATGTTCATGTGATCACACATATGGAGCTAATGTTCATGTGATGCTTGTCCCTGTGCTGTGGAAGCCAGCAGTCAACAATGGGTGTTGGTCCTTCTCACCACTTTGTTTCATTTCCCTATTCATGTGTTTCTTAAGACAAGATTACTCACTGAGACCTGGAGCTCCCCAATAAAGTTAGGCTGGCTGTCCAGCAAGTCCAGCCTGTCTCTGCCTCCACACTGCTGGGATTATGAGCATGCATTATCATGTCTGCTTTTCACATGGTTTCTGGAGAGCAAACTCAGGTCCAGATGTATCAATGTAAATATCTCATAGCGGAAAAGGCAAAATAGCATATTGCTATTTTTATAAAATTTGCTTTGGCCTTAGGGGTCCTTTGAAATGTCTCTGAGATCCCCAAGAGCCCTAGATCATTTACTCTTCTGAATTTTGTGATCTGAAATTTGGTCCATTTGCAGGAGCTATCCTCTCTGCCTGCAGGGTTCATACATCTTCCTTCACTTAGAAGAACACAACTCTCCTTTCAGACTATGCTGAGTGATGCCCTGAAGGTACATACTCACTTCTTTCTTGGACTAAGGCCGGAGTTGTCCTTTTAGAAGCTGTGCTGGGCCCTGGTCTTCAGTGAAAAAGCCAGTGGGGACAGATCAGGCTGAGGCCTCAGGAGGGCTTGAACAGGTACACAGCTATGGCTGTGTGTTCCTAGGTCCATATAACATGAAAGCAGAAAGCAGATTCAGAAAAGTGAAAGCATAAGGGAAAAAGGATTGAAACTGCAAACAGGAAGGAGAGGCAAAGGCCAGAGGAAAACGGTAGGGACCTAGTGGGGAGAATTCCTTGACCAGAAGAGAAGCGACTGTGTGTGGTCAGTAGAAACAGTGTATGAAACCAGTCTGTTCTTAGGAATGCAGATATACACTTAATCTGTACAGAGAAACATGAACCAAGGGGCTGGGAGCTGCAGAATACCTAAGTTCTTGTTTGTGTGTTTGTTTGCTTGCATCTGGAGTGTGTGTGCATCCAAATGCATGTGTCTGTGCACATACATGCAGAAACCAGAGAAGGATGCCAGAGGGTTTTTTTTTTTTCTGTCACTCTTCACCATGTTCCCTTGAGACAGGATCTCTTTGTGAGCCTGGAGCTTGCCATTTTTCAGCTAGGCCAGCTGGTAGCAGCTTTGTGTCTTCCCCACTCCCAGCTCCAGACACCTGCAGCCACATCTAGATTTGCAGTTGGGTGCTGGGGATATGAAGTCAGATGGCCATAGCTGTGCTTGCACAGCCTGTGTTCTTATTTCCAGAGCCATATCCCCATCTAAGCTCTTTGATAAAAGCATGAGGTGAGCCAAGGGTACAGGGTTTGATTGAGTACAGCTAAGAGTTGGCAATGAGTCACACCGTTTCTCCACCACCTCCAGATTGTCTTGTCAGTGGGTCCCTCTCCAGGGCAATGGCATTATAATGAGGAAGAAGCATTTATAAGACTCTCCCTGCATATCAGTGGGAGATTGATGCAGTATCCCCTGTAGATATGAGAATATGTCAGTGCTCGAGTCTCTTCTATCCACCAGTGTATTGTTTTCATAGAACATATGCACAACCCCCCCCCCCCACACACACACACACACTTCAAATCAGCACTTAGAATCTCCAGTGTAAGTTACGTGCTATGTAAGTAATTGCTACATTGTACTGTTTGGAGAATGAGGACAAGGAAATGTATATATGTTCCAGTACGGCGTTTTTTCTCAAATTTGTTCAAGCCATGGATGCTGAACCCTCACACATAGGGTGACAACTGTGTATGAAGCTAACAACAGATAACTGGCAGTTTCTCTCCATCTTTGGGAAGGACGCAGGAAGAACTGTGGAGAGAATAGATCTGCACAGTAGGTAAATGATGATATTATAAAGAAGGACATGTGAGCTGCCTAAAAAAGTTCACTGAGCCTAAGGAGTTGAGATGGGGTTTCTGTGGACACCTGTTATATCTGCTTATAATATTTGATGGAGATAGATAGCATATGGCCCCAGACTTAACCAGACTACATATCACATGGTCCTCAGAGCCACAGTGTTTTGTCTGCTAACTCATCACCAAATCACACTTGGAAGGGAGACATGGTGTTCAGCAGAAGCTGACCCCAAATCCAATCATTTTACTGAGCAAGAAACCAGCTTGTCTCTGTTCACGGCTCTTAAGATTTAAGTGTGTTAAAGAGGGCATGGCTATGAGTTTGTAATCGAAAAAGGCTGTAAGCTCTCAGATACTTGTTTGTGACTTGTTGATAGATGTAAGCCTGTGTGGGGTGTAATGGGGGAATTCTTGTTGACATGATAGCAAGAATCTTGGGGTTATCTTCAAATATGTCAGTTTATGACAAGGGTTAATACTGAGGACTTAATTCAGCACCTAGACCTAGGAAGCTCCTAGTCTGGTGAGTCTGGGCTGGTGATAAGAAAGGAAGAAAAACTCCTGTCAGAAGCAGGAAGATATCAATTTTGGCAGGCCCATGAACAGAGGTGAGAGAAATCACAATCTTCTTAGGGGCACAGTAGCCATGCTAGCCTTGTATAGATGCCCTCGGTGGATTAATTAGCAGAAATTCAATCTTTCATGCTTCTAAAGATTAGAACACAAAACATCAGCAAGTTTTCTACTTCCTGGAATACTCTAAGAGACTAGAGTCTGTGCATGTCAGGGTTTCTTTTAGCTTTTGGTGTTGCCTGCAATATTCAGAGTGCCTTGACTTAAAGTTATCTGATTCTGACCCCTCCTTCTATCATTATTCTGCATAGCTCTCAGTGAGGGATATTTCTGATGATGGCATCTCACTTTGAATACATCTACAAAAACCCTTATTTCCGAATAAGGTCACATTGACAGACAGTGAGTGTTAAGACTTCAGTATATATATTTTTTTGGCAGGGAAGGGGAAGGAAGGGGAGAATGTGACTTACATTAATCCCTTACCACAAGCAGTTGAAGCTTATCCAATAGGCAGCTGAACAGGGAGGATGATCACAAATCCAAGCAGGCTTCTGTCCCATGGTGATGCTCTACTCCAGATCTGTAGGTTCTGGTGAACAAGAATGGTAAGGCAAAAGCAAGGAAACCCTGGACCTTAATACATAAGGAAAGGTAAGGGTGAATTCTTAGGAACAAGGGGGTCAAGGTAGAGATGGAATCTGCAGTGGGGGCATTTCTGACCCAAATCCCTTCCTTGGCTAACTGAATCTAATTTCCCACTCATATGGATCCCATTTTACAGGTGAGACTCAGAGGTCTTTACTATGAGGAAAGAGCCAGGAGAGGGGTAAGCAGGGTCAGAGATGTAGGCAAAGCTGACAGTGCCCCCTAGGGGAAAAGCATCCCCTCCATAGTGTCCCCTCAGGCAAGCGCAGGTTCCATTCATTCTGGACAACTCATTCATTTTTGTCTTGATTTTCCTCTGAGATGACTCATTGGTCTGAGCACGTTCCCCTGCATCAAGAATGGGAGCCACGGAGTACTCTGTGGTTTAGCACCCTCTAAAGTCATTGGCGACTGTGATGGAAGTATCTGGGGGTCAACAGTAAAAGACAGGGGCAAAAATTATTCAGGCCCTTAAAAACGGGATAATAAGGTAACTTTCCTCCTCCCGGTATGAGCTCATTTAATTGTAGAGATCTTAATAAATTCAGCCTGATTAACTCCAACCTTGTGGGGGAAGGTTATTCAGTGCTGTGGAATTAATTTCAACAGAAGCCAAAAGAAGGAAAAAGTCAGAGTGAGGGGGGAAACAAAAACTTTCAGTACAGAAAAAAAGAGGAGGTGTGTGTGTGTGTGTGTGTGTGTGTGTGTGTGTGTGTGTGTCTCGGTCAACCCCATCTGGGAGAATCTATTGATCTATTGGTGGACAGTGAGGGCCAGGATGGCTTGTGAAGCCAGACCATGGCCTTCTCAAACCTGCTGGAACCCCAGGCACTGCCTTCAGATCTCTGACGTGGTTTATATATAACTCAATAAAGAGATGTGAATCCCCCAAGGTCTGTAGAATGATCCTGAAGCTCTGTCCTGCCTCAACCCACCTATCTCCAACTCAATCCTGGTGCAGCTTTGCCCCTGAGTGGCGTCACGTCCCTGATACTGCAGTGCTCTGGAGTCCTTTACTCACCAGTTACTTGAGCTTGGAAACATTCACCCTTTGGACTTTGGTTTGTAATCCTCACTGAGAGGATGAAGTACTTATAAGCAGAGTGTCCATCCTTACCTAAGAAATAGGAAGGCTTGGGTCTGAGTGTCTCTTTGCTGTGTGTGTGTGTGTGTGTGTGTGTGTGTGTGTGTGTGTGTGTGTGTGTGTTTGGGGCAGGGGGTTGTTTTGTTTGGCTGGCCTTTCCCCAGGGCCTCAGTGCTATCTACAGCGAACATATACCATCTGGAATTTTCCATGTCAGACTGCTCAGGTTACCTTTTGGGTCCTTAATGCTGACCTTGCTCTACAGGTCATCCTGAGTAATCAGAAAAGGGAGCGCATGGCCTAGATCCTTACTTTTTAAGTGGGGTTCAAGGGAATTGAGGGTTACTGGCTCGTGTTCAAAGAGTAATGAATTAATACCCACTCCCAGGGCCAATATGGCTTCTAATACATTTGAGAATTTACAATATGCATTAATTAAACAATCTCTGCTCCTTTGCCCAGGTTCAGGGCTCACTTGTAAGGAAGCATCAGAGAGCAGGACTCTGACAAGGGACAGAAAAGGACAGAGGACTTGCCCACTCTCCCTCTCAGGTAGAGCATTAGTGATGAGGACACCTCCCTGTGTAGGGAGACTAAGCTGGTGCTGAGTCTGGGGACCTCATGAATGAGTTCACCACAGGGTTGGTTAAACGTGTCACCTTGGTGGAGATCGAACAGGACAGTGTGCTGTTCTCCAGCCTGTTTCCACTGAGCATCCCCTCCTTTCCCTGCTGAGCCCCACAGCTGTGGCTTAGTCACTTTCTGCAGCTGATAGGCCATGAGGCCTAAAAGCCACACCTCCCACAGACTCAGAACTCCCTTTCCCTCCTGCTGGGTCAAGTTTGTGCTCTGGTTGGCATGGGACCCAGTGCAGGAGCAGCTCTGGGTTTCTCCTTTCAGCAAGGAGTCTGCCTCTGAGACCTGCTCTCCCCTTTGCTGACAGATTCCAAATCCCCAGCCTGCAGTCCCAGTGCCAAGGACACCTCTTCAACACAACGCCAGATAAACACAACCCCAGAGATTAAACAGAAGACAGCACAGCATGGAGAGGAAGGCATGCTGGGAACTGGGCAGAATCCAAGGCTTGGAGCCCACAGGACCCTTTGAGGCCTCACAGCATCAACTCCGTGTTTGTGTTTCGTGAATACTCCATTCCCCCTCTCCATTCAGTGCTCCTTTCTCTAACATGGCTACCTAGAAAACTTCAGAACTGCACCATGCCCTGTGTAACGGGGTGGTATCAGACCAACAGAATCTAGGATCACCTGGGAGATGGGTCCCAGTCAGCCTGTGGGGGATTACCTTGATTACATTAATGAGGTACGAAGACCTTCCCACTGTGGGTGGCCCTGTGGCTGGATCCTTGACAGTATAAACGGGGAAAGAAGCCAAGCAGTAGAAGCATTCATTGTTCTCATTCCTGGACTGCAGTGTGGCCAGCTGCTTCAAGCTCCTGCTGTCTTGACTTCACTGCCATGACAGACTGTTAGCTAAAATAAACTTTTCCTTCTGTGGGTTGCTGTTGTCAGGGTATTTTATCACAGCAACAGAAGACATTAAGAAACCCTGCCTGGCCCAAGGTCATTTTCATATCTGAAGCCTACTTCCTTGTTCTAGTCTAAAATTTAGAATCCTGTCTGAAATTACTTCTTTGTTCTGGCCTAATATTTAGATTCCTGCCTGAGATTACATCTTCGTTGTAGCCTACGATTTAGACTCCTACCTGAAATTACTTCTTTGTTCTAGTCTAATGTCAGATTCCTGCTTGAAGCCTACTTACTTGTCCTTGGCCAATGTCATATTTCTGTCAAGCAGCCCCTTTCCTTGTCCTTGGCCCAATGTCAGCTTCTTGCCAAGCAACCCCAAAGGCTCTCCATCTCTCCCCCTTTTTTATGTCATTAACAAGACTGAGTCTGTCTTAGGTCGTTCTGACAAGAATACCTTCCTTACCCATCATGGAATATGCATTATCAAAGGCAACGTACTTCTGTCTTAGAAAATTACCTTGGGCTAGGATAGGGAAGTAGGCTCAGATACTTTGGTCATCCTGATATGCCTTTAGAAACAGTGATCACGGGAGTGTTCATGAAACGGGCTTTTGCCTTGCTTTTTCTTTGACTATATGTGTTTATTGTATTGCTTGTTCCTCAACTATTTGCATCTATTGTATTGCTAGACCCTTAATCTAGAACTGACCTTATTAAATGCATGTAATCAAAATGATATAAAAGCATAAAGGAAGAGGGGGTATATGATAGGGGGTTCTAGGGAGGGGAATGGGGAAAGGGGATGACATCTGTACTGTAAATAAATAAAATATCCAGTTAACAAACAAACAAACAAAATAAAACAAAACAAACCCTGGCAATGACACCAGGCCAGAGGGGAAGTAGGGACTGAAACTGAACCCCATTCAGACTCCCAAAAAGGCTACCTTTACTCTTTGAATCCTACAGGAGGCGCTGTAATTTACACCACAATGGCCATGGCCCAAGAGATCTCCCTTTACCTATCCCAGCATGTTGGTTTTGCCCACTTTAGCTGTGGTGCCTCAAATCCATCTTCACACAGCTGAGTAGCCCTTCTGAAGGTGCCAATAGGACATTGTCACTTTGCTGCTTGAAGTTCTTCTCTTTCAGGAGCCTTTCATTGTCTTCAACAGAGTCTCCAGGACTGCCCTGCCTGGTTTATAAGTTTTCCCAACCCCCCTGTCTTAGTTGAGTTAAACTTCTGGCCTCTCTTCCTATGCCCCTTTCCCAGGAGGACTTGGCCCCACAAAGTCAAAGTAGATTTTTAAGAATCATTACAGGTCAACATTGTTACTGTCTTAACTAAAGCCTTTAACCTATTGATAATAGTAGAATTAATTTATTGAGTTGGAATCAACACCTATTTGATCTATAAAATTGAATAAAAAAATGTCAGAATGACTTTTATTCAGTAAAGGTGGATATTGTCTAGAGAAGCCATTGGAGTCATGTATGACTTTGTGCATATGTACTTTTGGTTTGTTTGCCATGGAAAATAATTCCAAATTCTGAAGTCCATGGCTGCAAGCATTTCTGCTGCCCAGCCAAGCTAAGAATCATGGCTTTCATTTCGGGAGCTTTTAGAAGCTCAAAGTGTTGACTGAAGTCACTGTTTAGGACCGGAAGGCCCACCACTGCTCTCTTTCTGGGGCTCTTTGTGAGAGTTACAATGGGTATATGTGGCTATGGCCACATTGTCTCTGAGGCTTCACCTCCCTAGAAGCACTCTCCGGGTGCTCAGCACCCTCCCTCACCTCTGTACACTTAGCTCCTCACTGTATATGGGTGGTAGCTGTGGCCCAGATGCTGACTGGCTGTGGATGTCTTGTGTACACTGTAGAGCCACCAACTTCCAACACTTGGTTGACTCTCAGATGGTTGTGAGAGAAGCTGCCAGATCTCACTGTACCAACTGAGAGACTCTTATGAGATCTATTCTTGGCAGGCGGTAAGGGCTTGGCTCCCCCCCCCCCCGCCCCCCAATAGCCTGTGGCCAAGAGGAAGTGTTGGGGAGCCAACCTGATGTATACCTTGCTTCTGGTCCAGGTTCACAGGCTCCCCAAGAATGGCGCTTAGCTGACTTTTTATAAACAAGGACATTCATCTTTGTCAGCCCTAATGAACCACATTTGTCAGACAGGAACCAGGGAGCAGCTGTGTTGGAGGGAGACAAATCACTTAATCCACATCTCCTGATGTGGCATCCCCTGGTGAGATGGAGATCACGGCATTTAAGCATGGAGGAGCCTGGAGGATGCACGCGGGGGAAGGGCTGGCTGCCCTCAGTGGTTCCTGGGAGGACTGGCAAACCCAGTGTGTACATTGGCTGGTGCTTCTTTCCCTCATGCTGCACCTGCTTCTGGGTCGTGCATCCTGCAGACACCTGGACAGGAAGGGAGACACAGAGCTGGCAGCCCCTCATCCCAGCATGGCACAGGCTCAGGAAAAATGACTGTGATCTGAATTTTGCCTGCTAGTCCCACCAACTTGTTTCCTTTCAAGAGTATTTAGACAAGGCTATCGAATTCTAAGGACAGAAACCCATCTCGGATGAGCTTAGGCAGGGGAGAAGTGAAGCTATGCAGCTCTGCAACCATCACAACCAGGGCCCAGCTGGGCTTCCTGAAGAAGCCCATCAGAGCCCGCAGGCAGGATGTGGATGCCTCTGCCACCTTCTTTTCCTGTGCTTCTTCCTGCAGCACTCCTCCCTCCATCTGCAGAAATGGGGCCACCGGCAGCTCTTAAGTTTAGGATTCCACCATGGGAAAGTGGATAGAGATTCTATGACATGAGTGTGGAGATAGGGTGGGGAGAGGAGTGGGGCAGAGGGAAGGAAGGATGCTCCCAGAAGATGGGTAGTAAAGCCTTTCAGATAAGTTTCCAAGATCCTCATCTATGACATGAAAGGGTATCTGAAGCAGTTCCCACAGGGAGAACACAGCTGGCACAGGAGAGGCGCCATCCCAGGGGGAGCCATGGGAGTCAGCAGAGATGATAGTCCTGCCACTCTGATGGTCTTCTATCCTTACTGCCCCTCAAATCCTCTCACACCCAGAAATATTCCCTTCCTCTAGAAATACTTTCTGGTCCAGAGAGAGTGTGCCAGCCATTCTTCTTCAGACACTTTGAGTGAGGTGAGGCAGGAAAGCGGGTTTTTAGGAAGCTCCTCTGTGCCCATACAACTTTAAGGATAGCGTGTGACATCCAGAAGTGACACCAGGTCAAATGCTATGCTTTAAGAAGGCTCAGCTTTGTTGGTTTTTACAGGCCAGGGTCTTAGTGAATGTTATATGCTTACTAAGCCTCTGAGACAGCCAGGCTCAGATACACCCCATATGACAAGGGTCTCCCCAATGGGCTTAAAGACCAGCCCAACTGGCAAAGGGCTTTCACACCCATTCTCTCAGCAGTGTGTAAACTTTTTAAATCATGAGCCTCAGTAAAAATTTATCTGATTAAAATAAAACAATTTTATCTTGTGGCACAAATGTATAGTAAAACATAGATGTATTTATAAAATCAAATTTCAGAAAGTGTGCCTACATTGTATGAGCCATGGCTTAACACCTTTTATTATTGGTTTTTATTTTTTTACTTTTCTATTTTATTTTATTTTATTAGTTTTTTTCAAGACAGGGTTTCTCTGTGTAGCCCTGGCTGTCCTGGAACTCAGAAATCTGCCTGCTGCCTCCCAAGTGCTGGGATTAAAGGTGTGTGCCACCACTGCCTGGCTCTATTTTTTTATAATGTCATTTTTTTTTCATGGATTGCAGGTGAGACTGACCCTATTTTGATAGCACACAGAGCTCATATATTCCTCCCACAATAGTATCATATTAAACAGTCCTCTTTATACCAAGAGCTCCATGTACAGCGTCCCTTCAGAATGCCTGGCTTTCGTCTTAGCTTTTTACTTGTGTCTTATTTAATCTTCTGTTGCTTTTATTATTTGTAATGGAACTGGGGAGCAGTGACTGAGGCCAGATAGCAACAAAATTCTGAGTAAAAGGAAAAACAAAACCTGAGCTGTGAGAGTAGGAAAGTCTATCTACGAGACTAGAGGCATCCCTGAGTTTGAGTTTAACTGTATGCTGAGAGAGGTTAAAGGTAATCCTGGGACCTTTGCTGCTTCTCCCATGATGCCATTCTCATAACTCTGGGATGATATCAGCAACTGCTCAACTGGCAAAAAAGATAAAAGTGGCATTTTGGGATGACTAAGACTAGCTCGGAAGCCTTGTATCATCTGCGTTGGTATCTCAGATTATCTCTGTGGGTATCCTGGACCACCAGGCAAGAAATAAAATTACCTCAAGACACCAATGTAAAGAGCCATGTATAGATTTTGTAGCCAACAAGAGAAGTCCATTCTTCTATCCATGGCTAAGATCCAGGCGTATGAGCAAAGATATCTTGGCCACATTGGACTTATTCATATGGAATAAAAGAATTTCCCTGCTTAGTTGAGCCCTGCCCTCCCCCTCTCCCTCTCCTCCCTCTCTCCCTCTCCCTGTCCCTGTCCCTGTCCCTGTCCCTGTCCCTCTCCTCCCTCTCCTCCCTCTCCTCCCTCTCCTCCCTCTCCTCCCTCTCCTCCCTCTCCTCCCTCTCCTCCCTCTCCTCCCTCTTCTCTTCTCCCTCTTCTCTCTTCTCCCTCTTCTCCCTCTTCTCCCTCTCCCTCTCCCTCTCCCTCTCCCTTTCCCTCTCCCTCTCCCTGTCCCTCTTCCCCTCCCCCTCCCTCTCCCCCTCCCCCTCCCTCTCCCCCTCCCCCTCCCCCTCCCTCTCCCCCTCCCCTCCCCTCCTCCCCCTCCCCTCCTCCTCCCCCTCCCTAGCCCTAGCCCTAGTCCTCTCCCTCTCTCTCCCTCTCCCTCTCCCTCTCCCCCTCCCCCTCCCCCTGCCCCTCTCCCTCCCCCTCCCCTCCCCTCGCCCTCACCCTCCCCCCAGCCCTAGTCCTATCCCTAGACCTATTCTTATCCCTCTCCCTCTCCCTCTCCCTCTCCCTCTCCTCCTCCCCTCCCCTCCCCGCCCCCCCCCCCCCCCCCTCCTACTCCCCCTCCCTAGCCCTAGTCCTATCCCTAGACCTATTCTTATCCCTCTCCCTCTCCCTCTCCCTCTCCCCCTCCCCCTCCCCTCCCCTCCCCTCCCCCTCCCTGTCCCCTCCTCCTCCCCCTCCCTAGCCCTAGTCCTATCCCTAGACCTATTCTTATCCCTCTCCCTCTCCCTCTCCCTCTCCCAGTCCCCAGCCCTAGCCCCAGCCCTTGATGTGCTCCATAATGAAATTCACTGAGTTACCTATTTATCATAACCTGCTGCATCTTGGGTACTTTGCTCTGTGGCACATGGCTTCAAAAGCTACAGGCCACCTCTACCTGTATCACAAAAAGTCTCAGAAGCTTCTGCCCATTCCCACTGCTACTCCAAATGAGTCTTCAACTCTATGGTTCAGTTTGTCCCAAAGTTTGTCGTGCTGGTGCCTCAATCCCTAGGGTGGCTGTGTTCACATAGGAGAACCTTTAATAGGTAGGGCCTAGTGGAAAGAGATTTGGTCAGTAGTGGCACTGTCTTTGGAAGTGATTAATGTAGTTCTCAGGATACTCTTGGTTATAAAGAAAGTTCAAAAAAGCAAGTTTGGGATGAGGCTGAAAGGGTGGTTAAGTGGTTAAAGGCACATGCTCTTGCAGAGGACTTGGGTTCAATTTTCAGCAGCTATGTAAGGCAGCTGCCTCTAACTCCAGCTCAGGGAGAACCCGAGAACCCAGTGCCTCTGGCCCCTGTGAACATCTGTGCTCGCATGTACATTAACCTCACACAAATCCACACACACATGTGATTAAAAAATAATGATAAAACGAATCTTTTAAAAATATTTAAAAAGCAAGCTTGGCCCCTGAATCCCTCATTCCACTTCACTCCTTGTGTGAGCATTCTTCTCTGCACACTCCTGCTGCCATCCTGCTATGATTACCAGGCTCCCACCAGAGCTAAACAAATGTTGGTGCCATTCTCTTGAACCTCTAGACTTGAGAGCTAAGCAGACCTCTTTCCTTTATAAAGTACCCTGCATTAGATATTTTGCTATGACAACACAAAAATAAACCAGTAAAAGCCAATCATGGAACACACCTGTAGTCCCAGCTCTTTGGGAGACAGAGATAAGAAGAGCACTCCAACTTATGAGTGCAAGACAAACTTGCTCAACGTAGTAAAACCCCAACTCAAAAACAAAGGCAATCAGATAAAAGCCAGACTAAAGTGCCTACAGAATGAATTCTGTTGATAATATGTTAAAGTCGGTCCCCAAATGCTCCTCTCCTACTCCATTGCCTGGGTTGCATGAGTTCAGAACTTGATTACTCTGTGTACCAGAAGATATACTTAGAAGGGCTTTGGGGTCCTTCTCTAATCCCATGTCATCCATGTTAATCTACCCTCTGGCCACTGGCTTCCTATGTCTCTCTTTCAACGGCTATAGATGAGATGGAGAGTACCAACTAGGGATGAATGATCCAGGCATGGAAATGGCCATGAATAATAGAAAAGCATTGCCTCCCATACCTACCCAACTCTCAGGAGCCCAGCAGAGAGAGAGAGGGAAATGGCTCAGCAAGTGGGATACACTTCTTGTTGTTGTTGTTTCTTTTATGAATTGATTGCATGTTTAATAATTGCAGGTACCATGCTCCCTTCTGCTTCACAGATAAAAGTCTGAAACCTGTAAAATATTAGCTACAGATCACATATCACAAGCTGCTCCATCTAAGCTAACTTCTGCTTTAAGGAACCATAGAAAAGTAGTTCAGTGTTTTCAAAAAGATCTGATGAACTTATCACGATGTTCGTAAGAGAAACTGGTGTAATCATTACAAAAAGTGAGCACTTAAAAGAAAAAAGTGGAAAGAGGTATGCGAGACCCTCTTGGACATATGTTTTGGGCAGTTTGGAGAACAGATACTGGGTAAATGATACTAACTATGTATGGTTGTTTACTCGTCTAAGCTGTGGAACACTATAATCATGGTCATGTGAGAGTTCTTAGGAGATCACATTTAAATATTTAGAGATGAAATGTCACTCTATTTACACCCACTTATTTTAAAAGTTATTCATTTTTGCTTATACTTACATACATACCTACATTTATACAGAATATACATACATACACAAATACACACACATACATATATATTAATATGAGGTGGGGTAAGGGAAATGTCCATTTTTGATCAGGAAAAGGAAAGTGTCCATTGCATTCTTTTAAAATTAATCACTTAATTAATACTTATTCACTTTACATTCTGCCCACTGCCCCCCTCTTGGTAACCCTCTTCCACAATCCTTCCCCTATCCCTCATCCCCCATCCTTTCTACTCTGAGCCGGTGGGGGTCTCCCTGGACATCCCTAGAACACACTTCTTGAAAGGAAGTTTTGTAGCACAAGGGCTCAGCATCACACAAGGAAGGAAAGAGATGCCTGTGAACAGCACAGACTCAGTACCACACAGAGGGGCTGGTGAACAGCACATAGGCTGAGTACCACAGAGGGAAGGAGAAGAGAGGCCCATGGACTCCTCCCCGGGGGATTGTGCTGTGGGGTGATGTGGAAGGACAGGGAGATGCAAGTGGGGGAGGAGGTGTGTGAACTGTTTGTTAATATTTACCCACATTAATAAGATGTTGAGCAACAGACTCCCCATAAAAGCCACAGTTAAAATTAGTAAGCTGTTCGCCCTGTTCTAACAATATGGAATAATTAATTTCCACACTTGGGTTTTTTTTCTCCTATAAACAGTAATTAAAGAGAAATATTATATAGCTGCACCTGTTTTTCACTTCAGCTTTCCACAGTGAGTAAACCCAATCTTTTATGGATGAGAGGAGACACGCGCTGGGGAAACCTGTAGGAAGAACAACCTTCCCTTGAGACGTGTAAGAAATCTCAAAGTATTAGGCCATATGGAAGCTGTGCTGGGAGTGGGCTGTCCCCACAGTGGGAATGAGACCTCATGCTCCACTGACTTTCGGCTCCTCATAAGGTTTCAGGGCTATTAGGGGAGAGAGGGTGTTCTTCTAAGAGCAAGAAGACCCCTGTGAGTGCATTACCCTGAGGATGGGCTAACCTCTACACTATCTCTGGTTCTCTGATGAACGGATTCCCTGTCTCCAAATAAGGGTGTCATAAGTGGCCCAGAGAAAGCCAGGGCAGTTGAAGTTCAGAGGTTTTTCATGCTCCTCTGGCAGATGTCAGCCATTCCCAGCGCTTAGCCCTCTTCAGATGAAGGACTGTGGCCACATGGTCAAGGGGAAGCTGGAGCCAGAAGAGGCAAAGAGCTAATATTTGCACTTACAGCTTCCCACAATCACTCTGCAAAGCTCTTTGGCTTTCTAGCTAAATCCCAGCAGGCTCTGGGCTACATCTGCCTCATGGAAATTCTGACGCCTGCCCAAGGTACCTGATGGCTCCCTGCAGTCCAGGCACTTGGGACAAGCAGATGCCCTGCTAACGTGTGCATAGATTATGTTTCCAAACCCACTTGGCTTTTTGTTAACAACAGCCTGCCTGTTGGCCTGTTCAGTTCTTGAACCCTAGTTGGTCTTATTTCTGGAAAAGGGATCCTGCATCAAATAACATGGGTGACCTTTGGTTTTTCTCTCTGACAGGAATAAAGCTGTAATTGGAGGCCATGGGCCCTGAGCAAGAACGTGGGGTACAATTCAGAGGTATAGATGTATGCCTTGTTTTTTCAGTTTTAACAGACACAACTGGGGCTGTGGAGTAAACACATAGCATCCTCAGTGACTATGCAGAGCTGATCACAATGCCAGAGCAGGAAACTATGTCAAATTCCCTGCAGTGGTTTGAGGACGTAACACCGATTGATAGATAGGTTGACACCAAGTAGGAGACTCTCACCCACAGATGAGGGGAACTTTTCTACTGGGTTGGAGCAATCTTGATCCTATGATGTTCACCATGCCTACTCTTCTATACCTGCCTCCTAGGTGATCATGAGGTGGGGGAAATCTCCCAGGGTGCCTCAAAATATTTTTCTTCTATGTTTCTGTTTCTGTTTGTTTCTGCCCTCTCTCTCTCTCTCTCTCTCTCTCTCTCTCTCTCTCTCTCTCTCTCTCATCCTTGAGATAGGGTTTCTCTGTGTAGCCCTGGCTCCTGGAACTCACTCTGTAGACTAGGCTGGCTTAAACTCAGAGATCCATCTGCCTCTGCCTCCCAAATGCTGGGATTAGAGGCATACGCCACTACTGACCTAAATTTTTACTATTTCAAAGTGCCTTTCCCCACATGTTCTCCCCATTGCTGTCTATCTGTCTTGTCCAAGTCTTAGAATTTCATTTCAAAGCACAAAAGAGACAAGGTAGCCAGTCTACTGCAGGGTTTATGGCTCATGAAATTAGATGAAGGTTGGAGGAGAAGAGTTCCAGGTCCTCCGAGTCCTGAGCATTCTACATAAAATTACCTGCTTTAAATATTTTCTTCTTGTAAGCCTGTCATTTCACTGTCATCTCAAATCTGAGAAGCCACAGTTGCCACATGACCTCAATACATTAGTTGTGTTGCATTCTTTCCTCTCTGTAATGCTTACTCCCTGTGGTTGGCAGAATTGCATGACCCCTGTCTTGATTCACTTTCTATTGTTAAAACAAAATACCTAAAGCTTCCTGTCAGGCTGGGTTTATGTTCCTGATGCCATGTCTTCCTGTCATGATGGACTCTTCATGCTCTGTAATCTAAAATCAACCCCTTTCTTTTATAAGTTGTTTTTGGTCATGGCATTTTAATATAAAGTAAAGTAACCAATGGGGACAGTCTAAAGAAAAGAGATTATTTGACCTTACAGTTTCAGAGGTGATGATGTTTGAGAGCACAATGCTAGCATCTGCTCAGTGTCAGTTTAGGGCAGGACATCAACTTCCAACAGAAAAGTAACAAAATAAATGTGGCACTGCAAAGTTCCTGGCTTGGTTTCAATAGCTCATGTTTACAGTAGCCAATCCAATCCCAAGAGACCAAAAAATTATAAAAGCATCAATCCCACGTAACCAGGGACCTCTTAATGGTCCCTTCCCCTCTCAGGACCTTTATATTAGCAATATCTTTAGCAGGGACAAACCATGCATACCATCTTAATCTTCAGAATCTGTATGCAAACTGGTATGTGACAAAGGGAATTAAGGATGCTTATCAACAAACCTGGAAATGGTGAGGTGGCCTTGAATTATTTGGGTGATCCTAAAAGGCAGGAGAGGTGGCCAAAGGGATTTGAGGAAGACTCGGCCATGATGTTGACTGGGAAGATTGAAGAAGGGCACTAGGCATGGAGTGCAAATATCTCTGGGAAACAAAACAGACAAAACCAAGGAAACAGACTCCTTCAGTTACTTCAGAAGAACATGTTTCTACTAATGCTTTGACTATAGCCTAGCAAAGCCTTGACTGGTCCAAATGTGTAATGAACTTCAGTGTGAGTGGAGACAGCACCAGCGGAGAGCTCATTCACCTCTCTAACATGTCCTTCTCACCCACACCTTCACCACCACAGTGACCCCCCACTACATCAATCAGAATTACACGTTTCTTTGCTTAGGTCACTATCTAAATCAGAACATGTCCTTAGTCATCCCTCCTCTAATCTAAGGAGGGAGACCCCTGGTGATGGATGAACAGCTCCTCTTCGTTCCTGTGAGCCCAACACCTCCAACACATATATTCCAGGACCTGGAGTGTAGTGAATGCACATTTGTGGGACTCACTGAAGCAGGTTGGAATGATTATGCCCACAAGGTCTCCCTTGCAGCCTTCTTCTTCTACCAGGCACCCAAGTTGGCTATCTCATCTCATCTCATTATTACCAGAGGAAAGACAGTGACTATGATCCTTGTTTGAATCTCACAGAGTGAGACTGATATTTATCCTCAACTGATAGCACTGTTTGGGGTGGGAGAGGTTATGGAACCTTTAGATGGTAGGGTTTGGCTAGAGGAAGTATGCCTTTAGGGGTATGATTTGAAGTTTATAGCCTGACTCTATTTGCTACTTGCTTCCTGAACTGAGCTTCCTTTGTTTAAACAAAATGTGATCTCGATGCTTCCTGACTGTCAGACTGGCTTCATGATGCCATATCTTCCTGCCATGATGGACTCTATCCTCCTCTGGCTGTAATATAAAATCAACCCTTTCTTCTACAAGTTGCTTTTGGTCATAGCATTTTAACATAGCAATGAGAAAAGAACCAACATGGGCACCAAGGACAGCTGCAGTACTTACCAGATCTTTTTCCTTGCTAGGCTTTCCTACAGACCAGCCTTTCCAGAACTCATGGCAGAACTAGAGGTCCACATGTCCAGTAGGGGTATCTGTTTGTCTGTCTCTGGCTGCTAATGTTTTCAGAGCATGTCATTGTTTCCAGAGCATGCCCCTGGTCTTCAAGGTTATGGCTCAGTTAAGAGAGTCTGTATGCAAAGCAAGCTCGGCAACCTCATTCTCTTCCAGAGGAGCCCATGGGTGACATTCAATGTGTTTGGGATGAGTGTAACTCAAACTCAAGATGGATCTGAGACTTGTCAGTTGTATTCCAAGGAAGCAGAAAAAGTCAGAAGAAGGCAAACTGGGATAGATGGATTTTGGGTCATATTGGATAGGCAGACATCTTACCAGAAAGAGGTACAAGCAATGTTTTAGTGATGACTGGAGTCCACAACCAAGGAGAGAAGCTTGACTAGAAAATGCAAGGCACTTACAAGACTTTGGAAAACATGATGGTGAGATGGAATAGGAGTCCTTGGGGATGACTGAGGACTCCTGTGGATTACAGGCACCTGTTAAGCCTTTATTTTGAGAAGAAGTTTTTCTACCTTGTATACACTCCACTCTTGGACTATGTGATACTTCAGTCTTCTGAGTGAAATGACCTGGCACCATATCAGAGTTTTCACAGGACTGATCAATGTACCTGACCATTCAATGACTAGTCTTGAATCTGATTTTTACTGGTCCATCTACCTCAGATCACAGACAGACACATTTTGGATTTTTCTCCCTTCATTGTAGGCACTCAGGCAGAATATTTTGGGAAAATTTACTCTAAAACTCAAAGAAGTCATCTTTTAATCGAGCCATGGTTTTTCTAGAGATCTCAACTAAGAGTGCCACCAGCAAGCAGACCAGGACTTTACACAGAGCTGTCCCTCACTGCTTAACTCAGCAGACAAGAATCAAGACTTGTGTTCACTGTGCCATGGCTTAGAGGCTGCTATGTGCTGTAATAAGTGAAAATCTAGGACAAGCTGAACATCCCCATATTAACCCATAAAAAGGAGTAAGATCACAGGCCTCACTGACCCTAGATTGGAGGGACCAACAGGAGAATGATGAGAATTAGAACTTAGTAGACCAGAGACCCATGGGACAAAACAGGAACAAAGGAAGGTGGGGAGACCTTGACTCTGGTAAACTTGCTGGAGCTCACTTTAGTCATTATGTACCACTTAAGGTTGAAGGGTAAGGGTAGAGAGGAAAATGGTGCAAAGTTCACAGTCTAAGACGGTGGTTCTCAACCTTCCTAATGCATCCACTCTTTAATACAGTTCCTCATGTTGTGGTGATCTGCCCTAGCCATAAAATTATTTTGTGGCTATATCATAACTGTAATTTTGCTATTGTTAGGAATTGTAATGTAAATATCTGACATGCAGGATGTTGGATATGCAACCCCAAAGGGGTCACAACCCACAGGGTGAGAACTGCTAGTCTAAGGTATAGAGTCACTGAAAGACTGAGACCCAATTAAAAGACTAGGGTGACCTTCATCCAAACACCACTGTAAAATACAAAGGTCTCCTCAAAACACTTCTGTTTACCCCTAAACATTATATTTGGCTGTCAATAAGAAACACATACAGGATATACCAAAAGGCAAAGACAACGGTACAACTTAAAGGAAATAGGAAGCATCAGAACCAGATTCAGGTGTGGTAGGAGTTTTGGAATAAAGAGGTCAATGGTTCTACAAATAACTATGATTAGTATGTGTGGAGTATAACAGCTGCAGTAGAGCCTATTCAAGAAGAGATGGGAAAGGTCCTCTGGACAAAAAGGGCCTTTACTAGATTAAAAACTCTAAGAGAAATGAAGAGTTTTTGGTGCTCCTCTTACTAGATCAGGGCTGGTAAAGGACCTCTAATGGGAAGATATCTCAATAGACACTTCCAAAGCTGAAAGAGTCAAGAGAAACAATAGAGTAATGATGAAGATGAAGAAAAAAATACCCATGGGGCTGGGAAAGACTGCGAGCAACTACAGAGGATATACCCTAAGTGTAACTGGGATACAAAAGAGGAAGGTTGAAAGAGGCAGAAAAAAAATCTTTAATAGTGTCACTGAGAAATTCTTCCAGATTAATGCTGAAACCATATACCCACAAAGCCCAGAGAATATCAAGCAGGAGAAGTAAGAAAATATACAGCAGGCACCTTGCTTTCGAGCTATGGAAAATCAAATACAAAGAAAACTCAGCAAAAAAGCTAGAAGACAAAAACACCTTACTAAAAACAATGACATCTGACTTCTCCTTAGAAATTGTACTTGAAAGAAGAGAATGGAGGGACGTTATTTAAAGTGTTGAGTGGAAATAAAAACACAAACTTAGAATTCTGTACTGGGAAATCATCCTCCACAAGGGACAGGAAATAAAGAGTCTCAGATGAACAAAACTGACGAATGTGCAAAGCTCAGACCCACATTAAGAAGGAGAGTTGAGGGATGAATAAGTAAATATAAAATAGAAACTCTATTCTTGTTTATAGCTTATCTACAGCAGTTATCTCAAAATAGAGGAAACATTATATATACATATATATTAAAATATATGATTATGCAAACATATAAACAAAAATATGATGATGACATAAATAATAAGCAGGAGAAATCTAGGCACCAGCACTACCTGTGATGTGGTGTAGCACGGTCTGAGAGTGCAGATTAGTTGTACATGTAGAATACATATTCTGAGAAGCTGTAAGATAGTGTTTTAAAAAAACATAAGTGACATAGTAAGAGAAAAGAAGTAGAATTATATAAAATGCAAAAATCATAAAAGCCAGAAAGAGCAGAAACATCTTAAAGTGGAACAAAAACTGAGCCAACAAATAGAAAATGGTCACAAGTGAGGTGGATATGAACCTGGTTTTATCCATAACCATTTTGAATATTAATGTCTGAATGCAGAAATTGTCTATAATAATTCTCCTTTCCTTCCCAGGAACGACACTCTTAGAGAGAACCAACTCTCTCTCTCTCTCTCTCTCTCTCTCTCTCTCTCTCTCTCTCTCTCTCTCTCCTAGCAGGTAGTGATTGCAACCCTTCCTTGATAAGGGGTAGAACTTCATGCCCAGCTCCTCTCTTTGGGATTTGGTGCTGGGATTTGGTCTCGCTTAAGCTTGTATGGATCATGTGCATCTTGTCACACCTGCTATGAATGTATATGCGGCTTCCCCCAGTGTGCCTGGAAAACACTGCCCCCTTGTATTCAACTACCATCGCTGGCTCTTACATCCATTCTGTCTCTTCTTTGACAATGATTCCAGGGTCTGGGAGTTAAATACACTCTAGTAGAAGGCTACATATCCAAGAGTATTTGAGCATCACAAATTGGTCTTGATAAGTACCTAATGTTTTAAGAACATGAAATTGAGTGGGTAAGAAAGTGGGGTGATGGGTATCCATCCCATGTGCAGTCACCAAAGGTAGACACTGATGTGGATGTCAGGAAGTGCATGCTGACAAGAGCCTGATATAGCTGTCTCCTTAGAGGTCTGCCAGAGTCTGACACATTCAGAGGCAGATGCTCACACCTAACCACTGATCTGATCAAGGGTTTCCCAATGGAGAAGTTAGAGAGAAGACTGAAGGAGCTGAAAGGGTTTGTGGCCCCGTGAGGAGAGCAATAATACCAACCAACCAGAGCTCCCCAAAGTCTAAACCACCAGCCTGGGAGCACATAGGGAGGGACCCATGACTCCATTTGTATATGTAGGGGAGGATGGCCTTGTAGGGCATAGGTGGGAGAGGAGGTCCTTGGTCCCATGAAGGCTGAACACTGAGTGGGAGGGAATTCGAGGGTGGGAAGGTGGGTGTGGGGGGGGGGTAGGTGGGGGTACATCCTCATAGAAGCATGAAGAGGGGGGATGGGATAGGAGGTTCCTGGGTGGTGGGGGGAATGGGGTAAGGGGATAAAATCTGAAATGTAAATATAATATCCAATAAAAAATTTAAAAAGTGGGATGAATGTGGGAGGAGTCAAAAAGGGTAAATATGATCAAAACACATTATACAAAATCTCAACTAATAAAAATATTTTAGAAGTCTACTTTTTAATATATAGATATACAAATTAAAAACAAATGGAGAATGACAGACTATTCTAGAGAATGTCAACAAAGAATAGAGGCAGCTATGTAAAACCCAGGCAGAACTGATTTGAAAAACAAAAGTGTTAGGCTTACAGAGGGCTTTACATAGGGATAAAGGATTCAACAATCTTTAGTGTGCTTATGGGCAACAACAAAAAATAAAAATACATACAGCAAAATCTAATAAAATTGTAAGGAGAAACAGATAGATCCACTATGATTGCTGGAGTTTCCAGTGTTCTCTATCAGAAAAAGACAGACATACAGGACAGAAAATCAGTAAGAACACAGCTGAACTCAATAGGACCGCCAAGCTACCAGATGTATGAGGCATTTATAGACATGCCCATCCAATAGAAGCAGAGGGCGTGATCTGGCAGGCTAACGTGGGAGCAGGGTGTTCACCAAGGCAGACCGTGTCCTGGGAGACTTAGCACCTCAAAGAGCAGAAAGCACTGGCTTTCTGTATGCATAGCATGTTGGAAAGGAAGTAGGAAGTAATAAGAGAAGGAGTGCCCTGCCCCTACCGGAGCTCCTCGAATTCAAGGATCATATTGGTCTAAGAAAAGCACTCAAGACAAAGTTTTAAATACTTTAAACTAAATAAATGCAAACCTTGCTGAAGTTTGTGAAGTACAGAAAAAGCGAGCTCAGGAGCAAATGTGTGTGTTTGTTAGTTAGGAGCAAAGGTCTTAGGCCAATTATTTACATTTTCACCAAAGGAGACTAGAAAAAGAACACCAAAGTAAGACCAAAGAAAGATAAAAGAAGAAATAATGAAGCTGCTATAGAGATCAATGAAATTAAAAACAGAAAATTAATAGATGAAATCAATAAAAACCAAAAGCTTTTTTATTTCATAAAATCAGTAAAACTTTTTCCAGCCTAATGTGGGGGGAGAGTGAAGCCACAGTGGCCACTATTATAATGAAAGAGGGGAATTCTATCTCATGGGAATCACATATTCAAGACAGGGGTTATATTCGAGACTCTGCCTGCACTGTGACTGCCTCAATGAGAGAAAACCGCTAACCAAAAGCCACAATCTTCCAAAACTCACACAGAAAAGGATGGCCTGAACAGGCCTGTGCTCATTACAGAAATTGAGTTAATACAGCAAGTACCAGCTTCAGGCTCATTCACTGGTGGCTCTTCCAGACATTAAAGGAGGTGACAAAATCAATCCTCTATAGACTCTTCAAGAAGATACAGAGACCACTTTCCAGTTTACTCTGTGATGCCCCGATAACCCTAATGCAGAAACCATTCCAAGAGGTTGCAAGAGAAGAAAGCTCCTAACCAGTATCTTAGAAGCACTGATTCAAAACTCAGTAATACTAGTGAATCAACACCAGCAAATCAATCTAGGGCAGACGGATGGCTCCTGGATTAAAGATGCTTACCTGGAAGGCCTGCTGACATGAGTTTGACCATCAGAATCTACTGTGGAAGGGAAGAACCAAGTCCTAAAAGATATTTTATTTGACTTCCACATATGTGCTGTGACACATGTACATGCACACACTAATAAAAATCAAATAAAATTTAAATTTTATAAAATAAGTAGATAAATTTTAAAAAATGTTGTGGCTGGAAAGATTACTCAGAGGTAAAGTGCTTGCTGTTTAATCATGAAAACCCGACTTTGGGTCTCTCTAGGTTGCACATAAAAGCCAAGCTTGACAGTGCATACTTATAACCTTGCACTGGGAGGCCAGAGACAGATAGACCCTGGGGAGTCACTGGTTAGGCAGTTTCAGTGAAATGGTTAACTTCAGGTTCAGTGAAGAGATGCTGTGCCAAAAAGTGGAGAATGATAGAAAAGGACACCCAGTGTCAACCTCTGGCCTCCACATGCCACCACAATTATATCAATAAGTGCTTACAAGGCACCTAGCAAACTCTACACTACAAAAATTTCAAGACAAAACAGAACAAAACAGCTTCAGCAAACTGGAAATGGATAGGAGGCCAATTAACTCATTAAAATCCTCTATAAGAGTCTTCAGGCAACTCACACATAATGCAGAGAAAGTCAACACTTTACCACTAGGACCCCAAGCAAGCCAAGCTGGCCTCTCTTCACTGCTCTCCTTGTGATTAAACTGAAGAGCAGACTAATGAATCAAAACAAAGAGGAGAAATGAGACGTATGTAGATGATGAGCATAAGCAGGAAGCTGTCTTTGTCTGCAGAGATACTTGATCATCTACTTAGAAACTGTAAAAATGTGTTTAAAACCTTTGAAACTACTCATATAGCAGGCCTAGAAGGTTAAGTGCTAGTACCCAAAAGGCAATTAATTTAAAATAGAAAAACCTACAATGTTGTTTATATAAGCATGCTCAAAACCACTTAGATTTAAATATAGTAAAATAATACAAAGTCTGAAGAAAACTATTAAACTCTGTGAGAAATTAAAGAACCAAATGGAGAGATAGCCACTGTTCATGAATAGAAAACTCAGTGTTGAGATATCGGTCTTCTTAACGTGTTGTATAGATTTGATCCACTCAACCAAACCTGTTGCAATTTATTTTGTGGGTATCAATAAAGAAAGTTTAATTTGGTATAAGGATACCAATGGTCGAGGATATCCCAGAGGATATTGAGGAAAGAACAGAACTGGAGACTTAATTTTCTCTGAGATGTAACAGAGAGTCACAGTATTTGTGAAGGAGTAAATCAGTGAATCAATGGGTAGGAATAAAGATACCAGAAATAAGCCCATGTAACCTAATGAAGTGATCTGTTCTCCTTGATTCTCTGTCGATGGGATAAAAACAAGTCAAAAAGCAAATTACAGAGGAAGGGATTTATCTCAGCTTCCTGGTTGCAGTCCATCCTGAAGGGAGTCAGAGCAGGAGCTCAAGGCAGGAACCTGAAGGCAGGAACTGAAGCAGAGGCTACGAAGGGATGCAGCTAACTGGCTTCCCAGCTACTTTTCTTACACAGCCTCGGTCCCTCCCTGAGAATGGAACTCCCTATATGGGCTGAACCTCCCACACCAATTAGCAATTAAGAAAAAAAAAGTGTCTCATGGAGGCAGAGACAGGCTGATTTCTGTAATTTGAGGTCAGCCTCATCTACAAAGCAGTTCCAAGACAACTAGGGCTGTTATGCAGAGAAACCCTGACTAGCAAAATGAGCAAGCAACAAACAAATAACAAACAAACAAACCAAAACAAACAACAAAGTCTCAGAGACGTTTACATAGCAAAACCTGTTGGACCAAACTCCTCAGTTGAGGTTCCCTCTTCCCTAATTTATGACAAATTGATAGGAAGAACTAACGAGCTAACCAGCTAACCAGCTAACCAGCACATGGTTTTGTTTTTTGTTTTTTGTTTTTTTTGTTTTTTTGCAAGGGGCAAAGGTAATCCAATGGCACATAGATGATCTTTTCAACAGATATAATGTAACAACCAGAAATCCACAAGCAAAAAAGAAAAAGGGAAATTAAAGAAAAGAATGGGGAGAAAGAAAGAAAGATGAAAAGAAAGAAAGAGAGAAAGAAAGACAGACAGGAAGGAAGGAAGGAAAGAAAGAAGGAAGGAAGGGAGGAAGAAAAAAAGAGGACAAATTTACCATTTTTTTTCTGAAAATTTATCTCCAAGATGGGTCCATAGACATAAACGTAAAACCCCAAACTAAAAATTAAAGTCTTAGAGAACAGTATAAGGGAAGATTAAAATAATTTAGATGGCTTTCAGTTTGGTGACGATATGTTACAACACACCAGAGAAAATTACCAAAAAAATTAATAAGTATGACTTGACAAAAATTTTAATTCTAATCTGCAAAATAAACCTCAAGGAAATAGAAGGCTCTCAAACACTGATCATGTCAAATGATGACGGGGTCTTAGGACCCCAGGTATTCCTAGTCCCTGCTGATGGGAACCCAGCGTGGTATGGCTACCTTGGAACACAGCTTAGAAAAGTAGGCACTTCATTCCTTGGTAGTTACTCAAAGGGACTGAGAACTTATGTTTACATTTAAAAAAACTGAACATGAATGTTCTTAGAATTTTTATTCAAAATTGCCCAAAGTTGGAAGTAACCAAGATGTCCATCAACTGATGAATGGTTAAGTGAGCTGTGATAAATCTAAGCAATGAAATATTATCCAACACTGAAAGCAATGTGCTATCAAGCCATGAAAAGACAGGGGAAGAACTTAAATTTGTATCACTAACTAGAATAAACTGGCATGGAAAGGTTTGTACGTTTACTATATAATTTCAACTATATGACATTTGTAAAAAGGCAGCATTACAAAGATAGTCAAAAGATTAGCAACTACCAGGGGTTAGGGTGAGGGGAAAGATGTTCAGGATAATGAAACTACCTCATAATTCTATGACAGACACATGTAAATCTGCTAAACTCATGAAGCGAGAGTGAACCCTGATATAAACTCAAGAGACAATAACAGACCCATATTTGTTAACAAATATTTACTCTGATGAGACAGGTGATTTCTACCTAGGGATGCATATGGGTCTAGGAAAGCTGACTCTATTGCCAGTCATGCTGGGATGCTTGACCTGGGTGGACAGAGCCTCCACCCCTCAGGTGGAAGCACAAGGTAAGTACCTGGTCAGGGTCAGCTGGATCAGAGCAGTGGTGTCCCTGCTGCAGTTCTGGAGACTAGGCTTCATTTCCTCTTCTGTGTAGATGAGGGGACAGCCCACTTAGCTGGCCTGGAGAGAAGCCAAGGTTGGGGACAAAAGCGACCAAGAACATGGCTCTAAACAGCATGCATTTATACACAGAATCTCTACCTTTTTCCTCAAATTTGCTCTGAGCCTAAAATGCCCTAAAAAAACAGCCTCCTTTAAACAAAAGAAAAACAACTGACAAAATACTTGAATATTCAACAAAAGAGAAGTAGTTATGCAAAGAAAACCCAACAGCAAAACATTATGCAACCACGGAACTGACTACAAAGATCCTATTTTTGAGGGAGAATGGCTCTGACAGAAAATTATACATTGGGAGTGTGTGAGGATGTGCAGATACCAATAGAGAACACCTGAGTGAAGGAATTCAGATGACTGCTGCTTTTCTTGGCTATACTTTTCTCCACCGTCTACGATGCTCATATACTACTTTTAATGAGAAGAAAACGATTTGCTGCCTTCTGTGGGCCCTTGAGAAGTTGATTTCCTCAACTTTGCACCCCTCATTAACCAGGTTGAGCTTTATGAAGCTGGTCCAATGTGTTCTTTCTCAGTCCCTGCCTAACACATCCCAGCAGGGAAGTCGTCTGGATGAGACTCTAGAGCCAATAAAAGCATACAGCCGAGCCTCCTCCTTGGAGCTTTTGCTACAAATTCTCAACACAACAGATGCACAACCTTTCTGAGCCTTTGACTCCTCTGCATTGCCGAGTTCTCTTTGCATGCAAATTCTGGATACATCGGAAACACCCAAACTATATTACTAACCGGGACACCCCAGGTGCCATAGACTGAGCTCCTGAACTTTGAGTCCAGATCCTCACAGGTCACCATACATGATGAATACAGATCGAGGGTGTTTTCAAGAGACATGTCAACTAGAATGGAAAGCTAATGCACCTTGGCTTCAACAATAAAGGAAAATTCCGGAGGTGGCAGGCTTCAGGCACAATGTGATCCAATTGTTCTGGATGGCTCAGAGCCCCACCTTTGTTTTCTCCACCGAGTTCTTGGTTCTATTTTGTCCTTAGGATAGCTTATTCTGGGCCACAGCAACTGAGCAGGCTGCTCTCTCATTCACACAGTGCCCACTCAGAAGAGAGGATGCTTCTCTCAAGAATCCCAGAAATACCCATTGCTCTGGCTGGGCCAGGTCTGACTAGACACTCACTATGAGCTGTGGAGGAATGGACAAATCTACAAGTCAAGTGTCCCAGCAGGCTGGTAGTATAGTCACTTTCCTCCAGAATCACGTGGGTTCTCCGATGGAAGTCACCACCTCCAGTTAGAAGAAACTGGGACCAGAGGAGATTCTCACACATGTCCATTGTGGCATTGCTGCTCTGTGAAATTGCTCCTTTGCAAATGTATCTAAAGAGTTGTTTTTGCAAGTGTTAACAACCAGACATTTTACTCAGAAAATGCTTATCATCAACTTACAGATCTAGTTACATGGAACATTTTAATATTCATAATTGAATTTTTATATAAAAACATTTCTTATTTTATTGTTTCTGGCACTGCAAAGAAATAAATATCTCAAGAATATTGATTCAAAATACTTCAAATGGCCCAAGAAAATAAAGATTAGGAAACTAATTATAGCTTTTCCTTTTGAAAAAGAAAAGATGAGTTTAATAAACAGGCCAATGAAATCGACATGTAAAGATGGACCCCCTCCTTGGGGCCTTATCAGCGTTTTCTAAGTTTCTCCCCTGTACCCTGAATGTCCTTTCTCTTTCCCATCTCCTGAAAATCACCTCTCATGTCAGCAGCCCCCTCACATGGCCTTTTCTCAGAACATCCCCGGTGTTCTCTGTACTGCTGTACCCCTTAGTCTCTCCCTTGAGTGCACACTGGTCCTGGTTCTCCTCTCCCCTCAAAGAATGTTCACTTGGCATTGTACTATACACATTACCACACTGCTACACCATAAAACATTGTTGTTTCCTAGAGGAAGGATTCAGACAAGGGAGGAGGCTAATCAGGAAGAAGTCCCTCGAGAATGGCCAAGGGATTTTCAAACCTGATTTCCAGCAAATCCTACCAATGTCAAATCGTTTTTAGTGAACAACATTCTGCAGAGATGTGAGAATAGGAGCAGTGATCCAGGTGGGAATTGGCTGAATAGAAGAAGAGGAAGAAAGAGAGCCAGGGCTGAAAGTAGAAGAAAGCACTGAGGAGACCCAGATCCTGCCTTCCCTGGGTGTAGGGGTAGAGATGTGCTTGGGGTTTCTATACATAACAGGAACCTTAACAACTGGTCCCTTGAAGGTTCATGCAATGGAATAGACACCCAAGAAGTAATTAGACACTTGAAAAGTAGGTTGTCATTTGGTTTTGAAGGGTCATGGAGAATTTTAATCTCTCTCTCTCTCTCTCTCTCTCTCTCTCTCTCTCTCTCTCCCTCTCTCTCTTTCTCTTTCCAATCTCTTCTTCCCTTGATCCCTCCATCCCTTTTTCTTTTTTTATTCCCTTTATCTCCTCTTTCTTCCTCTCTCTACCCCACAGATAGGCTAAGGAGAGGCCACCCTCTCTCTTATCCAGGTTCACTAATTTATGTGCCTTCCATACCTACTTTTGTGTCAGAAAGGCAGAGCCTGACATTGCAACAGACAACATGTGATCCACAGCCCCCAGAATATTTACTCTTACCCATTGCAAAAGTTGATTAACCCTCTTCAGCCTTGTCACTCTTCGGAGAGAGAGTTGACTATCCAGTAAACTTTCTGTCTCTCACCGACATCTCCAGGGATGACGCCAGTGTGGCTCCCCAGATTCACTATTTTATACAGTGTTTCTACCAACCAAGAATCAGTTTAAGAGACTCTCACCTTGGCATTGACTCACCTTGCATTGCGATGCTGATGGGATTCAGACTTCCTGATCCCATAAATCATTCCTCTTAACAAAATACAAAATTGTCCTTAGGATACCCTTTCTCCCAAAGTAAGCATTTATCCACTGCTATCTGATCTGACCCAACTCTTACAACTCCTGGACACCCCCCCCCCACACACACACACACAAACTGACCACCAAAAGAAGCCACCAGCTTTGAAAAACTCATTTGAAAACTAAAAAAAAAAAAAAAATGCTGACAGCATATGCTCCTCTCTCTGAGTGCTTCCTCTTCTTACAGAATAAGACAGAAAGTTGAATCTGCTATTCAGACCAGAAAATTCCCTTTTGTAGTTCAAACAAGGAGAAAAGGCAGCATAAAGTGTGCTCTCGGAAGCTAATCAACCCTGCTGCTCAGCCCTGCCATTTGGACTCATGGGAAGAAGGCACTAGTTTGAAAGGCATCCTGGAGAGCAGGTGGCCTGGTAGTGGCTTTGAAGCAATTTTCAAAGCAGGTAGAGTCTTGTCAGGGCCATGAGCGGTGTCCTCAGACCTGAGCTGGCTGAGCTGCCTCAAAGGCAGTCTTGAGGTCACAGAAGAGCCTGTCTGTAGCACCTCCTATGAGACAGACTGGGCTGTGACCCCCACTTTCAGCCATGCAAATTTGGAAAAAGCAACTCTCTTCTTTGAGACCCAGGAGGTTCTTTTAAACAAAGGATGCTGCACCGTGAGCTCATCGAGCTGGCGAGCTGGCGGATAGAACAATAGCCCCTGGCTCAGGATGCTTCAACGCAGGGTAATTTTCATCTTTGCCATGTTGCAAAAGGAATGTTTGCTACCAGAAGCCATGTTTTAGTTTGAATTTTGGAATTTTTTCCAGTCTAGCAATACGTGGTCTGAATGCTTCTCAAGATGCTGACCGGCAGCAGCAAACCACAGCTCCCAGGGAGCCACAGTCACCAGGGAAAACAATAGACATACTTGTGTGTGCTGTGTTGCTAAGTTCAGATTCTCATAGGTCAAGGGAACTCAATGCACTTTAAACTGATGAAGCTGGCTCTACCTTACAATGTGGTTGTGGGGACATTAACTCATCATAGGTGTACTGGTTAGTTTTTGTCAATTTGATATGAACTAGAGTCAACAAACTAGAGTTATCTGGGAAGAAGGAGCCGAAAATGAGAAACTGCCTCCAACAGATAGGCCTGTAGACAATTTGTAGGGCATTTTCTAGATTAATGATTGAGGTGAGAGAGCCCAGGCCACAGTGAGCAGTGCTACCTCTGGGCAAGTGATCCTAGGTTGTATAGGAAAGCAGGCTGAGCAAGCCAGAGACAGAGGCCTCTGCATCAGTTCCTGCCTTCAGGTTCCTGCCTTGAATTCCTGCTTTGACTTCTCTCAGTGATTGGGTTGTGATTGGGATATATAAGTAAAAAGAATCTTTTCCTCTGTCTACTCTGCTAGTTGGTGGGGCCTAAACAGGAGGCAAACTAAAGTCTCATGCTGTAGCCAACTTTATTCAGAGCATCAGATAATTTATTCTCTGAGGGTTAAGAGAAGTCACCCAAGTAAGGTATTCAATCACAAAGACAAGCCACATGTGGCAAAGACATGTTTTCCGTAGAGGCATATGACTATAACAGCTGAAGTAAACTTACTCCTACTCCTTATACCCAGGGAAAGCACAAAAACACATTCCAAGAACAACTTTTGTGTCTTGAAGAAACTAAGGTCACAGTTTTCTTGTCTTGCTTTCTTGGAGTTTTCTCATGACCCTTGGAAATCTAACACAGCTTCATCCATGGAACATGTCTGACACTCCCTGTTTATCATAGCAACAGAGAGCAAGCTGGGACAGCAGGTGATCTGAGGTGTGTTGTTACATCGTTAGTCAGTACTTGTCATCCTACTTATCTATTTGTATATCTATTCCATCCATCTACTTGTATATCTGTCTTTGGATTAGGTAGGGGCCTCTGATCAATATTGTTGTATTCTAAACCCATCTTCACTATTTATTATCCAGTCATCTTAGTCTGTTCACATCTCGGATCCTCATCTGTGAGGTAGGAGAATATACTAATACCTCCATAATGGAGTCATTGAGAGGATTAGATGGAATAATACACAAAGCATTTGCCTGGTCAGCACTCCAGGCAGTTGGCTTTGTCTTATTGCTATTATTGGTGTTGTGGGTTGAGGTCTGTGATATTGTCGGGTACAGTGGTTTTCATGAGTTGTAAGCAAAGATTCCAAGAAGACATAAAGTTTATTTCTCCATTTCCAGAGACCCAGCTCCCATGAGAGACAAGATTTGCCTTTGAAATGACACCAGATCACCTTACAAGTTAAATAAGTCAAGTTTTACAGATAAGTTGTCCCAACCAAGACCATGGAAGTGAAGGTCATGGAACCAGAGAAAGATGCAGAATGGTGGATCACATAGAGACACACTGAAGAGACCCCATAGTTCATGCCTGTCTGTAAGCATCACTTCAGTCCTGTTATTTTCAGCTATGGCTAAATGTCATCCTGCCTCAGTGGACCCTATAGAAAAAGGCAAAGGAATAACATTTAGTTTCAATTTCTGTATAGACTGAAGAGCAAGTTTAGAACCCCTAGGGAACCTACTGCCCAAATGTATCACCAATGCCTGTCCTCTGACTGCCAGTGTGAATATCTGGATGCTCCCGCAGAGACCAGGGCTTTCTTCCTGAGCCTTAAGGGCTACCACAGACATAGTGCATGTTTACAAATGCTTTCTCAGTTTAGTTACACTGAGATGAAGAATTAGAGGTGTTTGACTTGGATTTATCTAATCTCCACACCCAAGAACATGTAGCCTCTCCTATGATTAGGTAGAATTTTATGCAGGAGGATTCTCTGTTGGAATGTAACTACCTGTAGCTATACTGACCGGGCCACCAAAGAATGTTCTTCTCTGAGGCCCTAGGATAGAGATGGAAGTGAGGAAAGGATGTATTTCATTGATTACTGTGAGCACTGGACTTAGCATACTGGTGATAGGTAGTGTGGACTGATGGCCAGAAAGACATAGCTCTTGGTCCCGTCTTTGTGATGTGAGGCAGGTTCTCGTCTCTAACCTATGTGTATCAGTTACCCTCACTCTAACTCATGTCCTCTGCTGTCCTATGTGTATCTTCTGGTTTTTAAATTCCAAGACTAAAGGCTTAAATCTGTGTGTTAGTCAGATTTCTGTGGGTGTAAAAAAATATTCAAGATAATTTAAAATAAAATAAATGATCTTAAATGATCTGCCACCTTCTAATATTCCATGCTGCAGACCATGCCTTTGCTACATAGAGGGAACTCACATTCCAGATTCAAATAATAACAAAGAATAGCCCTTAGCTAATGAATCTGTGATTAGGGCCCAGCAGGCATGGCTAATCATTGCCTCATCCAGGTGAGAGATGGAGACTGTGTTTGCAAAAAAGCAGATGCATTCAGTTGGCAAGTTGATAGCTGGCTGTTGGGAGTTCAGGTCACCCAAAAGCCCTGTTGTGAGCTGCTTTGGCTTCTTCAGGCTGTTATGAATAAGTTCTGAGCACAATATAGTAAAGAGGGAATTCAAGCTTTTTGTAGCCTGGCTCTTAAACATCTATATCATCATTTCTGTCTGTAGGTTGACATAGTCACAAAGGGTCACTAATGCCAAAGTGAGAAAACGCAGACATTTCTTATTTGGGGTGGTGGTGGTAAGGTCTAGAAGAGACTGTAAAGTGGGAATGAGTTGGGTCCCGTCTCCAGAAAGCACAATCTGCTATCTTATCTGACCTCCAGGGTTTCAAATGAAATGGCAAGCTTTTAATTTGCAAGGGAAGCCCTGTAGTTTTGGAAATAGAAGTTTATGATGGTGAACAGGGCAGATGAAACACAACCTGGGAACTCATCCGCATTTATCTTCTGAAACATGGAGGCAGAGTAGAGTTTTATGTGGTTCTCATATACTAGAATCCTAGCAGGTTAGAGGCACTAATGAGCCTTAGATAATAGACGGGAGCTGAGGAGGGAACAGAGTTATGTTCTGTGCATGAGGAGTGGATGAGCTGGTTTGAGATATGAAGACATCTCTGGGCAGGGGGAGTTGAGATATGAAGACGTTGGCATATGCATGGAGCCAGAGGATGTGTGTTGTAGGCTTCCATTGCCACCTCCCTCTCCCCCTCAGGAGCGTATGCTAGAATCTCTCATGCCTTTGTGTGAACGGGGTGCTAGTGGAGGAATGGAGAAGTTCTTGGGCAGGCCCTGAGTTTAATCTTTAAATCAGTGTGGAGCAGACAGAAGAGGATATGCATTAGAGTGGGGAATGTGGCAGAGATGGAGCTTGTAGTAGAAACTGTAGTTTTGACCACAAGGAAGTAAGTCACCCCACCACACTCATGCAGAAGAATTCACAATAGAGGACTTGATTCAACTCAGACAGCAGGAAGCCTTCAGTCATGTGTCTGTTTGAGTATTCCTGTTAATAGTTAAAGACACCCAGTCTTAGAGGTTGTAAGCTAAGAATATGGAACTGGTACCCTTAGAGAGATAACCTCCATTAAGGCCTCCCCCCAGAAAGAGAGAATTTGATTCTATCTTCTAGCTTTCATTCAGTGGGAAACAAGACTGATATCACCTCCAGGAAGCTTAGATCCTGCCTGTTTCATTCTGGTGCTGGTACTCTGAACTACACAGCAATTGTGATACAGTAGTGTACTGAGAGGCTCAGACTAGCATATTCTCAGTATATTCTTGAGCCAAGAAAATCATCAAGGTCTTGTGCCAGAGATAGAGATGCAGGCCTTTCTTTCTTTCCTCCTGGGGTACGCAAAGGGCTCATGGACAATCCTAACAGACGGAAGCATAACCATTAATGTGGGGAAAGAACTCTAGCACAGACAGGTTTGTGAAGATAGGAAAGCTGTGCAGAGCTTCCAGCAGAATATCTGCTATGTAAATTGACCATGCCACTTCCCACTTAAAGCTTTCTAGTTATAGAAGTTTGTATAATTAGAAGATGATTCGCACTCTTCGCCATGATCTGCGGACCCCCATCCTGAGCTAGCGCCTGCTTGCTTCTACAGACTCTCTGGCTTACTTCCCATTCTCTTCTTCCTCCTCAGACACAGCAACAGTGTTCCCATCCAGTGTCTCCCTATACTCTGATCTCCTTGTCAAGACGTTTTCTCACTGAACTCTCTGGAATGTCAATACATCAGACAAGCACGGGATGGAAGATAGAATCACTATGCAACTATATTTTGTGATAACTGGGTTTTAAAACTGTTTCAGTGGTGGCCATCTCCACCTGTCCCTAAATGGAAACTAGAAATGTCCTTTGTTTTCCTGCATGTCCTTGGGAAATGGACAGTCCTGTAACCATTTCCAGTCATAAGTTGTGAAAGTGTCTGGTCCAAAGTATTCACTAGCAGTTTAAAGAAGAGAAGACTCCTCCTTCACTTCACATGTAGGCTTGTACCTGAAGACCCTGTCTTTGAGAAAAGCCACAATTGGTGACCCCCTTCTCTTTGCTCAGTTCCTCTTTCACTTCCTGGCTGCTATTTCACTTCCCTCAAAGGTAGACAAAGGGTCAGCCAGATGGCATGCTTCGCTCTAAACCTGTGAAGAGACAGTGTCATGGCAGGGTGCACATGTGGAGCAAAGTTGCTTATCTTATGGCAACCAAGAGCAAGGGTCAGGGACTAAAAAAAAAGAAAAATCAGAGGACTTCTGTCTTGAAGAACCACATCGCTAGGGGTCCTAATGACTACATGAACTTAGAGAGGACATGAGTAGAGATCCCAGCCCCAGCTGGTATCTTGATTAAATATTTGTGACTGAGGTCCCATCTAAGACACAGACATAAAGTGAAATAGTAAACATGGTATTTTATGATTCAAAATGTATGCTGCCTCATTACTCAACAATAGGAAACCAAGTCCCTTGAATGGTTATAGTGGTCGTTTAGTGTCTACCTCACTCTGCCCTTGTCTTTCTTGAGTTTGTTGTCAAGTCATGAGTGGTAAAAATTCAGCAACCTGATTATATCCAAGCTTAGCCATAGAGAATCCACACAGCATCCATCCCTTCCATAACCCCTATAACTTTCTATCCCAGGCATTATGATATTTCATACTCTTAAAAATGATCCCTACTCAGAAAGTGTGACCAGAAGACCTGATTAAGCCAGTGATGCCAAGGCACAGAACTGAAAGGACAAGTGAGACTGCCCTCTGGGTGGCCCTTCTCTGGGATCCCAGCCCTGACAAGGCATTTCTCCAAGCTTCTTTCAGGTTCCTGACTATCTCAGCATCTTCTTCCATGTTCTTTCAGTTTCTCTATAAGCACAACCCCCACTTCCCACACTGTTTTTTGAAAGCCTGCAATGGCTTCTGTTTTCCTGGTACACTCACTCCTTCTCTCCCATCAGCCTGAACCTTTGACAATAACAGACACTTCATGATTGATTATTGATAGTGTCAGACTGTAGCGTAGATTGGAATCCAAGTTAGCACTCCACACTACACCATCCTGGGATCACACCAAGAGAAAACAAATCAAGGCTTGCGGAGTGGATGTAGGAACACAATAATACCCAGAGGTACTGTGTGCTCTGACCCT
Source organism: Arvicanthis niloticus (assembly GCF_011762505.2). Classification (NCBI taxonomy): domain Eukaryota; kingdom Metazoa; phylum Chordata; class Mammalia; order Rodentia; family Muridae; genus Arvicanthis; species Arvicanthis niloticus. The sequence continues at coordinate 49,808,742 of NC_047663.1, forward strand.
CTTCCTTGAACCTGCAATGGATTAACCGTTGCCTGCCTGAAGGAGTTTAAATTACCTATCCATCAGCAAAACACCCGGACATTAGGCTCTTGTCCAAACTCTTCTTACACCTCAGCCTGCAATTTCCTCTGAACAAAGTGATTGCACCACCCTTTCACGGGGGAAAATTAGTCTTCTCAGTCAGGTGACAGGAGCCAAATGGGAGGTGAAATGTTCTGCCTGCTCTCCACCATCTGTGAACATAACCCCATGCCACCCTCAGATTTGTGCTGTCCCTGCTTGGCTTGCTTGGAACAGGGCTGTCACTGCTTTGATTGCTTTTCTTGAGGTGTGTGTACACTCTGAATGCACCCCACATTCCCACTTGCTTCTCTTGCTTCTTTGGAGAAAGCGTGTATCTGTCAACTGAGCACTGGTCCAGGACGGACTGTAGTGACAACAGGTGATGGGAATCAGTACCAGGCACAGTGACTGCACATACAGGATTCTTTGTTTCATATTGCTTTGTGGGTTTCTGTCCATATGTTATTTGTAGTCTGGGATGTCATGAATCCTGGCCCACTGGGGTTGAGCTGCATTGAAAAAAAAATCCTTTATTAAAATTTGACCTGACAAATTCAGCCTGCCTTCCTCTCTTTATAAGCTCAGAAGTAACGTAAATTTGATAATACAATAGGGCCTAACATCCAATCCAAACAGCTCCTTTCAGATCCACTTGGAAGAAAGAGGCAGAGAAGGACAGTATCCCATCACTGCCGTGACATCTACATTGTCTTTTTTGTGTGTGCTTTCTGATAAATATGAAATGGACATCACTATCCATTGCAAGTGACTTCTTCTCAAATCATTTAATACCAGTAGCATGACAAGAGCCAAGAGAGTCAGGAAATTCAATCCTTTCTGATGTCTGCACAGAAGATTAACCACCTCAGAGAAATTAGGAAAGCGTCTTCCTCCCAGTGACTTAAAGACATAGCTATGCAGTGTGTTAATGAAAACTCCATTGATGTTTGGCATTTATCAACTGTCAAAAATTAGATTTAGTCATCCTGTGATTTTAATTAGCGTTAACCTAGTTACGCCAGCAGGTAGTTGCCTAGATTCAAGCAGCCACCTTCATCTGCATAAGCTTTTATTGGCTGCCGCTCAGAGGAAGGCATGGGTGGTAGGAAGAACTTCAGGAGAAGGTGGTGTTTGAACTGGACTTTGAAGGCATTTGATAATTGTTCAAAGAGAAGAAGCTCCTTCCAGGAAGAACGAACTGCATGCACAAAGAGCTACGCCTTTAAAGAACATGACACCTGCCCAGAATAGAGATGAGAGGGGAGAGGCAGGAGGGGCTCTGGTGTTAAAGGGGTCTCAAAGTCAGAATCAAAGCTGTCTTGGTAGAAATGGAGAGTTAGTGAAAGCTTTGGGCAAAATGTGACTCGGTTCCGTCTGGGCTTTGGAGAGAGAACTCAGAGAGCAGTGGGTGCAATGAAGGAAGGAAGCTAGGAAGGAAGCATTGAGGGCCTGTTCCAATGGTCTCTTACAAGTCCATGCTCTTAATGGAGCAGTGCAAGTCAGAGCACTGATGGTGTCTTCTGTGAAGCAGTCAGATCACTGTGGTACAGCAGAAGGCAAGGGTTTCACGTTAGTTAGATAATGGATGTGGGAACAGGGTTTAGGCTTCTGTGATATTTGGTGAATCTAAGGACATAGCATCAGAGCTGGGGAAGCAAAGGTTGTTTAAGGGGACAGAGTGATGGGTGGGACTGAGTACCAAATCTGCCAGAGCTTTGGCAACTCCAAAAGAGAAGTAAGGCTTGGGGTGAGAGTGAGAGGAGTTGGGGAAGGATGAGGGAAGGTGTGCTCACTTACCTGGGAGTCAGTTTAGCTTCTCTGAAAAACAAAATAAAATAAAACAAAACTTGAGAATCAAAAAGTTTGTGTTTTAGTTTTCAAACATGCATACAAATTCTTCAACACTTCTTTCTTCAAAAGGTGGTCGAAATCTTTACACACAGACTGGACCTCATGAATTCCTTCCAATGAGTATAATGTGGAAGAACTGGTGGTGTGTCGCCTTCACAACTAGATCATGAAGGGAGACTTGTGAGCTTAACCTCAGAGGTTGAGACAGGAAAATGGCAAGTTCAAGACTTGCTTGGTCTACAGAATGAGTTCAAGGTCAACCTGAGCCAGTTAGTAAGACTCTGATTCAAAACAAAAAGTTAAAAAGGGTTGGGCTATAACTCAGGCAGAGTGCTTGCCTAGCAGATACAAGACCCTACATTTTAATCCCTAGTGCCTCACAAATAAAACTGTAGATCGTGAGACATCATGCCTCATTCTGTGTTCTTTCTCAGATCACTCAGCCAGGGAAGCCAGCTTCCAGGCCTAAGTTATACACTCAGGCAATGCTGGCTTGAGGAACTGAGGTACCAGTTGACAGGCACGTGAGGACACCATATTGTAAACAGATTGTCTACCCCCGTTTGGTGTCTGTAGACATGATGGATCCCCAGATGGGTCATTCCCAAGTTGGCCCTTCCTTCAGTCTCTGTTCCATTTTTTGTCCCTGTTCTTCCTTTGGACAGGAACATTTCTGGGTTAAAAAGTTTGAGATGGATGGGTGGCCCCATCCCTAGACTAGGGATGGTGCCTCTCTACTGGAGGTGGTCTCTACAAGTTTTATCTCCCCTTCTCTGTGCATTTCAGCTAAAGTCATCCCCTTGGGTCCTGGGAACCACACATTTCCCTGGTGTCTGGGACCCTCCAGTGGCTGTCCCCAGTTCCTCATCCTCCCTGGTACATATTTTTGTTCGATTTTCTGACCCTCGGTACCGCTCTCACATCTCCTCTAGTTCCTGCTATTTTCACCCCTTATTTCCTCCCTGTCTCTCCCTCTCAGGTTCCCCTCTCCCTCCACCTTCCACAATCATCTGTTCCCCCTCCCCCCCCCCCAACAATGCAGGACTGAGGCATCCACTCCCTGGTCTTCCTTCCTCCTAAGCTCCATATGGTCTGTGGGTTGTATCATGGGCATTGTGAGCTTTTGGACTAATATCCACTGATCAGTGAGCACATACCATGTGTGTTCTTTTGTGTCTGGGTTATTTCACTCAGGATAGTATTTTCTAGCCTCAAATACTTAGGCAGAGGGGAAAACTTCCTGAACAGAACACCAATGGCTTATGCTCTAAGATCAACAATTGATAAATGGGACCTCATAAAATTGAAAATAAAGGCTTCTGTAAGGCAAAGGACACTCACTATCAATAGGACAAAATGGCAACTCACAGACTGGAAAAAGATCTTTACCAACCATACATCCTATAGAGGGCTAATATCCAAAATATACAAAGAACTCAAGGAGTTAGAATCCATAGAACCAAATAACCCTATTAAAAAGTGGAGTACAGACCTAAATAGTGAATTCTCAACCGAGGAATCTTGAATGCCTGAGAAACACTTAAAGAAATGTTCAACATCCTTAGTCATCAGAAAAATGTGACTCAAAACAACTATAAAATTCTGCCTCATACTAGTTAAAATGGCTAAGATCAAAAACTCAGGTGACAGCAGATTCTGGTAAGGATGTAGAGAAAGAGGAACACTCCTCCATTGCTGGTGGGATTGCAAGCTGGTACAAACACTGTAGAAATCAGTCTGGCAGTTCCTCAGAAAATTGGAAATAGTTCTACCTAAGGACCCAGCACTCCTGGGCATATACACAAAAGATGATCCAGCATATAACAGGGACTCATGCTCGACTATGTTCATAGCAGCCTTATTTATAATAACCAGAAGCTGGAAAGAACCCAGATGTCCCTCAACAGAGGAATGGATACAGAAAATATGGTACATTTACACAATGGAGTACTACTCAGTGATTAAAAACAACGACTTCTTGAAATTCACAGGCAATTGAATGGAACTACAGAGAGATTTTTATCTATGCAGAGAGGCATGGGTAATAAATATTTTTGGTGTTGTCCTTTCTAAACACAAAATATGGGAACTAGCTGAATGCTCAGGAGAAAGGAGAGGAGCCAGCAGCTGTTGGTACTGCAAATTACTGTAAAGCATTCCTACAATGAGCGGGATCCATTTTCTGACATTTTTCCCAGAGAAAAGTATATCAAGGTACACAATTATAAACACACAGGTGCACACACCACACACACACACACACACACACACACACAGAGAGAGAGAGAGAGAGAGAGAGAGAGAGAGAGAGAGAGAGAAGAGACAGACAGACAGACAGACAGACATGATTGTGCTTATGAAAAAACTCAAAGGTTATCAAATGTTTTCAAAATAGGTATATATATATATATATATTTACATAGAAAGTATTGCAAACTACATAGACTCTGATAGCAACATCTAGAGAGGAGGGCATTAATGACCAGCACAAATGGACCTTAGCTTTATTGTTAGACTTTTTTCATGAGGATAAATAAATATATTATTTATGTAAATAATATGAATTTACATAAGTTTATATGATTTTAAATAAATGTTAGGGGTATATTTACCCAATTCTTATCAAATGGGCCAAGAAAATACATCAGGTTTCTTTCTTTCTTTCCAGTAATTTGGTATCCCTCACTCTCCAAGAAGTTTCCTGGCTCACTCACCTCAAGGCAAGAAGAAGGGTGTGGGTGAAGACTGAACTTGCCCATCAACAGTGTCTCTGCCTCTGACAGTGTGTGTTCTCTTCTGAGTAGTTCAGGCCCATTCTGACATGCTCTTCCTCTCCAGGATTTCTTCTTCCTGCATCGGCATCTCCCTGGGGTTCTGTCTGAGCATCTGGAAGGCTCTCTACCTTTGTGGCTGAGAATGGAAAGTGGTGTCTGTTCTTGGCTCTGTCACTGGGTACCAGCTGCACAACTCCATCTTCAGATGCATCATTTTGACACCTCTCTGGGACCCAGGTTGCTTGGTATGCATCTTTGTTCTCCACATGGTGTACAAAAGCTAGAGAGGGCAGAGGTCGGGGACAGATATGTTACTAGAACTCTTCCTCCTCTCTCTGGTCCACCCTCTAGGTTGACCTCTTTCTCACTGTGTTTTTTTTTTCTCACATCTTAAAAATGGTCATCAGAAGGTAGAACAACCCTAATTTCTAGGTTCAAAGACAGTGGAGATGGGAAGCAGAAAGTATCTCTCTGTCCTGATGTTCACAGAAAAAGTGTAATATTCTCTGATCAGATGTGCAGTAGCCAGCCATGATTGGGCCACTAACTGGCTACTAGAATTATTACAACAGTCCTAGGCCAAGAGCTTCATTCTATTTTCTAAGTCCACAGTGGCCTATCCTGCTGAAAATTAGGGCTCTTTTCTTACAGGACTAGGAGGTCAATCGAGTCCTTTCTCATTTTCAGATAACTCTATGGTCCTTCTTTTGCCTTTAACAGATAAAGTGCAAACGACTGGGGGCATTTGTGTCTCTGGTTCCTTCTCCATCTCTCTCCTCTGCCCTTTGTCTAGGATGGGAAGTGTGGACTTTTTCCTCTCAGCTTCCTGGGTGACCAGCAGCCTTCATACATGCTTCACCTGCCTCAAGAGGTTTCTGCAAACAGGAAACTGACTAGCTTCACTTCTTAGCCTGCAAGACCTATAGGGACTACCTCTTACAAAAGAGAAGGAAGAGTCTATTGTCCCCTCAGAATCCATTGGAAAACTCTTCTTACCTCAGCCCCTCTCTTTTCCTTTCTACTCCTGATGCCTGTCAGAAGTACAATCTTGGCAGCAATCAAATCCCATTGCTTGAAGTTCAGCGGGACACTGGAGGCACAGCCTCTTCTAAACTTTGAAGAGCATTGGGGGTCCCTTCTTTAAATTGGACAACAACTACATGGTGAGGAAACTTTAAATACCAGCCTCCAACATTTGGAAAACAATCAACTAAGTCACAAAGAAACCAGGACATGCTCAACATGTAGGACCAAGAACATGAACTCAGTAGCCTCCAGGGTTTCACCTACACTCCAGCTATCCGCCCACATGCTTAAGCAGGATGGTGACAAAGGGGGGCTTTGTTTACTTGGGGTGTGATTAGACAGTGACCTGGCATAGCAAGTGGACAGCTGGGCTCCTGCCTGTGGCTCACAAGTGTGAGTTTTCCCTTCCTAACAGAAGGTCTTTTAGTCAAAGGTAATTAATCTCTTCCTGAAGTGACAGGTGGCAGGAGCAGCTTCTTTTGCTTTCAGCAGATCCACACAAGGAACACTGAGCCTCTAGCACAGAAGGGATTTGTGAAATGCAACAGTTGGGGTTGAATTCCTCAGCAGCCTAAGGGGAAGTAGGAAAAGAGATCTGGGATTTTGAGAAAATTCTCTTATAGCTTTCGAGGAAACAGATTTCAAATGAGCTTATAGCTTTTCATAACAAGTGCCAAAAACCCCAGAGTAAGATAGTTTTTAAAATTATTGCCATATAGCTGAACATCAGGCATGGGCTGATCCAGATTCTCTCTCTCTCTCTCTCTCTCTCTCTCTCTCTCTCTCTCTCTCTCTCTCTCCTCTCTCTCTTCCTCTCTTCCCTCTCTCCTCCCACTCTCTCTCTTCCTCCTTCTCTCTCTGGTCCGCCTTCTCAGTTGATCCCTTTCTCACTGAATTTTTTGCTCACACCTTAAAAATGGTCATCAGAAGGTAGAAAAACCCTGATTTCTAGGTTCAAAAACATCAGAGATGGGAGGCAGAAAATATCTCCATCCCGGTGTTCACAGAAAAAAAGTGTAATATTCTCTGATTGGATTGCTGGAGCCAGGCAAGATCAGGTCACTAATTGGCTTTACCCTGGCTGCCCCAGCTTGGCTTGTGACTGAGACTGATGGAGGGACAATCCTGAAACAAAACTGGAACTGTTGCCCGGAGACCAAGGGAGGCAGTGTGTGAGTAACAAACAGAAAACAACCACGTTCTTTAAAATCATTGGTATGCAGTGAGCTCCAGTTGAGTGTGGAGGGTGTTCTGTGCTTTTTCTAACAGCCCCCTGTCTTGGTTTCTTTTCCTGTTACTGTGATAAAATACTTGAGCAAAGGCAACTTTAAGAAGGAAGGAAGGAAGGAAGGAAGGAAGGAAGGAAGGAAGGAAGGAAGGAAGGCAGGCAGGCAGGCTGGCTTCCTCTGGCTCACAGTTCAAAGTATACAGTACACCATGATGGGAAGTCAAGGCAGCAAGAAGCTGATCATATTACATCTGAGAAATCAGAAGAAAGATGACAACAAGTGTTTAACAATGAGTGAAGGGCCCAGTATTAGCTCAAGATACCCAAGACCAAGTTTTCCGCACAAAGGAGATAAAATTGTACCAGAGAGACAAAGGGCAGGAATAAGAGACAAAGACAAGAGACAGAGGATGAGGGAGAAGGAAAGGGACAAGGGGGAAGGGATGTTTGTCTCCAAGGGGAATGGGACAAAGGGTTGACTCTGGATAGAGAGGAGACAGACATGGCCCATAAGCAAATGGCAGTTCCTAAAGGTACAAGCAGAATTCCCATGTTAGGATGAGGTGATTAATTTTGGTTGGACAGGTTAATTGGGGCAGCAACAAAGTGGCTTTGGGTGCTGGACTTCACTGCTTTGATAGCTGGACCTTGATAAACTGCCGTGGGAAGAGGAAGTGGCCAAATAAGGTGGCTAGCTTTAGGAATATAATCTAATAATTTTTAGCAATGCAGAAGAAATGGGGGAGAAGAGCAAGGCCTGCCAGAGCCATGTTGTCTATGCTCGAGCTAGCTAGAGTCCCTCCACTTAGTCCACTTTTGCTACTCTTAATGCAGGAAATGTCTTTCCAGTTTCTTTAATGTAATCCTGATAATCCCCACAGGCATGCCCAGAGCCCATCTCCCAGAAGACTCTAGGGTCGGTCCAGTTGACGCTAGCCACCATAGCCTCTCAAACACCAACCCAAGATTATAGATAAATAGCTGAGGGCCAGTGGTGCTGATGGAGCCACCTGTATTACCCAGCTCTAAGTGGCAGGGGAAGGATCTGAAACTCTATACACTGGTGATTGGACTGATGTTATCTTTGTCTTGAGTATGATAGTGAAGATTGCCTGAGATGCCCAGAGTCAGAGCCTCTTCTTGGGATCAGTTAGCCTGTAGGACATTTGTTGTTAAAGGAGTTCAGTCTAAGTTTTCTACCACTGAAAAATGGAAAGACCCCTGATAGACACAGAATCCATGTTCAATACATCAGGCCTGCTTTTAAAAAGAGAAGCCATGCTGCTTGCTGGAGATGGAGGTTTCTGCAGAGCCAACATGGCACCCAGTCTTGGCATTTCAGCACCACCAGTTGTGGAGACATCAGTAAGTTCAGTTTGGTCGTCCAATCATTTCTTTTCTAGGTGAATTCCTTTTGCCCCATCCCCATCACCACCTTCCCTCTAATCACAGTCTGTAGTGGCTGCTTTTTTCATTTCTGTTCTTGCACTGAATCAGAATGTCTCTTATCTTCTCTGGACCAGATGCAGCTCTTTCAGGAAGTCATCAGGCATCAAGAAGCAGGAGATCTTCTGCACAAAGCACCCACATCTGGAAGCCACAAGAGCACCCATTTTCATGATGTGCTGCTAGAAGATGCCATGGAGGGCTACAGACATCAATACGGCAGCAAAGATAAGCATCCAAGTGAGGGGAGACAGAAATGAGTGACAGCTGGCACACCTGCTCCTAGGCTCCCAAATTTAGACTGTCAAAGCCAAGTTGAGAATTGCAAGCTCTGAATCTAGCAGTTATGAATCTGCACTAGGCTTTGCTTTGGTGCCTGTCCCTGAGCCCTGGAAACCCCAGGCTCCCCATGTCTTGCTCTTGGCCAGTACTGAGCACAGTAAGTACAGAGGAAAGAGGGAAACCATGCAACAGTGCTCTTTCCTTTTTTGCTCTGTGGTGGGACACATTCTCTCCTCCACCTCCTCTTACCACCTCCTCTCCACCTCCCTCCTCCATCTCAGGTTGATAGACAGACAGATGGACAGGCAGACAGACAGGAAGACAGACAGATAGATAGGCAGATATATGGTGGGCTGGCTGGCTACTGGGATGAACATTTTGACTTCTCCAACTCTCACCAGCTCAGTCTCTAAACCAGAGTTCTTCAGGCTGGACTGTATGTTAGATTCACTTGAAAAAATCTCTCTCTCTCTCTCTCTCTCTCTCTCTCTCTCTCTCTCTCTCTCTGTCTCTCTCTCTTTTCTGTACTGTGTGCATATGTGTGTGATATGTATTTATATGTATATGTAAGGGAAACATATAGGGGAAACCTTTAAGCAAGGTCTCTTTCTGCTCCTGGGTCTAGGCTAGTGGCCAGCAAGCCCTAGCAATCCTGTCTGCACCCTCTACACTGTAGATTTATGTGCTCAACCATGCCCAGCTTTCTCTGTGAGTGCCGGTGTCCAAACTCAGTTCCTCATGCTTGCAAATCAAGCAATCTTTCCCACTGAGCCATCATCACAGAGATTTTTTTTTAAATAAGGTACCTGTCTGCCCTTTCTGTTGGGATAGCATACATTTTAAACTATTACCTACAAGGAATGTTAAGTAATTTCAAATAAATGCTAGGCCTGAAGGATCACTGAGCTGACAGAATTAGCTTAGGCATCAGATCCAGGTACTTTCTACCTACTTGATTTCCACACAAAAGCCAAAGAAAACTGCAGTCCTTTTGGAAAATACTTCTGTTAGACAAAAAAAAAAAAAAAAAAAAAAAAAAAAAAAAAAAAGCTGTAACTTTGGTCAATCAAGAAGAAAGAAAGAAGAGAAAGAAAATGTTTTTGTGTTGAGCTGTCTAGAAGTCTTCACTATAAGCATCCTGTAATGTTGTTTCCCTGTGAATCAAACTGACAGAGTGGGCTGTTATGGCTCACATGGCCAGACCCTGGGCTCATATGGCCTGTAGGGAGGCACCCTCAACTGAGCACCCTGCCTCTGGTACTGACCAGCAAGGCAGTTTGGCTGCTCTGGGTGCCTTACGATCACCCACACTCTCAGAATACTCCAACCACAGGAGCCTCACAGCGGGAACATGGTGCCGGCTCCTGGGCATCATCATAGCCACCTAGACAACACAGCCTGCTCTTTCTCTCTTCCTCTCTCTTTCTACCTTCCTCTCCTCATTTCCCTATTTCCCCCTTTCTCTTTCTCCCCATTTATCTTCCCTTCTCCCCCACTTCTGCCTCTTGTGAATAAAATACGTGTGAAAAAGGAGACAAAAGTCTCCTGAAGACCTTATCAATTCTTCTGAGTATTGACCCAGAAATAGAATTGAAGGATTTGATGACAAATCTATATTTAATTGTTTGAGGAACTTTCATACTGTTCTCCAGAGGGGGCTTGGAGAGAATTTCTTGAGGAATTTTCTAATATTTAAGATGATTGGGAAATGTACTTGACCTTCACCTGCTATCCTAACACAGGAAAGATTTATGTCTTAACTTCTGGAAGTAACCAGAACCTGCATAAAACATTAATGCAAAATGTTTCACTCAACTAAATCACACTCAGCCTGAGATGGCTGCTCTGAACATGATCTGGGCTCCAGCTGCTTCTCTGGCCCTGGAAATAGGCTATCTCTTCAGTACTGGTAGATGTTATGTCCTCTCGGGCAAAGCCACCACCACCAACATCACCACCACCACCACCACCACACACACACACACACACACACACACACACACACACAATATAATACACAGCACATATACACACACCACAATACACAATACACACATTACACAATACCAAATACACATACTTCACATATGCACACACCACATACCACAATACACAACACACAATATGGCATATAATTCTACATACACAACAATACACACATCACACACATACACACCACATAGCACAACATACAATACACACATACTACACAATAACACAGACCACACTACACACAACATACATCACACAGCACACATACATACACACATTGTAAACACACATACCAAATATGCAACATACATGGACACACAACAGAAATAATCATGCCTGGGTTCTGAAGGCACCATGCACCTCTGTTCTTATTTTCATGACATGTTGGGAGCCATTTTCTGTAGGTTTCTCTCATTGTAGATCTTTGTAACAGACAGCTTTTGTATAGATTTCCAAGGATGTCTGTATGGCAAACAACCTTGGAAAATATATCATCTCCCTCCAGGGAAGAGAGAAGATTTGATTGTTGTCCAGGATAATAAAGAGAAATCTTCCATTAGGGGCAAAGGGTGAACTGGGTTTGTTTCTGGCCAAGTCATAAGATGCTGGAGCCTTCTAAGCTGTGACACAAACTCACTTTATAGAGAGTACTCACTTGGCTCTTGAACTTGGAGTCGAAGGAACTAATTCAAATAGAGGGCTCATAGTGCCCACTGTGCTAACCCTCTGTAAACACTGGTCCAGGAGTCCTTGCCTCCTGCTAGCACTTGTGACATTGTAGCCAACTACAGATATCCTGCAAACAAGGTCAGGCTATCACAGACTTCAAATGTCTCAGTGGATACAGGTAAAAAAGCTAACTATTTCTTCTGACAAAGTTGACCCAGTGATAGCAAATTTGAGAACAACCTTGATCCACACTATTCCATACCCTCTATCCAGCCTGCATGGTCATCTTTTTTCAAGACGCTTTTGCATAGTTCTCTTGCTGGGTATATTGTTTTTTTTCTTGATGGAGTGTGGATGGGGAAACTGGACTTCATGACCATGTGAATCTTTAACTCCTAGACAAGTTGTGTGTGTCTCTGTCCCTCAAGTACCAATCTAATATCTATTTCTCCAAAGAATATTATATGCTAATGTGCCAACTTGTAAAGGGCTTCACTGTCATTTTTCTGGTTAGGGTTTATCCTGCTTGCAATAGGCTTTCCCAATTTGCTATGACATTTTAAGCATCGTGGACTTTATTTTCTTAAAAGGCCAAGTGACAAAGTAACTTGAACTATACCCTAGAACTAAAGGACAGTGACAGGGAGATTAATGCTCTCTGTATCCACTGCCCAAGGTATCTATACCCCCTTTCTCAGAACCTGTGAATATGTGATTTGGCAAAGGGAAATACAACAGCAGACAGAATCAAGGTCTCCAATCAGTAGGCCTGAATATAGAAAACTTGTCCAGTATTCATTCAGAGGGGAAAAAAATAAGAGACTAATTTCTGGCCTTGAATGGAAGGCAGCAAGTGGAAATTTCTAGAAAATGAAAAAAAAGCCAAGAAAATAGATTTCACAGAAGTTTTAAAGATCTTTTAGCACCTTGATTTTAGCCTAGCAAGACAAAACCTCTTCTGACCTCCAGCTTATGAGGTAGTCTTGGTCATTTTTAGCCACTATGGTCATCATGGTTTGATACATCAGTCACAAAGCTGAATGCAAATCTTTGTCATGCTTTGAGTAAGCTGATAGCAAGGACCAAAAAGCAGTCAAGATGCAGGAGCGATGCTCCCAAATGCCATAGAGACATCAAACCCACACATCATGCTTCTGCTTGTGGTGGGTCCCCTCCATGGTTTTTTCTTCCACAAGGCCTGGCAAAACACACTAGCTCAGCAACATCAATGTTCCCTTTGGGTTTGAGCTTGGTTTTAGCAATCTAGCCCATTGGCTACGGGTGGAAACAAACTCATGGTGTAGTCATATTATTTCCCACTGTTCCCATGTGTGAGTGAGCAAGTGATTGAGTGAGCATCCTTAGAGGCTACTCTGACTTAGCCTCTTGAGGAATCTGTTGGAATGAGTTCCAGTGGCAGACAGAACAATAGAGTTGAACTGTAGGCCTCTGAGTAGACAGGAACTACTTTCATTCCTTTAAACAACACATTACTGCACCTTTCTGATGATGTCTGAACAGCTCACCACACTGGGCTATCTTGAGGATTAAATGAGACCATGGACATGAGAAAGAAAAGGCCAGGAAATGGAGATGTCTTATTCAGGCTCAGGGAATGCTGTGGAAAAGATGCCTGAAAGAATGTGTAAGAGCTGGAGGATGCAGAGGATTGTCATGAAATGTCATCTTCTGAACCTGACACTGACTGCTAATTGCACCCTCAGGAGCTTGTAGTCTCCCATGAGCTTATAGTCACCTATGAGCTAATAGTCATGATGGTTACCTGCATATCAAGCCAGCCCAACTTCAGGCATAGATAAGGGTGGTGCTTTTCAGGCTCCATCCCCTAATGAACAACTATTGGCATCTGATAGGTGCTGGGAGAGAGTCATTCTTCTTTGATGCTACTCCCACTGGTAGGAGTCTGTATTATAGTGGATGGCTCTATACTCATGCATATATGGATAGCAGCAACTGTACAAAGTGGGTTATCAAAATAGAAAAAGCCATGAAGCTTGGAGGAGGATGTGTTGAAAAGTGGGCAGGGGGTAGACATGATCATAGTTTACTGTATATTGTATGAAACTCTCAAGAATAAAGACAAATTATAATAAAAATAGAATCTTGTCATTTGTGCTTTTGCTACAATGAAAGCAACAAAATAATAAAGTACAAAATAATAATGTACTATACATACTAAAGGATGGACTAAAAAACTGCTTCTCAAAAACATAGAAATGACTGGATGATTAAAACAAAACAAAAACCCCAACATACTTCCTGAAAATACATATCTGCTCTTGCGTGGTGTTCAGGTGTCAAATGAAATGAGCCTTTAAAACAGTGCCTGCTGCACAGCTTCATGGAAAAAATGCACAGAGAATGATATCTCTGCACTTAACACAATACAGCTTCTCTACATGACATCATTATTGCTTTCATTTTGTGCCAGAGGAACACAGATGATTAAAAGTGCTATTTTGCAAGATAAAGAGTCTAGGAGGTGGGTAGGTTGATCACAAAAGATAAATGTATGTAATGCAACTGAACTGAACACTTAAAAATAGCTAAGATGGTGAAATTTGTCTATTGTCTATTGTACTACATCAAAAGAGGGGATCATGGGTGAGTTCTGAGGTCCCAGAGTTGTTAAATGTCAGGGATAGAACATGAAACTCTAGAGGTGGGGGAAAGTCTCCAGGTAGAATGGCCATGTACTGTAACACAATGGCTGAGACAGTCTATTTACAGGAAAGGCTCAATTCAATTCACAGTTTGAGAAGCTCTCATCCATGATCAATCATTCTCATTTTTGGATCTCTGGTAAAACAGAATGCCATGGTGGTAGCATCTGGTAGGGGAGGCTGCTCACCTCATGGTGGCGAGAGGCAGAAATAGGTTGGAGAATAAATTGGAATCTTAATATCCCTTTCAAGGGTGGACTCCAGTGACCTATCTTTCTCTGATTAGGTCCTGTCTCTGGAATTTTTCATCACTTCCCAATAAAGTCACAGGCTGGTGACCAGAACACTCGACCAAAACACAAGTCTCAACTTGAATAGAATAAGAGATAGTTTATTCTGGAGCCAAAGTCCAGAAACAGATTTAAGTTACTCCAAATTTTATGATCCAATGCAGTGACAGCATTGTAAGGTCTTTATACTAACAAAACAAGGAAAGTTATAAAGCAGAACATTTTACTAGTACATTGGTGCCATGATTAGATAAGCAGACTGCAGCAAAGTGGGGAACCTCTGCTCTCAGCCTCAGGTGCTATTGTTGGATGGCAGCTCAGCCTGTAGGATGGTGGAAGCTCAAGGAGTCTGTACAAACATTCCAAAGGATTAACGTATAGTTCCTAGAATATTAGATCACATACAGCGTGGGCAATAAGTGGCCATTTAGGAGGCCTAAGACAGCCCAAAATTATTTGGCTGTGGACCTGTGGCCTTCCAACTGTCCACAGTCATTGACATTCTAGACGGTTAACCAGCCTTGGAGAATTTAATGCAGCTTCTTTTCAGAAGTGCTGGTTAACAGTCTAGAACAGTGAGGGAGATAGGAGACAGAAGACTGGGCTGTGGTCCAGGCTCTGCACGATTCTGGGAAAGTTTTTCTCATTCTCTGGTTCTTTCAGACTCTAAAAACAAACAAACAAAACCCTCAGGCTCCGTGGCTCTGTCTGTGGTCCCAGAGTGCTACTAAAGATGCCAAGAGCATCCTCACACAGGGCACAGAAAACTTCATCATTCCTGGCTGGGCATCAGACAGAAAGGATGAGCTCCTAATACAGGAGGAGACACCTGGTGCCAAGAGGAGCCCCAGGTACTTGCCACCCACAGAGACAGTAATAGTTTGTGACTCTGAACTCACCAGAAGGTCAGCTGAGTCAGGGCCACAACTTGAGCATTTGCTTAAATCTCTGTCCAAGAATCTTTCAGGTTGCTGCTGGACGATAATGAGATCTGAGGCAGAGCAGAGTCAGACCCTTGGTGAGTTTGACACTAGCTGCTCTTTGATGAGAAACCCATGCATATTAATTACATAAAGGGAAAATGCACAGAAAACCATCATTGCTCACTCAGGAAATATTTACTGACTACTGCCATGCGTAAGATTCTTCCCAGCACTGGAGACTAGGTGTAGGTGATGAAAGAGGCCAGTCTCTGTCCTTGGAGACTGCATTCTAATGAATGCAGATGAGAAAGTCAGGAGGAGGAGGCAGGATGGCTAAGATGGGCTGAGGAGGTGATGTTTGAAACAAAGCTTGATTAAAACAGAGTCACTGTGCACATAACCACAGAGGATGCATTGGGCGCAGCCCCTGAGGTGGGAAATCTCCCCATCAGCATGTTGCAGAGAACGTTCTCCAGAGATTGTCAAAAGCCCAGAGCTGAGTGTGGGTGACTTAGTGGGAATGGAAAACAAACAAACAAAAATAAAACCAAAACCCTCACCACCCCCAGGATTCCAGAGTAAACTGTGGTCTGGGTACTCTCTGATCACAAAGGACTCAGACATGAGAGTGAGGAACAGTGGTGAGGGGGCACATACTGAGAGCAGCCTCAGGTAGGGACCGTTGAGCCCTAAGGACTCTGGCCTCCTGGACCCAGCCATGCATTGTTATTTTTGGAGGTGGTGGAAATTGGGGGGTGGGAGTTGAACAAGTCTTACCTGGAAGATGTAAGCTCACTGAGGGTGCCTTTAAGATGGTTATATGTGATTGTCCCTTCTCCTGCCTCCACTTCTTGTTGGCCATGAAGTACCTAACCTCTGCCGCCTGCTTCTCCTGCCATGATGGGTCACCTCTCCAGGGGCCTAAAATCAACACAGACCTTGGAAAATATGAGCTAAAACAAATCTCCTTCTAAGTTGTTTATATTGGCTGTATTGTCACAAAATATGACTAATATAAGAGGTAGATGAGCTGTCTAAAATGTGACAAGCATGGGGGGTGCTCCTGCCTGCTTCTTAGGCTCCTGGAGAAGAGTTGAATAAATCGGTGAGGCCTGAAAGGCTAAGAAAATACCAAGAGGATGGGCAGTCCACCTGCTCCTATCCCAGGAGAATGGCCAAGGGGCGGGACTTATCTCCCCTTTATGCATACAAATGATTTCATAACCCTAAGCTCCTGCTTGGAGATGGTCATGGCTATTCCCTACTGCTAGGAAGATTCTTGTAGTCCCAAGCCTTCTGGGGGAGGCCTTCTGAGGGATTGGGATCACCTTCTTCTTCCTTTTGCAGATGGAATGATCCTGAGGGATCATGAGGGATAGTCTTGTTAGAAGGAATATTGTCCTCTCCATGAACCTGGATCCTCTGCTTCCTGGTACAAAGTAGAAGACAAGTCTCATGGTCTGGGTATCCCACCAGGTGTTCCTGTAGACCAGGTCTTGCTGTCTCCTTTATTCAAATCTTTTGTCTTGAGTTTCTAAGCATCCCTGATCAAGACACAAATGCCACCAGAACACCAGTTTCCCTCCTTTCTCCTCTCCTTGAATCCACACTACATTCCCATAGCCTGTATGCACTGTGACCACCACTCAACTCCTATCTGCTTAAATTCCAACTGCTTCCATGACTCCTCCAGTGTTGTCACCTCCAGGAAGCCTTTCAGTATGCTTCTATATTTATATTCCTGGTGACTCCCTGCCCTGTGCTTAGGCGCTTACTGTCCTATCATACTACTCTCAGAGTCCTGGGACAGTATCTGGTCCATTAGCCCAAGGTTAGTTCTGCTATACCCCTTCCCTGCTCTAAGACAAGTTGCAGAGCAGTCCTTTTTTTTTTTTTTCCTGTGTTGCAGATTGAATGCAGGGCCTCACATGTGCTGCAGAGGAGAACTACCACTAAGCTATACTCCTATCCCAGAACAACCTCTGAATAAAGGGCAGTTGCCAACTGACCAAACCCAGGACAGCAAAGGGAGCTATGAATTCTGCCATCTCCCTCATCTGCTTAACAGATCTTAACAAATCACATAAAGTTTTATCAATCATATAAATTAGGTTTTTATGGAGTGTGCAGATCACCTACAAGATACCTGTAGATATGGCTACCACCAGGGAGATGTAAGGGCTTCTGAAACAGAGAAGTGTCTGGGCTCCACCTCCTCATCCTGCCTGGATACCAACACATTAGTGTCCAGAAAGATTTAAAAGGAAATATTTGGCACTGCAGGGTGAGACCTGGAACATTGTGAGCTGACATCTCATGTCTGCTCAGAACTGGCTGATGTAGGGAACAAAACCTGGTTCCTGAGCTTCCCTACCCAGGGAAACTCTCTAACCTTGAGCTTCATCTGCACATAGAAACCATGACCCCTAATTCTCAGATCCACTGGAAGGGAGAGGAAGAGGGAGGTGTCTGTCTATTATGAGGTGCTATATGCATTTTATTAGCATCAGTGCACTGATTCCAAGGCCTCTCAAGGGAGGTTGTTAGGGAATTTAGGCATGTGTCTCTGCAAGTGTTACTACTGTGCTGTGGAACATAAGTGGGTCTTCTGTCCGAAGACCTACAAGAAGGTCAAGAGTACACCATTTCCTGCTTGAGCAGTCCTAGGCTACTCCTTGATCTTTCTGAGATCCTGTCATCTCTACAAAATAGGGATTGACAGTGGCCACTGAAAGGATTTTAACAGAACAGAGCAGCATAGGAAAGCCCATGGCATGTCATTGACCCACAGGAGAAATTCAAACACTTTGGCCCCCTTTTCTTCCATGTATAGGCTGCCTTTGCATCATGAGGACGTGACTTCCAGTGATATAACAGATATGAAAATGGTTTTCAGCTTAGGAAGTGTCATTTGTGGCTACGGACATTGTTCTAATCAATAAGTGAAGGGAACTCACAGGAAGAAGAGAGGAGAATGGTGGAGACACTGTGCACATCACCTTGAACAAGGTATCCTGGCTTTGTATCCTTATAGATAAGGCACACTGAGGAGGACGAGGCATTTCTTCTGCAAGGTTTCACCAAAATCCTATCTACTCATGAGCAACACCTGACAAGACTCAATGGCAAAACCATTTTCAAAACAATTGTACAGAATTCCTCAAAAGCCATGAGACTATGGACTGTGCCAGATTAGAAGAAATAAGAATAAGCACAAATGTGTTGTGAAATTTCAGAGGAAAATGGCAAATTTTGAATAAGGCATTTAAAAATGTTACTAGGATCCTGTCAGTGCTGGCTTTCTAGGTTTGATCAACATTCATCACCCAGAGAACCTCAAAACTCTCAACACTATAGAACCCTCAGGATCTGAAACCTCTGGTTTCTCAGGAATCAGAAGCCTAAGGCCTTACAACCCTCAGAAACTCAAGACTTTAGAGATCTTAGAACACTCAGGACTGAACGCCATGGACTTCCAGGACTTTCAGGTTATTCAGGAGCTCAGGCCCTGTGGGAACTCAAAACGTTTATGGAATATGTGACTTCAGGACATTAACATCCTTAGGACATCACAACCTTTAGGACTCCAGAATGTTTACAATTGTCGTGACCTCAGAAGCCTCAGGATGGTCAGGGCATCAGGACTTCAGAGCTTTCAGAGACTCAGACATTCATTCACAACACCCAGAACCCTCGGGAATTCAGAACTGAAGACACTGGACACCTCAGAATATTCAGGGCATTCATGACATAAGAATCCTGAGGACCTTGGTACCTTCAGGATCACTTCTCAGGTCCCTCTTGGGTCTTCTGTAGATCCAGCCTGGTTTTGAGCTCTCAATCTTCATGTCTCTGCCTTCTTCATGTTAAGGCCATCAGCATGCATTCTCATACCCCACACACACTCAGCTATCATGGACTCTCAGGCTCTAAATGTGAGCATCTCTTTCACTTCACTCTGGCACAGGCCTAGTCTCCCTAAGCTCCACCCCCACACTCTTGGTGCACCTCCTGTGTTGGCCACTCTCTCCTCAGTGATGGATTTCATCGTGGCTATCTGGTGAAAAGGCTCTCTGAGAAGCGTCTACAGACCTCCCCTGCCCTATCCTCAAACCCCATACAGGCCCTCCCAAGGAGATGCAGGCTACAGAGCTTTCAGTGCCAGAGCCCCAGGAAAGCAGAGACTGTACTGTCTTCCTCCATAACCATCAACAGTTGTCTGGAACACAGTTAAGACCTGTAGGACTTCAGGATCTCAGAGCATTCTGGGCCTCAGAACCCACAGTACCCCAAGATCTCAGGACCTCAGGAATAGAGTCCAGAAACCATGTTTTCCAAAGAAAGACATGGGTTTTTCTGATTGTCTGATCTTGGAAAGGATGTAGCCATGGAATTGGAGTGAAAGGCCCTTGAAACCTTCCCATTCATCTCAATTGCCTTGTCATACAGAGCAGGAGACTGAGGCCCAGAAATGGATATGAGCCAGTCCAAATCTTATCAAGAAAGAGTCAGAGACAGAGTTGGAGCTCAGTACACAGTGGTCCATTGTTGCCTGTAAGCCCAAACTACTATAAGACAGTATGCTAGGTGCTATTTCCTTGGTCATATGACCTTGACATGAAACTGTTCACATAGAGCTGAAACCCTTCATCTCACATGGACTTGAATTCTAAGTCTGTCTCTACCATCTCATACTGTGAAGCTCTCAGCCAGCATTTGGGCCTCTGAGTTCAGACCCACCTCTGTGGAATAACCCCACTGTTCTGAAGGCAGCAAAGCACCATGATTCAATCCATCCAGCACAGACAGGAGTCCGGACAGCCCCAGCATGGCTGCATAGCAGAGGAAAGCTGCTTGAATTTCCTTCCATTTCTTCCACATGCGTCTTTTTGTTGTAGGTTTAAAATAATGTCTCTATATCATTATATATTAGGACACATCCACATGTTCATTGAACCTTGAATACCCACAGAAAATTCCACTCAGTGTTGTAGGCCATTATGTATACATTATAGTTAAATAAAATATGTAGATTATACACACACACACACACACACACACACACACATATATATATACACACATACACACATACATATAACTTAACTATTCTGATGTATCAGAAACAGACTACATGAGCCATAAGACTATAATAGAAATATCTCTAACTGTGGTGATATCCTGGTCATCATAACATTTATCAGATAGTATCCTGTCATTAAGCAACATGGAATTATAACGCTATGATTATCAAAACCATTATTAAAAGATTTTTTTTCATGCATATTTATGTGTATGTGAGTGTGTGTCCCATGTGAGCAGGTGCCTAGGAGTCCAGAAGGAAATATTAGATAGACCCCATAGAGGTGTAGCCACATTTGGTTGTAAGCTGCCTGATGTGGGTACTGGGAACCAAACTGCAAAGATAGTAAGTATTAATCACTGAGCAATGTTCCCAGTGTCATCATACTAGCTGGAGCTGAGAATTCAAGGTGACTCACACACAACTCCCTACCCTCAAGCCAGGTACATCTCATGCTTGCTGTTCATCCCTAGTTCTTCCAAAGCTATCCTTCCCAGCCATTCCAAAACTGAATGTGTCAGTGATGAGGGCCTTTAGACCATACACAAGTTTCCATGACAGTCAGCAAATGTCCCTCTTCCTTTGGGGATTTCCTTTAGATCAATTCCCAGGAGTGAGATTACCTCACCAGAGGCCATGGACTCCTAATGACTCTTGATGTGTGTTATCAAATTGCTTTCCAAAGGGGATGCACCCAATTTACACACTGCCACCGGCTGTGTATGGATGGCATGGTAAGTAAGACCATGACTGTCTTAGCCCTAGGTGTGATAATTAGGTTTCTTAATTTGTGCTAAATTAATAGGTGTAAAATTGCATCTCATTTTAATTTGCTTTTCTTTGAGAGTTATGAAGGTTGAGCACTTTCTCTAATAAACATACACTTGGATGGCTTTGTTCATTTATTCATTCATTTAAAGTGTTGCACATTAACCCTACTCCTCATGGCAGATCTTGCAAAGAGCCAAAGACAGAAACACAGAGAACCCAGTCCCTGCTCCCCACCCAGAGAGGAAAGCTAACAAATGAGCTGACAGTCTCAAGACACTGGACAGCCAGTGTCTGTGTATTAAGAGAGAAAAGAAGAGTGGTGGAGGGAGGTGAACCAAGGAGAGCACCTGACTCACGGTTGGAAGGGGAGTTTCTGCTGTTTGGATCTGTGCTGACAGTCTGGTGGATGTGATGGCAAGGACCTCAAACTGTTTGTTAGTTTTCTGTGCTGGCCTCTTTGTGTACATTATTCTTATTTTAAATTTTATTTTTATTTTTAAAATTATATGTATTTGTGTCTGCCTAGGTGTGGGCATTACACATGGGTGCAGCTACACTTGAAGCCCAGAAGAGGGCAGGAGATGCTCTAAAACTGGAGTTAAAGGAGGCTGGTGAGCCCACACAGGTGGTTGGAACTGAACTGAGGAGGACCTCACTCTTAACCACTGAACAAGCCTGCTTTGTGTGCCTGTGGTCATGTGAATATGCTTGGACCATGGAGTAGCATTATTAGGATGTGTGGCCTTGTTGGAGTAGGTGTGGCCTTGTTGGAGGAAGCATGTCACTGTTGGGGTGGGCTTTGAAACCCTCCTATGTGCCCTAGACACATTGGAGACAGCCTACTACTGGCTTCCTTTGGATAAAGATGTAGAATGCTCAGTTCCTCCTTGCCAAGCCTGACTGGAAGCTTCCATGCTTCTGACCTTGATGATAATGGAATGACCTTCTGAGCCTGTAAGCCACCCCCAATTAAATGTTGTCCTTACAAGAGTTGCCTTGGTCATGGTGTCTCTTCACAATAATGGAAACCCTAACTAAGACAACCCTACTCTATTTTTTACATTTTTTCACCTGTAAGTCTGTAGCTGGTATGCACTTGTTGGTATGGTGGACCTGACTATTCTGTGAGGATTTAGCAGGCGGCTTTGGGCTGTAGTTGTACTTTGCTTGAGTCAATTTCAGCTCTGTGTTAGGTGTGCTGTGGGCTCTGCAGTTCTGTACAAAGAGGCCAGACAAGTTGCAGCTCTTGTTGGTGGACTGTGGTCACTTGCATAGGGCTCCTGCCTTCAGAGGTGCTCTCTGTGCCCACTATTTCTGGCCGATGGGCCCTGGGTCAGCCAACACTGGAGCTGGCCTCCACCTCTGTCTGTAAGGGAAAAGAGGCTCACCCTGGCCTCTGCATGACCTCTACGGCCCCAGACAGACTCTGTCATATTTGACTTGTCAAGTCTCCTCTCTTTTACCACAATAATGGATAAGCTCAGAGTCCCCTCCTTTGTGCAGTCCTCCCTTGGACAGGGGATCCTCAGAAATGAGTGGGTCATGTTGTAGTTCTGTTCAGCACTTAATTCTTTTGAATGTGCAGATACTATTCCACTACATAGGGATATACCACATCTAGCTTCACCAACATCTCAGTTGCTTTTACTTTTTGCCTATTTTCAATATCGTCACTGTGTCAGTAGTGCAGCTGTACAGGTGTGTGACTTTATTACTTTTGTATACTTGCATACCTGTGAGTGGAATGGCTGCAACTCATTATGATTCTGTTTTTACTTTCCAAGGAATGGCTATCTTGTTTTCTAAAGTAGCTGCAATGATTTTCATTCCACCAGCACAAAATAAAAGACCTTATTCCTCCATAAACTTAACCAAAATTTGTTATTAAAGCCAAACAAAAAACCGGTAGCTCTCCTGGTAAAGCAGCACCTCCTGACTTCAATCTGTGGATCTCTAATGACTCATTGTTAACAATGTGATATATACTGGTTTTTTTCTTCTCGTTTATTTTTCACCTTTAGTTTCCACGCATGGGTGGCTCTGAAGCTTTCTCGTTGCTGCTATTGACAGTCTGCACACACACAAGCTGGATGCTAGCATATTCCCTGTAGTCACTCTGCCCCTGCTATGTCTTAGAAGTCGCCTGAATTCATCATCCAAAAGTTCACTGTTAGATCCTGATTCACAAATCACACACTAGTGTATCTGGAAGTGGAACTTTGCAGGGTTTTTAGGCTTAGATTAACTTGTGAAAATGGCTCTCATGACAGGCTTAGCAGACTTCTACAAAGAGGAAGTGACATCTGGGCTACCAGCTTATCCATCTTACCATGTGGTACCCTTGGCCATGTTCTGATGTAGCAGTAACACCCTCACCAGATGGTGAGCAGGTGCTGGTCTTCTTCAACACCTTGAACTGAATAAACCTATTTTCTTTACAAATGACTTTATCTCAGGTACTTTATTATAGCAATAGGAAATGGATTACAGTAGAGGAAAATCTTTTCCTCTTAGTAAAACTGCATACATTATCATGCAGAATAGATCTGCCATAGTTTCATGTTTTGTGGGCTATCCTACGTGGACCTATATTTAACTTGCTTTAGTATTCACTATCGCAATCTATGCTAAACAAAACTGCACTTGTGTCTGTATATGAGCGTTGGTGGCACGGCTTTTCTAGAAATGACCCTACTGGTTCAAAGGAAT
Source organism: Arvicanthis niloticus (assembly GCF_011762505.2). Classification (NCBI taxonomy): domain Eukaryota; kingdom Metazoa; phylum Chordata; class Mammalia; order Rodentia; family Muridae; genus Arvicanthis; species Arvicanthis niloticus. The sequence goes on from NC_047663.1 coordinate 49,832,533, forward strand.
AAAGATTTCAGATTGTGGCAGGACTCTATGCAGTGAAGCCAATGGGGCCATAATTCATACCTCTAATAGAGATGAGAGTGCGGACAGGAGAGTCTACATTCTGATGGCCCAAGCCTTCCCTGTTGGCAGTGTGTTCCCTTTCAGAAGGCTTTAGAAGCAGAGGGTGAACAAACACTCTACTACCGAGCTACTTCCCCAGCTCCTAAGATCCCCATGGATATGATCTCTTCCTGCTTGAGAGTTCTGGAGTCTATGAAACTGAATGCCTGCACCAGACAGCAAAGGGCTTCCCAGCTCCTTGCTGCTGTCAGTCTGGGTTTAGTGGTATCTTTGATATATAACCGGGATCCCAAGTGCATAGGAAACATAGCTCGACAGGAGAATATAGCTAAAAGCAACTGCAACCTATGTACAGCCTCCTGAGAAAGCTGTGAAGGGTGTGTGCAGGGGAAGCAAGGTTCATTCTCTGCACTGAGTAAATACTTTATAAACTCCCCCCTCTCTACCTGCTGCCCTCCATATGCATGCATCTGGTAGTGGTTCCTCAAGTATCTTTCCTTTCTCTTCCATTCTTTCCCTTTTATCCACTGAATACTTTTCTATTCCATTGCAAACCTCCAGCCCTTCTTTGTCACACCCCCAGCTTCCCACCAGCATCCAGTTCTGCACTATATAAAGGCCAGAGCCATGAGCTGGCAAAGCCAGGGCTCTGCTTAGAAGACAAGGAAGAGTTAGCTGCTGGGAGACACAATACAAAAGAGACAATGGTCTTCCATTCTTTGGAGATGGAAACTGGCAATGTTTGCTTGTTAGTAATCTGTGCCCCAGGTTAGGGCAGGCCCAGTTCTAAGGACAAACACCTATTTGTGGTCATTGAGAGGGTGGAGTGGGCAGATGTGCCCTGCAAAATTCAACAGCATAGAACTCTGAACTAGTCAGTTGTTCTCAGTTATCACTGTTTGACTGATGGCAGCTCTGCTGTTTCTAGATGCCCTGGTCTGTGTGCAGACAGAGCTGGCTCTGTAAAATCTTCCTGCTGATTGATTTTTCTTTTGAATAAAGATTCTATACTTATTTGTCTTAAGTTTTATTTTCAAGGCCGTGAATGTTAGTAGTCATATAATCTAGAAGCAGGCTTGGGATCCCTTTGAGCTGGTGTTATGGGCATTTTGTGAGCTACCCAGTGTGGGTGCTGGGATATGAAGGGGTATGAACTCCAGTCCTGTATAGAGCACTAAACTCTCTTAACAGCTGAATCATGCCCCAAGCCCCAATATGTTACTCTTTCACAGACCCAGAGAGACAAAGCAAGATTTGCCCAAGGCTGCACAAAAAGTCATTTGTTCAGATAGGAGTGAATCTCTGTTTGGATCCGGCTATAGAATTCATTGGACAAAATGAAAATGTAAGGCTCAACAGTGATTCAGAATTTCCAGGCAGCTACAAGGGAACTTAAATACAAGGACATGCTCCTCTTAAGTTTGACTGTGAAGCAGACCATGAGGTTAGGCCCAGCCTTGTTAATCTGTCTTTCCTGCACAGCTCAGCGTTGGCAAAACCAGGGAAGGAGAATAGAAGACAGACGAAGGTTGCTCATATCAACCAGGTGCCTGGTCTACATGGTCCAGTCCTCAAACCTTGCTGATCATCTGGGGAGCAGGACAACGTTCCCATGTTGGGGCTGCTCTCAAACAAACTAGGTCAAAATCTCCACAGGCAGCATAAAAGCATCAGTATTATTTTTTTTAAAGCTTCCCAGGTGAGTCCAATATGAAACCAAGTTTGAGAAGCTCGAATCCCAGAGGCATAAACTTGAAAGCAAGGCATCATGAGTGTGGAGACTTCGAGGTTCTGGCAGCCAGTCCCTAATCCCATCCCAGAAACAGAGGATCAGACCAAGTGCAACCTAATTACTGTCTCCTGTTAACGCTGGCACAGCCCGCACCTCAGAGATGACTGAATACATAAATAAATAGGCTTGAGCCCTTCTTAGCTTATTCAGGCTTCCCTGATAAATATGTATTTGGAGAAATTTCTAAGAAATGTAATATTGTGTGTCTCTTTAGAGTGGTTCTGGTCTATTGGGAAAAGAAATGTTGAAGAGGTTCATCAGATGGGCTCTCCCCCCAGGCTTAGCCTCATGAGATGTTCTAACTGCAGCCTGGCCTACAGCCCCTCACCATGGAAGAGAACCCTTGACAGTGGTGGTTCTCAACCAGGGGGTCTGGAGTCACCTAAAACCACCAGAAAACATGGACATTTACATTTTAATTCCTAACAGTAACAAAATTACAGTTATGAAGTAGCAATGAAAACAAACTTATGGCTGGGGGTCACCACAGCATTAGGAACCGTGTTAAAGAGTTGCAGCATTAGGAAGGTTGAGAAGCACTGCCTTAGAGGATAGGGGAATTTTACCCCTAATCTGCCTAACAAATATGTCTTTGAGAGGCAGGGACACCCTCTGTGACCTCCTTCATCCCCAGGCTCTACGTGGCCAGAGCTGTGTCTGTTTCAAGTGGTAACTATCAGCACAGCTTCATGACCCTGGGAAGAGAATTTCACTTTCTGAACTATGGTACCCTCTGCTCTTGTGGCCTGTGTACCTTTTTAAACTAGCTCACTCTTTGAATAAGTCAGACTTTTAGAGAGTTCTACCTCACTGCACTGGTCTCTTCCTTTATCAGTGCTTCGTCTTAGCAGACACAGAGAGGAGATTGCTGTGGCTTTAGTTTGTCCCCAGGCCTGAGCCAGGAATTTAATCCCTGAAGTCTTGTGTTATGAGGAGCATGGTGAGAATTTAATCCTACAGTGTGGCTTGAGGTGGACCTTTGAGAAAAGTGTACTATGAATCAAAATAAACCTCCTTTCATTAGTAAGTACCTTGTATCTGTTTATCTTGTGATAGTAATGAAAAACAGAGAGAAAGAGAGAGAGGGGGGGAAATGGGTCTCCATCATCCCCTGCAAGGGATAGCTTTACCTGCCCTCCAAGTCCTGAGAGCTTCAAGTTTGACACAGTGTAATCTCCTAAAAGCATCTTTTAAACGAGCTTGCATTTAGAGAAACTGGCTAGAGAATTTGATCCACAGACTCTTTCAGACATGATTATAAAAACATAATTTGCATAAACATCATAATTTTATTTTATATTTTTGCTGATAGCATAATAAAAGAGAGAGAAGACTGTGAAGTGATCCATGTAGAAAGGCTGCAGACATCACTGCCTGCTCCCATCACCTTTGCAATGAATCGTTTATTGCCAAAACCTAAGGAGGAATAAGGATGTGGTGGAAAGCTCATCCATCTTTCACAGTCTATGATTAGACACGCCCTGTCAGCCAGCATCCCCACAAACGCTGATTGCAAGTGTCTGGTGGGACAGTGGGCTGACTGACTTCAGTGGCCTGGAAGTGCATGCTTTCAAGGTGGGAGGGGCTGGGAAGATTGGCACTGGTTACTCGGATTTTCCCGAGGCTGCAGGAGTTGGCACAGCATCTACTCTAGCCCACAGCTAGAGAAGATGACTCTCTTGGAATGAGAGCTTTACTTCCTCTAGAGATCCTGCCTCATCACAGAAATACCAGAACATCGAGAGGCATTGTGTCTAAAATTTCCTTGACTTTAATATAGATAGATAGATAGATAGATAGATAGATAGATAGATAGATAGATAGATAATAGATAGATAATGCAGGAATCAGACCTAATGGCTGCTGCTGGAGCTTTACTTTGTCCTGGGAATGAGCAGCAAGTACTGTTCAGGATCCCCATATCAGTCAGTCATCCTGTGGTGTGTACAAGCTATCTCAACACTGGGTAGTAGACAGCAGTAATAAAATATATATGGTTCTGAATGTGACACAGATAGACCCCACATTACCCAAGGAAGATCCCTTACAAGAAGCTCATGTGAAGCTGGTATGTCCATGGCAGCCATCTTCTTCTCTCTGTGAGGTCTCTTTTTGGGATCACCCCTTGGTTAGACTTTTCAAGAAATGGAGGTCAATTTCAAGGAGTGTAGATGGCCTCTCAAAGGCAAATTTAAACTAGTTTAACCCCACATTTAGAGCACTTTATTGGCTAATATAAATTACACCGTAAAACTTAGTGAGAGTAAGGATGACATCAAGGAAGTAGAGTATACTGCCAACTCTCAACTCTCCTCTTGTGAACTCTGCAGAAGCTGCCCAATCATTCCCCTAACTTCACACCAAGCCTACATCCTGGGTGAGCCATGCCACTGAATGCCTCTGTCTTGCCTTTCAGTAGTAGAAGAGGGAGAATAATTAGAGCCTGGGGAATTGGACTGAAGTTTAACATGATAAAGGGCTTTCTTCCAAAAAAGATCCAGTTGGCTCAGTGAAGATTGCTATCTTTGTCGTGGGGGAGAGGATTGATGTATTGAGAGTGGAATGGAATGACCACCCAGCAGAGTTCTGAGCTTTAAGAGGTAGGGAATGGGGACTTACAGCTCTCAGACTCCTGGCACATTTCTAGAATAAGTTGGACACATGGGCAGAGAAGCTAGAGGCCAGAGTTTTAGTTAGCAAGGCACAGGAAGGAGCAACACCCCAATCATGCTGACTCATTGATCATCCCCCACAGTGAATTCCCACCAAGAAATCATCACTTCATAATTATCAATCCCTTTACCCAGGACAATAATTCTTTAAGGTAGATTGTTTCAGATCCTCCATTCTTCTTAGCCAGTCCTAAACCTCAGCTGTTCCTATGTTGGACCCTACTGCCTTCTATGCCAATGTCCCCACTCCTTCGGCTCCCAGCCATAAAAGAACATCATTCCATAGAACCCAGCCCTCCTCCTGTTAAAGTCATGAGCACATTACAGATTCCTTGTATGCTCATTTTCCAGGCTAGGAGGACTCTCACTCAACCTTCAAAGCCCCAAAGAGATGGACAGGAAGATTGTAAGACTTACAGGGACCCAGTTTCTAAGAACCATTAAAAGAAACATAGAAGAGTTGACAATGACAGCAAATCCTAATTCTCATCAAGTGCCTACTTCCTACCAGACCAGTCTGAGAGCTCACACAATGATCCCATGAGGGAGGTGCTAGTTTATCTTCATTTCTTGGGTAGGGATACTGAGATTCAGAGGCATGAAATAACTCGCCACATCTAAGTACAGGGTACATGTATTTCTGTCCCTCTTCCTCTGCTGTCTCCACCTATATGCCAGTGATTTGCCATCTCCACACTAATTACTCTCTTTCTTTACCTTTTCACTTGACCGACTCTTGGCAGTTTTTCGCCCACATGGAGAAAATATTCATTGTGTCTTCATTCACTCCAAAATATTCATTGGGTATTATTCTTTTCTGTGTGTAAGCTCTCTCCTAGTCATCTCTGACTTCATTATCAAGTATTGATCAGGTGCCATGCAAGAGCTTAATAGAAGCTTGATGGGTGGTTGTATGGATGGCAGATGGATTAATTGATGGTAGAAAGATCAAAGATAATGATGGATATAGAGATGGATGGATGGATGGATGGATGGATGGATGGATGGATGGAAGAACTGATGGATGAGTGGGTGGGCAGATGAATGCATGGACTGATGGGTGGTAATGGATATGTGAATAATAGAAGCTGAATATATGAATGGAGAAGGATGGCTAGATAGTCAATTTTTATGGAATCCTGGTTTATTTACACTGATTGGAATCAAGTTTTAATGCCCAGAGGACTCCATATAGCCCGGCCCCTAGTGGATTTTTGTTCTGTTCCAAGAATAGACAGGATTGCTCTACCCATCTCCAAGTTCCCACAGAGGCCATTTGTCTTAAGTGTTGAGGGCAGCTCTGCGGTGGTACAATTAGTTCTCGTTAGCAGCCACTGTAACTGGACTGTAATTTCCAGGCTGTTGGATGGTAATTGCACATGAACGGCTCGGAGAGGCTCTGCACCTGTAATGACAAGCAAAGCTTCTTCCCCTCTCCAAACACTGCTCCGAATGCCAACAAGCAGGTGAGTTCCTGATGCCATATTAGCACGCAGTGATCTTCATTACTAAATGACTCCAGGGCTGTCCAAATGAGGAGAGCAATTAGGACGACCAGGGGAAGACAAAGCAGCCTTTGATGAGCATAATGATGACACAGGCAGAATCGCTCTGGCCTGGGGCAGAGAATGAAACTAGAGCCCAGAACTCAACAGTGGTGTAAATCAGCTACTCTCACCTCCTGGGCTCCTCTCTGGATCACCTGGGCATCCATCACCACTCCCAGGGCCTCTATGCACATAGAGAAAAAAAAAAACAACCAGTATTGCTATGTAATCAGAAGAAAGTGTATATTTAGAACTCTTTACTGAAATCAGCAGTTATGGTATGGACTCTTTCCAAGAAAAATGCTAGCCGTTAAAAGGGAGTTAAAGAACTGGAAGTTATTTGCTTAAAAGTATGTGTTGGTTAGTGTGGCAGTGAAAAGGCCCTGTGATCTGGTTTTGTCCCATCCTCTAATCAGTAAGTGCCACAACTTTTGACAGGACAGCAGAAACAGCCATGACTCCATGCCCATGCAGCTCCAACTCCTGGAGTGTCCTCCACCTCACCTTTCCCAACTGGCTCTATTGTGAAGAAATTTCCCAGGATTAAATCATCCATCTTTCAGGGAAGCTCCTTAAGACACAGGATGTTTACAAGGAGACAAAACATTCCATCCTGCAGGGATACACACTAAACTCAGGAAGTAGACAATTCAATTGTTGCTGGAAGTTCCCAAAACTGACCAGAACCATTAATTCCCATTTCTCCCCAACCATGTATGTATGTACGTACGTATGTATGTATGTATGTATGTATGTATGTATGCTTTAAAGATTGCTATGACACACTCTCAGATGAGATGAGCTGCCTAGAAGAGACTCAGACCATATAAATTTCCTGAAAGAGACTCTTGAGTTGCCTGTAAAGCTGTGCCTTGAGCTTCAGATTCCCAGCTTTCCTGAGCTGTCACCCATGTTAGAAGGACTTAGACGATGCAGCTGTCTTTTGAGTCATTTTTACTCTTGTAAGTAATCCTCCACCTATACTCCTGTAAATAGTCCCCTAAAAACTCACCAGTTGAACCAAGTTGAACTTGGATGGTATCTGTACTTTGATCTGTTTTCAGTTCCCTATCTGGGATGAGTAGACATTTGTTAACATATTCCTAGGAAGAGTGTCACACAGCAGTCACCCACTGTCCTATGTTCTAACTGGTGAGTCCCTCATGCCCCTAACTCTGTCACCATGCCTGTTTCAGTCTTCTACATTATATTCCTTTGCTCATCACTCTGCAGTTCTGGATTCACATGAATGCCTTCTCTACCAGGCTGTGGGGTGTGTGTGTGTGTGTGTGTGTGTGTGTGTGTGTGTATAATATGTATAATACACACACACACACACACACACACACACACACACACACACACACATATATATATATATATATATATACACACATATATATGTGTATATATATATCACCCCAAATTTTGAATTTGTTCAGAGAAAAAGGCATAAATAATGACATTTCCTATTTTTATTAATAAACCTTTATTGAGACACAGCCACAGACACTTGCTGGCCTCTTGCCTCCAACTGATTTTATAGCCCAAGGCCAGACAGAGTTCAGTGGCCAGACAGAATCATGTGAGCTGCAAAGCATGAAGCATTTTCTGCTTGGCCACTTACTGAACAAACTTACTATACCTGGTTCAGGGTGAAAGAAACCCACAATGTCTCTCAGGTAAAATCTCATGATTTAGTTTAGATGTCATATTGGACAAGGGTGAGAATGGCTTCTCCAGGTCACACAGCTGAACCTAGGCAGAGCTGGTGACAGATCCTGGGTGTGACAGTCTTATAAATGTGTTACCTTCCCAGGGCCAGGGAGTGGCACAGTACAGTTACCCTTGACTTCAGGCTATGCTTTTCATCTTGTTTTTGACAAAACTCAGTGCTAAAATTCAATTGTGAGATCCAACCTCTGTTCAACTCCAGGCTCAGCTGACTCCTGCTCACTCCCACTTACTTGAGTGGTAGGCGGTAGCTTTGTGAATGGAACTGCCATGACATCCCCACTGGTTCCAGGGAGGCACATCCTGCCTACCCCAGGAAGCCCATCAGATACTTCCTGTGAATTCATGGGTACTATCTGCTCTTTTTCCTCAGCTCTGCCACCTCCCAACCCTTGTGTATCAGGTACCTGCAGCCTTCCTGGAGCCCTTCTTTTGGAGACCTTCGCCTCTCCCATGTTCAACAGTACACACACACACACACACACACACACACACTTACTTCATCTCTTGGTGAGACCTCTTTATACTCTAGCTTTCCAGCCCTGAAGGTGTGCTTTGACATCAGTGTGTCTCAGCATACTCATGACTATGTGAAACTTAGGAAGGTCCATGTGCTCACTGCATCATGACTTTGGAAAAATAATGTTCTAGTAATATGTATGTACACATTTACCTATCTCTATACATACCTACATATGTGTAGGCCTTGTGTGGCCATGTAAGTGAATTATAGGCACACAGTTCTAGCTAGACATATGAGCAGGCACATATGAAACTATAATGTCCCTCTGTTTTATATCATATGTTTGTGTCTGGATGCAATCAGGAGTGCCAAAATGTCAGGTCATGGCCTGGGGAGAAGGTTCAATGGGACAACAAGTGTTTGCTACACAAAGGTGAGGATCTGAGTTCAGATGCCAAATCAACATAAAAAGGTGGGTGTGGCTATGCGTGCCTTCAACCTCAGTGCTGAGAGGTAGAGATTGTTGGATCACTGAGGCTTATTGTCTGATCATTCTAATCAATCTATATCTCAAAAGAAGCAAGGTAGACAATGAGTGATTGAACAGCCTACATCTCGCCCTGGCTTCCAGGGGTACACAGGAAGGTGTGTGTTCCTCCTCAGACCACACAGGCACAAACATGTACACACATCAAGTCATTTTATCTGATAGTCAGATGAAGTGTCTCTACTGTAACAACCATTTGTTGTAGCTGTTTCTAAGGAGTTAAAAATGACAGAAATGTGCCTCTTGTCTTCAGAACTCCTGGGATAATCCAGAGCTCCTTCAGTATGCTGAAGGAGGGGGGAGGCATTGTACTTAAAGACAATAACAGTATCTTCATAGAAGTATCTAGAACCCAGAGTGTGGAAGAGTTCAGGTCACACAGCAAATTGGCCAATGAATAGTAGAAGACTCTCCTGATCCCCAACCCAGTGTCTTTTATGTACCTACTGTTTTTGACTACCTGGGATGTGGTCAGAAATCAGGGCTAATGTAGATATGAGATCTATTTGTTTGCCAGTTTAAAAAAAAATAAACTTTTCTTCTTTGGTTTGTAGGGCAGGTAAGAGTCATGTGCTGTATGTGTTTGTCAGTATGAATGTATGTGAATGCCTGTTCACATGTATGCCTATGTGTGGAGGCCACAGGTGATGGTCAGTATCTTTTCTCATTCACTGTCTACCCTGTTTGTTGAGACAGGGTCTATCAATCAACTTGAAGCTTATCCATTTGGATAGACTGGCTGGCCAGCGAGCTTCAGAAACCAATCTGTTTCGACCTTCTAAGCACTGGGGTTACACACTTGCACCACTGTGCCAAGCTTTTTGTGTTGGTTCTAGGGATCCAGATTCAGGTCTTAGCAGGCCCTTTGCTGGCTGTTCTTTCTCCTCAGCGCTAAATTACTCATCTTGTTATTGAGTTGTTAGTATTCTATGTTGGTAGCATTTTTGTCATATTTATTAATGATGTGTTTAGAATAATGGAGGTTTTGACTATATATGAAGTCAAGTATTAGATTTTTTCATTTACTTGTTTTTTTTTTTTTGTTGTTCTATGGGTTATACTTCTTATAAGTCTAAAACTGTGAAAATGTCTCCCCTGTTTCTGTTAAAAGAGTTTTTAATTTTATTTCTGTGTTCAAGAATATAATCCATTCCAAGTTGATTTGTATTCTTTTGTGTCTATTTGGATGCCACCATCAGTCTAACTTTATTTTATCTAGATAGAAGATTAAGAGTCAGAGAGTACACATTCAACTTTTTCAAAATTATTTTAGCTTAATCCTTCCTATTTCCACTTAGTTTTTAAAACCAGTTTTCAATTTAAAAAAAAATCCCCAATGGAATAATGATTAGAATTGAACTGGATCTGCAGTGAAAAATCTCTTGTGTACTGTATGGTTGTATCACATGTCAATAAAAAAAAAAACCTATGGCCTATAGGAAAGGGTGTAATAGAAGGTGGGACATCTGGTAGGAAGAAGGGATTCTGGGATAAAGCCGTGTGTGGGAGGATTGTGCTCCAAACATAAAGAAAGATGGTTATATGTAACTAAGGACCGGGTGAACAGATACATGGCAGAACTTAGAATAGAATTATAGGATCATTAAATTACAAATGAGTTGGGGAATGTGCCTAGTATATGGCCTAGATATTTACAAATATATTTGAATCTTTGAGTCATTATTTTCAGGAGTTTGGGGCCAGGAGGAAAAACATGCACTTACAGAAAACTCCCTACTCCATGGATCTACTGATCAAATTGGAAAGAATAAATACCTTAATGAAGCTGAGTTTTCCTATCTACAAACATGATATATAACTCTATATATAACATCATTAAACTTAACAATCTATGATGTGTACATATTTTTAATTCTATGTACTATTGAAATGATATTTTTAAATTTTTTTATTTTCAATCTGAATCAGTATAGAGAAATACAACAAATTTTGTGAATTTGAGTTAATCTGCCAAAGAATTGTATCCTTGCTATTTGGTCTATTTACAATTAGTGTAGCTTTTAACTTTTTATTGATTCTTTGTGAGTTTCCCATCATGCAGACCAGTTCCAATCATCTTCCTGTCCCTTCAAATTCTTCCTCTGCATCTTCAACCTTCCCCCAAAGAAAAAACACACAAACAGACAAACAAAAAATAATAAACAAAACAAAACATAGAAAACATCTCATTGTGGAAGTTGCAGTGTGTCCCAGTGTACCCCACAGTATACCCCTTTGTTCACACAAATTCATTTGGAAATGTTCAGGCAATGAGTCATTGGTTTGCTATAAGATCTCTAGAGGGCTTCTGTGGTACCATCAATATTGTATCTGTGCCTGGACTCCCCCTGGTTATCCTATTGTTGCCCTGTGTCACTGAGATCCTGAAACTTTAAATTAGCAGAACCAGCCCTTTCACATGTGCCAGCAGTTCACAAATGATGCAGATTTGGGGTACATTTGGGGATGGGCCAATTCAAACTTCTGGACCTGGGCCTGGGTGTTAGCTGAGCTAGTCAGCCTGCTAATTCTCCCTTGGCTGCACCAATAGAGTGAGCTCTCCAGTACTGTTCCAGTCAGGCCACCCAATGCCACCAGCAGCAGGAGGACGGTCATCTTTACTGTTCTCATGCCCTTAGAGCCATTCATCCTCACCCTTACCTGCGGAGCCAGCTCTACCTCCAGAGATGAACGGACCTCTGTGTGTTTATAGCTGGCTCAAGCCCTGTTAAGGGGTGGGGCCTACTCTTCCAAGTGCTGCAGCCTGCAAGGGGCTGGAATAGCTCTCCTGCTCTCACAACCATGAGACTGGATCACCTGTGCCTTCACCATCATGGTCAACTCTACTGTGTTGCCCAAGCAAGGTTAAGGGCCCACTTTTCCTTCCGAGTGCTGCAAAAGTGAGGGGTAGGGCTAGCTCTTCCTCTCACACTCATGACCCGGGGCCAGCTCTTCCTACCACCACAGGTGGTGAGGGGCAAGTGGGTAGAAGGCATTTGTCTACAGCCAATGAGTGGCAGGGCCTTTTCTCCCCAACTTATCTCCCTGGGAGCTGGCTCATCACCACCAGGGTCAGCTCTGCTGTGCTGTCTGGACAAGGTTCAGGGCCCACTCTTCCACTCTGATGACCCTGAGGCCAGCTTTTCTGACTGCCTGAGGAGGGGACAAGTGAAGGGTGAGGGGTGAGGGGAGAAGGGCAACACATCCACACCTGTGCCACCCATACTCATGTCCTCAGGGCAGCCTCACTCACACCCCTGCCACCAGGGCCAGCTCCACTGTGTTGGCTGGGCAAGGTGCAGGGACCGTTCTCCCAGGTGCTGCCACTGGTAAGATGTGGGTCCAGCCCCGGTTGAGGAGTGAGGCCACCCACTCATCTCAAAAATTTTAACCCAGAATTGTTTCTGTCTAAAGGAAATACAGGGATAAAGAGTGGAACAGAGAAAGGCCATCCAGAGACCACCTTACCTAGGGATCCATCCCATATAGACACCAAACCCAGACACTATTGCTGATGCCAAGAAGTACTTGCTGACAAGAGGCTGGTAGAGCTGTCCCTTGAGAGGCTCTGCCAGTGCCTGACCAATACAAATATGGATGCTTGCAGTCAACCATTGGACTGAATAAGGGGGACCCCAATGGAAGAGTGGAGGGAAGACTGAAGGAACTGAAGGGGATGGGAACCCCATAGGAAGAACAACAATATCAACTAACCAGACCCCCCAGAGCTCCCAGGGACTAAACCACCAACCAAAGAGCATACATGGAAAGACCTATGGTTTCAGCTGCAAATGTAGCAGAGGAGTGCCTTATTTGGCATCAATGGGGGGAGCAGCCCTTGGTTCTGTGAAGGCTGGATGTCCCAGCATAGGGGAATGCTAGGGCAGTGAGGCAGGCATGAGTGAGTAGGTGGGGGAGCACTCTCATAGAGGCTGGGGGAGGGGGATAGGATGGGGGTTTGCATAGAGGAAACTAGGAAGGGGGACAACATTTGAAAAGTAAATAAATAAAATAACCAATAAAAAAGAGGGGGGAAATGTGGGGCCAGCTTTGCAGGGTATGGCAGCCACTGAGCAGTGGGACTAGTTCTGCACAGCCCCTGCACATCCACATGGTCCCTGACAGTTTCCCAGACCAGGGATGTCCTTGTGTTCTCTAGTGATAATGTGAGCCACAGACACTGACACCTACCTCTGACTTGGCATAGCCATGGACCCAGACATGGCCCTCATAGCAACACCGGTTGAGACTTCACCATGGCCCCAGGTGGTGGGGGTGTCTCCTTACAACAGGCTATTCCTCCCCACCCTGGACTCTCCAGTTCCATCTCTCTTCATAGTGTTCAAACCATCCCACTTCTCTTGCTCTTCCATCTGTCCACCACATACTTGCACATTGCAGTGCCTCCTGTGGCAGGGTGGGGAGCACCTCGAAGTTGGTGGGCATCTGAGTGACTTCCTCTGTCTGAGCTGTGTGGGGTGAAGGCAAGTGAACCTTTACAGCTCCAGCCAAGTGGTAGCAAGGCTGATTTGTGGACACCTGTGGCGTGGCAGCAGGCGGGCCTTTGTGTGTCTACAGCATACTCTAGCCCTGGGGCAAAGGCAGGCAGGCCTCTGAGCACCTTGGTGTGGCCCGGAAGCCCGCAGGTCTCTGGCTGTCTTTCTCGTCCTGATTTTGTGCTCTGTGGTGGTAGGAGGGGCTCTGTGTGTCTATGGCCACCCTGTGTCATGCCGTGAAGGGCAGGTCTGTGGGTGTCTTTTCGCACCAGTGCCTCGTGGCATGGCTATCCATAGGTGACTGCTTAGTGTAAATTTTGGTATGGTTAGATTTAAATCTACTGTTGTTTTTCCTTTCCAGATGACAGCATGGTGTATCTTTGTCAATCACACTTGGCGTTATTTTTTGAGTCAGAGTCTCTCACTGAACCCAGAGCTCACCAATTTGTCTAGGCTAGCTGACCAAATCTCTTTGGGTGTCCCCCATTGTCTATCTCCAGAGTGACAGATGTGTACCACCAGGACAGGTACTCTGTGGGGATGCTGGGAATCAGAAGCCTCATTGTCCTGCTTGAGTAGCAGATACATTGCCAACTGACCCATTGCTTTAGCCCCTAAAACTGTATTTTCCCCTCTTCCTACCCTTGTACTTCAGAGCCCACCATTTTCTCATGTTCCATGAGTTAGACTTATTTTGATTATTATACATGTACAAGAAATCTGGGCTTGAGTTATTTTACACGTATTTTCTAGGATGCTTCTACTAAATATAGAAATTAGAACTGTCTGGGTTAAGAGTTATTTTTAGTCATTATGTTTTGTTTAATCACTTTAAAGTTGTTAGTCCCAGGGCTGGAAAAATGGCTCAACTGGTTAATAGTGTGTGCTGTGTTTACAACCACCTGTAAGTCCAGGTCGAGGGGGACCTGATGTCTGTGATCTTCACAGTCATCTGGACTCATATGCATGTATCCCCACATGAACACAATTAAACAATATTAATGATAAATACTATTTTTAAGAATGACATTAGTCTTTTGTTTCATGGCCCTACTATTTCTGAGAGGGCAGTTGTGATTTTTGTCATTGTACTTCATATATAATATCTTTTCTCCTTATAAATATTTCTGGAAATTCTCTGTAGGTTTTGGAACTGTGTGTCTATATTTATTTTACCAACTTTTGGGGGGATTTCAACAACTTATTTTTTCTAACTATATATATGTGTGTGTGTGTGTGTGTGTGTGTGTGTGCATATATAGGCATATTTACATATGTGTACATATATTTATCGATTCTGACATAATTAGTTATTTCTGACCTACATTGCCTTGAGGAGCTTCTGCTCCATGAGCTAGGCTACTTGACAGTGTCATATGAGCGTCCTTGGTTTTGCCCATTTTTCTTCAGTCTTGTTCCTGTCTGTTCACTAAAGATTGGCCCATGTCTGGTGATCTGTCTTCACACTTCTTTATTCTTTCTGCTGTCATCTCTAATCTGCTATTAAACCCATCCAGTACATTTTTTATTATAATTACTATGAATCTCATTTCCAAAATTTCCAGTAGGCTCCCATTTCTCTGTTGAGATGCCCTGTCTCTGGACTCAATACAACTGTATTTTCTTCTAGATTTCTGAGTTTATGTGTATAGCTGCTCTAAGCTCAGGAAAAAAAAAAAAAAAGCATGCCCCATTAGAGTCTATGAGCTGCTCGCACTGCTGGTGTGAGAAAAACCTCTAGGGCCTGTGAGATGTCTTCATGTCTAGCTTGCTGCCAAACTAGACAGCTTGAGTTCAATTCCTCAGGCCTACTTAGTGGAAGGAAAGAACTGATTCCTCAAAGTTGCCCTCTCTCTGACTACCACATGTGCACTGAGGTATGTACATACATGTGCATGCACATGTACACACACACACTAAATACATACATACATGCATACATGCATACATGTTTTTTTTTAAAGAAAACCCTTGAGGTTCATCCACCAGGCTGCTGTACTGAGTTCATATGTACAGCTACTGGAGCAGATGGAACATAGACTTTGTCCAGCATCCAGTCAAGTGACTATGAAAGTACCCAGCAGAGAGCATCCCCTGGGAAGAACTTGCATAGTGCACAGCCTGCTTATGATGGCCGGGTACAGATCACGGCAGCCCAGGCTTCTGAGGCTTCTCCTCTGGGTGACATTTAAGCAGCAGAGAGTTTTAGTCTCAGGGTCTGAGGCTCAAAATTGCTCCTGCCATCTCAGAATAGGCAAGAAAATGTTTCTCAGCTGAAAGCCACTTTTGCTGGTTATGATAATGATTCCAAGCATTTCTTCACATGTCTGTATTGATTCCCAGCCTTCTTGTTTTATTGTACAATAACAGGCCCCAGTACACGGAATATATTATTGCACAAATGTAGAAGAATCTCTTTCCAGGGAATTATCTGCAATCCAAGTGCTGTGTCCCGCTCAGGTTTCCAGCCTAAAACAAAGGCAGCAAGCAGCCAGAATAACATCTGGGTTCTCTATCTTTGTCATTGGTGTATTGGGGTCCAAGTGAACCACAAATGAGGTCTGGTTTTATATCTAACCACAACAGAATCAGTGCTGAGTCCTGGGGAGAAAACAGTGAGCTCCCAAACTGACTGAAGCCAAGGCATTTTCCTCTTCATCCCAGCCTTCAAGGAGACTCATCTGTCTCTAGCCACCCCCACTGTGGTAGCCACTAGGGAAGGGCCCTAATTGTGTTCTTGGTGAAAACTCAAATCCCCTCTCCCAGCACAACTGAATGACTGAGTAATGGCTTCATAAACGTCCATCTGATTAGCCTGGTCCCAATGGGAGTGATACACAGGTGGCCAGTGTGTGCTGGGCCCACGAGCAAGGATTTTCATCCATCTCTGTCACCAGATGTGCCCACCTGCATTTTTCAGCCTCTGACAGGAACAGCTAGTCAGGGGCAGAGGGAAAAACAATAGGGCTTTTTGTTCTGTGCCAGCTTCCCTCCTGCCAGCTTCCTACAAGACCCGGGCTCCATAGAATGAGGTGGAGGACTTCAACAAAGGGAAGAGAGGTGGGTTTCAGACAACCAGTGAGAGACATGGGAACCTGAGAGTAAAGAGGAGTCCATGTTGGAAGGGAGACACCATTGAAGGCTTTGATGTGGATGTGTTGACTTGTATTACAGGGTACAATTGCCTTCGCATATCATTTTTGGGTAATGGCACAAGCATCCCATGACCCCTTTTCTGGACACTGGGGCAAGGAGATGCTAAGAGTGAGGGAGCAGCAAGATGCCCTATCTTCTAGATCATTATTCAGAGGCAGTACATCAGACTAGTCATGCTTCCTAACCATCCTTGTTACTCCTCTGACATCCCAGGGCCCTGCTGTTGGAGCCAGCTATGAGCTGGTGCTGAGCCACAAAGCTCCATGGGGCAGTGATTTGGTTACTTTGACCAAGGGTTGTCTAAGCACCTCTGAACACCAGAAGAACCTACCCTCTAACCTCCTTTCTAAACAGTCCCCATGGGGAGCTACCTTAGGCTTTTTGAGGAACAAGAACAACCTGTTCTGTTCATTGTTCTCTCCGTACAGAGTCCCCTTTGATGAAAGAACTTCAAGGTTGTCCCAGAGTGAGTAGAGGCAGGCCAGACCCATCCACTCTGTCTCTGAGCACTCAAGTCAAACAAACTGGTTTTTGGGACCCAGGACAATGACCCAGTCGATGAAGCACCTGTAACACGTACACGTGGACCTGAGTTCAATGCCCAGAACTCAGGAGGAAAACCAAACAGAAAAACAAAATCAGCCAGGCATAGTAATGTTTCCTTGTAATCCCATACCTGGGGAGTTACAGACAGGTGGATCCCTGAGGCCTGCCTGACAACCAGCTCAGCCTCATCAGTGAAGCCCGATCTCAGGAGGTAGATAGCACCTGAAAATACCAAAGGTTGACCCCTAACCAACACAAAGATGTACTTCCCCAAAGGTCATCCCCCCCAAGAAATGGTTCCTTGACAACTCAAGTTTGATTCTCTGTCCTGTGGAGAATCTCAACAGGTTAAAAATGACCTTCAAACCAAAGAAATACATATATCTCTAGATGTGAAAGAACAGAGCCTCAGTTTCCCTTGTACATACAATGAGGATAATAAGCCCTAATTCCAGGCATCCATTTCCAAAGTCTGCCTAGCTTACCCACAAAAGCTCCCAGCATGGTGTTGTCAAGGCAGAGGGACAGAGACCCAGAGACAGGTTAAGTTCAGGCCAGAAACCAGCTGCCCTGAGGCTGAAACTAGTTGGTCCAGGGAGGAGGAGAAGGGCTCACATGCTGTTAGTCAGCCTAGTATGTTTTGCTCAGGGGGTGACCGTCAGACAAACCAAACAACAGCAGAACAGACCTTTAGACAAAGGAGCAGGAGTCCCCTGGAAACAGCCATCCTCATCCCCTCAATGGAACCCCACCACACGCAGAGATTGTAAGCTTGTCCTTTTCTCAGCCTTACTGAGACCCTGTTTTTCATTCTGGGCCTTTGGTTAATGTCTGACTTTGGACATAATTGAGCCCGGATCCCATTTTCAGGTAGGATGCCATGTCTGTACATCTCCTTTCCAAAACCTGTTTGAGACTCCAACACTTAGACAAGAAGGTGGGCAACTCTCTGAAGTCCATTTCCGACAGTGAAAGAAAGAGGTATAAACACCCTGTGAGTCCAGTTCTCACTCCACATCCCACATGCCAGAGGCTGGGGTATCAGTGATGACCCCACTCTGCCCTCGTGTTCTCTTCCTCCTTCTATGGTGCAAACACAAATGCCAGAGGCCTGAGTCTGTATTTCCAGTTAAGGAAGAGGCTAACCCCCCTAAAAGAGGACAATAGACTCTGTGTCCTGACAGCAGAATCCTCAGTCATGACTCTCAGTTCTAGTCCAGCCTTTCAGACAAATAAATAAACAGGCAGACAAACCAAATCCTTCTCAGCATCCTACAGATGCCATGGCTACCAAGGACTCTCCCAGCCACTATTCAGAACTCTCTTTTGCTGTGACCTCTTCTTCAGATTGCCTTCTTATTACTAATTATCTTTCTAATCTAGTTCATATTCTGATTTCCCAGCCATTCCAGACACCTCTGTGAAAGCCATGTATTGCTTCTCTGCCAGAGATAATCAGACACCAGATGTCTCTTCAGTCTCTCAAGACATAACTGTCATATCCAGTGCCCAGGCCACTCCTGGTGGGCCAGGACAGGACAGGCAGCCTTCTTATAGCCCCAATCTCACCCTTTGTCTCTGGATGGCTCAAGAGATTCCCAGGAGCAGAGACTGGGAAGAATGAATAACTTTCTTCTTGGTCCAGCTGCACCTGGATCAAATGACAAAGGAGTTGCTGCATCTCTCTTGGAGTACAAAGCACAACCAATGAATTCTAGGATGGAAGGGGGGAACTAGATCTGAGCTCACAGCTAAGACTGAGAGCTAGACAGTAGGATACAGTGAGAACTGTGGGCATGGGAGATGGGTGGCCAGTGCACTTGACAGCATTGCCAGGGATGTGGGAACTCCCCAGTGGCCCTACATCTGTAGTAATGAGAGGAATCCCAGGGCTAGCCAGGTTTGGGAAACACTGTGTAAGACAGATTACAGTCTGTCAGGACTGTCAGACCCTGCCCAGGCTACAGTGTCAGGTTCTTTCTTACATTTACAGAGGAAAAATCTTAATTCAAAAAAGACTTCATATGATCAGCCCAACTTGGGATCCATCTCATGAGAGGGGCGTCAAGGCCTGACACTATTACTGATGTTATGATATGCTTATAGACAGGAGCCTGGCATGGCTGTCCTCAGAGAGGCCCTGCCAACAGCTGACAGAGACAGAAGCAGATAATTACACCCAACTATTGGACTGAAGTTGGGGACACCTATGATTGAATTAAAGGAAGGATTGAAAAAGCTGAAGGAGAGAGTGACCCCATAGGAAGACCAGTAGTCTTAAGTAACTCAGACCCTAGGGAGCTCCCAGACACTGAGCTACCAACCAGGAGCATACATGGGCTGGTCTGAGTCCCCTGACACATATATAGCAGATGTCTATCTGGCCTCAGAAGAAAGTGAACTTAATCATCAAGAGATTTCCATGGAGGGGAGGCCTGGTGGTGGAGTCAATATCCTCTTGGAAGCAAGGGGGAAGAGAAATGGGATAAGGAACTCTGGGAGGGTTATTGAGGGAGAGCAATGATTGGAATATAAATAAAATATTTCACCCCATACTTCTTCAAAATGTCAGGTTAAGATGTGCAAATGTCCATCTAACACCTCTCTTCAGAGGCCTAAGAATCATCTGACACCCAGCTTGCTCGTTCCGTCCTCCCAGGACCTTCTCCACTGTCTTCATAGCATCTCCAGCTGCCCAAGTGTGCTAGCCAGAAACCTAGGTCATCCTACCTTCTTCTCTTTCATACCCCAGGCTCCGTCTTCACCATTCACCATCACCACTACGGCTCTGTAGACCGGGTTCAGTGTGGTATTCAAATGATTCCTGTCCAGCATTCCTAGTATCTATACTTGGCAAGAAATCCAAGGCCCTTGAATCCATTGTCATTACCAGCCCCTACTTGTGGTGCATCAGCCATACTTCAGTCATGTCAGTCCATGTCTAAGGAGGCTGAGGAGGGGTTCTCCTCCATCTGTAACTCCTTCCCTTCTAAGCAAGTGTCCCTAACCACCTTATTTCAGCTTTAAGCATGTCACCCCGCCCCAACCTCTAGATATTTATAATAATTCCTTACACTGCTCTTTTATATAGCCTGAAGAATGGTATATGACAACCATGTTGGGGGGGATATGGATTAGTAAATTCATTAAGCAAGCAGCAAGATAACGTACAATGAGAACTAGCAGGTAGATGTAGCTACTCTTTGCTACTCTTTGTGGATTCTTCTTTTCTCACCGGTGCCCCCTCACCCCCCCCCCCCCCCCGTTTCACCTTCTGATACTAGGTACTCCTACCTAGGAAGAATAGAGGGAGAGATAGAAAGATCCCTGAATATAACTCTTACCTTCTTGTTTTTTCTTTGCTTGTATCTGGTCTTTGCTACTCTACAAGTTCTTCTTTTCCCACCCTTTATCTCTCCTGCCCCCTGGTTTCAACATCTATCACTAGATAGAAGAGAAAGAAAGATAGAAGAGAGAGAGAGAGAGAGAGAGAGAGAGAGAGAGAGAGAGAGAGAGAGAGAATCCCTGAATCTAATTTCTCTCTTTCTTTTTCTTCTTTGAGGATTATTACCAACAAACCTCAAACAACCCCGCCCTGAACAAGCAACAACCACAAACCCCATGTATTAGGGCCCTAGCATTTATATACCCTCTGAAAATTTCCCAGAATTTCAAATATCACACAACTGCAGAAACTATCTGCAGCTGGCCAAAACCATGCCTCTGCTAGAGCACAACACAAATCATAGCTGCCTGGGAAAGTTCGAAGCAGCCTCCTATCCCCACACCTGAGATTAAAACCAAAATATATTCTTATATTTCTGTATTTTTTAAAGAAACCAAAATTGCAGAATTGTCACTGCAGATAGATAGCAAAGTATCACCAAACTTGAGTGCTTAAGACATCCAGCAGAAATCAGTTGGGAAAGCCCCTTTAAGTCAGTCAGCTAGAATTCCCAAGAGAAGGAGCAGAACAGAGTATCCCCTCCAGCGGTGCCTCCAGGTAAGAAAGTAAATAACATAAAGAGATGACATCATCCAGCCAGGTCCTTTTAATGTCTAGCAGATACTGACTGAGGAAGTTGAGGTAGTCAGCTGGGGTTTCTGGTTGAGCCTCCTCTCCATGACTGAAATTCCAACTTTTTTTTCTGGTGCAGGGACTTTGGTATGGTGGGATAAGTGGTGGCCATTTGATGGAGATGGCTTTCCTTCTAGCTGTTATCAAGGACATGGTACTTTTATTCTTGGGCTGTTTTGTTATTCTCTTTCCTCAGTGTAATAGTGTGGGCAGCACATCCCCAGACTAGGGGCCTAGGAGGACACTTGGAAAGAAATGTGCTTGGGTCTGAAATGGGCCCTTCCCCAACCCCAGGATTCAAAAGCTAGCTTCTTGGCAACCTCAAACAGCATGTGGCAATTTATTGATCTAATGTGCTTTATAACCATTCAGGTCTCTTTCCTTCTGGGCATCTGCCGTTGAGCCTAAGGCCTGACTGGTTCATTCACTCTATGCATTTATCGTTGTCTGGATGCTCATGGAAACAGGAAGTTTTAATGCTGGTGGATCCAAGTATTGATGCCTGACTCCCCAGCCCTGTTTCTGAATGTGTAGAATGGGACTGTGTTGAGTACTGCCTCCCAGAGGGGCTCAGCAGTCTGTCCATCCTCCACCTGTGGCTGAACGTGGCGCATCCCAGACCTTGGCACGGCATCTGGCGTCTCTGTGATGGTGCTAGGGGGGAGGGGGTATGTTTAGACATCACAGGCTGCAATTCTAGGGCAGGAGGTTGGATGCTGGATGCTGGGCTAGCATTCAGAAGCATCCTTTCTGCATGAATAGACTCTCAAAGAGGAAATGATTTTAATCAGCTGAAGGAACAAGAAGTCCATCTATCTTCCATTGTTTAAGGGAAGAATTAATCTCAGAAGTGGGGCTGTGAGGGTGGAGATGAGAGGAAAGCCGGAGCAGATTTAAGTGATAAGGAGGAAATTCTTCATAAAGCACTAGAGGAAGAGGCCACTGGGGCTCAGACAGCGCAGGGCCAGCTGTCATCATTGTGTGTGCCCTTCTCAGTGGGAGGAACAATGGGGTAATGGCAACGATCATAACAACCACCTATGCAGGTTCCAAAATACTTCCGTATTCATTGTCTCATACAATTTTCATAAGAACCATTTGGGGCCAGCATCACTCAGTCCATGTACAGGTAAGAGCAGGGTATAGAATCACAAATGCCCTGCTGACATGGCCTTTAGCTGAATCAGGGTCTTTCTCTGGGTTGATTAGAACAAGCTTCATGCTTTTGAACCTTTCTCTAGGTGTGTAGGTTTTTATACAGGAAAATAGCCATATAACAGTAAACTCCATTCCAGATTCCTTTACCCATATTAGGTAACAATGCAAATAGTACTCGACCTGGAGTTTCTTCCCAGTCATACCCACATGTCCTCCAAAGGTAACCTGACACCATCCCTTAGTTCTGAGATGTGGTTTTTCTGCTCACTGGCATGCCTTTTACATGTAGCCAGAGTTCATTTGTTGTACAGTGTGCGTTAAATACCACATTACAGTTTGAAAAGCGGCTGTCTAGAACAGGCGTATGAATTTATCAATCTCCACACTCTGAGAGCACAGTCTCAGTTACTTACTCCATCTTGTTAACACTTGGTATTGACAGTGTTACAAATTAACCAGTCTGATGGGAGTTGAATGGTATTCCTCTGTGGTTTGGATGGGTTGTTTATTTGCTTCTTTGTTTGTTGAGACATAGTCTCACTTTGTAGCTCTGTCTGGCCTGGAACTCACAGAGACCAGCCTACTCTGCCTCCTGGATGCTGGGACTAAGGCATGAACCTTCACATCGGCCTGTACTATGGTTTTAATAGAAATGCATTTCTGACGTTTCTCAGTGCTTCAAACACCTGCTGTGGTAAGATGACTTTTCCTCATTGATTTATAGGGGTTATTTATAGATTCTGAAAATGAATCTTTTATTGGAAATATAAGTTATAGCCAAGAGAAGAGGGCTGAGATTGTATTTTTGCCAGAAGGTTAGAGAGTTGTCTCATGAACTTCTACAAAGGAAACACTCCTTTGTACTAGACTGTGCTTCTAGACTCTGTCTAGATTCTTTCCATCCCTCTGCTTGCTTCTTGTCCAGTAGCAAATTGCTTTAACTGCTGAGTCCTTAGTATTTCTGTACTTAATGAGGCTGGACCACTTCTGTGCTATTTTTCTCCATAAGAACTTTCTAGCTATTTTTGCAGGCTTTGTGTCCATATAAACTTTGGTTTCATTTTACCAGATTCTCAAACAACCCTGTGAAATTTTAATTAGGATTTCCTTCATTGGTTAATTTTGAAGCTGCACGTCCCTCCAATGTCTAATAGCACCACAAACAGCAAGGCCTGTGTTATCCTTGGAAGTATTCCTCTCTGTGACTCTGAAGACCAGGCATCTTCCTGGGGGCGGGGAGCGATTGGCCCAAGCTAAAGTTATACCCAAACATCCTGAACTTTCAAGTAAAAATTCTTCGCATCAGGAAAAACTATTGGTCTTGTATATTAATGTTGGAGCCTACCATTTTCCTCAGTTCTCCATTGTTTCTGGCAGTCTTTTGCCCAGCTGTCTTGGAGCCTATAATCATATCATTTGTACAGAGCCACACCCGGCCTCCTCCCCATTCTATTGACTTGTGCTATGAGGACAAGGAGAGCTACTCCAGTGGCTACATGGGAATTCACTCAGGAAGCAACAGAGGAAATGTGCACTCTAGGCTGCTCAGCCCAAACACTACTGACAATTTAAGCTGGTTAAATTCCCATGTTGGGGGTGTAAGGCACAATGCAAACATCCCCAGACCTTACCAAACTTCTGGAGCTGAGAACCACTGGCTGAAGAAAGGCAGCTAGATTCCAGGACCCCAGAACTGCCTATAGCCAAGTGGCCTAAAAAGAAGCTGTCTCCTCAGATCTCTTCAGTTCAAATCCCTGGCTAGGGACTCTGATATTTTGTTTGGAACATCATAAGTCCGTTCACATCTCGGACAATCACTTCCGTAAGCAGTAGGAAAATTACACAAACCAATATGGGACTATGGGAGCCCTACCTCGGGAGAGAAGTACAAGCAGTGTAAGGCAAGTCTTGGCCACCCACAAAGAGGGAAGCCAGACAGACACTGGGAAACAAACCATCAACTCCCAAGATGTGAGATTGGTCAGCTTGTTTGAAAGAAGCAGCAGAGATCAAATGTGGTAAGCATTTCTCTCTGGCAGCTACAAAGTCTGTCCTATGCTAGTTGCCATAGGTGGATTAATATAACATGGTATGCCTTAGTAACAGATTTTGTAAGTTTGAAAGGCCTCTGGTTTGGGGAATAAGCACCACCTAAAAGCGGTGCTTTATTCTTTACATGTGCTATGGAAACGTCTGCCGTTGTTTCATTTAAATTTTTCTTCCCTCTTAACCATGGTCACAAGTGAGATCTGTCTAACGTTTTCTATTTCTGTGCTTTGTCAAATTTGGGTATCTGTGCTATGCTGGCTTTGAAAAAAAAGAGAGAGAGAGAGAGAGAAAACATTTGGAAGCCTTCGTTCCTTCTCTAGGCTCTGGAAGAGTTTAAATAGTATCAAAATCATCTGTTACTTGAATATTTGAAAGAACTTACCTTTGAGGCCATCTGGACTTGGTGCTTTTGAGGAGAAGTTGATTTTTTTATAACTTTCTCAAATTCTTTCATTGTTTTTAATATAAAATTTGCTTCTTATGGAAGTTTAGGATCAGTTTTGATCACTAATAGTACTTAGAAAATATTTCTTTAATTCATCTTTCAAATTCAATTCCACTACATTCTTAATTGAAAAGAATTTTTATGCAATATATTTTAATAATGTTTTCTCCTCTTCTAACTCATCCCAGGTCCTCCCCAACTCCACTTTAGTTTTTTTCTCTACCTTTCAAAAAGACCCCACAAAAACACAAAAATGAAAATCAAAACAAAAAAAGCAAGAAAAAACGAGACAAAACAAACAACAAAAGCCATGCCAAAAATCAAACAAAATCAAACAAACATGCACACTCATAACCTCCCTCCCCAAACCTATGGAATTTGTTTTTGTGCTGCCCAACTACTCCTACCTGAGCATGGAGCTTGAACTAGCTAGAGTATAGTTGCTATTCTCTGTGACGTTACACTACAGAAAACTGATTTCTCCTCCAGCTGATATCAGTTGCAAATAGCCTCTTGGTTAAGGCTGGGACTCCATCGAGCTTAAACCTGTGCAGGTTTTGTGCATGCTTCACCATAGTCTCTTTAAGTTCACATGTGTATAATTACCTATATATACCAACTACCTTTGACTGCTACAGACAAGTGAACATCAGCTTCCATGGCCCTCTCTCTAGTTCTCAGTCTCTCCCTTAGCTCCTCCTCTTGCTTCCTCTCTTCCTCGCTTACTCCTCCTTTTCCTCTCTTTACTCCTCCCACCTTAGCTCCTCCTACATCCCCAGGGCTAGCAGGTACTAGTACTAGAAGGCACGTTGCATGCTACTGGAGAAGAAAATTAATCATCAGTATCACCCAGGTACAAACCCTGCAAGCTACAAGAGCCACCTGTCTGCAAGTTACACTGGTGCAATGGTGGCACAAGGGTTATGGGAGTAACCTATGACTTTCTGATTGGATTTTAGCTCCACTGCATGGGATGGATTTATACTGGACACTGCTAGAGTGGCCAAGAACCTGAGACTAGGTAGGTTCCAGGCCTTGGGGAAAATCTATTAGTATCATTCTGTTAAAGAAATATAGTAGTAAAATGGACTCCTAATTACCCAGTGCTATACTACATATACCAGTGCTTCTCCAGAGCCTCATTAGAGAAGCGGTTTCTTGTAGGATGTGGGAATTAACACAGACTCACAACTAGACAATGTGCAGAGTGAGAGACATTGGAGCATTCAGTCCACCAATTTTTCTTTTTTGTAAAAAGAAAAATCTGTAGGATCAATAGGGTTTTTCACTTATAGTAATTAGAGCTATTTCTCAATAATTTGACAATTTTATTGGACAATTCTTGTCCCTTTGTAAACTACTGCTTACACATGTTTACCAACTTGAATATTTTTGTTTTCTAATTACTATCTTTTCCCCAACTTCTTTAGGTTTACTTAGTTGATGTTTCTTGACTTTTCAAAGTAGACTCTTAGTTTATTTGTTTACAACTATTTGCTGTGTAACACACTTCTACACTGCAGTATTGGCTGAGCAAACAAGCTCCCAACAGTGAGCTGAAAAATGGAGACCCAGGAAGGATGTCTGAAGAAGGCTGACAACTCACTAGCAAAATGACCATCAAAGGGAAGCAACAGTAAACCCAAAACAGGTTTTAGATTTGTAGTTCTTTTCAGAGGGTTATGCTTTAAGTCAGACCTATCTTCAAGGGCAAGCATGGACAATGTTATCTACTGACTCCAAAGTAGTAGAAGGCCAGAGAGGAGTTTTTAGGAGAGAACCACATAAAACTGGAGCCTGACCCACCTCTGAGAAAGCTACAGAAGCTAGTGGCAACAGAGAAGAGAGATGCCCTAGAGAGTCATAGAATTTCCATTCCAGGGAGCTGAAGCTGTGAGGGGCCATGAAAGACTAGGCAAGAAGAAGCCATGCTTGAGAAATAACAGCCTAGCCAGGCAGTGGTGTCGCACGCCTTTAATCCCAGCACTTGGGAGGCAGAGGCAGGTGGATTTCTGAGTTCGAGGCCAGCCTGGTCTACAGAGTGAGTTCCAGGGCTACACAGAGAAACCTGGTCTCAACAAACCAGAGAGAGAGAGAGAGAGAGAGAGAGAGAGAGAGAGAGAGAGAAATAATAACCTTGTTAATCTAGGATTCAGCAGAAGAATTGTAATTGTACTACTCTTGTTAAATACTTAATAGGAAGCAACTTAAGAGAGGAAAGTTTTACTTTGCCTTACAATGTGAGGAACTACAGATCATCATAGTAGGGAAGTCGTGGTGCCAGAAGCCTGAGATGGCTGGTCACATCGGATTTGTGGTCCAGAAACAGGGAGGAAATTGAAAATGAGGCACAGATATAAAAATAAAAGCTCAAAGCCATGACCCTTAGTGACCCATTTCCTAAAGATTCCTTTACCTTCAAAAACAGTGCCACCATCTGGAGGACAAGTGTTTGAACACATGAGTCTAAGGGGGAACATTTCACACTCAAATCTCTTTAGGAACCTCTTAAGAAACCATGAAAATGAAACTCATTTGGAAAGAAGTTAAATTTAAACACATTCTAAGAACAACACACATGGGGCCAACTTAGAAGGGTTCAACACGCTCCTAATAACTCTCTTAAATTTTCTGTACTCTATTCCTTTGCCTCCTTCCCCCAAATATAGATGCAAATGTGCTTGGAGCAGAGGAAGGCAGGAGAAGAAGTATTAGAAACTTTATGTTGCTTAAGATAACAGTTGTAGACTGGATCAGGAATAGCTCCCAAATGTCATATGGAAGGCTTGCTGTCACCTTAAGAGGTGGAGTCTAGAGAGGAGGTCTTGGGGTCATAGGCAATGTGATCTTGAAGGAGATCAGTGGAGCCTAATCTCTCCTTTGTTTTTCAATTCGTAGTCATGTGGTGATTGATTGTGTTCCACCACATGCTCCTGCTGTGATGTATTTCCTGACTACAGATCCTTGAGTCTAAAATCATGAGCCAAAATTAGCCCTTAGTCTTTGTAAGTTGATTGTCTCAGGTATTGACCTAGTGATGGAGAGCTGATGCAGCCATGTTTGATCTCTGAGATGATTATAAAATACTGACCTAGTAAGAGTGAACAGAAAAGCAACACATGCCACATCTTCACTGGTCCTAGGCACAGAACGAGTTAATGGAATAGTCAAAAAAAAACCCGAATGTTTCCTAGTCAAAGGAGTCCTGCTTGTTTGACACATTAATTATATTTGTTTGCTTTATAAATGTGTAATTTTTCTTCAAGTTATATTTCCAAGCACCAAAGTTTGGTATTTTCATTCTTATACATCCTTCCCCTCCAGGTAGTCTTCAATATCAAGTGTAATTTATTATCGGATGCGGGAGTTATTTGTAAAGGTTTCTCTTTAGTTCCAAGCAGCTGATTTGCGGGGGCTGTTTCTGTCTTGATTCTACTTCTGAGCTTCAGTGTATGGGAGTCAGATAACATGAATAAAGTAACAGAGCCCTGACTTATGCAGGAGTTGGTTCTAAGGAGAATATGTGAGAGAAAATGTGGATTCTCATTCGCCCACGCTTTGATTTTTTGCGCTGTTTTCCTCCCTTCTCAGGAAGCTATAACACCTCCCCTCTACTCCTGGTGGCTTGAAATGGCACAGTGGTTTGTGTTAATGTGGGTATTTTGCCATCTATTATGTTAGTCCTTTGGATGTCTGAGTCCCTTTGGGAGTTTTGATACTGTTTATATCATAAGTTGGTTCTATTCATTTTCTCTGCTTCTCTTGGATATTAGACTCTCAAAAGATAAAAATGTCTATCTGTGTTAGAGTCCCGGTTGCTTCCCTAGCCTTGTCTTTCCCTCCTATTTTTCTTACTGCCTCTTTATGTTCTGTCTTAGGTTTCTTCTGATTTTGTTTCTATTCTTTTTAATAATAATTTAAAAAAAATAGAAGACAACTAAAAGCATGCAGGGGGAAAAAGCAGTGCCACACACAAAAATCACACGCTTTGTGATTCCATCTACCCAAAGTACCAGAGCAGAGAAATATGCAGAACTAGAGAGGAAGGGCACAGATGGCCAGACAAGTGAAGTATACACAGGCTCTCCAGTAAAGTGCGGACAGCAGTCTATAACCAGGAAGGAGTGATGTTTGCACAACACTGGTGGATATTCCAAATACCAGCAAATCTAAACTTTGAAATGGTTCCTTTTGTTGTGTAGATTCTGTCTCTGTCTGTCTGTCTGTCTGTCTGTCTGTCTCTCTCTCTCTCTCTCTCTCTCTCTCTGTGTGTGTGTGTGTGTGTGTGTGTGTGTGTGTGTGTGTGTGTGTGTGTGGTGGTGGTGGTGTTCTGATAGAAATGTATCTATTGAAAAGGTGGTCAAAGAAAAAGAGCAGGTGAACACACTGGATTTTCCCCGAGCCTCCATTTGTCTATCTGTGCTCTTAAATAAGAGGAAACACTCACATGGGCTTCCACAGCATTCCTATTGTACAGCACGAGACAAGAGGATAACACTGGGGAGGAAGCATGAAACTATTCATTTCCTTGCAATTTCCAGTGAGTCTCTAACTATTCAAATATAAGACATGTCTCTAATGTCTCTGGAATTGAAATAAAGTAGGGGAAAACTTTACAGAAACAACTTGAAGAAGGGTAGGGTTGGACTGGGCTCAGAATGTTCCCAGGCTGTGGTACCATGATATGCTAATGTTAAAAACAGTGGCTTCCTAGGCTCTTGGAGTCCACGTTCACAGCAGACTGGTCTTACACCACCTTAACTTGCCATGGAGCAGATCCCCATGTTGCATTTACTTCTAAGAGACTAGCAATAGGTTACTTAGGGGCATGTCTGATCCATGTAGCCACAGAGACCAAAGTTTTAGCAAAACATGTATAATCTTTCATGCTACAGATAGGAGCCTGAATGATCAGAGCAGAGTTGGAGGGGGTGTTCTAAAAGATCAACAGCATGTACTTGGTCAGGCAAGTTATAGCAATGCAACAGATAAAAGTGCACATGTTTCAGCTGTGATAGTAGATAGAGAAGTGTGTGGTGGTGCACACCTATGATAGTAGATAGAGGAGTATGTGGTGGTGCACACCTATGATAGTAGATAGAGAAGTGTGTGGTGGTGCACACCTATAGTCCCAGGACATGAGAATCTCAGCAGACTAAGTTCACAGCTAGCCTGGACTGTATACTGAGACCTTGTGCCAAAACAAAACAAAAAGAAGGCTAATACAAAGACTCTGGGGATACACAATATACAATTTGAGCACAATGTAAGTAAAGACGGAGGTTTAAAAAAAAGAACAGGAAAAAGAAATGGCTATGAATTGTGTTAAAAATGTTAACTTTTGGTGACTTTTTCCCCTAGCAACTAAATTTTCTACAGTTATATTACCTTTAGGATCAACGTTTATATGCACAAGAAGAGACATTTTTAGGTACATAAGTTATTTATAAAAGCCAAACCAGAATGATTAAGACTCTCAGGACTCTATCCCATAAATGATTCAGGATCTGGGAGTACCTGATCTGGAGAGATCCAGACAGCAGGCTCCCCATCACCATCCTTCAGCAGGTGAGCGCTGTCCTGTGAGAAAAATGAGCCTAGTTCTTGAGAGGAGAGCAGACTATAGGCCATCAGGCAACACCTCTGCTAAGCATTTTCCAGTATAAAACTTGGCTTCCTATGGAGCAGAGTCCTCAATTGATAGAGGCTCCCAAGAGATCCTGGCTGTGACTATGGAATACCAAGAAAAATTACAAGTAGGAGAGCTGGCTATGTTGCCAGGTACTTGTAGTTCTGGCTACTTGGGAATCTGAAATAGGAGTTCACTTGAGCCCACAAGTTCTATATCAGCCTATACCATCTCAGGAAAAGTAGAAGGAAGAGGAGAAAGGGAAGAGGATGAGGGGGGAGTAGGAAGAGTGAAAAAAAAAAAAAAAACCAGAAGAAAACCAGGAGGAGGCAGAAATTGATTTAGTTGGGTCATTAAGGAAGGGCCATATACCTTGAAAAGAAATGGTCTGTCTTGCAATTTACTACAC
The DNA here is from genome assembly GCF_011762505.2 of Arvicanthis niloticus. Lineage (NCBI taxonomy): Eukaryota > Metazoa > Chordata > Mammalia > Rodentia > Muridae > Arvicanthis > Arvicanthis niloticus. The sequence continues at coordinate 49,863,314 of NC_047663.1, forward strand.
CTGGGCCCACCCATCACCCCCAAAATGGTCCACCAAAGAAAACTGTATGTGGTGGGAAATCTTGTAAGTATAGAAAATGTCACATATCACAATAGCCAGAGGTCATTCAGACTAGAGTCCCCTATTGTTTAAGAGGACTGTTCTGGTTAGTTGTTTTGTTTGTTTGTTTAATTGATTGATGATTGATTGATTGCTTTGACAACTTGGCACAAGCTAGAGTCATCTGGGTAGCAGGCAGCTCAACAGAGGAATGCCTCCAGTCAGACTGGCCTATAGGCAAGTCTGTGAAGCATTTGTTTTGACTCATGATTGATGAGGAAGGGTTCACCCCACTGTGAGTGGTACCCTGCTAGAGGAGGTGGTCCTGAATTGAAGAAGAAAGGCTAAGCAAGCCATGATGAGCAAGTCAGCTAAGTAGCACTCCTCCATGGCCTCCAGGTTCCTATCTTAAACTGTCCTGACATCCCTTCATGTTGGACTACACCTTGTATGGTGGAAAAAATAAATAACACCTTTCCTCCCCAGTTGCTTTGGGTCATGATGTCTATCATGACAAGAAGCAGTACACTGTGAGAAGGACATAGAGAGTCAGAGATGCCCAGGGTAAGCAAAGTATGGTTATAGACACTAGTAATCCTAGCTCTATAGAGGCCAAGACTGGAGGATGGACAGTTTAAGGCCAGCCTGGGCTATATAGCAAGACCTCATTTCAACAAACAAAGCACATAAAGAACCAAGAAGATAGCCAGTGTGGGCTCAGGGCAAACAGCCGGAGTGTTTACAGATGGTGAGATGCCCAACACAAGTGACTGGTTCTCAGGCCACCTATGCAGTTGATACAGTGCCTCCTTGGGTAACCAGTCTTCTCCCTCTGCACCACGGGGGCATTTCTGTTTTCTTTCAGAAATGAGGACAAAATCAGCAAGTGCTGTGAGCATATGCTGGAAAATTAGGACAGAAACACATTGACTTAGAAGATAGCAGCTATGCCAATCTGACTCACATTGTGTGTGTGTGTGTGTGTGTGTGTGTGTGTGTGTGTGTGTGTCCAGGTGTGTCTCTCTGTGTTTATCTCTCTGTCTCTGTGTGTCTTTTTGCATCTCTTTCTGTCTTTGTCTCTGTCTTACACACACAGAGGCACAAAGACACACACACACACACACACACACACACACACACACACACACACAATGAACCCTGGGCTGGTTACTGTTCTTTGAGTCTGGTGATGGCAGCTCTTGTAACCACTCTGCTTTTGTTCATAGTCAATATTTGAATGTAGAGAACGTTTGTTTGGAAGTAATGAAATGTCTGTCTTAGACTGGCACCACACAGCCCAGAGGTGAGAGCAGAATGTACCCCACTTCATATTTCATTCCACAGAAATGCCCTCCTGTAATGAAAACAGTCGTGTTCATGTCGTTGGGCCACGCAAAGGAGCGGGAGTGTTTCTTGGGGAAACGTGGGAAGAGCCGATCAATAAAAGCCATCAGCTGCGCTACGTTCCTGGGGCACTTTCTATATTCATTTATCTTGGACCAGGGAGTGATTATGTTAGGGTCTTTTTCCAAGGACACTGCGACAATCAAAACAACTTTGAGGGCCAGTTCTCTCAGGAACAGCTTTAGTTTCTTCAAATACACATTTCCTGTTTATTTCAGTCTCCCAGGTATCTGAGAAACCATTCACCTAGTTTCTCATAGACAACAGGTGTCACAAGTCTTCAGGAGAATATCTTAACAAACTTTGGCTTCTGGAGAAAGGAAGTACAAGGGGAACCATCACAGGAGGCTGTCCTGCCCGTTCTAAATGCTGGAGCCATTCTCTAAAGAAATTCACTAGCTCCTTTGAATATGAGAAAAGCTGTCACCATCATCGCTCCCAGCACATAGTAGCTGAAGACAGTCACACAGAGGTCCCTGTTCCCAAAACAGATGGCTTTTCTCATCCTGTCATAGGAAGATGTTGTGATCACTGTTCAGCTTGCTTTGTTTTCTCAATGGCAACATCTCATGGAAGTATCATATTCAGATACAGACACTGGTAGAATCCATTGATCTCACTCAAATCCCAATTTCCTTGATCTCATCTGTATGAGGTCTATATCCTCTATAGGATACAGAGGTCTATATACACAAACCACAGACAGAAAGTATCCCTCTGCTTCCTTCCTTGTGAAACCTTATCTTATTTACTATATACTTAGCAACCACAACCACTGACACCCCAGGCCCCCAGCAGCCACGCATCTCCTCTCTATTTCTACAATGCCTTTTCAAACCTGTCATATAAATGGAGTTATGCAGTAAGAACCCACTGGGACTGGCATTTACCCATTCATCTCTACCCTTTGTTGCTCCACCAGTTGGTGTATCATTGGTTGTTTGTTCCATGTGTGGCTGAGCACTGGTCAGGTCACTAGAATGGGGATTACTGTTTGGTGGACCATGCACCTACTGAAGGACATCTGGGCTGATTCCAGTTTTCAGTTATAACCAATAAAACACCCATGAAAAGTAGTGTGAGCAACATTTCCATTGTTCTGCAATAAACACTTGGGACTGCAGTTTGTTGGGTCCTGTGGCAGTTTCTAAAGCACTGTCACACCATTGTTCCTAATGGCCACACTTATCTTCCATTCCCTACAATGATTCCAGAGTGACCCAGTCCCTCCCACTCTTCTCAGCCTTTGTCATTGTAATTGTTTTGTAACGTTAGTCATTCTGAGTGGTAGGCAGTGAGGTCACACTGTGAGCTTAATTTGCATTTTCCTAATGGCCAAGGATGCTGAACAGCTTTTGATACTTATTGGTCATCTGGACAGCTTTCCTGCCAAATGTCCATTCATGTGATCTATTTCCTGATTGTGGGGGAGGGTGCTTTCAGACCCCTGTTGTTGTCTAATTGCACAACACAAATTTCACAGTAGAGCCTTGGTGGCCTTTCTTCATAAGCAACTGTGCCCTGCCCCAAGCCTCTCAGAACAAGAAAGAGCAAACCATGGAGGAGAGCTGCCTTCCACAGCCTTTTCTTTCTTGCCTGTGTATTAGCACAGACAAAATACTGTAGCAAGCCTTGGGAGACTGAGTTTGAGCTCCAGCTCTGCCATGTGCTCATTACCTAACCCAGGCTCTTTCTTCCTCTCTCTGACTTGTTTTCCCATACGAGTGATGAAAATGGTGAACTTCAGCCCTCTTGAAGGACTATGGTTGGCCAAGCATAGGATGAAGTGGGGGGTGTTAACTGCAAACATATCTTCTGTTCTCGTGGTACTTATGATCTGGAAGGAACAGGTTCACAAAAAGAGCAATGGGTCATGAGAAAGTATGGGAGGCTTTAGGGTAGGAAGCAAAGGCTCTATCTCAAACCTGGCAAGGCCTGGATGTGGGGGAAGGTGCTTTCTAGAAGAAGCAGTATCTAAGAGGGGAGCCAAGAGATGAGTAGAGTTGTGCAGAGGGTGAGTGATCAGAAGTAGTAAAGGAGAGTTGTATCCAGAGTCCCAAAGATAAGACACAGATTGTGAGAACCTGTGTTGGGAAATGTCTGACTGCCACTAGGCAGAAGGTGGTAAAGCAGAAAACCAGGATCCAATCTGAGTGACAAAAAGTACCACACTAGGAGAATATTGGGTGTCACTCAAAGGTCATGAGAAGCTATAGGTCCACCCTAGAATATTACCTCTGGACACAAAACAGAAATGGATTGTGAGGAGCCAGCATGGGAGACTATGGGAAACAAGCTCACACTTGGAACAAGGGTTATCAAGAAAGCTTCATTCTTAAGCCTAAGGACAAGAAAGAGAGTTCCAGAGTAGTAGCTACTGTGCTCAGTCCCCAGGCACCAGCCTGGGGAGGGATGTCAGAGTCCAGGGAAGAGAAGCTGTGGTTTTATGGGACCCAACTTTGGGAACAGCGACTGTTCCTCAAGTAGGAACCTGGAAGCAGCAAAGAATTCCTAACAGAGAAACGATACCACATTCGAGTGATGAGTCCATCTAGCTATCCAACAAGGGAGTATCCTCCCAAGAAACATCTAGAAGGGATACCATGCCAACTGACAGTACTCTCCACACTGGGCATGCTCAGCATGGTAGCAGGGGCTGCAGGACACAGAGCCGAAGGATTACCCTCAGACTTCCTCGAGACCTTCAGGAAAGGTTTAACATGACACACAGAGGCAGGAGGACATAGCCACTCCCGGAGGTCAAGTGTGTGCTCACCCTACCACTCTCCCTCAGTTTTCTCGGCATCACTGTGGTTCACTAGGAAAATTACCTCCATTTATTTTCTCATGTTAGGGAGAGTGCAGTGAGGTCATTAAAAATAAATGGGTGAAGAAAACAGAAGAAAAATAAATGATTCATCTTCCCCAAAGAACATTCAGTCTCACACTTGACATGTGGGTCAGGTGCAGGAAATGGCAGTGGAGTGTTTTGATAGTGACTGGATATCCAGAGCTTAGTATAGTAAAGACAATAGTAACAGATGTTATTAACTTTTTATTTTGCCTTCTGGATTATTGATCTTGGAGATTATAACTCTGAGTCTTAGACATTTTACTACAAGTAAAAGATGACTTTAATCTGGAAAAGTAAAATAGGCATCCTAGAAACCACTGAAATTGGATCCAGCTCATCCATTTCAGTTAAACAGGTGAATTAGTATTTTTGAACATGAAGGTTTCTACATGGGGAATAGGATAACCATCATTATTTTAAAGTCTGAGCCAGATGCCATATCATATCTGAATTTATAGTACTTACATGGTGGAGTCAGGGGAGTCACGAGTTCTAGGCCTGCCTGGACTACAGTGTGAGATTGTCTTTAAAACAAGTGAATCTATGATTTGATGTGTAAGTATTCTTAAGAAATTAAACAAGATGACATCTTAGAAGCACATAGGGCGGAGTAGGTACAGTAGCCATGACTCTTTAGGTAGCATAATTAATACTTTGGGGGAACTATGAGTCTCTGTTTCTAGTCTGTAGGTGACCCTTTTCAAGGGGATGTCACACATTATTCCATCCACTTGATGCCATAACAAAATACTAAAGATTGAGTGACTTAAACTATAGGCATTTATTTTTTCTACCATTCTGAAAGGTGGAAGTCCAAGATCTTTGTGCCAGTTTAGATAGTTCCCCCAAGACCTCTTCTTTTGGTCTGTCTTCAGCTGCCAACCTGCTGTGTACCCACATAGCTTCATGTTTGTGTGGGCTTAGGAGGGCACTATCCTGTTGAAGCCAGGCCCTACCTTTAACTTGAATCCTTTTTTTTTGTTGTTGTTTTGTTTTGTTTTTAGAAAGTCCTGCTCCTTATACAGCTCTACTTCCCAGACTCCAGTGCCTGAAGTGTGAAGGGGCAGAACTGCTGTCTGTAACATCCAGTTTGAGTTGGGTGATGGAGTTAGCTAAGTCAAGAGGCCTACCTGCCCAACCCCCGGCCATTGTACCAAGATCACTCCAGAAAACAAGCCTGCCTCCCTACTGCAGAGAGATGAGCAATATTGAAATCACTCCCCCTAATCTTTATGCGATTGCCTTCTCCCTGATAGAAATATTGCCTCTTGCTGAGTATTTATTGTCCGCTTCTCTCCAAAGTATTGACTTTATGTAACAGTTTGATATACATCAAATCCTTTACAGATTTAATAAACTCCTCTGGTCAGCCTTCTGTTGTGAACACAATGAGATTTATGGTCATCTTGGTGTAAAATCCTTTTTCCTTGAAATTTTCTACTTCCAGATATCAAAAGATAAGAAAGGGAACATCCATCATCTTGGAACTCGTCCCCCATGTCTGCTGTTGGGTATTAGTCTGAAATGACTGGTGGTTAAAGTAGTAAAATGTGACAAAGGCTTCACTGCCAAGCAGCTGGGAGAAGAGGAGGGCCTTCACATCCTTCCCTTCCCTTCAGAATGAGGCTTTCTTTGCAATTAATCACAGAAGCCCTAGGAACAGGGAGCAGCCTAATTTGAGTAAGATGCATAACCTCAGCAGGACTTGACAAAGAGGTTAGAGACTTGAGCCAATCCAGGAACCATTTAGCAAATAATATTTGACCAGGTAAGCCAGGAGCCACTGTGTAGGAAATAGGGGGTGCAGGGAGTCAGGAAGTCAACTATGTGTAACCTAGACTTCCTCTAGGGCCTCTCGCTCCTTCTATATTGCGCCAGGTCTGCACAGCAGATCCACTTTGTCTAGGGTTTCGCTTTGCATTATTTCAAGTAGCTGTTGTCAACTATAGCCTCCAAACAGAAGTTCCATGGGTAATTCATAAAAAGCGTGTGATTCTGAGCAATCTGACGAAATCTCATGCTGTCATGCTCTGTGAATCATGTTTCTATTCAGGCTGTCCACACTGGATTACTACCCACCCATGAGTAACTTAGTAGCCACTGTGCTGTCAGATTGACTGGCATGACCTCATCATACTTGTGTTTGCATCACTCTTACCATGTAGCCTAATGTACATAATTTACATCACATCACTTCATCATATAGATATTGTTTCACCCCATATCACCCCAGAGAAAGGGTATGTGCGGTACCATAAGATATTGAGCCAGGACACATTCATATGACTTTTTATAATATTTTAGCGTATTTTATATTATATTATTTGTTGTTAATCTTTTAATGCATCTTATTTACAACCTAACCTTTATGATAGATAAATATTCATAGGAAAACCAATTACACGGAGAGTTTAAAGTTCAGGGCATCCCTTAGGATAATCTTACAAATTATAACCTACCAATAAGGGGGGATTGCTTTAAGTACTTGCTTGCACCCCTCCTAGACTAAACTTAATACAAGCAGACTTTTCCCTTGCCCAGAAGTCACCAGGTGGCTGGTGTTTGTCAAGTGGAAACTGCTAGAATAAATTTTGTTTGGGTTGAAAAGACTCAGCCAGGAACAGGAAGCCCTTCTAGGTAGCTACTGAAACACATCAAGATTTAGAATTCCTCCTGATCTCAGAAGTTTCTGAGCAGAAATGTAATCTGGACAAGTAAGTAGAGGAGGGCAGGGAGCAGGCCCTCAAACATTCTAGGTGCTTCCCTGAAGAACTTATGGAAAAGTAGAGAGGAAACAGAAAAGAGATTTATGGAGTCTCAAAGCCTCCCGCTAAAATTAAGTGTAGTGAGGAGAGTGGGTTTCCACATTTAATTGTCTTCTTCACAGTGGTGGTGTGTCAGTCTTTCCTAAGAGCCTATTAATTCTGTAATTTAGTGCAGCAAGAGCAGAGGGACCATGAGAGCCAGTGTGGGTTTTTTTTTTTTTTTCTTTCTCTCTCTCCTCATTGACTAGCTGTCATCTGGCATGAATGTTAGGGTAGCTTTCTCCTTGAACACTCTAAATATCCCCAAATTAAAAAGTTTTTACAGTCAGTTTAATGAAAAAAAGAATAAAAGAAAAGAAACCTGCCTGCATGTCACTCAGCAGAAATGGGGTTCACGACACTGTATGTTATGACTTTAATTATAGCTAAAAATAACCAGGTTTATTGTATAGGTCCCATGGAACCCAAGTGTTGGAGAGAGAGAGAGAGATGAGTCAAGCGGCTGTCCTGGGTGATGCTAGTGGCTTTTAAATAGAAAAAAATAAAAGATGATTTATGAACGTGGCCCCAAACCTGCTGAGCAGTGCAAGGGTGTGCACTTGATAAATGGCTGGTTTGCCTTGTGCTGGCTCTCTCCCCTATCGAAGGCATCAGTGCAGATCTGTCTTGTCCTTTATTTAATTAGGACCTCCAGCTGAACAGACACCTTTAGAAAAGGGTACTCACCATCCCAGGATGATCCTGAGGCACCACCTGCATCCCAGCAGCAAAGCCCAGTGCCCTAAGCAAAGTCCAGGAGCTGCTGAGACTCTCAGTGTGCACACTTGATTTTTTTCTCCTTGCAGAGCCTCTCTGTGGGAGTATGACATCATGTCCTCATTGTTCTGGTACAGCACAGATCTGCTGAGGCAGGGATGGTACAGGTTTGCAAAAAAGCACATACAGCACTACCTCTACCAGGCCTGGGTGGGTATTAGGAACTCACTTGTACATATGATGTAGACAAAGGTCTAAAATGTACTGTGGAAATAGCTAGAAAATTGCTCCAGCCCACCAAATTCTACATCTTGTTCCTGGAAACCTGCCTGGGTGGTGAGAAAATGCAGAAAGGACAGATATACAGCATGGATATAGAAAAGCTGGGATCAGGTAGACTGTGCTCATTCTGATGGAGCAGCATCAACTACACAGAAGAACGCAGAACTCCAGGCTTTATTATATACAGCCCAGGGGAGAGGCTAGCTAGGCTGAGTAGGTAGTCTCTGTAGAGGATCAGGTTCCTCTCAGCACTGAGAAGCAAGTGGTAGTGGCCAGTTTTTTTACACATTGCCAATGTTGGCATTCAAACCATAGGAAAGCTCTGCTTTCCCTCTGAGCCTCACCCAGAGGTTATGCCATTCCCATGGGTCTGAGGCACTGGTGTCCTTGAGATGGCCATGCCCACATCAATACTACACATTCCCTCAGAACTTCATTCTTTCTTTCCCCAGTCACTCAAAGTTTTCCTTCACTCCTCACAGGGTCCATTGTTAGAGCAGACCATCCTTTTGACATGTCTTATGGGAGGGAAGATGCTCTTACAATCTTGACTCTGTCCCTATATACTCTGTCTATGACCTGTTAGTCCATGTGTGTACTAACGGGCTTCATTGTTTGTACACGGTACTATTTTAAGATTCATACACACTACTACTGTGAAGTATCACAGAACTGCAAACAAATTGGGGAAACTACTGAAGAGGAAAAGATCAACAGAAACTACCAGGTACTTTGCAATCAGTGAAGAGCTGGCATCTGGAGGAAACACAGTGGATACTGCAATATTGGTTCTATATGTCATATATGAGGGGAATGCCATATATCACTACATTTTATGACCAATATTACATATGTGCTTTTGTATATGCTATAGGCCCCCTGATCTCAATATTGCCTCAGGCAGTTTATTATGTGTGATCAACTACAGTTTATAAATACTAGACAAAAATGTCTAGATATAAGCAACACATACTTCTTAGACTGTATGCCATTTCCAGTAGTCTTATCATCCCTCACATCATCGTGCTCCATCCCACCAAAGTGTGACCCTTCACATTGTCCACCCTGTATGGTCTAACTAACTCATTAGCAACTTAGTAGCTCAGCTCTCAGATTTCCTATGGAATTATAACACTGCTTTCATAAAGGGCTTAGTACAATTCTCAGCTTCAGAGACTCCCTGGGGCTCTTGGAACATAGTCCCCACACTCAAATGTGAGGAACTATTGAACTGTATACATTATTTTAATGATGAATAAAAATTGGTCAACTAAGGCAATCAAACTCCTAGTGTGTGATCAACACCATTTCTTTGTCGCAATGAGGAAAACACACCCACATACTCAAAAATAAGGAAGAGAAATCTTTGTAGTTTCTAAACCAAGGCTTCTAAAAGAAACAGAAGTGCAGGAAGTGTCACAGCAGTAAGTGAGGTTAGGACCACACAGCCCTCTGCAGGTCTGTGGTTTCTGAGGATTGGAAACCTCTTCCTACCCAGTCAAGGTTGTGTTGGGAGCTGGATCTGATGAACCTGGGTGCAAAGGGTAACAGGGCCTAGGGATGTGACAGAGGCTGCCAGGGCCAGCCTCAACTCAGGACCTCACAAGTGAAGTCTCAATGGGGAGGCATTAAGCAGCTGAGGAGGGCAGTCGCCATGACAACATAAGGAGAACAGAGATTGCCATCATGTACATTTGAGAGACTGTGGATCAGCTAGAACACCCTGAGGGGTGTACCCTTCCCCCAGCCTGCCATCCTGTCAGTCTGAGCAGGCTAGAAAGAGCTGTTTACCACAAGAGACTGAATAACAAAAAGACCTGGGAAGTGCTATCTGCCTTGGAGACCTGCAGTCTGCCACAGGAGTTGAGTTGAATAGATTGCCTGTTGAGCTTGCTTGGTACACCTCCAGCCCGCAATTAAAGATACATACCCCTCACCCATGCTGCTGGGCTGAAGTGCTGAAGAGACTCTTCTTGTGGGGGTGGGGTCTCCCCCCTTTTATTTGATGGTCATACAATAAACTTTGAACCTCAATCAGAGAACTTTGTCCTGACTTCATCTCTTCCCGCCCTCCTGTCCTATCTTCCATCCCCAATCTCTCTTGCAGGTGAACCCGGTTCCACTGTGGCTACTGGCGACTACAGAGGGGTACTGCAGAATAGGCATGCAAGAGACTTGAAGAGGTCAGTAAGGGAATGGCAGCCTAGGCAAAGCTGAAATGGCAGCACAGAGAGGAAGCAGCTGTGAGAAGTGCCAATCAGAAATGGAACAGAAAGGTCATGAGAATTTAAAACTCAGTATCCCTCCCAACCTAGATGCTAGACACAGCCTAAGAACAAAGCTGGACTTCAGAGATCAAGCATAGCCCAGCAAAAGAGGAGCTGAGAGGGGGTAAAGCTGTAAAAACAAAGCTGAAAGACCTGCAGCGCTGCCTTGAAAGCTCCCATTGGAGTCCAGCCATTCTTGAAGGATCAACAGCGATAACTGACTGACAGGTTGGTTCAGCACACAAGAGTCAAAAATGCCACAGACCCAGAAATTCTACCAAGAGCTGAATAGGAAAAATGCATGTCTTGATCCACGGTGATAAGATCCAGAACCTCCAGAACTCCAGAACCTGAAGCTGTTAGAGGGAGGATTTCATCCTGATGGGTGTGTTGATAGATTGCCTGTCCCCCACCCCTGCAAAAGAAGTGTGCTATGATTAAGTGATTCAATCTACCTGAAGCCCTTGGGACAATTTCTCCCTCCATTAAGAAAGAATGAGAACTGTTAGCTTTTTTTTTTTTTTTTCACTGTGTATACTCATCTGTGCATGTGCATGAGTGTGCAGTGTGCCTGTGGAAGCCAGAGGACAACTTCTGGGTTACTTCCTCGAATGATATCAATCTCCTTTTGAGACAGGGTCTCTCTTTGACCCAGGAGTTCATCTATTAAATTAATTAGTCGATGTGTCCTAGGATACTCTCTCCCCAGGTTAGGAAACGCTAGTTTGTGTGTGTGTGTGTATGTGTGTGTGTGGTGTATATGTGTGTCTGTGTGTGTCTGTGTGTGTGAGAGAGGGAGACAGAGATAAAGAGAGAGAGAAAGGCAGAGGGAGGGGGGAAAGCTTCATTTATCATTTTTTGCTATCAAATTTCTCCTGGGCAACACTGAAAACCAAACATGTAATTGAGTTCAAGTCCTTCCTGGGGCCTGGAACTGTTTTCTTGTCTAGGAAGTGGAGAGAACAGGACTGTGTTTGCAGATTGCCCTTTATGGACTCTGCTCTTGTACATTTCATTCAACCTTTGCAATAACTTGAGATATACCACTGGATCACCATCACTCAGAACAAACCTGGATGGCAAGAAGCTAATGGGTTCCCCAAAGTCCTTTAGTGCGGAAACAGTGGGGCTTTCTGACCTCAAACCCATGCTCCTGCTGGTGTAGTATGAGGGCAGAGGCTCCGGGAGACAAGAGTCCTGGCCATGAGTCTGATCTCGGAGTTTCTGCTTCCAGATGCACTTTCTCTGGCCTCAGAAAATGGAGCACTACTTTTGAGCAGGAAAAAAAAAATAAACCATCGTGATTTCTTTTAACAGCTTCAATAACCAACATGACATTGTGAAGGACATGCCAATATTTGTAATCTCCCCTGACAAGTTGTTAAGTATTTATAGAAACATTTTCTCCTGGCCCTGCTTAAGGAAAGTACTGTATCTAATTTCCTCTGGAGACATGTGCTTGGGAAAATCAGAAGGATGATCTGTCATCATACATAGCAATAAATAGTCGCCCTGAAAGACGTGCTTGTTTAGCAAGGTTGCTTGAATATTAACATCTCCCTTTAATCTTGTCTCTGAGAGGAAAAGTTCATGACTTAAGTATGTGCTGAGTTCCAGGTTTGAGAGGCGCTCAAGGCTGGAGGTTGGTGACCTCTGAAGTCTGGATCATTCTGGGAAAACTGAGGCAGGAGGAAGAAATGAGGCTCTAAATTCTAGGGAATAAGAGAAAGCGTGGTTGTGAAGTGCCATCTCATTAAAAGTGAAAGCCACAAGATTTAGGATTTAGTTGTTTCCACAGGCAATTCGATTCCTCTTTCTGGGACTCAGTCTTCCTCATCTGTAAAATGGGGTAAGGAGCTAAGATGGAGGCTCCATTTGCTCTCAAATTCTATAAGAAAGTCTTAGAAGAAACTGATAACAAGGGGGTAGGGGTAACTCATTGTGGCCCAGTGGGTCACAGCCAGACCAGGTCTTTTTGATGATTGCTGGATCCCAATATCCCAGAACAAAACCAAGTGGTTGAAACCCACCTTCTCCCTCCTCTCTAACACCTTTGACCAAATGGTTTTTCTTAGAGCAGTACTGAATCAGGCCAGACTTTTAACTTTATATGAGCCAAGTTATACCTTAAAGAACACATCCGCATGAGCCTTCCCAATGACTATCCTTAGAAGCTGAAGACTTAGAAAAACAGTTACTGGAAACGAAAAGAATCTCTTACGTGAACTTGGTTTGTAAACCTCTACAGGACTGAATTGGCGAGCCAAGCTCCATCCTCTGGGGGTGGGCCTTAGGAGAACCAACATCAGCTCCAAGGATGGAGCAAACTGATGGTGTTCGCAATGCTCAGAAGCTGAATGAGCAATTTGCAGTGTAATGAGCTTGCCATCACCTGTGGTATACAAACAATGATTTGCTGGCTGCCTCTTGATGATGCTAAAGGTGAAATTCAAAGTTCAGGGGCTGGGTGGGGGTGGAGGATTGCTGAACTGATTTTCTGTTAAAAACAAACAAACAAACAACTTTTAAACTACAGACTTTGGTTTTATCTCTAGTCTTTCCAACAAGTTTTGGATTGTCCTAGCTGGGTTTTTGTTTTGTTTTGTTTTGTTTTGTTTTTTTGATACCCTAGATACCAGCAAGAAGAGAGTGGTATCTAGGACCCAGGAGCATCACTGGGGGACACTGTCCTGAATGTCTTCCTTCTTTCTCACAGGTTCCAACTTCTATGCTTATCAACATAGATCAAGCAGAGAACTGAGAGGAACAAAAGAGGCTCATGAACCAGAGACCCGGAGCTGATTTATTGTTTATTCTAGATTACTTTTTGGGAGATTTCAGTCCATGGTGAGTTTGCTCAGTGGCTTTTGAGACTGGGGCGAGAGACAGTGCATTGTGGCTGAATCCTATAGAGAGAAAGTCATCCACTTCTTGGTGTCCAGGAAGCCAAAGAGAGAGGAAGGGTTAGGATCCCATTATCTCCTGCCTGGGCACATTCCTAGTGACCCAGCCTCCTTCTACTCAGGCCAACTCTTAAGGATTCCACCACACCTCCATAACACCACAGGCTTGAATTCCATCCATGGGTCTTCGCAATGAATCTGTGTGGGACTCTTATCCAAATCTCAACAAACAGCCAAGGGACAGAGTGTGAAGGACAGAGTGTGAAAGACAGAGCGTGAGGAGGGCAAAGAGCTGCACAGAGCCTGCACATCTGAGGCTGGGAGGCTCTGCATCATCCCTGCTTCATTCTGGCCAGCATTCTTGTATCTTTCCCAAGTGGAATAAAAAAGAAGGAGGCACAAGACATTGACAAAGTAGTGAGCTGTCAGCCCGCCTTAGGCAGATTACATTATAATCCAAGTTTAAGCCTGTAACTGGCTCTTTCTCCAAAAGGCCAGAGAGTAAATAGCCACATGGTTCTGTTGCAGCGCAAAAGTAGCCACCAATAATACACAAGTGAATATGTGTGGTTGTGTTTCAATATAATTTTATTGATGAAAACAGGCTTCAAAGGTTGGGAAAAAGGCTTAGTGGGGAAAGTGCTTGCTGTGCAAGTGTGTATGTGTGTGGAGGGGTCTGAGTTTGGATCCCCAGCATATAAAATCCAGGTATGGCAGCATCTGCCTATCACCCCAGGGCAGGCAAACCTCCATAGCACATTGGTCAAACAGCAAGCTCTAGGGTCAGTGAAAGGATCTGACTCAAATATGAAGTGGAGAATGACATACAGTGTCAAGCTCTAATCTCTACACGTTCACATAAACATGTGCACATCTCTCTTTCTTCTCTCTCTCTCTCTCTCTCCCTACCCCCCTCTCTCTCTCTCTCTCTCTCTCTCACACACACACACACACACACACACACACACACCCCAAAAGGAAATAGCCGGCTATAAGCCATAAGTGGGTCTGACCCGTAAGCAGTAGGTAACCAAATGGCGGCTGTCAGTTGTTAGCCAACATTCAATTCCTTGGTGGCTGCTCACTGAACACAGGCTCTCGTACTCCCTCTAAAATCTTTATATTCATGATGTGTACACTGACCGGGAAGAGTTTTCCATATACTCAAATTAAAATCACCAAACTAATTGATTCTCCAAGTGAGAAATAATTCTAATAAGAATTACCCTGCGAGCCCAGCTAGAATTACTGTACATTAATGCTAGAAGAAATAATAGCTCTGTTTCATTTTCTAAATGTTCTAATTTAATGTCACCTAAAAGGTACATAAAACAGTCTTCAATTTCCTCTTCCCATGAATCTGAAGTCAGCCCTTCCCCATTCATCTGTTCTGCAAAAATGATATTGAATTCTTGCTATAAATTAGTCTTTGTTGCTAGGTGCTCAATATACAATGGAGTGCCTGAAATAAAAAGCCTTGAGAAGGGCACTGGTATTAATGTATAGCATTGCAGACATACACATGTAGAATCCATAAGGTTCCAGGATGGCCGTGGCACTAAGAGATGCAGTTACCTCCTCTGGGATGTGTCTAGAAATATATCATTGGAAAAAAAAAAAACTGTAAAGTGAGGACAATATGGTAGAATTCACTGAGTATCAAGAAGAGACAGGCATTCTGAGACAGGAAAGGTGGGATGAGACTACATGCTAAGCCAACCACGAACAAAAAAAAAAAAAAAAAAAAAATAGAAGAAATAAAGGTATGGCCACTAGGAAGGACCCAAATCACAAAGACTGGGCACAGAATTTAGGCTTTCCCCTAAGGTATAGGGGGCACTGAGAGTGGTTCATTTTCAGTTAGATATGCATCTAGATTGGTCTATGAATCTACAGTTATTTAGAATGTAAAAAGCAAGAACAAATAAAAGAAAGATGTCTTTTAAGACACCAAGAAAACATTGGTAAGGCCTCAGCCAGGGCTACACACAGGAGGCAGAAGTACGCTCAGGACCAGGAGCAGCATGATTGGTTCTGAGTCTTCACCTATTCTTTCATACCGTTTGTCTTTTGAATGATTCCTGAGGGAAACAGAGCATTATTTGTAAGGAATATGGTCCCAAGATGTTCCTTCCCATTCTCCAGACTCTTGATAAGTCAAGGTGACAGTGAAAGCAGACTGACCAGAGCATTCAGATAAGGACTGTTGTGCACTAATCCTCCTCCATGCATGTCAGCACTGGGTGGATCACTGTTATTTGCAAGAGCATCTGCTTCCTGCACATGTCCTAAATCATATATCCTTTTAAATGCTGAGCTGACAATGCCACTGCTTTGTGTTCTCCCTCTCCCATGGGAAGAGAGTACGAGAGAAGCACTAAGATGGGCCACCAGTCTTCCCTGGCCACCAAATTTCTACTGTGTTAATTAAGAAGCACCATGGGAAAGAGGAGCTCTTGGTCCAGTTGCTGTCACTGGAACTTGCAGTGCTATGGCAGCAGGCACTGCCCACCAGGCTCTTTGGTGTGATTTTCTGTCTATCCCACTTAACCACCAGTAGTGGTTTGAATGAGAATAGTCCCTATTCACTCCTGCACTTGGATGGTTGATTCTCATCTGTTTAGTCTAGCCATCACTAGACATTTGACCTTATTAGTAAACGTATCTCCCTTTTAGTTTTAATAAGCTCATCTTGTTAGCTATCTCTATCGTCTTTGGTCTTTGGGAATTCTCATCTTTTATGTTCACAGCTCCTCTTACTCAATGGGCAGTTTATAGTTCACCACATAGCTTGTTTGATTCGCAAAGAACCACCCAGCCATGCCCTCATAGCTGTCTCAACTTCCAAAAATAATCAGGATGGTTTCTTTCAGTCAATTGACTCTACCTCAGTCATCTGCTACAGTAACCGAGGCTATAGGAACAGGAACAGGACAAGACGAAAGTGTCAGCAGTCACTTCAAGCAGGTTTATGCATGAGATAAATGGAGATTCCATTAACCAGAATATGAAGTACGAGGAGAGGAAACTGAGCTGGGATGGGGGAGTTCCAAGTTTAGTCTTGACTTAGCTGAGTGTATGGGGTGAGAAAAATGTTCCACAGTCAGAGGCAGGTGAGGGGAATTTCAGCTAGAAACATAATTTTGAGAGGTGTTGTGAGAAGAATGGGAGAAACATTGCCCACAGATGAGCTGGGGTCAGAGTAGAGCGGGGAGTCCCAATATGTGTGCCTCAGATGAAAAGTACCTGACTCTCAGACCAAGGCACCCTTCTTCTACACAACAGTGTCCAGTGCATACATAAATAGCTCTTGAGAACTATCTCATGAAAGAATTAATTGTCTAAGGAATCTATCAAACCCTTCTCACACCTCAACTTTCTAAGAGAATTGGGAATGTCCCACAGTTTCTAAGCAGGAAAAGAAAATAGAGTCCTCTCCTAGATTTAACCTGTTACATGCCACTTGTTTCGTCGTTGCTACTCAACAAGGCTTAGATACTATGCAGAGGAGAGTCAACATGGAAGGGCAGAGATGACTGCCCTTGCTAAGTTTGCCTTTAACTGTTATCTGTGAATTTGAATGGCTAGTGGTTTCATGATGTTGATGTAAATTGTACCCTAAATAACAGTTGTGGCTCTTATGCCCAGGCCACTTGTGAATTTTTATGTGAACATAAAAGATGAGAATTCCCAAAGACCAAAGACGATAGAGATAGCTAACAAGATGAGCTTATTAAAACTAAAAGGGAGATACGTTTACTAATAAGGTCAAATGTCTAGTGATGGCTAGACTAAACAGATGAGAATCAACCATCCAAGTGCAGGAGTTAATAGGGACTATTCTTGCTGAATACCTGCGTGCATTGTAGGACGCTCCAGGCTGCAGAGGTATCTAATGAAAAGCTTTGACAGCAGTAAGCAGTGGGGCTCTCATGAACCTCCCTAGCAGACCACATTCCATGCATGTTGTCGCAGCACTCGGTGGCAGACATGAGCATGGCCTGTGAATTCCACTGGAGGGAGCTTCTTCAAACCTTTCCCCGACCAAGTGTTTTTTGTTTTTTGTTTTCTCTTGTGGTCTTTGCTTTGAGCCACAGGCACACAGGCTACTATATGCTATGAGCCCCAAAGCAAACATGAAGACAATCTTGAGGACTCCCAACATACATGTTGCACTTTCTAGTCATTGTAACTGAGTCCAAATGGCAAAAATCCATCCCGCTATCCTAATAAACACCCACCACCACTTCTACAGCCACCTATAGAAAATGTTGGCCATTGGCTGGTGACCAGCTCACTTCTTTCTAACATATGCCAAAGCTCTAGTGTATGCAATCTACACTGACATTAAAACGCGGTTTTCACGTGCTGGAGGGACATATTCTCACTATAGAGCTCAAGTTGCCTTTGAACTCAATTGCTGCATAATCCAGGTTAGCTTCTAATTGTGATTTTCCCACGTCCACTTCCTGAGAGCTGGGGTTACAGGCACATGTCACTGTGCCTGGCCAGGGGGAAAAATCATTAAATTTTAAATGACAAAATTATAAAGACAAATCGGTTGTGTTCACGTCTCTATTTCTTTGGTCTTTGCACCCTAATTCAGGGCCACACAACTTGTGCTAGAGGCCTAGTTCATCATTCTCAACCTGTGCCTCATGGACCATTGTGAAGGTTTGAATTTATGGAATATTCACTTTATACAGCAAAATGCTTCTACATAGCTAACCTGAGCTCTGTCTCTCAGAGTTCCTGCTTCTTATGCAAAGATACAATACTTTCAAGTATGTATGGTGCTTGCGATTAATATAATAGAGATTTCTTTAAAAGTGAGAGTGTATTTGAGCAATGGAGATGACTATATATTAAATCTTTGCAATGAAATAAAGTGATTTCTCAAAATCTACAATAGACTGGGAAGACAATATGAAGAGATACCTACATTTCAGAAATGGTGAGAATGTGTTGATGAATACAGATAAGATTTGATCCAAAAAGAAGCAAAATCAGGAGAAAGTTTCTAAAGAAAAATTCCACACTGAGGTGGTTCTAGAGATCTCCAAACTCAGAGGCATTAGAAGAGAGAGGGGAATGTGGCCATCTAGAAACAGGTAAGCTGGCCAGGCATGATGGCCCATCTCTGTAAACCCAGCATACAAAAGAGGAAAGCAGAAGATCTAAAGAAGCTATCCTGGGCTTTAGAGAGAATTTCAGACCAGCCTGGGTTACATGCTGAGACCCTGTGTTAAAAAGTAAAAAAGTAAAATAAAAAAGGGGAAAAAATGACTAGATGAATTGTGGAGAAGCGATGAGGACGGCCACTGGCCAGTCCCTTCCGTATTTCTGATAACACTGAAGCTTTGAGTATACCATATTGAGCCCACTAAGGTACTTGGACTGTCCTAAGTACAAGGAGAACTGGACCCATGCAAAGGTCTGCCCATCCCCTCTTTGTCTCCACAAAGGCCAGCAAGGGAAATACAAGTGCAAACTCTTAGACATGAGGACGCCCAAGAGGCTCACCAAACAATTAAAAAAAAAAAACAACCCCAGGGAAAGAGGAGGGAGACTTGATGTTCTAATGCACTAAAAGTTCAAAGGCACACAAAACAGGTGAGCACGACGGACGTTTCTTTACAATTAATTTGATCTTCTGAAGATTAACATTTAAAATCATTAAAAAAGAACAGCCAGGTCAGAATCTCTATCTCCTGCATGAGATATGTTCTGGCTCGAGGGCCCTTGTCATTAAACCTCCTCTGCAATTGCATCAAGATGGTTTCTCGTGTGTCCTTGGGTTCGTGCAGGTCCGGACTTGGGTGAGGGTCCCCTTTTGGGGTCTTTCATTTTGGTGCATTGGCTGGGAAGTGCACGACCCCAGGACTCACGATGACCCCTTGGAGATCCTTGCAGGTTTTGGTCTTCAGAAGTGAAGAACAAGAGGGGACTCCGGAAAAAGAATGTTCCCTCAGACATGGAGACATTGGGGACCCCATCAATTGATCAGACCGTGGTCAGCAGTGGGTCAATTTGGACCAGATGTGACTGAGACCTTCATGTGACAGAAGGTAAGGGACACCCAAAGGCCCACGCCAGATCCCGCTGATAGATCTTGAGAGAGAAAGTTACATGAGACCCCACTATTTTCATCAAGGTTTAGTAAGTCTGGAGAAGAAGGAACAGACAAGATAAAAGATTTAGTATAAGTCGCTGAGAAAGTCCAGAGGAATAGAGAGGAGTAGAGAAAGTTTAATATTAGTCTAGGAGAAAGGAATAGAGAAGGGTGGAAAAAAAATTTAGTGTAAGTTGGTAAGTAAGTCTAGAAGAGACAAATAGAAAAGATAGACTAGAAGATAAAAGATCTAGTGTAAGTTGCTGAGACTAGAGAGAGGTGAAGAAAAAAAGGTGACAGGAAAAGAATTTACAGAAAGCAGAGAAGAGGGGCTCCAATCAAAGGGAGATAAACTTTTTAAAATAGAGACCAGTGTGCACATTGCAAGTAAAGGAGCCAGATTCAGGGTCCAAGAGGGCCCTAACAAATAGAAGCCAGGGCCAGAAAATCCCAGGCCTTGAAAAATACCCCAAGTGGTGAACATAATATCTCTGTGTGAAGACGGAGACGGGGCAGCTTGGAGCCACCCAACTGTCGATAGACACAGGGTCTCCCTCCAGGCCAATGGGCCAAAATGTATTCATGGACTACCTGAAAATGATGGACTAAGAGATGGGCTGGATATCCCATTCATTTATGGTCATCCTAGACTGCTCCTATCCCCTGTCGATGGAGACATCCAGATACAACACTTTCTACCCGGGCTGCAACTAGCTGACAAGAATTTATCGGGTAGAGGACTGACTCCAGCCGGGAGCCGAGGTAACCTACTTTACAGAGGGAGCAGTTTTCTCCATGCTGGTCAGAGACAAGCCAGCGCTACTGTGGTAGACACAGATGTCATCTGGACTGACCCCTGAGATCATCGGTGCAGAGAACAACCTTGGAACCTGGGGTCGACAAGCAGGTATGCTTTTGCCACAGTCCATGCCCACAAGGCTATATGACAAGAGAAGAAACCCTGATGAAACGGGAAGCTATAAATATTTGTTGCTCAGGATACCAAAAAGGGAGGGGACTCCAGCCTGAGGCAATAACCGGACAGATCAAGTGGCTTGATACAGGAGCCCTTCCCGGTTTGGGACCTAAAAGAGACAATGGCGCACACAAGAAGGGAGAACTATACTCCCCAGAAAACAAAAGACTTACCAAGCTAAATACACAGATAGACTCTTAAGATATGAGTGCAACCAAGCAGCCAAGAGATTTAAAGTGTATAAGGCACTTCAGGTTTTGAGCCAGAGAAATAATAAGACTTAGAATAAAGAAGAAATACCTAGGAGAAAACAGCCTAGAATAGGGACCTTCCCGAGGTTTCAAGTGTCCTAGGTAATTAGATCAGATAGCAGTTTTAAGGTAAGTCAGGAATTGTCAGAGATATTAGAAGATCCACTGTTTATACTGTCTCCAAAGCTCAGGACAGGTAGAGAGAATATACAGAACCCTAAAATTAAACTACCCTTGGGAGCTGGCGCTGGCTAGAGTCTCCCTTGTCCTTGTTCCACACCCAGAATGTCCCTTTTGTGTGAGAAATGATTTTTCAGGCTACTAAGAGACTTCCTAGTGCTGCTGACCATCCGACCTCCTTGAAATCCACCAACTCGTGTGCCTGAACATCCAGATGCCAGAACAACCTCCTGCTGTTTAGCTCAAGGTTGTCTGCTATTCTACAAGGCTAAAGAACTGCAGGCCTTGACTCCTGAGACATCCCACCCTAGAGGCACCGGGTAATGCTGCCTTAGAGGGTAGGGCTTAGGGTGTATACACCCAAGGCTAAATGACAGCTTGTGATTACAAGATTGAAGTTGAAATGTGAATCTAGAGTTATATAGATTTGTTCCTTTTGCAATTTCTCTTTATTATATATGTGATTTTATGTGTATGTAGATAGCTATGTGCCACAAAATGTGTAAAAGTCAGAGGACAACTTTGAAAGTATGTTTCAAAGAAAAAGAAATGTTTTGAAACCCCTAGTCAATAGAATAGGGCCCAAGAAGCCCTGCTAACAGATACTTAGTTCCTAAGATTGATAAATGGTGGGCTTGCAGTCAAAGATTATTGTGTACTTGTCCAGCTAGTTCCCGCAGGTACTCTTGAACTGAGTTTGAGATACACCCTAGGCACTTCTGCAGAGAGCCTATTTTCCTTGACTCTAGCTGTTACGTTGTGACTAGGAGTGGCCACTGGTATAGAGACAGGTGTAGCTACATTGATACAGACACCTCATTTTCATCAGCTGAGAGCTGCCACTGATATAGATTTGAGAGCCCTAGAACAGTCTGTAACAAAGTTAAGTTGTTACTAGACTTGCTGTTTCTTAAAAGAAAGAAGTCTGTGTGCTGCTCTAAGAGACTTTTCCAACCAGCAGTCAGCCTCAAGACCAGCGTCTCTCACCCTGTGAGCCAAGATAGTCTGTGAATGCTACAAAAAAAAAAAAAAAAAAAAAAAAAGATAGAATCTCTCCAACCAAGGAAACCTCAAGAGGGTATATTAAAATATTTCCTCTCTGGACAGATAATGAGAACATAAGGTGTGAAAGTAAGGATGACCATAACTTAGAACACACACACACACACACACACACACACACACACACACACACACACAGAGAGAGAGAGAGAGAGAGAGAGAGAGAGAGAGAGAGAGAGAGAGAGAGAGTTAGCAAGTCAGAGCTGCCTTCTGTTTTTGAAAACTCACAACCAAGTGCACACATCTCCAGTCACAGCAATGAGGAGATAAGGGAAAGGGATAAAACAAAGACCACACAATGACACATTCTAACCAATTACAGCTATGAAAAAACTACCTGAAGTGGGGGTGGGGCATGTACCCATGATTCATGGGGAGCACAAACTGGCCTGGATAGGTGAAAAGGGAAAAAGACACAAAGTTGGGTGTTGGGTAGGTAGGGAAGGGAATGGGGCTGGAAGGGATGGGGGTTAGTAAAATAAAAGTGCATTGTATGAAATTCTGAAAGAGCTGATTGTTAAAAGAAAAATAAAGAATAACATTGATTAAAAACAAAAACACATAGAAACACAAAAACCTTTGGCTGGAGAGATGGCTCAGAGGTTAAAGGAGGGTCTGGATTTGGTACCCAGCACCAGTATGGCCTCTAACAATGCTAACTCCAGTCCTAAATGCTCTACCACCTGCTGCTGGCCTCCATGGGCATTGTACTCCTGTGGTGCACAGGCATGCACACAGGCAATAAAGTCAAAAAAGAAAGGAAAAGTTAGTAGCTTTCTATACTAGATTTGTAAATCTGGATAAAGTAAATGGTTTCTATGGGAAATCACCTAAACTGACATAAGCAGATGCAGAAATTATGAATGGATTAATTATTTAAAAAGTGTAAAATAATAGTCAGTTAAATTCCAAACAGACACAAACTTACATGAGACAATCATACCAATTATCTTGAATAAACAGAAAATTTCATGATTTTTGTTTTTGAGTCAGAGTTTCACTCCATAATTCCCTCTGGTCTTGAAGTCACTAAAATTACTAGTTACGCAGAGATTCTAGGGTATACAGGAAGGAAGCCATATTCATTCATAAGTTGTTTATAACCACCAATACCAAAACTGAGTAAGCATGACATCAAAGCAGTTTTACCTGTCAATGACCAGAGCAGTCCTACCTGCCAATCACCTGAATAGTCCTACCTGCCAATCACCAGAGCAGTCCTACCTGCCAATCACCAGAGCAGTCCTACCTGCCAATCACCAGAGCAGTCTTACCTGCCAATCACCAGCAGTCCTACCTGCCAATGACCAGAGCAGTCCTACCTGCCAATCACCAGCAGTCCTACCTGACAATCACTATCAGTCTTACCTGCCAATCACCAGAGCAGTCCTACCTGCCAATCACCAGAGCAGTCTTACCTGCCAATCACCTGAACAATACTACCTGCCAATCACCAGAGCAGTCCTACCTGCCAATCACCTGAACAGTCCTACCTGCCAATCACCAGAGCAGTCTTACTTGCCAATCACCAGAGCAGTCCTACCTGCCAATCACCAGAGCAATCTTACCTGCCAATGACCAGAGCAGTCCTATCTGCCAATCACCTGAACAGTCCTACCTGCCAATCACCAGAGCAGTCTTATCTGCCAATCACCTGAACAGTCCTATCTGCCAATCACCAGAGCAGTCCTACTTGCCAATCACCAGAGCAGTCTTGCCTGTCAACCTCACTTAAGTCCTTACATGTTTCACAGTTTTCTAATTTCAATAACATATTAACATATCAAGGTTGTTAAATATCACTGTATTGAAATATCAATTAATTATCTCCAAGAAGAATTTTGCTTAGAAATCAGTCATTATAAGTCATCATATTCATAAAAATGCAAGATTATCTCAATTGAAGATGGAAGTGTATTTGGCCAAAATCAACATTTTATATTCTTCAGTATGCTGAGAATAAAAGAAAACTTTCTTACTCTTACAAATCCATCTGTCACTAAAATGACAAACACAGCTAATGGGGAAAACACATAAAACATTGTACACTAAAATAGAAATGCTCCATAGTCTGAAGAAGATGCTGTTACCATTATTACTGTGCCAGAGGGTTAGTGACTGCAGAAGAAAGAGAAATTAAATAGGTACATAATGATCATGGAGGAAGGGGGAGGTTCACCAGCACTTACGGGCCACATATTCCTTTCTCTTGAAAATTAGGGAGAATCAGAAGGAAAAGGATTACCCTTAATTAGAAAGTTTAAATCTGCTAGACATAAAAAAAAGAACTGTAGGGGGAAAGAAACAGAAATGGATCTGGAAGTTGATGTCCTCAAGCCCATGAGCCAACCACAATCTATATGCTTATCATAGGAAAGCTTTATGACAATGCAGACAAGCCAGCTTTTTCATACAATGTCCATAGCTGTTTTTCTAACTGCAGAGGCAGAGCCTATTGCTTGAAGCAGAGACCATATGGCCTGACAAGCCTGAAGTATTTATTGTCTGGCCCATCATGACAAGACTGCCAGCCTGTGGAATAGAATCGCAAGCTCACTAGCAAAGTGTTTAGAAATAAATTCATAATGAGTAGACAACTTAAGTAGCAATAAAAATATTAAAGAGTGAACTAGAATCTAAGATAAATTTAAATAAGTCAATATAAATACTATGTATTAGAAAGTATAAAATATACTGTAATATATAAGAATAACCTATACTATATATTACACTATATATAATATGTAATATAGTATATATGATTTAAATAGACTATATACTATACTATATTATATGCAGTACAATATATGATATATATATGTATACATGTATATATGTACACACATGTATAATATGTGATACATGTATATATGTACACACATACACACACATATGTGAAATGTCCTAGAATAAAAATATTCAATATTATCAATGTCTACTCTCCAAATTAATCAGTTAACATAAAGTAATTCCCTTTAAACTCTCAGTGCAGTACCTGTTGAACATGATACTGTACTGCAAAAAATTCAGATAAAAGATTAAAGGAGAAAAAGAAGAAATTCCATTCTGAAAAACCTCTTTGCTTCAAACCAACCCCTCACCAACCAGATACATACATGTCGACCTGAAAAGTCAAACAAATGAGGCTGGACAGAACATTTGAAAGCAGCATCTTAAACATATCAAAGTGTCAACAAGATGGAAATTATGGAAACCAGACTTGCCAATGGACAGAAATTCAAAGCAGTTATCCTGGTTTCAAAGCATCCCTCTGCCCAGCAAGTTACACATCCAGAAAAGGTGGCTTATAAACTCAGAGATGCTTCTGAAGTCTTTACAAGACAACGGGAACAAGAGCTTCTGTCCAGGCCTTGGAGTCTTGGAGCTGCCTAGACTGAGCTTCAGATGCCAAAGAGCTACATCCAAAGATGTAAGACATCCAGAAGTAAACAACCCCCTAAGAAGACTACCTTTCAGCTTCCAGTCTCCAAAGCTGGACTGAGGCGATCTGAGTTGGCAGAACCAAATGTCAAGGGGCAATCTCTGTGCAACACTGAAGAAGTGAGCTAGAAAAAGAGCCAAGTAGAAATTCTAGGCTTAAACATACAATGGCATTAAGACTTCAAGACATGGCTCAAAAGAGAATTGGTTAACTCAAATATTCATGAGAAGAAAATATTTAGAGTGTAGACAGGGAAACACAGGGAGAAAGACTCGCATGGGTTTAGCTGAGTCTCAGAACAGGAAAGAGAAAACAGGTCAGGAACAAAACATGAATGCATAAAGTGGCCTTTTAAATTCCCCACACTAATGAAAGAAATTAATCCATGGATCTAAGACCTAATGAATTCTTAGAAAACTAAACAAAATTTATAACCCACTCCAGAAGTATAATAGTGAAATGAGGGTAGCTAGTCATGAATGGGGGAGGGGATAGCTAGTTATGGAGACCAAAACATTTATTCTAAGAAGAGAGGGGTGCACAGCAGAATTCTGTACAGCAAAAATTTAAGACAAGACAGGAGAAGTAGCTCCAAAGTTAAGGATGAGTCCTGTTTTTTCATTGCTTTGGTAAAGACCACACACACACACACACACACACACACACAGTATACACACACACACACATATAAATATATATACACAAACACACAGAGAGAGAGAATAAAATTAAAAAATACACAGGCATAGAGCAGCCAGTGTACTAAAAGAAAACATCCATCAATGCAGAGTTCCGCAGCCAGTGAGAACAACTCTAGAGAACAAAGTGCATTAAAAATGTTTTCAGAAGAACAAACACTGATAGATTTCACCACTAATTTTCACCAGATACTAAATGGAAATGACATTTAGTGAAGAAAAGAGAATAAAAGGTAGTGCATATAAATGAGAATGAGCAGTAACAAGGGAAACAGTAGTAACCCTGCCTAATGAGCACTTACGTGCAGGGGCATTTAAAATATACAACAGAAAGCATAGCAACTAGAGGACTTAGTGGAACTGAAATCTTCTGAGCTCTTAGATGGTACAAGAGGGAAATATGGGCACTAGCTAATGGTAGACCTGGTGAGTCTATGAGGATGGTGAAAGCTAGCGAGACCACTAATGAGCCAGAGAGTACACTGCTCCCAACCACCAGAGCAGTGGAGATGGATTGATGTCTGTGTAAATATATGCAAGATTTTTAAAAATGTTAACTATTAGTGAAGGTTTATTTATGCAGATGTTTTCATAACATTAATGCCTGTTAGATCATATGGTATAGGCATAGAGACAGTGCAATGAGCTGGATGTTTATGCCCCCAACTTTATATGTTAGAACTCTACCCGTGTGGCTTTATCTGGAAATAGGGACTTTGGGAAGCATTTGGATTAGACAATAGTGCTCTCCTGTAGAGATGGAGCCCTTGTAAGAAGAGAAGAAAAGGACTTGTTTCCTCTCGGAGGTTGGTACCATATAAGGACACAGCAAGAATCCAAGAATCTGTGCCCACTGAAATCTCTCTTTCTGAAATCCTATCACATACCACCCTAAGATCAGTCACCTCAGCCTTCAGAATGGTGAAAAGGAAAATGTCTGTTGTTCAGGTCTCCCAGTGCATGTCCCACAACAGTGCAAAGGAACTGACGCAAACTGATGGCCGAATCCCATGGAGAGTGTCTTAGCTGCTTTTCTATTGCTGTTGAAAGCACCATGACCAAGGCAACTTATAAAACCACGTGTTCAATTTGGCTGACAGTTCCAGAGGGTTGAAGTCTATGATATGAGAATGAAGGAAGAGGTGAGCACTTACTTCTTTATCCTCCACAAGGCAGAGAGAGAGAGAGAGAGAGAGAGAGAGAGAGAGAGAGAGAGAGAGAGAGAGAGAGAGAGAGACAGACAGACAGACATACAGAGAGACACAGAAAGACAGAGACAGACAGTGAGAGAGAGAGAGAGAGAGAGAGAGAGAGACAGAGACAGAGACAGAGAGACTGATAATGGCACAAGTCTTTTAAAAACTCGATGCCTACTCCTACTGACATATAACATACCTCTGTCAACAAGACCACGCCTCCCACATCTCAATCCTTTCCAAACAGTTTCACCAACAGGGGACCAGCTATTCAAATATATGAGCCTATGGAGGACATTCCCATCTGAATCACCAGAGGGGAATTCACAGTTTTGTGCACATGAGCGGTTCACCTGCAGTGATGGTGATATCGTTATTAGGGGGGGGGGGGAGCAGAGATGATCTATATGCTTTACTTCAACTAATTTGATAATAAACTTATGACTAGTGTTAGAATACTTCCTGCTGTCAGGACAGCACTTCAAGTTCCCAATAAAGAAAGAGCTACTCAGGACATAGTTTACCATGATGTCCCAACTCTAGGTGAGGACCTATTGGCCACTGAGAGGGACTGGGAGAGGGAGTTGGTTATCTTTAAGGATGTGGTCCCTGGCTAATGGACCATGTTTTACTAGAATCCCACATTCCCAAGGGTATATAGGCAGCACTAATTGGTCTCAGTAGGTCTAAAGTAAAATAAAGGACACAGAGTTGGTGGGTGGGGAAAGGAAATGGGTCAAGAAGGAGTCTGTGGAAGGGGTTAGCATAATTAAAATACATGGTATGAAACTCTCAAAGAACTAATAAGTAAAAAGGAAATTGCATACATCTCTAAAAAAAATAACAGATTTCTAACAAGTATTATATCTAGAATAAATCCTTACTACATAAAAATGCTAACTATAAGAAGAGATACTAAAAAAGAATTGGGAAAAAACTTACAAAATGATTCTTAAAAATCTTCAAGTTCGAAAGAGTTTTCTATGATAAGGCATATAATCCATAAACCACATATACAGAGCTCACATTTCTAGTGTCACAAAAATTTAAAATACTTTTACTGAAAAAAAGAACTACAAAGTTAAAGTCCAAACAGCAGTCAGGAGATGTTCTACACAATATGCTTGACACAAACAGAATTTACAACCAGAGCCTGTCAATATCCTATACAAGTCAATGGGAAAAGCACATGCATAATGAAAATATGTAAATGATATGAACAGAGTTTTCATTGAAAAAGTATAAATATTAGTAGTCACATAAGATGCACCACTTCTACCAATCAGGGAAATGGAAATTAAAAGAATAATGAGATTTTATTTTTTTCCCCACTCATTACATCTCTGGAGTTAAGAAGAGGGATAGAAACAAATGTTAACACAGATTCAGGGAAACACATGCTTTCAGGTACTTGCTGGGAACTATGAATGTGTGAGATCATTCAGAACTCATTCAACACCATCGACCGATGTGCAAACTTGAATCCCCAGTATCCCAGCAGTGTCAGTCCTGGACACACAGCCTGAGTGTGAACTGGGGCACAGACAAAGAGGAACATGCAGCATTGTTGTAGCCCACAGAACAAAAGTCTGAGGTTTGAGGAGGCCGTCAAGGCAACAGGTAGGAAATAAACTATGGGACCATGGAGTTCTCTGCACACATTGAAATCATGCAATAGATCTCACTGACATAAAGAATGTACGAGACACAACATCAAAGGAAATCAGATTGAAAAATAGCTTGTAGAGTATGTGTGTCCTAGGACTCTGGGAGCATGGACACCAACCTGTTGACATTGGTTACCTGTAGAGAAGTGACAATAAAAGATGAGCAGATAGATGACAACTTTATTCAAGAAAAAAAATATTCTGCTCCAAATAGACTGAAGGGAACTAGATGTTCAGCATTTTAAAGGGCTTGTGGTCATTCTTGGAGACTTGAGGGAAGGCTAGACCTTTGGTCTCTGAGAGCTGACACCTTGTGGTGAATGGATTCCTTGTCAGGGACATAACCCTGATGCTTGATACATCCAATTAATAGCCCAGATCAATTTGTGATCCCTTACATCTCAGATATATGACTCAGTGTTTTTGATTAATGAGTCATGTCTGATGATGGTTCTAAATTATCCAAGCCACAGATTTAACCCTGCTGCTGAGAGGAAGCTGATTTCTTTATGGCCATGTAAAGGAAGGCAGGCTGAGAGTCCTGTCTAGCCAGGCAGCTTTGAAGCAAAGAAGACAGACAAGTAGCCTGCCAGGGGAGGTAAATCTCTCTCCTAGGACATTTGGACAGCTCACTCCCTTTGCTGTCCATGCTAAATCCTTCATTAATAAGCAGTAAACCTTGACTCATGTCTGGAAGTTTTAATTGGCCATAATTTGCACTGTGCTACTTAAATCTTAGGAAACTCTTAAGACTGTGCTGATGTAATGCCTGTAGAGAATGTAGCTATATAGATGTCCCCAAATACAGCTTTTAAATTGGATGTTTCCTTAATCATGATACTAAATAATTGTTTTCCCTCAAGCCTAAAGACAAGACAAAACAAACAAACAAACAAAAACCAATTGGATCTTAAAACTAGGATGTTAAGTACTAGAGAGATGGCTCTGTCATTAAGAGAAACTGCTCTTACTGCTCTTCCAGAGGAATTTAGTTCCCTCCCTGGCACCACATAAGGCAGCTCACAATGGCCTGTAACTCCAGACCCAAGGGATCTGGTGTCCTCTTCTGGCCTCCAGGGGTACTGCTCTCATGTGTGAATACCCATACACAGATAACGCACATATAATTAAAACAAAACAAAACTTTTAAAGTGGGTTTTTCTACTCAAAAATGACTCTGAATTATTTTGTGTGTTTTTCAATGAAACTGTAATGGAAGAAACGGAGTAAGGTGGAGAGAGGAGATGTGTAGAAGTAAACACATTTTAAATCAGGAAGTACAAACCTAAAATGTGAGTGCAATGGTCAATGCCAAGCTCACCCTGAATCTCACATACCTCACATGTCCTTCATGTACACCACATGGCCTGAGACACCTGGCCACTCACAGACTCCACAGACCAATGGACCCTACCATCCCTGTGCTGTGCTGACCCAGTAAGATCCCAGCTACTACTCTTGATGGAGTAAGGTCTTATGGGAGCCAGTTGTTAATAAAAGTGAATTCAGCTTCTTTGGTTTCGTTTGGTTTCTGCCATACTGTGAAGCATCAAGAAGGCCATTACTAGAGAACAGCACATGCTCTTGGGCTTCAAGGCCTCCGGAATCATAAGCCAAGGTCAACTTATTTTCTTTACATAAATTTTCCAACCTTTAGTATTTTGTTATAGCAACTAAAAGTGGTCTATGATAGTCACTGTCTCAGAAAATGGTTCTCTAACATCTCTGTCTTTTAAGTTCCTTCTATTTTGGCCCATGAGGGCACTTCATGGAAGAAAAGATAACAATCAATAATAGAAATTCCCTCCTCTTCCCAGTACTTGGCCTGCTGGTGGGTACCACAGCTGGGAAGAGGTCTGGGTGCCAGCACTGGGGATGTCTCTGTGATCTTTATTCACTCTTCATGTAAGAACCTGGGGCTTTATTCTGAATGATTAATCAGAGACTTGATGATCTGGAGAGGCACTTTGGGGGATGGGGAAGCATGATGCACACTAAACAACGTGGTGTGGGAAACTGGAGTGGCCTTCCTCAACTCCTCATCTTTCCAAGGCCTCCATAGCCCACTTTGAGAAGCCACCAATGGGTATGTGGGTGCTCGGTTGAATCTGTAGCCATAGAGGAGGAAAGCACAGATGCCAATTTTCTCTCATTTGTTGCTTTTACATTTGAGTCAGTTGGTGGGTATGGTCTTGCAAAGGTTCAAAGATGAGAGGTAGTCTGCATATACCATTAGAGATTAATCACACATGGGACCATGGCCAAGATTTAGGCTACTTTCATGGGCCCAGGTCAATACATAGCAATAATCAGAGAAAAGTGTAGTTGTATTTCAGTATGCCCTCGAGATTGGTTCTGGGACACCTGAGACACCCGTGCAGGTACCAAAATCTACGAATGTTTGCAGTCCTTGTATAGGGTGGCATAATATTCACATATGGCCCACACATCTTCCCACCCACTGCAGCTTATCTCTGAGATACTCATAATAGGAAATACAATGTAAATGCTACATTGTTGTTTAAGGTGTAATGACCAAAAAAGTCTGTTCTTTATGAAAATTGGTTTTGATCTGCAATTGGTTAAATTTATAGAAGCAGATACTTCAGTGGCAGAGGACTCATTGTATGTGGCCAGGATTAGATTTCTGTCTGGGATCAGTATCAGGCAGGGCTCTGTCTCTATCAGTGATCAAAATATTCATTTTATGCTCATGGTCAATTCTAAGCTGTACTTGGAGTAAAGATACCAAGAAAACTGGTTAGCTATCAAATGGTCTTATGGTTGCTCCAGTGAGGGCATCAACTCATGTGCAGGAAGTCATCTGTAACTTACGGAGTCAATCACATCAAAGTGACAGAAGGTGTTTATTTAAAATGTGGATTTTGCAGCCTCATCCAATTAGTCCTGGGCCTGGGAAACTGCATTTCTATCAATTCTCCTGGTTCTTCTGCTGCACATAAGTTGTAACACTCTGCTTTGAGTTCCCACAAGTTTTTTTTTTTTTTGCTGGGAGCTACCAAAGCCATATTGTACAGACCCTAAGCATCTGCATATAGTCTACCCTTTGCCTCTTTGAGACTCAAAGCCATGGCAAATGCACCATTCATTTCTGGTTATGGAAACTTGCACGAGCCTCAAAAGTTGAATGGGCTGTGCACACCTAAGGGTAGCGTTCTCCAGTCATAGAAGGCAGAGTACATGACAATGATGGTGACGGTGTTAATCAACTGAGAACTCATGGTGCCCACTGCATGACACTCAAGCTGTGTATCAGCCGCTTCCATCCCCACAGCTCAGCTTGGAGGTCAGAACTGTCCTATTACCATTCCAGACAGGGAAAATTTGAGCCTCATAGAGGCTGACCAGGGACACATAACAACGAAAGAGAAGCAGAGATGACACATCCCTGAGCGAGCCCACTCACGTCTTTTCTAAGCCACAATCAACTATGATATTCTCTCAACAGTAAAAAGTGCTAACATGGACACTGTAATAAGAAGTGCCCCCAAACAACTCCCAGCTGTAAGCCACACTTGCCCCATCAAACAATGAATTTGTCATGCCTTCACAGCATGGAGCCTATGCATCTTCTTTTTATGAATTTCTCAGCAGCTCAGGGAAAGCTGGGGCTTTCACCCAGTTCCTGAATATGTAGAGAGTTTGCTTCTCTTTCTCTCTCTTCTCCAGACCACAGCTGTCGTCCTCTGGAGGTGGAAGGTAGGAAGAAGTTCAAGGTCTGATCTGCCATCTTATACCCTTGGCAAACTTCTCCCAGCAGGGTTCCCTACAGAAATTCTGTTACCTCCTCTGAGTCACTGAAGACATTTGGAGATAACTGGGATGCGTGGCCTATTCTTTCCAGCTTTGGGGCACCAAGTGGGTAGCTGAGATTCACCTTCCCAAGAAGCTTGCCAAGCCAGTGGGCACCTGGCTCATTGCTCTGTAGGTGATTCCACTGGGAGAGGATAGAAAATGCCATTTGCTTCATTTGTTAAACATGTGTGTTAAATCGCAATCACACGTGCACAGCCATCCAAAGGTCAGGAGCTTACGAGGGCGTGCACCCTGATTCCTCCCCACCATGCTCCAGATAATGAGGATTCCTCCGGAAAGTATGTCAATTAACACTTTAATGTTTTAATTTATCTTTCCGGGCCCCAGAAGTACATTCACTCGTTTATTTCAATTAACAGCTATTTGTGAAGTGTATCAGTGCCTGCTAGGTGGAGCACAAGACAGAGACTAATTAAATATGCCCTCCCCCCCCTCCAAACAATATCAGTGTGCAGGCTGAAGGACTGGCTGGGCATTGTAATGGGCATTTTGTAAGACCAGACTGGTAAAATTATAGTACAAAGAGAAGCTGGCATGGTAGCCAGGGCTTACAAGCTTGATACTCAAGGGGCTGAGGCAGGAGAATGAAAAGTTTGGAGACAATCTGGGCAGCATCGTAAAACCTGAGAGACTGTATCCTTAAAGACAGAAACTAAGCAAACAAAAATGCATGCGAGATCCACGGAAGGGGAGCATGCTGGACCCCAGTATTTCAGCCAAACTGTAAAGGACAAGGAAGAAATTTTTGTCACCTCCTTGCAGGCAACAGAACATCTGGAATTTGATGGAAGAACAGATAAGAGTCCAGTGTATGAAAAGCCAGAAACTCCGTGGCTCTCATTCCACTGGAGAGCCATAGGTCAAGGGACCTTGATTCTTTCATCTCTAGGATGGGGGAAAAATGACACTGGTCACTGTCAACTTAGAAGTACTAAGCCTAGCAAACCCTGGCCAGTGAAATCCTGCCCTCCTTACTGCCCCTCACCCACCTTCCCCAGGCATGCTTGACTGTACAATCTTTTCCCTCCGAGTTGCTGAGATCTGCACCTGTGTCAGATAAGATGTTAGTGTCTGAGAATAACAGGGCCTTGCCCCTGCAAGAGCTGTTTGAAGAGGTGGACAGTGTGTTCTTGCTCAGGCCAATGAGTCTATTACTTCTGAAGCAGGCTGTACAAGGTCCACAGGTCTCATTAGAAGTCTTGATCCAGAATCTGTGCACACAAATATTTGGCAGTGGGTACTAGTTTGAAGGTGATTTCTGAAGAGATTCTAACTCCATGGCATTGCTACCTTCAATCTTTATCTTCTTATTGGTGGTACAGGTTCAGTGTGGTATCATGTGGCTATCACAACATTCAGGAGGCTGAGCTAGAACTGTGAGTTCAAGGTAAGTTTGGGCTATACAAGGGAATAACGTCAAAAAGTATATCTGAGGAGATACCCCAGTCAATAAAGTACTTGATTGTTTTATGAGCAAAAGAACTCAAATTCAACCCCTAGAACCCCCATAAAAATTCTAGATATGATGGCATGCACTTGTAATTTCAGTACTAAGAAGGCAGAGACAAACGGGATTTCTAGGGCTTTTTTTCCATGCACTGACTCTGGAGAGTCTGTCTTCCCTGTTTGGAATATGAGAGAGAGAGAGAGAGAGAGAGAGAGAGAGAGAGAGAGAGAGAGAGAATTATTCTTCAAACAATAAGAAAGATGAGAATAAGGAAGGACACTCAAAGTGACACCCATGTGACAGACACAAGCAGCATCAAACCACATTACCAGGATGGAATCTCTGGGAGTTGGGCTATCCTAGTCTCCTGACACAGCATTCGAAAGAGACAATGAATCCTAGAGCTAGTGTGTCAGGCTGTTGCCTGATCAGTGATGCAAATGACTTCTCAGAGCTTCAGCTTCCCTCCTCATCCAGCATCTGCTCATGCTCCAGTGAGGACTCTCTCCACCACTCCAAACACACCATCCATCTGCAGACAGATCCCGTTAGGGAAACCCTTTGTTGGGCTGAAATCCATTCATCTTGGGAAGGGTTAATGAGACAATCACAAGACGCTTCTTCTTGAAGCTTTCTTATTCCTCACTCAGCCTAGAAGCATTAATTCCATCATCAAATGGACAGCCCTGGGGAATGAACTTTTAAGGGCTTAAAACAAGGTAGGTTAATTAAAATCTTTGATCAAAGCCCCATAAACAGAGTAAAACTTCTCTCTCTTAATTATCCTGGATAGCCTCACAAGCATTAAAGCCAAAGGAGAGAAGATGAAGAGGCAGGGTGGGGTACATGGTGAGGAGCTGGTGTAAGAATATCCCAGAAAGAAATGACCACCAGCCAAGAGCTGCCATGTTAACCTTGTCACCAGCCTCTTATGCCAGGACTCCTGGGGAAATAGAGAGTCAGCTTTGCTTAATTGATAATGACTCGTGAAGTGCTTTCTGCAGCAGTTGCTTTAGAATGCCACAGCACAAGAAGCCCTATCTGTTGCCAGGGAGGAGGAGCCAGAGTCTCACTGAAAGGCTGAGAGTAGATAGCTGGAGTTCCTGGTGATTAGCACACCCAGGCAGAGCCACAGGAAGGGGCTGCAGAGCACAGAGCAAGAGCTCTGAGCTGAGCTAGGGAAGGTCAAGAAATGCTTCCAGAACAGCAGCCTTGATTTGAGACATGGCAAATATGTTGTTGAAGTCAGTGAGGTGTTGGTCAAGAGTAAACACTGGCTGGAGTGGAGAAACCTGGAGGTGAGGATGGCCTGGGCTGGGCAGGAAGGGGAGGTAGATTCAGGTGGGCAGCAGTGAGGGATAAGACCAGAGAGCCTGGAGATCATGAGCTGTGTGTGCTAAGGACAGTTTTGAAGGCGAGCCGGGGATCTGGGGATTTAGGAGGGTCAAACAGGATAGGAGGGAGGGAAGGAACAGGACAGAAAGCCCAGGTTACACATATTTATTGTCCAGGGGAGAGAAAGTTTATCTGTTTTCAGGTAATCACTGAAGAAGGTTGAGAGAGAGAGAGAGAGAGAGAGAGAGAGAGAGAGAGAGAGAGAGAGAGAGAGAGATCGGTTGACAGAATCAGGAAATATTTTTGGTCAAGGTAAAAGTATCAGGGAAAAGGGCTAGGATTCCTGATTGTGTAGGTGATGGTCCTCTCTAACCTGCTGCTGATGTATCAGTGAGATGCAGGTAGAAGGCTGGAGGACAGTGAGACTTTAGGTTTGAACACTTGGAGTGTGATGGGCCAGCGACAAAGTACAATCTCACTTCTACCCACCCCAACTCAAGCCCACAATGACATCTAAAAGAATGGATGCAATAATGCCCAGGGCTACCTTCTGGGCACTGCTTGGCCTTGCAGAGCTCTTGTGGCAGACTCAAGTTCTACAGTTGCTCCCCTGCCAGCCTTTCTCGAGCTACCAGGATGTCTGTCTGGCCTGCAAGTGTTCTAGGTTCCTTCCCAACTCCAGGCCCTCATACACTCTGTTCCCAGTATCAGGAACATGTCTTTTTTCACTCTCGGTTCTTGACCACTATTTCAGTCTCACTGCTTTTATCTTGTTCACAGGAAAGACTTCCATGACTCCACTCACCAAGGTCTACAGAATTGGACCAATGTTCAGATTGCTAATCCTGTCCTAAACCCAGATTCTGATTCAGCAGCCCCTGGATGGGGCCCAGGAGTCTGCACTCTAGTAAGCATGCCAGTTAGTTCTACCTATATAGTCTATAGACTACCATCTAAGGAACCTGCCCTGCAGTAAATTTCAACTATGAAATAATTATGATAGTGCTATAGGGTGACTGCAGGCGTCTTCACTGTGCCCGCCATTCTCTATCCTTTGTTCCATTATTGACTCGAACACCAATTACTAACGGTATTATGTCCATTGCAATTATATTTTTTGATGTGAAAAACTCATGCTTTTGTACTGTGTAAACTATAAATAAAAGCATCCTGAGGAAACTCTGTGGTTTGTATTGGTCTTTATTAATATGTATCTCAAGTAAACACAACGTGATTTCTATGAAATTGAAAGTTTAAAGAGCCCTCCCCTTCCCTCCCCTGCAGCTTCTCTAGGCCTCTGTATTCAGAAATCCTGACATGATATTATCAACATATCCCTAAACTACATACTTCAGGAAAACAGCAATAAAAGTCTCCCACCATTTCCTTAAAAACAAAAAAACAAACAAAAAAAACCCCACCAAATTTATTGCTAAGAATCACCCTTTCCCAAATAATTAAAATGGACTTGAGGATGCCCCCCCTGATTTACTAAGACAAAACCATATGCTATGTCTCCAAGTTCTTAGTCTCATAAACACTTAGTTGAGTTGTTTGCCTTCCTGAAGTCAGCCAGACTCAGATAAATATTTCCTGTTTGGTTGACTGTTGTTTATCTAATCCCAAGTATAAAACACTTCACTTGTGGCTTGGTGCTTTCTTCTTATTACAGCACACGTCACTCCACCGGGCACACTCCAGGTCCAGTGAGAGAAAGACCATTTTTTAATTGTTATATATGTCACCACCGTAGCTACAGCCTATATTTTGGGAAGTTGATTTACTCCCAAGGTCAGAAGAACAAATGGGGACACGGTTACATCATGGCTTCCAGTTTTATCAGTCGTCATTGCCCTGGGAGAGCTTCTCTGTGTCCCTGAGTGGGGGTTGTGTGGATTCTGCAAACATCACAATTGAGAACCACAGATCAGGGTGGTACCGTGGGTAAAGAAGGTTCCTAAACTAAAAGAGGCACACACTGAGGGTCTCTTAAAGTAGATCCTTTTAAAAAAAACAAAAACAAAAAAATCCCTTGAGGGTTTGCTGCAGTCATGACTACTCAGCAGCCGTAAACTTAAAGGGCTAGCAAAGAGTTCCTGAATCACCTTCATCTTGCCTGGAATTTTTGTTATCATATCTGAACCTAGGAGACTACATCCACCAACAGAAGGTCCTGGGTGAGAAATCAGTGGCCTGGGATCCGGCAGACATTGTCTTTCCCATTAGGTCTTCATCAACACTGGTCCACTGGCCAAGATGCCATTGGTCCTGGTTCTGAACCACACTTCAACAGCAAGACAGCCTCTACTAGGTTCCCTAGGGGAATGCAGAGTCTTAAAGGGCCAAGTTCCTGGGCGGAGCTGGTTAAGTTAAAGGCTTTCTATAATCTACACCCATGCACCTGGTGTGCAATAGGTGCTTGAAATAACAGCAGCTGATCATCTCTCCTCCTGAGGAGCATCCTGCAGGTAGGACTTGAACCTAATTTCTTCCACCCAATTGCATTGCACACTGAAAGCGAGACCGTATCTGCAAGGAAAGAAGCCAAATCACTCCCTCAAGTTTGGGAAAGAGACCCCCTTCTCCAGTGTAGAGTAGTGTGCGTGCAGAAGGGATGCCTCCCCCGCCCCCCCACACACACTGCCTGCCCTACCCTCCCTACTTCATCCTGCAGAAAGAGCCTGGTATCTCCCAGAAGCCTTCACCCTCTGGAGCCAATTTGGGATGAAAATGAGCTCCTGCCTGGATGCATCTGCATGTGGAGGGAAACAGTTGGCATCATAACCTTGGGGGTAAAAAAAAGACAAATAAAGGAAGTCTCCAGAGATTTATCAGAGACCTCAGGAAGCTGTAAAACATATGTTGCAACATATTGATCCTTGACAAACTCCAGCAGTAGATGAAGTCCTTTTCTGCCCACGCTGGCTAATGAAGACCTGGGGGCAGCATCTTGTTTTTCCCTTTCCCTCCTGGAGCAGGACTCCAAATGTAGTCTCCATCTCTAGCCTGTCAGTGCTGTGAAGAGGAATCCACATGCATCTGGGAACCACCTTAGACTGGACGACGGAGGAGGTGCAGGTGTGCAGCTTTTCCATCCCAGGTGCAGGAACCCTTGAAACAGTGGTCCTCAACCTATGGGTGGCGACCACTTTGGAGTCACGCATCAGATATACCGCATATCAGATATTTACATTGCAAGTCACAACAGTACCCAGATTACAGTTATGAGGTAGCAACAAAATAGTTTTATGGTTGGGGGGTACCATGACATGAGGAGCTGTATTAAAAGGTTGCAGCCTTGACAACCACTGCTGCAGCACATCAACTATGATGGTTAGGTTGTCCCTGGATAAAAGAGCCACCATGTGAATACTCTAGCCTAGTGACACTGCAGCCACCCAGATGCCAGTGGCCTTCCTCAGGGAGTTCTGATTTCTAGGGTGCTGCCTGGGCCTCAGGATTTTTACAGGTCTCAGATTAAGTCATATGTCCATCCCAATGTGCAAACCACCTGGTTTGGAGAGAAAAGGAAAGTTATTGCTCAGATTTCAAATTTCAGAAGTGAGCTTTAAAGGACTTTCCTGTAATAAGCATTAAAGTCCTTTTTGGTTTGCAGGAGAAACAATCCCTTTGCAAGACTGACAAAAGAGATCAAATCTTGTCGGGCTGAGATGACAGAGTAGGAAGCATGCAGGACACTCATGAGATCAGCTTTCCCCTCTCAACAGGAAATTAAATCCTCTTCGAAGACAGCCAAGAAGAAGAAATTCAAGCCAAAGGTAGTAACCCCTTACCCTTGGATAACACTGAGCAGAAAGAGTCTGAGTTTATCCCACCCACAACCTTGTCATCCCCCCTGGAGGCTAATGAGATCGCTTTAATAGAGCAGGTGTGACAGAGTCTACAAGGTGTGGATATCTCAAAGCATCTCGGGCATCTTGGTGCCCTGGTCTAGATTATAGCCTGTGAGCCAGGAAGGGATATAGACAGCAGGGAACCTGAGCAGCAGCAGATGCCACCAAAGGCATCCTTCAAAGACCAAAGCTCCAAAGAGAGCAAACAGACAAAAGGATGCCAGGAAGAAAGAGCTTGGCCACCTTCACCCGGAAGTACCCTGCAGGAAGAATTTACACTTGGTTAAACTCAGGTTTGTTTCTGCTGAGTTGCAAACGGAGGAAATTCGGAGCAAATTAAGTTTAGTAATAAAAAATGAAGACAGTTACGTTTCTGCACAACTGAATATAACTATAAATCTTAAACCTGCTGTGAGGTCTGTTCAAGAAAGAAGAAATACACACAGCTAAGGGATAGGAAGAGACACTCGGGCTCGGCAGCAACCCAGCAAACACAAATCAAAGCTGGAGCAACAGCACACCTTAGGGCCATTGGGGTGGGAGGGATTAACATCAAACTCAGAGAAGGTAGATAAGCCAGTCTCTGTCACACTGGTCATGAACTACATGAAATCTCTCAGAGAGGCAGCTAGAGAATGAAAATTAAAATAATTACAAAGGGGTCACCTTGGGACAGTGATCTTAAGAATTTACTATAAGGAAATAACAAAGGATGGGGAGAGATTTGGGAATACATTATTTCACAGCTTTTACTATGATTGCCCCAAATTGCTGAACAAGCCCCAAACAGCCAGGGTTGGAAAGATGACTCAGTAGTTAAGAGCACTGGATGCCCTTCCAGAAAAACCTGGGTTCAATTCCAGCACCCCATGGCAGATCACAGCCATCTGTAACTACAGTTCTGGGGATAGGGCTCTGATGCCCTCTTTTGACATCCCAGGACATTAGGCATACATGTTGTGCAGAGACAAACATGAAGGCAACACATCTGTCTTAGTCAGGGTTTCCATTCCTGCACAAAACATCATGACCAAGAAGCAAAGGAAAGGGTTTATTCAGCTTACACTTCCA
This sequence comes from Arvicanthis niloticus, assembly GCF_011762505.2. NCBI lineage: Eukaryota > Metazoa > Chordata > Mammalia > Rodentia > Muridae > Arvicanthis > Arvicanthis niloticus. Next base: position 49,903,712 of record NC_047663.1, read on the forward strand.
CATTGTTGTTCAGTACCAGAGAAAGTCAGGACTGGAACTCAAGCAGGTCAGGAAGCAGGAGCTGAAGCAGAGGCCACAGAGGGATGCTACTTACTGGCTTGCTTCCCCTGGCTTGCTCATCTTGCTTTCCTATAGAACCCAGGACTACCAGCCCAGGGATGGCACCACCCGCAATGGGCTGGACTCTTCCCCATCTTGATCACTAATTGCCTTACAGCTGGATCTCATGGAGGCATTTCCTCAAGGGAGGCTCCTTTCTCTGTGATAACTCCAGCTTGTATCAAGTTGATACACAAAATCAGTCAGTATGACATCCATACACATAAAATAAAATACAATAAATCAAATAGCCAAAAATTTGATCTGGGCTATCCTTCATTAAAAAAAAATATTAAGCATTAAAGTTACTTTAGAAAGTGTTCTGTGATTTGGACAGGGGCTTATAATATCAAGCAAAAAAGGGCTGGGTTTATAATAATGTTTGTTGATTCCCAATCATTAGATAGATAGATAGATAGATAGATAGATAGATAGATAAATGATAGATAGATAGATAGATGAATGAGAGTTTATATAGCTATAGAGACAATCTAAAAACATGAAATATTAGAAAAAATATTTTCTATTTTTACTGATACTGTGAGTGCACATGATTTGTGTGTGTGTGTGTGTGTGTGTGTGTGTGTGTGTGTGTATGGGTACACACATCATATAGCACATATGTAGGAGTCAAAGGATAACTTTCTGTAATCAGTTTTCTCCTTTCCACTGTCACATGGGTGCTTCCTATTCTTCCATGACATGGTAGAAGAAAGAGTCTCAGCTGCCTGATCCCACCACCATGTTTGCAGCTGTACCTGCCCCCCATGGTGAACTGTATTCCCTCTAACTGTGAGCCGAAATAAGCCCTTTCTCCCTTCATCTGCTCCTTGGTCACAGCAACAAGAAAAGTGACTAATACTGGATGATTAAAAAAAAATAAAGGTGGCAAATGAAACACGTGTGCTTAGCTATGCTCCTTATCAAACCCCACTTAGACAATAAAAATACATTCTTTCAGGGATAATTCTATAGCTTGTCTTTATTAAATGAAAGGATGTAATTGAAATAAAGACTTGGAGAGTGAAAATCAGAAGTAGGGAATGTCAGAAAGCAGCCTGGTGTACAGCTCAGACCACCCACCACCTCCATATTACACTGGAAATGAAGTTTCAAATGCAAGGGGAACAGAGCTGTGTTTGTCTGTTTATGAAGTGAGATCTCAGGTCTCCGTGCTCTTTCCTGCAGAGAACTGAAGGCTTAGCCTCTGAAAGGACAACTCACCAGAGAAATTAAAAAGAGAGGGAGTGGATAACCCCAAAGACAGCTGGGAACAGGGAGTATTAGTGAAAGATGACACACTGTTACAGTCTAGATGTGAGGTGTCCCCACGGGATCATGCTTGAACACTTGGGCCCTGGCTGGTGGTGCTATGTGGGGAGGTTATGGGAACTTTGGGAAGTGGAGCATATCTAGAGGAAGCAGCTAGCTCAATAGAGATGGATCTCTGTTCTTCTTTGTCTTTGTCCTCCTCTTCCTCCTCTTCTTCCTTTTTCTCCTCCTCTTCTTCCTTCTCCTCCTCCCTCTTTTCCTCCTGCCCCTTCTCTCCCTCCCCTCCTCTTTCTGTTGGCCATGAAGTAGATATCTCTCTTCTGCCACACATTCTCACTGTCATGGTGTTCTAACCAAGTGCCTAGGGGAAAAAAAAACATGAACTATACCCTCTGAAACTACAAGTCAAAAATAAATCTTTCTTTCTTGAAGTTCCCTGTGGTAGGTGCCTTCTTGCCTTCTCATTGCTGTGACCAAATACCCAAGAAGAAGCAACCCAAAGGAGGAGGAATTTATCTTGGCTCACAGTTTGATGGGATTCAGTCCATCATGGTAGGAAAAGCATGGCTCCAGGATCCTGAGGTATTTGCATGGGTAGTTAGAGAACAAATAGGAAATTGGCCTGACTTTAAAACACTAAGGCACATCACTAGTGATCTTCTTCCTCCAACAAGGTTCCACCTTCTGAAGGCTCCACAGCCTTCCCAAACAGCACCACCAACTGGGAAACAAATTCTCAGAATCAGGAGCCCATGAGGGACATTTTTCATTCAAACCACAACAGCAAGTGTTGATCACAGCAACAAGGAAGTAACCACCAGCCATCTTCTCTGCCTCTATCTCCTCCTTCTCCTTTATCTGACTCATCTCATCTAGGTGGGACCTTGGAGATATGACCTTCTCTTGTTCCTCTGACAATCACACAAGGAAAAGCTTACAGATACAAAGTCTGGAGTCCCCCAGAGATCACCTACCTCCAAGCCTACAAATCACCATCTCTATCCACAAGTCCAGCTCAATGAACAGGGTCCTGCCCCCTGAGTCCTGCCCCCAGGCATTTGAGTTAAACTTTAGTGAGAAGGGCAGAAACTGGAATAAGTATGATCAAAAGAGAAACTTGGAGGAAGTAAGAGAGGAATAGGTGTCAACCAGGGCTTACAACTGCTTTTGAAAGTATACCACCAATTCTCTGAAGGCCTCCCACCAGGCCCCATTGCTTACAGGTTCCATATTCCTCAGCAGCACCACACAGGGGCCTTTGGAACATTCCAAACCCAAGCCAGGGCCTAGAGTGATATCAGAGAAATGAAATCACTGTTGGGAAGAGAAGAATGGTAGCAGAAAGGTAAAAGGGTTACGTTCCTATCATCCCCAATAGATGGATCCCAGCATGGATAAGGAAGAAGCTACCACCTATTTACAGAAGGCCAGGGACTACAAGAACAGGCAGGGAACTGGAAGCTGCAAACACTAAGATCCAAACAATTAGAGTTTTAGAATGGATATGAACAGAAGAAAGAAAAGCAAGAGGGGGAATTACTGTATATGAATTCCCAAACAGAAGAATCCATACTGAAAGGAAGATGATTCCCAACCTGTATGTCTATACCCAGCTAACCTATCAATTATATGTAAAGGCCAAATAGGATGACTCCAGAGATGAACAAAAGGGAGTTAAAAATGTTTTATTATATTTATTTATGTAGGTAAGAGGAAAGGGAGGCACCTGCACCATGCTGCCCATGTGGAGGTCAGAGCACAGCTTGTAGGAGTTGGTTATGTGGTTCAACTATGTAGGTTCTGGGAATTTAACTCAGTCGGGTCACAATTGGCAGCAAGTGCTTTTATTGCTGAGTCATCTTGCTGGCCCAGAGAGGACTGATGTTATGCTAATAACAAGTACATAAATGTATTAGGCGCTTTGAATTATGCACATGTATAACTTGGCTACAAATAAAGCAAATTCTAGAGTTTTTTTTTTCTTTAACTTGGCAATTGAACTAAAGGATTTCCCAACTTTCTTTTAGCTGTAGTGAAGTATGATGCAAAGTAAGCTTTTTAGAAGTCACAACAGGGGCTGAAAAAAACCAGATCAGTGGGTAAAAGTGCTTGTTATACAAGCATGGAGACCCAAGCTCAGAGTCCCAACATCCACATAAAAGCCAAGCATGGTGTGCATCCCTAGCCTCAGTGTTGGAGGAGGTGGAGAGAGGAAGATTCCAGGGCCTTGTTGGCCAGCCAGTTTAGCCAAAACACCAGGTTCTAGGTTCAATGAGAGACTCTTGATTCAAAACATAAGGTGACCTCTGTAGAAGACACCCAAAGTCAGCTTCTAGCCTCCATACACCCGCACACAAGTTGAGGGCACCTTCCCTCATAAACAAACAAAAGAAGTAACCTTGGCAGATTTCTAACTCTGAGGTCCTCCAGCATCATTTGCTGATTGTCAAATGACCCTAGAACATCAGGTAAAACCTAGCTCTGCTCCCACTGTTGTTCCTGCTTGGGTGCATGCTGTTATGACATTGTCCTTGAGACCTGAGGTTCAGCAGCAAAACACAGGGCTACTGAGAGTCTGAGTCAGGTCACCCACCCTGCATCACTCCAAACTCCAGTCCCAGACAGACCTCTGACCCTGGTCAGTCAAGGCCAGCTCCTCCCCCTGTTCACAATCTCCCAGCCAGCTTGCTCAGCTCCCTTTCATCACCATGGATATTTCCAGGGCTGCTGCACATACTCCCCGACTGAGATGGCTGTGTCCGTCTTGTCTCCACAACCAGCTCACCACAGCATGGTGTCTGTACCCACTTCACACCCACACTGAGTGCTGGAGCTGTAGCCTTGGGCTGAGTCACTGCCAGGAAAGTGCTCTGCAGCTTCCAGCCAGGGAGCAGGCAGACCCAGCAGCCACGCTGCCTGGCCACCCCGCCAACACAGCAGCAGGGGTTTCTCCACCGTACAGCTAGCATTTATTATTCTTAAAATAAAGTGGTGCCACGCAGCATTAATTCAGGAGGAGAAGCTGCAAATTCCAGGCCTCTTTGAAAGCTTGTTTTCACAATGAATTAATGGGCCTTAATTTAACACTGCATCAACAAGCTGGGCTTTGGAAAGAATTCTAAGTAGCTGCTATCTGCATCAGCCCTGCCCCTGGCCTCCAGGGCCACCTGGACACATGACCACAACAACCCAGCCCATCGCTTTGCCACAGCTAATAGCTACCAGGTGCTGTGCCATGCGTCGAGGACTGCGCTAAATTTCTTGCCTGCGTGTGCACCTGACCTTCACTGGGACCTTTGAAATAGATGAAGCAGATTCCACCACTATCTTCTCAGAAGGGGAAAGCTTAGGGAGGTGAAGATCATATGGGTAGGAAGAATAGAACCCAAGTGTGCGCCTGTGTGCTGGTAGAAATCCCAAGGGAGATAAAAAAAGATGCTCAGGTGGGCCAGCCTTCCTAAGTTCACCGTTTTGCTATCATGGCGTCTACTTTTGCTAACCATACTGTTTAAATTAGATGAAATGTATTGCCCTTAAATATAGCATAGGCTTGTAAAAACTGATTACAAATGTAGCCACTTGCTCAACAGTCCATAGGCTGCCAGAGTCACTAAGTCCTGAGCCTCTGAAGGAGAAAAGGCTGAGAGCCATTCACTCACCCCTGGGCTGCCCTTCACAGGCTGGAAGGAAAACCTATCCAAATGATACCTGCCCAGACGCATTTATTTGATAATAAAGGAGCTGTGTGTGGTTTGGGGGCAGAACTAGGAGTTTATGGTTTTGAATCCATGACTACTCCCAGCCTCTGTCTTCCTAGCTCAGCCAGATCCTGCACTCCTCCCTATTGAGGACTCTGAGGCCACTTTGCCACATCGTTCCTCAGTATTTTTCATATTGTTCTGGTTTTCCTTCTACTACTGTGATTAAACACCAAAAGCAGCTTTTGGAGCAAAGGGTTCATTTTGTCTTACAGCCTATAGTACATGGCTTAAAGAATCCAGGGCAGGAACTCGAAGCAGAAACATGAGAACAGGAACTTACATAGACCCACATTCGTCATTAATCAAGAAACTGCTCCACAGGCTTGCCCAATAGGCCAGTCCAGTCTGATGGAGGTGTTTTCTCTTCCCACATGACGCTGGCTTTTGTCAAGTTGACAAAAAACTAACATGTGTGTGGTGGACTCTTCTGGAGACCCTGGAAACCTAGAAATGAGCCGAGGACACTCCTGGTTTATGAAGAAGTGCCAAGGCCAGAGGGAGAGCCAGACCCACACAGTTCTCCATTCAAAAGGAGCTGGACAGTAATGGATGTTACAGAAGGACCACAAAGGACATGAAATAGAAGCAACTGGTCTTCAGTGGGTTAGTCCTTTAAGGTGTTGAAGAAACCAGTTTGTGATCTCGCTTTGAAAGGTAAGTCATGTGTCAACCAGGCAGACATGAGGGAAGTGGGTGTTGGGCCCCAAGGATAGCAGGGTACATGGGGGATGGGAGGAAATGTCGAATTTGTACCAGGGCCTGCAGAGAAGAGGAGGCCTGGGGAGGGAACATGGAGAAGAATGAGGTACAAAGGAGGGTCAGGAAGGCGAGAGCATGTGGTTCTCCAGACAGGGTGCAAAGCAGACTGCTGAGTGGGAGAGCAGAACCATGACATCTTTTTAGGAAGAGCTCACCTGTGTCCATAAGGAAGGCCTGTTACAGGGAGAGTGGCTGAAGGTAGACAAACATCTAGAAATCTGACAATAACTGCAGGTAACACCATTTTAGTCTTGTATGGAAACAACATGTTTTATGACACAGACTCTGCCCCACAAGGAGAGCAACAAAACTGCTTCAGACCAACAGTCTCTGAACTTTGGGTTAAAAAAAAAAAATATATCCTCAATGTCCAGGCTTCCTGTTCTGGAATCTGTGAAACGAGGCTCATGCTCAGGCTTCCTGTGATGGAAACTTGAAGATGATGTTTGTGTTTACGATTGAAACTAAATACGACAGAGACTGAGGTTGGAGACGGCTGGTTGAATATTCATCGGTGCCTCCACTTCCTGACAAATGGCATTAAAATGACAGGAGAAGAATAAATACATGCACCAGCTGATGGCTGCACTGGAGAGCAATGGGGAATGCCATGGGGAGAGTTAAAGAGTAGAGTTAAAATAGAGAAAAAAGTTGGGAATAATAATGGGATGGTAAGCAGGTTGGATGCACCAACATACCTCTCTTTAATTATCACACTGATTATACCCACAGGAGAGAGACCTTGATCACTATCACAATTAACAAATACAATTCAACTGATATTTATAGAAGCTGGTAAAAGCAAAGGATTGTATGTTTACATAGACCTTCCAGGATGTGATCATAGAGAAATGTCAGTAAGTTTCAAAAGTATAGGAGGGGAATAAGATAAGGTGTTCCTTACTGTGCTGAATATAATAATAATAATAATAATAATAATAATAATAATAATAATAATAATAAATAATAGCTAAATGCAAAATTTTTATTTTTATTTTAGTTTTTGCACGTGTGTGTGTGTTTGTGGGTGAGTGTGTGTGTTCTTGGTCTCATGGATACGGGCACACATCTATGTGTGTGTATGATGTGTGTGCATGCATGTGTGTCTACATGTACCCATGCATGTGGAGGCCCAAAGAGAACATCAGATGTCTTCTTCTGCTTGTTCTACACTTGTATTTATCAAGACAGTGTCTGTTCCTAAACCCAGAGAGCTTGTTGATTCACACTAACCCAGCTTCCCTGGGAATCCCCTGCCTCTGTCTCCTGAGTGATGAGATTACAGTCAGATGCCATGCCTGTCAAGCATTGTCTGTGAGCTCTGGGAATCCAAATGTGCCTCTCCTTACATTTGCAGGGCAAGCACTTTCCAATGAGTTATCTGCCCAGACCCCACCAAAAAAACAGCTTAAAAACGCTGTCTAATGGTAACTAAAATCAAATTTATAAAACATTTAAAAGTTAAAGGCACAGAACATGGGAACAGATGTGACTCTGGATCTTGGTCAGAGAGGTTTCTTTCTCAGTGGGCAGCAGTCAACACAGAGATATATAGTAGACCAAATGGGTAAGGAAAGACTGAGTGCCAGCCCTAAATGGGGGTGGGGTAGGGGTGGAACATATTTATCAACTCTTGGACACCTCCAAGGCTCAAGAAGTATCATAGAAGAGGGACCCAGAAGAGTGCAAGGAGTCCTGTGAAATGCTCTCTTCTGTATGTAACATGGTTATTATACCCATGAATGCACAACTATGGTTACAAGCATTACCTGCCCAAGATCAAGCCTACCAAATCCCTGCATAGATGGAGAGACGATCTCCTAGACCCACTGCCTTATTAAGGAGCTATTGGCAACTGATAGCTGCTGGGGAAAGAGAATCATTTTTCTTTCCTGCCCTAAACACACTTTTAAATTTCTTCTCTCATATATTATTGCATCCCAATTGCAGTTTTCCTTATCTCCTTTCACTTCAGACCCTCCCCAACTCCCCTTTCCTTCAGATCCAACCCTCCCCCCCCCCCCCCGCCACGTTCCACTCAAAAAAGAGTGGGCCTCCTAGGGACATCAACAAAATACAGCATAACACATTACAGTAAGACCAGGCACATAACATACCATCCAATCAAGGCTGGTAGAGGCAACCCAGTAGGAGGAAAGGGGCCCTACAAGTAGGCAGAAGAGTCAGGGGCAGCCCCTGCTTGTTGTGGCCCAAGCTGCCCCACATTTGGGGGCCAAAATGTCGTGGACCGCTCTATTGGTGTTGGAACCCGCACTGCCAAAAACTTTGGGGGCTAAGTTGTTAGAGCCCGCACTGCCCCAGGCTGCTCCAGTCCGAGGGTCAGGGATCAGCAAGAGAGTGAGGATGGACTCAAAGAATGGAGACCAGACAGAGTGTGATTCAATCCCGTTTATTCTTCAGTCTCTCTTCCTAGTCCAAGTCACAAGTCTTAAGTTCCTAGTCCCTAGTTTCTAGATCCTAGTGCCTCCAAGTTCCAAGTTACTTCTTCCAAGTGCTAAGTGTCTAATGTCTAATGCCTAATTCTCTGTTCTTCCTCCAAGTGTCAAGTTCCTAATAACTAAGAATTCTTCTTCCAAGTTCTCTAGTCCAAGTGTCTTCTTCCTCAATGCCTACTTCCTACTCCAAGTTGTACTGAACTCTTCTGTTTGCCTCTTGCCTTTTATATGTCTCACTTCTAAGCCACGCCTTTAAGTCACGCCTTTAAGTCATGCCCTTAGGCCTTGTCTCTAAATCTGATCTTTAAGTCATGCCCTTAAGTCACACACCTTTAATCTCACACACCCAAGGAAAGATCCTGGGTATCTAAACCAAGATGTTACCAGAGTTTGCTCAGCTGTTGTAGGCTATTGTAAACAAGCCTCTTGTCAGGGTATATGGCTCAAGATGGCTGCAAGGATGATAGCCACCTTCTGTCAGCTCCCCACACCTGGTCCCACTATTGGGATCTCATTCTTCTTTTGTGGCTACTGGTAGGTTTTCCCATACTTTAGAGCAGTAGTTCTCAGCCTGTGAATCATGATCCCTTTGGGGGAGGGTCAAATGACCCTTTCATGGGGATTGCTTAAGACCATTGGAAAATACAGATATTTACATTATGATTCAAAACAATTGAAAAATTAGTTATGAAGTAGGAATAAAATAATTTTGTGGCTGGGGGCTTACCACACATGAGGAACTATATTAAAGGGTCACAGCATTTGGAAGGTTGAGAGTCACTGCTTTAGAGGATGGCCCCATACCATGCACATATGGGGAACACTAACTAGATCTAGTAGGTTATCAAGAAGAGGAAGAAGAAGGGGAATGAGGAGTAGGAAGGGGGGAGAGGAGGAAGAAGGAGGGAAGGAAGAAAGGAAGGAAGGAGGGAAGGAAGGAAGGAAGGAAGGAAGGAAGAAAAAGAAAGTTAGGAGGGCACTGAGTATTGAGGGGTTGGAATCAAGAAATGGGGAGTATACATGATTTACTTCATTTTATCTTAAGAAATTTTCAAGGAACAAAAAAGGCACAAGCAATAAGAATTATGTAAAATGAGAAACAAAACTCACCTCAAAGAAAGACTGGTCATGCCAAACATGGTTACAAGCAAAAGAAAGAATGGGAATGAATAAGCCCAGCTTCACTTCAGTAAGCTAGATAATAAAATGTGGAATTTTTTTAAAGGTAGAATGCAAGATTGAATCATTGTAGTATAAAGCAAACAAGAATGCATTTAAATGTCTATGGAACTGAATAAACTAAAACCTGGTTACTTGAAAATTCTAATAAAATGTACAAGCTTCTGGAGAGCTAGCAAAGAATCAAAGGATGGGAACAAAAACACTCAATATTTCAAAAAGTAAATATGCCTGTATAAAGAGACTGAAGGTTACTAGAGAATACTACATACCAGTAAATATAAAGTAATGATTTTTTCCTGGTAAATAAATATTACAAACATGAGTGTAAATCAAGAATCTAGGATGATGGGGGAAGGCAGAGGAGAAACTGGTTGTGCAGAAAGATGCACCAAACAGGACCAAGGTCAAAAGCTACACAGGGGAGACTATTCAGTATTCAGTATTCAGTATGAATGTATCCTAGTGGTTAAACTCTTCTGTAGAATAGGGGGATGTGGAAAGCTTCTCCAGATACATAAACCCCTGAAAATGAGCAGTGTTCAGGCATGCCAGGCATGCCTGTGCACATACATGCACCAAGGATCTATAAGCCAGCTTGCTTAGGAATGCAGATGCAGCGATTCCAAATAAAACATTAGCAAATTAAACTTAGTTGTGCATTAAAAGAAGACTTCTGCATGTTTGGCTAGAAATTATTTTAACAATACAAGGATTGTTCAATACCAACTAAAATCCTTGCATAATTTACCATATAATAATAGACTACACAAACATCTACCAGAGACTTCTGCTTCCAATGAGATAAAAGAGGCATGCTTTTGCTCATTCCTCTCAATATGTGTAATTGACTTGGAACTTCAAGCCCCATGGGAAGACACAGTAGTAAACTTCTTTCTTTAATCTCATGTATCTGAGCACCTGAACACCAATGGGAAAGAGACTACTTAGTAAGATGTAAAACATATTGGTAAAAGCATTTACTGAATGAAAATATCACCTAAAACACTAGTCTCCACCTCATACACATCAACAAATGCTCCATGGAGCCCCGAGACTTCCATCCTCATCAAGCACCAAGGGTTTCCCTCTCATAAGATGATATCAGAAAAAAGATAGTGGAGAGCTAAAATATGGAGGATCCATCATCAGTAACAAAGGACACACCCCTCTGGTGTTCCTGCAAGCTTCATGAGGATCAATGACCTGTGCATGACCTGTGTTCTTTAAACACTGAGCTATGTAACTATCAGTAGAAGATTGAGAAATCCTATTTACCACTAGCAACAGAGAGCTGCACCAATTTTGATTTTGAGGAGAATGAAGCATGGAACCCAGAATTCTATGTCCACACAGCAGTAACAAGGCAGGGCCTTCCCAATGGAGTGATAACAGAAGAGACCATAGAAACCAGAAGGCCCAAATAAGATCAGGGTCAGCTGTGGTTTGGATGAAGCCTCCAAAAGAGTATCAGAAACTTGATCCCCACCCAGCTGTGTTGGAAGTGAGGGCTGATGGACGTGCTAAGCAATGAGAAGGAGTTCACATTGCGCCATTAACAAAGGGATGGGCGACTCATACAAGAACCTTGACACCCCATTTCTTTCAATCCTCTCCCTCTTTGCTTTCTTCACTCTAGCTCCCCTTTGATAAGAAGGTCCTCACCAGACACTGGCCCTTTGATCTTGGACTGCTTAGCTTCTAACATTTTATTTGAGAAATTAAAACCATGTCTTTTGTAATTTCCCAAGGTTTGGTATTCTGTTTTGTCAATACCAAATGAATGAAGGTTTCCCTGTCATAGTTAGTTTTCTATTGCTGTGATAAAGACCACCACTAAAAGCAACTTGGGGAGGGAAGGGTTTATTTCATCTTATACCTTATAGTCCATCATCAAGGGAAGTCAAGACAAGACTCAAAGCAGAAATCCAGAGGCAGGAACTGAAGCACAGGCCATGAAAGAATGTTACTTACTGGATTTATCTACAGTTTCACTTTCCTTGTACCATCCAGAACCAAAGGATAGCTGTGGCTCTCAGTGAGATGGGTCTTCTTTCCACATCAACCATCAATCAAGAAAGCTTACCACATACATCATACATGCCTACAGTTGAGGTTTCCGCTTTCTAAATGACTCTAGCTCACATCAAGTTGACAAAAAAACAAAACAACAACAAAAAAAAACCCCAACAACTAGACTTGGAGAATGATAGTCATCATAGTGAAAAGTGGGAACATCTCAACCTGGACATAAAACAGATAATAGTCTTAAGGATTGAGTCCTGTCTCTCTGAAGTATATGTTGAAATTCGAGCTCCAAGTACCACACCCTGAACATTTATTTCCAAGTTGTGTCTTTTCAGAGATAATTAATTATGAAGGAGTCAGGAGAGAGGAATCAAATCTGTTTTACCTATTTAGAGAGGTGAGCTGGAGAGGTGGTTAATGGTTAAGAGTATCTGTTGTTTTTTCTCAAGAACCTGAATTTGTTACCATCACCCTTGTGAGTTGCCTCACAAGTGTCTTTAACTCCAGCTCCAGGGGATCTGAAGCCCTTCTCCTTCTGTAAGAGTCTCTCTCTCTCTCTCTCTCTCTCTCTCTCTCTCTCTCTCTCTCTCTCTCTCAATTTATAATCCAGGAATGCTAAGAATTCTCATTTGTCACCAGACACTAACTGAGAAGCTTGGGCCAGATCCTAGAAGAAACAAATTCTCACACCTCCACTGAAGGCTTCTAGCTACCTCAGAGGGTAGAACCTTGTTAGCACAGTGTTGGGAAGCTAAAAAAGATAGCAACATGAGTAGAATAGACGTCTGAATGGTCACAGATTTTAAATCAGTTGTAAAGAGTATGTCGATGAGCAATGGCAAACAGCTGAACAATAGTCTCAACAAAGGGAGTTTGAGCAAATAAATTGAAAAGATACATAATCATCAGATGGACAATTTAGAATTAAGGTCACAACACAATGAAAGTCTCAGTGGGTCAGCTGATGGCAAAATGGAGAACGCAGAGAAAGGAACTTGTAGACTTAAGTGGAGAATACTGCAAATTACCCAGATGAATACTGTCAATGATAAAAGACTCAAAAAAATATTTGAACCTCAGGGTCATATGCAAGCCATTACAAAAGGCCTAATGTTCATAAGATCATAGTCCCAGAAGAATAGGAACAGAAAGGTGGTGTTCGAAAATCATTCCAAAATGGCTGAAAATGCCCCAAATTTGACAAAAGACTTACAGATTCAACAGACTATTAAAAACCTAACAGGACAAATCTAAAGAATTCTATACAAGCACACAGTAAAATCACACTCTGAGAATTAAATGCAAACAAAAATCTCAAAAGAAACAGCACTGAGCACACAGGGAACAATTTGAATGACAGAAGATTTTTGCAGCAGAAACCATGGAGACTGGAGAAAATGGCAAAGTGTGCTGTAAATGCCCAAAGAAAAGAATTGTCTGCCCATCATCATAGACCTATGATGATGACCTTTAGTGAAAGTGACCTTTAGGAATGGTATAGAAAATATGAAAGCTGATGTGAGAAGGCAGAAGAATAAAGTTTTTTAAAAATGTACAGCAGTACACAAAGGAAAAAGAAAATGACATGCAAGCCCAATACAGCAATAATTACATTAACTATGAATAATATAAATACGATGTGCTGACTGGCTTTTGTCATTTGATAGGGATCTAAACATATCTGGGAAAAGGGAGTTTTAATTGAGAAAATACTCCATAAGATTGACTGTAGGGTCTGTAGGGTGTTTTAGTGACTGATGTAGAAAAGTCCAGACCACCTTTAGGCAAAGTGTCTTAGAGTATTAAAAAAAAAATGTACGAAGCAAGTCATGGGGAGCAGCCAATAAGCAGCACTCCTCTATGGCCTCTGCATCCATTCCCACCTCCAAGTTCCTGTCTTGAGCTTCTACCATGATGTAACTATAACTTAATAACCCCTCTCCTTCCTAAATTGCTTTCGTTTGTGGTGTTTTATCACAATAATAGAAACAGTAAGATGGCCACCCAGAAGACAAATTTCAAAGTAGATTTTAAAAACTTGACCCAATGGCATTCTGCCTACAGGAAAATCACCTCAGATGTGATGATGTCAGAAAATTGAAAATAAAATGATGGAATTTTTAAATCATTCAAATATGAAAAAAATAGTAATTAGGAGTGCCTGAAATAACAGGAGATAAACTAGACTACAGAGCAGCAGAAATTAAGAGACCAAAAGGAACAGCATGGCCTGACAAGAGAGACATTTCTACATGTTTAAAAGCTGAACATCAGAGGTACAAGATACATAAAGCCATGGTTGACTGCCCAAGACTTGGACAAAATCTAGTCATTCAACGTTTCAGCATGGGGGGAATGGGCTCACAATTGTAGCTTCTCCCCTAGATGAAGATCTACTGACAGTCAATGGCTGGTGGCAAAGAGAGTCAGTTTTCTTTAGGAATGTGACTATTGATAGGATCCAATGGGCCGGTGGAGGCCATTTGGGCAGCACTGATTGGATTTAGTGGATTATAAAAGAATAAGGAAGTGGCTGAGGGAGGTGAAAGGATGAGGGAAGGCAATAGAGGTGGGGAGGAAAGTTGAAGGGGAAGGAGGTGAAATTGAGAGGGGAACAAGTTGGGGATGGCCTCAAAGTTGGAGGGAGACAGATGTGAGAAATGAGGAAATATGATCAAAATATATTTTAAATATCTATGACAGTCTCAAAGAATGAATTAAAATATATGTATAAAATGTGTGAAGCAAAAAACTATAGAAACAAAATAGTGAAGCAAATAGACATTATTGTGTCTATTTTGAGTGTGTGTATGTGTGTGTGTGTGTGCACGCATGCACTCACAGGTGCATTTGTATGTGTCCATATGCATATACTCCATGGCACATGCGTGGACATCCGAAGATGACTCTGTGGAGTCTGTTCTCCTCTTCCATCATGTGGGTCTCAGCGATCAAACTCATGTCATCAGACTTGACAGCAAGCATCTTTCCGCACCGCGCCATCTCATTGGCCTTAAAACACACAGTTATAGTTGCAGACTTGGACACTCTTGTCTCAACAACTCATAAAAAAAGAGAAAACCAGGAAGAATGTAGAATAAATGAAGATTATCAATTAAGAGGAACTAATCAACATTTATAGGACATTGCACTTAAAATGCAAAATACACATTCCTTTCAAATTCCAATGAAACATATATCAAGGCAGACAATATATATTGGGTTGTAAAGCAAACCTCAACAAATTTGAGAGAACTGAAATCATACAGAGCATGTTTGCAGTGGAATCAAACTAGAAGTCAATACAATAAAAATCACTGGAAAAATTCCTAAACACTATGTACTGGCTGGTTTTGTGTGTCAACTTAACACGAGCTAGAGTTATCACAGAGAAAGGATTCTCCCTTGAGGAAATGCCTCCGTGAGATCCAACTGTAAGGCATTTTGTCAATCAGTGATCAAGAGGGGGAAGAGCCTAGCCCATTGTGGTGGTGCTATCCCTGGGCTGGTAGTCCTGGGTTCTATAAAAAGGCAAGCTGAGCAAGGCAGGGGAAGCAACCCCTCCATGGCCTCTGCATCAGCTCCTGCCTCTAAGTTCCTATCCTGTGTGAGTTCCTGTCCTGACTTCCTATGGTGATGAACAGCAATATTGAAGTGTAGTGGAAGTGTAGGCAGAATAAACCCTTTCCTCCCAAACTTGCTTCTTGGTCATGATGTTTTGTGCAGGAATAGAAACCCTGACTAAGACACACTAGAAAACTAAATAATATATATCTTTAAAAATTTGTGGTTAAAGAGAAAATCTCAAGAGAACACACACACACACACACACACACACACACACACACACACACACTCAACTAAATAAAGATAAAATGAAGATACACCAAGTTGTGTGGACAGGGAGAGTGCCAGTGGGAAATTTGCAGTTGTATGTGTGCCAGAAAACAGAGTCTCAGATTGACATCTAAGCCTCCACTTCAAAAGCCAAGGGGAAAAATAGCAAAATCAACTCAAGTCAAGCAGAAGCAAGGAAAATATGACCAGAAGAACAAAAATCAATAAGTTTAAAATAGAAACACAACACACACAAGCAAACAATGAAACAAAAAGTCTGGCTTTTGAAAAAAACAAACTAGATGGATTGTTAGCAATACTGACTCAAGAATTAAACATACAAATTGGTGTCAACAGTCAAAGAATAATAAGGAGGCACTGACTGCACATAAATTTTGACTACATAGATGAAGGAAGTGATATTTACCAATAAATAGAAAAATCAACAAAGGACACAGAAAAGCAATCTACAGAACAAACAGATACATACAACTCATGCATATGCTTAGTGCCAGTCATAATTTTAAACTGTAAGCATTTTTTTTGCCCACCAATTTGGCAAAATTGTAAAAGGTTACTAAAGAGCATTGAGGAGCCTGCTGTCCAGCACACACCCCTGCTGTGGAGTGTGAGCTTTCCTTATGTTTCCCTGAAAAGTGCAGTGTAGATTGTAAGAAATAGAATCTTTCTAAGAGTATTGGGGAATAGTTGGCTCCAAGGAGAACAAGTGCAGCTCATGTGTCTGTATTCCCTAGAAGAGAGAGGACACAAACTGGCTTGTTTCTATATGTGAATTTAAGACTTTACAACAGAAACAGCATTTGCTTCTTCCTTGAATTTTTTCTAGTTACATAAGAAGTGTGTGATTGTTACAATAAACTGAAGAATTCAGGGATACACAATGAAAAGCTGATAGACTTCCCCACCCATACATTAAACTTTGTATTTAATCATGTGTACATGTACGTGTACACATATGTGTACGGTATGTATGTGCATGTATGTGATGTATGTGTTTGTGTGTGCACACATGTGTGCAGGTGTTCATGTGCTGTGGTTTGATCCAGGAATTGAACTCAGGTTGTCAAGCTTGCATGGTAGTCACTCTAACCACTGAGCCATCTCACCAGCCCCTGCTCACTAATTTTGCATCTCATGCTCAAGATTACTGATGTTATCATTCGACTGGGTAACCCCACATACTTCCCTCTGTTATATACAAACACACCAAAGTAAGTTATAAAGAATTTACTTTTATTTATTTATTGATGTATATGTGGTGTGTTCATGTGTGTGCGCGCGCGCGTGTGTGTGTGTGTGTGTGTGTGTGTGTGTGTGTGTGTGTGGTGTGTGTGTGTGTGTGTGTGTGTGTGTATGCATCAGAGGTCAGCATGGGGTTTCTTCCTCAGTTACTCTCTACTTTTTAAGATGTAATCTCTTCACTGAACCTGGAGTTCACTGATTCGATTACACTGGCTGGGCAGTAAGAGTCAATGATCAGACTGTGTCTTCTCTCCCCAAGTGCTGGGGATAAAAACATGTGCTACTATGCCCAGCTTTTAGATGGGTGCTAGGATCAGAATTCAGGTCTTCATGATTGTGCAAGTGCTTTACCGATTTTCCCTAGCCCTGCTCTTTCTCTGTCTTTCTGTCTCTCTGTCTGTCTGTCTCTGTGTGTGTGATTATGCCATTTACATTGCTCAGAAAATTGTTATACTTAACAATATATTACAACCCATCCATAGAACACTAGCGTTTTCTTTTTAGTAGGCTTATACTACCCCAGAACATTGATGTGCTGTGGTTTAGCCAAGTGCAGTCTTATGGTTATTTCAATGTGCCACTCCACACACTGGGGGAGGCAAAGTTCTTGCTCTGTCACACATAAGAACCAACATTCTTATCCAAAAGAGACTCCTGGGTCAAAGATAAATACTTTCCTTTTAATATGGAAAGAAAAATATCAGTCAATTTAGTCTTGAAATTTTGTAAAGTTTCATTTTGACAGTATTGGAAAGTAGTGAAATTTAGTAGAAAAGAGAAACTAAGGCAACTAGGAGGAGGAGGAGGGAGAGAGTCACTGAGAAGATGACAACTCAGAGGGGCCCAAGAAGAAATAATGTTTGCCTGATGATCAGTAAGTTTGAGAAGGGTGAGCCAGATGGTAAAGAGGACACTTACTATAACAAAAGGTGACAGAATGTGCAAAGGCCTGTGCCCTGGAGAGCATCCCTGTTGATAGGGAAGACAGAGGTTGACCAGAAGGTCCAAAAGAATGGTGCTCCAGAGAGCTCTAGGTAAAGAGAATACAGAAACATTGGTATGTTATAGAAACATCTGGAGTGATATGAGTGGGGAGAGAGATGTGCACACACACATGTAAACACATGTGTACCAAGATGAAAGGCAGAACTATAGAGAGAGCAAGGATTAAGAAATGAGACTTACTCTATGCCCAGCTTGAATTCACCAAAGTCTTCTAAGAGGCAAGTGGCATGGTCAGGTCTATTTTACTAATCACTAGGGGAAGACTATCATCAACAGAGTTTAGAGGGCTAGGGAGTACTCTGCTAAACAGGATGTACTTACAAGCAAGCGCTTGCAAATGCACAAGGTGGAAGGAAGTGTTGGTTCCTAGATCGAAGGCACACTGCTCACATAAATGCTCCTGAGACTCCACTAGCATGCTCCAGAGTCCCCTGCCACTGTTGTCTGTAAAAGCTGCAGATAAGCAGCGCTCACTGGTGTCCGATGTGCTTATCCACTTGAGTGCTCAGCTCTCGTGACCCGCAGCCATCACTGCCTGCTATTGCTCAGTCTTCAGGCTACTCCCTGGAGCACCAGCAAAGGATCACAGACTCTTCAGCATGTCTGCAACCCATACCATCTGGCCTGATTTTGCTGCAGGTTCTCAAGGGCAGAGCCCTCAGTTGGTCCCCCATGTCCCTGAGAAGAAAGAATTGAGATGGAATTAAAAATCACATGGACTGAGGGGTTGGCGGCTGCTGGTGGGCTCATTGGTGATTTCTTCAGTAGCCTGAGGTTGAATGGTTTGGACACATAAGAAGAGAGTTGGCCTTTTTTTGGAACATATGCATATGGACACGCATGCACACACACACACACACACACACACACACACACACACACACACACACCACACAGAGAAAGAGGGGAGCATTCTCCTGGCCTGCTCCTTCTCTACAGACAGGGGAAACAGTTTTTGAGCAATGTTGGCAGCATAGAACATGGCCATGCAGAGTTACCTGTGCACTTTTGCATTTCTACCACAGAAGGGCTCATTTGAAGTATAACTACAAACTCTCTGCCTGTGGGTAGATTAGAGTTGTATCAGAGGCTGAGGCCAAAGTCCAGACAAAAGCCAAGGACAGGGCTCAGCCTGCGGCTTCCTGCAGTTCTCTGACCCTCTGACAAAACAGGTATCTGAGACTGTGAGGTTCACACAACACATGGGAAGCCTGACCCCTTCAGATCTAAGCCTTGAATGTCGCCTAGCCCCTAGTACTTGTTTACAAAGCAAACCTGCCTGGCACTAGAGCCACCCCAGTATCCATGCTGGTGAGCAGCTTGATTAGTGCCATCCCCTCTCAATAGTGGGTTTAGTGCCCAGCCTGGCACCTTTTCTCAGAGAGACTGAGTCCTTGCCAGGGACAGCAGGTTCTTGTATCCACTTCATGCTGGCATGGCACCTCCTCCTCTGTGCTGTCTGTCTCTTCATCTGGGCCCCTGGGCTGCCTTTCAATAGCAAATAAGAATTAATGCAATTGACAAAGGAAATGCCTGGGCAGGCTGCTTCTCCAATGAAATTTCTAATTTTAGCTGCCCCGAAGCCATTTAGGGTACCCCAGGTGGAACACTGGTCCAGCTATAGCCTAGCTCCATCATGAACTATCAGTGTCCCTACATTCTAGTAGATGGTCCTTCAAAGGCAGAAAAACAAAACAAACACAAAATCAGAGAAAGGATGAAAACTTGGTTTGTTCATAATCTCTGTTTTAGCTCTTCCTCATGGGTGCCCTTTCCCTTGGCCATGAAGACCGTGTGTTTGTTTGTCTGTTTGTTTGATGGTATGGAGAACAAGCAGGCTGAGAGAGTGCTGGGGTGGGTGGAGACAGAGAAAAGGTTAGTCTGCTGGAGCTTCTGTTTCATCTCTGCCAAAAGCCAGGCTGCCTCCCTTGGGCCATGCCATGCTTTTTCTCCCCCAGCCCACCACAGCTGTCAACTGTCAATAACAATGAAAGCCAGAAGTTCCTGTTGTAGTTGGGGATTCCCCACTACTGGCTGTCATCACTCTGACTTACATGGAAGTATTCCACCATACTTTATTCTCAGATTATAACCCTAACCATGCATGGTCACAAGTGTGTATCTTAAATTGAGCATATGTAGAAATATACCATTCCCAACATGCTTCTTCCATACAAATATATAAAAACCTCCCCTGATAAACTCCCCTATCTCTATTTCTCTCTCTCTCTCTCTCTCTCTATCTCTATTTTTATCTCTTTTATTTTTATCAAGAAAAGCATGCATCTTTGGATACTTTGCCTTCCTGCCTCTAAGCATTAAAAAACCTTCTTTCCAACTTTGTGTGCTGACTGTAATTCTTGGCTTCGATCTTGAAGTTGTGAACCCATTGTGCCTCCTTAGGAGCCCGTAGGAGTAAAGGGTAGCGCCCCATGTTGACAAAAGATGGAGGGAATAGTGGGGTCTCCCACCATGTAAAGAATTTATTCTACAACCAGGGGCTGATGGGGCTCAGTTAGTAGAGTGCTCGCCCAGCCCTCAGCACAGCCCCCTGGTTCATCCCTAACACTGTAAAAGTAGAGATGGGGAGACTTTCTATAGCCAGATGTAAAGACCATTTGTGGCCTCAGGACAAAGAAAGTATTTCCCGATTGATGAAGGAATGTACTTTATGCTAACTGGCTCTCACTGGACACAAATGTCCCTGGCTTGGACAAGAGAGTTGACAGCTGCTGAGAGAAAGTTTTATGGACAGGTGGGCTGGAGCACTGGAGAGAAGAGGTCAGGCACAAGGAGACTTTCTCTTGCCTGGCAGATGCTGTTGCTCACAGAAGGATGACTTGAATGGCCCTTGGGCTAAATCTGTGAGCTAAGATGATATATATATATATATATATATATATATATATATATATATATATTTTTTTTTTTTTTTTCTTTCCAACTCCCTATAGTAAAAGATCAACAGCAGCAGTTGGTCCGTGTCTTGCTTAGGGTTACTATGTTACTATGGCTATGATGAAACATCATGACCAAATGCAAGTTGGGGAGGAGAGGGTTTATTCAGCTTACACTTCTAACATTGCTGTACATCATTGAACGAAGTCAGAACAGGAACTCAAACAGGACAGGATCCTAGCTTCAGGAGCTGAGGCCAAGGAGGGGTGCTGTGCTGTGTCAACCATGGCTTGCTCAGCATACTTTCTTATAGAACTCAGGACCACCAGCCCAGGAATAGCACCATCCACAATAGGTCCCCATCAATCACCAATCAGGAAAATGCCCAACAGGCTTGCCCATAGTCTGATATTATGGAGGCCTTCACTCAGTTGAAGTTCCCTACTCTCAAATGACTCTAGCTTGTGTCCAATTGATATAAAACCACCCAGCATAGTATCCCAAAGGAAGCTGACATACAACTTCCTTCAGTGAGGTTTACTAAAATGAGGGGGCCTCAGGTGGAAGGGATAGTATTAGAAACAGTAAAAGACCTGAACCAGTGGAGCCTTAAAGGGAAGGAGAGGCTTCTCTCTAAGCTCTATAGCCTAGAAAGGGGGGGGGGTGGGTGGGAGGAAGAGAAGAAGAGTCAGAGGAAGGGAGGAAGAGAGGGAGGGAGAGAGGGTGGAAGACATATAGGAGACAGATAGAGGCAGGCAGACAGACACATACACACACACACACACACAGAGAGAGAGAGAGAGAGAGAGAGAGAGAGAGAGAGAGAGAGAGAGAGAGAGAGAGAGAGAATGGAACAGAGGAGCCAGCCTCCTGGGAGATCAACCTTCAGAGCACCTCTCCAGTACTCCCCCTGAGGAGTCTCAGTCCAATCCTCAAAACAAATGAAGTCTTATTATCATATATTAGTCTTTTATGGGTGACATGGTACATCACGTGACTTAGTCCAACACAGCATGCATGACAAGAAGCATGGAGGAGCCAGGTACCCTAGATTGAGAGATGTCGAGTCACAGCACAGATTGTGTCTTAGCTCTGTGTCCCAGAGACAGCTGCTGGGAGCTGCTTCATGTTACAGCACCCGGCCTAAGCATGCAGGTCTCCTCTTCCTCCACCTCCTTCTCCTGCTCCTTCTCCTCTTTCTCTTTTGCATTTCTCAAGGCAGAGTCCCATGTTGCACAGGCTGAATCTAAACAGGCTATGACCTTAACCTCTGGACTCCTCTACTTCCGCCTCTAAAAGGCTGGGACCACAGACCTGTACCACTACACTGCCCCCTTTGCATCTTTCAAATGGAAGAAGCAGCAGAAGAAACAACACCACTACCTAAGGCCCTTTACACCAACACCTAAGTTATGTATTCTCTGGTCCTTTATTTAAAAAAAAAAAAAAAAGTCTAAAGTGGAGTTTGGAATTTAAATCACAGTTTAAAACCTAAGGCCTGAAAACTATGGCTAGCTGAACTTCTTTGTAATCATATCTAGTTTCCACCTTCCTATTCTTCAGGGGTGGCATAAGTCAGTGAGTCAGGCCAGAAGCGTGCTCATTTCACTCTGACCATTCACTCCCTGTGAGTCGAGATGTGGCCATTGATCCACCCCTACAGCATCCTGGAGATTCCCAGCATGCTCTCTGCTCCTCACCTAGGTCACATATCAGGCCATTTCAGGTCTGTAAACCTCTCCCATCCCCCAGGCTTAGCAAGTGACCTCTTCTACCATATCTGCGTCGTACTCAGGCATGTCTGGGGCTTCCTCCAGAGGATGGCTCTCTATTCCTGTGCTCACTGCTTCTGCACGGCTGTCCAGAAGGTAGCTGCCAGCCTGGTTGCTCTGCCAGGGATTCAGAGGCCACTCTACTCATCCTTTCTTCAGTGTTTTGTTTTCCCTTCCCCTAGTACCTGGAGATGGCTGCTCTAGAGATGAGATGGTGCCTACTTCTCTACATCTCCTGATCTCACACATTCGTGTCTAAATGTCCCAAAGAGCTCTGGTTCTGTTTGATAATATTAGTTGAGAACACAAAATCTGGGACAAGAACAAAAAAGTGGGACAGCACCCTTTTCCTTCCTGAGGCAATGAACCCAGAATGCTTTGCTGCTTAGAACTGGAGGGAGGCAGAGCTAAAGGAAAAAAGGGCAGGCCTGGGGGTTTAAGCTCTTTCATGTCATCTTTGCTGTTTATTTTTAATTGTTACAGTTGCTTCTTCCAGAGGCGCTATAATTAATAACTCCTAAATGGTCAGGACACTCCCAAGCTTATCAGTAACTTTCATCCAGCCACAGCAGAAAACATTTACAGAAGTAGCAAACATTGCTATCAGGGCTCTGCCTAGCCTAAGAGTCATCCATTAACACTGTCCAGCACACCACTGCTAACACCCCACTTGTGGAAACTTTAAGATGTGCCAGAGGTGTTCATAGCCTCCACTCTCCCTTATGCCCATGTCTGATGGAATTTCTTCCACCTTTGGCTTTTTGTTAGAAAAGCAGCCATGTTATCTATCCCATGATCCTGTCCCTACCCTGTGCTGGATGGTGTTGTGTCAACTTGACACATGCTGGAATCACCTGGGAGGAAGGAACCTCACTCAAGAAAATGTCTCCATAAGATCAGGTTGTAGACAGGACTGTAAGGCATTTTCTTAATTAGTATTTAATTAGGGATGGCCCAGCCCATTATGGGTGGTGTCAACCCTGGGCTGGTGGTCCTCGATTCTATAAAAAAGCAAGCTGAACAAACCATGGGAAGCAAGCCAGTAAGTATAACTCCTCTATGGCCTCTGCTTCAGCTCCTGCCTTCAGGTTCCTGCTCTTATTGAGTTCCTGTCCTGACTTCCTCTGATGATGAAAGAGATCTGGGAATAAAAGCCAAAGAAATCCTTTCCTCCCCAAGTTACTTTGGTTATGGTGCTTCATCACAGCAATACCAACCCTGAGACACCACCCTACCCTACATGTAGTCATTACCATATAGCCTGTGGGGCTGGATAAACAGAAAGCCAGGTGATTGGTACACTGACCAAAACCTATGTCTTAGAGACTTAGGATCACATCATTGTTATGTCAGCCCAGGTCTGAAGGTGTAGTTCATCTAGAAAGTCCATTGCCATGTGACCCTCCTATTAGATCTGAGTCCTGTTGCTGTGTTTCTACTATTGTGGCAGATGAAGGATTCTATGGATTGAATCAGACTTCTCTTTGCATGTTTGGTCCCAATTTCTGGTAGTTTAGCAAAGTCACAAAAATTTCAAGAGACTGGCCTTCAGGAAGAAAGTGGTCCTATGGTCACTGAGGGTCTATGACTCTTGGGTGATTCCTATCTCACACTCTGCTTCCTAGTCAACCTTGTGAGCATCTCTCCTTCATGACATGCCTCCATTTCCCATGAGCAAGCTCCTGGTTAGGGAACTGTGGACTAGCTACTTTAGAAAGGAAGAAGAAGGGTAGATTCCACAGAGCCTGGAATAAAAAAAAAAAAAAAAAGGGAAACCTGTGATCATAGCTCTTTCCTTTGCTTTTTCCTTCATGCTCTACTACAACAGCTTTGGAGGCTCCATCTCCACCTCATACTGAAGGAAATAGAGATGAGGAGATACATTAGCGTGGGAATCAACATCTTAATGTCTGATTCTACAGGGTGTGAGCCAGGGCCATTGAACTTGGCATGAATTTAGCCATGAACTTGATCTTGGAAAAGAGAAAAGTGTTAGCTGGGACCCTACAACAAGCCAATGCTTGCAGAGCAGGAAGAGAAAATAGGTCCCATTCAGAGAGTTTCACATCAGTTCCCAAGACAACCCACAAGAATTTTAGAGATAGTGAAAATTATCATTCAAGAACATCAAAGAATATCAAGAACAACAAAGATAACTGAAGTGTGGTATGGTAGTTTGTATACGCTTGGTCCCAGGGAGTAGCAGGATTAGAAGGTGTGGCCTTGTTGGAGTAGGTGTGTTACTGTGGGTGTGGGCTTAAGACCCTCACCCTAGCTACCTGTAAATCAGTCTTCCACTAGCTGCCTTCAGGTGAAGATGTTGAACTCTCAGCTCCTCCTGCACCATGCCTGCCTGGAGTTTTCATGTTCCTGCCTTGGTGATACTGGACTGAACCTCTGAACCCGTAAGCCAGCCCCAATTAAATGTAGTCTTTTATAAGACTTTCCTTGGTCATAGTGCTTGTTCACAGCAGTAAAAACCCAACTAAGATATGTGGTATACCCAAGGAGCCTCTCAAAGGTAATAAGTTTATAGACAGTTACTATCTATATCAGTCAGGGGTCTCTAGGGTCACAAAACTTATGGAATGTCTCTCTATATTGAAGGAATTTATTGTGATGACTTAAAGTCTGTAATCCAACTACCCCAACAATGGTCAGCTGTGAATGGGAAGTCCAAGAATCTAGTAGTTGCTCAGTCCCACGAGGCTAGTTGTTTCAGCTGGCCTTCTGTAGATTCCAACAGATGTGCTGCCAAGTAAATGCAAGCAGGCAAAGAAGAACAAATCTTCCTTCTTACCATGTCCTTATGTAGGCCTCCAGCAGAAGATGTGGCCCAGATGAAAGGTGTGTACCACCACTCCTGGATCTGGGACTTATTTTGTCCCAGCTGACCTTGAATTTAGAGATTCCCTTGTCTTAGTCTCCTGGGGTTAAAGGCCTGTACTACCTTGCCTGGACCAAAGCTTTTCACAGCCATTATGCCTCAAGATCTCCATGCCAAGATCCATGTCAGAAACGTGTGTCTTTGAATCTCAAGATCTGGATCACAGGTGAACCCTCCAATTCTGAATTGTAGTTCATTCCAGATATAGTCAAGTTGACAAACAGGAATAGCCATTACACTATCTACGTGGCTTCTTGGTGTGGCATACGTTCTCCCCATCCAGGACTCTCAAGTCACAAGGAACCTGTTCCTCCTCACATACCTCACCTCCGCTCTTGTCAAAAGCAGAGTGTTTCAGCATGCCCTTGGCTCATGGCCCTTCTCAGCTCCAGGCCCTTTAATTAGCACACTGGGTAGATGTCCTTGACCACAGGCACCAGCCACACTGGGCTCTGATGCCTGGCTCTGCCTCTCAGCTGGCCACTTCACTCTACTCTGACAAGGGCAGCTATTTGGGGGTGAAAAATGGGGTAGGAATTTTTTTTTCACTGAAGCAATTAAGGAATCACTGTATCTCCCATGATTAACTTCGAGAGCTCAGATGGAATGCAAAAACGCTGTTAGCAGAACGCTTTCATTTCTGTACCTGACATGAGCAATGGGAATATTTGTTCTGCCCGGGAGGATTACACCTTCCATTAATCTCCGTTTTATTGAAAGTTTAAATAACAGACAGACACAATGTGATCAATTAGCAGTGTAATTCCAAGGAGATGTCATAGCAAAGTGAAATCTCCAGCACATTCACGGCAAAGACATGGGGAGTTTGCTCCACTTTCCCTGCACACAACACAGTGTGTATATTTTAATTGAAAGTTTATTCTGCTCTGTGCCTCGTCTACTAAATTTTAATTTAAGATTGTAATGAGGAGGGTGTTTCTGAGGAGCTCTTCACAGGCAAGTAGATGGGGTTTTACAAATTAAGAAAACAAGAGAACTGGCAGTACTTTCCAGAAGAAACAAAAGAAAAAGAGGACCCTCCCCAGCTCTTCAGTTGAAGGCACAGACACTTGGAGAACCAAGCCAGCAGACATTTAACATCTGTGGGCCAAAGGGTGACTGAATGCAGCAAGGGTCCTGGGAGACTAATGGCTTGCCTTTGGTCTCCTATAGGAGTAACTTGCCAAAATGGGGGAGAGGGGGTCCTCTCCTTCCTTCTACCTCAAAGCTTTTTTTCCATTGCCATCTATAAGCAAAACCCCATAAGAAATCACGGGCAATATAAAAAGGCCTCCTGACATCTCAACCCCAGCTGAGCAAAGCAGGGTTGGAAGGAAGAGGAGGGACAGTAGCTTAGTGAGCAACATAACAGTGGGAAGTATTACTGAGTCTCTCTAACCGTTAGAGACCTAAACTGGAAAATGATGTTAAGAGTCAGTCCTCAGAGATGTAGAAAGACAAGTGGGAACTTGGCAGTGGTGGTGGTGGGTGTCCGGAGGGTTTGATACAAAGAAGGGTGGATATTTTCTCCTGGAGTGGCCTCAACAATACCAACAGCATCAATAAAATGATGTCACATAACTGAAGTCCTGGCTGGGTGGGGAGGGAGCCGATAGAAGGATGGAGCCTACTGAGGCTTCAGTGGCAGAATCAAAGAGTGAGCATTGGCTTCTCTGCTACCTCACAGTCAAAGGTTCACCCTCCAGCTCATTTTATCATAACCTTTAACTTACATTCCAGACATCTGCATCCAACTGCTGAAGTGCAGTGGCCTCCACAGTACTTGGTCCCCAAAGTGCACCCAATTAAATGTGCTGAGCATTAAACAGGACACTGGGCACTCTAGTGGCAACTACTGGTGACAGTTGATATTGCAACCCAGCTGTATCTACCTTTAGAACAGTAGTCTCAACCTTCTAATGCTGCGACCCTTTAATGCACTTCCTCACGGTGTCCTGACCTCAAACCATAAAATTATTTTGGTTGCTACCATAACTGTAAGTTTGCTACTGTTATGAATCATAATGTAAATCTGTGTTTTTCCAAGGATTTTAGGAGACTCCTCTGAAAGACTTATTCAATCCCTGAAGGGGTTGCAACCCACAGGTTGAGAACCATTGGCTTAGACAACCTTGAAATATAGATGTCCCTGAAAACTGCCAGTGTGGATTCAATAAATTTACAGAAGAATAAAAGACAGTGCTAATGGTGAGAGTTTATGAAGCTCAGAGGCACAGGACAAGAGAGGCGTGGTTTCTCTGACTTCTTTGTACTTGATCACCTCACTGTTGCCAGCCTTCCCCCTTCACACACACGCACACACACACAAGCACACACACACACACACACACAAGCACACACAGAGTCCATGTTACAGTCCAAACAGACTCCCATCTTGAGACCTCTGTCCTTGCTGTTCCTTTAACCAAAACTGCTCTCCCCTGTGTTCTTTTGGCTTTCTTCGTGGTCTCTACTCAAATGTTATCATTCAGCTGTGACCTCTCTGACCCCTGCATTTAAATTACCAATAATTCATGTCACCCTTGCTCCACTTTTCTTCATTGAATTCACTGTCTGCCGGTATCTTACACATCTATTTCTCTCTTGCCTGACTCTTCAGAATGCAAATTCCCTGAGGGTAGATGTCTTTGTTGTCCTACACCTATCTCTCTAACACCTAATATAATCTATTAGTGACTCCAAAAAGCATGTGCTGAATGGTTAAAGAATGGGGATGTGTCCTGACTTACTAAGATTGCTCTGAAGGTAATTCCTATACTTCCCAATAAACCGTGCTGTGGAGACATTTTTGAGCTGAGATATGGCAGTTACCTGTGTGAGAGTGGAACCCCACCACGTGAGATTCAGAGATCTGTTGGGGAAAGCAAAGGACCTAGTGTGTGCCATTGGCCTTTCCTAAATGCCTTTCCTGTTCTTCCTTGCTGAGGGGTACCCCAAAACCCAGGTGTGTATACTACATTTGTGCCCAAATATGCCACAACATCCTATCAAAGTAAGAGAACCACCAATGGGCCATCTGTTTGCTAAAAGGACCCAGAGGTCTGTGGTCACAGGCCCTGGGAACCATGGGGCGGTCAGTGGATATGTCCTGGCTGGGCAAGTCTATGCCATTTCAATGAAGCAAGTATTCGGTAACTTTGGTACAGAGTTTTTGACAATAAAAACAGAGCTGAATAATGATCAGCTAGGTTTCCTCTTGAATGGTTGATAGTAAGATCCAGTAACTGAATCTCACTGATGCTGAAGGTGACACATCATCTTTTATAAACCTCTATTTGATTTGGCCAAGTTCATCCTGTGCATCAGCTCCTAGGCTGGGCCTTCCAATGCAAACTCCCTTATTTGTGGCAGCAGCCAGATCCCGTGCCCCAGGGATGACAATGCTAGCTAAGGGGGCAGGCAGGCAGAGAGAGGAAAGTAGCTTCCTCTTCTCCCTGGTTTCTTCTCCCCCAAGCAGATGATGTTACACATCACAAGGAATGTGCCTCCTACCTTCTGGACTAAGAACTTTCTGAATCTTTTTTACTCTAACATCCATGAATCCCTTTCTGGAATGTTCTCCCAGGGTGTGTGAGTCTGCTGTCTTCTAGAACCCTTCCCAGACATGCCTTCCCTTAGCATCTCTTGCCACAGGCCTTATGCTCCAGCTGCTTCTCAGTGTGGCCTTAATTGCTCATATTTTGCTTCTGGATTCCAAGGGAATCTCCTGCACATCAAAATTCTCCAAGTAGCCTATTATTTTTTCTGATTAAAAATGCCATTTTACCATTGTAAATGCCTACTGACTCTTACCCACAGGCAATTTTGCTCTGGGCCTTCCTTAGTCAAAGGCTCTTCAGTGACAACAACGAGATCCCTAGACAGTTGTGATACTGCATAGACCCCTCCTGTGAAGTGCACTGAGGAGCCTGTGGGGCCCAATGCCAAGGGCCTATCTTCAGCCTTTCATTTCAAACTCTTACTGTGTGCCTCTTTCCTTCGAAGCCTCCACCCCACCCCTATATTGTGCCAAGGTCAAAATTTCTCCAAGGTCAGAACAAGCCAATATTAGAAGAAAGAAGCCTAGCTAGAGATGGCAAAGCCCAGGAAACAGAATCTCTGTCAGTCAGGTGATGTCAAGACACAGAAATTGGCTTATATGAAGCCACAGAAGAGACCCAAATCTAACAGACCCTCTCAGTGTTGTGGGCAGGAGTTACACACACATTCTAGCCACACAGAGGAGGCATTGTCACCGTAGACCTGGAAGAGCAGAGGGAGGAACTCAGGTGATTAGAGCCTGGTGTGATCCAGAATCACTGAGGAGGCCTCAGTTCCCCATTGCTGTTCCATTGGTCTAACCCAACAAACAAGCTATTTAGCAAGGAGCCATGGGTAGTTTTCCCCCATATAGAGGCCATGGGTGTAGGGTGTGCAGCGGAGGTGCATGGACAATAGCTAGTGCAAGCCAAGTCTGGTTGTGACCATCTGCCTTCTAGGTTGCCTGACACTCACTGAAGCCCTGTGTGCTTTCCAAAGCCACCACTCACGGCCCTGCTATCTATCTGTCCTAGCTCTGTCTGGAGGACCACTTGAAACCTGAGGACCCGGAATGACTCTAACCTCTCCTTTCTTTTACCTATTTTTTTTTTTTATTCCCCTTTGACAAAGACTCCACCCACAGCCTCGGACAGAGTTTTAGAGAACTCTCTTGTCTGAGGTAGCTTTGCAGAGATTAGAGTTTTGTTTTCTAGTGATCAGTCCAGAGCAAACACTGCACAGACTTTCTTTCCAGGGCCACAGACAAGCTAGGTTCTACACAGCTGTTGGCTTCCTTCTGTGAAGTTACTATCCTCATGCTTCCAAACTGCTCGAGTAAGGCTTGTAAAAACCATCCAAGGAAGGGGTCACAGAGCTGAAAGCAGCTGATAATTCCCTTGGGGTAGCAGTCTTAACCAAAAATGGCTTCTGAGCATGCACCATGCTGAACTGAGCTCTGTACAGACCTCTCATCCTCCCACTTCGCCTCCTCCCAAGCCGAGTCTCACTACTTTCCTCCTCTCCTCCTCTTCTTCATCTTCCTCCTCATCTTCTTCTTCCTCCTCTATACGATATGTCTCTGTATTATTGGTGCCTTTCCATGAGGCCCTCACCCAGCAGGGTTAGCTATAAAAAATAAGGTTCGCTGGCTACTCCACAAATTCATAGCCTTGCCTGACAGCTAACAAGCACTATGGCCAGGAAGCACAGCAGAGTGAAGGCCCAATTACACAGAGGAGAGCCTCCTACAAAGGGTTTAAATGTGCTAACAAGCCATCACGGAAGGCCAGGGAGCCCCTAATGGCCTGCCTGCTGTCAGAGAGGCAGCAAAGGCTGAAAAGGAGCAGGCCTGCCACAGCTGCAGCGCAGTGATGTCTGTCAAGAATCTCTCTTTCAAAATCAGTCTTGCTGACCCAAAGCGGGGTGGGGAGGGGCAGAGTCATTGGGTAAGTCTTATAAAATGCAGCACCAGATGACTTCCTACCCCCTCACCACATCCCTTTAGTGGTTCCTTGTTGCCTATAGAATAAAAAACCAACATCCTCTGTTCTGCTGATGGGCAAAGTTCCATAGCTAGGTTTTAAAAAGGGAAGTTGTCAAGGTGAGAAGGGGGGCCAGGTGAACAGCAAAGGTTTGTAGACATTTGGTTAAAAGGCAGGTTCTAGAATCTACAGTGGTACACACCTGCAACACCAGAACTATGACTGGTTCCTTTCTGAAGAAAAGTAGCTTTCTAAAAGTCTTACTTATTTAAACTTAACCAAAACAAACATAGCAAACTGGGATCTGATCCCAGGTAATGGATTAAGAATCTAAACACTTAAATGTTACCCAGTGCAGATAGAAATCTGAGATCCAGAGAGGGGAAGGGACTGTTCAGAGAAAGATGGTTGATATATTCCTCAGAATATGATTTCTGCCTCTCAACCATATCTAGAACCACGGCTGTCTGAACTAGCCTCTCTGAAGGCTGAATCCTGTCCCTTGAGCAGTGCTATATGCCTTGGCTGTCCCTGGGATGGACATTTATCTCTTCTGGAGAGTCAGCTGAGATACTTGACAATTCTTTCCTGCCAGACACCCCAGCAACTAGTTCCAGAAGTCAGTTTTCAATGAACTCTGCTGGCTACCAGGTGAGTAGAGCCATGGTGAGGTGGCCTACTGGGCCAGTGCTCTCAGCTCAGAAGAACAAAGTCCAGTTCATTACCAGGAAGCATTTCCAGAGAGCCCTGGAACAAGGACATCTGTGAAAAATCACTTAGCATCCCACTTCTCTATAGAATACTGTGATAAGGCTGTATTCCAGCCTCACCTGGACACTTCCAAGGGGGGTCACTTGGATGCTGTTGAGGACGAGGCAGTATATGTGTTGATTTCTTCTCTTCTGCCTCCAGCACGTCCTCTGGCATGGGCTGGGCTTCTGCTGGGGTCTTGGGGATTAATTATAGCGCAGCCTAGAGTTACTCACAGCTTGGAAGCAAGAAAGATCAGCAAACAACTCATCGTTACCCCATGTGGCAGCAAACAGGTGACTGAGTACCAAGTTAGCAGCAAGAAAAACAACCACTGCAGCTCAACACCTTCAGAGAGATGTTATTCCCCATGGGACATGAAGGAAGTGGAGACCAGCGAGGGCAACCAGGTGAGGTCATAACAAGCCTGGTCCCTGTGAATCCAGCAGAACCTGAAATGCCAGAATGCTTTCTAATATCAGAGTAGGACTGGGAATCCGTGTGAGCCCTCTCCCTTTCTCCTGGGGATGACCAGCTCCCTCTAGTCACAGATGACATAGGAATTTCACAGCTGAGCTGGGCTAGACCACCATTCAGAGAGGTCACACAGGGAACAGTGCAGAGGCACAGATGGCTGTCCATGAGACCTGCTTCCTCTACCAAAAACTTTCTTGTATTGTACTGAGATTCACAGAAGCATAAAACAGGCAATTTGGATTTGACCTCAGAGGTTATTCTCTTATGCTGGGAAGTAGCTATCTTGCCCAGTAGAAATAACAATCCTTTAAATTTGCCTAACATTATATAGTTACACTTCATTTCATTTGGCTGGTACCTGCAGATGTAATCAGCATTCACATTCACCCTGTGATTGCCCAAAGTAATCCTCCGTGGGACTCAGAATAAACCATGCCTCCGGGGACCAGCCGGGATTTTTTTATCCTGATGCCGTGGTTCTCCTATGGACTGTATCTCTGGATTTGAGGTTCAGAGAAGACAGCAGTTTGGTCCTTGTGCAAGAGAACAAACTGACCTGAGGAAGTGAAGAGAGGCTGAGACAATAGGCAACCTTAATGAGCAGCTCACATGGCCACCAGCTTTGTGAAACACAATGAAGCTGACAGGAGATGTCTCTCTGAACGTGGTGTCCAGCAGACCTCAGGAGGCACAGGGGACATGCTTGACTGAGAAAGAGAGAAGTGATTATGAATAGATGGGGAAGATAAAATCCCAATTATCCCAAACTTGGCAACTAAGCCTTCTCTCATAAGTGGAACCCAGCCAGGCATGGCGACCTAAGGGAATCTCTTGGGAGCAGGGTGGGGGCAGTTAGAGAAAGAAGACTCAAACCTGCTTGCTACAGATCCCCTACGGGGCTTGGGGACATAGTAGATTGGCTTTTGACTCCAGGGTGTATCAAAAAGGAAAAAATGGTTGGTTGAAGATGTGTGTGTGTGTGTAGGGGGGTACTTTAGAGAGTTGGGGGAGAGAAATTGCCCAAAGCGGTCTTAAGAGAAACTATCCTGAGAGGCTGCCTGAAGGGGCAACAGGATCCTAGAAAATATCTGTATAATGAACATTACAGGACTCATGGGCCAAGGAGAAGGTTCTAGACCAGTGATTCTCAACCTTCCTAATGTACTGACCTTTTAATACGCTATCTCATATTGTGGTGACCCCCAAACATAAGATTTTTTTGTTGCTACTTCATAACTAATTTTGTTATTGTTATATATTGTAATGTAAATATCTGTGTTTTCTGATGGTCATAGGTTACCCTTGTAGAAGGGTTGTTCAAACCCAAAAGGAGTAGTGACACAGGTTGAGAAGCACTCTAGACTTTCCATAGAGAATAGATGCGTAAGAGTCATGCTTCATGTAACATGCTGAGTTATAGACCCCATCCTTGGGTCCTTAATGACAGGGTGATACAGTCACAGCCTGCCTGTGGCCACTAGTGAGTATAGTTGATTCTCAAGATCCCTCTAGACAGTCTAATCACTGAATTGAGACTGTACAGGGCCTAAGGAGGACAAATCAAAACATGACCAGGGAAGAGAGGGGTCATTCTGCTGAATTCATTCAGAATAGGAGAGTAGCCTTACAGAGTATGTTGGAAGAGACAAAATTGACAGTGTCTTGACTTTGACCAAAGCCAGTGGCAGTCTTTAGCCATTTGGGGGATTTTATATGGGTAAGATACAGGTTAGCAGGACAAGGCTGCAAATGTTCTTGTATGATGTGGTGACCCACCATCTAAAGAATCTGTGCAGCTATTGAACCTAGGTTTGGACACAGAAGCAACTATGAACCAAATCCACAACCTGGAGCCATGGCCAGCTGGAGCCACAGTCTCAAACAGACTCAACAGCCAAGCAGAATCGAAGTCAGCCAAACTCTAATCAACCTGCAGATCCGTGACCATGATAATGAATGCTGGTTCCAAGCCAGTGAGTCTTTGAGCCATGTGCTATGTAGTGTGGCCCAGCAAAGTGGATGGTATTGGGTATCCAAAAGTGCTGAGAAGCAGAAGCACCATTGAGTGTAAGATCAGATACAGTCTGCATGTAGCTGATGCCAGAGGAAACGATAGTCCAAACCTCCAGTCATTAAGATAATTTCTGCTACCTACCTCTTCTCTTGCTCCAGCCCGTACCTCCTGTTCCCATTCAGGTGCCTCATCAGCTAGTGGGCTACAATAGGGAGGTGATAAGCCCATTGTATATGTCAATTTGGCTAGGATACAGTTCCCAATTCAAACATTAATCTGTATATCGCTGTGAAGTTACCTTATAGATGTGATTAAAGTCCATGACTTTAAGGGAGGGAGACTATTTCAGAATACTTGGGTCTATTTGTTGAGAACCTTATGAGAAAAAAAAAAAAGCTCAGACTTTTCCATAAAGAGGAAGAAATTAGGCCAGCTTTTGCCCATGTTGACAAAGTCCAACCTTTCCCTCCTGACAAACTGC
The DNA here is from genome assembly GCF_011762505.2 of Arvicanthis niloticus. NCBI lineage: Eukaryota > Metazoa > Chordata > Mammalia > Rodentia > Muridae > Arvicanthis > Arvicanthis niloticus. The sequence continues at coordinate 49,938,172 of NC_047663.1, forward strand.
CCTACTAGCTGCAGGCGTGTCTAACCAGCCCCTAAAGCCACACACACGAGTATCTGGCAGCAGATCTGTAACGATGCATATTCTGCATTGGTTTTCTTCTGCTGCTTCAATACTGACTAATACAAACTGTCCCCAGTTCCTGGAAGGACAAAGTGGAGAAGACAAGAGGCATGAGCTGGGATCTGCGCGACCTGGGACATGCATGTCCCAGGACAGGCAGCCAGAGCTCATCAGTGCTTGGGATGGAGAAGTCATTGCTATGGCCACAACAGGGTCCCATCAAGGAGAGAGAAGAAACCACACAATACTGGAGCCTTTTCATGGGCCTGGGTTCTTCACTTTGTGAGAACTTTTCATTTTTCAACCCAGGGGCACTAAGGGCCTGGGGATTTGCCTTCTTTGGGGCCTCTGAGCTGCATTCCTTGGATGGCACTCAGCCATTCTTAAAGGCCTGGAGCCTTTGAGAAGCAATTTGCCATGGTTCTCCCACCACACATGATCCAAGTTTAGAGCCAGAGGTCAAACTGCTAGATATGGAAAACACACACACACACAGACACACACACAGACACACACACACACTTAGACACTCACACATACACACACATACCTTTACACATACACATTCACACACTCACACAAATTCACACACTCATACACTTACACGTACACACTCACACACACACCACACACACATACACACTCACACACACACACATACACACTCACACACACTCGCATACTTAAACATAATACATTCACACATTCACCACACACATTCACACACTCTCACACATACACACACACACACACACACACACACACACACACACACACACACATTTGGTGCCACAATAAGCATAGTATGGGAGGCTTGAGACCCAGTAGCTGACATGTAGGCAGGACTGACTCCATAACCCAGTATTTTACTCCCTAGGAATGTCTGAAGCTTGCTTTCTTAGAGTCATAATGGCCAGACGTACTGTGAAGGACAGAGGCCACTACTCTGGGTGACCAGTAAGTGTTCAACACACCAAAGCCAGGAACATGATAGTATTCTGGTTATCTACTCATCACACACACACACACACACACACATACACCCTTGGCCTTTGGCTGTCCCCCAAGCTGTTCCTCTGTTGCCACTGCACCTGCTGTTGGCTCTTCTCCACCTGCTCCCCCACCTTCTGCACCGGCCCTGAGCCATCCTCCACCTGCCCCTCTCTGTCCACCTGGCCCTGCGTTGCCATCATTGCCATTGCCACCTCTGTTGCTGTTCTCAGCAGCCCAGCCCCTGCACAGGCTAACCCAAGGACTTTGGTCCTGCAAGCCCTGTGGCCATAAACAGTTAATGTGATTATTGCATTTAGCCACATTCCAATAGCTTCCTCTCTTTAATCGCTTTGAAAGTGTTTCAAATTCCTTTCCTACGTGACTGAAATCAAAGAGGCACCTGTGAAGGCAGGAAGGCTGCCTGCCAGAGCGAGGTGGAGATGTAAAACAGACAGGCTTTGATGGAGAGAAATTATGTCTTTCTTAATTCCTTTTACCCTATAATTACCTGGTGCAACCACGTGGCTTCACAGCAAAAAATAACTTGCCACATAAAAGGTGTTGTCTATAGAATCCTGGTTCTAGTGCTCAGGGGCGGCCCGTGCGGGAGGCTCCCACACAGCCTTGCTCCAGGCATCTGCAGCCCACTTTTGTCTCCAGCTTCCCAAGCCACCACTTGGCTCCCAACCACCCGAACCCAAATCCCAAAGCTTACACTACACCTCCCAGCTCTGCAGCTGAACCACTGCCTGCCCACACCGTTGACCTCACTATTGCCTTCTTCCTTCCTGCTCCAACATTAGCTTCCTAGGAGCCTCCTCCTCCTCCCCATTGAAGCCAGATCAATCAGTGTCTCTGCTTGCCTCCTCTCTCCCCTCCTGTCTTGCCTGTTCTCTTCCATGCCTTCCCTCTGCTTCCTTCCTGGTTTCTGCTTTCATTATTCTAGACCAGGGACAACTTTGAAGATTCCATTATCTCTGGAAAGTGTCCAACTGCCTGCTAAGACCAAGCCTGTGTAACCCCACCCCCATTTTCCTCTCTCTGAGTAAGAACCCCCTTCCAATGCTTAAACCTCAGAACCTCTCTCTCTCTCTCTCTCTCTCTCTCTCTCTCTCTCTCTCTCTCTCTCTCTCTCCCTTAGGTTGGGGGTCTAATCAGAAGACACCCACACAAGAGTTTTCACAGTACAGCCGAAAGGAGCTTGCAGGGGCCTTTGAGTCACAGAAACCCCAGCTTACATCCTGGCTGTGAGCTTCAGATTCCATGCCTTTAGGGATTATTTCAATGTTCTTATTTGTAAAATGGCAATGGTGAGGAAAATTCTTCGATGTAAGTATGGAAGGCTAACTTACACAGCACATGAAAGCAGTGGACACGGGCTCCCTGTTCCTCCTGCTCTACCTGAAGTCTTACAGGTGAGGTGCTCACTGATGCTGTAGTCTTCGAGTTCAAACCTTCGTTTCCTCAAATCTTTAGCAACCGAGACCCCCAAGCCTCTGTCTCCTCAACTGTTCTGTGCAACAAGTTTTACTTTAACTCGAAAGATCTCGGTGGATATTAAGCAAACAATGTTAGGAAGGTGGCTCGGTGGGTAAGCATGCTTCCTGAGCAAGCATAAGGACCTGAGTTTGAATCTCCAGCGCTTTGCATTAAATAGTAATAAAAATAAAATGGCTGAGTGTATCTGTATGTCCAACTCTGGAGCAGACACAAGTGAATCCCAAGATCCTGCTGGCCAAACTCTCAGTGACCCTGGCCACTCAGCCACACCCTGCCATACACACACACTTCTGGGTTCAGTCTTTCCCCTTAACTAGGAATTCTGTCACTTGAGGCCAGTCAGTCAACTCAGAATTGGGAGTTTCCAGTTCATTGGGAGAGACCTTGTCTAAGGCAATAAGATGGAGGATAATAGAGAAAGATGTCTGACATCCTCCCCCTCTGGCCTATGCTGGCACATAGGACATACATGAGTGTGCACTTACATACTCATGGACATACAACATACATACAACCATGCACTCACGTACATGCAACACACATACAACCACACACTCGTGTACATGCAACATACATACAACCAAATACTCATGTTCATGTAACACACACACACACACACACACACACGAGTGCCCACTAGGATTTCAGGGTTTCAGCACCTACTAGGTGGATTCCTTCCCTTCTCAGCCCCTCCTTTTCCTCTTACACCCTTAACACCCTGACTGGCTCGTTCTTACTCTCTCCCAGGCCTCTGTCATTCTGCTTGACACCATCTCACCATTATGCGCCTTTCTCTGTTGTCTCCTGAAATGGAGTTGTGTTGGAGAGCTGAGCTATCGGGATAAGAATGCCACAGGAGAGCATAGTGCTTGGCACAGCACAACTTGGTAAAATTCCTACAGAGTAGCATCAGCCTGGGAGTTTGGATCTCATGATTACTGAATTCTTTACTATCTGGGACGTTTTCCCTTAAGAAATAGCCAAAGGGAGATCATTTGGATCACAACCACACTGAAGAAGGCAACAAAATTCTAAATCCTCCTCTGCAGCCTCTCTGACAACTAAGCCAACAGTGCCGAGATCCTAAACTGCAGTAGGTCACAGATGGAGTGGGTCTTGGGGATGGTCTGATGAAAGCTCTTAATAAAGGCTTCACCTCGACTTCTGTCCAAGGTATCTGCTGTGACACAATACATTCTCCTGCCAAGTCCTCTTCTAGACTTAAAAACAAAGAAACCAAAATGTGTGCATTTTTCTCAGTGACCCTGGCCATCCAGTCCCGATCCTCATACTTCTAAGCACAGCGTCTCTTAGGTGAGAGTTCCATCACTGCAGAACTTGGAAGTGTGCCAGGAAACTTCTTTGCAGAGATCCTTGGTAGGGCAGGGCACCAAGAGCCAGACCTGTGAGATGAGGCTGGCTTGGGAATCAGAATATATAAATTTCTCCCAACCAGTCTGTAAAGAATAGGACAGAGAACACTTAAAAATATATCTAGGTCCTAGTCCAGTTTGTCCACACCTCAGGGACTGGGAAAAGGGAGCAGAGGTGAGTTGTGGCTCTTTGAGGTCTCCCTGGTCCCTGCAATTGCTGTCTTCCAAAGAAGGAAAAATCTGTGCCAAGGTAAACTGGGACTGTGTAGCAAAAAAAAAAGAGCATTAGACATGAGCTGAAGAGAAATGAAAGGGTGTCACCTGCACAGGAAGGTGCAAAAGCACATAGCTGAAAAGTGAGGGTGCGTGGAGTTATTCTAGATGGCCCCCCGACAGCTTCTCTGTACTTGTCCACAAGGGGGCGCTGTAGAACCTCAGGAGGCGGAGTCAATTTTCCCCTAGCGAATTCAGGCTCACTAATTATTTACATTGACCAATAGAACCCAGTTGCAATGATACCTGTGCCTTTCTAGGTGACCTCTAGAGACCTTGCAGTTTCTGCTTTTGGAGTCTTTCTAATTTGAGATTGCTGTGGGAAAAAAATATTCCTTTGGTGGCTGTAACCTTGAAGCTACGGTTAACTGTAGCTGTTAACTTTGCAGCCTGATTCTGCCACAAAACTGCATGACTTTGTCTTCTGGGTTTCTGGTTCTTTGATAAAATTTAGGTAGAGAGTTGTAGGTTTATAATCCCAGACATTGGAATCAGGCTAAGGCGGGGGATGGCAAGCTTGAAGACAGCTTGGCAAGAACTTGTGTAATAAAGAGAGAGACTGACAGATAGTGGAGAAGTAGAAAAATTGTTAACTTTAGGGCTAGCGTAACAATGAGATGCCACTTACAGTTGTGTGACCTTAGATAAGTCATCACGTGGCTTCTTGAAGCCTAATTTTCTTCATCCCTCATGTCTGATTTGATTTCTGAAAGGATTAAGTGTTCAGTGGACAACAGCTGCTAGAAAAATAGCATTGCTTTCAGAAAGGATAAAGCCCATAGACTTCAGAACCAGATCAGCAGGTCCCGATGCCCCACCTACCACTGTCCAGCTGTGTGGTCTTGGGGGGATGACTGGGCTTAATACCAAATCACTAGACTCTGAATCCTTAACAGTGTAGGTGGTCACAATCACAGCAGTCCCTAGTGTTGTGTGGAAACATAGAGCCTCCAGGTAGGCAAAGTGCTCAGAGCTGTGTCTGGCACACAGTAGATGGCTTGACTGTGTGAATGCTCCATATGGGACTTTTTATACTACAGAGCCCATTCTACCACAGAATGTATTTGACCTTTACCAGGTCAAACACAGGGTTGAAGATACACATAGTGTTTCACTAGGCAACTGAGCCCAATGTCCCAGAGCTGACAAACAGTGGGGAAATGATGAGAGATCAGATTTGCGGACTCCAGGTCCCGGATGAGAGGGTTCAATCCCAGTTCTTTCACTACATGCCTGGCCCCACCCATCAGGGGCCTGCTATCAAGCAGGACTATCTCAGACCCACCAGTGATGTAAATGACACAGAGGCTTTTAAATATTTTAAAGCTTTGTCTTTTTAGCTAAGACAGTCTTCCAGCTACTCTAAACTTACCTTGACTAATCCTGGCACTATGTCCCACCATGTGGCCAGCTCTAACTTCTTGGCTCGGCTTTGGTCTGTCCATTCACCTCATGTCCCTGGTGAATTCTCTTTCTGTCGGGGGGGGGGGGGGAATTCCACCCTCCATTTCCTGTCCAGCTATTGGCCATCAGCTTTCTATTACAGCCTATCAGATACAATTCTAGATTGCCCAAGGCAAGAGAAGAAAAATATTTACAAAATAAGAGACCATTGATAGTCCATAAAAATAACAATATAAAGAATATGCCAGCTTTCAGCTTTCTGTTGGTACAGAATTAACAATTGGATACACAGAGACACACCTTCACACAGTGTTCCCAAACACACACTGGGCTTTGGGGCTGCAGGGGTGAATAAGCGCTGGCTACGCTCTCATTTGTTCATTTCATGAAGACACAGGTCAGTTGTAGCCTGCATGGAGAGTGGGGCAGGGAGAAGAAGGTCCTAGAAAGTATGGTGTGGGCTCCTTCAAATTGCATCTTCAGACACTAGTAGAGTGAGACCATGTATGTGAAGAACTTTAATTGAGAGCAGAAGGCACACAGTACAGGTAAGAGTCCGGGTCAGGGGCTCATAACCTAGTGCCAAGAACAGGAATGCTGACTGGGGCAGGGTGGGGGGTGAGAGGTGGAGGATAGAATTTCTTTTACCACACATGGTACCACAACAGCATCCTCAGGATGGCAGTGAAGATCCAAGCCAGGGCCTAGGGTGCCATCTTTCTTTTTGTCATCAGGGTCTGTGGGAAAAGTCATGGGCCCCATCATGCCCTTGAAGATGCCCTCCCAAACCTTCCTTGAATAGAAGGCAGAGAGGAAATTCTTTCTACTCCCCTTCCCAGCCAAACCTTACCATAGATCAGCTCCACAGTGGCAATTCTATCTAAAATGTCTTCTCCGGGCTCTTTGAACTCTTCTTCCCTGGAGCTTGGCTGGTGGAAGTAAATCACAAGGTGGGAGTGGGCTTTGAAAGATATACCTATCCATGGACCCCATGCACCCACTGCTGCTCTGCCGTGATGTAACTAATCTATGATCCTGCTGTCGTGAACTGAAGTCCCTCCAAAATCATGATCCAAAATAAGCCACTTCCCCCTTAAGTTGACTCTGTCATGTCCTTTGCCAATAGTGATATGAAAAATGGATGATGTGTCACCTCTATTAAGCTCCTAGAAGGCAGCTCTGGGGCACAGACTAGTAAAGTCTGAATTAATTCATGGGATTGACATGAATTAATAACCTCAAATCAAAAAAAAAAAAAAAAAAAAAAAAAAAAAACACTCAAATCTAAAAAAATGTCATACATGTTTTGAAGGATGCTTAACGGTCACATGGTCTGGTTTAGCTCTGCCCACTGGTGAGCACTGGAGGATGCAAGCAGAAACAATTCAGTCCATGGTGAGGAGGACCCTTCAGCCTCCCAAGGGCAACTGTGTGCAGTGTGTGGCTCTTGCCCACACTTTGCTATTGGGATGTGAGTGGACCCATCCCCTATAGGACCACACCTATCAGGACAGCTGAGTAGGCAGCTTTACCTGATCCATAGTCCTTTGTTGAAGGACTCAAATAAATCACACATCTCAACACAAATGCAGCCTTTGGGAAAAATCCATCCAGGCTCTTGAGTTCTCATTTCCAATGATCCTCAGGAAGTTATTGGAAAAATCAAAACACTGTGTTTCCAACTGCCGCTCAAGACTCACCAAGTTCAAACGCTTGCCGTAAATCCAGAGTGCAAAAGGCATTTTTCAAAAGTTTATTGTTCCCCAAATGACAATAATGCCATATTGACCAACTTCAGGGGCACCCTGGGAGTCTGGGGAAAAAAAACAGTCAAGCAAGCAAGCTCTTTAGCTGACAACACACACACACACACACACACACACACACACACACACACACCAAAAGAGAAAGTTTGTGAAATTGACAGTCCCGTTTAAGTTCACAGCCTTTTCTGTTTTGACAGCATGTTTGTTTGCAGGTCTCTATGTGATGCCACTGGGTGTTGGAAGCACCTGTTCCTTACAGCTCTGGCCTCTGGCTTCAATATCACTTTCCCAGTCAGCCCTTCAAGCAGCTGCCAAGATAGAGACTTGCAAAAATTCTTGCAACAGGCATTTATTAGGCAGCTACTATAGACCAGATCCTGAAGATTCAACAATGGGAAAACAAATAAATAAAACTTCTGCATTCATTCATGGGTGGCAAGGTTAACAGAACATCAGTAAGGAAGATACAACACAGGTCAAACACTGTGTGTGCCAAGCTTTAATTGTTGGATGCTGACAGCAAAACTGGGTTAGCCTGGGCCAGAGATATGGAGCAGCAAGCAATCTATCTCCCTCCCCTTTGATCCCCACAGTGTCCCACCCAGTCACAGCTTCCCTGGAAGTGAACAGGGTATTATATGACATGGGCTCTGAGATGCCTTTGTCCTTTTGATTTCATCCAGTACAGCTGACCCATAGTGGGACAAGATGAAGGCACGGCCTCTTCTCCTCTACCTCTGTTTAAGGTAATTTACACCTTGACATGATAAAGTCTTCCAAACAATGGGGAGCAAGCTCCAGCAGATTTTCTAAATATATGGTGAATTTTTCCCTCAGAGCAATAAAGAGCGAGTAAATCACAAGTATTAGTCACTGTGTTAGCCTGGGCTGAGAAACTTGTCTGAGTGTGATGTCACTGTGTTAGCCTGGGCTGGGGAGCTTGTCTGAGTGTGATATACTGTGTTAGCCTGGGCTGGGGAGCTTGTCTAAGTGTGATATCAGTGTGTTAGCCTGGGCTGGGTGGGGAACTTGTCTGAATGTGATATTACTGTGTTAGCCTGGGCTGGCTGAGGAGCTTGTCTGAGTGTGATGTCATTGTGTTAGCCTGGGCTGGGTGAGGAGCTTGTCTGAGTGTGATACACTGTTAGCCTGGACTGGGGAGCTTGTCTGAGTGTGATACACTGTGTTAGCCTGGGCTGGGGAGCTTGTCTGAGTGTGATATCAGTGTGTTAGCCTGGGCTGGGGAGCTTGTCTGAGTGTGATACACTGTGTTAGCCTGGGCTGGGGAGCTTGTCTGAGTGTGATACACTGTGTTAGCCTGGGCTGGGGAGCTTGTCTGAGTGTGATACACTGTGTTAGCCTGGGCTGGGGAGCTTGTCTGAGTGTGATATCAGTGTGTTAGCCTGGGCTGGAGAGCTTGTCTGAGTGTGAGGGAGGTGGTGCTGGTCTAGTTCTGCTTCTGCCCTCTAAATATCCAGGCACCTTTGTGCACTGCTTATCAAGGCCAGGTAGGTTTGCAGGAATTCAGCTGGCTTGCGTGCCGGGTAGAAACAGCCTTTACTTGTGGGTTTCAGTGAAACAGCTCTTCTTTATTGGGGTATCGAAGCTCTATCAACCCTGGGAAGTGGGTAGGGGTTTTTCAGGATGAGTGTACACCATTGGCTGGGGCTGAGGTGTTGGGAACGCTTCATTTGCATGAAGAGGAATTCCAGGTGCTTGCTGGACATATCCTTACAGGGAGAGAGGATGTTAAACCTATAATTTGGCCACCAGGCTATGCAACTACCTCAAGGATGGCAGAAGTGGGGGTCGTACAGGCTACATGCACTTGGACATGCAGACGCAGAACAAAGAGGAAGATAGTCCTAACTCTTTCTCTGGACTGGGTCCCCAAGTCACACTGCTTTCGGGCCCCACAAGGTGGGCTGGGAGAGAAAGGTTGGTGTGAGGACCTGAAACCATCACCTGATGGAGCTGGCAGAGGGGATATCGATGTCGGGCATAAGTGGCCCGACTAGCACTGAGGAGCAGGTCTTCTGGGGAACATGTGAATGGGGCAGGTTTGGGGGTTGGGTGGGGTGGGGTGGGGGTGGGACTCAGAACATGAGCTTGAACCCCGATCCTGTTTTCTGTTAGCTGTGTGCTGAACCTTCGTGCTCCCCAAGAGCAAGCACTCTTGGCTGCTGTGGTAAAAAGAGGCTGTGAACAGTGAAGGAATTAATGACTATGGTGCTCCCACTGTAGCCTCAGGAGTGTGGGTCCTTTATGCTGTGCAGAATCTCCACATACACATCACAGCTGTAGAGACTCACGGGGCATCCTTCAGTCATCCAGTGTTAGTCATCTAATCTTTCCTCTCTGTCTCTCTGTCTCTCTGTCTCTCTGTCACAGTCATGTTCCCTCCCTTTTGTGTCTCTATAAACCTCAGTTGGTTTTTAGTATGGGTAGGGGAATAGGGTTGCCTGTAGGGGTTGTTTGAGCATATGGGGAGAGTTTGTGCATGCTCTGAGGGCTTGAACATGTTGTGAGGGGGCTTTGAGTGGGCTTGAGGATGTTGGGGGGTTGGGTGCAGGGGTAGAGTGTGTAGGGGGGTGTTTGAGTGTGGGTATGGGTGTTTGCCTGTGTGTGCAGGTGTTGGAGTGTGTGTAAGAGGGGTTGCATGCGTGGTTGCGTATTGTGTATGTTTGTCTATGGCTGTGACTCTGTACATTTAAGTCTTTTTATCTTTCAATGTTTGTTTCCTTTTTCCCTTCCACCCATCTCTTTCTGTCTCCATCTCTATCCTGCTTCTCCCATTCTCACTCCTGAGAGTCAGAAGTGACCTGCTGACTCTCACGGTTCCGTTTGTTATAAGGAAAACACTGAACAGTCATTCCTTGCTCCTGCGAGGAGCCTGACAGCTGGAGCAAACAATGAGAAATTCAGAATTAATTGGACACTGATTATTTGCCAGGGGGGAAATGCTGAGATATATATACATATATGAAACAAAAGCCAGCCTAGCAACGGTGACTACCGCTGCACATAGCAACAAAGCAGTCCTAATGAAGCGTGACAATGGCAGCCTGGAGCTGACAACGGCCAGTACACACTGAAAAGAAGAAAAACAAATGCTTGGGCTGCTCAGGAGCCGAGGCAGTTTATGGGGTGACACGCCACACCCACAGCAGGTCAGCCACAGTCCTCTGAAACCTGCATACCAGAGGCGGGAGACATGAACCGCATGCCCTACCCACACACCTCCATTCATTCAGTTTTCATGGAAACAACTGGAAACACTAACCTAGGTACGGGGGGTGGGGGGTGGGGGGGGGAGACACGAGCCAGACTCAGTCCCCATGCTCAAATATTGACCAGTTTGGACTGGAGGGAAGATCAAACAGATAAGGAGCTGCAATGCTTTAGCAGAGCTGCAGCATCAGCAACCACAGAGACCTGTCAGAAGAGGATGGGATCGGTTAGGGGAAGGCAGAAGGACAAGCATGAATGAAACAGCACACATTGCATGAGAGAAGAAAGGACCTGAAGGCAGAGGATCAAGAAACTGGGCTTCAGACGGGTCCTCAGAAGGTTAGCTGCATTCGCCGTATGATCTAGCAGTTAGTTCTCTTTGGTTTGTACCAGAGAGAGTTAAACATGAGACTTAAAAGAATGATCATCACCAACACGGCCCATAATAGCCAAAGTTGGACACACTCAAGTGCCCAAGAGCTGATGAACGGATGAACAAAATTAATATGCATATGCAATGGAATATATTTGTTCACAGAATGAATTAAGTATGCATTTATTTTAAAATCAACATGGAGGAACATCATGGCCAGCAAAAGAAAACAGTCACAGATACCGCATTATGGGATCCTATCCACAGGAAATGCCCAGAAGACACAAGTCCATAAGGACAGAAAGAGAAAGGAGGGAGTAACAGAGACAGATGGGATTCCTTTTGGGAAGAGTAGAAATGCCTTGGAAATAAACAGAGGTGAGGGGCAATGGCTGTACACACTGGATAAGTATGAAATGCCCCAAATCATATGTTTTAAAATACATAAAGGATAATTTTATGTGCTATGATTTGGACCCAATTAAATAAAATAAGAATAAAGAAGGCACAGGTTGGGAGATGGTGGGAGACTGAATTTGCTGAGGCCATGGCTACCTCTGGCTTTGCCATAGGGGTGCAGAGGGACCTTCAGATGTTCGACCATGGGGGTGATCTCACACTTTGAGGTTTCAGGTCACCTCAAAGGCCACACAGAGAAAGGACTTGAGATCTCAGCAGTGGCAGTGAGAGCTGGGGACTGAGGTCAGACGGGAGCACTTTAAGGGGTGTCAGAGTAGCAAGCAGGTAACTGGTAGGTGGATTTGGAGGACAGACCTGGACATACAGAAGAAATACCTTAGCCTAGAAAAGCCCCTTGAAAAGCTTGAGGAAAGCAAGATTTCTGTGTCTCCCCCAAAGCCCTGCTTTCACATTCCCAGGAGAGGCCTGCGGGGACATGAATGGAGTCCTTGTGCCCCTTTGCCTGATGTTCAGGACATGTCACGCCCCATCACAGCAGCATACTCCAACAGAGGCTCTCAGAGCTTTCTGTTTCCTCCAGGGCCTTGCCAGGTCTGAACTTTAAAGACCTGCTTTAATTAGCTCCATCTCCGTGTGCCGCGCTGGGCGTTATCTCCACCTCAGCTGGCTTCTTTACTTTGCTTCTCGCCTATTGACTTCCAGAAACTCTGCCAGCCACATTGCGGCTCTGATTAGAGGTTCATGAAAAGCAAAGCAGGCTTTCTGAAGCACAGAGCCCTTCCCCTGGAGAGAGGAATGAAGGCTGCAGTGTGGGTGCTGGGCTGACTGTTCTGACAATCCAGGATGCCTCTCTACATCCCCCAAACTAGCCCTAAGCCACACATGCCCCTCCCTGACTCTGACTGTGACTGACTACCTTGAAGGAATTGGCATAAGATAGGCCAGAGTTCCAGCTGGTAAGGAGTAGAAAGAAACCAGGCATCTGCATGGAGATTTTAAGAAGTTAGTGGCCTAGGATAAAGAGGTACCAGGGCAGGACACCGGAATGTGACAGAGAAGGGACCCTATGGTACAAAGCAAGCTAATCGTTGTCAAAACGAACCCCATATGCCAACATCTGCATCATCCATGTATCAGCTTCACCGTGGCTTTGTCATTTCATGTACACACCTGGCAATTCATCCAGCCAGGCAGTTATCCCTTACCAGGTGCCCTCTCTGTGCTGGTAATGGTACCTTCGTTCAGCAGAATACAATGTGGGATGATCAAAACAGAAATAGACTAGAGTCATGTGACCAGCAGCTTCCAGCACTCCGTAGAATTAAAACATGCATAAAATTTGAGATCAGACCAAACTTAAAAGGCCTGGAGCCTTAGAAGAAGTACACGCTGATTTCAGACTGAAGATGGGGTCCCTGAGATGTGGCCATTGCCAATGGGATATAGCATGACAAAAGACCCTGATGAGAACCCTTGCACAATTCACAAATGTACCAACAAAAAGAATCCTGACTCTGCCTCTTCTACGAAGGATGGGACAGTTTTAGATTCCTGCTACCTGGGCCCAGGACTATTCTGAACACTTTACTAAGAGCTGAGTCTGCAGTGGAGCAAGGGCTGAGCCCTAGATGAGAAGCTAGAAGGGAGGCAGCAACTGAGGCTCAGGGGTCTGAGGTTTAGGGCCCCATCTTAACTTAGACAATGCTGTAGCTTCAGTCTCTGACCACATACAGGGCATACAGACACAGCCAGGGACCACATGTGGGTCTGGAAGTTAGTTGGGTTTTTAGTCCTATGCACCAAAGATAGGATGAGTCAGTGCCTCAATTTGCTTAGCACTCAAAAAAATCTAAAACCAGGTGGACTGCAGCAGGCTGCTGCCGATTTAAATTTGTTAAAGACCCTAATATCCAGAGGACATCATCCTCCTACAAGAGATGGTGGTGCTTAGGGGAAGAAGGGCCACTTCCTGAGTTCTAATGCACTCTGAATTATGCCCAGAGCTCCCGGTGACTGCTTATATCATGTTTGAAGACACTGCAATAAGTTTCACACCTCCATGCTCATTGGGTTCTTAATACTGTGGAGATGAATTCAGAAGAACTGAGTTGCCAGGAGCCAGGAGCCCTCATCAGTGCTCTCCTGGGTTTTGGGGTTCCCAACACCCCAGGGAGGAAAACAGAATGATAACAGGCCATGAAAGTTCATACTTGGTTATATATCACTTGTCTTGAGTCATTTAGTTAATGGCCCAAACAGAGTGACACTCATATCTCCAAACTCCAGTCTGACTGTTCTGACCACTGTATCATGCATCTCCTGGGGAAAGGGATGAGCTGAGACTATACTTCAGTTACCAGCAGGAAGTGCTCAAGAGCAGAGCCAGGATTCAGTGGCTGTCATGTACCCCTTAAGGAGGTGATTGGACCTTCATTTGCTGTGCAATGGAGACTTGTATCAAGGAGCCAGGTGGATTGAGTCACTCCCTGTCTCAGACTTAAACAAAGCAGCATCCTCCATCTGGAAAGCTCTCTGGGGGCTGGAGAGATGGCTCCAGGGTAAGAACATTTAGTACTCTTAGTTCCTAGAGCACACTTTCAACAGCTCACAACTGCCTATAACATCAGATCTAGGGCTACAACGCCCTTCTCTAGTCTTCAAGGGCACCTGTACTACCATGCACATACCCCAAACACACACACACACACACACACACACACACACACACACACACACACACACGTATATATGTATGTATGTTTTTAGAACTAAGTCTAAAAAAAATAAAAGAAGAAAAGAAAGCTCTCTGGTGATGAATTTAATATAGTCAGGGATATCACTATTTCTCTATTAGAAATTTACCAGTATTTTTTCCTTTGGTGCTTAGCGTAAACCCTATCTTTTTTACTTCTTCGAGAATATTTGATGCAGCTGGAAATAATAAGTAAAATCAGTCCCAGAAAGAAATACCATGTTTCCTCTCATTTATGGGTCCTAGACTTTATGAATTCATATCATTACATATGTATAGATAATGAAAAGATAGAGCCAAATTGTCTAGAGTAACAAAGGGCACTAATGGGAGGATGTAGGGAGGGAGAGGAAACACAGTCAACATATATATTTCATGAAAAGGCCTTATGTAACTCAGTATAATAAAATGCAAAGTCCTAAAAGTTTTTGATGCTCCTTGTCTGTCTTCCAAGTACATGGTAAGTATTTCATGCCCATTTGTAACGTTCTGACTTTGTGAACATTAAATCTAGGTGTGAAGCTGAACACTGCTCTTGCTCTCTATAGCCCAGCACCTGCAGCTAAGTGGTCTTCCCTTTCCCTATGGTCCACACATGGCAGAGAATCACCGAAACCATACAGATCACTACCCATTCACCGCCACCTTTGGGGCTGAGTTCCAAGACGCACGTGCAAGTGGAAAGACATGTTTCCTTTACTATTATACTGAGAGAAGAGCCTGTGTTCCTGTGGTCAGAAGAAAGGGACATAGATGCAGATGAGCCACTAGCTGTGTCCTACACAAGGGGTCAGAGGCATGGTATTGCCCAGGCATCTGCCATCCTGGCATAATTTGGGAATAGCCTCATAATCTATCCTCCAGCAGTGGAGTCTGATGCCACCACAGGATCTTCAGAACACAGAAGCAAGGAAGAAAGAATAGAGCTCCCCAAACCCCTGTGCTTCCTCTTTAAACAAATCCTCAGATCCCAGACAAGCCACCGTAACACTTCCCAGTAGCTGGAGGACCAGCCGGTTGCCACACATGCTGCTGGCCAAGAGGAGGAGAAGGGGATGCTACAATTCAGGATGTCTCACGGAAACTGTAGGAAAGGTCACAGTGGAATGAATTACAGAGATTAAAAGAATTCCCAGGTCTTTGGAGGTCACACCTGCACCTCAGCCTCTCAGTTTTCTCTTTAATCATCAGTCTCTAATTCTAGAACATAAAATTACAAGCTCATTGATAATGATCGGTGATTTACTGAAGGAAGCCCAGCCCTAATTAAGAGCAGAAGCTGACACTGCTTTTCAACTTCCTACCGAAGTCCAGCAAGGAAATTACCTGGTTCTGCAGAGCAAATAACACCAGCGGGCATACAAGGGGCCTCGGTTACCTGATGAATGTGTGCTTGGCCATGTTAATATGCAGAGAGAGTTGCTTCGAGTGTTAGCAATTTGCTCGTAATTGGGACATTGACAGACACCTCAGAAAGCAGCTGAGCTGGTACCTGAGCAAAGAGCTGCATTATCTGTTCTTGGGAGATGAAGACATGCAGGCAAAATCTACGGGCAGCTCACAGTAGCTGCCCCAGGTCAGACGTCAAGGGTCAGGTTGCAGCTAGATTCTGATTCTTTGATGAAGATCAAGGGTCAGATCTAAATCAGTGTTCAGCCTATGGCCAATGAGAGGTGAGTTCAAGCCTGGGGTAAAAAAACTGAGATCCAGACAGAGTGTCCATCGAGTACTCAGTCAGGTTGAGTTTCCATCAGGGACTCGGGCTCAGACTGAGCCTCCCTGCCTTCCTCTCATGCCCTGAAGCATTTTTCTGTACTTCTCATCCTCTCTACTTCTTTCCTCTGATTACAGACATGGAGGCACTGGAAACTGACCTCCCAATCTTGGACTGTGCAAAGGAGCCTCTTCAGGCATTTTTAGGTAGAGGCTTTACCTGCTTGTGAGCTCTGGTATCTCTAGGACATGTTGTGACCTGCCAGGAATCATCACCAATGAACAGCGGAGGGCAGATTGGTTTGCACAGCTCTCACTAAGGAATCCCACACTCCATTACCCTCCCCCTTCCCTCATGCCCATATCAGTCAGCATGGTACTGCAGATCTTGGCAGAACAGTCATTGGTCACATCAGGGAGTCAGTATGAGTGATAGGTTCTTCCAAAGCTACACTAGGGTGGTCTTCTCGGGAATAGACTCTTGGTACTCAAAGCAGACAAGATGCTAGGAGCAGAGTTTCCTTTACACCCAGAGCCATCAACCCATGTTTCTTGGGTCTGTCTAGGGGTTCCAACCTAGAAATGAGTAGATGACCACATGCATGCTGCATCCCGATAGACTGACTAAGTGTCCTATCTGCTAGGGGAAAAGGTTCTCTCTTAGGATAAAGAACTTCCAGTGCTGAGAATCTTTGAGCAAATTGGGAAGGCTGGTTACAGTAGAGTCCCTGGACCTTAGATTACCTTATTCTTGGGAACCATGACTGTCCTGAACACACTTCCTCAGCCACCAAAGCTTTGACAGAGATGTCAGCTGTGTCAATTTTCAGGTGTGCTGGCAGACAGATGTTTCTGCATCTATGTGGAGTTAGTGCTGTTCCTAGGTTTGTTTTGGTTTGGAAATATTATTGACTTTAGCAACTGATGCTCAACAATAGCCATGATGGCCAAGGCCTTTTGTCAGGAATCTGGCATTTGCTCTCTGGTAACAGTAAACAGCAGTGCCATTATTTTAACAGCAGTTAAAATGTATGGAAAGCTTGTTACCTGCCGGGTGTCTTGTTAGTTCCTGCATGCAAAGTTACAGGCAATCCTCAGACCTGATGAGAAAAGTGCTATTTCAGCCACACTTACAGATGAAGAAGTGAAGGTTAGAGAGATGGAGTCACTCACTAAAGCCAAAGAATGTGGAGGTGCATGACTATCCAGAGAGCTCTGGTGTCCTCGGGTGGTATGTACTGCCTCTATGTATGACAGAGGATGTGGCCCAGTTTCAGTTTGAGTCAGCCTCTAGTTTCATCAAATGGGCCAACCTCAAGGTTCTAGATATCTGTTTACACAGAGGATGGAGGAGCTTTGTAAAGATTAAAACTTTGAGCTCTGTCAGGGTCTTGCTCAGAAAGCCCTTCCCTGTGCCTTTAGGTTCATCCAAACCCCCTACTTTCTCCTCTATCAGGTTCAGGGTACCGGGTCTCATGCTGAGGTTCTCGATTATTGACAAATAATTTATTTATTTGTCAATATTAAAATATTGACATGACAACTACTAATGGACAAATGTGACCACACAAACCCTAAAATATCCTCACAGCAGAGGACACCATCATTCAAATGAAGAGATGGCTTGCAGAATAGAAAAAATGCCTTGCTAGCTACACATGAGACAGAGGATTGGTATCTAGAATACACAGGGAACTCAAAGAAAGCTAAACATCAAGTAAACAGAAAAGCCAATGGAAAAATATGGCATGGAATTGAACAAATAGTTCTCAAAAAATGAGATAGAAATGACTGAAAAATTTCTTTAAAAATAGCAATCAGGGAAACATAAATTAAAACTACTTTGAGATTTCATCTTCCTCAAGTCAGAATGGCAAGGTTTAAAAAAATGATGGAAAATGCTATCACAGTTGTCAGGGAAAAGGGACACTTGTTTCCTGTGGACCTGCATGCTGGTGTAACCACTTTGGAAATTAGTGTGGATGTTCCTCAAAAATTGCCAGGAAATGGGAACAGACTAGATGTCCATCAGTGGATGGTTATATTATAAAAATGTGATACATTTACACAATATAATATTGCTCAACTGCTAAGAAAAAATGAAATTCATAGCTAAATGGATGAAACTAGAAACATTACCTTGATTGAGGCAACCCAGACCCAGAAAGACAAACATTGTATGTTTTTCTCTCATTTATAAGTGCTACCTTTGAATCTTCAGATTTTTGTGTCTCATTTGGAATATCCATAGAGGTCAGGAGATTAGTGACAAGCCATGGGAAGGGGTGTCTGTCAGGGTAGGGAAGGTAGAACACAGTGATATAAAAGGAAAATGGGGGATAATAGAACAGAAAGGGTTAAATGCGTTGGAGGATGGGAGAGCATGGTAAAGGAGGAGCTACAGGGAGGAATAACTACCACTCAAGGCCTTCTGGTAAAGTCATATGCTGCTGTAATATGCAAGACTGATGCTGTAGAATCTTCCTGAAACATAAACATCTACTTATGTTCAAAGAGCCTAAATATAGTTACCCTAAAATGAGACAACAAAGACTACTAGACACCACATGCTAACAAATAAAAGTCTCAATGTCAAGAATGATTTACCTCTATTGCATTTGTTGGAAATGGATTCCCCTAGGCCCCCAAATATTAGATGCTATCGCCATTGATATTGAATTACTCTCCAGAACTTGATGGTATGATGGCTAATCTTGGCTGTCAGCTTGATCACATCTGGAATAAACTAAAACCCAAGCAGCTAGGCAAACTTATGAGAAATTTGGTTTATTAGATCATTTGAGGTGAAAGGATCCACACTAAATCGGAGTATACCATCTGGTGGCAAAACACATGAAAGAACAGAAAAGGGAAATTTTGCTTTTGGCCTGCTTGCCCCTACTCTTGATGGATGGCAAGTTCATGTAAGCTGTTGCTTTAGCCAATATTAAATCCAACTTTTTCAGGATTCCAACTAAGATAAAAAATGAGCAGCTTTCTAGGAATCCTCCAGAACTTCCAGCACCAGACTGGGGCTCCTGAGACCACCGGCCTTGTGGACTGAATAACTACTAGATTCTTGACCTTCCTGTCATGAGACAACCATTGTTGGACAGCCTGGACCACAACCTGTAAGCCATTCTAGTAAAGTGTGTGTGTGTGTGTGTGCGTGTGTGTGTGTGTGTGTGTGTGTGTGTGTGTGTGTGTGTGCCTTGAGAGCTACAGTAATAAACTCACTGGTGCAAATAGTGGCACAAATGTTGCAGGAGTAACGAGCCACTTTCTGGTTGGATTTAAGGCTCAATCCACAAGATGAAATTCAAAAGATGGATCTACAAAATGAGAAACAGACTTCTCATTACATCCATAGATTAGTGCATCCCTCAAACGTCATCAGTAGAAGAACACAGAGACTTACACTGACCAAGGCCTAAATGGAACATCTACATTACATTTACCTCCTCCCACAAGGCTCAAGAATCATTTTGGATAAGAGTGTGAAAGACAAGATGGTGGATGACTGTTAGAAAATGGTTTGTGGACACAATGGGAGCAGTTCCACATCTACAGCAGTGTTGTGACAGCATGATAAGACTGGTGCTAGATAAGATCAAGCTAGACAAAGTCCCAGCATGGAGAGGACAAGTGAGCACAAAAATCCTACCTCCACCTGAAGAGCAACTGGTAAGAGATAATCATGGAGAGAGGGAAGATTAATTTTTTTAAGGGTGTGATCTCTGGCCAGTCTTAATATGCTCCAGTAAATTGCCACACACCTAAAAGTATATAGGCAGCATTATACTGAACTCAATGTATGAGTTTTGATTTTAAATGAGAACACAGCTGAAGAAATGCCTCATCAGTTAACAGCATATGCTGCTCTCTTGCAGAGGATCTGACTTCAGTTCCAGATACATATGTCAGGTAGCTCACAACTTCTTATGTGGTGGTTTGAATATGCTTGGCCCAGGGAGTGGCACTATTAGGAGGTGTGACCTTGTTGGAGTAGATGTGGCCTCATTGGAGGAAGTGTGAGCTTTGAGACACTCTTCCTAGTTGCCTGAAAACACTCTGTTCCTGGGTTTCTTTCAATGAAGATGTAGAACTCTCAGTTCCTTCAGTGCCATGCCTGCCTAAATGCTGCCATGCTCCCACCTTGATGATAATCAACTGAACCTCTGAACCTGTAAGCCAGCCCCAACTAAATGTTGTCCTTTCTAAGAGTTGCCTTGGTCATGGTGTCTGTTCACAGCAATGGAAAGCCTAACTAAGACATGTTGTAACTCAAGCTCCAGGAAATTCTGACATGGCATTGCTGGTTTCCATGGGCACCTACCATATCTGTGCACACATATACACACGTATATGCATACATACACATGATTTAAAAATAATTTTTAAAAAAAGCTTTAAAAACTGAGAACAGAAAGTTGGGTGGATATAAGATAGGAGGAGTGGGTCTGGGAGGAGGTGTGGAAGAGGAACAAAATGATCAAAATAAACTGTATGAAGTTCTTTTAAAAATTAATAAAAATAAGTTGAAGAGTAACAATGAGGATACCTAGTATAGATCTCTTGCCTCTACATGTAAAGTAAGGTAAGGTAAGGTAAGGTAAGGTAAGGTAAGGTAAAATAAAATAAAATAAAATAAAATAAAATAAAATAAAGTAAACAGATCCTGGAGACATAGCTCAGTGGGTAAGAGAACTTGCTGATCTTGCTGAGGAGACAGGTTTTGTCAGCACCCACACAATGGCAGCTCACAACCATCAGTAACTCCAGTCCTAGGGGACCTGATACCCTCTTCTGACATCTGTAGGGACTAGGCACACATGTAGTACACAGACATACATGCATGCAAAACATTCATACACATAAAATAAGAACATTTTAAAAATACTAAAACAAAAGAAAACAAACACCAACTTGAGCTCACGTTGTCAGCCACCTCCTATCATTACCTTTCAGACACAGCCACTGACACCCCACAGCCTGTAGGGTGCGAGTGACTGTAGTGCCTTCCCACCATTGTCAAGGAAGGAGACCATGTGGGAATCACTTTGGAGAAACTGAGGTTCCGTCATTTCCCCCAAGGCTGTCAATAACCACATTACTCCTTTGCTCTATTTTCTTACTATTTCTAAATATGTCTGTGGCTCGAGCTGTAGCACCACTGTACCTTCTTGACCCGTCCCATCCACAGCTATGGCTTTGTCTTCTGTAGCTTCTGAGGACTCAATCGTCCTTGTGTTGCCCTCAGCCATGAGGAGAGGGGTGGCAGGGTGACTCACAGGCTTCTTGTCCCTTTGTTGCCAAGTTTATAAGTGTTCTGCATTGTCTCCTGGAGCTCGAAGCTATGTCCCGTGAAAACCCTTAAAGTATCACACTTAGGTTGACCTTTCCCCTCCCTGTCTCTCCTTCTTAACCTTACCTGAGATCATCCTCCAGGTAAACGAAGAAACTCAGGCCTGTGTCTTAGCAACTCCTTCTAGCACAGTACTAGAACAAAGTAAATAACAAAATAAACAAGTTATTTTGCTAAAACAAAATCATGTTTCTTAGACAAAATTTGGAAAATATGTTTAAAATACTTGACTCCCCTTATCAAGCCTTGTGATATAATATATATATATATATATATATATATATATATATATATATATATTATATACCAGGTACTCTGCCTTGTGGTATATACCTCTTATATACCAGGTACTCTGTCTTGTGGTATATACCTCTTATATAACAGTTATTCTGCTACACTTGGAAATGAAAAATAAGAATAGTCTCTGATGTCATAAAATTTAATTTGTATCTCATGAATTAGAATAACTTGTGTTGGTTACTAATATAAACATATGTGTGTGTGTGTGTGTGTGTGTGTGTGTGTGTGTTTTCTTGCAATTTCTTGCAATGACATTGATGTACACACACACATCTTGCCAAATAATCTGAGTCTGTATTTCTCTCATTGTGTTACAAGCATTTTCTTGAGTCCTAATTTGCCCTTTAAACATGAGTTTTAATGGCTCTGGATGTCTCCCCCTATGCACTACCATTATTTTGCCATTTCCCAACAGTTTTCAATGTTTCATGATTGCAGATAACACCATGATAAACATTAATGAGATCCCAGCTAGGCTGCGATACAATCATGTGAACATTCCAGAAAAAAAATCACCCTGCTGTTCCTGCAGAGGCTGATTAAAGGAAGGTAGAAACAAGCGGGGAGACATGTGAGCCAGTAGGAGCATTTCAGGCCATTGAGAGTGAACCCTAAGTCAGGGCTGACTGAGGATGAAGGCTGCAGGAGAGAGGAAAAGTAAGACAAAGCCAAGCCTTGGGGAGCCCCCTGCCTCCACTTCACCTCTTTTTAAGGCACTCTCATGCACACCATTTTCCCTTTGACTTCCATACTTAGTTGTCATCCCTGTCAAGATTTTATTCTATCCCTTCAGATTCTCCGTGAGACCTGGTACAGGTTTAAACACCTATTAGTGAGATGTCCTTCCTCCTTTAATAAAACTGGGAGTACATGATGCTTACTAAAACAGCCATTAGGGTTCAAAAGCAATATAGCACGCCACCTGGGAGGGTGCTATATAACTAAGAATCATCCCTAGGACACTTAAATGTGATGGAGCTGGTTATTTCAGAAGGAACAGACTTACTCTTTTTCTTTCATTCAACCCAGACATGGCAATCATCTCTACTCTGTCTATAGACACTCCACATGTCTATAGCCATGACCTGGAAGTGGCCCTGGTCAGACCACAGTAGCAAAGTGGAGAGTGGGAAGTATCCCTAAAATATCTCCAAGAGGGTGCGAGAGGCCCGGGGCAGGAGTAGATGTTCTAGAACAGTCTTTGAGGAACTCTCGGAAAGGAAGAGAAGGCAATCTTGAGCTGAGAATGAGCATGTAAAACTCAGACTAAGAAGAGATGGCCTTTCAGGACCTAAAGGGATTTTTGTTGAGAGCTGTAGTATCAGCTGAGTCAAAGTTCAGAGACCACATCCCCCAGAGCAGCCAAGACCCTCTACTCACCAGCTCTGTTCCAGACATTGGTGCTAGAGACAGTGGGGAGCAAGACCATGACCCAGGCCAGCATCCTCAAGGCCATTATGATCACTGGCAGAGTAGAAGTGATTGACATGTCTTGGGTCCAAAAAAAGATTGAGTTCTCTCCTGTTCCAGGGGTCTCTGATGTATACAAGCATTTTAGTAACGTTCCAAGAAGCCCAGAAGCCAGGGCTGGAACCTCTTTTCTCTCCCTTACACTCTCCCATTTTACTATAGTTCCCGCTTTATGGCTGTGAAAACTGAGGCCCAGACAGGTAAAGTTAACCAGCTATGTAAGCACCTTTCTTTTCTACCTCCTACTAAGACACTGGTTCTATTGGGTCTGTTGCTGCTGATGTTTTGGGAAATGTTGAGCAATTTTTGGTGATCGTAATTGGGGGAAGGGTATATTACTGATGTCTACTGAGAACAGGATGAAGGATGTTGTCAAATGTCTATGGTGTTACAGCCTTTAACTACAGGAAATGATCAGCCAAGATGGAGGGATGGCTTGGAGGTTAATAACACTTGTTGATCTTGCAGAGGACTGGAGTGGAAATTTCTGGTTGTCTCATGTGATGCAGACGCACATAGCATTTTGCTGAGGCGAGAACTGTGAGAGGACACGTGGTGTTTAGAGAGAGTATAAATAGGACTCAACGGACAGTGATGGAGTGCTTGTACAGCTAGCCTTGCAACACTTCACCGGTCTCAAGTCATTGCTGATTTTCACTTTGTTGAGAGAGGCTTGGCAGAGAACTCCCGGCATACTGGCTGGTCCTGGTTACTCTGTCTGACTTATGCTGATTTGGTGGAGGTCTGGCAGTTTCTGTTGGATGGTGCCACCATTGCAGATGCGTGGTTGGTGACACTTTTGAACGGTACTGTTAGTATCCTGACAACGAAGGTTGGAATTGCCCCCAAAGAACTGCTTCTAAACAGGTCCACACCCCCTTGTCCTATTTACCGTCTTTTCTCCCCTACCTTTGAATGGCGGGCTAGGGGAGTCAAAGTGTTTGAGAACCCTTATTAAAGTAGGTTTTGAAATAAAAATCTAAGCCTACAGAGGACCCAGGTCTGGTTCTCAGCACCCATAAAAGGCAGCTCACAAACACCTAGAACTATATAGTTCCAGGGAAGCCATTACCCTTTTCTGGCTTTGAAAGGTTCCCACATATACATGGTATACATGCATATGCTCAGGCACACACATGCACAGAACATACAATTTTTAAATAAGAATATTTTATGTTGGTAGTATGGAGGCTGACAAACCGTAGCTAGTGTACCCTAAACACCTAGACATAGGCGTTCAGTTCCCTTCCTGCGGCTCTTAGAGTTTACCTGAGTTAACAGCCTGTCTGAGTAGGAAATCCATCTCTAAGCCATTGGATTGACCAAGACCAAAGAAGGCCAGCTATGACCCACGGTCTATGTGTCCTGCAACTAAACCATGAGTCCAAAGATACACAGGGCAGAGAGGGGTAAAGTGGGGCACAGGAGAGATGGAAAGTAGTGGGAAGGACAAACCCAGAGCAGCTCTCCCTCCTCAGCTTCTTCATCAGCTCCTGTAGGGATGCAGAACACAGACAGCTCCTGGAACCGCTTGCCTTCCCCCAAGACAGCACTGAACTAATATTTGCTTTAGCAAATGGCTGAGCTGTTCATCTCCTCTGGCGACTGGGATTTGTTTTCCTTTCAGGAAATCACTGGGGTTCTAAGTCTGAGATGCTGACATCTGGAGGACCAGAGTCTTCATTAAGGCTCAGCGCCCAGGAAAGCATTGCCAGAGATGGTGGGACAGAAACAGAAGGAGGCAGTGACAAAATTGCCTGAGGACCTACTGTATGCTGGCTTTTTTTATATGCTGCTGCACTAATAATAATAATAATAATAATAATAATAATAATAATAATAATAGAAGAATGGTTCAAAAAAAAGAAAGAAAAGAAAATTTCAGTATCAGGAAGCTTATCCAAGGTCACACAACTCCTGAGCGTTGACGAAGGGATTTAAATACTATCAAGGTCTGTTTCTAAGCTCCCCACATGTACAAGTTAGGGCCGTTCCAGTACAGAACTTACAGGTGTCTCGTGCACTCCTGTGATGGGGCAGAGATGAGTCAACTGGACACTGTAGGGTATGGTGGACACTCCTGTAATCCAAGCTCTCAGGAGGTAGTGGCAAGAGAAGAAGTCACATGCAGCTCTGCACACATGGATCCTGTGGGAAATATCTATATTGCAAGTCAAGAAACTCTATTCAAATTGCCCAAAACTGCAAGTATTTATCAGAACATAAACTTGGAAATTCTTTAGGTCAGGTTTCAGGGTTATTTGGAATTCTTGGTCATGATGTCATAAGACACATGGGGCTTTTATTTATTCTCCTTGGCTTCTTCAGCCTCAGGCCTCCTTTATGGTATCAAAATCCCTACAACAATTCCAGGTATGCATTCTGTATCCCATCACCTGAAGGAAAGGATATCCAGCCTTTATAGATCTCTCAGGCTCATGTGGAGCCTCCCTTCTCCTAACCACTGACCACATCTCAATGGTCCAATTTGAATAACACTTTATCTTAAACCAGTCTCTTCACCTGAACGGAAAGCCTTACAATGACTAGCTTAAGCCCAGGTTAATTGAATTAGATACTATAATAAGGGCTAAGATTGGGAAGTATATTCAGTAAAAAGAGATCAGAATCAACTCTTGGCATATTGGGGTTGTCACTCTATATCAGCATGGCCATTACCCATCATCATTTTACCTAAAGTGAGGGATGATGGGAAGGGTGGGGAGGGACTCACTGGGTCTGCCAGAAGCAATAAACAAACTAGCTGGAGGAGGGCCAAGGGTTGGGCAGCTTTCTAGTGTGCATAAGAATTATAATTCATGGTATAAAAAAAGTGTTAGTGAGGCCAGATCAAACATCCTTAATTTGAACACCTGAAATTCAAAATGCCCCACTTCTGAAATAATGTGTTAACACTGATGGCCACAGGTGGAGAGTTCACATGGCATCATGTGACAGGTAAAATTCAATGCGCAGAGGAACCAAAACATTATGTGCAGTTGCCATTGAGTGATACATGTGATAGATATAGATATAGATATAGATATAGATATAGATATAGATATAGATATAGATATAGATATAGAATAAAATATATTAAATGAAATATATTGTGAATGAAATATAAATAAATGGTGTATAGACTTGAGTCTTCACTTCGGGATCTTGCATTATATATAGCATGAATATTTCTAATCCTAAAGGAAATCAAAGCCAACATTTCTACCTCCAAGAATTTTAGATAAAGGCCTATATAATAAATACATGAATAAATGGGAGGAAGAATGGAAAGGCTTCCCTTAAGAACAAAACAGGATATGTTAAATGCCTTGTGAATAAGTCTCCAAGCAAGATTCACCTGTGGATGCTAAAATGGGAGGACAAGCCAAGGACGCCTACAGAACCCCAGCCTCCTCACACAGGCTCTAGATTAAGTTCCAAGGAGAAACTGGTGACATCAGAGTGAAAGAGCCTAGTGGGCCCAGCATCACCAATGATTGACCTAACAGCTTCCCTCACCCCCACATGGCTCCTGATACTATCACTTAACTGATCTTTGTGCCCAAGATGCATAATTTGAATTAATCATGAAAAAAAATCAGGCCAACACAGGTTTGAAGACAGTCTACAGTCAGCTGCCCACTGTAGAGTGAGTGTGATGGCATACTCCTGTAATTCCAGCTCTCAGGAGGCAGAGGCAACAGGAATGCAAGCTCAAATCCATCTTGAGTTACACAGTGAGACCGTGTCTTCTATAATGCAGGTGCCTTTGAAAGGGCTCCAGTCTTTGTGTCTTTTCTTCTTTGTTTTCCAGCTCATGAAGTAAGTAACTGCTGCTATGTGATTCACCAAGATATGCGGCCTCCACATAGATCCAAAGCAACAGGGCCTGTAAAACCGTGTGGACTGGAAACTCCCAACCTGTGAGCCCAAATAAACCTTTCCTCTTTGTTAGTTAATTACCTCTGGGATTTAATTGTAATGGCAGAAGAATGACTAGTAAAGCATACTCCTCGGGCATATGAAGCAAAGCAAGACTAATTAAAGAAAAGCAAGGAGCTGTGATCATGAAATGTCACACAGGATTTTGAGCTGGACTCTGGTCACAGCAGAGACATTAATGGGACCAGCAGGAAATTCTGGAAAGGTCTCCAGTTTAGATAATAGTACTATATGAATGTTAACTGCCTGTCCCTAAAACTGCACTTGCTCATGTCTGATGTTAACATTTAAGAAATCTGGGTGAGGGGTTCTCAGAACTATTTTATACTGTTTCACAAGGACTTTTTTTTTTTTTAAGTCCAGACATGTTCCAACATTAAATGAATGCAAGGTTTTAAATAGACTCTTTTAAAAGTGTCCAATAGACAAACTTCTGTTGTTTGTGCTACAGTATCATCACGTAATACTCCCCCATTATGCCAGAAGCTTTGATACAATGTGTGGCAGTGCCTCATGGTGGTGGTCTGACAAACAGGCATGTTCCAGGAGATCTGAGAGTGTGACACTTACAAGGATTCATCTTCATTGGTGACCTGATTGGACCGAGGATCTTGTCAGGCATTGGTAAATCACACACCTAGGTCATAGGTGTAAGGGGAAGAGCACCCGGAACATGGAAGACACTATCCCATAGGCTGGGCACCTACCTGAGAAGAGTGACAGAAGAGAGGAGAAAGCCAGCTGGCACAAAGCTTTCTTCTGGTTCCTAGCTGTCACGATTCGATTCGGATGTGAGCAGCTCTGCCCTACCACTCCCTCCCCTGAGGAGTGGAGTGGCCAGGAGGAGGCAGCGTAAACCAGGAGAGAACAGAATAGAAGAAGATGACTAAGTCTCAAGAAGGAAGTAGAAAGATGGGCATGGGGTGCACTTTCTGAAGGATTGTTGAGATTTGGTCAGAGGCTCCACATGTTTCTGTCTGGCCTGCCAGACAGTGTTTTCTAAAAGATAAAAAGACAGGAAAGAAAAGAAGACTTAGAAAAATAGATGAAGGGAAAAGAATGGGGAGGCTGGAGAAAGCTGAGGGGGTAGGAATGGAAGACCTGCGAAAAGAACTCAAAAGAAAGCCAGAGAGGGGACACTGGGTTCTGTTAACCTTGAGCAGAAGAAAGGATTCAGTAAAAAGCTATAAGAGAGGGAGGTGGGGATATTGGCTTAGGTGTCCCCAGGCTATTGGCTTCCTGGTCTGTGGAGCACACACCTCTCAACAGAAACAAGGACCAGCATGTTCTCTGAGCCTGGGACACCATCCTCAAGTGTAGTGATGGTATCTTCAGGTCCTCACAGCTGGGGATGGGGATTCAGCTTCTGTGCAGTGGCCCTCACTTGTTCCTCCAGGAACAGAGGGTGAGGTGCTGGCTTCCTTTCATGACTTCCTTCTGTAACCAATGTTTCTCCACACAAATCTGTCTGGCACTTATTATTTTTAAAAAGAAATGTATCAGAATTAATTTTATTTTGAGAATTATCTGAGAATTTCACAGCAGCTCTTGGGAACATCAGTAGGATCCCAGGGGAGTTGCAAACAGAACTGGGAATCCTTCTGCAGCAGACAGGAGCCATCTGCCAGCTTAGGAGCGAGGCTCCCTCTGCCACCAGGAGTCCTTTAGACTCCCAGGGTGTCAGAGTCCCTCTAGAGGTAAATGCCTGTCCTGATTCAGCACTTGGCTATGGCCAGAGCCACAAGCTAGGCAGAGCCCACACCAAGTCAGCCCACAGAGTCACACATTCCACGAGGAGTCTCTGTCCAGCTTTGTTGGCTCCCATCATTTCTGGTGTCAATCTCCTCACCCAGGATCACACCACCTACCTCTACTTGCTTTCTTGAACCAGAGTCAACTCCTTCTGTAGGTCCATGCCTCTTCTTCAGTAACCAACCTCTCACATACGTTGTCATTTTGCAAAATCAAGTTGCCAGTGTGGGGATGAGAACAGGGGTGCTATCCCCAACACACGCTCAAGATTCTGATGTGTTTGACTGTGACTTCTGGAGCACTAGCCAGAAGGACTGGATTCCAGTTTCCAGTAATGCCATGGCTGATGTGCTCTCTGTGGCATATATTGGGGGTGGGTCCATTGAATCCTGGGTCCCATAGATGGATCAGCACCAGAGAAAGAAGCTTAGATGCAGAACTGACAAAAGGATTCTTGCACACAGATTGCTCTCAAGGGAAACTTGCCCCCACAACCCTAAACCCTTAGCCAACTGTGCTTCATACACACACAACTTTTTCCCACTGGGTTTCTGGAGACTGAGGATGTGGGGTGGGGCTGGATAGTTCAGGTGATATCCAGAGAGGCAATCCCAGAAAGATGATTGACAGAACCATAGGGACATCATAGGATGGCCCAGAAATCCATAGACCAAAGACAGATACCTTGAGCGAAGAATCTGGAAGTTCAAGAGGTCCTGAGCATCTAATAGCCTCTTCCCATGGCAAGGGGTGAACCACTCTGATCAACAGGTGGTAGGGCTTACTGAAGACTTCCCTGCTGCCACCAAATCCATACAAATTATACATATGAAAGAAAACATACATGGCCATAGCTGGGACCTAGCTTGCCAGAGTCCTGAACACTGGGGCTGGAGAGGGGACTCGTCTTTAAAAGCACTGGCTGCTCCGCCAGAGGACCACAGAATCCCTAGTATCCACACGGCAGAGCACAACCCACTGTTCCAGAAGATCACAACTCTAGTTCTAGGGGATCTGACAAACGTTGCCGGCTTCATAAGTGTTACACGCATGTGGTTTACAGATGTACATGCAGGCAAAACACCTGCACACACAAAATAAAAGAAATCTTAGCAAATAGAGATTTGAATACCAAGGGATTCTATGTAGAAAGGGAAGGTTTGCAATGCTTTTCCCTTATCTCTGGCCTCACTTACCATGGTTTCAATTGTCCAGAAATCTTTTTTATTTGACTTTTTATTAATTTTTTTAATGAATTTCACATTATCTACCCCAATCCCATTCATCTCCCTGTCCCTTCGTATCTGTCCTCCACCCTTCCAAAACCTCCCTCCCAAAAGAAAAAGTAAAAATTGTGGAATCTGTAGTGTGTCACAGTGTGTCCTACAGTATACCCCTTTGTCCACACTTCTCTGCTTGCAAATGTTCACTGCAATGAGCCATTGGTCTGGATCAAGGCCTCTGGCTTCTGCTACACTATCAATATTGGATCCTACATGGACTCCTCTTGGATATCCTGTTGTTGCCATGTGCCATGGAGATCCTGCAGCTTTGGGTCTGTAGGACCAGCTCCTTCACACACTCCAGCAGTTCATGGATGGGGTAGATGTTGGGATGGGCTAACTTGAAGTCCTGGGTCTCCGTGGTAGCTAAACTGATGATCTCAAGAGCTGTCTAGAAGCCACACCACCAGGGTGAGCTTTTCAGCACTGTCCTGGCTAGCTCACCCAAGGATGCAGGTAGCCATCTCTCCTACTCTCATGCCCTCAGAGCTGACTCATCTGCACCCACACCAGTAGTGCCAGCTCTACTGTGCTGCCCAGGTGAGGTGTAGGGCCTGCTCTCTCAAGGGCTGCAGCCAGTGAGAGGCTTTCCGGCTCTAGTTCTCCTGCTTTCATGACCCCGAGGCCAGCTCTCCCCACTGCCGCAAATGGCAGGGGGAGAGGAAGGTAGCTTCACCCTCCACCATACAGCATACAAGTGGTAAGGCCAGCTCTCCCATGCTTGGGGCTAGCTCATTTGTAACCCTGCAACCAGAGCCAGCTTTATTGTGCTGCCCAGGCAAGGTGCAGGACCAACTCTCTCAAGGGCTGCAGCTGATGGGGGGTGGAGCCAGCTCTCCTGCTCTCATGTCTTCACTACCAGCTCTCCCAAGCAAGGGCTAGAACCATCTTTGCACATCCTTCAGACATCAACATGGCTTCAGGCAGCAGCCCAGACCAGGGACATCTACCTGGCCTTTGGTAGTGACAGATCCCTGCTGCTGAACTACAGTCCCAGACGTGGCCCTACACGAATTGGCCAAAAAAATCTTCAACAAGGTCAGAAAGTAAGCACTGTAAGTTTTCAATGACTTTGGTTTATAGTATATTGTTATAATTGTTCTGTTTTATTAGTGTTCATTGTTTTCTATCATGGTCTGTGTCTAATTGATAAACTTAAGCTTTAGAAGGTTGGGTATCTGGCACAGTAATAAAGCATCTGTATAGCATAGCCATGTCTACAGATCATATATGTTATTCCAGGCCCTTCAAACAAAACAAAATGGGCTCTGCTTCAGGTAGGTTGGCACAGGAGTAAAACCCAGTATTATAGGTTCCTGTTTGAGCCACAGCTTCAGGAATCCACTGGGTGTCCTGGAAAGTGTCTCCATGGTTGAGGTTGAGTCATATAGAAGGGGTCAAATGGAAAGGGAGATATCTAGGCCATCTGATACAGAAGCATGTCTGAGAACATTTTCAAGGGATGCTAAGAGGCTGCCCCTACGATGGAGCTGTGAATGTGGAGTCATCAGTGGAAGAGTTGGTGGAGCTTTGAAGAACAGGTAGAAGACCTAGTGGTCCCTAACATTGCTACCTGCTGGCATTGGCCCACTCAGACATTCTCAGTGTTTACTGAAAATAGCTCTCAATGACTTCTGCATGTGAGTCTAAGGGGAATCTCAGATGTCGCAGTGACAATCACAGGGAGCATTCACACATCATTCGGTGTACACAGAAATAGAATAGATTTCAAGCAATTTAACTCAGTCTGGAAGGAAGATGTAAGCCAGTGGATACTAAAATGTTTAGAAAGCATTTAGAATGAACTTTCACTATTCTTGGCAAAGACAGACCCAGGCTGGGTGTCCTTGAGATGGCCTGGGAGCCTCATGGATGGAGGAGGGAGAAGGAAGGAGGGAGGAAAGTGTGATGGCTGGTTCTCCCCCCAGATGCATGCAAGCCCTTCCCTACCTCTGACAGAGTTCCCTAAATGATCCTTTTTCATCTTCAGAAAATTCTTGGCATGTTAGCATCTTGAGGGACTTTCAAATGTGAAATGAAATCCTGGAGGTGAGCAGATCACTGCGGGGGAGATAATGGATTACATTCTCTAGATATCTGTTCCTATTAGTTGCAAGCTAAGGTCTATATTGCAGATGGGATTTGTCCATGAGGAGAGAGCACACAATGCAGCTAAATTGAAGTACAGTTCTGCTGAGGCTTCCAGACAGAAGCAGCTCCTGTGAGAGGAAGGCATTACATTCCTGCCATTCGCTTGGCTTCTCTCCGCTACCAGTGGGGAGGAGAGGAGAGGAAACAAACAAACAAAAAATCCTGGATGCTGCTTCTGTGCTCATCAGCACTCTTTTACCTCAGGAGCTCCAACTTCCAGGCCACGGCATTGTGGCGGAGGGTCCTTGAAACTGTACGTGCCATGAGCACTGTCTGTAACCTGCATCATAAATGAAATAAAATGCTGACAGAGCAATGCACGTCAGTGTTTCTACTAGGCACAGATGTGCAGCTCTTTAAATGCAAAGTGTTTCCTCAATAAATAATTGATACAAATGCTGCTGCTAATACATGAAGTCTAAAACAGCTTGTGACATACCAAAGGCTTCCTCATCTCCCAAAGTACACAGTACTCACCCAGAAAGGTCTCTATGTAACAGCCATTTAGTTTGAGGAAAGCAAAATGGCAATTACATGTGGATGTCTATGAATAAACCCAAGGGGTCTGGGTGAGCCTGGTGAATATAGAGGTGATAGAGCATGGATAGATATTGCACAGATCCACAGGAGTTGGATCTGAATCTGCATGGCTACGGGTCAAGGTACTGGTAGGCTGATTGGGTTACACATATGTAAATGATTAAGTGTACGTATGTGCATTGCTAGTGATGGCAGGTAAACTTTGAGAAATGCACTGTTTGGCAGTTGTATTATTGTGATATCATAAAGTCATCAAGATTGTAGAGGTAACTTTATAATTAGGCTATGGGTTCATACTCCCGCCTACATATCCCCCCCCCGTGTGTGTGTGTGTGTGTGTGTGTGTGTGTATGTGTGTGTGTGTGTGTGTGTGTGTAAAATTAAGTGTTGCTGGTGGTATGTCTCATCACATTTTCTCACAGTATCTTTTCCCAATAAGTAGAGCCACTCTCTAAAATAAAAATTGGTATGTAGTAAAGACATTTGCACAATGCAGCTTTTATTATCAGTTATGATGTGCTGTGTGTGTGATGTTCTGTGCTCTACTTTTTATATAGCTGGCCACACAACAAATTTATTCACCCACTATCACCACAAAAAAATGAGAAATCACACTATCATGGCTCTCAAGTTGTTAGACGATAGGAATTTTCCATATCATTGTAGTCATTTTTATTGTTTTGAAACAAAATCTAGTGTAGCCAAGGCTAATCTCAAACTCATTGTAGAGCCATGGATGACCTTAAACTTCTGATTCTCCTGACTTCACCTCCCAAACACAGGAATTACAGATCAATGCCACCATGTCATCTTTGGTGTAATACTGGGGCTTGAGTATGTTAGTGTGCTGGTTAGTTTTTGTCAACTTGACACAAGTTAAGAGTTATTGGGAAGAGGAACCTCAGTGGAGGAATTGTCTCTAACAGATTGGCTTGTCAGCAAATATATTAGTTACTTTAATAAAGGTATACTAAGACACCATGTCCAAAGCAACAAATAAAGTGTGTAATTTGGGGATCAGAATACCAGAATACCCCATGATCGTCGTAACAAGAAGACAGCAGCAGGCAGGCGGGCTTGGTGCTGGAGCATTAGCTAAGAGCTTACATTTTGATCAATAACAATGAGACATTGAAGATGGAATGAGCATTTGAAACCTTAAAGCTCACCACCAGTAATTCACCTTCTCCTACAAGGCCAAACCTCCAACAAGGCCACACCTCCTAATCCTTCCCAAACAGTTCCACCAACTGAGG
Source organism: Arvicanthis niloticus (assembly GCF_011762505.2). Taxonomy (NCBI): domain Eukaryota; kingdom Metazoa; phylum Chordata; class Mammalia; order Rodentia; family Muridae; genus Arvicanthis; species Arvicanthis niloticus. The sequence continues at coordinate 49,972,089 of NC_047663.1, forward strand.
ACCAAGTATTCAAATACAAGAGCCCATGGGAGACATTCTTCTCCAAGCCACCACAGCAAGTCTATGGGGTATTTTCTTGACTGATGATTGGTGGGAGGGCCCAGCTCACTTTGGATGGTGTCAATCCTGGGCAAGGTGGTCCTTGTTGTTTTAAGAAAAGTAGCGTACCTGAATGTGAGCCTTGAAGCAAGCCATTAAGCAGCATTCCTCCATGCTCTTTGCTTCATTTCCTGCCTTGAGCTCATGTCTTATGGGTTGTGACTTGGCAGTATCAGCCAGATAAACCATTTCCTTCCTCAGTTGTTTTCAGTTATGTCTTTGGTTATTTATCGTAGTAACAGAAAGCAAACTGATACAGTAGGTAAGTACTTTACCAGATGAGCTACATCCCTACCACCAGATCCATCAGATTCTTATGGGACCACCAGGGTATACACATTGTACTGCTAACCATACCGTCTTTGTGCCATATATGGTTCTGTGAACATGAAAGCACCTGAAAGGATATGGCAGAGGCAGAGAGGCTCTGTCCACATTCCATCTACCTATCACACTCCCACTGACCCTCCTCTCCATAAGGTGATTTTTCATGTGGGCATAAAATATGAGCAGAACAGACTTATGCCCCTGTGGGCTGAAGCATAAAAAAACCAATGCATAACCCAGCTGCTTATCCTGGTCTCTGCAGATCTCTGCACCACTGCAGATAAAGACCTTTCACACTGGATCCTACCCCACCCCCACTACTGGCAGGTTGGCCACACATCACGAATGGATAACGATTCCAATTTGTAGAAGAGCCCTAAGGTTTCACAGTTAACAATCTTGCCTGTGACCTTGCACGCTCTGGCAGGTGCATTGGGGAAGAGGAGAATGAGTGTGGGTGAGGAGTAGAGACTGGTACCCACTAATGGCTTTTACTCACCCCCCAAAAATTATATGACAAGTACTGGTCGTTTGTTGGTGGACAAAATAATAAAACAGCTGTCCCTGTAGAGCTTTCAATCTAGCAGGGGAGAGCAGATAAGAAATACAATTAATTGGATAAACTAGTGTATTGGGGAATTTCAAGTATTAGGACAAGAAGTGACAATCAAGTGTAATCCTGACTGACAGCAGCTGTAGATAGTCCCTAACAGAAGTAGGCCGAAAGGACCCCAGATCCAATTCTGGACGATGAGATGACTTCATGGTTGTTCCTTGCTCATCTATGTGAAACGAGAGAGAGAGAGAGAGAGAGAGAGAGAGAGAGAGAGAGAGAGAGAGAGAGAGAGACAGACTTCGGAGCCACAAGTGAATTTCACAGTTCCTGCCTCTGAGAACAAGGGGCTTGCCATGGAAGTGTAAGCAGAGTGGAGGAAGGGACACCTATCCAGTGTTTCTGACATGACTCTCACAGGACCTGGGCAGACAGTGACGACTTGGAACTGGGCCATCTTTCCTCCTTACTCTCTATTAGTTGCTGGGACTGGATCTCAAGGGCTAGATACCTAACACCCTGGGGATGTTGTGGTCTGTCACTCTTGTCCTAGTTAGCTTTAACTGTTGACAGGCAACCTAGGTTCACTTGAGAACTGAGTCTTAATTCAGGGATTGCCCAGATCAGATGGGTCTGCAGTCATGTCTATGGAGGATTGTCTTGATGGTTGATTGACATGAATCCAAACCACTGTGGGCAGTACCATTCCTTAGGCAGGTGGGTCTGAGATCTATAAGAAAGCTAGCTAAGCATGAGCCTGTGTGAGCCTGCAACCAGCAGTGAACAAGCAACCATGGTTACTTGTCATTCTTCCCTGCTGTCATGTGTTTCTTGTTTAGAAGTAATAATAATGTGTGAAAGAACGAGCAGGGTTCCTACTTAAGTTTCTGCCCTGACTTTCCTCAATGATAGACTGTAACCTATAAGCTGAAGTAAGTCACCATTTAGTACAACATGCAGCTACTGATTAATGAGATTGTTCTAAGGGCCAGCCATAGCCTTAGAAACAAAAAGGATACAATATTTATTTTTGGACTTGTCATGGGATTTAGGGATGTCAACTTTTACTTTAAAAGGTTAAATAATCATTTTTGTTAGACATGATAATTAGTAGGAAGTTAATAGTCTGAAAATTATCTGACCATGCCTTAGATTCTCCGTGGCAATTGTTATAGGATCTATTACAACAGAAAGATGAAGATCAGAGTTGGTGGGTGTTGGGTGGAACTGGTACAGGTGATGGACATGAAAGAATGAAGAAGCCAGTAAACCTTGAGATGGCCCTATTCACCCAGTATTATCCCACACAAGCCTGTGCCTGGTACCAAACACCTTCCACGCAGGAAATGTATGAATCAGTATTTGCTCAAGTTTAAAAATTGCTATTACCTCAGTCTTAGTATTCACACCAGAGCAATAGAGTCGATTAAATGCATCTTCAATTATTCAAAGCTGCTCTTGCAGAATTATTATACCTAAATATTGTGTTTTAATGAACTGTACTTAATTTTCACCCCACCAAGTGACTGCCTGTGTTACATCTTCCTCCCAGGGGTCTGAGACAGTCTGTCTGGCTCTGCAGGAGACACACGGTTTCAAATGTCACCGTCAAAGCCTCTTCCCACTCTGTCAGGCTCAGCTATGCTCCTTCTTTCGTTTACTGCATAATGTTCTATCTAGAAGGTGAGTGGGAGAAGAGATGAGGTGTCACTGCTCACTAGACAATTGGAAGGTCACGACCTGGGCAAGAAGACACTGAAGTCTAGAAATGGAGACAAGCAACTTGGTGCTCCTGGAGTGCACAATGGCATGCTCTCTTTTTATTCTCCTGTTGTGAATAATACCTTGACCAAAAGCAGCTTAGGAAAGAAAAAGTCTTACTTCAGTTTATAGGTGCCAATCCAGGGAAGCCAGGGCCGAAATTCAAGGAAGCAGGAACTGAAGCAGAGATGAAAAAGGGACACTGCTTACTGGCTTGCTCCATATAGATTGGCCAGCCTGATTTTTTTATATGACTCAAAATCTGCCAAATGGTGGCACTGCCTTTGGTGAGCTGTACTCTCCCCCATCAATCATCAATCAAGGAAATACCCTACAGACTTACCTACAGAGCAATAGAGACTACAGGCAATCTGATGGATGCCTTTTGTCAATTGAGCTTTCTCTTCCCAAACAACTCCAGCTTCTGTCGAGTTAACAAAAAACCAAAAAAAAACCTAACTTGTACAATAAGGTTCTATGTTTAGGGTTTAGGTTTTAGGTAACTGCGGATCAAAATTCAACTTTGTAAAAGCTGTGATGTCACTCAATAATAGTGCATGTGCCAGGATCTGCGACAGTCTTCAACATGCAACATGGTAACAAACTTAGCTCTGGTGCTCTAAGCATGAGCTTTTAATGTCAAGCTCTGTACTTGGCATTTTACATGTGTTAAATTGGTGTGTCTTTACTTTTATACATAGTACTTCTGCTTTCACTTCCGCATTAAATACCAAACATTTTACAGTGCCATACTAAGCTATAATTACATAATAGTGGATACAATTGTATTATATGGTGCAATTAGATATTATAATATTAGATATCTGTTTTGCCTGTGCAGAAAGCCTTAAAGGGCTTGAGTAGCCCCTGAAATGGAGGAGGTGTTGAAGGCCATATCTGCTAACCCTGGGCCAGTAACCAAGCCAGCTCTGCTGACATCCACTGGCTTGTAACCTTAGTGCCAACAAAACCCTGGTGACCTTCTTGTGACTTCCTAATGCAAACGAACAAATCAATTATAGGTGGACAAGTGGAAAGTTTGAGTATCACAGATGACACACAGCAAAATGATTTATCATAAGTCATTTCTCCAAATGTGCCGCTGTGCTTAGTTTGGTGCCCATACATCCAGAGCATACTTGTACATATACAGCTATCACTCCACACCTAGAGGTATGGTTTCACACCAGCCTGTGTATAGTAAACCTATGATGCCCGAGTCCCTTTATATAAAATGCCATTGTAGATGATGCGTGGTGATATAACACCAGAGAAGAGAAAACAGTGAGGGGAGCAGGGGGAAAGAATAAGGAAGAGGAAGAGGAGCAGAAAAGGAAGGAGTAAAAAAAGGAAGTAGAAGATGAGGGAGAAGAAAGGGGGAAGGGGAAGGAGGAAGAGGAAAAAGACAAGAAGAGTTACTGAACTGCCTGTGTTGATCAAATGACTTGTGTGATTTTCACTGTGGTCAGCAACTATGGCCAGCATCCTTCTAGATGTGATCTTCCATAACTTGGGACTATGGAGTGCTCATGAAAGGAGGGTTTTTTTTATTGCTGACCAGATTTAGTGTACAGCTAATCTGGAGGTAAGAGGTTTCAGAGGGCAGCTAGTCCTTAAGAGATAGAACAAAGCTGGGTGTGGTGATGCACTCCTTTAATCCAGCACTTGGGAGGCAGAGGAAGACAGATCTCTGTGAGTTTGAGGCCAGTCTGGTCTACAGAGTGAATTTCATTAGACCCTGTCTCAAAGAGAAGAGAGAGAGAGAGAGAGGCAGAAAGAGACAGAGACAGAGAGAGACAGAGAGAGACAGAGAGAGAAAGAGAGACAGAGACAGAGACAGAGACAGAGACAGAGACAGAGACAGACACAATAGAGATAGACAGATACTGAAAGATAGACAGAGACCATCAGGGACACACAAAGAGATAGAGACACAGAAACAAAGAAAAGGAGACACAGAGAGATAGAGAAACAGAAAAACAAACAAACAAAAAGATGGCAGTGGATGCTGGCACCAGCCACTGAGCTCCAAGGAATCTGAGAGACCCATGGAGGATCAGAGGGATGAGGTAGCTGCAGAAAAGGAGTCTTCGGGGCCCACAATAGCTCCAGAACAGCTAAGGGAGGGGGAAAAAAGGGCAAGTCTTATGGGAAGATGCTTTTAATTTGTGGACTCACAAAATTGAAAGATGGCAGAACAGAGCTATGTGTTGAGAATGACGAATCTATACCCTTCACTGCTGCATCTTAGCCAGCAAGCTGCAAGCAAAAAAGTCATTCCTGAGGAGTTGTGGAGTCCCTGGCGAGGGCCACAGGGAGACATGGGGCTCCCTGGAGCTCCTGCAGCATCAGGTCATTGCTGAGTAGCCACCAACATGGAACCACTGTGGCTGCAGCCTGCTGGGCTGCTTTTTCTGATTGGAGGCAGAGAGCATGGGACAGTGGTTCAACCCACAGCCTACAAGCTTAACAGTTATTCCTGGTGAACCAAACTGCAGGGCAGCTGACACTGAGGACACAGTGGTGCGCAGCAGCAGCCTGGAGCTCCCATGGAAACATCTCATAACTGAAAATGGCCAGTCTTAGGCCCACCTACAGGCACCCAGCGTGGAGCTGCTGCAGCTGCAGCCTGAGCTGCTTGCCCTGCTGAGAGATGGAAAGTGCAGGGCAGTAGCCATGCACCACAGGATACAAACACAAGGATAGAGCTTGCAGAGCCTCAGGGTGGGAGACACTGAGGGCAGGGAGGTGTGTGGCAACCAGGAGCTTGCACAGAACCTGCCTGCCCCAGCTGCCCTGTCTAACGGCAACATCACCCTAATTCTGAACAACAGCAAGATATCCAAGATGAGTTGCAGCAATGGTCCAGTATTTATGATGCTTCAGAAATCAGAAGCCTTGAATCAGACCAATGGCTTCTTGCAATGAATATTCGTATCCAAAGCTGTCTGGATGGACACACACACACACACACACGTTTCCAGTGCTGTTACAATGAACAAATACTTTATGTAGGTTGTAGGTGTGAGAAAGAGGATCAGAGGTGAGTGAGCTGTGGGGAGAGCCATAACTAGAAATGTAATGTAGATCAGGTGTGAGAGAAGCCTACAATGAACAGAGAACATGTCATTGCCAGTACGGCTGACAGAGTGGAGTGCGGCATGGAGCTTGCATGCTACTTCAGTCCTAGAACATACGGCTAAGCCACCTGATTGCCCTGGTTCTAAGCAATGACAGGATGTTGAAGATGAAGAACTGTTCATTTTCTGGGTCTCCTCAAAAGATCTCTGCTTCCCCTAGAGGCCACGTCGGTATCCATGATCCACTGTCCCAGACCTTGTTGAAGCCCAAGGTTCATGAGAATGTTGTGGTCCTACAGTAGCTGGGAGCCATGTTGATGTCCCTGGTCAGAGTAACCATTGAGGGCCAAATGGTCTGTGCTGCCTCCTGAAGCCATGTTGATGTCCATGGGTTGTGTGTGATGCCTCCTGGGGACATATTGATGTGAGTGGAGGCCTGTGATGACACCTGAGGCTATGGTGATGACTGGGTCTGTGTTGTTACCAAGAGCCAAGTCTGGCTCAGTGGTCCTACTGCAGTCGGGGTCTGTGCTGATGTCTTATAGCCCATGTTACCATCAAAGACTAGGTGAATGTCTGCAGTCTGTGTTGCAGCTTTGTCTCAGTTAGGGTTTTACTGCTGTGAACAGACACCATGACTAAGGCAATTCTTATAAGGACAACATTTAATTGAGACTGACTTACAGGCTCAGAGGTTCAGTCCATTATCATCAAGGTCGAGGAGCATGGCAGTATCCAGGCAAGCATGGTGCAGGACGAGCTGATAATTCTACATCTTCATCTGAAGGCTGCTAGGAGAAGACTGGCTTGCAGGCAGCTAGGATGAGGTTCTTAAAGCCCACACCCACAGTGACACACTTCTTCCAACAAGGCCACACCTCCTAATAGTGCCACTCTGTGGGCCAAGCATATTCAAACTACCACAAGCCTGAAGCCATGTTGATGTACGTGGTCTGTGCTGCCACTGAGGGCTCTGATGCTGTTTATGGAGCTGCAGCAATAGAGGGTCATGTTGATGTTGGTAGTCTCTTCACCTCAGTGGCTTCTGGTCAAGGTGCTGGTGGGAAATTACTTGATTTTCTTTAAGGGGCTGGCTACTGGGAGTTTAACCAAGCTCCAGTGAGTATATGAGCATCACAAATTGGATCTTTCCTCCTCCTCCTCCTCCTCCTCCTCCTCCTCCTCCTCCTCCTCCTCCTCCTCTTCCTCCTCCTCCTCCTCTTCCTCCTCCTCCTCCTCTTCCTCCTCTTCTTCTTCTTCTTCTTCTTCTTCTTCTTCTTCTTCTTCTTCTTCTTCTTCTTCTTCTTCTTCTTCTTCTTTTCTTCTTCTAGAATCAAAAAGGAGGGCAAGCTTGAGAGAACTGAGAAGTGAGTGTGTTTTGGATTCATGATGTGAAATTCCCAAATAATCAACAAAAAATATTATGAAAACAGAGAACAAGAAAGCAAAGAGAAGGTTCTGAGAATAGAGGCTGGGTGGGAGTGTTGGACTTCCTGTTCATAAGAATCATTACCATGGTAGTCACACATAGGTTTTCAGTGTGTATAGCTGGGCTCACCCCTGATAATGCAGCCTTTAACATAGAAATGGCTATCAGCAGGGAGCAGCCCTTTAGAACTCAGATCCTACAGACTGGAAAACTCGGACCCTTGTCTTGGTGTAGCAACCCAAGTTCAGTTTTTCACTTTAGAAAGCAAGTTTCATGTCATATGAATAAAATAAAGAAAATTCTTGAAAGTTAGAATGAGCAGGTTTCTTTTTTGCAACTTTTATTGAAGTCCTGCAAAGCAGGTATGAATTCTGTCTGCTTTGCTGAAGAAAATGTACTCTCTATATATGGTTTGCAGATTAATAATCAATATTAGATTCAGAAAAGTGCCTGCTACTATCCTTGTCCAAGAATTCTAGTGTTTTTGAGGTCTTGTACATAAAAATGAGAGAATACATGAATGGGTCACAGCCTAGCAAGTAGTCTTCACATCGTGACTAACAGGGTCAGTAGGCAGAGTTATGCCCAATCAATATTAACCAGAGACAGACAGCCCTGAAGTTCCAGTTTTTGGTGGAAGTTATTGTTCCTATACAGATAGATGCATGATAGATAGATTATTGATAAGTAGATAAATGATAGATGATAGGCAGAAAGATGATGGATGATCAATAAGTGATAGATAGATAGATAGATAGATAGGGCAGAGACAGATGACAAATGAAAGAGAAAAATCAGATGTCAAAGTGGGTATAGATAGATGATCAATGATGATTGATAGATGATAGATATGTTGGTTGATCAATTGATTTATAATAGATGAGTAAATAATCAGATGATAGGCAGAAAGATGATAAAAATTTAAAAAGAAGTGAAGGGTAAGGGAGAGGGTTTGAATTCTAGCTACTGCTTTTTCTTGTTCAGTTTGTTAAGCTCCAGCTCGGACTGTTTTTAATTCTGTTCCAGAGCACTCTGTGTCTAGGCTAATCCCATATAAATTCTGATTCACATGGATGTGGAAGTGTCCCCACAGTGGCATTATTTTAAGACTTCCACATGACCCTATAGACAGCCTGAACTGAGGATCACTGGACTAGGGGCCAAGTGCATTGAATAGCAGAACCCTCAGCTTGCATCTTCATCCCTCTACTTAAAAGATGCTAAAGGTAAGATTTCAAAGGTCCCTGGTAAAGACCCTTCACAAAATGAAAGAAGTTTGCTACTGTATCTAGATTTAAGTTTTTTTTTAAATAGGAAATAAAATTTTATTTTGTACTTTTTCTTGCTCCTTGAGCTGAAAGATTAATTTGACATTAAACTTTCTTTTAGTCTTATAAAAAGTTATGAACTTTCCTTAGACTATAATTTGTCTATAATTCATAGAATTTCTGCTCTGATTATATTTTCTATCAATATACAAATTGTGCTGTTAATTTCTATTCTGATTTACCCTTCATCTCAAAGGTAGCTTGTTTTCTGAAACTCTCAAGTAGGTGAGATGCTTCAATTGTTGTTTTGATCTTAATACCTAAGTCTATTGCAGTCAGTGTAGGAAAACGGCCCATTTCTGCCTTTTAGAACTCATTGTGATTTCCTCTGTGGCCCAAGCTGAGTTGATTTTTAATCTAAAACATAATTGCAAGTGGTGCGATGGAAAACTATTATTCTGTTAGGCACAAAACTATGAAATCAAACCTTTTATATTCACTAACCTATTTCTTCCATTACGTTGCATGTCTTTGATATGGTAACTTCTGAGAGAAGTGTGAGGCTGTGTCCCTGTTCCCTTTCACTTCTCTTTCAGAGTCTCCACCATGAAAACTCTGGCCATGAGCCCTTATGGTTTCTATGGCTTTGCTTCAAGCGTGTCACTTCTGTGTTAGTGATGCATCATGGCTATCACAATGTTCTCCTAGCAGATAGAAGGGATGGGAGATTGATTCACATGTAAATAGAGGTTAGTGGAGGATGAGGTTGTAGTTGTGGAGACAGAAGAGTCCCCAAAAAATCATCTTACAGGCTGACAGGAAGCTAGATACCCTGGAGTGCTGCTGGCAAAGCAGAGTCCAGTCTGCAGACTTCCAAACCCAGGGAGCAGATGGTAGAACTCTCAGACCAAGCCCACAGGGCCACTGGGGCAAAGCCTGAAATATAAAAGCTGAAGTGCCGAAGGCTGTGATGTCCACAGGGAGGAAAAGGAGTGTGTCCAGCTGCAGGAGACAAACATATTCCCCTTCCCTGGCCTTCAGCCAACTAGAGTGCCAGCCTACTTTGAGGGCAAACTTTCCTTCTCTGGTCTACTCTGGTTCTCACACCAATCTTATCTAGAGACATCCTCTCGGGCATTCCCACAAGTGTGCTGTCCAGCATTCTAGGCACTCAGTTGATACCTAAATTCACCCTTACAGTGATCCACTGCCATTATTTTACATTGCTAAAGTCCTGGCTGCAAACAGCACCCACAACATGTCATGCTGGAAATTGCAACTGGATGTAATTGAAGACCATCATGAGATATAAGTTAGACCTAGAAGAGAAATGTCATGTTTTCTCTCAAGTATGGAACCTAGGTTTTACACACACACACACACACACACACACACACACACACACACACACACACACACCACAGAGAGAGAGACAGAGACAGAGAGACATAGAGAGAGACAGAGAAACAGAGACAGAGAGACAGAGATACAGAGAGAGATGGCAGAGGAAGGAGAGAGATATAGGCATATTATGTGAAAATAGACGTATTTAGTAAATGGAATGGAAAATGACAAGCAGGAGGGGAGAGGAGACGACGAGACAGGAGATGAGGGGAGAGGAGATGAGGGGAAATCCAGCCAAAGTACACAATATGCTTGAACAAACCCTCAACCCCTCCCAACTTTGCATACCACAGAGAGACCCTGTCACAAAATCAAACAAAAACGTTTAACAGTTCCATTTTTGCTAGATTTTGATTTTAATGTTTTCAGACTTATTTTATTTTTTTTATTTGCACGTGTGTACATTCATGCAGGTGCCCACAGAGGAAAGAAGAGGTTATTGGATCTGCTGGAGATAGACTTACAGATAGTTGTGAGCCACTTAATATCGATGCTGGGAACCAACTCTACTCCTCTGTAAGATCAGCAAGGGCGCTTAAGCACCAAGCCATCTTTCCAGCCCTGAGGTTAATTTTTGTTTCATAAAATTATCTATTTTACCTTTTAAAAAAATTCTCATCCTCTTTTGTTAGTTTCTTTTAATATTGTCTCATGTAAACAACTATCCAAATATATGGATGGTGTGAGGTTTCCCTTCAAACTAAGAAACAATGTTTTTTGATAAGTCATTTTAACTCTTTGTGGTTACTTGTCCATTCCAAGATTTTGTTTTCTTTGTTGCCTTATTATTTCGGGTTGCTTAGTTTATTGGCTTTGGTTTGGGTTTGCTTGTTTTTATTTTCTCCTTTCTGGCTCTAGTTGAATTGATTGAACTTGTTACTGTTTCTCTTATAAGTTTGAAACTTCTTATTATATTTATTCTCCCATCCAGTGTTCTTAGCTTACATTTACACTTTCCCCAGGAGGATCCAAGCTTAGGTCAGTATCTACGAATTATGAAACTACTTCCCTCTTGTATCTGTCTCTTTCCTCACCCAGTGTTCACCCTCTCCTCTTTCTGTGTCCTCCCCTTGCACCCTCACCCAGTGCTCACCCTCTCCTCCCCCTGCACCCTCACCCAGTGCTCACCCTCTCCTCCCCTGCCCTCCCAGTGCTCACCCTCTCCTCCCCCTGCACCCTCACGCAGTGCTCACCCTCTCCTCCTCCTGCACCCTCACCCAGTGCTCACCCTCTCCTCCCCCTGCACCCTCACCCAGTGCTCGCTGTCCTCTTCCAAGTTTAAATGGGCTGCTTTTATATTCATTTTTTGCTTCTTCTAATTAAATATTCTTTCTTGGACTTTTTTCCCCCTTGAAAGTTGCAGAAAATGCTGGGGTGATGGAGCTTAGTTGATAGAAGACCAGTGGTTTATGGACATCTGACCACTTTCCTTTCTTCTGAGGAAAAGACACTGTGGCGGTTTAAGGAGGCTTGGTCCATGGGTGGTGGCACTGTTAGGAGGTATGGTCTCATTAGAGAAAGCAGGTCACTAGGTGAGCGTTGAGGGTTCCTAGTGCTCAGGGTCCGCCCAGTGAGGAAGAGAGTCTCCTCCTGGCTGCCTTTGGATCAGCATGTAGAACTCTGCTCCAGCACCATGTCTGCCTGGATGCTGCCATGCTTCCCACCATGATGATAATGGATCGAATCTCTGAAACTGTAAGCCAGCCCAATTAAATGTTTACCTTTATATGTGTTGCCTTGGTGATTGTGTTTCTTCACAGCAATAAAACCCTAACTAAGACAGACAAAATTCAACTACTTGTAGCTTCGATAACCAAAGCATGGTATTAAGGCTCTGGAAGCGTCTCCAAAAAAGAAGCAAGAAGAAAAGGGTGTACACTGTTACCAGGAGAAGGCTTCTTCCCAGTGCTTGTCAAAGTTAACAAACTCAGCTGAAAGAGACTTGTTCTAAGTAGGTCTTTATTTAGCAAAAAGAAAGTACAAGAACTGCCTACCCCAGAGAGAGGTGAGCTAGCCAGAGGATAGGGCAGTTTATTGGCTTCTGTGTTGTGCATTTTTAAGTTTCTTATGATCTTCTCCCTCTTGAAAAGCCATTGTTAAGCTCCTCCCCTTGGGTAATACTCTTCGTTCCTGTTCTGGACCAAGATGTCCCAGTGTCTTTTTCCTTCCCTACGTATCGGGACATTTGTTGGTGGATACATGGTCCCTGGGAAAGTACCCAGGCACGTGAATATAGCAGGAAGAACCTAATTGAAGCTCCAAGAATTTCTAGCCACAAGGGGAATTTCAACCTTCAAGAGTCCAGGCTATAAAGACACAGCTGTAGTTTCCTTGGTTACCTCAGATTTCCAATTGTGCTAAAATACACATGGAATGAAATTTTATCATCTTAGTGATGTTAAGTGCCCATTTTAGTGGCCTTTGGGACACTCACACTGTTTTCTGACCGTCATGACTACATCCCCAGAGCTTTTCTGTCTTCCAAGATCAAACTCTGCACTCCTTAAATACTAACACGCTATCCCCTGCCCACCCCTGGTAACATCTCTGAGTAAGGTTGACCACTCCCACTTGAGGAAGCCACTGTTTGTGGTTTTCTAAGTGAGCTATTTCACTCAACCACTGTCTTTATGCTTCCTCCATGTTGAGACCTGGGTCAGACGTTCCTTCTTTTGAAAGGTGGAATGACATTCTATTACAATAATATGCTAAATTTTGTTTATCTATTCATCTATTAGTGGCCTTTTGGGCTGCTTCCACCTTAAGGCTACTGAGAACAATGCTGATATAGATGTGAGCTGTGTTTGTTACTTTTCTCACTATGACAAAACACCTGACTCTACCTCCAACATTTTCCATAGGCTCTCAAGACAGCTCTACCTGAGGAACACCTAGTGATCAAACATGGTGGAGGGCATTTCACAACCAAGTGGTAATACAAGGCATCAGACTGATTCCTCAGATTATAAAGTCCATGCTCTTCTGGGGATTATAATACATTGTCTTCAAAGTCCTGTGTGTGCTTTTCACATTTTATTCATTTGCTGATCTGGGTATCTTTTTGCTGGAATTGCCTTCCCTCAGACATAGCTGGCTTCTGGTTGTGTTCATGCCTGTGCAAAGAACCCTATAGCATCAGTGTGCAATGGTCTATACACACATAGAAGCCCCAGCTTCTCTCTTGAGGATGACATCATGGTACACTTGGAGGTGAGGCATTAGCTGCACTTCTGGACCCCAAAACTCTCTGGTTCTGCTGGGTGTCATCCACCACCCCACACCCTCTCCTGCCTTTCTGATGTGAACAGTCACACTGGTTTCTCCCAGGTGAAATACAATACCTCCCTATGGTACCTACAAAGGATGAAACCTCCCATCAATTCCTGATCTAGAACTTTCTGGCTGTCACCCAGTGTCATAGTCCCTAGGCTTAAGTCATCCTCTTGATACCATGCCTGTGTGCTGTAGCCCTCTGCACTGCTTTACAACATTATCTCTGCTCAGTCTGAGGGGCTTCCCACAGTTCCTGTCATAGCATCTCTTGCTTCCGGAATGCTTATGGAAGCTTCTAGGAACTGATTTTCAGAGTTAGGTCAGGAAGAAGAAGCAGCTGCTGCGTGTGCATTATCTACCATCTTGAACTGGTTACCAAGAATGTTCTGAATGTTTCTTATCCCCAGACTTCTGCGCAAACCAATAAAGCCTGTTACTTTGGGGAAGAACAGACGGCTGTGGTATCCATGCATTTGTCTTTGTTACTGAAAACAGGAATTTTTTCGTGGCCAAATATTTTGACAAAAGCTTTGCAGTTTCTTTCATGTAGTTTCCCTAAGGAATAGCTTTTCTTAAACCCAGAGAGACTATGGATAGTAGCTGGCCTAAAAATATGTGTTCCTTTGTGCCTCTCATGACCTACTCCTACAGACGGTTTTGTGTACCTACACAGCTAGGAGAAATCTTTTTTCCTTAGCAAATAGTTAAGAATTTCTGCTTGGCCCAGGAAACCTTGGTGGAGACAATTCCTGAAAATCCTACCAGATATAGAAACTGAGGATCCAGTGATTGAGGTTGAGTCTGAATCATATATGGAAGAAAAAACTCTCTCTCTGTTTTGTGTCTTTTGTTGGGGCCATGCAAATTAAACTGACTGAACAAAAGTTGCTGAGATAAGGGAGTTTGTGTGTGTAAACATGTGCATGGGAGGTGCTGAGGGAAGTAATTCAAAGGGACGGTGAGATTTGTATGAAATACAGTAGATTTCTTGGGGAAAGACAAATGGATTTTTTTTTTAGGACTATAAGGAGGAGGTAGAAAAATCTCGGACCATATTTGTCCTTTCAGGTCAGAGTGATCTTTCCATCTTCTTCAGTATTGTGAAGTCCAGATGAAGGAGCAGCTTATGGTGAACTCATTTCCTTGGAATTGCAGCTTTTAGTCAGGTAAAGGAAGGTCTGGAAAGGCTCCTTTATACTGCATTCGTTGACTGTCAAATGTCTTTAATTCAAAATAACCTCTCTGCCTACTCTGGAGCTTTGAGTGGGTTCCTACTTCGCCTGCAACAAGCTTTTGCTGATGGAGACGGGGCTGTTGGTTTCCTACGACTCCTGACCGACATCCACCAAAAGGAAAAGAAAAGAGAAAAGGACCATAAAGTGAGGGAGGCCTAGGTGTTGAGCAAGACTGTGCAAGCCCACTGCACTCAAAATCTGCTGCTGGGAACTCTCTTCAATGGAAACAAAAGCAGACTGGGGTTCACATCCCCAATGGCCAGAGGATTCTGACAAACAAAGATAGAGGAATTAGACCATAGGGACCTGGGGAAGCGTCGGCTTTCACTAGCTGAAGAAGGAAAGGGGTGGATCAAGCTTATCTCATTTTCCAAGAGCTAGTGAATCCCAGTTGGCCAGGTTAATATGAAAATGTCAGTTGGGACTTCCTCTTTTGATAGAGACTGTGAGCTGATTGTCCAAAGAAAGGACAAGCCATCTCACTTTGTGCCCCAGGGTCCCTGGAGATGTTTTCCCTTTATGAACAACAGTTTTGATTCCTAGGACTTTTTAAATGTCCCGGAAGTGCTGTTTCTGTGGACTCTGTCCAGGCTTCCTCACTGCCACCCTTTCTGTCACTACTTAGGAAAAATGTCTTTTGTCTGACCAAGTTTCCAATGGTAAGATGAGGAAAATTCTGGAGACAGATAGTGAGGTTGTATGACAATTTAATTCATGTCAATGTCCCAGAACCACACATCTGCAAATGGCTAAAATGGAAACTTTGATTTGTATGTTTTAGCACAACAAAAATTCCTTTGTCAGAATTTTAAACAGCCTGTAGAGACATAATTGGTGTATCATATACTAAAATGCATAGAAGTTCGTGATTTGAAGTACACTGAACACACATATTCAGGTGGTAAACAAATCCATCGCCAAGAATGTCTCCCTGATATCAGTAATGTTTTTCTTCCTCTCGCCACATCCTGGTACCCATCAGCCCATGAAACTACTGGTCTGCCTACACCTCTTGTGAACTAGTTAACAGCTCTCATTTTGTATGGATGAATTGAAAGGTGTATGCTCTCTTTTTGAGTGTTTATTTTCATTGAACAAAAGACTCTTCCAAATCACTATGTTTTATCAGTGGTGTGTCTTTTACATTGATGAATAGTCTTCTACTGAATGGAATACTACAACTTACTTTATGTAATCATCTGTTGGGCATTCAATCTGACTTGAGTTTTTTCTATTAACCATTAAATCACTAGGAATATTTATATAGATGTCTTTGTGTATACACAAACTTTCTTTTCTTTTCTTTTTTTTTTTTAAAGATTTCATGATTGCATTTACATAAACACACTGTAGTTGTCTTCAGACGTACCAGAAGAGGGCACCCAATCCCATTACAGATGGTTGTGAGCCACCTCATAGTTGCTGGGACTTGAACTTAGGACCTCTGGAAGAGGAAACAGCCAGTGCTCTTAACTGCTGAGCTATTTCTCCATCCCAACTTTCTTTTCTTTTTGTAGGTAAATAGTTGTATATGTTTGGTGTTCTAAGAAAATGACAAATTTTCTGAAGTAAAATCTTTAAACTGATTTGTAATATATTTTTTCTTAGGCTGTGTTAGCTTTAACTGCCAACCTTACACATCCTAGAGAAGGAGGCTTAACTAAAGTATTTCCCAGATCAAATTGACCTCTGGGCATGCCTGTGGATGATAATTTTGATCATTGATTGATACAGGAGGGTTAAGCCCACTGTAGGTGGTACCAGTCCCTAGGCAGGTGGTACTGGGCTGTACAGGAAGGCATGAGCCTGAGTGAGCCAGTAAGCTTCATTCCTCCATGGTTTCTGCTTCAAGTTCCTGTCCTGACTTTCCTCAATGATGGACTGTGACCTGAAATTGTGAGCCAAAATAATCCCTTTCTACTTTCCATTCACTACCTCAGCTTGATTTTTGCTTGGCAACAGAAAACTGACACTTCCTCCCAGGCTTGAACTATAGCCCCAGCATGGTACCAGTCACATGACCTTTTGTAGATCGGTTAATTTCTGTTAGCCTCCTTTTTTTTTTTTTTAATGTGAAAATAGAAGTGGCTACCTTGTGGGAATCATGTGGGAATTACCTGAGAAAATATACAGAAAGTGCCAGTAGACAATTGGCAAACAATCAGGAAACGAGAACAGAGCCTCTTCTCCTAGTCCCAGGCACCTGTGGCTGAAAAGTCCCTTTGATGTCACACATATCTTCAAACAGATCTCTCTAGATTTTCCCCAGTGAATTCCTTTGTGCTGATCAGAAGCAGAAAGTCAACAGACCACAAAGTGAGAAAATCATCCCTAGAAAAGACGATGGTTCTTCTTCATTGTCAACTGGCTGGGTTCTGATCATCCAGAAGACACACCTCTGTGTCTGGCTGGGTTCTGATCCTCTAGAAGGAACACCTCTGTGTCTGTCTTCGAGGATATTTCCAGAGAACTTTCCTGAGGAGGAAAAGCCGAGTAGACTTGAATGAAGGCTGGGGTTCTGGGACCAAATAAGACAAAAAGGGGAAAGCCAACTGAGTGCCAACATTTATCTCTCTGCTTCCTGACGGATTTGATTGATTGTAATCCTGCCACCATGCCTTCCCCTGCCAGGATGGACTGCACTTCAAACCATTAAGCAAAACAGACCCTTCCCCAAGTTTCTTTCTGCCAAGCGTTCTATCCTATCCTAGCAATAGGAATAGTGAAGAATCCAGAAAATTAGCACGACCAAGGCTGGGGTAGAGCTCAGGAGTAAAACATTTGTTTGCCTAGCCTCCAGGAGGCCCTGGGCTTCTTTCTCAGCACTGGAGAAAGAAACATAAAAAGGAAAAACTCGGTAATTTATAAGCATCGGCATATTTATTTATTGGGAAATGTTTTATCTTGCTGGCTACATGATATTAAGCAAGGACACAGACAGCGTATGTCTTAGTCTCCTCCTTTATGGATGGAACAATAACCTTATGTTACAGGGCTCTCCTAAGGATAGAGCGACAACATATTTCCCCACATAGCCCAGTGTACAGCAGGCACTCAATAAAGCTTAGCTCCCATCACCTTCAGCTTTCTTTCCTATTCTTTGTTCACTGAAACAAAATTAGGAGTTACCCTTGCTCAAGTCCAGGATCCCACCCTCTTCCTGAAAATAAAATCGTTGTATTCTGCCCCCTGCAGCTCTACTTCTGAAGATCCTGCCCTCCTCTAGCTAGAGCTTGCCCCGGGGAGCAAAGACTTTGTCTGGCCCACGTGTGTCTGCCTCAGACTGCCCACTTCACAGGAGGTACACAGCAAATGTGCACTGGATTCGGTGCTGAACGAGCGACTGAGTAAATGACATTGCCGTTATGACAGAAGCTGTGAGGGAAAATTAATTTGCAGATGGAAATATTACATTGTGTACCCAATCTTGCAAAACAATGAGGCACAGCTTGCAGGAGTTTCAAACACTTTTTCAGAAATTTAATTGCCAGTTAATTTTCCTGCAAAACACAATAACCTCTACAAGCTGAAGGAAATAAAGCACAGCTCTGGAAAGCTCATTAGGCTCTGCCTCAGACCGCACTGGCTTTTTCTGAGTTTGAAACCAGAGGATCCAAGCTGCTCTAATTGGCACTGTCTTTGTTCGTGTGTGAGCTGCCTTTATTCTACTTCCTCCCCTCCTCATAGCCTGCTCAGGTCTAACCTGTGGCTACGGAAGCTGGGGTGACCTAAACAAGCAAATCCTGGTGTCTCTGTCACACTGTTATCTGGGGATCAAGGCTCAGCCTGGGATTACAATCAATGACTATTAGAGTTTGATAGAAAAAAAAAAATGTTTCCCCCAGGCTCCTGTATTCAAACACTTAACCAACCCCTTAGTGGTACCATCTTAAGAAACTGTAGAATCTTTGAAAGGCAGAGCCTAACCAGAGGAAGTGGCTCTCTGAGAGGGTGGGCCTTGAGATTTATACACTGACTCCATTTTCTGTTCTGACTCGGCTCCTAATCCTCTGAGATATGAATATCTAGCCTCTTGTTTTTGCAGCTGTCAACATCAACTGTTCCCATCCCCGTGCCTCCCCATCTTGAGGGTCTGAATCCACAAGGCATGAACACAAATAAATAAACCTTTCCTCTTCTAAGTTGTCTTTGTCAGATATTTGGTCATAGTCGTGAGGAAAGTACCTGAACAGAACTCATGATCAGGACTCAGTCTGAGAGCATCATTTGGGCTCAGTCTGGGACCATGAACAAGAATACAACCTCAGCATCCATCCATGCTCACTATTGCTCTCTCTCTCTCTCTCTTTCTCTCTCTCTCTCTCTCTCTCTCTCTCTCTCTCTCTCTCTCTCTCTCTCTCTCACACACACACACACACACACACACACACACCATGAAGCTACAACTCAAACCAGAATTAAGCCAAGTATTACACAAACAAGAGATTCTTGCTAACACTACTCAGTGAATAATTATCAAGTTAAATTATATTAGATAGCTCCTCAGAGCTCCAAGATGAGGTAGGGCTGGGGTCAAAGAGGACCAAGAGGACAGCACATGTCTGGAGAGAAGTGACCCAGAACTTAAGAATTCAGATACAGCTGAATTTTACCTTGACCCATTTAAGTAGCTCTTGGCCAGAGAACTATATCTGTCACCTTCAGTCACAAGGTCACCTACATAGAGATCTCGGAGCCCCAGACAGCCAGCCTGGAGACGTGATCCCTCCAGCCAGATTGTACAAGCTCCAGCACCGGCTGTCACCTGCCCATATCACTGCTAAGTGGGTCAGCTCTTTCCCATCACTCTGCTGATTGATAGTGTGTAAAGTGACTGGGGTACCACAGAGACCACAGCGCAGAAGTCACTGCATCGGCAGGGAGTTTACACCTTTGGCAACATTGCAGCTCTGGGAATAACGTTAAATCTCAACCACCACCACCCCTCACCCCCCGTTTTGGGGACATTGGTGTATTCTTTAACTTGTGTGAGTGTGTCCTTGGCTTGTCCTCCTTTCTCAAGTGTCCCATGTAAAGGACACTTTTGAGATGAGGGACAAGAAGCAATGAAGCTAAACATAAAATCCACCTCATTGAACTGGAATTCCTTGGTCACTGTTTGCCCTGCTTGTGAAGGAGCAGCCTCCAGTTAGTCTTGTGAATGATAACTAGAGAGACAGACACCTGGAAAGGGCAGATCCGATACTTAGATCATCTAAGAGTCTTATAGGCTATTTGTTTGTTTCATTGGGTCTAATAAGAAGTGTTCCTCACATCCAGAAGATGATTGTTGCCAAGGGCTCTTACTACTAAAAGCATTTCCACCCAGGGGACCCCAGTGCAAGAGAAGACAGAGTTTGAGTAAGATCTGGGATTCGAGGGTCTGTAAAATGAAGCCCCTTTGCTTTGCTTTGCTTTGCTTGCTCAGCAGACAGCCTGTCTGCCAGGGGAGACGTTGAGAAAAAGAAGCTTCCAGGGAAGTATCCCACTTAGAAACTAGGTGAACAAGAGGGAAACCATAAATCCTCTAAAGGGTACATCCTGTTTGTTATTCAGGGAGGGTCATTTGTATCTACGGAACATCAAATGAACTGCCACAGTCTGGTTTATGGGCCATAGAGAGATGGCACAGGTGAAACAAATGGTTTGAAGGAAAAAAAAAAAAAAAGTACTGTAGGTGTTATCTAGATAAACAGAGTGACCTGAGCCCACTGAGGATTTCATTAAGGTAAGTCTCACTGAAAGGCTCTATTCTGTTCTTGTCACCACTCCAATCTGGCAATCTCTCCTGAAAATGGAACAGTGCTCATGCTGGGAATAAGGGCAGGACACTCTCATCTGCTGCACAGGATGTACGCATAATCACATGTAGGCAGCAAGTATGTTTGCTCCTGATTGGATAAAGGTGGGAAGGACACAGCCTTGTGGGTTTTGCATTTATAAGCCCCTGACTAATGTAATTTGGCACCATAGTTTGAAAATTCTGGATATGGACCTGGACAGTGTCCATGGATTTGGCCAGTATTTAATAAAGACTGCTTCAAAATTGGTTCAAAAATTGTAGTGATGGTCTTATTCTCACCTGGTAGGATTAACACTGTGTGTTTGTATGTGTGTCCGTGTGTGTGTACATGCGTGAGTTTTCATGTGTGTGTGTGTGTGTGTGTGTGTGCGTGTTGTGTCATCTTTGTGTCCTTGACTTTGCGTGTGGCTATGTGGACAGAATCCTGAGTCAGAAAGCCCAGACTCACATTCCGAGGCCTCTTGAAAGCTGCTTTTCTCTCAGTGCCTCAGTCTCCTCATTCATAAACAAACTCAGAGGCAAAGATCATGTGTTTTTCTCATATGTGGACTCAAGGTTTTATATGTGTAAAGTATGTACATAAATATACATGTGGAGATGACATGAGCATGAGTTAATGTTGATGCGATTGCAATCTCTGGAGGCATCTGTGAAGGATTCTCCAGATGAGCTTGAACCCCTCCCCCGAGGTTGGGCGAGTCTCTCCCGCCTTAGCATAAATTAAGACCATTCTCATGATCTGGAATGCTCACTCACAGACCAGCACGGAGATGGCAAGATTGGTGTTCGAAGCCCAGTCAGCTCAGCCCCACAGCAGTAGCTGCAATGCCAGGCACACATAGTAGGTATTAAAAGCTATCTAGAGAGAATTTAAGGCATATGGAAAGATGTGGGAGGCTTCTGTGTCAGTACTATGCCATTGCATTTAAGGTACTTGAGTGCTCGTGGACGTTCTGTGCAGAATGATTCATGGAGCCAATTTTGTGTAGAGTTTTACTGTAGTTCAACTGTCCACAGTAAACATCTGCTGGGCTAACAGCTCACTCAATGGCATTTATATACCTACATGCTTACTTCCTGGACAGACCTACTTGTTGAAGCTCCTCAAAGGCTTCTATATATTTTTGGTGCCTGAATCAGGACTTGACACACAAAAGAGAAGATGAGAGATTGACTCATATTGAAAAAAAAATCTTACTTTTTAATCTTTATTTGTCAGCCTTCATGGCATATGAAACCAGTCAATGTGTAAGACGGAAGTCAGCGAAGGTGATGTTGGAATCCAGCCTTGGTGAGCTGAGTATTGGGATCCATTTCAGGCCTTGAAATTGTCAAAGGCATTCCCTGGGGAGCCCGCTGTCTCAGCCGTCATCTCATTACACAGACCCTAGGGAGAGCTAGGCATTTGCTTCTGAGATTTCGCCCTCTGTGGTACTTAATTAGTCATAGCTCACAGTAATTGGCTTTTCTCCTCAGGATGATATTATCCAAGACCTAGACCAGCACAGACTTCCTGGGAGGGAGCTGTCAGCTGGTCCAAACCGCTAAGGTCTTCATGAGCTGAGACAGAGTCTGAGTGGGAAAGAGGGCCGGAATGTTTTTCTTCAGATTGCTGGGAGGACAGCCTGGAACTTCGCAGGACATTTGTTTTAACATAAAGGGAAGAAAGAGCAGTGAGGAATGGCTTGGCAGCAGATGGTGAGCAGGATCAGCTGGGAAAATCTCTCTGAGATAGAAAGAAGAGTGGTAGAGATGCCTACAAGAAGGTTGATGATGGCTCCCTGCTGCCTGGGATGTCTGTATTTTCCAAACTCAAAGGCTTAGTCTAAAGGGAGCTGAGAACTAAAGAGCTGTCTCACATCTTCATCTGAACCAGCACCAACCAATGGTCTCAGAAAGCACCTGGATAAAAGGTTAACAGGAGTCTAGCTGGTTTGCAATTCAGGACCAACAGCAGGGAGCCAGGTGTTCCTAACAGAGGGACTGACTCCCACAGAGGCCACTGCAGAGCTGGGTGGGCCTGAGGGACAGAGTGATCAGTCTTCCATAGAAGACAGAGATAGAGGACTGTCAGCTATCAGACAGTATAGCCTCTCTATGGCTTTTCTCCCACCTCAGCTGTGACTAGATTACCTGAGACCTATTTACATCTTGAGTACCCAGATGTGATGCAGGATGGACCAGGAGAGAAAAGACAAGCTGGAATGAAGCAACATTCAACAATTTTCTTTTTCATGCTCTCCAGAAGACTCAAGAAAGGGAAAGGCTTGGGAAGTGTTGGAGATTGGTGGAGACTAAGCAGATGTGACTAGAAAACACAAAGCAAGATCCCAAGTTAGAGCCCAGGCCAGAAGTTAGACATTGGTGGTTGTCGGGCTGTGGAAGGATGTCTTGGTTCTTGGGTGGGCATGGGCCTGGAACCCCGAGACTCCAAGGGAGAAACGACAGGTGTTCAGCCATGCCCCCAAAACCCAGGGTTCTGACTTGAGGTTTAATCTCCATTTAACCTTCACCGTCAAGTAGGACACAGGTAGAGGGCGTGACTAACAGGCTTCAGCCTTGAGAGATTTCCATATTCGTGAGTTATCTAAAGGCCAGGGGGCGTAGCTAATTAAGTTATTCCCTCCCAGACCCTTCCCTTTCCCCTTTCTTATTTAAGCCAACTCTGCCTGGCTTAACTGGGTGGTGCATCCAGACCACCTACATTCACCATAAACAATAAACTTTTGGAACCCACGAACTCCCTCTTGTCTATTCTGGCCTGCCATCGTGTGACTAGTGTGGAGGACTTCCCTGCAACCCAGCCACCGGTCCGCTATTGTGGATCTGTACCAAGTGGTAGATTAGTCATCAGTACAAGTGAAGGCTACTTTTCTTAGTTCAGTAACTATAGCGGTTGTGCAAAATATTAGTGGGGGCTGAGTTAAGGATGATGTGTGGGATTTTTTTGGTTGGCTAGTTGGTTGGTGTTCTTTCTTTTTTATTTTTTGGTAAACTAATAAATCTGTTGGTTATATTTTTGTTTTTACTGAAATAAATTTAATTATTTGATCTTTCTCCCCAAACTGAAAAACTAAGGTCATTATTCACAAAATGAAATTAACTAGTAAAAATGAATGATTGCAGGATCCCACCTAGGGAGATGCTGGCCAAAGGGTACAGAACTTCATCGAAGTGGGAGGGAAAATCAGAGCTCTATTGTATAAAATGATGACTAGCTAATGACACTGTCTCGCACTTTGAAAATGATTGAGGATGTAGAGTCCCTACCACAGTTGGAAGCATTCGAGTGAATTCATATGTTAATTAGCTCAATTCAGCATTCTATAATGTATACACACTCCAAGACCTCAGGTATACAATGCATACATAGAGATTTTGAGAATTTAAAAGCAAATCAGTTTATTTAAATATGAATACAGTATAAGCTAGACAGTGCTGCCCACTGATGAATCTAAAGACCTCTGTGATAAGGGAAATGAACAACTGTTCGAGAGCCTTAAAATCTATCTGCACCCCACGCCAGCTTCCTCCCTGATGGAACAGGAGGAGGGAAAAGATTTTAAACACGAATCATTTTTCACTCTGTGATTCAGTTTTAGTGTCTTGTCGGAGAGCCTCTAGTACACATAAACTTAATGCCACTGGAAAAGGGAGTGAAGAGCTCCAAACTCCGGAGACCCTTCCTCAAGTCTTAGGACATTGCGGCCACCCAAAAATCACAAGAAACCATACCTGGATGCAATCAGCAGAGGTTTATTAGGGGAGGAGCCAGCGGTCAAAACGCCAAGCTCTTTAGCTCCAAGAGCAGGGTTTTGGCCTAGAGTGGTGGGTTAAAGGGTCTTTTATAGCATGGGGTGGGGGGAGGAAGGCATTTTCACGAGCTTACACATGAATGGTTGCATTTTTGCGTGCTTACACATGATTAGTTGTTTTACAAATTTTGAACATAGCACTGGGAAGACCAAGGGAGGGGTAACCAAGAACAGTGGAACATTCCAGAGAATCTAGCCCAAATGATCTAGAGTCATGTGAAAATCACTGCACACTCATTTTTCTCAAAAACGTGGTTTCACCAAGTCACTGCCCTACCTTGTATTCTCACTAGCTCCAGCTGTAAAGCCACAGCCCTGTCACTGTGTTTTTACCACCTGAATGACTTTCACTCCTTACAGTCAGTTCCTGGAACTGGCCTGGCTTGTTTCAGAGAAAATTTTCCATGTCCCTAAAAGAACTTAAAGGGCATCTATATATGTATATATTCTATAAAAATGATTTTTATAATTTTTCATTCTTCAGGAGCAAACACTGTGGCCCAGGGACAGAGGAAGAAGCCAGCAGCCACTGCTAGAGCACAGGAGCATCACAGGTTCTCCCTGGTACAGGAAACCACCGAGTGCCACACACCAGTGACAAGAGTTCCACTTTTAAAGCTTACCCTTTGCATTATTGGTAAAATAAAAAAGGCAGAAACAACCTAAATGCCCACTAGTAAGGAACATACTATACAATGAAATATTATGTGGCCATTAAAAAGAACCAGCAACTTATACCAGAAGAGAACAACTTCAAAATATGTTTCTAACACATATGAAAAGGCAAGTTATGCCAGTCTTCATAGGATACTCCCATAAGAGGGGTTTTTTTTGTTTTTGTTTGTTTGTTTTTGTAAGCATATATATTGTATCAGTTGGCTACTGCTACCTAACAATCTCAAAACTCAATGGCGTACAACAATAACCACTTATTAGCAGGCTCAAAGCTTGGAGAGTTATCTGGGGCACCCTGGGATCCCACAGATAATCTCAACCTTTTCTGTCCTATTCTGTCATTCTTCTGGAACCAGTCATATACCTGGGTGTCTCTTCTCCTCTCATGGTCAAGACAGAAGCATGAGAGAAGCATGGGCTCCAAGAAAATGAACCTTAAATCCCTGTTTATGTCACATCTCTAATACCCTGTCAGCCTCAACACTCAGGGGATGAGAACATGCTTTTGGAAGGACAGGAGAATGTATATTGGCTGGATTTTTGTAAGAAACCATCCATATTTTATATACACGTGTCTTTAGGTTTCATATGTCACAGCTCATGTGCAGGTATGAGATGTGTAAATAATCTCAAAGGAAGTGTTAGCGATGGGCTTTCTCTAGAGAGAAGTGTTAGCAATGGGCTTTCTCTAGAGAGACGTGGGAGGCAGAGCAGCTTCACCACTGCTGTGTCTTTGAATTTTGTAATGTTTTTGTTTTTTTGTTTTTTGTGTGTTTGGAATTGTTGTGGTTGTTGTAGTGATTGTGGTTGTTGTTGTTACTATTGTTTTGGGAAGCAAAGCCCCAACACTATATCCCAAGGCATTTCTACAGTAATTTTCTTACTTCATGTCCCACAAGGATGAGGTTTGAAATAGGCAAGAAAGGGATTATAGCTCCTCATTGGAAATGAGAAGGAAAGTTAAGTCCTAGCAGCTCAGATAAAGCCAAGTCTGCCCTACAACTCAGATCAGTGGCATGCCACCAGTCCAAACAGTGGTGGTGATCCAGTGTCCACAAGCACCACTCCACATTGGGCCTGCTCTGGGGACAAGCACAGGCATAAAGCATACACACCCCAGGAGAAACAGGTGTGGCAAGTCCCTAGAGATTATTTGGTTCTACCTGGGCATTTTACATATTTTACATATGGGCCAAAAGAGGCCCTGAAGTAAGTCTCCCTATCTCTGTCTCTCCTATTTCTAGTGGGATCTTCACACCTCAGAGGGTAGAGCTTAGAGCAGTGGCTTTCAACCTGCATATCAGGATCCTTTCTGGAGACACCAAACAACCCTTTCACAAAGGTCACCTAAGACCATCAGAGAACACAGATAATTACATTATGACTCATAACCGTAGCAAAATTACAGTTAAGTAGCAATGAAAATAATCTTATGGTTGAGGCCACCACAACATGAGGAACTATTTTAAAGGGTCACAGTATTAGGGAGGTTGAGAACCACCGGCTTAGAGGATTGAACACCATATACATGACCTCGTTTTGCAGAGCAGGGAGCAGGAAGCATGGCTGGTTGCTAGGTTCAGGCTGACTCCAGAGAGCAGCCAGGAGGCTCCTCCTTGCCTCGTCTGGAGGGAATCTGAAGTCTGACTGGAGTAGCTAGCTGAGTTCTCAGAAAGCAAGAGGCATCTCGCTCTCAAGAAAAGCCAAAGGGCTCTGCGCCACCCAGGCTGTTAGGTCCTTGCTCTGCAATGGTGCGTACTAGTTGCAGATGGCAAAAAGTGAGAGCTTTCTCTAAAACAGATTTCATGCCTGAGCTGCCGTGGGGTGTCTCAAGCTCCTTCGCTACTCAACCCATATGCTTCTTCTTTCCAAAGTTCGGTGCCTCCGAAAGGGCCCAAGTGGCTGCCGCGTTAACTATCTACCCCAAGTCACACATTCCTAGATTGGTTTTCCAGCGTCCAGGGCATCCAAGGAAGCTAGCTTTTTCCCTTGCCCGAGCGCCTCTTTTCCCCTTCTCACCATTAGGCCCTGCAAAAGGCAACTAAGAACTGTGTGGGAGGAAATGAAAGCCAGCTCCAGATGCTGGGGAGCGAGCCGAAGTGAGTGGGACCCGCGGAGTCCCACTTAAGCCATTTTCAACTTTGCGTTGAAATGGGAGCGTCTGTGAGCCGCGCTGAAAGCTCCTACAATGAGTAATGTCGCAGAGCGAGCACGAAGAACAAATGGATGCTAATTATTTTGTGCAAGGCGAGACACGCGAAGAATTTAAACAGGGGGTCTGACAGAGCAGATGGTGTGGAGTTGAGAAGCTCAGGGAGGCCGGGCTTCACACTCTGTGGAAGGGGCCGCCTGGAGGCAGGGATCTGCTTGGTACCTCTCTGCACAATCCCCCAGCCTGCATTCCAGCTCCGGTCCCCTGCTGGCTTTGCAGCTGGCCCGAGCTGAGCTTGCCAGCTTCTTCTGTGCAGTGGGAAATCCTGGAGGCAGGAAAGGAGGGAACACCCAGCAGGCCCACAGGGAGCCTGTTCACGGACACCTTAGGGCGTTGGGCATAGCTCTTTCAAGACCAACTCTAGGAAAAGGGTCACCAGGCTTAAACTAGAGGACAAATGGGTCCTGTTCTTCACTTCCTCACTAGAGCTGACTCAAGATCCTGTGGTTACCTCCCTCCCCTCGAAGCCTCCTGCCAACCTTGTGTCACCCCTTCATGAATAGTCTCAGTCCCCGTGACTGTCTTCTGAGGATCCTCATTCTCCCAGCTCTGGCCACATGTGGACCTTCCCGGTTGGATGTCACATTTTCCCCGACAACCTCTCTGGCCACCTCCCACCAGCATCCCAGCTCTAATCATTCAACACATGTATACACACTACCCTACCAGCACTGAAGAGTACGGTGACTGAATTTCTTCAGAACAGAGGTCTACTCAATTCAGTCAAAGCTCCACTGGAGCTGGGGTTTGGACTCACTTATCAAAGGGAATGTAGATGGCTTCTGGAGGGTAGGATGAGACCGTGGCTGCTCCTCAGCACACCGGCAGCAGGTAAGGATGCTTAGTGAGAAGAAGTGGACCACTAGGAGGTTCTGACTTCCCTCCGATCTTCCATCTACTCAAGACACATAGCCCCTTGTCAGTCAAAGAAGCAACAGGATAGAATTCCTCTGGATGAGTCTCCCAACAACCCAGATCCCATACTTGGAGGTAGGCAGCCAGGCACAGCGCTGTACAGGCAAGTGCTCAGCCACAGGAACTTCCCTGGCCTCCAAAAGGATGCCCACAGCAGGGGTCAGCTTTCCAGAGAAAGGGATAACCCAGATGTGTTTCTAAATGATCCCCTCAGTCATCTCCATCAGCCGCATCCATGAGTTTTTATTGATGGGACTATTGCCCTGAGCCTTTCAAATACATCCTGAATTTCTCCCTCACTGAGACGGTACAGAGAAAGCATATGAACATTTGGGGGAAGAAGACCTGAGTTCTGGGGTCAGTTCTGATTCCCTTGTTAGCTGTATAGCCCTGGGCAAAAGCTGGAACCTCTCTGAGTCTATGAGTGATTACTCAGAATATGGTGAACTATCTCAGAACACAATGCTGGGCACTAGGAAGTGAGAGCCAGATGGATACAAAATACACTCTAAGGAGCGCACCGGAGGGTCTGGTTGAAATGAGGACACAACGTCAGGAATGCTCAGACTGCATTGGAGAGACCGCAGGGAGATGCGCGCAGCTGTAGAAGCCCAAGCTAGGAACGAGTGGGGAAGACTGAAGTAGGGAAGGGCAGAGGTTTTCTTCATGGAGCCCAGGGTACAGGTCTTGAAACAGGGCTGTGAACCCCAGAGCTGCAGAGTGCTTGAGAGTTTCAGGACCAGGGAACATCTTACAGCATCTGCCCTGAGAGCTGCAAATGACTCCAGCAGGTAAGGGGGGGGGGGGGGGGGCATGACAATTAGAAAAGAAAAAAGGACTTTGGAAAGACCAGCATGGAAAAACTGGGGAAGGTGTTAAATTCGCCCCAAGGGTCCCCTTTCAGAAAGAAAACACTATTCATATTCAACACACTCTTTCTTTCCTTCCCTCTTCCAAGATAAAAGCATAGCCATTGGGGGAGAAGGCTAGATAGACCACTCTGAGCTAAGAGCATATAGTTTTCTTCCGGAAGTTACCAGCACCACATCCGGCCCTTCACAGCTTCAGGGCATCCATTGCCCTCTTTGGCCTGTTAAGGGCACCTACGCTTAAATGCACATAATGCAGACTTGCACACATAACACACAATTTTAAACACAAATCTTAATGGTTTAAAGCATTGCCCGTAGAGATGGAAGCATAGCTTAGTGCCTGGAAGGTTACTGCGTCCACAGCTGTGCGACACCGTCACAAGCATTTCCTTATGTCATTAGAATTCTTTCCATCATTTTCTAATGATTCATAATTTACCAGATGGAGACACCACAGTCTACTGTTGCATCTCAATGGTGGACTGTTGAGACCGGATCTAATTTAGTGCTGCAGGATACATCTTTGTCTCCATCTCTGCTGTCTCATAGGGTGTGTTTCTAGAAAGGGAATTCTGAAGACAGTATACATGCCTTAAGGCTTTGACAGGCCCTTGCTGAGCACCCTCTCATCATCTAGAAGTGAGAATTTATCTAACCACAGCCTGTATGTTACAGTACTTAAGAGATTACACATATCTAGATTGCAAGGAGTAGGCATTTTTGGCTTTAGTGTAGTTTCCATGAAAAAGGATGTTCTTTGCCTAGTTTTGGCCTCAGGAACAGCTAGACTTCCTGTTTGAAGTGCTGGTTGCCTGGTGGCAGTTCCTGCCAGTAATGAGCTAGGAAATCTACAGTAGCTTGCTCCTTGTCACTCCCTGCACTGGAGTCTGGGAGGTGAACAAATGGTTCTGCTTGCTGCCCTGGTTCCCAGAACCCACTTCCTAGCAATACAAGGGAGCCATTTGTCATTCTGCCACAGAGTTCAGCTCTGCCAGACATCTCATTCCACTTGCCCTGCCAAGGACACAGCTCAGAAGGGCTTGCTTGAATCTTGAGCTCTGTGGAGCAATGGACAGAGAACTCAGAGACATTGGGACTAATTTGCTGGGTGACCTCAGCCTAGGTACTAAGTCTCTCTGAGCCTTAGCATCTTTTGTTAGACTCTGGCAAGTATCATCCTCCAATCCCTAGGTTCTCAAAGAGAAAAAACATCCACCTTGTTCCTACTGATGGCCAGAGGCTAACCCACTGTGAGGTTGAGAAGAAGAGAGCTAGAAAAATCTTTTTTTTGGCCACGTGGAAATAAGCTGTAGTGTGCAGGGCAAAGCTGATATTGATATCAATCTGAAGGTTTTAAGACCATCCACCATGTCCTAAAAGGAAGTGCGGCCAGGTCCAGGTGAGGTCAGCATGCATAATGAGACAAGGGGAAAGAAAAGACTGGAGGGCAGAGGATACCTCCAACACCATCTGTGACATAGACTCTAATCTCTAGCCTGCTGTGGGGAAAGGTGGCTCCCCACAGCCATGGGAAAGGCCCCTCTCCATCCACTGGAGGCTACTCGGTCAGCTCTTCTACAGAAGCCTGCCTTTCTAGATGCTCAGTTTCTGCTCTTTCCTGAGAAAAAAACGCTTAAGGGGAAGGTTTGAGGAGGGGTGGCCTGCAGATTGAAGAAACAAACAACAAAGAGAGGAATTGGCTTCAGAAGCTCTGGGAAGAAAAGGGAGCTTTGTTTACCTCTTTTCCCCTGTGTCCCGGTTTAAAAGAAAGCCTCCGACTGACCAATAATTTTTCTAAAAGGATGACAAACAAGGTACTTTGGAGCCGTGCGTGGGTGTGTCTCCTAGTCTTGACGCAAAATGAAAAATGCAATTCTATTTATTTCAGTGGTTTTTGAATCTGACTAGGGATTTGATTTTGTTCTAGTAAAATTGCAGCTTGCAAGAGCCTCGGGTGCCAATGCAATTCCTGGAAACGAGGGATAAGATTGTGCACAGAAGACTCAAAAATAACTCCGTGCACCTCAGAGGGATTTTGTCTTGGCAGGGGAGAAACCCACCAGGATCCTGCCCTTGACTGCTGGTGAGCCCAAGACTGGCAATGAGAGCTTAGGCTTACTAGCTGTAGGAGAGGTGCTCTGGCCTCTGGGTTCTAGTGACCTTGCTCTCAGAATGCTCTCTGGATCTCCGAGGCTGAGTGAGTATAGAAAGGGAGGAATCCTAGAAGCAGGCATCCTCAGTGGCATGTTAAACAGGAGTGTGTTGAACAGATGTTTAGCAGTGTGCAGGTTGTAACCCTGTGTGTTCCCAGAATTCACCGTGACCTCAGTGTGCAATGAGGACACACCTCCCATTTCTTGCTCAAGAGCTGCCTCTTCAGCTCTTGTCTTTTTGCTGGCCTGGTACTCCAGGACATTTCTGGAGGTAAGGATTGAGAGAATATTCTAAGATTCTACAAAGAGCAGGCAGAAGTAGGAAGACCTCTTTGTGATGGAGACCTGGGGATGCTGGCAGCCTCAGCCAAGTCTTCATGTTACACCCTCATCCTTCCTTCTCTTACAGAAGCCCCTCCCCCACACTGGTGTTCCCACCCTTTTACCCTTTCTCTCAGGTGTTAACACACCTCTCCACAAATAAATCTCAGAACCCATGCACCTTGGCTGGTGTCCTGAAAATTTTGCAAACTTGAAGGCAAGGAGTTCTCCCTGTGACAATCAGGAGCTACATACACATCTGCCCCAAGAGCCTTTTCAATTCAGGCACCCCAGGTTTAGTCATACAGCTAAGGGTGCTCCAGGCATCCCTGCCCAGCTGTGGTGCTGAGGAAGTACATTCATCCAGCCCACAAATGTTTCCTAAGTAGCAGTCACGCACTGAGCAAGGGGCCATCTGTGTGCAGTGAGTAAGGCAGGATTGTCCTTGCTCTCATGAGGCTAACTAATAGCATGAATAATCAGGATGTGCTATTGCAGAGGAGAACAGTGTGTCACGAGCATATGGGGCTGCATGCAGTGGTGGGCCAAGGCCCAGGGTTCGATTCATAATGCTACATGCATGCAAACAGAGACAAAGAAAGTGTAGAATAGGACCATCTTTAGTTGGAGACTCTGAAAAGTTTTTATTGAAAATTTGATGCTTAAGCTAAAAACTGAAAGACCCCTGGAGATATAGCGGGAGGAGAGAAGAATGTTCTAGGTAGAAGAAACTGCATGGACAAAGACCCGGAAGCTAGAGGCAGAGGGCACAGAGCATGCAGGGAGTTTCAAAGGTTGTTAGAGGTGGCATGCAGTGAGCCAGAAATCAAAGGATGCTACGTGAGTCTGTCCCATCCCAAGCCACATGAGCAGACTGTGGGAGCTGTTTTAAGGATTTCTGTTTTCTCTTCGAGGCACAGAAGTTTCACTGAAATGTATTCAGCAGGGGAAAGATGTGAGCAGTTCTCAAGGACATGGAGCAGAGCTCTGACCTGCTGTGAGCTGCAATGTTGATCTCCATTTTACATTCCGAGGCCCTAAGAGTACAGGACACTCTCACAGCATGTGAGCATCTGGCTGCCATTCAGAGTAGGTTCCACAGCAGCCCTGGGGGCTCCATGCTGTTTTGATCTGTTTCATAGGACAAACTCAAGGGTGCAACTTGCCTGAGATCTGGAAACTGCTACCCAGCAGAACTAGGAAAAGAGCCCAGGCTGGCAATCCGCAGGGCTCAGCTGGTAACTACCAGGTTATAATGCTTGCAGCACCTTTTTAGTCAAATGGAACTTTAAAGACTTGAAGACAGCAGCCCTGTTTCTGTTCCCCCCCACCCCCCAAGGGAAGGAAGAAGAGAGAGGGGACTTTCAGTAAACATCTGCTCTCATTAAGCAACTTGCCCAAGGTTCTGCACCTGGTCCTACTCCACAGTCTATGGTCTCATGAATCTATCAAATGTTCTGTGGTCTTCTGTCTCCCAGACAATGTGTTATTGGTTGTCCCTCCTGGCATAATCATCAGAAAGTCTGAAAAACACTGTAGTGTCTCCTGGAAGTCCCTATTCAAAAGTCTTCTGACAAGTGTTCCCTGGGGAACCTCTATATTCAGCCACCAAAAAGCCATCAGCACTAGTATTCAACCCACGGCACTCTTCACTTCTCCATCTGATGCTCAAAGTCACACACATTGTCAAGGGCCATGCAGAGTCACAGGAAAGGATCTTGAAGCAAGATGGAGATCTGAGCTTGAGCCTGTTTTGCACATTTTAGCTGTGGGACTCTGGGTAAATCCCATCCCTTCCCTGTTCTTCATCTTATGAAGGGCTCTACACTCATGTGCCTACACAAATCTAAAACAAAACAAAGCAAAATAAAAATAAAAATCTTTACAAAAATAGTAAAGGAAATAGACAAGTCTTACCCAGAGACAGGGACATCAGACTCTCTGGATCTACCAGACTCATGCAGACCAGGGGTTGGAGAGGGAGCCCAGACAGGCTTCAAATCCTGTAAAAACACAACTTAAAACCAAAAACCACTATTGGTGGCCTTGTCCCTAAGATCTCCTGACCCTCCCAGCTCCAGCTGCCCCTACCTCAGTTTCCCCCACTTTACCCTGACAAGCCTCACAGCTTCCAACCCTTTCCCTGGGAAAGACAAAATAGCCTTCCTCTTGACCCTTGTGGGCATTGATAGGTCTCAAACCCAGGACAAAAGGTTGAGAGCTTATTTATCATATCAAAGTGGACCTGGCTGGCAGGTTCTCTCAGTATTCCTCAGCTCAGACCTATTACAGGGTGTGGCTGGAATACTCAGTCCTTTACCATCAACTTCTCTTGCTCAGGGGATGGCTGCCCTTCCCTTCCCTATATAATCCAGCCATATAATCCACCTATGCCATTCTTTTGGCTCAGGCTGTCCCTCTTGGTTGGTGGCTCCCCCCAACCCCCTCACATGGCTCAGGGTCATGTTAACTCCGGCCTCTCCCACATGTCCCTGCCTCTGGTTGTGCTCCCCCTTTTGTGTATAAACTTTCTCCCCCACCATTCCTAGGAGCAGCCATGTCTTTCTCTTTCCTTTCTTTCCCTCCCTCCCTCCCTCCTCCCTTCTTCCCTCCCTCCTTGCTTCCTTTCCTCCTTCCCCTTTCCTTCCTTCCTTCCTTCCTTCCTTCCTTCCTTCCTTCCTTCCTTCCTTCCTTCCTTCCCTCTTTCCTTTCGTTTTCATTCATTTGGTGCAAAAACCCAGGACTGGCCATGTTCTTTCCGTTGTATTTACTTTTTCATTCAGGCATCGTCCATCAACAGAGCATAACCTTGAACTGCCTTCAACTCTTATCTCTCTCCCTCCCCAACCTGTCTCTACAAACGGAATATCTGGGATCTATTTTTCCATTGATGAGGACTGTGCCAAGAGTTCCCACCAGAGAACAAACGTCCCCCAGTGAGAAGGTCATTCTACATTCTTCCACCTTGTAACAAGATACCTCCAGGAATAATGTTAAACTACTTATCTTTCTACCTCCCTGCCTCTCGAATGCTGGGATCACGGATGTGTGTTTTAGAAGTGTGATGTATAACCATTTACTAAGTGGAATGAATATTCTGCCAAATTGCATAGAGACCATGGAGCCAGGCGACAGAACAGGGGGATGGCCATCAAGGAGGGTTATCCAGAGAATCTTTGGTATCCAGTGATCTGCCACAGGGCTCTGTTTTCTGATTGGCTTCTGAAAGATGATTCTGGAGCTGAACAGGGTTGCCTTGACCTATATTCTTCCATTACATAACAGCATCGATTGCCTGTATGCTCCAAGCCATCAGAGTTTTTTCCTTCTGCATGCAACTAAGACATCCACTGCTTTTGAATAGGAGATGGCCCAATGTGCTAACAATGATTGTCTTTAGGTAGGAACTCTGTGGTTAACTTCTTCACTGGCTGTCCCACATACCACCATTACCTGCTTGCCCTTTCCATGCTCTATTTTCCCCCATGGCATCCTAGTCTGTGTCCCTCTGAGGCCAGGGCCTTTATTTTCTCTTATTCTGCAACTTAGACAGCCCAGTTTTCAGGAGGCCCTTGGTATCTGATCAAATAGAAGGATGTTCTCACAAGAAGCTTCATTCATAGGGAGGGGAACCTGCTCAGAAAGGTTAAGCCACATGTCCATTAAGCCCAGCCCCGGAGTTGGGTTTCTGAGTGCTAAGGGACCCACCTCTCCTAGGCTGTTCCTCAAATCCACCCATGGTCATGTCTTAGTCCCCCTGCTTGACTCATTCTTCTCTGGTCTGAAGTCTCACTCATGTCCTGTGTGCACATTCAGGAGCTGCCTCTATCCTCCAGGCCTGTATCTGAATACACTCCCATCCTGGAGCACTCTCCCTCTGAGTCCTTCCTGGCTGCCAACCTCCAGCCATCCTGTCCATCTCAATGTACCAGTTCCTTCCCATATACCTGCCCCGATTCCCCTGCTGAGTTGAGCTGCCCTGCTCTCGATTCCCAGACACACTCATTTTTCTCATATTCTACTGACTTTCTTGATGGTCAATACTTGCCTACCCACGTCTCTTCTACCCACCCTCATTGTCTGAGCTCTATAAAGACAGATAACACTGAACTCAGGAAATTGCCCCTTGTGGGCACTGGTCTTGCCCCTGGGACCACCACCTCATCCTAGGTGACCTCCCCAGTCTCTTCAGCGAAGGCTGAGTGCCTGCCTCAACTCAGCTCTTTATCTTCCTATGGATACTTGACAGGGGCCACTGTAGGCTCTTTGGACACTACCCGCTCGCTTGTCTGTGGGTTTCTTACATGCTT
Organism: Arvicanthis niloticus; assembly: GCF_011762505.2. NCBI lineage: Eukaryota > Metazoa > Chordata > Mammalia > Rodentia > Muridae > Arvicanthis > Arvicanthis niloticus. Next base: position 50,007,594 of record NC_047663.1, read on the forward strand.
TCCCTGTGATTTTGGCACTACTTCCTCAGATGACCCCGTGAGACCTCCCTACCCTGAAATTCCTGGGAACGTGTATCTCTCTGGGTCACCCAGTTGATTCCCTCTCCGGAGGCAGACCATTCCCAGAGACCTACACATCCACAAGCTCTGCAGGGTGGGGACCTGTGCCTCCCTGACTATAAGCAAATGGCTTCCTCTGCTCTGCCCTCTCTTCTCATCTTTACCCAAGAGAGTAAGTAGGTGATGCCTTCACAAGTGCTCCCTGCATGCGGGGCACTGCTGCCCACTCCTTGCCGCTACAGCACTGCTCTTCCATAGGCCCACTGAGGAGGCCACGGCTTCTCTCCCCATTCTACATTTGGCAAGATAGAAGAGATGAAGCAAGGCTGGGATTTGAACCCACAGCAAGGTGCCTTGAGTACTGCTTTACCAGTGGGGCCAGTTACTTGAACACTACTCATCTCCCTTTCTGAGGATACCACTTCTGCTGCTGGGATCCATCCTATCCTTATACAGGAAGCTCCCTGAACTTCCTGGGGCCTGGGCCACTCACCCTGAAGACCCCAGGCCTCACCAGAGTGACAATGGAGCTTCTCTCAGAGGCCCTGCACCCCAGCTTTGGCCAGTGGATGCTCCTTAAATACTTAACAAATGAGCCCCCTGGGATGGAGCAGAAGGCCTGACTCTCGCTTTTCCAATCTGGAAAGCTCTCTCTAGCAAGACAAAGACCTCACATTACTCAAGGATATAAATCGACAGTTTCAAAGGCTTAATCCTTCTGCACTCGCAGCAAACCCATACACACACAGAAATAAATACATTTCTTTTTTTAGGAGAAAAAAAGAAGGCATTTCATGGCATCATAAACATCGCACTTTATTTTTCATCTCACGGAGCCTGTCTGGGTTTGGTTACGCTCGGGAGCTCGACGAGGACTCAGAAGCCAACACACACATGAAAAATCGCGTCACTGCCGCCACTGAGGCGCACGAAGGAGCAGACGCGGCTCTCGGCGTCCATCTGTGTGTGTCCAGTGGTCATCAATCACTTCTGGAATGGGACCTGCGTGGGTGGAGCGGCACTCTAGTCCTCGGTAAATAGCAAAGAAATGTGCTGAAAGAGAGGCTGTGAGGGCACAGGGAGATGTAACTGATGCAGAGTTAAGGAAGCTGGGACATTTTCAGGGTCTTTAAACCTGAAGAGCCCCAGTGCCCGAGTGCTGGCCTGGCTCCAGGTCAGCTTGTCCTTTCTGGGTTCATCAGAAGCTGCACAATTCAGCCAGAGTCTGTCTATGTGCAATCCTTCACTCACCCACGCCTCCTTTCCTCTTCTGCCCTGTGTTAGAGAAGGGTGTGAGGTCCAGCCCTGTTCTCTCCTTATTTTAAAATGTCCAGGTCTGGCTCTACAGTTTGAGGCAGACAAGGGAGAGCAAGCTTGGAGGGCAGAAGGTCTGGACTCTCAGCTCTCTTCTGAGTAGGCACTGGACCCTTTACACTCCTGTATCCTTCATAATATGGCCTGTGGGAATGGCCCTTGTTAACTGTAAAGAACTTAGCAAATGCAGATGCTTCAGAGAGTCATACTATGTGTTTACTATGCCCTCATTCCTGTGTCGAGAGACCAACTCTCCATGTGATGATGTTTGAGGCTGGTCCTCTTTGGAAAATAGAGTTCTATGAAAGCAGGACCCTGTCCTGATGGGATGAAGGGCCCTACATTGTGTCACATTATCCCTACACAATGTCTACTGCATACAAATGTCTACTCACCATGAAAGGGAACTGACCTCAGACCTAAGTATGGATACCACCGAAGTCCAATTGGCTAAACCAATGAGTTTTATTGAGGTTAGTTACAGAAGCAGAAATGTCTCAAAGACAGCTGCATCACCACAGCATGAGTGACAGCTCATGAGAGCTGGGAACAGGGGCTTACTGCACAATCTTCAGGCATCTCAGTGGGTCTGTGCCTCTTCTAGCCATCTCATCTGATCTCTGCTTCTTCTAGTAATTAGGCCTGGTTTTTGAGAATATCTCTTGGCAGGCCTTACAGCTTATATATGCTTGGGAGGAAGGGCTTAGAAAAGCTGGTCAGTTTTAGGGACTTCCTGAAGCCTTTGAGTTGATCTGGGGAGCCTGGTCCTAATCTTCTATCTGAGGATATCATGTAGTAATACTTGGCAAAATTACAGGTTCAGCTTCCTAGAATGCCTCTGCATGCAAATGACCCATCTTTGGAACCTTAAACCTCAGCCAATGAAATTTCAACCTAAGAAGAGCCCCTTCCCACTTTCTAGGGTTCTATATATAGCCTTTGATTCACCCCCAATTAAGTATATATGCATAAGCTGTTTTGTTGACTATTGTCCAAGAGAATTGTTTTCTAAAAGAGCTGTAACACTGATATCTTTGGAGATCTTCCTTTCCCATACCTCCTGGCTTTCACTGCCAGACCTAGGTCTTGCTGACCCACCCATTCTGGACTTTACTTTATCCTTTCCTGACTGTGTGCAAGGAAAGACAAGGACCTTGGAACTCAGTTCTGTTCCATCCTTCCCTGCTTGGTGTGCAGCATAGCAAAAAACAGAATCACACTTGACAAGCTTCCCCGAAGAAGTGAATGTCCTTTGTGTCCCCTAAGACACAAATAACATTTTGTGTCTCAAGGGACTTTCTTCAAAAATGGACAGTTTTGTCTTATAGAAAATTAACGAATAGACAATACCTGTGGTGGTTTAAATAAGAAATGTCCCCTCTTGGCTAGGGTATTTGAACACTTGGTTTCAAGTCAGTTGTGCTATTTAGAGAGGTTAGTGTGCTATACCCTTGCTGGCTGAGGTAAATCACTGGAGTCAAGCTTTGAGACTACATAGCAATGGTTCTCAACTGGTGGGTCATGACCCCTTTGGGGGGTCACATACCAGATATCCTGCATACCAGATATTTACATTTTGATTCATAACAGTAACAAAGTTATAGTTATAAAGTAGTAACGATAATTTTATGGTTGGGGATCCTACAACATGAACTGTAGTAAAGGGTCACAGCACGAGGAAGGTTGAGCTTCACCCCATTTTCATTTTTGCTCTCTTCATCCTGTGACCTCTCAGCTTCCTGCTCTTGCAACCACATCTTCTGCTTCCTGCCGTGCCTCCCCCTCCAATGGACTTTTAGCCCATAAATTGTTTTTGGTCACAGTGGTTATCACAGCAACAGAAAAGTAATTGACAGAACAACCTATAAGGCCGGGCTGTGGTGATGCATGCCTTTAATCTCAGCACTTGGGAGGCAGAGGCAGGTGGATTTCTGAGTTCGAGGCCAGCCTGGTCTACAGAGTGAGTTCCAGGACAGCCAGGGCTACACAGAAAAACCCTGTCTCGAAAAAAACAAAAACAAAAAGACAAAACAAACAAACAAAAAAACCTATAAGAAAAGACAGAAGGCAGCATGCTAGCTCCCCTTTAGATTGTCAGAGATATACAACCTGCACCCTTAGGAAGGAAAGTCTCCAAGACAGACCTTCAGAAGTTTTAGTGTTCCTGGTGGTGGCTCAGTTTGGGGCCCTGTGTGTTCTAATCTCATCTTTTTATAAGGATGCCAGTCAGACTGGAGTGAGGACCACCCTATGGCCCCCTTTGTTAGTCATCTATCACTTGTAAGTTTCTGTCTCCAAATATAGTCACCTTTGAAGCACTGTCATCAGGGGTCAACCCATAAACATTTGGGGAGATGTAACTTCCCATGGTTGTATTTAGTGTACACCTTTTCTATATGGAAGGTAGGAATTGAAATTTGTCTTTTTTATACATGCTGTTGTTGGTCATTCAAATTTCTCCAGCCACCTGGGGATGCTGGAGAACAATGTCTACTCAAGTATGTGTAGACCTCTCCTACCACAAATGTACTGTGTGTTCACAGAAGGACTGTAGCAGCACTGGAAGCCACACAGACATGTATCAGGAGTCACATGATAAATACTGTGCAATGTGTTTATGTGATGGAATGTCACACCACAGCAATATTTGAAGGGGTGACTGCACATAACACCCTAGATGAACCTCACAAGCATAAGATTGAACAAAAGAAGCTGAACCCAGAAGAGCCTAGGTGCTGACCATAGAACATACAAACAGGCAATGTTGGGAAGACATAGTATCAGCAGTCCACACAGTGTTTATACCACAGGGTGGGAGGTGCATACAGAAGGGCATACAGAAATGCCCCATTTCTTCATCTGCAGACTGTTTCAATCCATGCAAACTCTGAAAACTTTACTTATATACTAAGGAGGAGAACATTTTGGGAAAATACCCAGCATCGACTTCTAACCTCTGCACACACATACATACATGTTCACCCATGCACACATGCAGCGCAAACACACACACAAATAAAGGTAAAGTAGTTTAAGTGTTTTATTGGGGCGGTGAGATGTCTCGGTAGTAAAGAGCACATATTACTCTCCCAGAAGATCTCATTTCTGTTCCCAGCACCCATTCTGGTGGCTTGCAACCACGTGTAACTCCAGTGCCAGAGGATCTGGCGCCCTCTTCTGGCCTCTGTGGATACTTGCACTCACATGCACATATCCCTATAAACACACAAAAATATACATACTTCAAAATTTTTGAAGTCTTTAAAAATGTGTTTTAGGAGAAGTTGTGGGAAGATGGCAACTCTTCTTGAGGGAAAAGCCTTTTTCTGTGTTTTTTGTTTTTGTTTTTTGTTTTTCGAGACAGGGTTTCTCTGTGTAGCCCTGGCTGTCCTGGAACTCACTCAGTAGACCAGGCTGGCCTCGATCTCAGAAATCTGCCTGCCTCTGCCTCCCAAGTGCTGGGATTAAATGTGTGCGCCACCACCGCCTGGCTTTTTCTGTGATTTGAATGAAAATGACCCTCCTATGTGTTTGAATATTTGGTCCCCAGTGAGCATGAATGTTTGAATACTTGTTCCACACTGGGTCGGTCATTTGGAAAGTATTAGGAGGTGTGGCCTTGTCAGAGGAGGTGTGTCACTGGGAGTGTATGTTGAGCTTTTAAAAGTGCATGCCATGCTTGGTTAGCTCTCTCTGTCCCATACTTGTGAATCAAGATGTGAACTCTCAGCTATTTCTGTTCCTGAACCTTTGCTCCACCATCATGGACTCTAACCCTCTGAAATTGTAACCCCAATTAAACACTTTTGTTTACAAGTTGCCTTGGTCATGGTGTTTGTCACAACAATAGCAAAGTAACTAAGACAGCTTCATAAAATGATTTTAAGTAAAACCTAGCCCTCCTCCTTATTCTGTGTCTAATATCCCAGTGCCAATTTATGCTCAGCTCAGGCCTATTGCTGCCAATCTCAGGCAACTGGAACCTGATATGAGCTCTCCCAGTGCCTAGCCATTATGAAGTACTCTCCCTTTCCCCAAACTGCAGGGCTACAAAGGCTGCTGCATCCTGGCACCTGTTCCCCAGAAGCCTCACCTTCCTGACTTGCTTGCCCTTCATAGATCCCTTTGCTTGAGCAGGGCTGTGAATAGAAGCACCTTCTTATTCCCAAGCCAGGAGGCAGATGGCACGTTTCTGCACTCTGCCCCCAACTGCTGCCCTCTTCTATAGTTTGTAAGATGTGAGACTGCACCTGCTCCCTGACCCTGATCCTCAGGAGAAAGCATGCTTTCCACTGACCCAGATTCTGTGCCTTTGACTGTGAATAAAGAAGTTAGACTTATGCCCCCAGAGATTGAGGCTTTGCAAGGCGCTTGCTCAGATCAGATGAGAGAAAGAAAACAAGTCTGCTCAGGGTCTGAGGTCATTGTTTGTGGGAAGAATACTGGCCAGAGGGGCTATAGAGAGAGCCTGTTCTCCTGAGCAGCTGGGAAGAATCCATCCTACTCAGAGTTTCAAGGTGCCTCTTCTGCTTCTTTTAAAAGCCTTATGGAGGTGCAATTTACCTACCATAAAATTCTCCTTTCTAAGGGCACAATTCCCTGATCATTGGTTTATTACAGAGCTGTGCAGCCAGCAGCACAATCCAATTTTAGAGCGTTCCCATCCCTCCCTAAAGGAATGGCTGTGCCCATTAATGTTCACTCCGTTGTTCCTGAAATCTACCCCCAAGCACTACCAACCACTAGCCTACTTTCTGTCTCTGTAGACATGCCTGTTCTGAATATGATACCATTCCCTGCAAATGGTATTATACAGCATGTGTGGGTTTTCTGTGTGGCTTCTTTAACTTAGTGCGATGTGTCAGAGGCTCATGTGACAGGGCTTACATCAGGACTTAGGTCCTTTTCACTGTCATATACTTTTCCACTGTATGGATATACCACATTTAGCTTCCTCATTACCCAGAGGATGGGCATTTGGGTTTTTTCCACATTTTCAGCTATTCTGACTCCTACCCCCATGAATACATGCACAGAGGTCCTTCCATATAGATGCTATATGTTTATCTCTCTATAGATAGTATATTTTTTATTTCTCTAAAGAAGACACACAAGTGTGGGATTGTTAGATCATGTGGCCTCTCAGCATTATGAAGAACTGTCATATTCTATTTCCAAAGCAGCTTCACCCATCATGCTGAGTTCTTACCAGCACTTACCATTGTCTGGGTCTTTGTTTCTAGTCATCATAGTGGGTATGAAATGGTATCTCCACATGGTTTTCATTTGCTGAGAGCTGTTTATGTGTTTATTGTACTTTTGAAGGGAGACCTATTTGTTAAATAATATACTAACAAGGACATGTCTCCCCTGCCCCCAAGCAAACGAAACTCTCTAAAAGACTACAGTTATCACTAATCTCTAATAACTACAGTTATCACTCTGCCATTTACTGAGCCAGTTTAATACAACTATGCACAACAACACTGTGGGGCAGTGGACTGTGCCACCAGACAGAAAACCTGGTAAGATTAAGCAGATTCATGAACCCCAATAATTTTCATAATTGAGAACAGTATGTGTTGAAATCCACTCCTGACCAGGTTCCAGTCCAGGAACACATGACCACGACATCCCATTGAGACAACTGTGACAATCAGTCATGTAGGGACAACACCTGAAACCCTTCCACATGCAGATGAGACATCCCTAACATCCCAGACCAAGCTAATAGAAAGCACCCGCCTCTAGACCCCAACCCACCCCCAAATGTTTATAAGATCCTATCCACAAGGAGTAAGGTGCATGAGTTATTTCACCAAAGACTGTCTGAGAGTGCCTGTCTTATTGAGGTGTAACTCTCCAGGGAAGAGTATTCTCTCCTGAAGCTTTCATTGCCTGATCTAGACCTGGCCCAACCAGTCAGGTACTAGAGCCTGACTGCAGCCACTTCCTGCTCAGTGGCCCCAACCATGGCCCTTTGCTGCTCCTTGTATCTAGCCATCTGCCACCTACCCTGGGGCAGCGGCAGCTGTGGAAGATGCCTGGAAGTCTGCCTTGCTCAGGCTTCTCGTCAGAGCTGTAACTCTGACTGCTCTGGCTGGGCCAGGGCAGCAGATTCCCTCGGACAGGGCCTGGTCCACAGACCCACAGACACTGGCAACTATGTTGGGAACACAACAGTCAGCCTATCTCAGCTAAACTTCATTTCTGCTATCAATACCTTATTTGGTAGATGAAGAAATGGAGCAGGACTTGAACTGGGAGGAATTCCAGAACTGACACCAAAGTTGATGTTCTTCAATCACCTCCTGTGTTTCTGTAGCCAGATATGCTGTCGCCCTATGTCCATGGAAAAAGTGCTCTTGTCCTTAGCCATCAGGGCTGAAACGAAGATATTGAAGAGTTTCTCAGACACTGCCTGCTTTAGAGATTAGCTCACACAACCTCCCTAACCAGCCATAAGCCTGCTCCCTCAGTGTTCTATTTCAAGACTAGAAAGCCAAGTTCAGAAAGGTCAGGGCCTTGAGTCAAGTTCACTCAGCAGAGCTGCCAATCAAATGAGCCAGTCTGTTTCTGGAACCTGGGACCTCACATTTCTGAGGTTGTGATGTCCCTGCTCCAGAAAGGGGGCTGAACTTACTGAACTTACAATGATGAAATAGAAGCCAGGCTATGTTTGTTCTGCCCCATCTAAAATCTCCTATCTGAGAGTATGAATCCCATTTTTAGGGTTCTATCTTCATGACCTAATCACTGTCCCTAAATCCTCGCTATCTTGGGCTTGAGATTTCAACACACTCCATTGTATTCTACCCTCAGAAACCCAAACTGTGTGTCCTCCTTATTTGCAAAGTACCACATCCTAGTAGACTTAAAAGTCTGCACCCACTTCAGCATTAATTAAAAGAACTGAAGTTTAAGTGTTATTTCATTATCATCTAAATCAGATACAAGTAAAGCTCAAGTGTGCCCATGAACTCAAACAAGGTCTGTATTTCCAAAGTATAATGGTGGGCCAACAAGATGGAGATTCCTGAGAGAAGGAAGCATTAAGGGATAGGATTGGCCAGCTGCAATGGGATGCACAGGAAGATTGTCTGAGCCAAGATTTCAAAGCCAGCTTAGGTAACATAGTGATACCAGATAGATAGATAGATCGATTCATTGACTGATAGATGATAGATAGATAGATAGATAGATAGATAGATAGATAGATAGATAGAAAGATAGATAGATAGATAGATAGATAGATAGATAGAAAGATAGATAGATAGATAGATAGATAGATAGATAGATAGATAGAGTGAATGATGGGTCTCACTTTTCCTCTAGGCCACTGGGGTAGAGGTCCTACCCCCATACATGATCATACAGGGTAGGGTCTGGTCCCCAAAGTTCCAAGTGTCCATGTCCCCAAGCCCACAGCTCTCACAGATTGGATTGACAAGCCTGTGTACCTCTGGGACTAGAATCGATTGCTATGCCTCTGCTGCTTGGGCTCTTAAACACAGCCTCTCTCCTGTGGTCCCACTGAATGATGATCTGGCAGGAACTCTCCAGTTCTATGCCTGGGTTTTACTCCGTCAGCTCTGTTCTTAGACATTGAGGTGCAGGCAGCCCTGTAGCCAGGCTCCATGCACTATGGATATACACATGCTCAGTGCCAAAGCCAGAGAGGTGATGGTCATGGCCCATAGCACACTGAGGCCCATTGGAGCTGGAGTGACCAACAGCACCTGTAGCCCCTCCTTTGAAATGTTCTTGTAGTCTGCATAGATCCTGTCCAGTAGGTGGGTCCTTTTATTTATAGTCCTTGCCATATGACAGATACTTAACTCATTTATATGAAGCATAGCACTTAATGCAAAGAGCTTTCTAAGTGAAAATACCCCCTTCTGCATTTAATATCTCAAGGAACTGATGCAATCAGGCTGATTTATTCATCTTGGTAACAGGTTAGCTTACACAGCCTAACTCTGGTGTTTGAAATCTTAATCAATGTATTATAATTGCTGGAGACCACTAAACTTATCAAACTATAAAACAGCTTTGAACTTTTACTTTGCATTCTAACATTCTCTATGTAAAAAGCATCTGACTGCAACTAGCCATTTGCTCATCTTTTCTCCCCCCAAATTTTAACTTCGGTGAGTTTATTTTGGTATATAGGCATAACAACTACACTTATTTGGCACTGTGCTGAGAGCTTTACATAAGCTTTCTTTTTAAAATAGTGTTTTTATTTATTCTTTGAAAATTTTATACATTTACACAATGTATTTTGATCATATCCTTATACCACTGCATCCTTCCATCTTTCCCTAGTGCCCCATACCCATCATCTTCCCAACTTCATGTCACTTTTTTGTTATTTTTAACCTAAGTACAATTAATGCTACCTGCATGCCCATATGCACATGGGGGTGATGTTATTTACTTGGGGCATGTCCCCAAAGGAGAGTGACTCTCCCTTCCTCACCAACCATTGACAGCTAATCGATTCTCTGCTAAACCCCACTCATACTGCAATTTTGATTGGATTGATCTTGTGCAAGTCTTGAACAGGTGACCACAATGTGCTGTGAGTTAATACGTACAGTAGCCATGGCGTATCCACGGGTCAGCATTTCACAGCTCTCCTCATCTGTCAACTCTCACATTTTTCCCGTCTACTTTTCCTTGGATAGAACCTTGGATAGAAAAAGAGATAGAGATGATTCATCCCCAATTGAGCAGTCTCAGTTACTTACACTCAGCACGCTGACCAGTTATGAGTCTCTGCATAAATCATTACTCACCACAAGAGGAAGAGTCTCTGATCAAAGTTGAGAGGAGCACAAATCCTTGGGCATAATATTTAATATTAAGCAAAAATATTTAGAAGACAGTTTGACAGCATGGCTATTCTAAATGACAACAGTAGATTCATTCCCCCTTAGGGCTTTTATAATCTCCCCAACCACGGGCTTGTGACCAGGCTTACAGTGCCAGGCATGAAACCTCTACTGGGGAGCAAGCCTAATATCTACTCCAATGGCAGTTGGTTATGCTGTAATTGTCATGCCAATATGCATAGGTGGGTACATCTTGCCAGGCAGGTTAGTATGGTAGCATGCAAGGTTCAATGCTGTGAGAGATTATGTTGTCTTCTGGCACTGTGTAAGCTAGCTGGCCGGTAGAGAGTTACCTGTCACTCAATGTTGATTTCATCAAGTCCTATATTCAAAGTGAGTGATATTTTTCAGCAATGAGGTCTTTCCATCAACTTATTCTAGGCAGTCAAAAGCAATAGCTTTAGATTGTATTGTTTGGGGTGTCCCTGGGGCCTTAAGGAGATGGTTCCTAAACAATAGCCTCTGACTTCCATTTAGATGGCTAGGTAACCTACCATTTTATCAGATGGCATTGAACTGTCCCAAACAAACCCACTCACCCTTTACAGTTCATCCTGAGAATTTCCCATCTTTAGGTTTGGTTTCCTTTCAGGTTTTCAATTCCATCTTTGAATCCCTTGCCTCTTCTTGCATGGTACTCTTAAGCAATCAAGAGATGTCAAGCCACATCTTCAACATTTGCTTTGATATTTTCTCAGCCAGATATCCATCCATTTTGGGCTCTTACATGCTCTGACTTCCATAAAACACTAAGATGAAAATACAACTCAGGCAAGCTGCTGGACAAGTAATAGCAAGGCTGGCTGCTCCTCCCTGGTCAATAATAAACTCATTTCAATCTAAGGCCTCATCAGAGTGGCCTTTATCATCTACTGATGAAGTATTCCTATTCTGATAGGAATACATGCCACAGAGTTCATAGGTCAGAAACGTGATTTCTTATGTGTCACTGGCTAGAGGTAATACTAGTGATAGATGTTTGGGCCATGGGATACCACTATTATGAAAGGACAAAGGCTTCAGAGTGGGTGAGAGCTGACTAGCATGGGAGTGACTTCCCTGTAGTGACAATCTTGGAGTTTTGGTTTCTTTGAAAAACATAGAAATAGTATAAGAATATGTTTTATTTTAGTCCCAGGTATGGGATATGGGGCTGCTTCAGACTGTCCACAGCAGCTGACTGTGATTTGCCTCATGCTCTAGCAGGGATGTCATTTTGCCAGTTTCTGTGATTGTTTGATGTTTGTAATTCTGGGGAATTTTTAGAAGGAATATAAACTCTAGGGTCCTGAGAGGCAGGGTGGGCGGTTGTTAGTTGGGTTTGGTTATTGTCACTGGTCATTGATGATTGCAGTTTGTTAGTAGTCATGCACAAAGAAGAAATAAGAAGAAATTAGATATCCTAATGGTGAAGCTCAAACTTGCCCCAAGGAACTTGATGCCCCTAATCAGCAAGAAGTAGTCTAAGGATGGTGTCACCCCATTTCGACCCCTGACTTTATTCAGGGCTCTCTTATTTAGTGTTAGGGAGCTGGAAGATGGTAGAAAAAGGATAAAGAAAGGTAGAAGAAAGAAGAACACACAAATTAGTAAAGACCAGCTACAGTTCCCTATTGAAAAATTCAAGTGTAACACTCTCTTATCCTTTCTCTTGTGCCTCCTTCTCACCTTCAGCCATGAGACAAAAGGAGCAAAAAAAAATCCCTTGCTGAATCTTGGTCCCTTGACACTTAATTTCCTATCCTCCAGAACTACAAGTTTCTTTTCTTTATAAATTATCCAGTCTCTGGTACTTTGTGATAGCAGAACAAAACAGATGAAGGACTATCTATGCTTCTAAACATTTTTGATGTCTCAGATACTCTCTGAGATACCTTAGACACCCTCTGCAGCTCTCCACTGTTTTCTTCCAAGTCCTCATCAAATCACCTTTAGCAGCCCATTCACAACGTGGCTTTTCACTAGCATGCATCCCACCACTCTTCTAGCCTCTACGGGGTGTCCTGTTTGAGGGCCAATTATATACTTTTAGATATCTGTACAGAACTACCCACCCTTTTAGTACCAATATCCTGTCTTAATCCATTTACTACAAAATAAATTTAAGATCCCAGGAAAGCAAAGTCTATAATAGTTCTCACTTATCCCAGGATCCCTTGCACCTCATAAAGCCAGGCACATAACAAGTCACTGTAATCAAATGAATGCTGTGCTCTCTAGGCCCCAGTCCTCACCTGCCCACAGAATGGTTCAATCTGTATTGATATTGCCTATTGATTTTCGACTCAAGAAGCTGGAGGCAGTGTTCACCATGCTCACAAAGTATCTGAGGACACAGCTCAGGGAGGGAGGACAGATGACTGTTTGGTTGAATGAGGAGAAAATATAACTTTGAACATATTCTGGCCTTTGTAGTCAAATATGGAGTTCTAGGAGTGTAAGTCACTTAATCTCCCCATACTCCAGATTCTCATCTGCAAAATGTAGATATAAGACACTCTTCCCATAAAGTTCTTTCTGGAGGTTAAATGAAAGTGTAAAGCAATGCCTTTACAAAGTAACCACTTATTTGATGCTAGCTGCTGTTATTAGAATGATAATCATTGGTGATGGGTTCTCAGAACAGATTAGCATCCCTGTGGGTGGTAAAGGACGTCAACCCTCTGTCTCAGGTCCTGTAAAAAGTGTGAGGTTCATTCCTTCCCTTTATGCAAAAAGACAAAAGCATGGCTTACTTGGGCTCCAGCAAAGAGCTCTCCCAGACCACCATTGGAGGCTGAAAATGGTTTCATTTTCATTCATCTTCCAGGGCCTCTTTCAGCTGACTCTAGTAAAAGAGTTTTAGGCATTTGATACTGGCTTGTCCTGATTCATTGGCCTCTTCCTGTATACCCACACCTCCACTGGCTGAGCTACAGAGCTTAGCTCAGATGGTCTCCATCAGAACTCCAAGGCTCCCCAGGCTAGTAGAAAGTACTTGAGTTGCTTCTTGGTGACTTCAGGTCTTGCAAAGTTATTTCCTCCTCTAATTTGCCCTCTCATTCCCCAACAATGCCAGCCCTGCAATGTCACATAGAAACGGCCACCAGGGAATGGCTTTTAAAGGAGCAAATTGCATCAAATTCAGGGCAGTGTGAGTCCCATCTTCAGCGAGGAATTTCCCTGTTTGGTTTGGCCATCCAGTGGAGCATTAGACAGCAGTTTAATCATTATTACCAGTGCTGCGCTGTGACTCTCAGGAGAAGCACTAAACTGGAATGAAAAGGAACTGACATAATTAGTCTGACACAGTTCAATAGGGAACTATTACACCAAAGGTAATGAGCTCCAGTGATATGTTAATGTTATTGTAAGAAATTATGCCAGCGCAACAAAGTGGCTTTGGGTTGGGGTTGGGGGAAGGGGCAAGCTGGGAATTTTCCCAGGCAGTAGACTAATGAAAGGAAAGAATTCGAAGAGGCTTGCAAAAACCTCTTTCTTCCAACCTCTACGTATCTGTGTATCTGTGGTCACTTGGGATTGAGGATCTGTTACCCAGGGTACAGGGCACGACTGAGACCATGTAGGCAAGGCTGTCACTGTCGATACAGACAAGTGGCTGGATATTTGTTCAACTAGGAAAATAAAGGATCAAGGGAATTGCTCTGAGCACTAGAAATCAATGGAGGGAGATTGTGAGAGCAGTTCCTTGTGTATCCTCAGCACCACACAGTTTAGGGATTGGTATCTGGTTGCTTTTGAGAAGCAGAAGGACACACTCAGAAAGCAAAGACTCAGATACCCAATAACTATAACTCTTATCAAGGGACATAAACTCTAAAGCCTCAGCTTCCTTGTTTCTGGAGTGGGTGCATCAATGCCTGCCTTCAAAGCTGAAGTTAAGCCCTGACTAGAAATAACAGTACAGTGAGACAGGGCTAACACAATGCTGGTCTTTTGTCCTTGTGCTTAGACAGGCTCTGAGGATGCTGCCAGGTACCAGAAGCTTCTGATATCAGCATCTAACCTCACAAGAAACACTGTTTGTCTTGAATGAATAGAGAAGTTTTTCTTGCTATTATTTCTCAAATTTGAATAATTTTTCACATTTTAAACACAGAATGTGACAATATTTCCCAGACTCCAAGAACTCAGTCCTGTCTTCCATGTTCATGAGAGTCTTGGCTAAGGCCAGCACAGAACATAGCTCAAGTGGAGACTTTTCCCTGGTGCAATTATGTTTAAATTCTGAATTCTCTGAGAATAAGGACAAAAGGAAGAGAAACCAACTTTACAGAAGGTAAGGCTTTTGCCACACAACACCCCTTTTTCTCATTCCTCTCCTACTTAAAATTAATAATAATAGTAGTAGTAGTGGTAGTAGTTAGTCTTCAGAGCCATGGATTCTATCCACACTGGTGGTAGTTAGTCTTCAGAGCCATGGATTCTATCTACACTGGTGGTAGTTAGTCTTCAGAGCCATGGATTCTATCCACACTGGTGGTAGTTAGTCTTCAGAGCCATGGATTCTATCCACACTGGTGGTAGTTAGTCTTCAGAGCCATGGATTCTATCCACACTGGTGGTAGTTAGTCTTCAGAGCCATGGATTCTATCCACACTGGTAGTAGTTAGTCTTCAGAGCCATGGATTCTATCCACACTGGTGGTAGTTAGTCTTCAGAGCCATGGATTCTATCCACACTGGTGGTAGTTAGTCTTCAGAGCCATGGATTCTATCTACACTGGTAGTAGTTAGTCTTCAGAGCCATGGATTCTATCCACACTGGTGGTAGTTAGTCTTCAGAGCCATGGATTCTATCCACACTGGTGGTAGTTAGTCTTCAGAGCCATGGATTCTATCCACACTGGTGGTAGTTAGTCTTCAGAGCCATGGATTCTATCCACACTGGTGGTAGTTAGTCTTCAGAGCCATGGATTCTATCCACACTGGTGGTAGTTAGTCTTCAGAGCCATGGATTCTATCCACACCAGTGGATTCAGCCCATCATAGATCTGTGATATTCATAAATGAAACACTGTTTGTCTTGAATGAGTAGAGTTTTTTTTTTTTTTTTGCTATTATTTCTCAAACAGTACAGTATTAACAACTGTGTACACAGCATTTACATTGCACTGGACATTTAAGTAACCTGGAGATTATTTAAAATATACATAAAGATGTACAGAGGTTCTATGTAAACACTATCCCATTTTATGTAAGAGACTCATGCATCTGTGGGTTCTGGTATTTGGAGGGAGGCCCTGGAAACCTCTTCCTGCTCCAAAACATACACTGTCCACAATTAATCACCCTTATATTCATTTCCATTACATTGCCTCATCCTCTCAAAGTAATCTCTGTGAACCACAGAACAGATGTGTTCTTTGCACCATTTTACAGGTAGGAACATCGAGGCACCACAGATTAAGCATTGTCACACAGTACAGGTGAAGCAGGACAAGTGTAAACTTTAATACCAATTTCTGGAACAAGGGCTATGTTCCCAGGATGCTTCACTCTCCACATACCTCATACTGCACCCTCCACAAACCTCAACACAGGGTACAAGGCATGATTAGAATGAACCATCCAAACTGGGACCCTTCTTTATATCCTATAAAAGTGGGAGTTTCAGTGAAGGGAAGGGACATCAACCCACCCACAAAACCTTTAACCCCAAATTTGTCCTGCCTACAAAATGTACAGGGATAAAGATGGAGCAGAGACTAAATGAATGCCCAGCCAATGACTGTGCCAACTTGAGACCCATCTCATGTGAGAAAGCTCACCCCTCCCCAACACTATTAATGATATTCTGCTATGCTTGCAGACAGGAGCCTAGAGTAACTGTCTTCTGAGAGGCTTCATCCAGTAGTGAATGAAAACAGAGGCAGAGACCCACAGGCAAACATCAGGCAGAGCTCTGGGAGTCTTGTGGCAGTGAGGGAAAGAACTGAGAGAGTGGGAGGGGTGAAGGACACCACAAGAAAACCTACTGAGCCAGCTAACCTGGACCCATAGGTGTTCACAGAGACTGAATCACCAACCAAAAAAGCATACAGGGGCTGGACCTAGGCCCCCTACACATTTGTAACAGATGTACAGCTTTGACTTCATGTGGTCCCTTAACAACTAGAGCAGAGAGGGTGCTGCCTCTGACTCTGTTGCCTGTTATTGGATCCCCTTCTCCTAACTGGACTGCCTGGTTGGGCCTCAGTGGAAAAGGATGTGCTGAGTCCCGCTGGATCTGGATGTCCAAGGGTGGGGTGGTACCCAAGGAGGGCTTCCCCTTCTCTTGGGAAAAGGGGAGGCAGTAATGGGAGCAGGGACTTGTAAGGGTGGGACTGGGAGGAGAGGAAGGAAGAGGCTACAATCCAGATATAAGGTGAGTAAATAAATAAATTAGTGGGGGGAAAAGTGAGGTCCTTTGCTTGCTGGGGCCATGAGTGACTTGGGAGCCAACTTTCTGTGGTCTCTTTTGAGAAAAGAAAGGCTACCCTACTCACCCTGTCAATACTTCATCTTCTCAGGCCGATCTCTGCAGGCTACATGGGCAGTTCTTGCCTCAAGCATCCACAGACAGCCGACACAGCAGGGCATCCAACAGCAGGCCAGAGGCTCTCCACATGTGCGCTCTGATCAGCAACCTCAGCAGCACTCAGCACTTGTGAGACAACCCATTTCTCTGGCCCGAGAGCTGACCTGCTGAGTGTGACACTCTGGAGTGCAGCTCAGTAGGCTGCAGTTCACAAAGCCCTCCAGGGCACCTTATGGAAACAGCAGTGCAGGGACCTCTACTCCTGCATCCTGACTCACGTCATGGGATAGAGAGAAAGTGGTGAGGTCTAATTTGGACACTTTTTTTTTTTTTTTTTTTTTTTTTTTTTTTTGGTTTTTGCTTGCTCCCTACCACCACTCACTCTGTACCTTCTACCTGGCCTTACCCATAAGTCTAATCCTTCCTGCCCGGTGTGCCCACCCACACCCTTCCTCTGGACTATTCTTCTTAATGAGCAGTTCTGGAATCTCAGAGCCTACTCCATTGCAACTAGATGCGACAGGAATGGGCTTCATTTCTATCAGACTCTTCCCTGCCAACCAAGGCTACCAGTGGACCTTTCCTGACTATTTAAGGGCAGAGTCATTCTTTCCACCAAAGAACTGATTTCTTTCTGAAGACACCACATTCCAGTCTGTGAGGGAAGCATGAGTTCTTCGTGTTAGTACAGCTCGTCCCACTCACTGTGGAATAACGACAGGCCCTTGTCCTATTAGAGCAACATCTCCTGCCTGCCGGGTCCATTTTCATACCAAGAAGCCAATATGTGTCTAAGAGTATCTCTGACTCACCCAGCCTGGCCTCATTTCCTTTTTTCTTCCCTGATGGAGAAGGGGTACAGTTCACCCTGTTCTCCTTTGCTCACTGCATGGGTGACAGAGCCAGGAAGGGAAACAACAGGATTGGTGATACCACTTTCCAGTGAGGCCCTGCCTTGTTGTTCCAGTCCATATCAGCACATGTTGGGAAGGGCCTCAAGGTCCCCTGTCTCTACAGAGGACCTGGGACAGCAGAGGCTAGAGGTTACCAGAGGGTTCTGGGGCCCACTTCTCTGAGCTTTTCTAGACTACTCCTAATACATAGGACACGCCAAGATCCATGGCCCCTCAGTACTCTTCATCTTCCCTAAGCTATGACATAGTACCCCAGGATCAGAGGAGGCAGATTTCAGCAAACAAGCAAAAATTCTTGGGACAGGCCCTGCCCAACAGTGCATGGATTTCCTGCTCATGGCTATGATCATGTGTGGTTGATGTCACAAATGCTTTTCTTCCAACTCTGACGGCCACAAGCCACAGGTGGGACCGGTATTCTGCTAGCAGACACGGGAAAACCCTGGTCATGTGTGGATAACACTTTTTTTTTTTTTTGGATAGCAATGTTCCATACGGGAAGAAGTCAGTTCTGGGCCATCCTCTTCCCCACTGTAGCTAAGAAAGTTTCAGCACCCAACAGTCAACCAGTTCTATGAGTCACAAGGAATCCACCAGTTTTGTTCCCAATTGGTTTTCCAATGACCACCAGCAGAGGGAGCTCCCAGGAAGACCCTCCTTTGTTTTCTCCAAGCTGGAAAAGAAGATGAGGTAGGACCAGTTCTTTGTCTTTAACCTCAGTCTTTAATTGACTTAGGTCACAAATGACCAGTTAAACTGACTTAAATTGGCTAAATAAAAAGAAAAATGTAGGTTTACATAACCAACGTTTAGAAATAGTCTTGCTGCAGGTGTGGCTGGATATGGGTGTTCTAAAATACACTAGGACAAGTGTATATTAAGACTTCTATGCTCCAGGTAGGATTGTTGATATACAGTCCAGACTCTGACCTCATGAAGACTAAGCCTGTGTCACATGAGATTACCACTTACTTGATGCCACATCCTTTCTGGGTCAAATCCATGAAGAACTCTGAGTCCCAATAAATGTCCCTGAAGCACTGGCCACAGGAGTCACTCCCCAGCCTGAAGCACCGACTCTGGCCAAAGGAGGTGGGAGTGGGGTGGGATGGGGAGTGTTTTTCATGGTCCATTCGGACCATTGAAATGGGTGAGGGAGAAGGGTACTTGAAGATGGGATTAATACCAAAAACTAACAAGCAATCTCCTCTACATCCCTTCAGTCTGTCGCTCTCCTGGCTTGAAGATTGCATTCCTCTATAAAATGCAAGTTTCTCTGACTCCCCTTCCTCCCAGGTTTTCTCTAGAGGCAAAACAACAAGAAAGCATGTTCAGGCATACCATGGGCACTTTGCCTGTTCATTTCCCATTCCTTGTCACCTCCTTTGTCCCTGTAAAATGATGAGTGCTTAAAGCTGAGTGTGCCCCCAGTCCATGTGTTGAAGCCCTATTAGCCAGCATCATGATGGTGGGAAGGAGCCCTTTGAAGGGGTATCAGGGTTAGATAGTGTCATAAAGGTGATGCTCTTGAGATGGGAGAAGTGTTCTTTTCATAAGAGACATGAGAAAGGATGAGCAATTAGAAAGGCACAAAGAAGAGGTCATGTGAGGACACAATGAGAAGCATCCATCTGCAAGCCAGGAATAGAGCATAGTGCCCAGTCATACTGAGCTCAATCTTACACTTGTAGCCTCAAGACAGAGAGAACAAGTGACTGATTTCAGAGTCCCCAGTCTGCTGAATTTCTTGTGGCAATTTGAGACAAATAGGATAGTGGGATAGACTTTGATTTCTCCCTGTCTAACCCCCTGAGATCATCTGAAAGTTAACAGGGCTCTGAGGAAGGGCGGATGCTGCTCCAAGCAGCAAGGCAGAGAGATGGTAGAGGCCAAAGAGGGATAAGGTGGTCCAGGCCTGTGTTCCCTTCATTGTAGGTTACATTGGATTGTAGTGAAGAACCCTGCCTGCCGACTCAGGAGCAGAAGCCCCAGTCTTCAGTCTCTATTTGCTCCTGACTTGCTATCTGGTGCAAATGCAGGGGGTATGTATCCTTCTCTCTCCGAGCTTCAGTCTTTATATCCATAAAGTGGGGATGTAGAATTGTATATATATATACATGTTCCTTTTCAACTTAAATGACCTGCTTGTCCTCTTGAGCTGGTGGGACAGCAGCAGTAGACACCCAGATAGTACCCATTCTTGTCCATCACTCAGGGTTCTCAGAGATGGGAGCACCCATATGCCAGGAAAACTGGCATCTATTTGTCCCCACAGATTCCCCAGCATGGCCAGGGTCAAGCTGCTGATAGAATTTCTGATGCTTAGTCATACTTTTTTGAGTAAATATCATGGTAAAAAGACATGACATTTCCGGGGCCAGTCTTCAGCATTAATAAAAGATTCCAAGAACAGAGTGACCTTTTCACAAAGGATTTGTAAATGCCAAAAACTACATAAAACCTCTCTTTCTGAGGCCGACAGGATTGTCACAGCTCAGCATTTATTCTGCCACATGCAAGGCTAGCTCTGCCTCCTGCCAGGTCCTTGTGATGTTGGTGAGGAGCTGAGGGGATGAAGTAGGGGAAGAGGGAGGAGAAGAAGAGGAGAAAGGGGAGAAGAATAAGAGGAGGAAGAGAATAAAGTGAGGGAAGGGGACAAAGGGAGAGAATGGGATGGAGAAGGAGCAGAGGAAAAAAGATTGGCAGGGTTCCAGAGCGCCATCTTGGAAATGTGTGTAGGTGGCTCAAGGAAGTGGATGCTTCATTGAGGACCACTCAGCCACTGAGCATGTTCCTGAGTGCCATGCAGCTAAGCTTGTATCCAATCTGCCACCTTATACAACCAAAACTATGAATATAGACACAAAATTAGCTTAGAACATTGTGAGGTAGTGTTTGTTTGTTGGAGGCTTATTTGTGCCTTGATTATGCAGTTTTTGAGGGTAAGCTTTGTAGATGACAACACTATATTGCAATATCAAAAGGTTGGACACACCTGACTTCTAACTCTTAGCCACTGCCAGAGCAGGGCCAGCTATGCCAGCTCCTGCTGGCCACAAAAGGTGGATTGAGTGGTTGGTTCATGGATAGGAGCCCAAACAGCCTCTTGCTAGCTTTCATGCATGCCAGGCAAAAAGAAGCGCAGGGTGAGAGCAGGCAGCATGATACATGGAAAGGACACACATTCTGGGATCAGCATCTCCTAACTCCGGGCTGGGCCAAACCTGTATCTGCCTTAAAAGGAGCCTTCCTGTTAAGGTTAGATGGGTAATATTATGACATCATGAAAAAGCAGACACAGGAACATTGATAAGGGCATTCTTGTTAGTGTGCAGCTCCATTCTTCCTTTCCGGGGGCCTCTGAGACCTTTCTGCTCTTTTGTCTTCCTCAGTGGGCAGGAATAGAACTCAGAGTATCTTTAGAGGTAGACCCTACTTCTCGAGCCAGAGAATTCATCAACTCCTTTCCACTCCCCAAGGCAATTTCCAGGGACTCTTTGAGGGGGACCTTCCATGTGGAGGATACCCTAGAATGATGCTTCATCTATAGACAGCTGCCTCTGTGAGTCTAGAGCTGGACATGATGCTCTGAGCTGACCTGGGCTGGGTTCACTGTGCCATGATGCTTGACAGATTCTAATTTTCTTTTTAAAAGACCATGCATTATACAAGAGGACATAATAGTACACAGCAGACACAAGGCAATTGTTCAATTAACTAGGACAGAGCGGATCTAATGGCCTGGTTCAGGCACCTGATTCACAGTTTTAGAACATGGTCTACAAAGAGCTTTTAGTTCAACTATGACAAGCCAAGTTTTTGGTGGGCCACACTATGTGCTAAGCAGTGGATAACGTCACACAGAGAAGCCCTTACTGTCCCTCTGAGCCTCACGGTCATGATCTTCAAGTCCTTACAAGTCTCAGCTATCGTAAAACAAAAGATCAGGACATGCAAGAGGTTTGCCATTATCGCACAGCAGGATGAAGACTGGAATTCAGATCCTGCCCTCTTTGCCCACTACTCTGTAGCCTGTCCCATGAGAAGTGAATGCTGAGCCAGTTTCTAGTTGTCTGAAGGTGGCTGAGGATGTCAGCTGAGTCAGTGAGAGAGAGGCAACATCTCCCAGGATTCCTTGGTGGACAAGGCTCACAAGGGGTGGTTGCGAACTGAAGCCGCCTGCCAAGCAACAATAGGGAGAAACAACAAATGCAGAAGGCATCAGGGAAGCACAAGACACAGACCTTACTGACTCTGAGAGTGTAGCTGTGGTAGAGTAGGGGGGTCTCAACCAGTGATGACCTCATATGACAAGAGAAAGGGTAAGCTTTGAGCCCCAATTAAAGTGTACAAGATTGGAAGTCAAAACCCAAACCAGGCCCATTGGAGTGAATCTGAGGGTACAGGACCAGGAAGACATACAAACAAATCAGCAAGGGTCTCAATGTACATAGGGTAGGCACAAGCACTGGATCAAAAACCAGGGAAGGACAGTGTAGGGGCAACATCGGCAAGGGTGGGAAAGAGTGTTGTGGTTAGTCAGCCTGCCACAGGCTCCTGCTGCCCGCCACAGGCTCCTGCTACCCACCACAGGTTAGGTCCATGTAAAGGGCCCAGTATAGGATCGACAACTGAGGTTCCTCATCATAGAATAAGCTGGCAGCTGAAGTGACAGCCCACATGACAGGCCAGTGGGCAGCCACACTGGGTTTGGATGCCGAAGAGTGCAAGTTTCATGCTCCCAGTTGCTCTTGCAGGGCCATCAGGGTGTCTCTGACTGTAAGGTCTGTGTGAGCTGTCAGCAGCCTGTGGCTGCCAAGAAAGCAATTGCCTCCTCTGACTCCATTAATAGGAGCTTAGTGTCGGGATCAATGTGGCTGAGAGTCCCGCTGCACTCCGCACTTGTCAGCCTGCATCTAGAACTCCAGGCTATGAGCAGCCCACGTGGCTTGAATACTTCCCTTAGGGGTCCCCAAACTTGGTTACAAAGCCTGTATGTCTCTTTTGGGTGTGGTGATCTTACCGTGCTGTGGGACTTGTCTCCTCTGAGAATGTTTCACCACCAACAGGTTTTGCTGGACTTAGTTACCTTGTCTTTCTCTCCTCCTAGGTTAGTGGTTCTCAACCTTCCTAATGCTGTGACCCTTTAATACAGTTCCTCATGCTGTGGTGACTCCCAATCATAAAATTATTTTTGTTGCTACTTCATAACTGTAATATTGTTATTGTTATGAATTGTAGTGCAAATATCTAATAAGCAGGGTATCTAATATGTGACCCCCAAAGGGGTCACGACTCACAGGTTGAGAACTGCTGCTACTTGCATTCTTATTTCTTGATTGCCTTTCTCTCTAGGGCATATCACACAAGACCCTTCCTCCATCATTACTACCCCCGTCTGCATTGGTCTTCCTTCCTCTCTTATAAGGATTCATCTGCATCTCTCATCCAAGATTCTCTTGTCTGGAGGTCATTAGCTCAAAAGTTTCCCGGCTGGTGTGGTGGCACATATCCACAGTTACAGCATTAGGGAGGTTAAAGTAAGAGAATCATGAGTTCAAGGCCAGCCTTTGGCCATGTATTGAGTTCCAGAACAAAGTGATAATGCAACACATTCACAGATTCTGAAGACTGGATCATAATTTCTCCTACCACAGTTCTTATCATTCAAAGTAAATGTGTGCCTGTCCCTACAGGGCTGCTGTTCATCGCCTATGGTGGGAAGATCTACTTTCTGGACCCCGAAGCTTTCATTCTAATAGTCAAGTAGACAGTCAAAGGGTGTATGTGTGGAAATTCAAATTAAGAGCTAGAATAGAAAGCTGTCACCTACACATGCACATATGTATGTGCCAATCCATACATGTGTGAATGCATGCTGCACTGGGATTGAACAGGACACCCTCAGCCATGTTTCTATTCTACTGGTGGGCCTTCTGCTCACAGTCCTGTGTGCATTGCTTCCCAGGCCTTTTCCTTGGAGTCCACTCTCCAAAGTGTCAGATCAGCATTTTCCAGAGTCACTTACCAAATTGGATTAGCTGTGGACAGGGGCCATTAAATAAATGCACCTCCCACCTTGATTTACTGGAAGAAAACAGGATATGTTTTCCTTTCTGGGAATGTATCATTCTTACTTGTGCTAACATGTAAAGACTTCCTGCAAGCTTCCTGTGTAGACAGTCCCAGAAAGAAACCCATTTAGAAACTGAGCCTCCACTGTGGAGCTAAGAAGTTACCAAGAGTTCCCTTGGCTCAGGGAGGGCTGAGAATGTGAGCAGGATGCACTTCTGGGTAGGAGAAGGGCAAACATAAAGAGCCTGAGTCTCTGTGGTGGTTTGAATGAAAACAGCCCCATAGACTCATGGGGAGTGGCCTTATTGGAGGCACTTCCTTGATAGAGTAGATGTGGCCTTGTTGGAGGAACTGTGTTACAGGGTGGGTGAGCTTTGTGGTTTCAGAAGTTCAAGCCAGGATCAGTGGTACTCTTTCTGTCTATATCTCTCTATCTCAGTCTCTTTCTGCCTCTCTGTCTCTGTTGTGTCTCTGTCTGTCTATCTGTCTCTGCCTCTCTGTCTGTCTCTGTCTCTCTCTGTGTGTGTCTCTTTCTCTCTCTCTGCTTTCTGAGGCTCCAGATGAGAACTCTCAGTTACTCCTCCAGCACCATGTCTGCCTGCCATGGTTACTGCCATGATGATAATGGACTAAACCTCTGAAACTGTAAGCCAGCCCCAAATAAATGTTTTTCTTTATAAGAGTTGCTTTGGGTCATGGAGGCTGTTTACTGCAATGAAATTCTAAGTTTCTATGCCAAGAAGTCAAGAGCCAGGAATACTTAGATGCTGAAATAGCAAGGAATATGATGATTGACATCAACAGGCAGGACATCAAGTTCCATCTCTCACTACACCTTGAATCCTATGGGATTACAAGGAATTTCCATGTCTCTAGCCTTGTTATACCCTCATTACAAGCTTGGTAAGACTCCAAGCAACAATCACCTTCCATGGGACAGCTTAAACTAAGAGGGAACAGGTGACCTGCACCAGGTACTGACTTACACAAAGTTTAAGAGCCAGAAATGAAACAGAAGTCCACATTTCTGCCCTCCAGGATGACTCCTTTCTTTTCTGGGCCTCAGCTGCACCTTTCACAGTATTAACTCTTTGTCACTCACATGAGTACACTGTGGATATGAAGCAAATGACAGTGACATCTAGAAGGTTCCCCAGAGCCCACAGTTGAGTCACATGCAGACATGTTATGAGTTCTTCTGAAAAGAAGACATCGGACACCTGAACATAAATGCTGTTTCTGGGCAGGATACACCACTCCATCCATAACTCCATGCAACCATATTGCCTACACTGAGCCTGCCCAAGAATGGATTTGGATAGGAGAGGAGTTCAAGAACCTCATCCACCTCCAGCAAACTACTGTCCACTGATAGATTCAGAGAAATGGGTAGCCACTGAGAGCAGTGATGCAATCTCCCATAAAACTCCCATGTTCCAAACCCATGGTCACCCAGATGGTCCTGGTTAAACTCAGCGGATCACACACACACACACACACACACACACACACACACACACACCCCATAAATATGGAAAAAGGACTTGTAGCTAGGAAAGGGGGTTCATAAGGATGGGAGAGGAATGAGGGTGGGAAGGACACAACCAGAATTTATGTATATATGAATATGAAAATGTCAAATAAAACCAAGTTTAAGAAGTAGAAGATCACTGGCAACTTTTACTTTTTACACACAAAAGAATAAAAATAAGGCAATGGCTGCTTTCCTTGGAGAGATGGAAGCCCTCAAGTCCAGCAGCATCGACGACCTGTCCTCAGTGATTGTCAGTCAGAGCCCAGGTGCCACAGGGTGAGCCATGCGGCTTTGTGAAAGGCATCCAGGCTCAGTGCTTCCATCTGTGATGGTTAAACTTAGTGCCAACTTAATCGGGATCAGATAAAAGAAATGTCTGAGAGATGGTCTGTGAAGGAATTTTCTAGAAGGATTCACCGAGGGAGGAAGAACTTTCCTCATAGTGGACAACACCTTCTGGTGGAACTGTAGATAGAAAGAAGCCTGAGAGGGGAAACCATGCTGTTTGTGTGTGTGCTTTGCCCCTTGCTGGAGAGCCATTCTTCATTGACATCAGAACTTAGCTTCTCCAGTTTTCCAACAGAGACTGAAGACTGAAGCACTTCAAAAATTCTCCAGGCCTTCAGTGCCATGTTGGAACCACTGAGCCATTCCTTCCTGCAGACTGAGGAGCAAACTGGGTTTCCAGCTTCTCCAGTGTCAACAGAGTCATGGTTAGACTACTCAGTCCCTATCCTATAAGGCAATCTAATAATGTCCTCTGAGATGCGTATTCATTCTCCCCATTCTCTTTCTTTAGAGAATACCAGCTATCACAACATCTTTATGAGAACAATAGCAGCTCTTCCAACCTCCCATCTCTATGGGCCTGGAGTTTCCTGCTGCAGGCCTGTACCACCCCACCCTCAGACCATTCAGGAAAAGAGATTTCCTTCCTCCCTCTGGATGACTTCAACTCCCTCCCATCCTCAAATCCAGTTTACCAGAAAACTAAACAAGCCCAGTTCTGCAAACAAATCAGCTCAAGCAATTGTGAGACCAAATTGTCTTGTCAGTCACTTGCCGACAGGGCCTTGGAGAATCACCCGAGCCGCTCACGGAAAGGAATGATTTGTAAGCTTTGAAGCCCAGAGGAAATGCCCATGGAAAGCTCAACAGAGAGAACATCTCTGTTATCCTGAGAGAAACAGGTGGCACCCAGGTGAGGATAATTCAGGAGGTGACAGTCAGGAATCATTTTACTCCCTCAGTGGCACTGCTGCAGCTGGCTAACTGCCTCCACATTAGTTGGGCAGCTGGTTCCTGTCAAGTGCACACATCTAGGCTTAGCTCTTGAATCCACATAGACCTACCTCTTGGGAACCCCTTACAGCCTCCCTTCTAATGTTTGTGGTGACTTCAGAGAGGAATTGTAACATCATGTTGAAACTATGCTACTATTGCATGATTATGCTCAACAATATTATACGATTACATGATATATGATTACTCTCAAGTTAAAATTTCTAATAGGGGCCAATGGGAAAAGCTGTTAGTCATGAGAACCTGACAGCCTAGATTTGATGCCAAGAGACCATGTCAAAAGCCAGGTATAGTATCTCACAGCTGATACCCCAGTACTGTTACAGCAAGGTTGGAGGCAAAGGCAGGGGAATGAGCTGGACCAGCTAGCAAAGAGCACGTGGCACAGTGGAAAAGAGAAACCCTGCTTCAAAAACACTGTTGAGAGAACCCACCTTTCCTCTGACCTCCATAAAGAATCATAACATGTATACATTCCCACACATAGACATCATACACACACACACACACACACACACACACACACACACACACACACACACACACAGAGAGAGAGAGAGAGAGAGAGAGAGAGAGAGAGAGAGAGAGAGAGAGAGAGGTTTTACAGGGACAGAGACAGACATACAGACAGACAGACACAGAAAGAAAACAACAGCAATAAGGAATTTTAAGTTTTTACATAACCAACTTGAGACTATATACAGAAACAGCTCCAGGTGACAAGCTTGCCCCTGTTAGAATTTGCAATCCCCTGTGACAGATACATACCTCAAAGTGGGGCTTTGAAAGGTGAGTTATTATACATATAATGTATATATTAATATCCTCTGAGTTATTATACATATAATGTATATATTAATATTAATATCTTTAATATTAATAATTAATATTAAAGGTGGATTTTTTCTAAGTATACTTTGCTGTCAATTGGAAACATCCCACTTAGCAATAGGTATTTCCTATGCCATCTGCTATGGAAATATTAAGAAATATAAACCCAGTGTTGCAAAGCCCCTCCTAGGATGTTCTAAATGGGTTTTCCATTGCCTGTGTGGAGTGGGAAAGGAACTGATATTTGGGGAATTCGATGTATGTTGTTGCTGCTTGCATCTGAAGATATTCCTTACCCTGTTCTCCAACCTTCCTCCTTCCCAGCTTCTAGTCCTTCTTACTAATCACTTTTTGTTTCTATAATAAAATACCCAGCCAGATGATGGTGGTGCATGCCTTTAAATCCTAGCATGTGTGAGACAGAGGTGGATGGATATCTGAGTTTGATGCCAGCCTGGTCCTGTTCCAGGATAGCCAGGAGTACATATAGAGACCATGTCTTGAAAACAAACAAACAAAATTATCCAAGACTGAATAACCATAAATAAAGAGGTTTCCTTAGATCATACTTTTTGGGACTGAAAGTGCAAGATCAAACAGCTTCATCAGTTCACCATGGTAGATGACATCACCAGCTTGTAACATGGCAGGTGACATCATCAGTTCACAACTTGGCAGATGACATCATCAACTTGGACCATAGCAGGTGACATCATCAGTTCATGACATGGAAGACAACATCATCAGTTCCCAACAAGGAAGTTGATTGACATCATGGTGGGGAAAAAAGGATTACATGGCAAAATAAGAGGTGGGGTAGGAGTTGTTCCTTTTTCTAACAACTGACTCTCAAACAGATTAAGTCATTCCATGGGATCAGTACTAACACTTCCAGTGGTCCTGCCCTCAGTGAACTACCCGGCTCTCATTTGGCATACCTCTTAAAAACCTTCCACTTCTTGATTCTGTCACATCAAAGATCAAGAATCCAACCCAGGAACTATGGGAATCAAACCACAGTATCCATCCCTTAGTGACTCAATCTGTCTCCAAGGACACTTATGCTTTGTTTTAGTACAGCCTCCTCTCTGCCTCCTCCGTGCCTCAACCCTAATGAGTTACAAGTCAGAGAGTGTGCCCAAGGGAAATGAGCCATGAGTGATTATATTTTTTGCAACTTTTCTGTAAACCTAAAACCATCCAAAGTAAAAAAAATTATTTAGAAGTAAAAGAGTCAGCCAAAGTGATGGGCCCCAAAACTCTATTCAGATGTCCCTATGGTTATGTGAGTCACAACCACACTGCATCATAGCAGGTAATAATTTTTCCCACATAAGAAAAGATCATTCCTTCTGTCAATACAACTGTGACCTTGTCTTTGAGAAAAATGACTCTGGCTCATGTTGTAAGAGGCATTTGACTTTCCATTCTGTTTGTGAATGACACCCTCTCAGAGAGCAAAGCCCCAGATAAGATATTAGAGTTTCTTTTCTCTCTCTCTCTCTCTCTCTCTCTCTCTCTCTCTCTCTCTCTCTCTCTCTCCCTGCCTCCTTCTCTCTCTGTCCCCCCTTCTCTCTCTTTCTCTCTTTCTTTTTTCTTTCTTTCTTCTTTCCTTTCTCTCTCTCTTTCTTTCTTTCTTTCTTTCTTTCTTTCTTTCTTTCTTTCCCTCTCTCTCTTTTTCTCCCCCCTCTCTCACACACACATTCAACTACCCACAATGATGAGGGAAGAGTGCTACAGTGCATCGTACCCTATGGTAGCAATCAGACTAACCTGACCCATCACCCACATTCTCTGCATCACTTGGTTTCACATCTGTCACCCTCTGTATTCAAGGATTTCACACAATAAATTCAGTGTGGACAGAATATATTTTAAAGTAAATTGTGTGTATTACACATACTTGGTTTCTTTTATTACTTTCTAATCAGCACAATACAACTATTTATATAACATTGACATCACATTAGGTCCTATGAGCAATATAATGATGATTTAAAATGCATGCAAGAACACATAAAGGTTATTTGCAAATGCAATGTCACTTTAAAGAAAGGATACCATAGATTATGGAATCCTAAGGGAGTCTAAAAACCAAGTTTCTGAAGAGGTCAAGGATTGATTGTGTTTAGGATTATTTGACTAGCATTACAATGTACTATGTTGGTATAACCATTTGATATTATTTGAATACTGTGGATGAAATAGACATTGACACCCAATGTTTCTGAGCGTACACAGAAGCTCTATGAAGTAGGCACTACAATATCCATTCATAGATTGAAAAATTCATTCAGAGAGCAAGGCCATTTTCCCAATGAGGCATTACTGTCAGTCATAGTAGAGGTATACCTCTAGCCCCGGCCTTTGTATGAATCAGAGTTTAGTGTTTTCCTCCCCAAGGTCATGCCATGAATAACTTAGTCTGGCTTATACCAATGACTTAGCACTCTTTGCTAAATTGTGTTTCCAAATTATTATTAATAACTGAGCCAAAAATAATTCTGAAGACACAAACATTAAATTGTAAAAAAAACTTCTTAAGGAGAAAAGGCAGCAAGAAAAACCAGTGTGGTGATGGAGGCAGGGCCTGAGGCAACAGCAGATGAAGCCAGATGAAATCCTCTAAAAGATCTGCTAAGTTAAACCCAGAATGTACAGGGACAAAAGGGAAAGGCTGAACCCAGAGTGCAAGGTGACTTAGGTTTTCTATTGCTGTGATAAAACACTATGAACAAAAAGCAAGTTTGGAGGAAGGAGTTCATTTGGCTTATGCTTCCACATCACTGTTCATGATTAGAGGAAGACAGGACAGGAACTCACTCAGGGCAGGAACCTGGATGTAGGAGCTGATGCAGAGGAAAGGTATTGCTTACCAACTTGCTCCCATGGCTTGCTTAGCCTGCTTTCTTATATAGATCCCAGGACCACCAGCCTAGGGATGGCACCACCCACAAAGGGCTGGGGCCTTCCATTGTCAGTAATTAGTTAAGAAAATGTCCTACAAGCTTGCAAGTAGCCTGATCTTATGAAAGGATTTCCCAATTGAGGCTCCCTCTTATAAGATGACTTTAGCCTGTGTCAAGTTGACGTAAAACTATCCAGGACAAGGGCCATGGAGGAAACAGAGTACACCGGGGCATAGGAGAAAGTCTGAACCTTAAGCAGACAGGAGCAAAAAATAGACAATGGGGAAAATAGACAATGGAATCACTCACAGTAATATCTGCTTTTGAGTGTGTTAGACTCTACAGAGACTGCTCATGTTTGAAAAGTCCACTTAGTTCTCAAAACAATATTAGGAGATAGATTATTATATTAACTGAGATGTTTTAGTTACAATAACATTTTTGTAAAATCTAGGTTCAGTTTAAATACTAATGTAACCTCAAGCCAAAATGTTGCTTTAAGCTCCTGCTCTGAGTGCTCCCTCTGATCCCAACACAGGTGCTCACAGATTAACAGTAAATAGTAGGACTCAGAAGACAGTCACTTTCAAAGACAAGATGAATGGCTTTCCAGTCTAGACATGGCAGAAAAAAGGCGAAAAGAAATATAAGGTGAATTTCATGTCTGTAGGTTTCTAACCAAGGGTCAGGGACAGGTGGCTTAGGTCTTTTTTTGTGAGACTGAAACAACTGTGTTTGAGGTAGAAATTTTAATTCCAACTTCTCCCTGGGATGTGTCCCCATGTCAGAAGAAAGTGTGCAATATGCCCAGCCCAGGGCTGTGGCCATGATGAAAGGTGTGCAGCATGGAGATAGAGCCTTCCTTCCAGAGCCTGGGCAGACCAGCCAAACTCTAGATTCTCTATCTTCACCTCCTTTCTCTCCTCAAAGTACCAACATTTCAACTCCTAAAAGAAACTAAGTACTCCAATGGGGGTCTCAGAGGCTGGTTTGACAAAAACTATACAAGATGGATGTGAAGTGGAGGGGAAATGAGGGTTATGGTTTGTCTTCTAAATGGGCCATGTATTGACAGCTTGGTGTCCAGTGTATCAGTAGAACAAGAGGTGGAGTCTAGGAAGGTGGAAAGATGACTCAGAGGTTAAGAGTGCTTGCTATTCCTTCATAGGACCACAGTTCACTTCTACCTACACCAAGCAGTTCACACAACCTGTGGCTCCAGCTCCAGAAGGATCTGATCCCTCTGATCTCCTCAGGTTCTTCCACTCACAAGTGCACGCATGCACACACACACACACACACACACACACACACACACACACACATGAACACACATATATATACAAACACACATGCATATATGCATATACACACAATAAAAGTAAATTTTAATAAAATAGGTGGAGCCTAAATAAAGGTTCTTAGAAGGAGTGACAGAATGCTCAAGAGAGCAAACAAGGTGACAAAGTGTGGGACAGAAAATCAAGGAGGGGCCATTGGGAGACCACTCTACCTTGATATCCGTCCCATTTGCAGTCACCAAAGATAGACGCCTATATGGATGTCAGAAAGTGGGTGCTGACAGGAGCCTGATGCAGCTGTCTCCTGGAAGGTCTGCCAGAGTCTGACATACCCAGAGGAGGATGCTCGCAGCTACTCATTGATCTGATCAAGGGATCCAAATGAAGAAGTTAGAGGACTGGAGGAGCTGAAAGGGTTGGTGGCCCCAAGAGGAGAGCAACAGAGCCAGCCAACCAGAGCTCCCCAGGGTCTAAACCACCAGCCCGGGAGCACAAAGGGAGGCACCCATGACTTCAGCTGTATACTTAGGGGAGGATGGCCTTGTAGGGCATGGGTGGGAGAGGAGATCCCTGGTCCCATGAAGGCTGAACACCGAGTGGGGAGGAATTCGAGGGTGGGGAGGGGGAGTGGGGGTAGGTAGGGGCACACCCTTGTGGAGGCAAGAGGGGGGACGGGATAGGGGGTTCCTGGGTGGTGGGGGGAATGGGGTGAGGGGATAAAATCTGAAATGTATCTTAAAGAAATAAAAAAAAAAGAAAGGTTCTTAGGCTATGGAAGAACGCTGGTCTTTTGGAGTAAATTTTTCAGGAGAGAAAATTGATAAGAAGCCTGAATCTGTCTGACCTCTAGTCTGCTCTATAGCTTCTTGTTTGGCAATGTAATCTTCCCATTTCACTATATTATATTTAAGCAAAAGAATGTAAAATGGAGGAAGTTATTTTTAAATTGGGTAGAAAATAAAAGCAGACCATGTACAAAACATGAAATTGAAGTTTCTCATGAAAAAAAGGACAAAAGACAGTGAATTATTTCTGCCAGGGCTAAGAATAAGAAGCCTAGAATTATATTCCCTGCTAAACTATCACTCAAGATGAAGGCAAAATCAACACCTTTTCAGACATAAAAGACTAGTTATCATCCAGAGAAACCAACTGAAAGTAGCAGCAAGGGTTTTGGTGAGAAGACAAGTGAAACAGAAGTACAACCTGTGAGAAACAAAGTGAAACTCAGAAATTAGAAGCCAATACTGTCTAGAATTCAGTCTAACAAGGAGAAATATGTAAACACTTAACTGTAGTATGCTAAGAACTTATCTGCAGACTAGATATAAAGCGTAACCTTTGACTTTGTCACAAACACTGACATGCAAAGAGAAGTGCTAAAAATGTAAAGCTCTCTGATAAATCCCAAAGACTACAGTGTGTAGTTTCCAAGTCAGCAAGACTGGGGAGAAACGAATACAAGTAAATTTTGTCAGTCTAACAACAGCTTAAAGACTTGGACAATAGAACTACAGCAAACCACAAATTAAGACAATCTTACACACTAGCAGCCAGCACAAAAATGTGAATAGATCAACCTTAGCTACTACATATCAGATTTTTTTTTTTAAACCTAGCTGCATGGTACTTACATATGACAGAGAGAATTTGGAATAAAGAACCAGAAAAGAGAACATGCTAGACAAACAATGGAAAATCTGGCTTAGTAATG
Source organism: Arvicanthis niloticus (assembly GCF_011762505.2). Lineage (NCBI taxonomy): Eukaryota > Metazoa > Chordata > Mammalia > Rodentia > Muridae > Arvicanthis > Arvicanthis niloticus. The sequence continues at coordinate 50,040,964 of NC_047663.1, forward strand.
TTAATGTGAGTCAAAATGTGAAGCAAAAGTTTCAATAAGGAGTCGTTATTATACATACCGATAAGGAGAGCACACTCCACCAAACATACACAATAATCATGAACTTCTATAAATTCAAATAGCCTGTATTAAATATGGGAAGTGAAAATTGGCAGAGGTACAGGGAGATATTGACGAATACCCAATTGTGCAGGAAAAACTTAGTGTTCTTCCCAAGAAACAGACCAAGCAACAAAGCTATGGATTATTTGAAGCACAAAATTAAAAGACGATGTAATAGATAAAGCTGGAGCCCTGTGTCAACCAAGCATGGGATATTCATTCTTTCCAGCCAGGGATGTACGTTATAAAACTTGACTTTGCATCAGGTCACAAAAACAGTATCAACAAATTATAAAGAAGCTATGTTTCACACACCCAGTGTGCTCTCCAACAAATGCTGAGAATTGAAAAAGAATCCATCAATTAAGGCAGCTTAAGATATGTTTGAAAACAAGAAGTACACACTCCAAACTGACTGAGAAACGAATGCTCAATGGACCTTCATTAGATATTTAAAGCAAATAGCAATGCCTGCACACATGTGAGACGTAGAGATGTGTGGAGCCTGATTGGCACCACTCTTGGAGGACATTTACCCTCAGACGTATTTGTTAGAAAATGAGAATTTAAAAAATAAGCAAGTTCTTTATTTAACTCAAGAAGCTAGGACAAAAAGATTGAGCCCAAAGAGCATTTGATGCTCCTAGAGAGGAACAAAGTTTAGCTCACAGCATCTACATCTGGCAGCTCACAGCCATCTGTATCTACATCTCCATCTCCATCTCCAGGGGCTCTGATGCCTTCTGGCCTCGACAGAAGTGCATGCATGTTCATAGATAGATAGATAGATAGATACATACATACATATATACATACATACATACATACATACTACATACATACATGCTACATACATACTACATACATACATATGTGTAAAAATAAAATTAAATAAGTAATAGAAAACCAAGAATGAAATAGAGTATTTGAATAAACCAGTAACACCAAGGAAATGTAATCAGTTGTCAAAAGCATTCTATGGTTTCCCAAGTTCATACCACAGAAGGAACATGGTCTAAGAAAGCCTAAAAATGATAGGTACTTCCAATAGAAATCAAACAGAATGTAATGTCCCTGACCTAATGAAATGAACATACCCAAAACTCCAAGTGGACATTCTAGTTAATAATACTTCAGCATCCTCCTCAGTCAAATCAGAAAAAATGATCAGGGTGGCTATACTTGGCAGTAATTTTCAAAATTGCCAGGAGGTCTAAACTAATGTGTAGAGAGTAAGGACCAGAAAAAGAGGAAATAAATAAAAAGTTGTTTTATTATTTTTAAATGATAGGTTTTACTGCACAGAAAAAAATCTTCCTAGATGTTGATGAGTGAGTGAGGGAATGAATGACTGAATGAATAAATGAAGTTCAGCTTGGTCCTACTAGTTCAAGAACAAACACACAGAAGAGTTTCTGTTCCCTGGAGCTCAGAGTTCAGAGATTAGCTGACCCACTTGTCATATGACATATGTGTGCCTCTCAGAAGCTAGGGAAAGTATTTTTGGAGTTACCTCCATTTAAAATGGTTACAGCATTTCAACATGGGCATTTCTCATGAATGTTGGTTTTTAAACACTGCCCTCAAACATAACATGCCACTTCGTAGATTCCTGATTCCTCCTCGCATTTGCCTCTTCCTAATCCCTACAGGGTAAGATACTGCATTCTGCAATGACGCAGTCTCTGCTGAGTGGGCATCAAGCCTCAGGGCTGAGAGACACCTGCTTTATTAAGGGATCCCCAATCTAGTGCCTCCCACACACAAGCCATTGCTGTCGCTCAGTCAGATTGACAAGTGAGGCTGACAGCCTTCCTGTCTGAGTCTGAGAAGGTGGGAGGCAGAATTGTGCCTGGAACCATGTTCCTGCCAAATGAAGGGGCTGATTGCTTCCATAACTGGTGCAACCCTGGATTTCATTCAGCTGAGCCAGTCCTTTCTGGCTGACTGTGGCCCTGTAGAAAGCTGTCTTTTCTGAAGGGATTCTCAGTCCACAGGGCTACCATCTTGTCACTTTCTGGAGAGTAGCTGCCCATACACTGATCTGGAGTCAGCCATCTTTCTACTCTTGCATTCTTACTTTATGTTTATGGAGGCCAACTCATGCTAACCTTAGAAGTTAAGAACAACATATCTGAAGCCATATGGTGCTGTACATACATAACACCAGCCCTGTGGAAGCCAAGGCAGGAGGATCACAAGTCTACTCCGTGATATGTAGTATAACCTTGCCTCAATTACTTAATTAATTGAAAGAACATCCAGAGTTCAAATTCTCACTCTGCTGCTTAGCAGCTATGAGTCCTTGGGGGATGTCTCATTGCCTTTCCTCAAGCTTCCGTTTCCTCTACCGTGAAGGCATTCAGAACACCTGCTCCCAGAACTCATGGAACAATTAAATGGATACAATCCCCATAATGTACTTGGCACAGTGCCTGGGACATTCTGTGTTCCCTGTAAAAGGCCATAAACCAACATACCACCAGTGGTGTTCAATAAAGACAGGTTGTAGGATGTGAGACTGAATCCCAAAAGATGTAATTGTTTTTGCAGGAAACAGAAAGTTTTGTTGGAGGATACAGCACTGAACAGGACCTGGGAAAACAAGTCTTCCTTGTAGGGCTAGGAAAGGGGTGACATTGTAGACTGAGAGAGTGTGAGAGCATGTTGGTGTTAAAGAGAGTGGAGTGCGGCAGGTGAGTACAGGACAGGTAGAAAGACACTCACAGTTTGTACAGGTAACTAGAGCCCAAGTTGAGAGTTACTGTGCCATGCAAGTGGGCAAGTAGTGAGAAGTCTTTGCTATCTCCAGAAGAGCACAGAAAGTATGAAAGCTGCCTGGAGTCCTTGGTCTCTAGTACTTCTTAGCCCCCCTTCCTTTCCGGCTTAGGCTGTGCATTCTCTGAAGGTGGTACTGCTTGGATCCATCTCCTGATTCTCAGGGACCCACATGTGGCCTAGCTCAGTGCTTGGTGAGTGAATGGGTTGTAGCTTTCCTTGCAAAGGACCAAAAACTCCTCCCCTATCCTAGCCATCTCTCCCCACAAGGATGGATCAGACCCAAGAACAAGAATGAGCATGCATCTTCTAAGTGGGGAATGTGGACACCCAGGTTCTAGACTGATCCCTGAAGGAGGAACTTGGGCACTGAGGCTCTGATCCAGGCTATCAGGTGTGTGTATAGACCTGTATGATCTACAAGATACATCATGACAGCCAACACTGGGATCCACCAGACCTAGGGTCAGCTGCCTTGCCCAGAAAGTACACATCACAGGCATATTTTCAGTCTTGAAGACAGGAAAGTTATATGATGTTATATCAGCTTAATTCAGTGGGAACTAGAGTCCTCAAGTTCAAGGTGACTCCAAGAGAAATTGGCACAAGAGATGGAGGCAGGAAAGAAGCATAACTCCTTCTCTCTGGAGGTCAGGTGAAAGACATACAGAGTCACAGCTCAAACATACTATAACATGTCCCAACTGCTAACTCACCTCACTGCTATGCGGTACTGACAGGGATACCCCTCATCCAGCTCTTGTCAGGTCTCCTTGGGTGTTTTCTTTGTGTGGATGGAGTAGAAGTTTGTGTTCTTGTGCATATATATATATATATATATATATATATATATATATATGCATATGCTTGTACATATGTGTACAGCAAGTATCTTCCTCAACCACTCTCTACTACACTTGATTTTGTTTGGAGGCAAAGTTTCTTACTGAACCTGAAGTACAGATCCACTCAGACTAGCTGACCAGAGAGCTGCAGGGAGCTTCCTGTTTTTGTTTCTCTTTGTGCAGGGGTTATAGATATACACATGATGCTTACTTTTCTGCTGAAGATTGGAATTCATCCTGCAGAGCAGAAATTTTGTGAACTGAACCATCTTCCCAACCTTTATTCTTATAAGTCTTTGGCCTGGTATATGTTTAGCACTGCAATAAAATATTTTCTCTTAAGTTCTTGTGCCATCAAGATTAGAGACAGCAGAGAGCATGTGCAGACATTGTACGGTCCTTGTGGAACCCAGTCAATAGCTCTGGTGTCTGTGAAACAGCCAACTTTTTGAGTAAAGTTCCAAGATGAACAGCAATTGGCATTTTTCTTGATAATAAAGCGAAAAGGAAAGACATACATATTAGGACTTCATTTCTTTATTAACATTGTGAGCTCCTCCTTGGCTAAACTGAAAGAATAGCTTAGAATTCCTGCAGGATATTTCCTTTACTCATTATATAATTACTATAAATTTTCTGATTCTTTGAATTTCTTGTAAGTTTTTATTTGCTTGACTAATATTCCTTCATTACTTTCTTTTTTAACAGTATTAAATTTATTTATGTGTGTGTGCTTGTGTATGTGAGTATGTGTTTCTCTCTGTCTGTGTACATGCCATTACATGGCATATTTGTGATGTCACAAGTCTGTCCTTCCATCATGTGTGTTCCAAAGATCAAACTCAGGTTATCAGACTGGGTAGCAAGTATCTTTCTTTACCCACTAAGTCGTCTTGCCATTCCATTTTAAATGTGTCTATTAGTGTAATAAATCAACACTTGATTCATTGTATTTGCCAGTGTCTCTGGTATACCAGTTCCCATTGGGATGAGCTGCAAGCCACTAACTGGATACCATCGTGCATGGAGCTTAAAGTAATATGCAGTAGAATGTATTATACTGTTTTTCACCATTCAGAGGTAATAGATATAAATAAACTCAAGCACATAGGCAATAAGACCTAGCAAAATAACCAGGGATGGAGTGATGAGTTTTAAGTATTTATTACTGTTGTTTTTAATGTGATTTATTTACTCATAAGTTTTCATAATATAATTTTTAGTAATGGCTATGTTTAACAGTTGGATCAGAAAGACTCTTAAATTTAATAATGAACTCTCCAGAGCTGATATGAGCCAACTCTGCATTCTACAAGGTGCAGCTGTTTTCATGATTCCAGTCTTTTGCTCCTTGAGTTTCTTCCAGCAGTCACCTGTTGGCCTGCAGTGACTTCAGACCCATCACCAGGCACAGAAGCAGTGAGCCACTAGAGGTCTTCCCAGGTCCCGTGGTCAATATATGGTCTAGTGCTTGTCATGTTCTCCTTCTGTGGAACTCAGACGTTTCTGCTCCAGTGTGTTAGTGCTGATTGACACAGAGATAAAGACATTTCTTGAAATGAAAGAAGATGCTGGTCACCCCTGTAGCAAGCTCCAGGTGATTATGTCCATTTCTCAACCACCACAAGGACCTGAGTTCAATCCTCACCACCCTTGTTAAATGATTAGTGCAACAGCACATGTTGGAAGGCAGAGACAGTGGAACCACTGGAGTTTGTTAGATAGCTAGTCTAACCAAAAGAACGCACTTCAGATTTAGTGAGAAGTTCTCTCAAAAGATAGGATGGAGAGCACCTGAGGAAGATAGCTAACATTGAACACTCTGGTCTACACACACACACACACACACACACACACACACACACACACACACACACACTGGGTTGGTGGTATTGAGAAACACCTTGATTCATTCAGGAATCTAAATCAGCAAGTGCTCTGCCCCAAGCCATCTATTTAAAACTATCACAGTGCACTAGACCAGCTTTCAGGTAGCAACAGCAGCAGAGACAGCTGAACCCTACCTGATAGTAGGTAGGTCATATCTGCAGGTTTTTTCAGCTCAAGTCTAAAGAAGCAGCTTGTCTAATTGACTTTTTAAACTGAGTCTGCTCCAAGGCTTTTATTTTATATACATGATCCAAAAATCACCAAATCTTTTCATTTACTAAGATTACTCTTTAAAATATGATAAGTGATGGACTAAGCTCACTCTGATTTGAAAGTAGAAATTGTGGCCAAATTCATACTTACAAAGCTGGTCATCAAAGTTACAGAAACTCAACTCACTTCTGAATCCTTCCCTGCTGAGCTACCTAAGTCTATTTCAGAAAGGTTGAGTGTGCATTACTTTTCTGTTGCTGTGATAAAACATCACGGTTAAAAGCAACTTATAGAGGAAAGAGTTTATTTTGTCTTCATCTTTCCACAGGGCTAAGTCCACCATAACAGAGAAGCATGGCTTCAAGCACTAGGCATGGCAGCTGGAGCCAGAATCTGAGAGATCCTAACATGCACCAGACCCTCATTTCAATCATACTGCAAAACAAAGACAGCAGAAGAGCACCAGTCTACTGCAGAACGCTGGCGTTGGGCTAGAATCTTACTGCACTAAGCAGGGCCTCCTGCACCCGGAGAAGCTCCTTTATCCAGATACAACTCTGCTCTCTCTACACAAATAAGCTATCAGACACCTGCTCTCCTTCGCTTCTGATGGTCAAAAGTATTAGAGAAAGTCATAGATTTTTATCATTGAGCAGATGGTCTCTTTCTAGGGTAAGGAACATCAAAATTCTTCTAAGTGTCCTCTGGGGTGGTCAAGGATGAGGGGCCTGGATGTCATCCTGAGATTTGCCAACTCAAACCCTCCCATCTATCCAGCAAGACAACTGGATTCAAGGACATCAGCCACAGCTCAGCTTCCAAGGCAATGTGGGGAACAAGGTGCAAGAGTCATGAACTTTGCAATGAGACAAACCTGAGCTCACTTAGTAGTCTCTCTCTCTGTCTCTCTCTCTGTCTCTCTCTCTCTCCCTGTGTGTGTGTGTGTGATCCCTCAGAGGCCTCTGTTTCTTCTTCAGACATCAAATGGATCCTACTTTAGTAGATTAAGGGCAGTATACAACAATGCATGTAAAGCCACCAGCACAGAACCTGAGCCTAGAAAATACTCCAAATCCTAAACTATTGGTCTGTACACAGTGCTCAACTGCCAGGTCCACTCCTGTTTCTAGGAGTAAGCCTGAGTAGACACCTTTGTGCTTTATTTTGGAGAAAGGAACCCAAGCTACCCTTTCTCTGAGACCATACAATGGTGAAGTCAGGACTGAGATAGATGCTGGAAGTTCCTCAATCACACTTTACCCTGTCAGATAATTTTGCCTCTACCCTCCCTCAACCTCTGAGGAGTAAAGATTTTGCCACCATTCTTCTGCAAAGAGTTTCCATGGAGAAAAAGCCTGTATTTCCTGAAGGGCTGACACACACACACACACACACACACACACACACACACACACACACCGGGGGAGCCGCTATGCACCACTGGAGCAGGAGAAATAAATCCTCTTCCAATCTGCTTCGATTCAGTCCAGAGACCAGGAATCACTCCCTGCTCCAGCCCCCGCAGAGGCCATATGGGCCAGGACAAGGCAGGATTAAGTGTGCCTGCATGAGGGGGTGGAAAGGCAGCTGCTTTCATGACCAAGGGCTTCTATGTGCTACAGAGCAGGAGGTTCCTCTACCTGCTGCAGCAGATGGAGAGTCTTTGCTGATTGGCTGCTCAGGGGGAAAACATCACCATCCATCTCTGGTCTCTAATAAAGGGTGGAAACTTGGGACCCATCATCCTCGTCAGCACCATGGAGAGCTGCCGGATCCTGGGATGAACACACAGCTAGCACACAGCTGTTCTCATCTCAGTCTGGCAGGAGAAAAGGGAGAGACAGAAACAGAATAAAATAAAGAGTAGAGAGAGTGAAAGGGGATGAGAGCAGAATGAAGGAGAGAGAAAGATAAGTAGAGAGATGCAGATATTGGGTTAGATAGAGTTAGAAGATGGCATACAGAAGAGAATGGGACAGAATTCAAATCCAAGCTAAATAATATAAATGTGAGCCAGCACATATCAAGTATTATCTATGAGCTAGGGACTGAGATACTTGTGTCCTGGGCACTGCATCTCTTGACCTTCATAACTATGCTACAGAGAAGTACTGAAATCATTCCGCCAACAGATGCCTCCTGACAGCACTCTGCAACAGAACTGGGCTTTGTCTCTTGAAAGTACCTGCAGCTTTGGGCTGTTAATGCTGAGAATGGCTCCAGCACCCCACATACAACTGCTTCTCACCACTGAAGCAAATTCTTTCTGAAAACTCAAGTTCATCTTCCTCTACTCTGCAGTCAAGCGAGTCTTTAAAAACATCAGGATTTCCTTTCTCAGGCTCTTTGCACTTGCAGATCCCTTGCCTGGAGCTTTTTTCTCTATTTCTTCTTTGTAGCCCCAGAATATAATTCATATCTGCTGCAGAGGATGGCCTTGTGTCCCAGGTGCCAGTAAAACACACACACACACACACACACACACACACACACACACACACACACACACACTTTACATCTCCTTAGCTGAGTTTTTAATTTGCCTTGCTTTTTATCTCTCACATAAGAGTCCTGTTGCACATCATGAGTGTGGCTTTCTCTTCTTCATGTTTGTATTTCTGAATGAAAATACTTCATTAATATATACAAACAAAGTTTGAGTGAACAGACACTTCCAGAACCGAGACACATTGTCTGTATTCTTATAAAAAGCCAGATATTTCCAGCTGAGCAACCTGTGTCTCTTTCTACCAGGACCCCATGCCAGAGGCCTCACATGGTCACACCCAGTTGATGAGATTTGCTTTAGTCCTCATAATAATTTATCACAGAACTCATCCAATGGAGGAGGCACCAAATCTTCATTTTACCACTCTTTGTAGTGAACAAGATGCTATACTGCCTGGATCCTCTTTCTACAGAAAACTCTCATTCTGACAGCTCTAGGGAACTTCAGCAAATGATAACTATCAATCAATTTTCCCTCATGGAATTCCTCACAAGTGAAGAGAGTAGCCAAGAGCAACCCTACACCTGTAGGACAGCTGCAGCCAGTGACCATCCCCAACCATTCTGTCACCAAGCATCCACATATTCCTCCTTGTTGCACACCATATGATGTGTGTCAATTATGGAAAAGGAAGCATACTTCATGTTTATTTAATACTTATTTCCTTCCCTTCATAGCTGCAAAGCAGGGCCATCTTCATACTAGTGACAGGGGTCCCTGGCTTGTACATGCCTAGAATGTCTCTCTGCCTTGTCTTTTGAGTATTCTGAAAGCTGAGCTGGTTTCTTTGGAGACTGGCATGTGTAGGCAGGCACCCCTTGCTCTACTTGTGCAAATTTCTTACGATTCTTTTCATCAAAGATTTGTCTCTTGTTCTAAACTACATTGTTTTTTTTTCTTCAAAAGAACTCAACTTTTATGTTACCCCACAAGGGTCATAGCTGGGAATCTCACTAGTAGAAAAGTCAATTTTTCCCCCTGTAGCTTATTTTGGTTGAGTTGCAAATCTAATAGAGATTGCTCTGCTGGGGACATAAGAACGCATTGTAAAAATAAGCTGTTGTCTTTAAAAAGCGAGTGGTAGATCTCATATTAACAGGCAACACACGTGTTACTATGACTACAGTTTTTAAAAAATTATGAGCAAGCCAAGTATCTTGTATTATTCATAAAGAAAAGATAATGTTTTGCCATCATGGAAAGATGTGCCCCAAATCCAGACTTGCCTTCTTTTATCAGCATGTGTGAAAGGGAACAGCATTTCCCCGTGTTTTGTCAGTGATGCCAGCTCTGCAGATACTCTCGAACACTCTTGGTGACAGACTATCCACAGTGCTGGAGACAACTTCTCAGGTGCTGTCTTCTCAGTGCACATCAGCGTGTGGCTGTGAAACTCAGCTCTAAGGACCCCGCTTCAGCTAAGACAAAGCTGGGAGAGGCCCTCAAATCACAGTAGACTCATGGGCTGCAGCCAGAAGGGCTGTTAACAATCCTAGGCTCCAAAAGGCCACTTAAGAAGGATACAGTCTGAAGGAAAAATGAGAGGGTGTCCTCACTGGACATGAGGAGGGACCAACAGCCACATGAGGCTGGGACTGCAGGAAGGAAGGTGGGTGAGGTGAATCCTTATGGCAGAGACCAGGGCCAAGAGGACCTCAATATCTGGCCCTCCATGGATCACTCTAGGAACACGGAGAGCAGACATGAGGCTCCACTTCTCCAAGGGGCTCATAGCTATATAGGAAGTGCTGTGCATACAATGCTGGAATGTGCTATTTCAAGAGGTGGCTAAATGATTAGAGGACTCCCTTCCACATAGGAAGCAACAGTCTACATGGCCTGCTTAAACCTTTAAATTCAACCTGGGATATTTTACGTCAGAACTGGGGCTCACCTTACAAAGTCAGAAGATTTAGCTACATGGTGTGGGTAGCAGTGAATTATCAGGGGCTGGGTAAAGGCTGTACCCATAGAGCCTATCAAAGCCCATATATAAGTTTACACACATGTAAATATAGAACTCTCTGAAATCTTCTTCTAAGAACTGAGAACTGGGTACAGCATTGCCCATGCTCCAGTGGCTGGTGAACAAGATGTATGGGGTCAGTCTGGCTCCTCTGCTTGGCCTAAGTAAGGTGGTGGTTCCATTGCTGGGAGACTCAGCATATTAGTTACAGTGACAAAAATATCCGGAAAAAGAAACTTAGAAGGGAAAGGATTTGTTTTGACTTAAAGACTGAAGGTTCAGTACATCATGGCAGAGAAGATATGGTATTGGGTGCTTGTGCAATTGGTCACATTGTATCTCAAGTCAGAAAGCAGAGAATGGAAAGAAAGCGGGGCAAGGCTGTAGAACCTCCATGAACCACTTACTCTAGTGAGGCTCTGCCTCCTGAAGGTTCCCTATGTCCACAAAACACCACCAGCTTGAGACCAAGTATTCAAGCACATGAGCCCATTTGGGACATTTGACATTTTAACCACAATAGTAATTATGGGAGCACACAGTGAACAATATTGTTTCTGCTGTACAAGAATAGAATCCCAAGCAGAGTAGGCTTCATGTAGCCTGAAGCTGGAGGATAGTCATGGCCCCAAAGTGAATGCAGTGTTCTGACTATCTAACAGAGCCCCTAAACCTTAGTAACATCAAAGCAAATGCTTTATTCTACTCTGTTTCAAGAGTCCAAATTAAGTACAGCAGAGACATTAGTCTCTTCTCTCTATCTTGGGACCTCAGTTGGGAAGATCCTTCAGCTTTGGGAGAACTCAGTGGCTGAAATCAGGAATGGCTGGGTGCATCATTATTTGTGTATCCAGTGGTTGAGACCAAATGTCTGTTAGTTGGACCTCTCCTGGTCCATTGGTTAGAATATCTGTGTGTGACCTCTCTACATGGCTTCTCATGGATTTCTCATGGCATGGTAACTGGGTCTCAAGAGCAAGCATCTCTAAGTAGCAGAACATAAGTTCATGAAAGACTTATGGTGAAGTCTTGGAAATCAGACAAGATCACCTGGCCACATTGTTAGTCAAGATGGCCATAAAGACCACAAGTTCACACCTATTGCTTTCTGCCTTGCTTTTTTTCAGACACGGTCTCTCACTGTATTGAATGCTCATGGCTTTAGCTGGGCTGACAAGCCAGTGAACTTAATGATCCTCCTGTTCCCATTTCCCCAACACTAGGATTACAGATGCCTGGCTTTTATGTGGTGTTGGGGATCCAAACACAGGCTTTACCCACTGAGCCATCTTGCCATCTCACCATCTCTTTGGAAAGGACTATGGTAATGTCCGAAGTGCCTCTGTCCAGTTGTTCATTCTCAATAAGCATTCTCTGCTTTTCACATTTATCAAAGGGCTGTTTTAAAATTCTAACCCCCAAGGTAGGCTTCTTCACAGAGTCCTGCCAAAGAAAGGTTAAATGTTTTAGAGGCCATTGAGACTCATTTTCTTGGCTTTTTCTGTCTGGCTTCTCTACCATACACACCATAAGGACCCTCTTTGCTCTCTGAACATTCCTCTTTCTTCATTTAATTGGGTTGGTGCTCACAGTGTTTGCTCTGTGACCTGTGAGAAAAATGTAGTCTCCTGGACAATTGAGCATAGGATCTGGCTGTGTCAAGTCTCCTAAAATGCAGTTCTATGCCATTGTTAAAGTGACAGCCAGTATGATACCCGAGTGTTCATGGATGTCACAAAGACTCTTGGCCATGCAGACTGACAGCTTGCCTCTGATCTTGCAGTGTGACATCATAGACATAATTAGGGTGATCTGAAAATTAAGGATACAACATTCCTACTGCTGAGTAATAAGTCCTGGTTGGATGAGCTTCTTAATATTATTAAAGTCATAAATTATTAAGCTTATAAATATCTGTTTATAATTAAATTGTTAAATATGTGCACATTGCTTTTATGGAGATAAGTTTTGCCCAGGATAATGTCAAAATAACAATACTTCTGCCTGGGACTCAGTCCTGGGATTACAAGCATGTACCATGATGCCTGATATACATACATAACTAAAACTACATTCTATTTGCTTGTGAAGGTACCTTTCTTGCTGTGCTACACAGAATGGCCATGGCCTCGGAGGAGGCCATGCCAGAGGTTCATCTTCACTTACTATTCTCTGCTTGTTTATCTGTAAAGTGAGGACAACAGGGATTTTGTTTGTTTGTTTTTTCAGTATCAGCGAATGTCTGCGAGGCCTTCATTACAAAACAGTGGTCCAGTCACTGAAAGTTATTGTTAAGAATGTCTAAACTCATCTATTCTTTCTCCCAACAAGCTCATCTGTAATTTTGCTTCCTAGGAAAATGGCAACATCTTCATTTCTGTGCAAATAGCATCTCCCATGTTTTTTTTCTAATGAAATTTCTAACAGCACTTGGCATGTGGATAGAGAATTTCGCAGGAATTCTGGGGCAGGGAGGCTGACTTTATTGGGGTTAAGTAAGGAAGAAGAAGCACTCAACCTCTTAAGGAAGAGGCATTTGTGCATAGAAGACTGGTCTTCTGGTTCCACAGTTGACAGGAAAGCTGAGAGAAACTGAAAAAGATAACGAGGCAACCTTGATAAGCAACAACAGAAAGCCTTCACTACCCCCAGGCTATGAGGACAGAGAGAGGAAGAGTGACCAGAAGAGACCTAGATAACCAAGGTCCATAAAGCAGGGATAACACCTACTGGAGACAGCACCTATTTCCCCATCCAAGGTATCCAAGGAGAGGACAGTGCTCTAGAGTCTTACTTCTGTCTCCCAATCTTCCATCAGCACGTACTATTGGATTAGTCCTGATAGAAGGCTAAGAAATGCTGCTTGTTGTACTCAGTCCTCTTCACAAAAAAGGATAGAACAGAGAGGAATCCATCTCCCTTCCTTTATTCCTTGGTTATCTCAAATTCTTCAGGTGTCTGCACTGGGCATGGGCCCTCACTGGATGTGGGGCTGTGGAGGAATTAATCTGACAGCCTGTTCTCCAGGGATACATGCAAAACCAAGCACAGCAGTCCCACAGAGCACGGCCCCAGGTAGTTTTACCCATCCCACATCTCTCAAAATTTTACACTCAAAATTTAAAGAACATTAAATATCTCAATAGAAAAATGCTAGCCATTATTTACATGTGGAAAGTATTCATTAAAAACTTCAACACTATATTTTTAATAAAACATTCAAAAACAGCTAATTATCCCTGGTCTGTATACCTTTCTCAGCCCGTCTTTCTTCCCCCTCAATCTACCTCAAGCACATATCCCACCACTCATCCCCTTCTTAAAATGCTTTATTTTCAGAAAATAAAACACTACAATTTCCCAAGATGGCTCTAAACAAAGGGCCTGTTCCTGTGCCTCCAACCTCTTCTGTGCTGATCTGCTCTCTGTAGCACCATCTCCAGTTCTGTGAACTTATTGGTCTTCTTCTGCTTCCATTAAATGCACCCTCATCTTATAAACCTTGGCTGGAGCTCAGTCTTCCCTGTCTCTCTGCCTGAGTCTCCTAGTGTAGCTTTCATGGCATCGTGGCCTTTCCTTCTGAAGCATTATCACATTTGCAATCGTACATCTTTCTGCATTAATATCTATCTCCTGGACATTGTCATAGGGCAGGAGCTGTGTTTGCTTCTCTTAATGTCAACCATGATCTCAAGCAAAGTGGCTGCATCATGATAAGCATCTAAATATCTGTAGCTATCTTTAGGATCAAGCGATGAGAGAACAGGTGGGTGGATGAGTGGTAAGGATAGTAGATAGGATAGTGATTGGATGGATAGATGGATGAAGGCATAGAAAGGTCTATGTATGAATATCTCAATGAGGGTAGAAGGCAGCACCTGTGTGGATAGGTGAATGGTGAGTGGATGGATGGAGATTGGCTTGAAGGGTATGTGGGTAGCTCGGGAAGTGAAGAGGGAAGGGGAAGGAAGAGACATGAGCTACTGTGTGAGAATGTCAGAAGTAGGAAGCACCCACTAAATAAGTTCTAGAGATGAGGCTCTTTGGGAAGTTGCTCTCTGATACACATAATATATAAATAGTCAAGAAATAAATCCTTCTTTTTTACTTCCCTCCTACTTTTGTCCCCAGGCAAATGATGTTTAAATCAGTTTGGGAAAGGGCTTTGATTGAGCTACTGAAATGAATATAGTCACTGCTCCCCAATCTCAGGCACAAATTTTGTAATCAGATATAAGTTGTTTTAATTTTTTCTTTTAAGTAGTAGTAGTAGTGTAATGGGGGGGGGGGGATGTTAGTTCTCTCCTTCTACTTTATTCTGAGGACAGAACACAGGACACCAGGCTTGTGCAGTAAGTACCTTCACTTGCTGAGCCATCTCCCCAGCCTAAATATAAGCTCAGAACCACAGAAGTTCCATTTTTATTCTTGCCTTTTCGCTTTTACAGACACAAAGAGGATAAATTAGAATCATTTCCTTCACAGAGCCAGTCAACAAGTTTAAGACACACAATGGATAATTTTATGTGCCAAACTGGCTAGGCCATAATGCCCTGTTATTTGACCAAACATTATTCTAGATGTTGTTTTCAAGGTATTTTGTAAGTGTAATTAATGCTTATAATCAATTGGTTTTAAGTAAAGAAAATTTTCCTTGGTATCCTGAATGTGCCTGGTGGACAAAGGACCTTGAGGGTAGGTCAGAAACTTCTTTGAGGGAAATAAAAGACAAAATTCTCCCTGTGAGGAGAAGCCTTGGCTTGTGTATGAGAATAGGGGCGCCGGGCGGTGGTGGCGCACACCTTTAATCCCAGCACTTGGGAGGCAGAGGCAGGTGGATTTCTGAGTTCGAGGCCAGCCTGGTCTACAGAGTGAGTCCAGGACAGCCAGGACTACACAGAGAAACCCTGTCTCGAAAAACCAAAAAAAAAAAAAAAAAAAAAAAAAAAAAAAAATGAGAATAGGGGCCTGTGCTTCCGGGTAGTGTCTAGCTAGCCCTTCCTTAAATTGTACAAACCTGGCTCCATAGATACAAGCACACAGGAAATCACTTATCACTTAAAGATGGTGGATTCTGAGAGGTCTGCTGCTAGTCACTTTCATCATAGTACAAACATCATGGTGTCATTACTCAAACTCAGATGTCAGTGTCACTCCCTTCAGTGTGTCCTTTGAATCCATTCACGAGACTCAGCAAACACAAGGCATTTGAGGTGCTTCCAGTGTAACAAGGCATGCTGCTTTTCAGTTTTCTTCAAAGAAGTTTCTTTCTGAAGTAGAAGGAGTAAATTCTAAAATAATTAAACAAATACCATATGCTCAATATATAAGCCAGTAAATAATTATCTGTTTTTATCAAGTATCATGGCATGTCATTGACCACACCGTAGATTCATTTACACCAGCGTTGCTTTATGACATTATAGTGGCTATTAACACTGGGTGTTGCAAATTCATCAACTCCATAATAATCCGCAGAACCACTGTAGTATATGCAGTCATTGACTAAACTGTCCTTATGTATCACCTGATCATATGCATACTTATATACCTGTCTATGTCTGAGCATCTTCCTTGAGGAGGGGGAAGGGAGGGAGCAGATACCTGGTCTAGCGGAAGCATCTGTTTTCAAGCAGAAGGGGTGATGGAAGAACCTCAGATGAAGAGTTATGAGCAAACCCCCCAAACAGATCCAGTGAACACTCCATTACAGGCTATGAGGATACACAGGTGAGTACCTGTATCTCAAAGGCCCCCACATATGGCCTGACATGTTATTCACACTCCAGGGAAGACTTTCTCAGGCTCCACAGCTCCATGGAATGGCTCTTTTTCAGTTTGCAGGAAACATGGCAACCTTTGCACATGACAGAGCAGCACCCTCCTGGATGTCCGGGCGGGGACTGAATTTCAGACTAGCATGTACTTTTACGATGATCTTCATATTAGCCAACTACTTACCTGGAATGGTCCTCCCTGGGAAAGAAAGCTCATCTTTTCTCTCATCCATAACAGAACAAGCCTAGAGTGGGGCTCCAAGAGTAGTCAGAGAGCCTGTGTTGCACAGGAAGTTCAACCTTGGCTTTCCAACAGGTGCCCCAGGCTGCTGCCTTTGTGAGACTCAGCACACTGGTGAAGACAAATGAGAGCACATGATGACACTGAGGTGCTGTCAGGAGATTCTGGGGTTGCTGTAGGATATGGGTTCAGGTGTCTCAAGAAAAAGGAAGAGACAACTTTCTGGAGCTGCCATGAAGGCCTCATATGTGTAGGCGTGATCTGAAGGGCGGGGATAACAGTGGCTCACTCTGTAATCTTCAGAGAGCTTACTTGGGTCTCACATTTTCCCAGGGGTTCTGCATAGACAGTCTCAGTTAATCCTCACAACTCTCTGAATCAAGAGCTTCCCTTAGGACCTGTTTCTGCAGATGAGGACACAGAGAGTGAGGAGAGAGAGCCCAGGAAGCCCAGGTTCAAAGCCACTGCCCACCTTCCCAGGCAGGAGAACAGCATTGCAGCAGTGTCCCCTGGATCCACCCTGGACCCATAGTCAAACTGCATAGGAAGCTTGCTAGTCTGCAGAACTGGATTCTCAGAGTATGACTGATGAGTTTGTTTCTGCTAAAGCAGACAAAGTGAAATTATAACAAGTTCTGGTTCGGGTAAAAATAAGATACTGAAACTTAATGTTAAGAGTGTTCATATATCTATTTTTTTCAATATTTAAATTAGCTCTTTAAAAGCACAAAAAGCACATATATTAAAATGTGTATTTTCCTTTCACTTTAGGCTCCAATATGGCTCAACATTGCTCTGTCACAGCCTGTATTTATGTGAATTCAGATATTTTCTTTACTGTGTGTTTTTTGTTTTGAGACATGGTCTCATTGTACTGTTCCAGGTGGCCTGAAACTGACAGACATCTGCCTATCTCTGCCTCTCAATCACAAGATAATTTAAAGGCATGTGTCACCTCAGCTGGCCACTGTGAATTTGGGGGCATTATTTTGTTTTATTTGTGCTTATGTTCTGGTGTGTATACACGGACATCCAAGAACATGGTCACATGGATGTACATGCATCTGCAATCAGAGATCAGTGTCAGGCATCTTCGTTAGTTGCCTTTAACTTTATTTTTTGAGACAGAGTCTCTCATTGAATCTGAGTTCATTGATTGGGCTAGACTGGCTGGCTAGTGGACCCCAGGGATTCCCTGGTTTCTATCCCCCTTCTACTGGGATTACACATGAATGGTGCTGTTATCTTTTTATGTGGCCACTGGGTATCTAAACTTGGGTACTCATGTTTTCGAGAAAACCCCTTTTCTGACTAACCATATTTCCAGCATCTGATGTTTATTTTTCAGAATCAACTTATAATATCATTGATTTAGTTACTGAGATTTTAATACATATAGCTCACTTGCTGTACTCTGCCAAGACAAAGAGCCAAAAGAGATAAGAGACCTTCTCTCTGCCTAAGGAAGTCACAATGTGTGCATGAACATAAATAGAATTACATATTCTTTTATATTAACATAGTTAATGTAATCCTACTATCTTCAAAAAGTATAAATTTGTAGTCATATAAAATAAATAAGTTTAGATAATTAATGGATAGTGTGTATATCAACTAAAGTATACTTATTACTGCTATACTGTTTACCAAAATTTACTTTGTGAGGAGATTTTATGTATTCTTGCAGGAAAAGGAAAAACAATAACTAGAGAGTGATAAATAAAAGTTTTCTTTATTGCAGTAATCATTTTACTACATATATGAACAAGACATACCTGTATACATCATATGTCTAATGAATAAAATACCTGGCTAAACACACAAAAAAGAAAGAAAATGAGACCCCCATCTCGTGTCTTAGAGAGATTTCCCTAGCTGAGGACCATCACGGAGATCGTAATACTGATGTATTACAGAGAAAAGACAGTCATAACCTAAGGTGGGGATGAAAGGTGAAAGCCTGGGGTCACTAATAGGAGATATTGCCAGGGCTCCAGGGCTGAGCAGAAGGAAGCTGAGTCTGGACAGACTCAAAAAAAAAAAAAAAAAAGGCTCTGGACAGACCCAGAGCCTAAAGATTGTAGGATCTATCATCAAGAGAAGCTAGCATTCCCCATAAGTCAGGGACCATGAAGGCAGCTGAGGCAACCACACAGAAAGGGATGTGAGCTTCTGTGGAGCGCTGATATGGGACATCATTTATGAGAGAGTTCAGAAAGAAGGCAGCACCTAAAATCAACAAGTGTCTTTCTAATTCATGTAGGACCCCAAAGAGGGTATGATCACGGAGTGGGAAACATTGAGACAGATAGGCAATAGAGCAGTCTCTTTACTTTCAATGGGAACATCTGTGACATCCAGGACAAACTATTCACCCCAAGGCCCTCCAGAGACATATGGCTCACTACAATTTGACCATGACCTCACATGAAAACCCAGCAGTGCAAAAGCTGGACAGATAGCTCAAGTATTAAAAGCCTCTAGTTATCTGCCAAAGGACCCAAGTTTGGTCTCCCAGTGCCCACAATGGATGGCTCACACTGCCCTGATCTGTCCTCCCTAGGCACCTGCACTCATGAACACATAGACATATTGCACACAGATGCACATAATTAAAAGTAAAAATATGTATCTTTTTAAAAACTTACAAAGCACATTATATCACCCAAAACAACGCAATACCTAGGCCATTTTGGACCTTCAACAAATGTAATCCAAATGAGTCTCTGTCTTCCTCCCAGACAAATTTTATATTCCCTATCCTTCTCATCTATACCAGAACACAGAGGATTAGCTGTAAACATGCCTTCACATTCTTACCAGGAACCTCCACCTCAGGTCATTGCTACAGTCTGTCAGTGGCCAAGCCAGAGAATCCTATAAGGTTTACTGCAGAAAGACCTTAAAACAGCATTTGGCAGCTTTACTCATTACAGGCAAAACCTAGAAGCAACCCAGACATCCTCTGGTGAGCAATAGATAAACATTGCCATGACTAGGCAATAAAATAATACAAGCACATGTCGGGCAGGGAGCCAGTCAAAAGCATTTGTTGAGAAAAAAAGAAGTAGGTGTTAAGGGAGCACACTGTTGGATTCCATTTGTAAGTTCAAGGGCACGCACATGTGGCTTCACCTTATAGAGCAGGAGATGTAGGTGAACTGGGAAGGATACGAGGCAAGTTTCTGGAGTGATGGAAATGTTCGCTGTATCGATTTGAGTTGTAGTCAACACTGGTACACGCACATTAAGAATGCATCAACCTGTACTCTTAAGATTTGTGTCTTCTACCCAATATAAATTACACTTCGATTTAAAAATATATAAAAAACAAATAATTTTAAGAGCAGGTGATTGATGGGTGTATGTGTGCATATAAATCTTTGTAATGATGCTAATTCTCAAGTTCTGGATGAAATATGTTCAACACTGTCCAAGAGAATTTTCTCCTATGTTATAGATGTTCTTTCTCTGCTCTGTCCAAAAGGGGAGCCACATGTGACTATCAAGTAACAGAGCAACTAACTCTTTTATGTTGTTCCAGTTTAGTTAATGTGGTGTTGGGTATAAATACCTACAAATGACCAGTGTCTAGATTCCAGATATTGCAGCATAGATTTCAGATATGTCAGTGTCACATGAAGATGTAACTCTCCATGTTCATGCAGGAGTAAGAAGATTGAGCAGGACCCACAGGGACTTGTTTGCTTTAGAGTGGGCAGGATTTCAGAATTTCTCTCCTGTCCCCTGGCCATCTGTTTCCTCTGAAGATGCATTTTCACTGGCTTTATTTTATCTCTTGATTAGCTCATAGCCTCCTGAAGTGCATCGTGACACTAGGATAAAACCTATAACCATAAGTGGCATCAGTCTTGCTATGCCTCAGTGGGCTTACCATGCTCTGATTAACCATTAAGGGGGCGATCAAGAAGTAACGACCAGAGATGGGCATGTGCAGATGTTGAATGGAACTGGACTTCAGGAGGCAGGACACTGTGCTTGCTGCCTTTACTGTTTGGGATCCAGAGGTTGCTGTGTTGGTAGAATTTGATAATTCCCAATTACAGTATGTCTGATTAATCAGAAAATAACCAAAGAGGAAATGAAAGAAAACAGCACAGAGCCTGAGCTTTATCCAGCTCTAATGGTACAGTCCTGTAATCCAGCTACTCAGGAATCTGAGACAGGAGAACTGTGAGTTTAAGATCTTCCTGGGCTACAGAATAAGCTTAAAGCCAGCCCAAGCTGCTTAGTAATACCTCGAAATAATAAGCAAGAATAGAGGTGAGAAAATAAATCCAACAGCAGAGCATGTATCTAGAATATGTGAGGCCTCAGGTTCAATCCTTAACATGGGTAGAGGAAGAAAAAAAGGGTCTGCGCCTTAACCACTTACAAGAAGAGGCTCCATGGCCCTTCTGCACAAATGCTGAGGCCACTGCCTTTTCTTTTTAATATTAAAGAGAACTGTACATGTGTGGAGTAAATCACTTACAAAAACTTAGAATCTAAACCAAAAGACAGATTTCATGGTTTCTGATTAGAGAAAGAAGTTAGATATTATCAAGGGAAGATGATACCATGCCTAAAAGACTGCTATCAACATAGTTAATATGGCAAAACATCAATAGTCAGAGTATAAACTGTCCTTCCTAACCCAAGAAAGTACCCAGGCTCAGCCTTGACCACCCTGACCACACACACACACACACACACACACACACACACACACACACACACACACAAAATGTCCATTATCTCAGCACTATGGCAAAATTATTAGAAACCAGCTTACAAGGAGGCTTTATATGAAATTCACATTTATGAAAGTTTTGGTCCATAATCATGTGAGTCTACTGCTTCTGGGCCAGTGTGTAATGGGGTAGAAAACTGGCAGGGATCATGGCGGGTAGAGCAATGATAGCAAAGGAAATGGGAGGGGCCAAGGCATGTCAATCAAAGGCACAGACACATCCACATGCTACCTCCAACTAAGTTTCATGTTTTAAAAGTCTAATCAAATGGTGAATACATCAAAAGATTAAATCATTGCTTAATTCAATCACAATCTAACACTTTCAGGAAATACCATCTTTGATACACTCCCAGGTATGCTTTATTGATGTCTTAGGTGTCTTCTTGTGCAACTGAGTTAAAAAAATCAAGATTAAGTGCCACACACAGCCTCTTCAAAGAAGACTGGGATCTCCTGGGCTGCACAGTCTTGCTTCTTGGCCAGGCAACTTGAGCTTGTGTCAATTGCTACTTTGTTCTGGATGCCGACATTGGAAGAGTCTCTAGGAAACCTGATGGGATCTGGATTCCCATCTACCTACTGCTTTATAATAAGGCTTTCTCCTTTTGATTACCAGACTATCCCTAGATATCAAGATGCTACAAACCTTAATCTGAAAGTAGGCTAACACAGCATGATTATTATCTAAGTAGAGGCTCGGTGCCCAGCTGGAAATGAAGAACATGCTGGAGATTTAGAAACAGAATTTTAAAAGATCAATAGGTCTCTTGAGCATGGGACACCCAGGCTGTTCTGGGTAAAGCTATGTGTATATATTCTCTTACATCAGTAATTGCTTTCAGTAATAGGAAACAGAAATACTTTATTTCCCTCTCTTGTACAAGAAATTCTAAGATAGGCAGTAGGAGTCAAGATATTAGCTTGTCGAGATACTATTTTTTTGACATCACTATTTTGAAACCATATATCTATCTTTAAGGTCTCCTCAGGACCAAGATGACTGTTGAAGCTCCATCTATCATTTTTGAGTTGCAGGCAGAAAGAAAGCAGGAGGGAAGAAGAGGAAAGTCACCCTGCTTTCCTCCTGTTAAGGTATTATTGTTATTGTTATTATTATTATTATTTTACAATCTATTGTCTACCCTTTTTACTTCCAACCTATCTGTTAAGAAAAATCCACAGCCCTTTAGTTAGTATTATTAGCATTTAAATTATCCCTTTAGTGCTCTGTATCATGCAAAGTATTGTCAAAATTCTTCAGAGGATAAGGACCAGCTGGATAGTAAGGAAGTGTACAACATAGCTGCTGCTCCACAGAAGAAATCCTGGTGCCTTCTCTAGGCCCAGCTGGATTGAGTGATAGGAGACACATCCTCATCAGATAAGGTCTTTGGTAGAATCATCAACTTTCCGTTGAGCAGGCAAAGCTCCTGGGCATGGAGGGAAGCTAGCTGGATGGCTTTTGGCCTTGATCTTGATCTTTCTCTCTTCTCTCCATGGATACTGAAAGTGGTGCTAGAGCATAGGGATCTGAGCCCTCCACTCAGAGTCCACCCAGAGGAAGAAGGGGACCTGTTACTCTGTAGCACTTTGGAAAATGACAATCAGCCTTGAGTGCAACCAAGAAATCTTCTTCAGTGTGCACCATGGGGTGGAGAAGAGGATCCAAGCAGTCTCCAAGACTGGGGTGGTGGTCACCTTTTCCATCCTAGCTAATCTCTTGCAGGACTTTCAAAACCCAGGGGGATGAAAATGATGGTGGTGTACAGAGGACAGCATTAGGACCTGTTTAGGAGGCCAGTCTGACAGAGTTGGGTTCTGTCTCAATGAAACTGAATTGTAGGAAACTAGTGTTGAAGTCTAAGTCAGAATGTGAGAAAAGTCAGGTACTGACTCAGGTGGGAGCTATCTTCCTAGTCTAAGTACCTGGAGGATGCAAGCATGGGATGGGTGGCCCGCAAAGATGAGTAGCATCATTCAAATCCAAGCCAATAGTGGTCCAGCTTCTCATCATCCCCAGGGGCTAGGCAGTTCACAGTAGCCTATGGGTCCTGAGCTGTAAGCTTGGCTTTGCCTGCTCTAAGTCAGCTTTCAGGTTATTCCATAGGCCCTTTCCTGGTGAGGGCAGAAACACAAGTATAAGACAACTTGCCAACCAGGGCTCTGCCTCTCCTCTTCCTTGCTACCTATTCCCTCTCCCTCTCTCCCCTGCCTTGAATTTCTTTACCACTTACTGAGAAGGATGGGAGGATTCCATAGAAGTTGGTAAGCCCAGGGTAATTGGTCCTGCAAAGGACCCACCAGTGCCTTCAACCACAGTGACTATAATCTGTAGACATTAGCATTCAGCACTAGTTTTGAACAAATTAACGGGTAAGTATCCTTGTTGGCTTTCTGCTGCTGTGATAAAGCATCACGGCCAAAAGCCACTTACGGAGGAGGGCTTTCTGTTTGTTTGTTTATATACCCTCATCATAGTTGGTTGTTGAGAAAAATCAGAGCATTAACTCAAGGCAGCAACTGAAGCAGAGGCCATGGATGAGTGCTGCATACTATCTTGCTTTTTATGACTACTCAGCCTGTTTTCCTGCACAACCCAGGACCACATTCTCATGGGTAGCATAGCCTATACTGAACTAGGACCTGTTCACAACAATCATTAATCAAGAAAGTGACCATAGTCTTGCCTACAGGCCTGTCTGATAGAAACAATTTCTCTACTGAGCTTCCCTCTTCTTAGGTGACTGTAGTTTGTGCCGAGTTGATAGAAGCTAACCAGCACAGTAAGCAAATGAATAATTAAAAGGAGCATGCACAGCTGAACTTGCCCTTGGGGGGGTGTTCTTTGAGCAGAGAACACTGCTCTACAACATGAACTTCCTTGGGGTCCACCCAGGACTGTGTCTCACAGGGACTAAAGTGACCTGTAAAGTATATTTATGCAGTAAAATGAATGATCCAAGTGTCAATAATTTAGAAACAAGCCTGTAGCATGAGCAATCGGAAGTGAGCAGAAATCAATATGCTCCTTCTCCTGATGTGGAATTGGAAAACAAACTTCATTCTACTCCAGCCCTGGGCGAGAAAGAGCAAATGAATGGTTCTTGTCAGGGGCTCCTGTGCTACCTCTCTGCCTGGAGCCCATATCAGAAAGGGGCCAGGTAGACAGAGCAGACAAGTTCTGACCTCATCTCAGAAGCCTCCAAATGAATTCTGGGTACACACATGTATGTGTGCAGGCACACACAACATATGGAAGAATGGAGTTGCCCTGGAATGCCTTGTGTATTCCATGTACACCCATGGCTGCAGAGACCCATAAACACAAATCAATACAAATGTGTGTACTCACATCAGAGACGTGGTGTGTGTGTGTGTGTGTGTGTGTGTGTGTGTGTGTGTGTGTGTGCTGATGAATATTAAGTTCTGGAAGTAAGAACTCCATTAGTGGGCTAAAATTGAAACTTGGACATGGCTCTCAAGGGAAGAGTCTGTCCCCTTATCTTTGCCATATTCTAAAACCTGCATGCACTTCTCAGACTGTGTCCCTTCCTCCTCTTCCTCCTCTCCCTCATCCCCAAAGGCCAATCCCAAAGCAATTATGTCATTCTGACCCTCAATGACTTTTCTGCACCTTCTCTTTATAAGGCTGTTTGTTTTCATGGAACCCATATAGATTTCTCCACATGAAGACCAGCTGTCAAGTAACCTTAATTCCCCCTTGCCATTTCCAAAGATAGGATGTGGACATCTTTGAGGGCCTGTCCACCTGCCTTACCTTGCTCTCACACTTTGGCAGTGGAGAAGAGAGAATGCATTTTGCACAGGAGGCCGGGCAGCTTTCTAGGACAAAGTACACATTTTGGAGTCAGATCTATGACCATATCCCAACTCAGAATCTTGTTTACTCAGACTTTGTGACCATGATTGTGTTTCAAAACCTCTGTCAACCGTTGTTTCTCCATCACTGGATGGGAAATGGCAGCCGCTACATCCTGGGATTACTACAAGGATCCAGTGAGTTGCACCATGTGTGATGACCAGCAAAGAGGCACTCAGTCAGCCATCACTGCAAAACAATCCACAAAATCTTACAGGCAAAGCCATAGTCTCATTCCCACAGCTGCATAGAGGCCATCACTCTGGTGTGGTGAGAATGTTTTGCTTGTCCACTCAACAATTCCAGAGCCATCTACAGTTCCTTGGAATTCTGCTTGCAAACTGGCCAAGTCCTGCCTAAGCCTAACTCCTTCAAATGCAATTAGTAGCAGCCAGCTCTCAGTTTCAACACCCTGCCTCAGAATCCCTTCATATAACTTGACAAATGCCTCAGGCACATTTTCTTTTTTACCTTCTGGGTTATTGCAAGTGACAATCTACCAAATGTTTTGCCATTAC
The DNA here is from genome assembly GCF_011762505.2 of Arvicanthis niloticus. NCBI lineage: Eukaryota > Metazoa > Chordata > Mammalia > Rodentia > Muridae > Arvicanthis > Arvicanthis niloticus. Next base: position 50,066,439 of record NC_047663.1, read on the forward strand.
ATAAGGTGTTGTTTTGCCAAGCTTCTTTGAGACCTACCAGCCAATCTCAAAACTGTTGCTACACCTTAGCCAGTGATTTTGTTATGCGAGCTTTCTACTTTAGATACTAAGAACTGTACTAGCTAGCTATTGCTGCGTAACAATGAAAGGTCTCAGCATCACACAACGTGTACCTGTTTCTCACCTATTTCCTTGTGGTTTGGAGATCAAAGAGGAAATAATAAATGATGAAGGATAACAATCTGACACACATGGTGAGGATGTGTGTTATCAGCTAGCCATCACTGGCTACCATGTGACCTCCTCCCATCATGATGTTTAATGGCAGATACACCTCAACTCCACCCTCACATCCCCGTGAGGCCTTAAGGAAGTCACCTCAACTCTTACTGGAGCATCCCAAAATGTCAACACTGAGAGAAGCAACTGATAATCCCCACTCCTTCATCAGCTCAGTGGGGTTCACTCTGTGTCCCATAAACATTGATATTGCACAGAACTAAGGGTCTATTTCATCTGTGCCCCTCATGTTCCTCATAGAATAGTGAATAGGACATGTGACAAGCACTGTTTGATTGTCAATGCTAACTCACCAATGCTAATAAGCTTGGTGCTGGCTGTACAGTAGATAATAGTGGACTTTGCAATCAGACCTTATTATGTTTGCTTGTATCCTTGTTACTTCATCTGTGTGTGTTTGTGTGTGTTTGTGTGTGTGTGTATCAAATAAGCTTATCTTGATTATCCTTAGTTTCTTCAACTTTAAAATGGGCAATATAATTCTATCTACCCCCAAGTACTTTTGAAAATGAATTTGAATATACCTAGTTCAACCTTTGGTTCTAAGCCCTCACATGCACATGATGGGGGGATTCCAAAGGCCTCATGAGGGTCACAGCCAGCCTCTTCCTTTCTCATTACCCTTCCTGATGGCACAATTCCCAGCCAAGAGCCTCAGCTTTAAGCCCTGGCTTCTGGGCTCATGAACTCTGATAATTTAGACATGGGTCCTAATTCTCTGGACTGAAGTTTTTCACATGTAGATAAAAATATAAAACCAGCACCTACTGAATCATCACTGTTAGAAAAACTAGATGAGATGCAGCTGTAAAGCCGCAGGACCTGATCCCAGGGGCTAGGTATGGCTACTCTGAGAGATCTACAGATAGGCCAGAATAGGTCATGCATCCAGAGTTCACAGTCCAGAATTCATGCCAGCAAGACACCTCACCCTCCAGACCCACTGTGCCCAAAGCAGTGGTGACACTGGCATTCTTACTCCATCAATTTCCTCTTCTCTTTTGGTGACCACCTAGCTTCAGTCAAATATTACTTTCTTTAGGCCTGAAAGTCATAAGCAGTGAGCTTAAAGTCAAACTCCCTTGGGGCAGCTACTGAACTTCTTCTAGCTTGTTTCCTCACCTGCAAATCCAAGGATGAAATGAAACAGTGCCTGTTGCATGTTTAGTCCTGGGCTTGGCCCTGCTTACAGACTAAGTTGATTCTTCTTTCTGATACAAATGCAAACTTCTGGATCCTCTGCTCTTCTGTTTTCTTGCCTCGTGTATGTGTGCTGCATCCAGATGCTTCATCCACTTTGTCCCCATTAGTCCCTGTATGGTGCCATCAGCATCTTTCACCCTGTGCCTTCTCTAGGCCATTCCTTCCCTTTTGTTCTATGGTAGAAACGTATTCTCTCCTAACATCAGCTCTCTTTGATGAGAAACACTCATGGATCTTATCTTTTCACTTTTTCTCGTGCATGCCCCCTTGAGTTCTTACTCCCACTTGATGCTGGTCTTGCTCTGGCATGGGGGCAGTAATAAATATGAAACAGGGGGATGGGAAGAATCTTGAAAAGTGTTTGCATCCTGGACCTGTCCTTGCTTATAGCTCTTGAAACCCTGAGTTAATTTAATGAGTGAGCCCAAGCTAGCCTACTAAAGAATGACTATCAGAAGGAGATCATATCTTAGCTACTCGAGCCTCTCAGCATGTGTTGTCATGAACCATTCAACTCCCACCAACCCTCCTACTGCCCATAGATGCAGGGGAGACCCACTTTAAACATAAACATTTGTGGAACGCAGACCAGGCTGCTCATTCTTAGTGAAAAGGTAATTTTGACCCCTGAGTTTTAGGTGTTTTGTTACACAGTTGACTATTAAGTTTTCTCCCATAGGCTAGCACTCGGGCAATTTAGAAATCTAAGTAGTTCCAAAACAGTGATTCCAGTCTCCTGGCCATAGGCTCACTCATGGGCAAAACTAAACCTATCTAGCAAGGAGAGTGTCCTGGCCATCTATTTGTTTGAAAAGGACACGTGACCCAATTTAAGTCAAGGAAACACAAAATGCAGTTCTCTGCAAGAATCGATAAATAAAGCCTTTTGGTAATTATGAAAAACCTTCTAGAAGGTTTCTTCTTCCTCTCAGTTTTTCTGTATGCTTAGGAAGCTAGAAACTGCCTGATCTAGGTTTCATAAAAGGTGTCTGAAGATAGAGACAGGGTGGGGAGGAACTTTCAGAGATATACTACAGCCACTGGATTAAACTGGCTCTGGTGTCATTTCACACCTGGGCTTCCCAGCAGTGTGAGTCACTTGTCTCCCACCCTCTGCCATGGCTATCTCAACTGTGGTTTCTCCCATCCTCTGCTATGGTTGTCCCAACTGCCCTTTGACTTCTCATATATGGAGAATAAATCTCTTCTAAGTGTCCATTCTTCATGGCTCTATGTGCTCTTCTCTCCTTGACCTCATGGCATGCAATAATCAAAGAGAAAGAACCCTGTTGCTTATGAGCAACAGGCCTCTTCCTCAGAGATTTTAAACTAAATAGTGACCCAAGGAACCATTCTTTTTAGTGCTTAAAGCTGTAGGAAATAAGACTCACAACTGCCACATGGCCTGCATACAAAGAAAGCAGTTATCATGGAAACAGTGAATGAAACAAATATGTCCAAGAGGCAAGGAAGGGAAAGAGAGATACCAGAGGAGAGAGAGGGATGAAAGAAGGGAGGGAGTCATTGGCATTAAAATCTCAGGTCTGATCATTGTTAGGCCCAGCCGTGGCACTGTCTCTGCTCAGTTTGTTGAATCTGTCTTTTCTAGAACACTGGAAGACAATACATTGCCTCTTTGGCTTAATCCTGGTTGAGGTTGATTTCTGTCACTTACAGTCTAATGGCTCTTTAATGTGTGTCTACTCTTATCTCCTGATAGGTTTCCTAATGACATATTCAACAGCTAAGATAGCACTTCTCTAGCACCCTAGTTTACAGTTCCATTCTATGTCACTTTCTCTTGGATCCAGGGTATTGCCATAATCTTGAACTCCACCTCACATGTCTCATCCATGGCTGCAACATAGGCACAATAGACTAGGTTTAGAGTCAGAAGATCTGAGTCCACCTCCATGCTCAAAGGATGATCTGAACTTGGAAATCAAACCCACTTGCTCTCTCAGGCCAACATCTCAGCTCCAGTTCTATTTATCCCCTTCCAAACTCTGTCCCAAGTATAAAACCATGGGATCTCATGAACCTGTTCATAATATTCTCACTTATTATGGTCAAGGTCCTTGCTGTTTGTTCCATTTCTAATTCTCAGATCATTGAGCTTCATTGAAAATCAAGAAGTCATAGGCCAGTACTTCTCACCTATAGTTCCATGGATCCATCCATTGAACATTAAGGATGCAGGGTGCATTGATGGGTCAGAAATCAATCAAACCTAGCCTTGTCTTGCCAAGCTTTCTATCTGATGAATACATATACTTAAAATGTGTAATATATTTCTGATATAACAAGTACTATAATTCTAAGCAATGTGTGGGGTATACTTCTATTGCCTGGCACTCACATAAGCCATGAGCACAATCCCTAGCATCACATTAGTAGACATGGTAGCATGCTCATATTACTAGCACTTGAGAAGCGGAGGCAAGGGGATCAGAAGTTTGAGCCCATCCTTGGCAACATAGCAAATATTGGCTATTCTACAACAAGCCAACCAATACTCAGTGTGGTAGCACCTGCTAGAAAAAGTGCCCTAAATGCTGCTGATTCCTGAGTTTAGTCCTGTAAACCAATCATTTAAAGGTTCTGGTGATGTTTCTCAATAGTAGAGTACTTGCCTAGATCCCAAGGCCCTGAGTTCAATTCCAGAACCTTAGACAAAAGAAGAAATTAATTTGAAACACAGGGTTTTCTGAGCAGAAGGCAAATGCAGACTAAACCTGTTCATGACTCAGCATTTACAATTGAGAATCTACTAAGTGGAAGGCATGAATACAACCACAGAGGATCCAATGAACACTAAGTCCATCATTTTTATAAGCCAAGCTTTCAGGAGATCCTGAGGCTGGGCATATGGAAAGCCAGAGCACATGCAGAGCCCCACTCAATGCCTCATTCATCGATGGAGAAGAACCAAATGATGAGAGGTCATTTAGTGTCAGTCAGGTTCCCTCTTAACTGTAAAGAAGGCTTTGTGGGCTGAAGCAAGAAGCAACTGATCACATTGTACCCATAGTAATGAAGCAGAAAGAGAAGAATGCTGTTTCCCAGCTTCCTTCTTTTTAATTAAGTCTGGACCTTGGCCCATGGCATGATGCTACCACATCTAGAATGGATCTTTTTATCTCAATCAACCCATATAGAAACTCCCTTATAGGCATACCCAAGAGCTGGTCTCCTAGGTAATTCTAGCCCCTCTCAAATTAACAATTAATATTACCCATTGTAAGTCTATCCCGTGTCAACTTGACACCTAAACATAACTTTAAAGCCACATCTCATAATCCTCTCATAATGCAAAAAAAATGTATAATGTGTGTGGGTCTGCTTTACCTTTAAGTCTAAACTCACACTAGTCACCTTGCTTTTTGCTTTTTACATTTTTGTGTCTTTCTGTTACATTGTTGGTCTCTCTCACTGTAGAGAGCAGTGAACAGTAACTATTCCACAGCCTGAATGCTGACCTGTCTTGATATTTCCACTCCCAAACAAAGTTGTTCATAATTTTTAGTCAGTCTCACTCAATTTATCAGGCCATGAGCACAACACAGCCAGGTTCTTTGGCAGACTATGATATGAATGATGGGCTGGGGAAACGGCTCATTTGATAAAGCGCTTGCCACACATGCATGAGGAACTGAGTTCCGTTCCTAGAAGGATCATTTAGAAAATGAAATCTGGAAATAGTGGCATGTACTTTTTCATCCCGTCATTGGAGGGATAGAAACAAGTGGAGGCCTGGAGCTCACCAGTGAGGGAGTCTAGTCTACATGGTGAACTCCAAGCCAATGAGAAGCTTTGTATAAATAATAAAGTAATAGATGGGTCCTGGGGAACAACATACAAAGTTGACCTCCTGCTTATAGGTACACACATCCCCACACATGTGCATACGCACACATGGTGATGGTGGGGGTCAGAGAGAGAGAAAGAGACAGGGAGACAGAGAGAGAAAGAGACAAGGAGACAGAGAGAGACACACAGAGAGAATATATATAGAGAGAACAGAGAGATAGAAGACTATAATATTAATGACCTCCATCTCACTTCTTTGTACCACTCTGAAACCTCATGAACTTCCACTGCCCAGACTTCACTCAGCATCTGGTCTTCCAAACTCCCACCATAATGATCCATCAAACTCTACTTACAGCAATCTAGGACTTTTTAACCCTGAAGTTTCTAACTCCAGCAAATCAGTGCCCAGAGGCTAAGAACCACATGGTCAGATTTCTTGCACAAGTCAAACCCCATTATGTATTAATTGCTTTCCTCATTGCCATGGCAAAAATGATTTAAAGAAGGAAGAGGTGATTTGGCTCACAGTTAAAGGATGCAGTCCATTACTTGGTGGGGAGACATTGTAGCAGGAGTTTGAGGCAGCTGGCCACAATGCACCTGCAGTCAGGAAGCAGGGAACCATGAACATTGATGTTTAGGTTTCACCTTCTGTGTATTCACTCACGAGACCAGCTCACTGAATGTTGCTGCCCTCATTTAAGGTAGGTCTTCTTATCTCAATTAGCCCAATCTAGAGCCTCCCCCCCCCCATGAACATGTTTGTCTTGTAGATGATTCTACATCCTATAAAGTTGACTATCAATATTAGATGTCACACTCAACAACCCAAATTCCTTCTGCATGCTTGACTTTGTTCTTTTGCAAGATAAGTAGCCCTAGCTAGCCCTTGAAGATATCTAAGGTATCTCTGAGTACCAGCATGTGATTACAGCTTATGGCATAAAGAGAATGAAAAAGTAGGAAAGTACCAAATGATGAGAAGTACCTTAGAGTCATGTTACGTTCTCTCTTAACTGCAAAGACATATTAAGAAGCCATCCATTTCGTCACGAAGCTGAATGGACCTGAGTTTCCATGTAGCATTCCTTCTTGATAAATAATTCAAAGACATGTCTTCATGGATCCACATACATCTTCCAATTCAAGAGGCTCTGATTTATGGACACTCAGCTTCTGAACACAATAGCCTCTGATTCTATTTTGTTACAAGAAAAAAAAAAGACAGAAGTGCCCAGGATTTACTACACTGATAGGCACATGCAGAAATGAAGGCAAGGAGTTATGGGCTATTCGAAATAAATGTACAGGTACATTAATGCAGTCTGAGAAGGGATTGGCCTGTCGCCTGTCTCCTGCTCTCTCCATCCTCAGGAACAAAGAGGAATAAGAATGTTTTCTGTTACCCTGGATATCTCTATATAGCCCCCTTGCATTGCAGATAGGATAATTTCCTAAAGTTTTGCAGAAAGTGTGGCAGAGATGAGCAGCTCAGATGTCTGCATCTTAGGCTAGAAGAGTTGCCATGTGCTTCAAAGCCTTAACTTCTTCAGATCCAACCTGGAGATGGGCGGATATGTGGATGGAGCATCACTGATCATACAAGTCAGACTCTGATGTCTTGATAGTGTGGACTTTGCTTCTAAGTTCTGCCATTTACCAGCTGCCTGACTGTAGGCAAACCTCTTAATCCTTCTACCATTCAGTTTTCTCAACTCTAAAATGGGATGAAATTTTGTGGGTATCATAAGGTCAGCAGGGTCTTGAATTGTGCTCCCACAAGCCCATTTGAGTTAAAAATTGTTTTGTTCAGACAGACAATATTTCTTTTGCCATCTTTATCTTTGAATGTATCTTTGATTTTGTGTGTGCATATTGGTAGTCTGAAATAGCAAACTAATTTACTTTGATATGAATCTCTTAATTATGGACAAACTTACTTGGACATTTCTTTAATCTAGTAGTTATAAATTAGTAAATCCAGTATTAGACAGGGATGAGGAAATAGTTTTCCTTATTTGCATCATTAGAGAGACTATTGGCAGCATATTTTGGTAAAATTTTGTAAATATATAATAAATTTTATGTATATATTCTAAAATCTTTTAACCTTTCTTTAGAACCCTGCCGTACTTATAGTATTATGTAAAGCATAAGATGTAATACTCTGTGATCTTTTTATACAAAATTTTAATCTAATTTTATTTTTTTATGTGTATAAGTATATCTTCTGGTTGCCTGGTGACATTGGAGCCTATAAGAGGGCATTGCATCCCCTGGGACTTATAGGTAGAGTTACAGATAGTTATGAGGTGCTGGGAAAGCAACACAGGTCCTCTGGAAGAACCAATACTCTTAACTACTGAGCCATCTTTCCATCTACTTGTAATGAGTTTTAGTGGTATATTGGATTATTTTTAAGAGAGCTTAAAGTTGGGTGGTTGAGGAGGGAGAAAGGATCTGGAAGGACTTAGGAGGGAAGAAAAGTATGATCAAATGTATTTAAATGTAAAAATTGTTATTAATAAATGTGAAAATTATTTAAATGTCTACATCAGAATAAGTAACCTGTGGTCTATCCTACCAACACAATCCTACACTGCTGCTTAAGAAGTGCCATATGCACAGACTTGGAAAGAAGATGTCAACATATTGTAAAGTAAAAGGAGGCTCTGGCACAGTGTGGAGAGTGCTAATACTCATTTTAGGTTTGTACACCATACATAATAAAAATAGCTAATCATTTATCAAATGTTCATTCTTTGCCAGAAACATATCTAAATATTTAATACGAGCAGCGAACTGGTGAGATAAGTAATCTTATATGCCATTTGCAGATGGGGAAACTGAGGCTCCATAAGTGAAGCAACAGTTACCAGGTCATGGCATCAGTAAGCCACACAGAATGGGGCCTGGAAAAGCTGGGCCCTGAGCCTTCTGTTCTAGCCATACTGCACATAGTAGACGCTGAGAACTAGGTCTCTAACTTGGAGATGGGAAGTCCTTTCTCTGCCTACCTTATCTGCTTTTTTGTTGTTGGATCTGTTACAATGAACATGTAATTGAAAAATAAAACTTTTATCAAAGCACTCAACCATGAGGAATTGTTGCCTGGGATGGGAGCCAAGAGTAGGGGTAGGGGCACAGATGCCCCTCAGCTGGGCTGAGCTCAGACTTAACTGCATGTGGATCCCTTGACACACACCTTCCTCAATGGGAAGAGAGGTGTGTAGGGGAAGACATAGGAGAGTCAGCCCTGTCTCACCACCTACCAGCTGAGTGGCCTGGCGAGCACCTGAGGCTCTCTGGCCTCACTTTTGCACCATTGGGGACTTAATGTGAGGACTCAGGGATGTCCAACCCACAGTGGATATCTGGGAAGAAATGAGAATTTTAAAGCCACTCAGTCCAGTTTCTTCTGTAGCAGTGGCTCCTGGGGACCTGGCATGCCATAATTTAGAGGAATCCCTTAAGTTGATGGTATCAATGAAGGCTTTATTGATGCAAGTTGCCCACACTCAATTATCATAACAAAATTCAACCCAGAGACAGATGGTGAACCCATAAGGGTATAAATCTGGAAACCCAATAGATCCTCCAATCTCAAGCTTTCTCCATCTCCAGGATATTAACATCTGAATCCCTCTGTGCCTCAGTATTCCCATCTCTAAATGGGAGGACAATAAATGGGTATCATCAAGGTCAGCAGGTGCTTGAATTGGACTCTCCCACACACATTTGAGCTAAAATTGTGTCATCTGGACTTTTGTCCTTTTTCCATCTTTGTCTTTGGATGTTTGTCTCTTTGATTTTGCATTTGCACATCTTTAGTGCAAAATAGGGGCCTAACTTATTTTTGCATGAACATCTTGATAATAAACAAATTTAGTTGGCTGTTTTTTTTTTTTTTTAAAACACCAACAGTTATAATACAATAAGCGAATCCTGTATTGGTAGGGTTAAATAAATAGGTTTCCTTTTTCATCAACAGTGAGAATATGATTGGCACCATATTTTGGAAAAATTAGTAAATATATAATTAAATGTGGTGTAGATATCCTGAAAACCTATGAACTTTCTTTAGAACTCCATCATACTTATAAGATTACATAAAATACAAGGTACAATACTGATGTTTTGTCAGGTGTTTATCCTTTGCCAGACACACACAAAGCTGTGTATGGCAGCATACACCTGCAATCCCAGTGCTGGAGAGGCTGAAATGCAGGGATCCTGACAATTGCTTGCTCAGCTAACACAAACAGTGAGTTCCAGGTTCAGTGAGAATCCCTGCTTCAAAAGTGAGCATCCTTCATGTCCACACACATGTCCACACATGCACGCATGCATGCATGCATCTCTCTCTCTCTCTCTCTCTCTCTCTCTCTCTCTCTCTCTCACACACACACACACACACAAATACACAACACAGCACACACACAAACCACAACACAAACAGATACACACACACACACACACACACACACACACACACAATTAAACACTTAAGTCATAGCACTGAGTCCTTATGCTTAGAAACTAGGCTTAAGGTTGTGGGTGTGGCTCTGTAGAACTCTTTCCCAGCATAACACAAGGCCTAGGGTTCAATTCCTAGCACATCAATGAAAAGAAGAACCCGGACTGAAGTCACATCAGGGCTGAGAAATCTGAGAAGTCCATGTTTGACATGAAGTCTGTCCTTTAACTTTCAAGTGACTTTAATATCAGTGCCCTCAGTAGCACCAAACATTACCTGTATGGATGGGATTAACTTGATTATTACTCGAGTTACTCCCCAAAGCTTCAGTTCCAGTACTGGGTTTGGGTCTTATAGTGAGACCATTCTCCATCCTGAAGATTTTATAAAGTCTGCGGGTGATTGTGCAATATTCAAGGCGCTTCGTTTATCGCTATTGTGAGTTCCTCTAGATCCTCAGTTTAATGACACCCTTTCTGAAGCAGTGGCAATGGTGCCAAACAGCACTTGCATTTCCAGGAAAGCAGCCAGACTCATTAAGTTAATAAAGGAATTTAGCTGTATAGAGATGCCTCCTTCACATACATTCCCGAAAAATGTGTGCACACTCCCTCAACTCATCAGCAGCCATTAAACCTCTGCCTCCACCTGCAAGGCTCTCCTCCCACAGAGTCACACAGGGTCAGGCCACAGATAGAGCACTCCATACATTAGCTTAGAAGTCATATCTCAGAACCTGGCCAGCTGACTTTTCTGCACTTCTGTCTCCAGTGCAATTCTCCAAAGCCCCTCTCTCCATGACAGAGTGAACTTCCCCAGGGATCCTGGATTTGGATGGGTTGGTCCCCTTCTATCTTATTATTACAGTTTGATTTTGTGAGATGGCAGGAAGCAGTTGCCAAGGGAAATGTCACAATAATTCCCTCACAGTTGTCTGACCTCAGCTATACCCCTCTCTGATCATATTTCCCTGTTTCAGCCAGGAAGATCTTTCTAAATCATAAATCTGACTGGACTGCACCTCTACCATTCTGTGCTAACAGCTCCCTGCTTTAGACCCTCAGTCTTCCATGCCTTTCAGGACAGCATCCTCTACCACTTAGCTCTCCATCCTCCCTTAAACTCACCATCACCCCAACAACAGCACTCAAAACACAGTCTTCTGCTCCTTTCATGTCAGGCTTTGAATGGTCCTCTCCAGACCATGCTGCCTTCTTCCCACTTCATGTTCTTGTTCTTCCTTGTCCCTAGTCCATCCTTCAAGACTCTCTATACAAACCACTTCCATGCAGCTTGTCTTTCTTGGATGCCCCTCCCTCAAGCATGCTCAAAGCTCAGAGCAGTTATTATAGATCCGTAGGCATCTACTCAGTGATCAGTCTCCACAACCAGAGCCCCCAAAGAGCCATGTCTTCAGCCCTGCTTTCCCACACACCTGGCCTATGGGGTGTTGGCACAGGAAGCCTGTGGTCCTCCTACAGACTAAACATCACTGCTCTGTATGCTCAGACCCCATCTCTTAAGCCTTCGTTCATCAATGACCTTTGTAAAAATGACTTTTTCTGGCCCTAGATCTTTTTTTTTTTAACTCACCCTTAGCTCTTTCTTACCTTACTCCTACTTCAGTGAAAGTTGTATTTATTTATCAAACCAAAGTTTTGAATATTTTCATTTCTCCACTCCAGGGGGGAGTTTGTACCTAATCCTACTACTTTATAAGAATTGCATATCCAGCACCTATCTGTCCTTATTCCTCTCAGTTATTCTGCCAGAGGCCAAGAAGCATCTCTTCACCACTCTGCCATCCTGTGAAGGACTGGGAACCATTAGCCAGTTAACCTTGATGCACCCAGGCCTAATCAGACTCATTGAAATGTTTAGATGTGTGATATTGCAGCCCATAGCAGGAATGGCCACAGGACAATTTATTCCCCTTAACAATCCCATGAAGATCAATTGCTGAGATCAGCCAGGTCTCTCAGGAAGGGCTTTTCATTTCCTATTGGCACTAGCTCATGGGATAACAAATTGCTGAAGTTTGCCACACTCTGAATGTTTTAAACATTCCTCTTCCAAGTGCCAAGATCTAGAAAGTAATTAGCATCCTACAAGTAGCAGCCATGTGTGATGTGTGGTCCTACACCAAGCCTCCACCCACCTTTTTAGTATTCAAGATCCTCCTTCATAAGAACCAAAGGACAAGGAGAATAAGTTTAACCAAGGAGTCACAGCACCAAAATGACCCAATTTCCATTGGTCTAAGGTTTTTAAATTTCTGAAGGTCCAAGAACCTTCCAATTTCTCAGCAGTGAACAGTGTTGACTTGCAGAGGGCCAATAATGGCTGCCTTGCATGGGTGCTATAGACAAGGAGTCTCTATGAGTAGAACAGGGCAGATGTTGGTCCAGGTGCCCTGGTACTGAAGTCTTGGCTGGTTCAAACAAGAAGACTGGAATACCCTCTAAACATACACAGTTGTTATGTGTCAAAAGCAAACTGTATTTTAGAAAGAAGACTGCAATGCTCAAGGGACAGTCAACAAAACAAAAAAAGCATTGTAGTATTCATCCATGGGAAATTTGGTAAAGGGATGTGCCACACCAAGTTGTGAAAACTTGAGGCACCAATTCAGGGATAGTGAAGTAACTCCAGATAAATATCATCAGGAAGCCAGGCTTGACCCGCCTCCCCACCCTCACTACTGCAAGACCTGCCATCAACCTGAGTGACAGTCTCAAACAAAAGTAAGACATAGAAAGGAGGAGCTGTCCAGAGGAACCTAGCTCAGCAGTGGAGGTGCAGCAACATGCCTGGAAAATGTTCTCCTGCCCCAAAGCAGCGATAGAAGGGGAGATGCTCTGGCTTCTCCTGTCTCTTATATTCCTCTTTAATCTCCTGTCAAAACCAGACAGAAACTGGTGGGCAGCAGCCTAGAGTAATGTAGCAGGTGATTTAAAAGCAAGGGTGGCAAGCAGACTAACAATCAATGGACAACCAGATGCCAGAAGCTCCCATGCCTTCTCTTTTCTTGGTATGTTAGGGCTTTTGTGGTGGCCTCTCCTAGCCTCTGATCTTCTAGACTGAAGGGTCTATCCATACAGAAAAGGCTCCCATGTCTATCCTGAGGATTCAACTCATTCTACAATTGTCCAGATATTTATTGTGAACCAAAATAGGTGCAAGCACTCTGCTGGGCAATAGGAGGAAGAGACCATTGAGAGAAATAAGATATAATTCTTGTTCTTGTGGATCTGTGCTACAGGGGACAGGGGAGGCAGATAGGCACACAGCCCTCTGCATCGTGAAGTGAATAATTTACTTGAGGACAAAGATGGAATTACTTTGGGGAAAATGGGAGATACTTTCAGCAGGAGGTAACATTTGTTCTGGATCTTGGATGGGTGTATCAGGAGAATGGAATTGAGTAGAGGAATCAGTGCCATGCACCAAGTGACAGAACACAATGGCTCTGAGGACACTGTGGGACAGAGGTGGAGGAGAGCACATGGGAAAAGGATACAGACCAGGTCCAAAATGTGGTCTGATGGTAGAGGACCTTGAGTCCCACAAAGCAGTGTGTAGTCATAGAAGGAATTTATAGGAAGTTCCAGAAAGATCTTTCTGGCTGTCTCTGTGGTAGGGGTGTTTGATTTGTTAGGAAGAGAAGCATGAACAGCTTGAGAAACACCCACCTCACAGGGATGAAAGAGGGACATGGGACGCCCAACTTGTGATGTCATGCTTGCTTTATGTGGTCTCGGTGTACCACCTCCATGGTGTGGAGACCAGTGTAGAGACCTGGAACCTGGGAATGGGTGATTAGGGTTTGTGCAAAAAGAAAAAGACCTAGCCTTGACACCCAACTCTCTGATGTTACCTAGCTCAGCGGACCCTTTTTACTGAAGATGCATTGTGGATACAGGCATGAGGTCCTCCTGTGTCATGCCAGAGAGATGTAAAGTAAGCCATCTTCCCAAGCCACCCCCTGTTTCTACCCTTTGGTTCATATGCACACATGCCTCTGAAATGTCATACCTTCATCTACTGCTTCCTGTGCTGATCAGCAGACACCTACATTCCTGCAGAACCTTTCTGCCAAATGCAGTCTCCAATCTTGCATTCAGTCTCCTAGCTCCACCTTGTGTTTCCAACTCAGCCGTTCTCTCCATGGCTTTTAAGGCTGAACTCCATGAGAACCTGAGATTACTACAAGCAACAAAGAACTAATGTCTTTGTTATGGTGTCTATTGCTGTGATAAACAGCATGACCAAAAACAACCGAGGCAGGGAAGGGTTTGTTTCACTTCATAGATCAAGTTCATCACTGAGAGAAGTCAGAAGAGGAAATCAAGATAGGAACCTGCAGGCAGGGACTGAAACAGAGGTCACTGAGGAATGCTGTTCATTGGCACTAGGTAGCAAGGTTCTGTCCTCCAATGTGGCCAAGGATGAAAGCAATGGTGCCCATCAATCCCAGAGAGGTTAGAGAGGCCTCTGTGAATGTGTTTGCTCCTACCTTAGTCTCTATAATTAGAGTTTTTCTCTAGACCTAGGAATAGACAGAAACAAAGACCTCAGCCTCGAAGTCATTCCTCAGCCAGTCCACAAGATCTGGCCTCTGTTCTCCCTGTGAGGTCTCTGGCTCTCAGGCCCCAGAGTCTTCCAGCCTGCTAGTAATGCACTTGCTCATGACTCCAGAACTTATTTCTATTGAATTATCACCACCTGGTGGCCCAAACCCAAAATTTGTCAAGTAAATGAGAGCCTGGAGTAACAAAGCTTAATGACCATTTGACACCAAGGATTTGTCCTTTTCTAAGGAGGCTTAGCAAAACTCTCCTAGGGGGCCTCATTAATTCTCCTCACTAAGTCCCAGACACCTAGAGATTTGGCCTGCTCTGAAAGGCTCCTCTTGGGGAATTCTACACTTGCCTCTTATGACTTACTCCTCCACTTAGCACATCTTACTGGGCTGAAGTCCCACCTTGGAGCTAATCCCAGTCCCTCCTGAAGTTAAAGCCCCTTTTCTTTGATGAGCATCTACAAAGCTGGATGCACAGCTCTTTGTTTTCTAGCTCAAAAGCCTCCACATGCAGGGGATGGGGACAGGCCACTGAGTGCAATGGACACAGGGGTGTCCTGAGGGGCTCAGACATCCTCAGTGTGATGCCAGAGCAAGCTTGAGGTTCTTGTCACCTGCTTCCTAGCTGGCTTTAGAAGTGACTGAAGGAGTGACAGGATAAGCCAGCTAGAGGAAGAGATGCTGACTGGTCATGCTGCTCAGCACATGGGAGGTAGCACCATGCATAAGGCCCATACATCTACAGAGTCCCCACAGAACTAGTCCTCCCCTATAAAACTGGAGTGGCTGGCCCAGTATTGGGAAAGAAATAGAAAGTTTAAGTGAGCTGGTTCTACCAAGGGTCTGGGCAGGGAACCGATACAACTCTGCAAGTGTTAGGTCAAGTGGAAACTTCTTGTTTCTTTAGAAAGTTAGTCATCTCAAATGATGTTTTGCTGGGGCAGACAGGTGAAAGGATGTCTTGCTAAAGCAGACACATGAAAGGATGCTTGATGAAGGAGTATAAATATGACCCCACAGACAGTGGGAGATGAGCTCTGAACATTGGTTTGGTTTATTCCACCTCACTATTCCTTGCTAATGACACACATGTATTGGTTCACCTTACATAGTGTTGTTGAGCTCAACTTGTGGTAATGCTGCCATTAAGAGAAGTTCGCCCAAGAACTGCAGTTTGGCACTTCTGCAGCCTCACCTCAGGCCTGTTGGCAAGCCTAATGGTTCCTTCAGGACCGAACAGCAGCTGCTGTTTCATGCCTGGTATCGGCCTGCTGAAAGGATTGGTCTGTAGCTGCTAGTTTGTGTGTGGTACCTGCCTGCCTAGAGGACTGGTCTGCAGCTGCTAAATTGTATCTAGTGTTTGCTACAGGACTGAACTGCTGCCAAAGGAGATCAAGCTCGCCCCCCAAAACTATTATTGAACAGGTCCATTTCCCTCATATCCTAATAACTTTTCTCTTCCACTACCTCTGCTGGATGGTGAGCTAGAGGGGAGGTTGAACACTTATTTAAATTAGGTTGCAAAAAATTAGGCCTATAGTTAGGCATCTGTCCCCTCCATGCTTCCAAGACTTCTTTAAAAACCTCAGTTCAGAGCAGGTAAAGCATTTGCCATTAAGCTTTAGGACCTTAAATCAACCTTGGGTTCCATATAGTAGAAGAAAAGAAACTGACTCCTGCACATGCTATGGCCTTGAAAACACAATCCATTCATAAATGCAACAGACACTCAATTCACCCATTTTATGCACTCACTGTCCAACTTGTTCTGAAGAGACCTGGTGCAATATTTACATACATAGAAAGATGGAAGGTAAAAATAAAAAAAGTCTTAACTTAGAATACACATCAACATATATGAAGCAAAATAAAAATGAACAGAAAGGAGATAAGAGAAAGCAGTTTATAGTTCGTGTGAATGAAATGAAACTTTGCATGTCCGTTGGTAAGAATCAGTGCTTAACTTCAAAGTTCCTGGAAAGCAAATGGGGACACACACACACACACACATACATACACACACACACACACACACACACACACACACACACACACACACACACTCTCATCATAAATGGGACATGATTCTGAGGCTCAGGGAAGAGGGGCCAGAAGGAGTTTGTAAAGGCTGGAAGTTGAGAATGAGTGAGGCAAATTATGTCTTCTGAACGTGACAGGACCATTGTACCAACAAGTTAACAGTGGTTGTGGTTATTTAAACAAGACCTACACAAGACCAAGGCAGTCAACATTTTGGGGTGGGAGAGCTCATGAGGACCCACTCCTATTGAGGCTCTATTGAGAGTTAATGGCTGCTAGAATAGGGACAATCCATTTTCTTTAGGGTTATGGTCCCTAGTAGGTTGACCACAATCTAGGGAATGGACCACACTCATTAACACAAGAGCAGTACTAACTAGACTTGGTAGGACATGAGGACATGAAGTTGGAAGGGAGATATGGGGGTTATTCAGGAGAAGAGTGTATTGTACAAAATTCTCAAAGAACAAAAAAATGTTTTATTCTCTGAAAATTTTACAAACACAGCATATTTCGATCATATTTTCCCTCCTCCCCAATACCTCCCAGGTCTATGCTTCCCTCCCTACCCACCCAATTTTGTGTCTTTTTTTTATTTTTAAAACACAGTAAGCCCAATTTGTGCTTCCTATAAACTCTTGGGTGTGTGGCCTTCCATTGGAGTGTGGCTGACCTTCCAGAACCCATATACCTAAAGAAAGTTGACCCTCTCCCTCACCCATAAATTATCAATGGTTCGTCATCTAGGGAATTTGTGTGCATCTCCCCACTCCATGTTGGGATTCTGTCTATCTTGTACATTCTGTCACCACAACCATTGTGAGTTCATATGTTCAACTTTTCTCCTGTGTCCAGAAAATGATTTTCTTGAGTCATCTACCACCTCCAGCTCTTACAATATTTTTAGTGCCTCTTTGGAAACGATTCCTGGGCTTTGGGAGGAAGGACTGTAATATAAATGTCCCATTTAGGGCTGAATATTTCACAGTCTCTTATTTTCTGTACCTTGATCAGAAGTAGATTTCTGCTTTAATTGCCATACACTACACAAGGAATCTCCTCTGATGAGGGATAATAGATATACAAATCTGTGGCTTTAATAATAAGTCATTAGAAATCAGTTTAATAAATATAGCAAAATAATAGTAGCAAGGCTTCCACTAAGACCTATGACCACTGTAACCATAGGCTCTTGGCCCCAATAACAGTGACAGACATGAATTTCACCTTGTAAAGTGAGACTTAAATCCAATCAGAAAGCAGTTCCATTGACATTTCTACCACCATTGCACCAGTAAGTGTGCCTTGGCAGGCCAGTTATTATGGTAGCTCTCAGTTTACAGCTATTTAAGGCTGATGATCACTTTCTCCTATGGTAGTATATGTAGCACTTACAAGTTCTATAAAAGCTATCCAGTAAGATGAAACCTCCATGTTAGTACCAACACATTTTCTATATGTTCTATGATTCAAATATATAATCACTTTAGCAATAGAGTCTTACTGTCAAGTTCTGGAGTATAACCTAAATCATTATAAAGTCTGGGAGCAACTAAGGGAATTCACTAACCAATAACTCCAAAAGATATTGACACTTGGCTTTTTGGGTTTTATCTTGTGGTGTCTAATAAAGACAATGTCACCCCATTCTAGAGTCACTACATTTAAACTCTGCCCAGATTGGATAGCTACATATACAATGAAACAAAATCCTTAGTTCTCACCCTGCACAGAACTCAAGTCTAAATGGATCAAAGATCTCACCAGAAGACCTGATATCCAGAAACTGATAAAAGAGAAAGTCGGGGGTGTGTTTGAATTCATTGACACTGAAGGAACTCACTGATCAGGAACTAGTAGTACAGGCATTATGACTAATAATAAATGAATTTTATAATTCATTTAAATAATAAATAAATAAATAAATTTAATTTCATGATGATGAAATTAAAAGGCTTCTGTACAACCAAGGAAATCATCACTTGAGTGAAAAAGGATGTCTACAGAATGGGGAGAAGTCTTTACCAGCTATACATGTGACCATGTGACAAATGATTAACACATAGAATATACAAAGAATTCAAAAAAATTAAACATTAAGAAAATAGGCAACCCAATTTTGAAACAGAGAATGAAACTAAACAAAGAGTCCACAAAGGATTAAGTATAAATTCCTGATAAACATTTTTTTAGAAAAAAATCCAAAATCTTTAGTCATCAGAAAAATGCAAACTACTTTTATCATAAAAAGTAAAACTACTTCTCCAAGTCAGAATAACCAAGATCAAAAGACCAAATGACAGCATACCCTGGGGTGAATGTGGGAAGTGGGGGAAACTCATTCACCACTGATTTGAGTGCACAATGGTATAGCAACTTTGGAAATCAATGTTAAATGTTTGCTTGTTTGTTTAAATCTCAGGATAGATCTGCCCCATAATCCAGCTATACCATTCTTGGGCATTCCAAAGAATACTATATCCTACTCTAGAGGTTCCAGAAATACCTACACAGCTATGCTTATTGCTGTTCTATTTATAATAGCAATTTATAATAAGAAATGGAAACAGATAAGAGGTGTCTATTTTAGAATTTCTATTGCTGTGATAAAAACACCATGATAAGCACTTAGCCAAGGTTAAGAACTGGCTCTTTTCCAAATATAAGCCCCAGAAAATAACTGAATTCCACTGCTATATTGAGGTATTCATAGCCCTCTCCATTGGTCCTGTCTTCCAGAATAGTCTAAAAGATGGGAGTATCCTATTCAAAATCACAAACTAGCCTTTGCCCAGCTCAGTTTCATATGGTACGAAACTAGGGCCAGAAAAACCTCTCCAGTCTCATCAAGTTCATGGATGGCCAAGGCATAGTCCCCATGGACGTGTTGAAGGCTAGTAACATTCAAGAATAGAAACATGATACAGGTAGCAATTCAAAGGAATTCAGTATAGCATGAAGATTGGATCATCTGCAGAGATAGCATCAAAATATTAATGTCACAACTATGAAGGCTTGCTATCTGTCATCATGCTACATGTGGGCACCAACAAATGTGCCAGCAAGCCCATTATGACAGCATATGGTAGCAGGTAACACATCCTGCCACTGACATAGCCCTGCACTTCCAGCCACTAGATGGGCATCAACAAGTTAACCAGCTGAGCAGACATCCTCTAGTTTTCATGGTATCAGAAGATACCATGCCATGCAAGCTTCTAAAGGAGGGAAGCAACCAACAATCCTACCCAACTATGATGCCTATGAACATCAACAATTACCAGCATGGCACGATAACTTTAAAGACTCAGTAGTGGCATACACACCTTGGTGGTAACCAACAGCTCTCCAACTTAAGACGTGCTCAGTAACAATAACAAAGACTGGCTCAACAAGGGAATTATTCCTAGTCCTGGAAAGACCCAAAGCTGCCAACAGCCAGAGCTAATGAAACTGTGGATTTTGGAGGAGAACCTACAACTGCCACTTTACAAAAACCAGCATAATCCCTAACTACATTTTATTTTATTTTTTTCTTTAAAAAAATTGGATATTGAGTCTGGGCCAGAGCACTGAACAGATATTGGGTGGCAGCTCTGTCTCCAACCTCCAAGAATCCAGAGGAAGCAGGGGTCCCAGGCGCTCGAACTCAGGCAGTATCTTAGGTAAGCAGACAGCAGGGCCCGCCCTAAACAGGGAGTAACTGGGAACCAAAAGGACCCAGGAAGTGACTCCCAGCCCAGAACACTGGTTCCTTCCAGTCTGGGCCAGAGCACTGAGCAGATCTGGGGTGGCAGCTCTGTCCCCAACCTCCAAGAATCCAGAGGAAGCAGGGATCCCAGGCGCTCTAACTTGGACAGTGTCTTAGAAACTAGTTCCCAGATCTGAGGCCTGGATCAGACCTCTGCCAGGTCTGCTGTTGTGTGGACCCCGGATTCCACCTGAGACATACTGGAAGGTTCACTCAATCCAGAGCCACAGAGGAACAAATGAACTCAGAGCTTCAGACAACATATCCTGAGATATTCTAGAGGAGACACTGCACCCAGAACAGCAGACACCTAGCTGGACTACTACCTTGGAGGCACCATATCCTGAGGCATCCTAGAGGTACCACTATAATCAGTACAGCTGGAAAAGATCACAGAGACATCTGGACCCTAGGAGATTAGACACAAGCTAGATAACTAGAAAGACAGGCTTCAGTCAAAGACAGCAAGTACAGGCAGCACTAGAGTTAACCAGATGGCAAAAGGCAAGAACAAGAACATAAGCAACAGAAACCAAAGTTACGTGGCATCATCAGAACCCAGCTCCCCCATCAGAGCAAGCCCTGAACACCCCATCACACCAGAAAAGCAGGAATCAGAATTAAAATCACTTCTCATGATGATGATAGAGGGCTTTAAGAAAGACATAAATAATGCTCTCAAAGAACTTAAGGAGAGCACTGGTAGACAGATAGAAACCCTTAAAGAGGAAACACAAAAATCCCTTAAGGAATTGCAAGAAAATGCAACCAAACGGGAAAAGGAATTAAACAGAACCATGCAGGATCTAAAAATGGAAGTAGAAACAATAAAGAAATCACAAAGGGACAATACCCTGGAGATAGAAAACCTAAAAAAAAGATCAGGAGTCATAGACACAAGTATCACCAACAGAATACAAGAGATGGAAGAGAGAATCTCATGTGCAGAAGATACCATGGAAAACATTGACACAACTGTCAAAGAAAATGCAAAATACAAAAAGCTACTAACCCAAAATATACAAGAAATCCAAGACACAATGAGAAGGCCAAACCTAAGGATAATAGGTATAGATGAGGGGGAAGACTCCCAACTAAAAGGACCAGTAAATATCCTCAACAAAATTATAGAGGAAAACTTCCCTAACCTAAAGAAAGAGATGTCCATAAATATACAAGAAGCTTACAGAACTCCAAATAGTTTAGACCAGAAAAGAAATACTTCCCGCCATATAATAGTCAAAACATCAAATGTACAAAACAAAGAAAAAATACTAAAAGCAGTAAGGGAAAAAGGCAAAGTAACGTATAAAGGCAGACCTATAAGAATTACAACAGACTTCTCACCAGAGACCATAAAAGCCAGAAGATCCTGGACCGATATCATACAGACCCTAAGAGAACACAAATGCCAGCCCAGACTACTATACCCAGCAAAACTGTCAATCATTATTGATGGAGAAACCAAAATATTCCATGACAAATCCAAATTTACACAGTATCTAAACACAAATCCAGCACTTCAAAGAATAATTGGTGGAAAACTCCAACACAAGGAGGGAAACTATAACCTAGAAAAAGCAAGAAAGTAATCTCCCAAAAAACCCAAAAGAAGATAGTTACACAAACATATCTCCACGGATGTTAGCCCAAAAGCTTGGATTGGTGAAGAGTCAACCCACAGACCACATGAAGCTCATGAAGAAGGAAGACCAAGAGGGGATGCCTCAGTTCTACTTAGAACGAGAAACAAAAATGCTCAAGGGAGCAAATAGGGAAACAAAACATGGAACAGAAACTGAAGGAGGGGCCATCAGAAGACCATTCCACCTGGGTATTCACCCCATGTACAGTCACCTAATCTAAACACTGTTGTGGATGGCTGGAAGTGCATAATGTGAGGAACATGATATAGCTGTCTCCTTAGAGGTCAGCCAAAGACTAACACACTCAGAGGACAATGTTCACAATTAACTACTGATATGATCAGGGGTTTCCCAATGGAGAACTTAGTGAGAGGACTGAAGGAGCAGAAAGAGTTATTGACCCCAGGTGGAAAGCAACAATACCAAACAACCAGAGCCCCCCAGGGTCTAAACCACCAGCCTGGGAACACATAGGGAGGGACCCAAGACTCCAGAGGTATATGTAGGGGAGGATGGCCTTGTCGCACATAGGTGGGAGAGGAGTTTCTTGGTCCCATAAAAAAAAAAATGAACACACAGTGGGGGGGGGGAATGATGTGAGGGTGGGGAGAGGATAGTGGGGGGGGTAGGTGTGGTCACTGCCTCATAGAAACATGAGGAGGGGGATGGGATAGGAGGTTTCTGGGTGGTGGGAGGAAGTAGGATAAGAGGATAAAATCTGAAATGTAAATACTACAACCAATTTTAACAAGCGGGGGGGTGGGGGGGAAAAGTCTTCAGAACCAACATCTTTAAAAAAAATGTCAGCCCCCTGGGGGTGGGAAATTTTTTTTTTCTTGATACTAAAACTTGTTCTGAGAATTGTATATTGCAGAATACACAGCCTGTGTATCTACTCATCAAGCATACTGAGCAGACCTGCCCAAACCTCTGATGTCCTGGAATTCCATCTGGATTCAGTGAAGACACAGCATTAGAGGCTTATCAACTTACTCTTCCCCCCAACCCCTCTTCTAAAATCTCAACGCCCTTAATCAGCATGAAGAAGTTAAAGAAGAGTCAGCGCCCCTATTCCCTAAGCTTGGGGACTAATGTGGTTAATAATGGTCTTTCTTTCTAGGGACAAGTAGTGGTTTTGTTGGAACAGGGGGGATTAGCTAGGACTTATTACATAGCCATAACCTATTGGTAGAAATCTGTATAATTATTATCAAGATGAAGTTATAATTTCTTAAATGGTACAAAATTTACTTTGATCTCAAATTTAAGGTTTTCATTGGTACGAGCCTCTTATTAATATAAAAATGAGATGAATATTGATACGCTCATGGGCATTGTGCCTGTATAACACATTTAGGAATACAATGCCTAGACCCAGCCCTTTTTTAACCTTTTTAACTGATTTGGGACGCTTAACCTATGAGTTAAGGGACTATAGCAAATTCATATTTTTGAGTTTATTGTTAGGGTGTTTCCCATATTTTATTTAGAAATAGCTGAGAGGAGTGAACAGACAACAGTCCAGGTTACCTTGCATGGATAGTTGGTTTTCAAAACATCAGAAGTCCATAGAACTGACGCTACAAATATTTATATATTAATGTTCATATTGATTAGAGACCTGTCTGCTCCTGACAGCTTCCTGTCGTGGATTCTAAGAAGAAATTGAGCATCCTTGGAGTTACTCCAGTTGTGTGGTAACAGCCACTAGGCAAGAATTGCCTCTCTCCATCTACAGACAAATTACTGTCCAGAAAAGGACACACATGCAGAATAGTCGACTGATTATATCTGCCTAGACAGAGTAATCAGTCCTTAATAATCCTGCATCACCAAGGTCTGTCAGATGATTCTGGGCCAGAAGACTGAAGATTTGATGCTCCAACGTTCGGTAGTATAGGGGCTTTTCAGGTGTTCAGAGGTCTCTATAAATTGGCTAAGTTTTAGAAGCTATGCTTTGTGCTTCCCACAATTATAGTTAACTCAGTCATTCTGGATTTCTGATGGGGTTGAAAACTTACAGCTATTTACCATAAGAGAAAAGATTTGAGTGGATGGTCGTCAGCTGACATTCATCCTAAAGCCAGGTTCGGAACTAAATGTTTTAGTTAGGATAAATGACAGAGGTGCTGGTTAGTCAACAAAAGGATGGATGGGGTATTAGGACTATCTTGTACCTCACTGGTACAAATTGGCATAATTATGCTCTAATTGTATTTTGAGAGAAAAGTTTCATTTTAACAGGAAGGGTGATGTGTAGGAGAAGCTAAGGTAGGAGGAGTACTGAGAGGAAGAAAAGGAGTAAGAAGAGGAGAAGGAGGAGAGGAGAAGCTAAGTGATGAAAGAGAGAAAGGGGGGAGACAGGGAGGCAGATATTCATGTATCTCCACCAGTCAAAGATAGTTGTTATATCTAGGTCGGTCAGTGGGTTACACCTCTGATTGAACAATTCCAAACTTATAACGCTTATGATTAACATTATTTTAAAAAAAATGTATAAATGCAAAAAGGAAAAGGGGGCATGGGATAGGGGTTTTCTAAGGGGGGGGGAGGGGGAAAGGGGATGGCATCTGAAGTGTAAATAAAATATCTAATAAAAAAAAAGTATTCTGACCTTGAACTTAAAAAAAAATTGGATATTTTATTTAAATTTTAGATGTTATCCCCTTTCCCCATCCCCCTATGAACTCCCTATCTCATCCCCCCTCCTCCTGCTTCTATGAGGATGTGCCCCCACCCACCCACTCCCACCTCCCCATCCTTGAGTTTCCCCACACTGGGCATCCAGCCTTCATGGGACCAAGGATCTCTTCTCCCACCTATGTACAACAAGACCATCCTAGCCTACGTAAACAGCTGGAGCCATGGGTCCCTCCCTATGTGCTCCCAGGCTGGTGGTTTAGACCCTGGGATCTCTGGTTAGTTGGTATTGTTGCCCTCCCCATGGGGCCACAAACCCTTTCGGCTCCTTCAGTCTTCTCTTTAACTTTTCCATTGGGAACCCCATGATCAATGGTTAGCTGTGAGCATCTGCCTCTGTATATGTCAAGCTCTGGCAGACCTCTAAGGGGACAGCTATATCAGGCACCTGTCAGCATGTACTTCCTGGCATCCACATTAGAGTCTACATTTGGTGAATGCACATAAGATCAAAAACTCAGGTGATAGCAGATGCTGGCAAGGATGTGGAGAAAGAGGAACATTTCTCCATTGTTGGTGGATTGCAGGCTGGTACAACCACTCTGGAAATCAATCTGGTGGTTCCTCAGAAAATTGGACATAGCATTACCTGGGGATCCAGCTATACCACTCCTGGGCATATGCCCCAAAGATGCTTCAACATATAACAAGGACATATGCTCCACTATGTTCATAGCAGCCTTATTTATAGTAGCCAAAAGCTGGAAAGAACCCAGATGTTCTTCAACAGAGGAATGGATACAGAAAATGTGGCACATACACAATGGAGTATTACTCAGCTAATAAAAACAATGAATTCTAGAGAATCTTAGGTAAATGGATGGAACTAGAAAATATCATCCTGAGTGAGGTAACCCAATCACAAAAGAACACACGTGGTATGCACTCACTGATAATTGGATATTAGCCCAAAAGCTTGCAATACCCAAGATACAACTCACAGACCACATGAAGCTCATGAAGAAAGAAGACCAAAGTGTGGGTGCTTCAATCCTTCTTAGAAGGAGTAACAAAATACTCATGGGAGCAAATATGGAGACAAAATGTGGGACAAAAACTGAAGGAGGGGCCGTCTGGAGACTGCTCCACCTGGGGATCTAACTACATTTTAAATATTTGTACTTATAAGTATAGTCCTCACTCCTCATCAAGAAAAATCTTTGCAGCAGATGAAGACCATTATAAAAAAAACCACAATAAATCAAAATACGGAGTTGTGGAACACAGTCCCAACTGATAAGTCTACAACACGACATTGTCAGAACTGAAACACAATTGTTGTGTCAACCCTAACTGAAAATGAACAAAAATAAAAACAAAGAAACAACAAAACAAAAACAAACAAAAACCGAGCAAACCAGAAGGTTGTGAAGGATTGCATGGTGGTAACTATCTATGCTACTAAGGCCTGGGAATGGCTCACAGATCCACTTCTATAGCACACACAAGTCCCAAGGTTCCATGCCCAGAACCAAACAAAGAGAAACCAGGACACTAACTTGACAGAGGCCACAGTCACATTGTTTTAAAGGCAGTTCTGCAAAGACAGCTGCCCAGTAACTATCCAGTCAACTCTTTACAGACACAATCCTGTTACTCATCATGGTGGCCAATGGTTACTGGTTCCCAATATGTGCTATAACCCTTTTCTGGCTTTCTCTAAAACTCTTCTTGCCTCATTTCCCCATGATTTATTATGGCACAGGCCTTCCTCCTGTCATGCCCCAGTCTTCCCAGATAACTATCCTGTAGGGGACAGATTTCTGGTTTTTAATTTAGACTGACACTGCCTAAATTCACAGAAATTAAATGCAAACTATGATAAAACACCATGAGTCCCAATAACTTTTTTGCTTTACACTGGAGAGCAGCCTAGAAAAAGAAGAAAGGAAAGCATAGGGGAGGAGAGAGGGAGGTCAGATTTGCTAAAAACAAACAAACAAACAAACCTCCTTCCAATTAACATAGCTCAGTGAGTTGCTGTTTCACCTGCCAGTGTCAGGAAATGAAGTATCAAATTATTGGGGTTCTCTTGTTGCATTTTTGTGAACCACACATGGGAAGGGTTTACCACATGACCCATCCTGCAAGGAGGTTGATTTGGCCTTTATGTTAGGAAATATACAGACATGAGAAGAACTTGTTCACTCTCAGGGGTTGAGACAAGAAAGTCCATGTCTCCTAGAGGTGGAGAATCTTAGCCCTGAGAAATGATCCCACTGATGACAGCTAGGGATTAGCCCAGCTTCAGAGACTGCCTCCAAGAGCAGGGGCAGCTGAGAAACAGGGCACTATGAGTGACTTTCTCTGGTATCTACTGTCCTTTCTGCCTAATTCTTCAAGAGAATCCTGTTCCATTGTATCTCATATTCTGGTCTCAGCTGTGCTCCTGGAGACATTTCAAAGGTGCTCAGCTATGCCCTGGATATCTAGAGACAGCATTTAAGGAGTGCTTAGGAAAAGAACAGCAGCGTTATAACTGGTGGCTTAAATATGACAACAGCTTCAGAAATCTTGGGAAAATAAAGATGGGCATAGTGTCCAATAAAACAGTCAGTCCAAGTAGCCAGTGGGAAGACTTCGAACTGACCCCAGATTCCCCATTGAACAATTTATGAAAATTCTTAAAAATCACTGAGAGGAAGGGACTTATGAAAATGCTGGTGCAGAAAGTTGCTAGGGTAGGGATTCAAGTTATTACAATTTGAATAGAGAAAGCAAGCATCCTGTTTCTTAAGTGTGGATTATCCACTAATTTCTGGGTGAAATAAGCAAGAAAGAAAGAGTCAACTTTTTAATGCACTTCTAAAAGGCTCTTTTGAGAGAGAGTAAAGATCCAAGGCACCAGAACTGGGCAATTTTCAAACTTCTGGCCTCAAAAGAGAGAAAGCCAAAGGGGCTTTAGATTATGAGAGTTCAATAAACAGAAAATACTTGAGTGTCATCTAGTGGCCACATTGGATATCTGCTTAGAAGGATAAAAAAAAAATTGTAAAAGAAAGAAAACTCTCTCCAGATCTGAAAGCATCTCTGCGTTGATGTTGTGTGCATTGTCTCAGGCACAGAGTCGGGAATGAGCTGGGGGAACACATGACACGACCAACAAACAGGCTAGGTTTCTAGCTCATCCCAAAGATGCCCTCCCAATCCAGTTGTCTCTCCCACTATTCTCTCTCTCTCTCTCTCTCTCTCTCTCTCTCTCTCTCTCTCTCTCTCTCTCTCTCTCTCTCTCTCTCCCATCTTTCTTTTCCCCACCACATCCCTCCTGTTTCCCCCAACACACACCTCTCCTGCAGCCATTACCCTCCATCCATCTACCACTAGTGTCTAGTTTAATCTATTTCCCCTTCTCCTTGAGACTCAAGTGAGCCAGTTGGTCCTTTCTTGTTAATTGGCTTCTTGGGTCTGTGGTTTGTACCAAGCATATCCTTTACTTTACAGCTAATATCTACTTATAAGTGAATAATACCATGTTTGTCTTTCTAGGTCTATGTTACCACACTCAGGATGATCTTTTTCTAGTTCTACCCATTTGCCTGCATATTTCAGGATGTCCTTGGTTTTAATAGCTGAGTAGTAGTCCATTGTGTAAATGGACTTTCTTTATCAGTTCTTCAGTTGAGGGACATATAGGTTGTTTCCAGTTCCTGGCTATTGTGAAGAAAACTGCTATGAACATAGTTGGGCAAGTGTCCCTGAGGTAGGGTAGAGAGTTTGGGGGCTATATACCCAGGAGTGGTAAAGCTGGGTCTTGAGGTAGGACTTCCAATTTTCTGAGAAACAGCCAAATTTATTTCCAAACTGATGGTACACATTTGTATTTCCACCAGCAATAGAGCAGCGTTCTCCTTGCTGTCTCTTGAGTTTTTTTATCTTACCAGTTCTGATGGGCGTAAGGAGGATCACAGAGTCATTTTGATTTGCATTTTCCTGGTGACTAAGGATGTTGAAATTTTCCTTAAGTGCTTCTCAGCCACTATAGAAACTCCTCTGTTGAGAATTCTCTGTTCAGATCTATTTTGGTTTGTTGATGTCTAGTTTCTTGAGTTCTTTATATATTTGGATATCAGCCATGGAGTTGGTAAAAACCTTTTCCCATTTTGTTCTTTTGACATGTCTTTTGCCTTACAGAAGCTTTTCAACTTCATGAGGTCCCATTTGTTAATTGTTGATCTTAGTGCCTGAGTTATTAGTGTTCTTCTGTTCAGGAAGTGGTCTCTTTTGTGAATGCATTCAAGAATAGTCTACACTTTCTCTTCTATCAAATCAGGATGACTGTTGCCTTATAAAAATGAATTTGGCAGTGTTCTTTATGTTTTTATTTTGTGGAATAATTTGAGGAGCGTAGGCATAAACTTTTTGAAACCGATTTTTAATAAATGTTCAACCTCTCCTCTTGTCTACCATATACCAGAGTAGTGGAAGAGAAAAATTATTAGGAAACAGGGGAAGTGGACCTGTTCAGCAATAGTTCTTTTGGAGTGGGCTTGATCTTCTTTGGTAGCAGTTCAGTCCTGTAGCAAACACCGGATACAAGTCAGTAGCTGCAGACCAGTCCTTTAGGCAGGCAGACACCAGGCACAACTCAGCAGCTGTAGTTCAATGCTGAAGAGACTGCCAGGCTTACCAAACAGCCAAGGCGAGGCTGCAGAAGCAACAAGCTGCCACAGGAACCTCACGAGCAGTTCTTGGGTGAGTTTCCCTCAATGGCAGCATTACCACAAGTTGAGTTCAACAATGCTATTTAAGGCAAACCAATACATTTGTGTCATTGGTGAAGACTATCGAGGCAAGCAAACCAAACCAATGCTCAGTGCTTGTTTCTCACTATCTGTGGAGTCATATTTATACTCCTTCATCACGGGTCCTAGCATGTGTTTGCTTTATCAAAACATCCTTTCACCTGTGTTTGCTTCAGAAAAACATTCTTTCATGTGTCTGCTTTAGCAAGACACCCTTTCATCTGTGTGCCTCAGCAAAACATCATTTGACATAACTGACCAAACAAGCCAGAAAGTTTCCACTTCAGAGGAGTATTTGGTATTAGCTCTTTTTTGAAAGTCTGATCGAACTCTACATTAAAACTGTCTTGGTTTTTTTGTTTGTTCGACTGATTGGTTTTTAGGTTTTGTTCTTGTTATTTTGGTGTGTGTGTGTGTGTGTGTGTGTGTGTGTGTGTGTGTGTGTGTGTGTCTGTGTGTGTGCGTGTTTGGTTGGGAGTTTTTTAATGACTGCTTCTATTTCCTTAGAACTTATAGACTTATAGGTCTATTTAGATTGTTTACTTGATCTTGGTTTAGTTTTGGTAAGCATTGTTTATCATGGAAAACATCTACTTTGTTTAGATTTTCCAATTTTGTGGAGTATAGGTTTTTGAAGTAAGACCTAACGATTTTCTGGATGCCCTCAGTGTCTGTTATTATGCCCCCATTTGCATTTCTGATTTTGTTAATTTGGATGTTTCATTGATTCTTTGTATTGTTCTCTTAGTTTCTAATTTGTAAATGTCACTTTTAGCCACAGGCTTACTGCTGAAAAAGCTCACCTCTTACAGTTCTTTCTGAACTCTGGATGTCTCCTTTATTTCAGCTGTCCTGACTCAAATTCCTCTCCAAGATGACATATTCAAGGCTTCTCTCAACTTCTTACTGAATTTCTCTGCTTGGCATTTCTAACTTTGGCAATATGTTTTAATCTTCCGGCTTCTTCTCATTTTCTGGCTCATTCTGTCTTCACCTGGGTCTAGCTTGTTCTTTCAGTTACTTGTCTCTGTAAAACTGTCCTGCTAAAACTGACACACACTACCTTTCTCTCCCTGTGTAGCTCTAAGGTAGACTCTTTCTGTGCTGTTCTTATAACAGTAGGGAGGATCTTATCTCTACTCATTCTGTCAAAACTTTCTCTAGTTCATCACTTTCAAACATGACTGCTTCCTTTTACAAACCAATTTTACCTATTCCAGCCAGAGGGATTAAAGGTGTATACTAAGGGCGAGTCAGTATTCCAGATCACATAACCTAGGTATTTGGATGTGATCCCTGTAGTCATTTTGGGCTACAATTTCTTTGTACAATTTTATTGATTTTATCCCTGCGTTTTATTATTTCCTGCCATTTATTCTTGGGTGTGTTTAATTCTTTTTGTTCTAGAGCTTTCAGTTGTGCTGTTAAGTCACTAGTCGGAAGTTATGGAATATCACTAAATATTTTTTTACTTAAAAAAAATATGGTGTACTATTAAAGTAGACCTATGCTCCAGAAAAAACAACAGATTCCATTATTGATGGTTATAAGACACCATGTGATTGCTGGGAATTGAACTCACAACCTCTGGAAGTACATACAGTACACGTAACTGCTGATCCATTTCTCTAGACCCTCACTAATTTCTTTATGAAGGCATTTAATACTATGTATTTTCCTCTTAGTGAAACACTTTCATTGTTTCCCATGAGTTTAGGTATGTTGCACATTTAAATTAATTTATTTCTTTATTTCTTCCTTGACCCTCTTTCCATTCACTACAGAGTTATTCAGTTTCCATGAGTTTTCAACAACTCATGACTTGATGATTTTGTTGTTGTTCAAGTACAGCTTTAATCCATGGTGGTCCGAAAAGATACAGGGGTTTTATCAAATTTTTCATATATGTTGAGAGTTGTTTTGGAAAAGGGTCCATGTGGTATGGAGAAAAGGTATATTCATTTGTGCTTGGGTGAAATGTTCTCTAGATATCTGTTAGGTCCATTTGAGTCATAAAATCTGTTAGTTCCATTATTTCTCTGTTTAGTTTTTGTCTGGATGGCCTATCCATTCATGAGAGTGGGGTGCTGATGTCCCCCACCATTAATGTATGAGGTTTAATGTGTTATTTAAACTTTATAAATATTTCTTTTATGAATGTAGATGCCCTTACATTTGAGGCATAGATATCCAGAATGGAGACATGATCTTGGAGGATTTTTTTTTTTTTTGAAGAGTATGAAGTGTCTTTCCCTATCTCTTTTGATTAATTTTGGTTTAAAGTCTATTTTATTAGATATTATAATGGCCACTCCAGCTTTCTTCTTGGGTCCCTTTGCTTGAAGAAACTTTTACCAGCCCTTTACCTAGAGGTAATGTCTATCTTCACCGAAGTGTGTTTATTGTGTGCAGCAGAATGATTGATTCTGTTTTCACATTTATTCTGTTTTGCCTACATCTTTTACTGGAGAATTAATGTTGAGATAATTAAATTAAATTAATGAACTAATGTTGAAAGATACCAAAGACCAATGATTGTTAATTCTTGTTATTTTGATGGTGGTGTTAGTGTGGGTCTCTCTCTCTCTCTTTCTCTCTCTCTCTCTCTCTCTCTCTCTCTCTCTCATCCTCACTCTCTCTCACTTTCTTGCGCTCTATTTCTCTTATTTTTTAAAACAATTTTTGGTTCAGTTTTTCTGGTTTGAAATTGTTTATTTCCTGTGTTTTCTTAGGTGTAATAAACCTCCTTTGGTTGGAGCTTTCCTTTTAGTATCTTCTGTATGGCTAGTTAATGGATAGATATTATTTAAATAGGGATTTTGTAACAGAATATTTTGTTTGTTCCATCTGTGATCATTGAAAGTTTTGCTGGGTATAGTAGTCTGGGCTGGCATCTATTGTCTCTTAGAGACTGCAAGACAATTGCCTGAGCCTTTCTGGATTTTAGAGTCTCTGTTCAGAAGTCAAGTGTAATTCTAACACATCTGCCTTCATATGCTACTTGGCCCTTTTCTCTTGCAGCTTTTAATATTCTTTCTTTATTCTGTACATTTTGTGTTTTGATTACTATGTAGCAGGAGGATTTTCCTTTGCGGGTCAATCTATTTGCTATCCTGTAAGCTTCTTGTATGTTTATAGACATCTCTTTCTTTGGGTTAGGAAAATTTTCTTCTTTGATTTTGGTGAAAATATTTTCTGGATATTTGAGCTAGGAATCTTCTCCTTTTTCTACTCTTATCATTCTTAGGTTTGGTCTTTTCATAGTGTCCCAGATTTCTTATATGTTTTGTGTCAGGAACTTTATAGATTAAACATTTTCTTTGACCAATGTATCAATTTCTTCTGTTGTGTCTTCTACATTTTAAGATTTTCTCTTCCATCTCTTGTATTCTGTTGGTGATCCTTGTGTCTGTAGTTTCTGTTTACTTACCTAGGTTTTCCTTTTTCATAATTCCCTCAGTTTATGTTTCTTTATTGCTTGTTTCCATTTTCAGATCTTGAATGGTTTCCTTCACCTGTTTTTTTTTTTTTTTTTGTAAGATTTTTTGTTGTTATTGTTTTGGTTTGTCTTTTGACTTTTTGTTTCTGGGTTTCTTGGCATTCTTTAAGAGATGTTTAAATTTTCTCCAATTATTTGTTTGATTTATTCCTCAATTTAAGGTATTTTTAAATTTTTGATTTAAGAACATCACTCATTTCATAGAGTTTATTTATTTTAATATCATTTTTCTTGTGCTTCAGATCTGTTAAAACATTTAAGTATTGCTGTGGTGGGATAGATGGGCTCTGGTGGTGCCATATTGCCCTGGCTGTTGTTGATTGTATTCTTACACTAGGTTTTAGCCACTTGAGTTTGGGATGATTATATGTTTAAGTGATGACTTCTGAGTTTGTCTTTATTGGATCCATGTATTGTTCCTTAGTTTCTGTTTCCTCTTTGGTTTTCTGGTCTTTGTGGCCTCTGGTGGTAGCCAATGTGACCTCTGATCCAGTAGGTAGCCTCTGTTCAAGTTGGGCTGAACTTCTGACAGCTAGTTTGGCCTTTGGTGTAACAGGGTGGGGGAATCTCTGCCTGAATTGGGGAGTGGGATGCAGTTATGAGAAAACGAGTGGGTATTGGGGGCACTGAATGAATGGAGAAGGCTCACTGTTGAGCTGCCTGTCTTTGGTTCTGGGTGCTGCTTTGGTCTCTGGTCCAGCAGACAGTCTTTGCCTGAGTTTGTCTATCTATTTTTCAGGCTTGCTTGGCCTACATCTGGTCTTCCTTAATGGTATGGCCTGCACCTAAACAACACCAGAGTTGGGGGCAGAGGCACGACAATGGGGCAGGTAGTGAGGCCATATGTGAGTGGGGAGTTGAATAGATCTTTGAGAACTGAATCTAAGAGATGGGGAATTTCCACAGGAAGCAGGGTAACTTACTTGTTATTCTGACTGGTGTGGTCTGTACCTGGGTAGCAGAAGTCTGGTACAGGAGCATGGCAGCAGGGCAGGTGGTAGGAAGGAATGATGGAGTGGAAGGTAGTAGAATGGGTCTTTGGGAACCCAATCTATTGTAGACCTATTTTGTTGGACTTTTATCCTTGATTCTCCAATTTCTTGATTAATGCCTCCCAATATCTTTGCTGTAGTGTTAGTAGTCTTAACTATTACTCATGCTACTTTAGAGACCTCTCTCTTGCATTCCTACAACCAACCCAGGAATGGATAATAGAAAGACTGCTGCAACTGCTACTGAGGTGGGGTCTAGAAGTTGTAGGGAGTCATCACAGTTTTCAGAGAAAGAGAGAGAGAGAGAGAGAGAGAGAGAGAAAGAGAGAGAGAGAGATCTTAATTTTATTAATAGATTGCTAAATATGTGTGATATGCCCTATTCTACATATTTGTTCATAAACTGTGGCAGAATAAATGTTATTCTCACAGAAAATGGTTTAATCCCACTATTACTCATTTTTTTCCTTGGGGAGTGCATGATTGGAGGTGGTGTTGCAGTGGGGAGGAACATCAGTACAATCAAAACATAAACAGTGATGGAAATGAGTGTTATTTATGGAATATCAGCTGTAGCCTTAGAAATGTTCACAGGTATGTGCTCCATTGAATCCCCTGCTAAAGTTGATATAATGTTTACATGTGACTCCTATTTCATATAGATTTTTCTTGAAGGATCCCCTTTGACACAAAAGGAATGTGTCTGTCTGTTGTTTGACACTAGATGGAGCCAAAGATTGGTATCAAGATTACTGGCTGCTGATGTTGGCCTTTCTTAACACATGTGTAATTTCCCTAATCAGAACTTGTTAGAGAATACTTGATTATGCTGAAGTCTGTATCATTTTGTTGGGGCTAGTCAGTCAAGTTAGTCCAGCCCATTTGTTGTTCTATTTGGTTTATAAAAAAGTTGTTTTCCTTCCTTCAGCCAAACAATGAACCTGGTAAGTGGGAACTGTCTATAGCCTTATAGGGTGATATTAAAGTGTTTCTTATAACAGATGTTCCTTCTATTTTCCAGTTAAATTACAGTTAGAATAAAGTCCTAAGGCAAACTTGAACATCATTGTTAATCAAACAGCAATGATAGACAATCAAAGGCAATTACAGGAAGTAGAAACCTTAAACCTTAGAAGTCTTCACTTTTAAAGGACCAGGTTTCATCATAGTCCACTTCTTCTCTTTCTTCTTCTCCTTTTCCTTCTTCTCCTTCTTTTCCTCCTCCTCCTCTTTCTCCTCCTCTTTCTCCTCCTCCTTCTCCTCCTCTTCTTTCTCCTCTTCTCCTCTTCTTCCTCCTCTTTCTCCTCCTCTTTCTCCTCCTCTTTCTCCTCCTCTTTCTCCTCCTCCTTCTCCTCCTTCCCTTTCCCTTTTGGGTATTCTTGGTTCTCTGGTGCCTTCTTAAGGTGAGAGTAATTAATCCAAGCAAGACTACTGGCTACTTTGATATCAGTGGGGGGAGGGGGTCCAGAGAATTATGGTGTCAGTGTGAAGTCCTTTCCACTTATGTTCAAGCCTGTCTGTCAATTTTGGATTGGCAGATCGACACAGCATCTCTGGGCTTAAATGAGTAGTAAGGGGCCCAGTACCCAACAAGATGAGATAGCTGGACCTGGGCCTGGGGAGCAATCTTATCTAAAGTTAATTTAAATGATTTTAAGGACTCAGGACTGGAGAGAGCAATCTGATAACAGTCCAGCATGCACCCAAGAAATCATGGGATTCGGGGAATTAGTATTTTATAGATTATTTCATGTGCAGTAAATGTTTCTTCATGAAGGATATCTGTGAAGAGCATAAGACAAGAGATCAATCCAGTTACCGCCATTCCCAAGAATGCACTTAAAGTCCTATTTTAAAGCTCTACTGTAAAGTCCTGCTTTAAAGTCCTATTCATCCTCTTTACCTTCCCTGAACTCTGAGGATGATATATATACAGTGGAATTTCCAGTCTATTTTAAGAGACTTAGAGAGTAATTGGTCATTAGGGGTGGGCCATTCTTGGCCCCTAGAGATAGAGGTAGGTCAAATCTGGGAATAATTTCCATTATTAATTTTTTATCTACTACCTGGACCATTTCCATCTGAGACAGTGTTGACAAAGACCAGCAGATATTTGTATCCACATAGTCCTGGCTTGACTTCAGTGAAATCTATTTCCCCAAATTTACCAGGTACAGTGTCTTGACTCCTTTATCCTGGAGGGAGCATATGCTATGTTACATTTACCTGGGCACAGGTTAGGGAATGGTTTGGAATATTTTAAAGTATTTCCCAGTGCCCAGTCAGCCAGACATGAGGGGAAATGAGTTTTGAAATCTTTTTAGGTGGCAGGCATTTATCCAATTCTGGCCAACACCTTCAGTATGCAAATTCTTTCATCTGGCAAGACCCACCATCCATTGTTGTTTTGACTGGCCCCCCACACCAAACCATGACTTGATTTCTTCTAGATCATAGTTAGGGACATCTCCATTGAGGCTGAGGAGGCCCAGTGACAGCAGATCGCTCTAGATTTGTTTTGGGACAGGGTTTCGAAGTGCAACAACCTTAGCAACCTGGTCTGCATAGTTATCACATTGAGTCACTGATCTTTTCAGTGTCCAGGCCAGTGTATTGT
Source organism: Arvicanthis niloticus (assembly GCF_011762505.2). NCBI lineage: Eukaryota > Metazoa > Chordata > Mammalia > Rodentia > Muridae > Arvicanthis > Arvicanthis niloticus. The sequence goes on from NC_047663.1 coordinate 50,102,801, forward strand.
GGCCAGTTCAGCTGGTAGTCACATAACTTCCAGAATTTCATGCTTATTTTCAAAAGTCTTTCCTTCTGAAGTGAATGTGATGGTTTGAATATGCTTGGCCCAGGGAGTGGCACTATTAGGAGGTATAGCCTTGTTGGAGTAATTGTGTCACTGTGGGTGTGGGCTTTAATATCTTCGTCCTAGTTGTCTGGAAGTCAGTCTTTTCCTGTTTGCCTTTGGAACAAGATGTAGAACTCTCAGCTCCTCCTACACCATGACTGCCTGGACATTGCCATGCTCCTGCCTTGATAATAATGAACCTGTAAACCAGCTCCAGTTAAATGTTGTTCTTTATAAGAGATGCCTTGGTCATGGTGTCTGATCACAGCAGTAAAACCCTAACTAAGACAGTGAGTAAGCCCCTTTGTTTATAAAACTGTCTTGTGAACATGAGCCATAGTAAAGGCATACTGGCTATCAGTATAGGTGATTACCTTTTTCTCCTTAGCCTATCTGTCTTAAGGCTGGTGTCAGATTAGTTCTGCTCTTGGGCAGATGTACCTCTAGACAGGCTTGTGCCCAGATGACCTCCTTTTGGCCAGTGACTGCCATTGCCCCGCCTACCCGGTTCTTTCCTGAATGGAGCTGCTGCCATCTGTGTAGAGATTCACACAGATGTGGTGAGAAAGATGTCTATCAGGTCAGTTCATGCAGTTTGGATGATGTCCAGAATCTCCCGGCAGTCATGGATGACATTTGACATCCACTTGTGGTACTTGTTCCTGTCCACTGGTGGTGCCTTGGTGCTATCAACACATGGGGAAGCAGAAGTCTGGAATGGGGGTGGGGGGGAAGTCCACAGTCTATGTCTTCCTTTGCTGGACTGGAAGGGGAAACAGCAGGGTCTGGGATGCTGTGGTTTCTGGTCTCCTTTCTGGGTACCCAGGTGCCACCCCTCAGCGTCTCTTGTGATGTGAATGCTAGGCAGAGAGGGGAGGCAGAGCCCAGGACAAGCAGAACCAATCTGATTGGGAGTGAGTGCGAAGAGTACAGGAGGGGGTGGACGGGACAAAGCCTTCCTCAGGAATCTTAGGTGTGGCTCTTATTTGAAGACCTTCCCAGAGATGATCCTTAATGAAGCAGCTCTCTGAGACAATCCTTGCTTATCCATGCTGGTTTATTTGATGGTAGATGTAAATGAATACACTTTGGGGGGGGGGGTGAACTAGGAATTAAATACCTTTTGTAGGAAGGAATACCTAGGAAGGGGAGCTCATTGCCTGAAGGGTCAGAGCTATCTAGATACCTCATTAGCATAAAGAAGAACTCCAGGGGTTATATTACATGACTCAGTACCCAAGGTCCTCAGTGGACTGTCATGGTTATGTATTCCAGAGCTGATATACAAACAGGTAGGTTGTGGTTCCACTCCTACCAGTCTCAGATCTCTGAGATTCCAGGTTCTGAGCTCACTCAACCTTGCCAGTTCTTGTGTCCATCTGGTAACATGGTTCCATATGCGTCTCTCAGCAGGGTCTCCACAGCATATTGAACTGTTATACTTAGAATCTGCTCTAATGTGAGCTTGTCAACCTCCTTTACAAGGACTGCAGCAGCTACAATGGCTCTCAGACAAGGCCATCCAGAGGCTACAGTACCAGAAACAACCTGGCTGACAGGACTGCTAAAAGAGATAGCCTTTCAGGAAATAACCATCTCTGTGTTAGCCACTGTCTTACCTGAACCACCCAGAGCAACTGGTATATACAGAAGAAGAAATTAAATGGGTTGGAGATGACTGACTAAAGGTGAGATAATATTATCTGCCTCTTTAGCAAGAACTATTCTCAGAAAAATCCAGAGTCACCCACATGGGCATCAGATGAATGGCAGATGTGATCAGACAATGCAAAGTGACCTTCAAGGATACACAAAGTACTTTTGAAGACATAATTACAAGCTTTAACGCTTTCCAACTGACCAGTACTCTCAGCAATCCCAAACATACAGATTCCTGACTGCAAGGTAAGAGACTGGGGGCCTACTGGGAAAATTAATTTTACAGAGACCAAGCAGGGAAGATATGGCTACAAGTATCTGCTGGTATTTGTGGACACTTTCTCTGGATAGACAGAAGCTTTCCTAACTAAGGCTGAGACAGCAAAGGTAGTGGTCAAAAAATTGCTGGAGATATCTTTCCCAGGTATGGATTTCCTCATATGATAGGGTTATAAAATGGACCAGCATTTGTGTCCAAGGTAAGTCAGGATATAGCAAAGTTCATTGGGGAAGATTTGAAATTACATTGTACATACTGACCCCAAAGTTTAGGGCAGATAGAAAAAATATAAAACATTAAAAGAAACATTAACTAAATTAGACCGAGAGAGTAATGAAGACTGGGTAATGCCCCTTCCCTTTGTCCTATATTGGGTAAAGAATTCTCCTTGCCAGATGGGCCTAACCCTCTTTAAAATTATATATGATATCCCAGTCTCCATTGTACCCAGCCTGCAGTTGGTAGTCATTGCTGAACTAGAAGATGATGATTTAATATTTAGAGTCAGAGTTACCCAATAGGTCCATAAACATGTTTAGCCCAAATTACGTGCCCTCTGTGAAGCAGGCCTGATTCTGAAACTGCACAAGTTTCAACCAGGAGACTGGGTCTATATGAGATTTCACCAAGGTGCACTTGAACCCAGGTAGAAAAGACTTTACATCATCCTGTTGATCATGCCAACTGCCACCAAATAGATAGGATCACTGCCTGGGCACACTGTACTCACACCAGACCTGCTTCTCCTCTAAAGAAGATTGCCTGACTCCATCTGTACTGGAATAAAGGGTTCAAAAGGACATCAACCCCCTCAAGTTAAAGTTGACTCAGTCTTAGTCCTGAGTCTGTTGTCCCTGCTAATTCTATGTACTATGTGTATTGCAGTCCTAACCCACACAAGCCTTTTAATTTAATTTGGGTGATTAAAAGTCCTGAGACAATTAGCAGATCCCCTCTGGTCACATATAGATGGCCACAGGAAGCTTTAACCCAAAGACTATATCCGGACAGGGTATCTGTCTGAGAAAAGTCCCCTTGTCACAACACCTCTGCAATCAGATCATTCCCATAGGAACAAATGGATTATCCCTCCAGAACAGGCATGGTGAGCCTGTTCGATAATCCCCTTGCATGGATGAGATGGTTCTTAGTTCTTCTACCTGAGATGGGTTCTATATTTTGGTTCAATTAGTGCCTCACATAACTTATTACTCAGAGGAAATGATGTTAAGAGCCTTAGTAGGATACGTTGGGGGAGACTTTATGAGACAGAAGAGAGAATCTATCTCTCTCTTTTTAAAAATTGGGCATTATATTTATATTTCAGATTTTATCCCCTTACCCCACTTCCCCCCACCACCCAGAAACATCCTATCCCATCCCCTCTCCTCAAGCTTCTATGAGGCTGTGCCCCTACCTACCCCTCACCCTCACTCTCCCCCCCACCCTCACATTTCCCCCCACTCTGTGTTTGTCCTTCATGGGACCAAGAATCTCCTCTCCCACCTATGCCCAACAAGGCCATCCTCCCCTACATATACAGCTGGAGTCATGGGTCCCTTCCTATGTGCTCCCAGGCTGGTGGTTTAGACCCTGGGGAGCTCTGGTTGATTGGTATTGTTGCTCTCCTCATGGGGCCACAAACCCTTTCTGTTCCTTCAGTCTTCTCTCTAACTTCTCCATTGGGAAACCCTTGATCATATCAGTGGTTAGCTGTGAGCATCGTCCTCTGAATGTGTCAGTTTCTGGCAGACCTCTAAGGAGACAGCTATATCATGTTCTTGTCAGCATGCACTTCCAGCCATCCACATCAGTTCTAGTTTAGGTGACTGTACATGGGATGGATACCCAGGTGGAATGGTCTCCAGGTGGCCCTTCCTTCAGTTTCTGTCCCATGTTTTGTTTCCATATTTGCTCCCTTGAGTATTTTTGTTACTCCTTCTAAGTAGGACTGAGGCATCCCCACTTGGTCTTCCTTCTTCATGAGCTTCATGTGGTCTGAGAACCCATCTCTTTAATCTTAACTTTAATTCTAGGGGCAAGACTAGCCAGAGCTGACACTGCGATAGCTGTGCTAACATTATAGGAAAAAGTTATACCAGTTTAAAGGCAGATATAGATAAATATATCCAGTGCCTAAAAAGATCCATTTCCCACCTAGAACACAACATAGATTTTTTTTGGCTGAAGCAGTGTTACAAAACAAGCAGGAATTAAACTTAATCTTCCTGCAACAAGGAGGGATATGTGCCACCTTGCATGAGGAATGCTGCTTCTATCTTAACAATTCTAGAGTCATTCATGAGTCATTGGCTAAGGTCAGGAAAAGCCTAGACAGGTACTGGAGAGAAAGAGAAAAATCTAAAAGTTGCTACCATTCACTGTTAGATTCCTGCCCCTAGTTAACAACTCTTATTTCTACCCTCACAGGACCCTTAGTTATTCTTTTACTTCTTACCTTTAGATCATATGTCATAAACAAGTGTTTACAATATATAAAACAGAGATTGGGGCTATTCAATTAATGGTAATGAGATCTCACTATCAACAAAATAACATGAACAACCTAGACCTCAAGGAACCCAAGATTGGCCTCCAAAACAGCTAGTAGAGGGGGAATGAAGGGACTGAGGTAGCAGAATAAGATTCCAGTCTAAGTTAACGTGACCTTAGAGAGACATGGCCCCCACCCTTGAGATCTGAGAAAAATCACAAAATGTCCCTGGCAGTTGAAAACAGACACAGCAGTTGCAGCTAATAACAGCTGAGTGGGCAAAGAAAACATAAGTCAAGATGCTCTCTTTTGATGTATATTCCCTCCTTGTGGTTTAACTAGGTGCTGTAAACAAATTAGCTTGAAGGCCAACATTCCTTTACTCTCTTATGTAATACCAAGGCTTGAAAATCCCCATTTATGGTTTTCTAAAAAAAAAAAAAAAAAAAAAAAAAAAAAACCCTTCCCCTAGACCTCGATATGCATACTCCTATCCTGTCACATCAGGAAGGTTTGTGGCCCAAGCTTGCAACCTTGAATAAAGACTATCATATACTTGCATCAGAGTTGTGGTTCCTGATAGTCTCTTTGGGGTTTTTGCAATAGTTTCTGGGCACAACAGTTTGTTATCAGTTGGAGTTGGGATTCACATTATAGCAGTTATGTGAGCTTGGGACAGAAGATAAAGCTGGAACCCCTGTCTTAGACTGCATTTTGCCTTCCCTGAGTACATGTTGGTGGCTAGCATCCTGGTGGTAAGGAAGAAACACAGCCTATCACCCATAGATTTCAGCTCTCTTTGAATACTGGTGGTATTCAAGGCTGACTGGCAGGGAGTGAGTATACCTGCTTTAAGGAGGCGCTGGTATCCACCTTGATTCATTCCCTAGCTTCTGGGCTGATAGGGTACTACTTGACTTGAATGGGCATAGTCCCAGATATAAGCTATACTATGATAGGTAGTACATGTTTAGCCAAACTGGGGCATTGTTCTCTACCCACAGTTTAGGAACCTCTTGTATTAATAACATTTTCCATTTCCCTTATGGGTGCAGGGCAATGAGAAGGATTTTGGAGGAGCAGATATTCTTTACTTACTGAGCAAGTTTTAGTCACTACTTTTGCAAGCCCTTCTACTTGTAATCTGGAAGTGAAAATGAAATTATGCCCTCAAGTTTGCTCAGGAGATCCTGTCCCAGTAATGAGAAGGAATAGGTGATAGTTCCTTGACTTAAGTTATAGTCTGGTCAGTGGTACATTTGTATTGTTTCATATCCTCTATTGTCCCTTGTATCCTCATTGTTTGACTGCTGAGGGATCTCAGATCTCAGGAGCTCCTGCAGTACTGAGAAAGTGCTTCAACTGTCAACCAGGAAGTCTATAGGTTGGCCCAGCATTACCAGTTACCTTAGGCTTCTGAGGGCCCAATTCAAAGGAACCTAGGCCCACTAGTCTTCCATAGCCAGAACCAGTTTGGGTTTTGGGGGATGGAGCTACTTGCTTCCATGGTGGTTATACATTCTTCTGATGCTCATGGGAGGGGGGGGGTTTACCTGTTTTCACTGTGGATGTTTGTTCTTCCAGCCCCCCATTCCTTTACAGTAATCACACTGATCTCTTAGTACTGACTTTTTCTTTCTGATAACAATGGATGTGTCCTGCAGTGCTGCCACAGTGGCTTGCCCCATCTTTCTGGCCATTTGATCTTCCTTATTGTCCCAGCTGTCAAATACCTTTTGAACTATTTCTAAGACCTCTGACCTATTCTTCCCTGCAAATTCATCTAACTTTTTAATTTTCCTTAATAAGGGGCCAACTGAGAGACAAAGGACAAATTAACCATCTTTAGATTTGCTATGTCCGCCATATCTATTGGAGTATACAGATGATAGGCTTTCTGGAGGCACACTAGGAGAGTTAAAGGCAATCTGTCTGGACCTTAGACAGGTTTGTGAGCCTTCTTGCTGTCCTTCTCATCCATTCTGTCAGAGCCTGATAGTAATTACTGACTGATTCTCTGCCTTCTTCAGTGTTGTAATTCCAGGGGGCCTTCACCATGGCAAGACTCAATCTTCCCACCCTTTGATTCATCAGGCAGTGAGGCTATACCAACAAAAGCTCAGTTGCCTTCCTAAGAATCCATTCTCCCTTCCATAGCAAAGAGAATGCAGAAAATCTGTTGAGTGTCATCCCAAGTAAGGAGATGATTGAAGAAAAATAGAATCAGCCAAAGAAATCAGGAAATCAGAGCTGATACTGAAAGGGGTGGAGACAGTTCTGTTTTTTTCTAGCTGTAGAGGTTTGTGGTGGAGAAAGGATTATAGAGGTAGTTTCCATCTGGATATTGCCACAAGGGGGCAATAACAAAACCAGGTTTTCTTTCCAAGTCTGGAGCTTGTGAATCCAGGAGGGGTGATGGAATTTGTTGATGTGGTTGGGGGTTGGGGGACAAGAGCAGAGTTGTCTAAGGGAATGATATGGGATTCTATAACCTGAAACAGGGGAGCTTTGAAGGGTTGAAAGGAGATTGGTAGGGGAAGAAGAGGAAACTGGAGGATGTAAGGCATAAGCCAAGACCTGGTAGGGGACCTGGAACTGGAGAAGCACAGCTTGGGGCCCACTGCCAGGCATGAGAGGATGAGGGGTCAGAGGGAGATAGAAGCAGCAGGGAGTGAAGAAGTTGAGTAAGGGATTGGGTAAGATAAAGCTCATCTATCCTGGAATTCCATTGTGCTTTAAATTGAGCTCACTTGGTTGTCTCTCTGTCTTGGTAATGAAAGATCCCAGGATGCTGGACTTCGCAGAATAAACACTTATTGTGTTTACATACTATTTGAGTCTGGGATATCATTTTTTTGGTGAAACATGGACCCTTACATTTGGGGGCTTGTCCCAGGATTTGCTGGAGAACCCCTGACCTAAATAGTGGAATGTTTTTCTTATCAGTAAGTCCTGGTGCCTGGTTGTCTTTTGTCATTTGTCTTGTCCATCTCTGTGTTTTTGTTTTGGGTTTACTCTGTGTTTCTGCTTTAGGTTTAAACTGGAGGCCAAGAGGGACAAAGTGGATGTTTATTTTATCATCTGGCCAGGGGCAGCAGAGGATGCTCCCAGCCCCTTACCAGAAACTGGAGAATTTACTTCTCATCTGGATTCTGAACTGGCTGTGGATCTATGGGTCTCCTATGCACAGGGAGGAGGACCATCTGAGACAGCCTTTATGTTTATTTTTGTTTTCCCAGGGATGTCCTGTCTGTGTGTATTCTGTTTGTGCTTTTTGTCCTCTCACACAAATTTTTCTTTGATTCTTAGGATGGGACAAGCACAAAGCAACCCACTAGGTTAGCTCCTGAACCATTTTAATAACTTTTGCTGAGTTGCAAAAGACTCCAGCCTCATTGTTCATCCCCCAAAACTAACCATCTCTTACAGGAATGAATCATTCGCCTATGGCCTAAGGAGTGAACTTTCCATCTCCCCATCATTTACAAGGTGAAGTTTAGTTTCTGAGGCCTGGGGTTGCCCAGACCAGTGCTACATGCCTTGTCACTCCCCACCCTTCTTCCTCTAAAGGAGGGTGAGCTTCAGCTCCCTGCCTTGCTCCCCCTTTGTGTTCCCGAAGAATATCTCTGTCCCCCTCCTATGTTTCTTTTTAAATTTTTTTGTTGTATATTTTATTTATTTACAATACAGATGTCATCCCCTTTCCCCATTTCCGCTACCTAGAACCACCTATCCCATCCCCCCTCCTCCTTTATGCTTTTATTCCATTTTAATTACATGCATGTATTAAGTAAGGTCAGTTCTAGGTTGAGGGTCTAGCAATACAATATATGCAAATAGTGAAAATACAAGCAAGACAATAAACACAAGTAGTCAAAGAAAAAGCAAGGCATTAAACCCAATTATGTGAACACTCCCGTGATCACTGTTTCTAAGGGCTTATCAGGATGATCAAACTATCTGAGCCTACTTCCCTGTCCTAGCCCAAGGTAATTTTCATGTCTGAAGCCCACTTCCTTGTTCTAGCCAAAATTTAGATTCTTATCTGAGATTACTTCTTTGTTGTAGCCTAAAATTTAGATTCTTTCCTGAAATTACTTCTTTGTTCTAACCTAATGTCAGATTTCTGCCTGAAGCCTACTTCCTTGTCCTTGGCCAATGTCAGATTCCTGTTCCAACTGCTGCTGCCCCTGCTCAGCCAGCACAGGTAGAAGGAGCAGCCCCTGACTCCCCTGACTCTCCTAACTCCACTTGGAGTACACCTCACATTCAGACGCATACTTTCCAGAGGGCCGACTGACTCTAGTACTATAGTGCCAGGGAAGTGTTAGTGATGCCCCCCAAAAAAACAACAACCCCCCCCAGGAGTGTCAATGCGAATCACAACAGGGCCTATATTTAAGCTAGCTCCAGACTCTCAGCACACCATCGAAACACAGGACGGTTTTGGTGGAGATGAGTCACAAATATCTATAATATCTATTAGGGTAAGACTTTATAGAAAGCAACAAGCAGGGTGGGTTTGGGGAGTGTGAGTATTTCTAGCCTGGCAAGTATCTATTTGGAAAGCTACTATGGCCTTTAACATAATTGGCTGGTGCTGGGAGTCAAACCAAAAACTTTACTTCTGCTTCCCTCTGCATTGGTGGTCCTTAGGCAGAGGGCAGGCTTGTTGGAAATTAACCTGGAAATGCTGGATTTGTTGAGGGTAAGCCTAGAAACTGGAACTATGCTCTGCAGAAATCAACAAGTGGGGCTGGGATGGGTGTAACTTGGAAACTAATAAGTACCAGCCTTAGTTTACCTGAATTCAAGTTCAAGGATGTTGATCATTTCTTTAAGTGTTTCTTAGTCATTTGGATTTCCTCTATTGAGGATACTCTGTTTAGATTGATACCCCATTTTTAATTGAATTATTTGTTTTGTTTTTTAATATCTACTTTTCCGAGTTCTTTGTATATTTTGGATATTAGACCTCTATTGGATGGGAAGTTCGGAAAACTCTTTCCCCACTACATAGGCTGCCTCTTAATCTGTCCTTTCCTTTATAGAAGCTTTTTAGATTCATGAGGGCACACTTACTAATTGTTGATCTTAGGGCCTGAGCCGTTATTATTCTGTTCAGGAAGTTATCTCCTGTGCCAAAGCATTCAAGACTATTCTCCATTTTTTTCTTCTATAAGGTTCATTGTGTCTGGTTTTATGTTGAGGACTTTGATCCACTTGGACTTGTGTTTTGTCCAGGGTCATAAAATTTATCTATTTACATTCTTCTACATGCCAACATCCAGTTAAACCAGCACCATTTGTTAAAGATGCTTTCTTTCTTTCTTTTTTTTTTTTTTTTCAGAGTGTATTTCTGGCTTCTTTATATCAGGTGTCCATAAGTATATGAATTTATGTAGATTCCATAGATTAATGTGTTTCTTTTTATGCCAATAGCATGCATTTTTTCTTACTACACCTTTGTAGTACAAGTTGAAATCAGGAATGGTGAGACCCCAAGCAGTTCTTTTACTACTCAGGATTGTTTTAGCTATCCTGGATTTTTTATTTTTTCCATGTGAAGATGTTCTTTCAACATCTGTAAAGAATTGTGTTGAAATTTTGATGGAGATTGCATTGAATCTGTAGATTGCTGTTGGTAAGATGGCCATTTTTACTATGTTAATCCTATAGATCCATAAGCATGGGAGATCCATCTTCTGATATCTTTTGCAATTTCTTTCTTCAAAGACTTGAAGTTTTTAACTTATAAGTCTTTTCCTTGATTGGTTAGTTACTCCATGATATTTTTTTATTATTTGTGGCTATTGTAAAGGGTTTGTTTCCCTGATTTCTTTCTCAGCCTATTTGTCATTTGAATATAGAAGTATTTATTTATTTATTTATTTATTTATTTATTTATTTATTTATTTTCGTTAAGCATGTATTCAACTACTTTGTTGAAAGTGTTTATCAGCTGTAAAAGTTTCATGGTAGACTTGTATATATTATTATATCATTTGCAAATAACAATACTTTGCCATTTTCCTTTTCAATTTGCTGAGAAAAATGTGTACTCTTTTGTGTTTGGGTAGAATGTTTTGTAAACATCTGTTTCATTTGTTCATTTTCTGTTCTTTTTTTTTTCTCTGAATGACATGCTCATTGGTGAGAGTGGGTTATTGAAGTCTCTCAGTATCAGTATGTGAGGGTCAATGTGTGATTTAAGCTGTAGTAGTGTTTTTTATTTTTATTATTATTATTTTTTTTACAAATGTGGGTGTCCTTGTGTTTGGGGGAATAGGTGTTAAGACTTATGTTTCTTCCTTATTTTTTTGATTACTTTTGGCTGATAGTCAATTTTACTTGATATTAGAATGGCTATTCCAGCTTGTTTCTTGGGACCATTTGCTTGGAATATTGTTTTCCAGCTTTTTACTCTATGGTAGTGTCTATCTTTGTCACTGAGGTGCATTTCCTGTATGCAGCAAAATGCTGGGTCCTGTTTATATATCCAGTCTGTTAATCTATGTTTTTTTTTTTTTTAATTGGGGAATTGAGTCCACTGATGTTAAGAGACATTAAGAAACAGTGATTATTGCTTCCTGTTATTTTTGTTATTAGAGGTGGAATTATGTTTGTACGGCTATCTTCTTTTGGGTTTGTTGATAGATTACTTTCCTCCCTTTTCTACGGTGTAATTTTCCTTCTTATGTTGGAGTTTTCCATATATTATCCTTTGTAGGGCTGAATTTGTGGAAAGATATTTTGTAAATTTGTTTTTGTTATGGAATATCTTGCTTTCTCTATCTATGTTAATTGAGAATTTTGCTGGGTATAGTAGCCTGGGCTGGCATTTGTGTTCTCCTAGGGTCTGTATGACATCTGTCCAGGATCTTCTGGCTTTTATAGTCTCTAGTGAGAAGTCTGGTGTAATTCTGATAGGTCTGCCTTTATATGTTACTTGACCTTTTTCCCTTACTACTTTTAATATTCTTTCTTTTTTATTTTGCATTTTGTGTTTTGATTATTATGTGATGGGAGAAATTTCTTTTCTGGCCCAGTGTATTTGGAGTTCTATAGGCTTCTTGTATGTTCATGGGCATCTCTTTCTTTAGGTTAGGAAAGTTTTCTTTTATAATTCTTTTGAGATACTTACTGGTCCTTTAATTTGGGAATCTTTACTCTCTTCTATACCTATTATCCTTAGGTTTGACCTTCTCATTGTGTTCTGGATTTCCTGGATTATGGGGTTAAGAGCTATTTGCGTTTTTTATTTTCTTTGACTGCTGTATCAATGTTTTATATGGTATCTTCTGCACCTGAGATTCTCTCTTCTATGTCTTGTATTCTGTTGGTAAACTATACAAAGGACTGAAGAAGTTAAGACTCTGAAGAACCAAATAACCCTATTAAAAATGGGGTACAGAGCTAAATAAAAAATTCTCAACTGAGGAATAGCAAATAGCCAAGAAGCACCTAAAAAAATGTTCATCATCCTTAGTCATCAGGGAAATGCAAATCAAAACAATCCTGAGAGTCTACCTCTCAGTCAGAATGGCTAAGTTCAAAAACTCAGGTGACAGCAGATGCTGGTGAGAATGTGGAGAAAGAGGAACACTTCTCCATTGCTGGTGGGATTGTAAGCTGGTACAACCACTCTGGAAATCAGTCTGGATGTTCTTCAGAAAATTGGACATAATACTACATGAGGACTCAACTATACAACTCCTGGGCATATACCCAAAAGATGCTCCAACATATAACAATGACACATGTTCCACTATGTTCATAGCAGCCTTATTTATAATAGCCAGAACCTGGAAAGAGCCCAGATGTCCTTCAACAGAAGAATGAGTACAATTAATATTTTAAGAACATCTACTATGTAGAAAGTTGACTGAAATACAACAGAACACAAGCAGAGGAACTTCTTGGAAGCCATTGCAGTGGCTCAGGCTACAGATAACTGGCCCTCCAGGGACAAAGACAGAAGAAACAAGTAGCCAAAATCAAAAAGGAGTGTTGGGAGGTATTGTCTATGTGATCACCTTCTAGGATGAGGGCTTTTACTTCATTCTGCATAAGTTATGAAGATCACAGTTTATTTCTTACAGTTCTAGAGATTGAGAAGTTCAAGGGTTTGTGTCTGAAGATTATATGTTGTGTCATACCATGGCAGAAGGGATAAAAACATGCAAAAGAGAGCAAATGGAGTCAAAGTCCTTTTTATAAGATTCCTATTCTAGCTGGGTTTAGAGGTCCACACACCTTTAATAATAGTATTTGAGAGGCAAAGGCAGTTCCATCTCTTTGAGTTCAAGGCCAGTCTGGTCTAGAAATTGAGTTCCAAAAAGATTCCCACTCTTAACTATAAAGAACCTGTTCCTGCAATGATGGGATGATTTTATTCATGAATTTATTATCTCCGATTCTCCCTGTTTCTGGACACTGGCATAGGAGCTTAGCTTTGCAATTCATAAACATTAAAGATTACTTTTAAACAATAGTTCCTGCCGAAGTGAGTATGATACCACACTTGTGAGATAAATGTATATGTGGGTAGAGGACCATTCACATACACATACACACACACACACACACAGACAGAGAGAGAGAGAGAGAGAGAGAGAGAGAGAGAGAGAGAGAGAGAGAGAGAGAGAAATAGTGAGCATAGATGGATGCTGAGGTTGTATTCTGATCATGGTCCCAGAAGAAGAGTCACAGAACTGAGTTCAAATTCAGATGAGTTAAATTTTAAGTGGAAATTTTATGTAGATAGTTTTAGATTTTGCATAACATTTTGGAAATAATGAACATTTTTACATGTAGGAAGTGAAGTGTGATGGTCTCTTCTAAGGACCCAAATGGAAGAGAGATGTGTGATAAGAAGACCTTGTTCAAGTGGCAGAAATTACAACAAGATATTTGAAGGGAAAGGCCTGGGAACATTTTGATGGGCTGAGGGTTGGCTATAACACATCATTCTTTGCATCCCCCATCTACATTTTCCACCTAGAGTGGTTCTATCACAGGCATAATTACCTTCTCTTAAAATATACAGAAAATTCCCTTTCTCAGCCTCAGAAGCTTCTTCTGCCTCTCTCCAATGTTTGTGGCACACAAACAGATCTTCATCAGGGTCCCATCCCTTCCTCTGGGTTTCTAAAACATGGAAAATACATTTTCATTTCCTAAGTAGGTTCCTCTCTCAATAGAACCACAATGGAAATGCTGGGACAAGTAACACATTTGGGCTAGTAGAAAAAGAATAGAAAGAAATGGGGACAAGGAACAAGAATCTTCAGAAAGCTGACAGGAAGCTCCTGGAGCAGAAATGGATACTGCAGACATACCTTTGCCATGGCTCAAGATGACCAGTATCCAGAAGGCTAGCAATAGAGGCCTGGGGAGAGCAGTCTAGATAAAATAGACCAACCATTGCCTTGCCTCTTTCAGGAGAAAGACCCCTCCAAGTGCCTCAGGTAGAACCTTTGTGTTCATCTTCTCCTGAATCTCTGACAGACATGCATATGGATCCTCAATGGACAGAAGAGTGCTTTAAAAGCCCTGTGGTTGCTGAGGTTGTAGACAAAGGGAGGAAGCTATACTGGTAAGTGAGAGCCTTCTCATTCCACTTCCCAAGTGTAACATTCCACCCAACATCCACTGTTTTCCCTTTTCATGCCTATCAAAAAAAAAAAAAAAAAAAGGGCAAGAACAAGGTGGCCACAGTCCTTGGGATTTTTCATCTTTAATTTTCTTTGTGGTTATTGGCTAAGAAAAGCATTGATTAAATGATGCCAATGGAAAAAGAGTAACCGATATAAAATTGTATCTCTTCTTAAAAAAAAAAGGCAGGAACAAGACTGAGATACTAGGTATGTAATTTTTATTATGAATAAAGGGGTTTTATTATAAAAATTTTCAAAATTTATAGAAGTGGAATGTAGAAAAACTTCCTTTCCAACTTGAGCACCATTTTACCAAATTCATTTTAACTACTCTCGTTCTTCCTTTTTCATCACTGTAACAGCATCTTAAGTCCAAGACACCAGCTTTTTTTCATCCTTAAATATTTCACTATGGGTTCTCCCTAAATTAAAATATGGCCTTGTCTTCCATTACCAGCATACCATTACCACATCTAACAAAGCCAATGTGAGTCTTGCATATGATCTAAACAAACCCAGTCTGTTTTCAACTTTGCTCAGCTATCTGAAATGTGGTTTTGCTGGTGATTCTTATAATTACAATGCAAATAACACCTGCTAATTATATTTTTTGTCATGTCTTGAAATTTTTATTTAAACTCATAGTTTACAAGTTCCTGCTATCCTAATAACTCTTATATACTAAATACCCTTCTAATGGCTGAGAAACTTACTATAAATAGCGTGGCCTTGCTTCCCAATGGTTTCTAGTAATAAAATTAACCAATGTCTAAAATAATAAGAATTTTCTATATGACACTTTATCATTTATTACAAATTGTTATAGAGATTGTCTTAGTGGGGAGATAGTATCATAATTTACATACAAAACTAATATCCTGGGGTCCTAGCATTCACCATAAAGAGAGCTTTGGGGGTCACTTATGACTTGATAAAGCACTGTTTTTGGTTTCAAGCAACTACAGATAATGTTAGTATATAGATGTTATTAATTAACGGTAAACCAGCCTTTTAAATTATAATACTTGTCTAGTGTTCAACATAGTACTTACTACATAGTACTTCAACATAAAAGTAGCTAGTTACTCCCATGGAATTATTAAGCTGTGGCATCTTATTATATCAGTTATTATCACAAGCTTATGAGATGAGTGTTGTTATTATTTCTATGTATATAGAAAGAAAGTTAAGTTTAAATGACTTGCTCAGGGATTCATGCATAGAGGGCAGAAGAGCCAACATTCAAAGTCAAAACCCCACTACTAAAGTCGATAGTGTTCTCTCTTACCATGTCCAGACCCTAAACCTAAAGGAATTTGTATGCTAAACTTCTTGCTTCTTTTTTTTTCTTTTCTGAGTGTTGCGCGCACCTCCCGAGTCCCTTTTCGCCCGCGAATAAGGACACGTGAGGCAATAATTGGGTATCACTACAAACGAGGCTTTACTCTGTAACACAGAAGTGGAAAGACGCGGAAGGGCTGAAGACAGGAAAAGGCCTAGCTTAAATACACCCTAGAGTGACGTATTCACTTCTGATTGGCTGTTCGCTCACCACCCAATATTACGCCTCGGGATTGGCCAGTGACTTTGGCGAGCTTTCTGCCTTTGCAGCTGCGCAGTTACTTGTTTACTACTGGGAAGACACGATGTTCGCGCCATCTTGGAATGGCGGATACTGACATACTCACTACGGCTCCCAACATGAGTTCATTTCACAGTAGCCAGATATCACCACCATCCCAACATAGGTCTCCAATTTGTGGTGAAAAGGGCATTGACAATGAATTTTGTGCCTGGGAAAAGTTCTGGGACAGAAATATTCTGAAGCATGGTTGGATGGTGGAAGAACCTCTGTTTGACATCAAAGCTGAGCAGGGATCTGTAGATGCTGTGTACCTTCCCCACTTTGTGGACCTCCAAGGTAACCAGAGGAAGCATAGGGAGGAGGGTAGTGGTGATGAGCAGCTCAAGAAGGCATATAGGGTGGTTTCCTCAGCAAGGCAGAGAAGGTCACAGAAGTAAACACTAAGGTGTTTCTTGTCTAACATATCTTTTGTAAAACATATGAAGTTATAGGGAGGTATAGAGGATCTGAGAGAAGTTGGGAGAGGGAAAAGAATACAATCAAAATATATTATACAAAAAATAAAAAAGAGAATGAAAGAAAGTAACAGGTATTGCAAGAAAAAATAAAGATGGAAAGGAATGTTGAATAATCAGGTAATTCATATACTCTAACATCTCTGGCGGAAGCTTCATTTTTTCAAGGCAACAATATTTGAAAGAATTTTGATGATCCTACTTAATGTTAGACCAGGTAGAAAGTAAAAGGTAGTAGATAGAAGGAAATTTTGTTTTGAGCTAGTATTTTAGTTTCATTTCTGTTGCTGTTATGAAATAGCTTACAGGTATTTTATAAAAGTCTACCTTGAAGCAGGAGGGTTTATTTCAGCTTACAACTTCAGGTACCACAGTGAAGTCACAGTGACATGAACTTAAAGCATGCATGTTCACTTGTTTTTGTTTTTTGTTTATATTCAGCTTGATGTCTCTGCTCTTAAATATACAAGTCAGGACTCCTGTCTAAGTAATGGTGCTTCTCACCGTAGGCTAGATTATCCTACATCAATTAATTCAATTAAGGCAATCCTCCACAGAGGAGCCCACTGGCCAACCTAATATAAACAATCATTTCAACTCTTTCCAAGCTATGTCAAGTTAAAAGTTGAACCTAACAATCACAGTTGAAAAACAGGAACCAAAAAATGAGCATTTTGTTATTTTTCTGCAATAACAGTTGTTAACAAGGAATAAGAAGAATATGATCTATTATTTAACAAATACGAACCCAGTGCCATTATACTTCAGTATAGATAGTTTAGTAAACTTGACAGATGGATCTGAAACACAAACAATTACCAAGACCAAAAATGAGCATCAGTACTTTTAATAGGTCTTCAAACATATTTTGAAGACAAAGGAAGAATTCAGTGGATTGGCTATTGGTAAATTGGCAAATATGAGAGAGGTTAAGAATGGTGGTGCCTAGATTTGTGTATCAGTCAGGACAGTATGAAGTAGAACAGTCCTCTGAAAGGAGAGTGAGGATGATTATAGGAAAGATAGAAAAAAAGACATAAGAGACAGATAATGTATCATTACCACACCAGCAGCAAGTGTATTTCTCATAGCCATTTTGTACTACAGTACCGTGGGAAGCAAAGCCACAAGCAAACAGAAACAGTTTACTGCAATATACATATAAGGCATTTGTTCACATCCAAAAACCTCCATATTCCTTGCACCAAGGTCAACAGAATTTTCAACCCCTTGCCTTGAACCTCAAGTGCACCTCTTCTTATCGTTCCATTCCTCAGCAGGCCAGGAGGTCTCCCAACAGACCCTGACCTAACTTAACTCTGCCTAGGATCCATTTAGATAAACATGCTTTGCCTTTAAGATGGGGAGGAAAAGGAAGAAGGATCCCGTTCATAACAGAATTAGAACTGTTTTATAATGCATAAGCTCTACTTTTAGGATGTGTCAGAATAAGTAGTTTGGTGGTGGTGGTTGAATTTAGTACTGCAAATTATCTGCCACTATAGGGTTGAACAAGGCCAAGAACATGCCAGGGAAACCTCACTTGCCCAATGATCAGTAGCTGCTGTTATTATTTCTGATTTTTCTTTTTTCTTTTTGTTTTGTTGGTTTTGTTTGATTGATTGACTGACTGACTAATTGATTGTGAGACAGGCTCTTACTATGTAGCTCCAGATGTTCTGGAACTCATTATGTGACCAGGCTGGCCTCAGGCTCACAGAGATGCATCTGCTTTTCCCCCAGAATGAGATTAAAGGCATGCACTACCATGCCCTGCAAATACCAATCCTTCAGTAGCTTATTACATGCTGATTCTTTCTGAGCTGTGTTATCAGAGACCTGGAAAATCACAGCTCTTCTCTGAGCTCTACACTGACCAAGTGTATTCAGACATTTGGCTCCAATTGAACCACAAGATGAGTGGAAGTCAAGTATGGGAGGCCTTGTTGAAGCCAGGTAAGAATAGGACAAGCCCAGATAATTCAGAGATGGGCTAAAATCATTAATGATTCAGCTGATATAAAGAAATAATCCAGAAAATTTACATGGCTATTCAAGATACACAACAGCTAGTATGACTCAAATTTAAACTAGAACAATATAGGCCCAGTTTTCTCTAGTACCTCTGCACTGCCCTCGAATTAACAGACTTAAGCATCCATGAGGCCTTTGGAAGAGTTTTTTTTTTAACATTTTTTTTTTTTTTTTTTTTTTTTTGGGAATTTCACATCATGCACCCCAATCCTACTCATCTCCCTCTCATCTCATACCTGTGTTCCACCCTTGCAACCTACTCCTCAACAGAGAAAAAAATTTCCTTGTGGTATTTTATTGTGGTAGCTGTAGCGTGTCACAGTGTGTCCCACTCTTGTCCAAACTTTGTTTACAAATACTCACTGCAATGACTCATTGGTCTGGTAAGAGGCCTCTGGCTTCTGCCTATTTATTAATACTGGAATCTCACTGGGACCACTCTCTGATATTCTGTTGTTGTTCTGAGTCATGGAGATCTTGTAGGTTTGGATATGTAGGACCAGCTCCTTCATGCACTTCAGCAGTTTATCAATAGGGTAGATGTTGGGGTGGGCCAACTCAAAGCCCTGGATCTGGGCCTGAGAGTTATCTGAACTGTTCCCTCCACTGGATCTCCCAAACTCAAGCCCTTGGGGGCTGGCTTGCCAGAACTACTCCCCTCAACCAGGGACAGCTCTACCCTGCTGCCCAGGTGAGGTGCAAGGCCCACTCTACTGAGTGGCGAGAGCCATGGCCAGTTGTCCTCTTCTCATGACCCTGGGTCTAGATCTCCTGTCTGCTATAGAGGGTAAGAGAACAGGGAAGGGAGAAGGGCATCTCTCCCTTGTCCCTACCACTACCAAACAGACAAGAGGCAGGGCCAGCTCTCCCACTCTAATAACCTTGGGGCAAACCTTCCTTCCTGCTGTAGGTGTCAAGAAGTACAAGGAGGGAGCACATTTCTCCTTCTCCCATGTCGCTGCATGGCAGACAAATTTTGAGGCCAGCTCTCCCATGTTCACACCTTTGGAACTGGCTTGCTTGTACCTCTGCCATCATGTCCTGTAGTTTCATGTTTTGCCTCATCACTGGGATGTGTGCACACTGCTCTGGCCAATATAATGCAGGGGTGCTAGTTGCATTCCATCCTCTCTGCCATAGGATGTTGGGCTCAATACTCCGCTCAGGCAAAGCAGAATGAAGCCTGGTTCCCAAACTCCCAGATACCCAGATGCCACTGGGAACCACGAGGAGTCAGAACGATGCCCTGTGGGTGGGGAAGGGGGAGATCTGGCTTAGCTCAGGGGTAAGTGTCCAGAATGTGGAAGGGCCTTCTGCTGGAGACTTAGGCAGTGGCTTGGTAATGAGGGTTTCCCCCCACCCCACCCCCAGGGCGGTTCTTGATGAGAGAGACAATCCTTGCTTGTTCAAACTGTTTATTCATGATGAAGACGGTGTATACAACACTTACTGCCGGTGCATCAGAGATTAAATACCTTTTGCGGGAAGGAATATTTGGGAAGGGAAGCTAATTGGCTGAACCCTCCAGGCTGGCACATCTAGATACCTCATTAACATGGAGAATGTTAAACTCTGTTGTGTGACTAGTTGTTACAGTCTTCATTTGGGGTGTCATGGTCACATACTCCAGGACAGGAACTAGGTTGGGAGCAAATTCAAACACCTACTGTTCTCAATTATGAAAATTTCTGGGGTTTCTTACTCTTCTCCGCCTTCCCAGCTTTGTGTCTGGTGATACAGTTTCACTTACCCCACAAGGGTCAGCTCTCCTGCTCTCAAGACCCCAAGGCCAGGCCACCTGCCAACTGCAGGTGGTCAGGATTGATGGGAAATAGGGTATCTCTCCTTTGTCCATGTATCTCTCTGAAGACAAGTGGTTGGGCTAGCTCTCCCACACTTATATCCTTGGGGGAGGCTTACCCACAGCCCCTGAAATGTGCTAGTCACTTTCCTGAGTTCTGCAATTGGTTTAGAATGAGGTCAGCTCTTCTGTTCTCATGCTTCTAGGACCAGATCTCCAATGATGATCAGATGAGGGATGGGGTAAATTCTTTCAGCTCTCAGACATTAACATGTCCCTGGGTGGCAGTCTAGACCAGAAATGTCTGGCCTTTGGTAGCAACAATCCAGATATGGTCCCTACTGCAGCACAGGTCAGGACTCCACCACAATCCCAGGTGTCATCATCTGCTACTCACATCAGGTTGATCCTCAGTACCTCCAGTCTCCAGTTCTGTCTGTTTTCATTATGCCCACATTCTTCTGTTTCTCCTTCTCTTCCATTTCTCCATCACTTACTTGCTCCTCTGAGTGATGCCCAGAGTCTCTGAGTGTCTGGTGGTCACCTAAGGCTAGCTGTCCCCCCTCCCATGATGGACTGTTGTTCATCTCAGGCTCACTTTTTTTTTTTTTTTCAGGAAATGTAGGCTACTAATCATTCTGATGTTCATAGGTCAATGAGCATAAAGACTCAGCCTTGCTCATCTCTGCCACTTACTGATGCACATGTGATACAGCAGCTACACTGCAGGGCCTCTAGAAGCAGGTTGGAAGAATCTGTAATAAGGTCTGTACATAAACAGTAACAATGTTGTTTTTATCTTTGTAATACTCTAATGCCTTCCTCTAATTGATCCTAACTGTGGGCCTTGGAGTTCACAGAAATCTATTCTTTTCTGTCTGAGAAATAATTCATATACCAAAAGGCATGGCCATAGCATACTTTGTGTCTTCCATTACTATGAATGTTAAACATTTATAATTTCTTTCTTTGTTTCTCTTAAATCCGTGTGTTTAAACTTGTAGTTACTCATATACCTCTTCCAGAAGATGCTCCAGTTTAAGGATAAGTCAGAATGGACCAAGACTGATGAATTCTCTTAAAATATAAAGAACATTCTCATCCTTCCCTAAAAATGGGCCCTAGGACTCTAGTAGCATAAGCTGGCCAATTGTGTACATCCATGTACTTAGGTCCAACTGAACCTAGGATCTGCTCAAACTCTCAACCCTTATTCACACAGGCTACATAACCTATGAAAACTTCCCTCTTCTTTTAGCAAGTAATTTTCAAACATATTCATTTGCTGTTATTGTTTCTGCTAGACTTTTGTTGTTGTTGTTGTTATTTCAAAGTGCTGTTATTAGCTTGACCTTGATGTGGATGCCTAATCCAGAACACCCATGCATGTAGTGTGCAAGTGTAAAAGACCAGACAAAAAAATAGATTTCTGCTGAGAGTCTGATGTCAGATGGCTTAAGTCATCTAATAGGGAACTTGGTTTGTTTTCCACCAATGATTTAGTTCAGGCCAAGACAGGATAGAAAAATGGCAATTGGGAGAAATTTGTATTGCTCATTCAAATGCCCTCTATCTGTAAGTGGTCACAGCCTTTGAGCCTCATTTTCCCCATATAGTTAAGAAAGGAATTTTTATCTAGAACAAGTCTAAGATCCCCTTCTATCCTTCCTTTAGATTTTAAAGAATATGTCTGAAGTTTATCCTCAAAAACTAAGAATTGTGCAAGTGAATGGGTATTTCAAAGTGTATTGTGTACATTAGAAACTAGAATTGTTACAGGTACTTCATCGTAAGAGTCCAGCATAGTGACTCATCCCATGCCTGTAATCTCAGCACTGGCAAAGTTGAAGGTCAAGCTTAAGGTCAGCCTGGATTACATAGTGAGGTCCAGGTCAGCTTGGGCTATAGAATGAGACCCTGTTTTGAATAAACAACTTCTTCATCTCCCGTTTCCTGCAGGAGATCTCAGATATGTACCAATACTAGATGCCCCAAACCCTTCAGGTCAGTAGCCATTGACACAGACCACAAGAGCCCTTTATAGTTCCAATGTGTACCCTCTGCTGCTAAAGAGGGAGGAGACAAAAAGGGAGGACTTTTCATTGCAAACTTCACAAGAATAGGGATGGAGATGTGTATGTCCAGGGGCCAAGTCAAGACATTCATTGTGGTGGTACATGCTTGCAATCCCAGCTCTTGTTAAGTGGACACAGGTAGCTCTCTAAAGATCACTAGTTTCCCAATCTAGGCAAATTATCAAGCTCTAGGCTAATCAGAAACCCTGTCTCAAAAAATTTCAGCACCCTAAAGAAATAACATCCAAAATAACACCTCTTGCTTTCACATACATGTGCATACATAAGTATGTGTACCTGTGGGGGGGAAAACTTGTGGGGAGTGAGTCTGGAGGCGGGGACAAAGCCATGAGGGCCGGAGGCAGGGTTCCGCTGCTCTTCCCACACCCAGGTGGCGAGGGTCCCACATTCACGCAGCCGCAGCGGGCTGGCGGCTGCTGTTCAAGGTTCCAATGGCTGGGAATCTGGCGGCAGGCGCAGGAAGGCCCAGGCAACAGGTGGAGTCCGGTTTTCCAAAGCTTTTATTGTTCATGGCGTGGTGAATGGGTTTAGATGGTGCCTGCTCTCCCCCCCCCCCCCCCCCCCCCCCCCCCCGCCAAAAGCCAGGCTTTCCTGGCTTTATAGGGAGGGGGAAAAGGAGAGGAAATAACTTAATTAGCTACACCCCCGGCCTTTAGATAACTCATTAATATTTTAATCTCTGGAGGTGGAGACCTGCTAATCATGTCCTCTACTTGTGTGCTAAGTGACTGAAGGGCGCAGGTTAAATGGAGTTAGTTACCTCGTCCAAGGCCCGACATGTACCTTCATCCACATGCTCATCCAAACACACACACACACACACACACACACACGTACACACATAAAGAAATCAGAAAGAAATGAAAAATAGTGAATAGTAGTAGAGCTTCCTTAGGAGCCTTTGGTCACTACAAGTCTCACCTTCACTCCTAGGTACCCCTGCCTTGCTCCACTTTATAGACTATCATCGAGAACAACTGGTCACCCGAGTAACATCAGTGGACCCTATCTTGGACAAGCTGGTGCTGAGTGAAGAAGAGTATGAGGAAGTTCGGGCCGAGGCCACTAAGCCAAACAAGATGAGAAAGCTCTTTGGCCTCTGTAGGGCTTGGAACAGGGCTTGCAAAGATAAATTCTGAAGGAAACCTATCTTCACTTGATTATGGACCTCTGGGAGGAGTGGAGCAGAGACTCCACTTAACAGTTCAGTTGCTGAGGTCTGACTTTGCTTGACCAGTTTTTAGCTCTCAGTTGCACCATATGTTAAAAAAAAAGCTTGCCAGCTTGAGATATATATAATGCCTCTGCTGGGGGTATTATATGTCTGCAGCCAGATTTGCCTTATAAGAATCTAGTTTGCTTCATAATATATTAGGCCCAAAATGGAACACAAAACCAATCACACTCAGAAAGAAACAAGACAGAAAATTTGCATATCTTAGAGCTTTTAAAAATAAAATTATAGGGTTAGAAGTGAAGCTCCTTTGTAAACCTAAGGTACTATTATCTTTGACTTTCTCCCCCTACCTTTTGCAAATACTCACAAATATTTTTTGTATTATATTTAGAGTCATTTAATTACAGAGTGAAATAATTTACTACAATAAAACACCATTCTTATTTTTAATACAGTTATAATCATACCTAAACTAATCTGCTAGAACAGACACCAAGTGGCTGTCACCAGGATTAGAGGCAGTGCTGTCAGAGCTCTGAAATAAAGCAGATTGAACAAAGCAGAAACATATCTTTAAACTAGTGACCATGAAGACTGTAATAAGGCGAGAGGATGAGGAAATGATTTTAAGCCAGAGATTTAACAAGCCAGAAACAGCAATAGAAAGACCAGTGATCTCATTTACTATGTGAAAGCTAAGAAGACTTTGAGGGATCTATGGAAAGTTAAGCCTCCAGTTGAAATCATTTGGCTGCCATTTGGAACTTTCCCAGCTCCTTCTTCAGCTACCTCCTGTCCAGACACCTTCAGTGACATACCAGAAAGTCACAAACTGTAAAAATTTATGGTTAGTGCTTTACACATAATATCCCAAGACAGATTTCTGGATAAAATGATAGCTATGAAACATTATCAATAGAACTAAGTGAAAGTGACAATCAAGATAATAATTATTTTATTCCTTGCAAGAGATAAGAGCCAAAAATGAAGTTACTAAGTCAGGTGTCTCTGCAGGGGAAGCATGGGGGAGCTGTGAATTGGTAAACCACCCTGAAAGAAGCTGATCCAGTTAGGATGGTGGAAACTTACCAGGATGTGTATCTTCTTCTTTCCAGACCCTCTAGAAGCAGAAATTAATGCAGAATGTAGGGACTCACTGAGGTCTATGGGAACCACCAAGCTTAAGAAAGTCCCTTCCCTCACCATCTGGTAATATAGAATCCCAAGACTCTTGCTGAGATGACAGAAACCACCACAGAAAATCACAACCAATCAAAATGCAGAGTTGTGGAACCCAGACCCAATGGGTATATCTACAAAACACTCCAGTACCTATGGCTGAGCACAAGTGGAAGAGTGGGCAGAAAGACTGTGAGAGCCAGAGGACCAGGGAATTTGCTGTGAGATTGTGTCTCCTAGCAATGCTATAAGCTACACCCATGAAGTCTCACCAACATGACTGGCCAAATATGAGCTGAACAAGTACAGTACTAATGGACATGCCACAGTGGGTGTGGGAAAATCCCATGAGACCTCAACCCTACATGAAGAACTATAGGTAACTAAGGAAAGCTGTGAGCAAGACAGGCTGTCTTCTCCAGGGAAGATCATACCAATTCGTTGTTCAGAGCCAAATGGTCACCCCTGAAAAAAAAGTACATGCAAGTAACATTATACAGAATGAGCAGGATATATATATCTCTATCTCTATCTATCTATCTATCTATCTATCTATCTATCTATCTATCTATCTATCTATTGAGTAGAAAATGGGAAGATCCTCTAACACATGGGCATAGGGGAGAATTTCCTGAACAGAACAACAATGGCTTATACTCCAAAATCAACAATAGACAAATGGGACCTCATAAAATTGCAAAACTTCTGTAAGGCAAATGACACTGTCAATAGGACAAAATAGCAACCAACATATTGTGAAGAGATTTTTACCAATCCTACATCTGATAGAGGGCTAATATCCAATATATATACAAAGAACTCAAGAAGTTAGACTCCAGAGAACCACTAAAAACACTGGGACCCTATTAAAAATGGGGAGCAGAGCTAAACAAAGAATTCTCAACTGAGGAAACACAAATGGCCTAGAAGCACCTAAAGTACATTCAACATCCTTAGTTATCAAGGAAACGCAAATCAAAACAATCCTGAGATTCCACCTCACACCAGTCAGAATGGCTAAGTCCAAATACTCAGGTGACAGCAGATGCTTACGAGCATGTGGAGAAAGAGGAACGCTCTTCCATTGCTGGTGGGATTGCAAGCTGGTACAACCACTCTGGATATCAGTCCAGCCAGGGTTCCTCAGAAAACTGGAAATAGTTCTACCTGAGGACCCAGCTATACCACTCCTAAGCATATATCCAAAAGATGCTCCAACATATAACAAGCACGCATGCTCTAGTCTGTTTATAGCAGCCTTATTTATAATAGCCAGAAGCTGGAAACAGCCCGGATGCCCCTTAATAGAGGAATGGATATGGAAAACATGGTACATTTACACAATGGAATACTACTCAGCTATTAAAAACAATGACTTTATGAAAATTTGCAAGCAAATGGATGGAACTTGAAAATATCCTGAGTGAGGTAACCCCAGTCACAAAAGAACACACTGATAATTGGATATTAGCCCAAACCCAAGATACAATTCACAGACCATATGAAGCTCAAGAAAAAGGAAGACCAAAGTGTGGATGATTCAGTGCTTCTTAAAAAGGAGAACAAAGTACTCATCAGAAGAAATATGGAGACAAAGTGTGGAGCAGAGACTAAAGGAAAGACCATCTAGAGACTACCCTACCTGGGGATCCATCCCATATACAGTTGCCAAACCGGGATGCTATTTCAGATGCTGGAAAGTGCTCACTGATGGAAGCCTAATATAGCTGTCTCCTGAAAGGGGTGAGTGGGTAGGGGAGCACCTTCACAGAGGCAGGGGGAGGGGAGAGGGGATAGGGGGTTTCCAGAGGGGAGACCTGGTAAGGGGATAACATTTGAAATGTAAATAAAGAAAATATCCAATAAAAGGAGAAAAAGAAAAAGAAAAATGAAATAAATCACCACAAGGGGGAGAAAGAGAAAAAATAACCTGGGAAAGATTACCATCACCATCACTATCACCACCTGCACTCACATAAACTGTGTGCTTAACTACGGTCCATCTTACACACCTAAAATATGTACTGTAGCCATTATATTCTCAAGATCCAGGGGAATAGGGTTCTCTTGGCCTTCCCAGGTACCTGCACAGAAGTGAACAGAGAGAGAGGGAGGGGAAGGACAGGGAGAGGGGAGAGAAAAAAAATAAGGCTTAAAATCACTTGCTGTGTAGAAAATGGGCTAGCACAGGTCAACACAAAAGCAATTCCAGAGGCACCAGCATTCTATACTGATGCAAAGAAGATGGAGATGGCAGGTTATAAGTCAGACAAAATAAGCAAGATGATCAAAAGTCTACATGCCTCAGTTCAAAAATCAGAATTGTATGTAACCCTTGTGGCATATTGGATTATCCTGATTCCATTAATTTAATTACTGATTCTTTATATGCTGAAAGAGTTGTTTTACATAGAGACTTCTGAATTTGTTTCTGATAACTCAAAATTAACTTCTTGTTATCCAGCTACTTTGCTGAAAGTGTTTTCCATGTGTATGGGTTCTCTGGTGGAATTTTTATGTATACTATATCATCTGCAGATAAAAATATTTTGACATCTTGCTTTCCAATTTGTATTTTATCTCCTTCAGTTGTCTTATTACTCTAGCTAACATGTCAAATACTATATTAAATATGTGTGGGGAGAATGGATAACTTTGTCTCGTTCCTGATTTTAGTGGAATTGTTTTGAGTTTCCCTCCATTTAAGTTCATGTTGATGATTGACTTACTGTAAACTGCCTTTATTATGTTTAGGTATTTCCATTGTATTCCTGATCACTCCAGGACTTTTACCATGAAAGGGTTTTGGATTTTGTCAAAGGTCTTTTCTGAATCTAATGAAGTGATTATGTATTTTTTTCCTTTTAGTTTTTTTAATGTGACAGATTACTTTTCCTGATTTTGTATATTAAACCATCCCTGAATTTCTATACTTCTCTTGGGCATATACCCACAGGATGACTTATTCTATTACAAGGACATTTGCTCAACCATGTTCGTTTTAGTTTTATTCAAAATAGCCAAAAGCCTATCTGATTATGGTAGATGATCTTTTTGATGTGACTTGCATCTGGTTTCCAAGTATTTTATTGAGTATTTTTTGCATCTATGTTCATAAAAGAAATTTGTCTGTAATTCTCTTTCTATATTAAGTCTCTACGTGGTTTGGATATTACAATAACTGTGGCCTCATAAAATAAATTGGATAATGTTCCTTCTGTTTCTATTTTATGGAATAATTTGTGAAGTATTGGTGTTAACTCTTTGAAATTTTGGTAGAATTTTGCTGTAAAATCATTTGGCCCTGGGCTTTCTTTGTAGAAGACTTTTAATGATTGCTTCTATTTCACTAGAAAGTTTGGGTCTATTTAATCTATTTATCTGATTCTGATTTAACTTTGGTAAGTGGTACCTATTGAGAAAATTATCCATTTCTTTTAGACTTTCCAATTTGATGGAATACAAGATTTTAAGACATGTCCTTATGATTCTCTTTATTTCCTCAGTATCTGTTATATCTCCCTTTCATTTCTGCTTTTCTTAATTTGCATATTCTCTCTCTCAGTTAATTTGGATAAGAGTTTTTATATTTTGTTAATTTTCTCAAAGAACTAACATTTTCTTTCATTGCTTCTTTTTATTGTTCTAGTTTAGACAAATCTCCATTCTGTCGTGTGGCTTGTTACCTCTCATAGTCCTAGCACCTGTTTCTCCCTCCATGACAAACATCCATCACCAAAGCCCCTGTGCCTGATTCTTCCCAGAGTTCCTCTCTCTCTCTCTCTCTCTCTCTCTCTCTCTCTCTCTCTCTCTCTCTCTGTAGAAATCCAAATTATCCTCTCTTGCTTTTCTATACACAGTTCAGCTCTTTATTAAACCAATCAGAAGAATGATGGAAAAGAATGTTTATGAAACATTGAGACAAGCGGTGCTTCATAAAAGTAACAATACCATTTTTGTCTCTGCATTTCTTTTAGACAGCAACAATTCTGGGTCAAAAATGTTGAGATGAGTGGGTTGTCCCATCCCTCAACTGGGGGCCATGTCTATCTACTGGAGGCAGTCTCTTCAGGTTGCATCTCCCCACTGTTGGGAATTTCAGCTAAGGTCAGGCCCATTGGGTCCTGAGAGCCTCTCACATCCCTGGTGTTTGGGACTTTCTAGAGGTTTCCCCTGTCCCCTACCCCCAGGGTCTCCTGGCCCTCTGGGCTTCACTCCTATGTCTCCTTATACCTGATACTGTCCCCATTTTCCCTCCGTCTTCCCTTTCTCACTAAAGTTCCTCCCTCTGTCTCCCTCATGTGATTATTTTCCCCCTTCTAAGTGGGATTGAACATCCACACTTGGGCCTTCCTTTTTATTAAATTTCATATGGTCTGTGAGTGTATCATGGGTATTCTGAACTTTTTGACTAACATCCACTTATCAGGGTGTACATACCATGTATGTCCTTTTGTGTCTGGATTACCTCACTCAGAATGATATTTTCTAGTTTCATTCATTTGCCTATAAAATTAATGATGTCCTCATTTGTAATAGCTAAATAGTATTCTATTGTGTAAATGAACCACATTTTCTGTATCCACTCTTCAGTTGAGGGACATCTGGAATGTTTCCAGCTTCTGGCTATTACAAATAAGGCTGTTATGAACATAGTGGAAATATGTCCTTGTGGTATGGTGGATCATCTTTTGGGTATATTCCTAGGAGTTGTATAGCTGGGTCTTCAGGTAGAATTATTTTCAATTTCTGAGGAACTATCATATTGATTTTCAGAGTGGTTGTGCCAGTTTGCAATCCAACCAGCAATGGAGGAGTGTTCCTCTTTCTCCACATCCTTACCAGCATCTGCTGTCTCCTGAGTTTTTGATCTTAGCCATTTTGACTGGTGTAAAGTGGAATCTCAGGGTCATTTTGTTTTGCATTTCCCTGATGACTAAGGATGTTGAACATTTCCTTAAGTTCTTCTCAGCCATTTGAGATTCCTTAGTTGAGAATTCTCTGTTTAGCTCTGTAGCCCATTTTTAATTGTGTTATTTGGTTTTCTGGAGTCTAACTTCTTGAATTCTTTGTATGTTTTGGATATTAGCTGTCTTTTAAATGAAATATTGAAGATGCACGGAAAGGTCATTTAGAGACTGCCCCAAATTGGGATTCATCCCATGCACAGGCACCAAACCCTGACACTATTGCTGATGTCATGTTGTGCTTGCAGACAGGAGCCTCATGTGACTGTCCTCTGAGAGGCTCTGCCAGCACCTGACTGAGACTGATGCAGATACTCACAGCCAACCACTGGACTAAGCTTGGGGACCCCTATGAAAGAGTTAGGGGAAGGACTGAAAGAGCTGAAGGGGATTGCAACTTCATAGGAAGAACAACACTAGCAACTAACCAGACCCCTCAGAGCTTCTGGGGACTAAGTCACCAACCAAAGAGTATGCATGGGCTGGTCTATGTCCCTTGCTACATGTGTAGCAGAGTACTGTCTTGTTTGGTCTCAGTGGGAGAGGTTGTGCTAGGTCCCATGGAGGCTTGATGCCCCAGAAAAGGGAGATGCTAGAGGGGTGAGGTGGGAGTGGGTAGGTGGGTAAGAAGCACCCTCTTAGAGGTGAAGGGGATAGGGAGATGAAGGGGGGGGGCTCATGGAGGGGAGATCTGAAAAAGGGATATTTTAAATATAAATAAAATAATTAATTAAAAATAAATGGCAGAGTTGATGATGAAAAAAAGTAAAAACATCAAAGTCTGGCCTGTACTCAGCAATCTGCTGATATAGAAATCAACATTTGAATAATACAAAGACAACCTTTACACAGTATACACAAGATTATCCCAATATCTTCCCTTTTTAATCCAATAAAGGCTCTCTTTCTTTAATATCAATAAACTACATACAATAAGAAAAATTATGAGAACTATTAGATAAGAATTAGATTCACAATGTCCAGTCCATTTATATTTGGCAACCTTGGACAAAGTACTCCACTATCTATTCTATTTTGGTGAATCCAAAGTTCTTCAACTAAATCACTTTCTATCATAACTTGTATTTATCAACCTAAAACATCTTTTTAGACCTTAAAATATTTTCTTAAATCCTAAACAACTTAAGTTTTAATAAAGAAAACTCTAAGACTATAACTATCTAGTCTCCAACCCCATCAGAAACCTGAGAAGGATAATTATTACCTGAGTAAACAGGTAGTCTACAGCAATCAGCTTCCAAAACTATAGAAATGGTAGGAGCTAATAGCTGCCTAGACACTCACCCAAGATTCCTCTGCATAGCTGCCTAGACAGTCACCCAAGATTCCTCTGCAATGTTGAAGCATCTATCTTGGCCCACAGGCCTAAAATATCTGATAGACTTTTATGTGAAGCAGAAATTATGAAGGCCTGGCCTACCATGCACTATTAGGAGATGGTGCATTGATGGAATAGATGTGGCCTTGTTGGAGGAAATGTGTCACTGTGCAGGTGGGCTTTGAAGGCTCCTAGTGCTCAAGTTCAGCTCAGTGGAGAAGAAAGAGTCTGCCTGGATACCTTTGGATCAAGATGTAGAACTCTCAGTTCCTTCTCAAACACCATGTGTCTGCCTAGACATAGCCATGTTTCCTGCCATGATGATAATGAACTGAATCTCTGAAATTCTAAGCCAGCCTCAATTAAATATTGTCCTTTAAAATATTTGCCTTGGTCATGATGTCTCTTCACAGCAATGGAAACCCTAACTAAAACAGAAGTTGGTACAGGGGCTGGAGTATTGCTGTGATGGGCCTGACCATGCCTCTGTTTGGAGAAATATGGATTTGGGGACTTTGGATTTGGAAAGTATTGGAATGCTTTAAGTGGGAATTAGTGGACCATACGAGTAGGAATATAGGAGACATTGGTGCTGAGGGTGATTTGAACTCTGTGGGCCTGGTTCAAGAGGTTTCAGATGGGGCAAATTTTAGTATGTTGCCTGGAAATTGTTCTTATGCTGTCTTGGTAAAGAATTTGGTTGCTTTTTGCTCCTTTCTGGGAAATCTGTGTGAGGCTAAGGTGAATGGATTCTGACTGATTGTATTGAGGAAGAAGATTTTAGAAAAGCCTAGTCCCATTGCTCCACTTTATGAAGAATGTTTTTATCAAGTGTAGCAAACTGAAAAAGGAAAAACAGAAAATATTTCTCAAATCATAAAGGCATGCTTGAAAGTAGAATGGAGCTGAATCCTATGTTCAAGGAGATAAATAGATTAAGGAAATGGTGACCTTGGGGCAAGATCTAACCCAGTTAAGCTTATTGTTTATGCATTTGCAGTTGAACAAGGGATAGTTATATCTTGGTGTTATTATTATCCAGTTATTGTTTTCATTCAGACTTTTAATCTGAACTACAATCCAGAAATGGAGGGCACACCTTCATTTGATATTGTGGCTACATGCCTTTAATCCCAGGAGACAGGAGCCAGCAGATGTTTGAGTTCAAGCATAGCCTTAGACAAAGCAAGTTCCAACTAGGGAAAAACTTAGGTCCAGGCATGGTGATATATACCTTTAATTCCCCAAACTCAGGAGACAAAGGCATGCAGGTCTCTGAGTTCAATGTCAGTCTACAGAGAAAGTGCCAGAAGAGCCAAGCTTGGGCAGTGAAAGAGTTGGAAAACAGAAAGCTGATGATAATATAATAGGACAAGAGGGGCGTGTTCCAGCCCTAGGAAGCAGCAAAACTCAGCAGTTCAGCCATGTGGGTTCTGGCTTTAGAGTTAGGAGTAGGACTTGGGATAATTCATGCTAGTTAGCTGGAACTAAGATATTAGCAGTGATTAAGAAGAAACCAGAATCAATGAAGTGACAACTTCTGGGGATTGTTTTCTGAGATCACAAAGAAGCAGTGTTCCAAAGGTAGCCAAGGTCGTACAGCATGCTTCAGCTGGACTTGGTGATGTGTAAGAATCATCCAGATGGTACTGGTTTTGAAGGCATGAGGTGGTCATGGAGATCAGCTGAGGCTTGACACTCTGAGAGGTCAGAAAAGGCCACTGATGAAGACACAGTTTCAGCTGCAATTGATGGTCCAGGACTGAAGGGGTGATGCAAAGAAAGTGAGGCTTATTACCAAGAAGGAAGCCTATGAGAGGCTATGGGTGAAAGTGCATCCCAATTGCAGTGGAAGACCCCTAGCATATTGGTGATGCCAGTACCATGGAATGACCACCAAGAACAGCAGCAGCAGCAGCAGCAGCAGCAGCAGCAGCAGCAGCAGCAGCAGCAGCAGCAGAGTGGAGTCAACCCGACCCTAGAGTGCTACTGAGGGCAGAGTTGAAGAAATGCCCCAAGCCCTTTGGAAGAGCCCAGAAGATCATGTATGGATCCCAGACATTGGAACAAGAATCTGTGAAGTTAAAGTTGCCTTGGAGACCCCAAGATGTTAGAGATGCCAGAGCCATGGCGTACCTACTGAGAATAGCTGCTAACTGGGAGTGGAGACAGTCCAAGAGAAAAAATTGTATTCCAGTCATCAAAGTTGAAAGGAGTTGGACATCAGATGTGAAGCAGAGTTTGGAGTTTGTGCAGATGGTTTTTGGTCTTGTTTTGGTCCAGTATTTTTTCTCTATGATGTTTTGTAACAGTAATATATATCCCATGCCAGGATATATTAAAAGTATGTGATCTGTTTTTTTAATTTTTATTTTATAGTTGATTTCAAGAAAGAAATTGCATGAATCTTATAAGAAACTTTGGATTTAAAAAAAAAAAAAACCTGTTGATACTGTTATAGACTATAGAGACTTTTGAAGTTGGACCAAATATATTTTCAATTAAGCTATGGCCCCTATAGACTCTTGTGTTTGAACAAGCCTATGGGGGCCAAGGAGTGGAACGTGGTGGTGTGAATATACATGACCCATAAGAAGTGGCACCATTAGAATGTGTGGCCTTGTTGGAATAGGTGGGCCTTGTTGGAGGAAATATGTTACTACGTAGGCAGGCTTTGAGAGCTCCTGGTGCTCAAGCTCCACCCAGGGCAGAACTGAGAATCTCCTGGCTATCTGTGGATCAAGATGTTGGACTCTCAGTTCCTTCTCCAGAACACTGTCTGCTTGGATGCTGCCATGCTTCATGCTATGATGATCATGACTGAACCTCTGAAACTGTAAGCCAGCTCCAATTAAATGTTGCCTTTTATAATATTTGCCTTGGTCATGGTACCTCTTCACAGCAATGTAAACCTTAATTAAGACAAGGAGAAAAATATTTACTTTCAAAATCTTACAACTCTGAGGTCACAGTCCACCACTGAGGTACATTAGGGAAGGAACTCAAGCAGGAACCTGGAGTAGAAGCCATGGAGGAAAGTTATCTACTGACTTGTTTCTCATAGGTTGGTTAATCAGACTACTTCCTTATACAACACATGCCCCAGTTGCTCCACAGACTTGCCTACAGGTCAATCTGTTGAGAACAATTTCTCAATTGAATTTCTCTCTTTCCAAACAACTCTAGGTGTGCCAGGTTGACAATCAACTAGCATTGCCTTAATGTCTTTTTTCCTCACTGCTGTGATAAAAAAGCATATCCTAGCAAAAGAAACTTATAAGAAAGGAGGCTTGTTCTGGCTCAATTCCAGGGAGATACAGTTAGTTCATCATACAAAAAGGCATGGCAGCAGGCTCATGAGCCTAGCTCATCATATTGCACTGACAGCCAAGAAGCACAGAAAAAAGCAGATACTGGAGCTGGGCTATAAAAGATAAAGATTCAGCTCCAGTAATGTACTTCCTCCAGTAAGGCTTCACCACCTAAATGTTCTAAGACTTTCCCAAACAATGCCACCAAATGGGACCAAGTGTTCAATCACATGTGCCTATGAGGAGCATTTCACATTCAAACTAAAATATTCCTCTCTTAGTCCTTACAAACTCATGGCCATTTTATAATGCAAAATTAAGTTAGTACAAACCCAAAAGATTCCATAATCTTTAGCAATCCCAATCTTGTTCCAAGGTTCAAAGTCCAAAGTATTTTCTGAAACTCAAGGCAGTATCTTAAGTGTAATCTCCTGAAATAAATTTAAAACATATACATTTTTCAGCATATAGTGACACAGAGTAAACATTCCCAGTTCAAATAGAAGTGGGAGGCATGGTGTGTAAAACTTAAACTGAAGCGAACACAAAAATTAGCATGGAAAACACCAGATCTTGTAGCATCATGTCTAGTACTGGGGGCATATGATAGAACTGACTCAGATCCAAAGAGATTAGGTGATCTCATTTCTCCAGCTTTGCTGCCTACTACAGATCTAGACTTGTTTTTTGTCTGCTTCCAATCTCTGTATGCTGCCCTTTTTGTCAGACATCTCACAGCTTTGGAATTATCAACATCTTTAAGTTCATATTACAACCTAAGTTTTAGCTTTACAACTTCACCCAATGGTCTCTCAGGGCCTCATTGTAGATATTCAGACCACGTGACCTCAGCAGCTCTATAACCATGGAATAAGACTTCATGACCTCTTCATCTTCTACTGTTTGAATCTCTAAAACAATGTAGAAGATTTCACCAAGTTTTGCCATCTTAGGATGATTCTGCCCCACCCCAGGCCCCTGGCTTGGACTACAGTTGTAGTATCTATCTTCTTTGCTAGGGAAAACCTCCTTGGACAGTTGCTTTCCATTATCAGGGAACCTCTTTGGCATTTTGAGTTTAGTCTCTTTTCCTTAAATGGCTGTTTATGAGTTTGAGCCTTTGATGGATTCCTGAACTTCCTGCTTCTTTTTCATTGTATTGATTGTAACTAAGTTAGCTTGAAATTTTAAAGGTTATTAAAATTCCTAAGGCCCAAATTCAATACTCAAGGATAAAGCTAATGCCTGATTCTCTGTTTACAACAATAAAGTTTTCTTAAATGTTAATCTGTTCTTAATAGCTTTTGCCTTTTTACTAGGAAAATATAAAAAATAATTTTTATGTTTTTATAAAAAAAGATAGAGAGAAGGAATATGTTTGTTGGAGGTGGGGTAAGGTGTGGTGGGAAGAGGTACCTCTGCTGGCCCATGCTAAGGCATCCCTTCCCCCTGAAGGACCAGCCACAGGACAGTATTGTATAGAATAGAGTTTATTCAGGGAATGGGAAGGGGAGTTGATAGGGTAGTAGAGACAGAGAAAGGGAGAGAGAAAGAGAGACAGAGACAGAGACAGAGACAGAGACAGAGACAGAGACAGAAGAGGAGTAGAGGCTGGCCATGAGCTCATGGAGAGAGAAGGGGGAGGGGAGTGGGGAGAGAGAGGGAGAAGTGGGGAGAGGAAAGAGCTAGAGCAAGAAAGCAACAGAGATAGGACTGGGCGAGCAGCTCCTTTTATAGTGAGTCAGGCACACCTGGTGGTTGCCAGGTAACTGTGGGACAGAGCCTGGACAAATGCTAACATTCCCCCATTTGGTTTAATTAAAAAAGAAAAAATAGAAAGAGGTTATGGTGGAGCAGGAATATGGTCATCGCCTTCTTCAGCTACTTTCTGCGGGCTTTGGGGTGACATGTCTCTAGGAAACCTAGGAAAATGGGTATGGGTGGAGATGTTGGTCCAGTCACAGGAGAGGTGGCTGTTTCCTTTCTGAGGTCTTGGTGGTTGGGGGTAAGTCCCAGTTTCAGGGAACAGGAAAGGAATCCCACACCCTAGAATAGGTAGGTGTACTTATCTGTCCAGACTCTATTTGGTCCACAAGAGGCAGATCTAAGTGGGTTTCTTGTAGCTTATAGGTTTTCAAAAGATTTAAACTTTTTAACAACATAAACAGACTTTAAGATGAGCTTAGGAAAGAGAAAAACCTTTTGTGGAGCAGAAGGAACAAGAAGGGGCTTTTCTTTCTGTCTAGGAGACTGAATATATATAACAAAAAACAATTTTAAGTTTATAAATGAGAGATAAAGAAAATTCAAAACATTGACCTTGTGAACACAGTTGATCATATAGCAAGAGAAACACCTTAAGTCTATAATTAAAGTACAATCAAATGAAACGTATTTGAGTACTTATAGCTTACAGTGTAGATTTAGCATGAGAAACACTTTAAATTTAGTTAAAAGAAAACTTAACATTTGAATTTGTGATTATATAGTTGGATTGTATAGTGGAATATTTTATTAGGGTTAGGCAAATTTATAAGAACTGGAATAATGTTAGGACAGTGGCACAGCAAGAAGAGGAAATATGAAGCATTTAGTTGCTGGAAACTGAGTTTAGGTAAGGAAGTAACAGTTTACATCTGTGAAAGTTTACATCTGAATTTGTGTATCATTTATCATGAAGTCTAAGAAATGTGGTAGTCTTAGCTATTTAACAAATTTATTAATGAGCAAATATAGTGGTAGATTATCTTAGCGGTAAAAAGCTAGGTCTGTTTTCTAGCTGTCAAGCTACAGTTCGCTTAGCTGTCAATGTAGTCAGAAGTCTGGGGAAGAGTAAATTATAATCTAGGAGTCATGTATTAATTTTAAAATGACAGAGTTCATTGATAGTCCACTACCTAAATAGTTCTCAGGTCCCTGTGGTCTCCATGGCAACTTGGGTAGAGTCAGTCTGGCTTCCTTCCTTTCTTTCTTTCTTTCTTTCTTTCTTTCTTTTGTTCTTTCTTTCTTTTTTTAGAGGGCTGACATTTTATTAAAGATGTTGGTTCTAACAACTTTTCTTTTTTTCTTCTTTTTTTATTGGATATTATATTTACATTTCAAATTTTATCCCCTTACCCCATTCCCCCCACTACCCAGGAACCCCTTATCCCATCTCCCCTCCTCCTGCTTCTATGATGTTGTGCCCCCACCTACCCCCAACTCCTACCTCCCCACCCTCAGATTCCTCCCCACTCAGTGTTCAGCCTTCATGAGACCAAAGATCTCCTCTTCCTTCTATGTCCAAGAAGGCCATCCTCCCCTACATATACAGCTGGAGTTGTAGATTTCTCCCTATGTGCTCCTAGGCTGGTGGTTTAGACCCTGGGGAGCTCTGGTTGGTTGGTATTGTTGCTCTCCTCATGGGGTCAGTCTGGCTTTCACATCCAGAAGACTAAGAGTCTTTTTTGTTGTTGTTGTTGTTGAATAGATATATGTGAAATGAGAAATGATTCACCTTGGTTTACACAATATGAGGCATTTGACTCTCAGGGTATCCAGTTTTGTTCACAGTGTAGACCAACCCCGGGGAAGGGCAATGGCAATATTTTTCAGTGGTTTTCATACTACAATCCAGGTAGTCTCTTGTAGTTGTCCATTATCTTCTGATACCTTGGGGGGGTTAACTGTTAGGCTTTGGGAATCTGTCTGTCATATGCTTAAATATTAATATAGTAGTAGACTTCTGACAAGATTGAGAATAGTATCTATTAAGCGTATCTGAGTTAGATCTCTGAGTTATGCAAATCTGTGTTTGTTTAATTTCTTGTTTGAGAATGTATATAGTAAATAGAACACACTATAACTTAATGGCAGTAGTAAAAATCATTATTTATCAAGGCAGGATAGAACAAAAACCTTAATTGTTAAGTAACTGTGACAGGGTGCATTAGCAGAAAAAAAAAAAAAAAAACACATGAGGAGACACACATAGAGATAGATTGTCTACTGTAAACTTAGAGTTAATGTGGACCAGAATGGACAGAAACCAGAAAGCTGACAGCAGTAGTGTCAGACTGTGGCAAAAGAAAGTGAGTATGTCCAGGCAGAATGGAGCAGGCGGGCACTCAGGCTGTGAGAATGAGCTGGGGGCATGGGAGCACTGAGCTGCACTGGCTCTGGGCTTTGGATATAGTGCTGATAAAATGGAATGTAAAGAGAGCAGATGACTATTCACAGGTGCAATCCCACTACTGATCAGTGTGGAGGCCAGGCATGCAGAGCCTGGCAAGGTGGGAGCTCAAACCCTGCTGGAGCCAGCTGTGGAGTTTTGACCAGTTCCATTTCCAACCTGGACCTATTCGTTGAGAGGGAGACAAGCATATGTGCATGTATGGCTGAGACACCAGAAGCACCCACGCTGTGGCCAGATAGTGGCAGTGAGATGGGCTCACACATGCATGCAGGTCAAATGGAGCCATAATAATAGCATGCGTGCCCAAGGGAGCA
The DNA here is from genome assembly GCF_011762505.2 of Arvicanthis niloticus. NCBI lineage: Eukaryota > Metazoa > Chordata > Mammalia > Rodentia > Muridae > Arvicanthis > Arvicanthis niloticus. The sequence goes on from NC_047663.1 coordinate 50,141,484, forward strand.
TGGGGGCACATGGTATATGTATAGTATTGATAGTGACAGTGCATGCACACAGATCCGATGCAAGCAAGTGGGGAGGAGCTTCCTCCTAGCAATTGGAAGCTCCCACCCAGTAGTGTAGCATTCTGCCTCCTAGCAACTCCACCCAGGTGGTGTGAGAGGACTCTGTCATGAAACACCTGAAGGCAGAGTTGAGCAGGAAGGGGCAGAGAGCTGAGGTGGGAGACACTGGACTGGAAAGTCTATCCCTAGCAGTCCCGGGCAGGCTGGCCAGAGATGGCAGTGGCAACAGTGGCTGGGGCAGCACAGGACTGTGCACATGCTTCTCCGAGGGGGGGGGGGAAGGAGGGAGGGAGGGAGGGAGTGAGAGAGAGAGAGAGAGAGAGAGAGAGAGATCAGGGGCAGATGGCCACATGGGAAAGCAGCTCTCAGGGCAGGGTACAAGGGGCAGGGCCAGACCTGCTTTTCACTGCAACAAAACAGGAGCAGAGCAAATGACCAGAGAATGACTGAGGGGGAGGGGGAAACTATACTATGGATCATTGCTAGCAAGAGAGTTATTTTGAGTGTCAGTTAAGGGCCATGTAGAGATACTACTTGCAGGGTACTGTGAATTAGACCTGGAAACACTCAGTAAGTAGAGACAAGGTGGTGAAGACCAACCCATTGGGTGTGGAAGTTATTAAAAACGTTCCTACTAGCAACCCAAGAATGGAATTTAATAACAAAATATAAATGTGCAGCTAGGCCAAATCACTAGGTTGTCATGTGGTGAACTTGGGGCCTGTGGTGAGTTCAGGATTCATGGGAGAAAGTGGACCACCTAAACTTAGGGATTTGGTCTACAGATGCAAGAGTCAGAGGGAGGGGTATCACAAACAAAACACTTTTGAGAGGGGGGGGTCATCCAAGGGTTAGAGGTCCTAGAATAAGGGTCAGTGAAAAGACCAGCCATAAAGACTGAATGTCTCCATCCTCAAGGGCAGCACAAAGGTGGTTCTGAGCTCAAAAACTCTCCCCTGGGACCATGAGGATGTTTACTCAGACCAGTGAGTGGAGGGGAGCGTACCAGTTCTGTGAGGTTTGGGCTAACAAGCGATCGCTTTCTATGTAGTAGCATGGCATATGGGAACCTGTGGAGTTTCTAAATCCAAGTCAAGGAGCTAATGTTGTGTTTTATAAAAAGATATGTAGAGAGAATATGTTTGATGGATGTGCAGTAAGGTGTGGAGGAATGGGATGCCTCCACAGGCCCATGCTGAGGCATCCCTTCCCCCTGAGGGACCAGCCAAATGATAGTATAGTATAGAATAGAGTTTATTCAGGGCATGGGAGGGAAATTGAGAGGGTAGTAGAGACAGAGAAAGAAGAGAGAGGGTAGAGGAGTAGAGGCCGGCCATGAGCATGTGGAGAGAGAGGGGGATGGGGAGAGGGGAAGAAGGGGCAAAAGGACAGCGAGAGCAAGAAGACAAGAGAGAGGGGAGAGGGCGAGCAGTCCCTTTTATAGTGAGTCAGGCATACCTGGCTGTTGCCAGGTAACTGTGGGACAGAACCTATACAAAATGCTAATAATAATAAATACACTTAATGCTAAATATCTTTTCTTTATATAAAGCCTCCACTTGCTGGAGGGTCACTGCACTAATATTAGGAGATTTCTGTGGGAAATAATTATTCCTACCTGGGATTGAAGAAAGAAAGAAAGAGAGAGAGAGAGAGAGAGAGAGAGAGAGAGAGAGAGAGAGAGGAAGGAAGGAAGGAAGGAAGGAAGGAAGAAAGAAAGAAAGAAAGAAAGAAAGAAAGAAAGAAAGAAAGAAAGAAAGAGAGGGAGAATATACTTCTCCTAAGGAGTTGACAAGGAGAAGGTTTATTGTAGATATGCAGGAGAGCATGTAAAGAGGCATCTGGAATGGCCCAGAATGAACATGACCAGCCAACTGAACAAGGCCATGTGAGGATAGTGGGAAGAGGAGGAGAGAGAGCCAGAAACCAAGAGTTCAGGAGAATGGGAACCAAGAGCAGTGGCCAAGAGGCAAAGAGATAAAAAAGACCAGGTTACCAAAATGGCCAGGTTCTATAGGGAAAAACTATTGGGGGAAAAGCAGTGAGGCTAAGGGGCTGGGGAGGTTGAGAGTAGGGGGCAGGGTATGCCAGCCAGGATGGTTCAGTAACAGGTAGGGACCAAGAAAGACTTGTGGACAGAATCTGCTTTTATATGTTAAATAGGCACCTGAGCCTTTTGTCCTGAGTTTGAGACCTAACATCCAACCTTCTTGCTGATGGTAAAGGACAATATAGCCTTTTCTATAACTACTTCTGATTGAAATTAGGGCATCATTGTTGGGGGCTCAGAAAGGCTTAAACAATGGCCACCTGAATAATGATCAAAGGATGGCCAGGGGGACATCTGTTAGCTTGATGCTCACTGCTTCCTGGGTTCTATGGGACTACTTGGGGATAGGGAAGTGCAGGCCACTTTGGAACCATCTGTGAGACTGAAACTCCTAGGTTTAGCTACTTTGGAACAATTTGAAATGCAAAGGCCAAAACTAGAAATTCTGTCAGAAGAATCAAGCTTCAGTTGATTTAGAAATCTTTGGGACAGATATAGACTAGAGACAGAAAATAAAATTAAGGAGCTTAGGGGAATTTTTTATCTTGGATATACACTTGAAAATTCCAGGTCCACTGTCCTGGTAAATGGAGGAGGGGAGTCCCAAGACCCCATCCCCAGGAATAAGCAGGTGAGAAAATGTAGGCTGTTGATAGATAAGAATACCTATCTGGAGCCCATTTGACCTGCCAGAGGTATATCCAAGTCAACTCCCTGAAGCTTTCATGAACTTTCGAAGAACCAATTTTAAGACTACGCTTAGAAGACAACCTAAGGAAGTTTAAATTTTTGAGCTTGTGACTGATATAGTTAGTATTTTACAAAGGCCAGATTAATAACTTATCAAACTCTATTGATTAATGTTAAAATTCTAAACTTCTTCAAGTCTTAGTATAACAATAGTATAGAGAGGGAAAGAAGTCTGAAACATTTTTATTTCTTACATATCTTAAGTGATTTCCTTAGGTTTTTACAACTTGCATTTACATACTATAAAAATGCTTTCTTAGACCCTCACCACTTACTTAAGGTTTTACATCCTCAGACCTTTATTACTTGTATTTACACACCAGAGAACACTGTCTTAGACCTTCATAACTTACATAAGCTATACACTTTTTTTTTACCCAATTACTCACCATGAGACACAGGTTGTTGATTACTGAAAGCAGTCATTACAATGCAAGTTCCTGTAAATAAAGGAATAGTAAAATGCTACTTTAAAACCTGTGTTATGGATTTATCTTTATCAGCTTGAAGTCTTCCACCAAGAAAAACTGTCTGTGCCAGTCTTTCTCAGCAGGATACCTAGCAGGTCTAGAAAAAGAGAACCTTGATTTATATATGAAACTAATTGACAACTCAGCCACAGCCTCTGGAAAGAGCTGGTATGTTTGCTGATGTTAAACTGACAAAGCTACATACAGTAGCCTAACCTTCAACATTGTCAGAGATTTGAGAAGGATAAATTATAGCAGGTAACATACTTCAAATAGCCTAAGTATCAATTAAAATAACAAAGACTTATCCACTATCTAGGCCACCGTGGAGGCTTCATCTGAGGGAGTAGTCAGTCTTCATTGTCATTCAGGACAGAATTACATCTTTAGCTACCACACAGGGCACCATGAGCCTTCAGCTACCAGTCCCAGAAAGCCTGAGGGATTTTCCTGTGGACTAGATACTTGGGAAGATTAGTCTACCTTGACTTGGGAGTAGAGCAGTCAATCCAACAGTATCCACAGTATGTACACAACCCTGGCAACAAACAAGGCATGGGGCAGTTTTTCCCAATGGCCAGCATTACCACAATCTAAATGAAGTCATCAGTGCCCCATCTGTCTTCTTTAGAGACCTTGGGGATGCTGGTAGGAGTTGGCATTTCTGTCTATTATGGGAAGTCTTTTTATTAAACATTTTAAATGCCATAATCAGCAGATCTCTGAAGACTTTGCACACCATTATCTATTATGTATGAGCTAATACACTTTATGTGTTTTTAGTTACTTGCTTTAGGCTTAACTTTCAAAACACATACAGGAGGCTAAGTAAAGCTTGTCACTAAATTATTACATAGAAGCTTACAAAATGGTTTTTATATAATTAAGACTCTATAGCTTTATCCCTGTTAATTTTCAGCCTTAAAAACTTGAGTTGAAGACTTAATTAAAGATCCTTGGTGTCAAAATAAAACATTAAACCATAAATGTAGTCCATGATTGTGGGGCAGTGGGCTGTGGAAGGCAGCTGGGCACCTGGTCGAGCACAGGCCTCGAACCCCAGACCCTAATGGGACAGAAGGTGTTTGGCTTTGTTCCTGGGCCCCTGGTTTCTCCACAGCCCCTCCCTTTGAGAGGTTTGTGTCACCCAGCACAGATAGAGGGAATGACCACAGGCCTCAGCCTCAAGAAATTTCCATATTAATTTCCATATTAATGAGATACCTGAAGGCCAGATGATGTAGCCAATTAAGCATTCTTTCCCAGACCCTCCTCTCTCCCTATTTAAGTCAGGCCCACCCTGACAAATGGGGTGGGGGGAAGGGTACAACCAGATTCATTCTCCATCTGCCATGACAATAAATATTTTAAACCATGGACTTCCTTGTGTCTTTGGGGCCTGTTGTGGAGAACTGTGGAGGAGCCACAGCCTAATCTTCCGTGGAGGGCTTCTTTACGTTCCAGCCATGGAGGTTGCCAATTCAAGGTAGCTATTCAAGCTGCCAAGCGAGTCAGCCAAGCGAGTGCCCTAACCAAGAGTCTACAACCTGTGGGGCGATGTTGGGTTTCAAGCCCTGCCCCCGTGGGACCTTCCAACTGATACCTCTCCACACCCTGGCGGAGCCCCAAGCAGCTTATCAGTAGCTGCTTTGCACTTAAATTAGCTGCTTTGCACTACTGGGAAAGTTGCCTATTTTGACTTTTTTATGGTATACCATTATAAAATATCATTTTTTGTATGACTCAATTTATCCAAATAGCTAAAACTTAGTAAAGTGAGCAAAGACAAAGAGGCTAGACAAATATTTCTGTGAACCTAAGGAAACCTTAGGAATTTATAAACTTTATTTATAAAATATATGTATTTATTAAGCATATGTTGTTACTTATTTAAATTTTCTAGATGCCTGGTATTGAGCAGTTATCAAGGATATAAGTAGTTAGACATACATCTGTTGAAATAAATATTGTGAAATCCTGGTGGTAGGTTCACTACCCTCCTCAATGCTTTGTTTCCAAATGAAAGATACACACTCAGTCTTTATATTTTAATATGCCTTAAATAGCTCAATAACTAGTTCTGGAATAACTGTTCCTAGAGATGGAGCAAGATAAAGGTCACCTATTCCAGAATCCCCTAATGTGTTTTAAATCGGGACTGCAAGCTCACTTGGTTGTTTTAATCTTGAAATGAGAGACTCTACCATCTTGGACTTCTGTAGAATAAAACACTCTTTTCTTTTACATATTATTTGAGTCTAGGGTACCATTCTTCAGTAAATTTGTAGACCCTTATATTAACAAGATCCAAGATAAGTTTCTGAAACTTAAAAGAATTTTTAAATTTACATTTAAGATGTGTCTGTATTATCATAGTTTGCAATCTGTAAACAATTTTGTGTTAAAAGTATGAACATCCTTATAGGTATTCCTGTTATTAGAGAAGAACATGTATTTAAACAAAATTTAGACAAAAAAGCATAACAATTCCAAGTTTGGAGTGAATTGTGTTGTTCCAGGCTATGTCAGCAGGAAGACTCCACCCATTATTTTTGTAGTATTAGGTTCTGCAGCTTTATGTTTTATCTGAACTGAGAAGCAACAGTTAACATGTGTTTAGTCTGCTCAGAGCATTTAACTTTGCCTGAGAGGTCCTTTCTTCTCAGATGCCATTCATGCCTGACCTTCTGGGTGGGGAGGTCCTTCTTCCTAGCATGTGAGTCCCTGTTGTGTGTTGCCCCCTGGCCTTGCACTACCATAGCCCAGCAGGTGGCATCAGGAGGGGTGCAACTTTCTGTCTCTTTAATTCCTGAAAAGTAGAAAGGGAAAAAAGACAGGCATAGTCATCTAGGTGGCACCCAGCCAAAGGGGCTAGAAGTTAGGACTTTGTGAGTCAGAGTGTGAAGTTAGATGAGAGAGGAGAGGAGGGAGGTCTTCACCAATGCTGGTATGAGCTGTTGGGTTTTAGACAGAGGTTTAGGAACATTCTGCCAGATCAGAAATAGATTTGGCCAGAAGGCATTCAGATGTCATCTCAATGTACCTAAATCCACATGATGACTACAACTGAAAATAAAGTAAGAAAAACATTTGCCTGTTCTCAGAGTGTGGAGGCTTAGGCCTTTGGGCTGATTCGAAAGGCCAGGAGGCTGCTTGGGACTAGGGGAACTCACTTTTTTTTTTTTTTTTTTTTTTTTTCTAAAAATGTAAGTCCCATTGACCCCATGTGGGGACCAGCTGTGGTATGCATTTTGGGGTCCAGCTATGTTCCTAGTGCTTTGCTTCCTCCCTCTTAGGGTGTCCAGACACCACTGTACACTAGACTGAATGGATGAAATGGAGCCCATTACATGTGGAGTGTTATAGGATCCCAGTCGAGATGGGAGTGAATGCTGCAGTGAGAGGATAGAGAAAGAAGACATTCTCCAATAATCTCCAGTAAAACAGCTCTTTTAAATGATCTCAGCTTGTGCATATTTTTTTAGTTGGGGTGAGTTTGTATGCTTGTATGTACACTTTATTCAGGGTGAACCAAGGGTTATATAGTTTTGGAAAAGAGGGTGAGAATAGCCAGGGTAGGCAAAGATCGTTGGTTGAAGGCTAAGGTACTGAGATGCTTCAGTAACATGGGGAGGCATTCCAGGAATCTCATGTGATGTTCCTTAGGTAGACAGTAGAGTCTGAGATCCCCCAGGTAGAGAAGAGGAAGCCACACTGACGAAAGGGAGTCTGCCATTTTGCACTGACCTCAGGTTATTCCAATAACATCTGCTTTAACCTTAGCAGCAGGGTTTCCTGACAGTGGTGTGGCTATCTATAGTCTAAAAAGCAGATACAACAATAAGCCAAGGGCTCAGTAGGACTAAAAATTTTTTATAGGTGCTGCCTTATTCACTTTATACTATGTGGTTATCTTAAGATCTTCATTTTGTTACAAACTTTTATAGTTTTTTAAATAATACCCAATAACTTTATAAATCCCGAGATAAAGTTTACAGCATAGTCTTAAGAGATGTTTTTTGAGAGCAGAGTGCAGAGAAATCATAAAAATGAAAGATTTTTAAAAGAGTGGGAAGTAGAAAAATCTTAGAAATAAGAGACTGGATATATAGAGAAGAGCAAGTGTAGGTATAACATATTTGGGGATCATCTGTTTGGGAAGTGGCAGAAGTTGTTAACATATGAGAAATTTTAAAATTGAACATATCTCTTTTGGCCCTTGAGCTGTACTGAGGCCAAGCTGTTTGTAATAACATAGCAAGGTTTTAATAAAATTTGAGTCCATGGAAGAAGAAAGAGTCATGTAGCAGGTCTTAGCTACTTTGTGGATTCTTCTTTTTCCAACCCTTTATCCCTCCAGTTTCACTCCCTATCACTAGATAAAAGATAAAGAAGAATAAAGGAGAGGGGGGGAGGGAGGTCCTTGAATCTAATTTTTTCCTTTTTGATTCTTCTTTGAGCATGACTACTACCAACCCCTTTAGGGGTTCAGAGATTGTTCAGGTGGTTTGTTGGTCATTCAGTGATCTGCCTCTTGGGGCTCTAACATTTATATACTCTCTAAAAAGTTCCCTGAATTCCAAACATTACCTATGCAGCTGGAAAAACCCACCTCTGCTAGAGCATGAGGCAAATCCTAGTCAGCTGCTTCAGACAGTCTGAAACAGTGCCACATCCCCACACCTGGAATTAAAATGAAAACATAGTCTTATAATACCTCTGTGTTTTTAAAGAAACCAAAATTCCAGAATTCTCACGACGGGGTCACAAAATGAAGCACTGACAGGTGGAAGGTTCATATATGCTCCAAGAGGGGGCTAAAAGAGCATAGTGATGGATCCAGATGGGCTTCGAGAAGCTATAGGACTGCAGGAGAGATCTGAGAGGTAACAGTAACACAAAGAATAGGTGTTCTGCCTGAGGGAGAAGAGGAAACTTCAGGAGGGAGCTGAGAACAGAAGCTGTGGGACTGCATGCAGATAGAAGCTGAGAGATACTATAGTAGCCTAGGTAGGTCTAGAGAAGCTTCAGGACTGCAGGCTTCTCATAGAGGGGGGAGACAAGGAAAGGGTCTCAGAGGGTCACAGGTTGGGCTGCAGTTGCCAAGGGGAGATGAGAGGAAGGTCTATGATGGAGCTGAGCTGAGGTGAATAAAGTGTGATTGTGACAAGAATTTTCATCCACAGTACTCCACGTGGAATGGGAAACTTGTCAGAGAAAAGGATTCTGACTCACAAAGGAGAGGCATTACTTCCCATGTAACTTGGGGCCTAGCAGGGCAGAGGAGCTTCTCGGTACACTAGCGTAGCTTCTGTAGTAATAGACAAAGCAAGTAGTTCCAAGGCGACACTTATTCAATAGATAAAGAGAGGAAAAAGCAGCTGGGGCTTTTAGGAAAGTTGAAAGGCTAAGCATCTTTAGTAGAAAGATGTGTCCCATATGAGTGTAGACAGATAGACAGGTGTAGCAGGCCAGAACCAAGAGGGGCAAGACAAGTGCCAGGCAGGTCAGAAAGCTGTAAGAGCCAGAAAGACTCTTATGGAGTGGTCAAGGAGTAGCAGATGGAGAAGAGAAGTAGCTGAGGAGTTGGACTCTGGAAATTAAATCAAATTTGGTGGGTGGCAGATGGCAGCAGAAACAAATGATCTATAGGTGTCTTAGGAGAGTCAAATCATCAGTTTGGTTTAGGATTGCACAGTCTCTTGGTAGGGAGCTCAGGGTGACCGGGTAGGGGGATATCCCAGCCAGGATAAATCTGTAACAGATAGAGACTGAAGGAGGCTGGTGGCCAGAGTCTACTTTGAGGCACCTCAGCCATTTGTCCTGAGTTTGACTGCTAAGTTGGCCATTCTTTCCAAAATATATAATTATCATTTTTTTAAAAGCATTCAAGTAATATGTAACATGATTATATTGATAGGGGCAAGGAATGGAGTGACAGTTTTTTTAATATTCCATATGAAGTATAAAACAAATGGGAAATGATCTGGGTGGGACAATGGAGTTATTTCTAGTACTTGGGCAGTTTTAGATTGTGTTTGTTTAATTGGAAGAACATATTATCTTTTATTCCTTGGGTGTGTGTGGGAGGGAGTTAATTAAAGTACAATCAAACACTTGTATTCCAGGTGTGTAGATCTTGGGGGAGGGGAAAATAACAAGAACTACATTCACAGAGAGAAAGAACTAGAGACGCCACTTTGGGTTTACCAATGGAACACAGATAAGCTTTTCAAAATGTATCTAGGACATGAGTCAGAGGTTGAAATGGGATTTTCAGAATAAGAGAACAGACATTGTATATCCTAATCTGATGGCTTAGGATAAAACTTTCTGATTTAGCCAGTCAACAGTGAAGGATTAGAAATCTCACCATTCTGGTGAAGCAAGGAATATGGCTACTTGCTCTCATTAAAAAAAAAAAAAAAAAAACAAAAAAAAAAAAAAAAAAAAAAAAAAAACTGTTTGGCAAGAGAAACTATAGGTGGAGGTGGAAAATCAGTGGTTAGCCTGCAGCCCTGGAGGAAGACCTGGGAGGGGAGGTAGGCAGAAGGAAAACAGCCAACAGGTCCCTGGTAGGGGAAAGCTGGTATCAGGATATAGTAGAGGAGAAAGGACATCCGATTGAGAGCCAAGACTTATTTGGCCCAAATCCAGGTGCCCAGAAAGAGCCTTCATTAGTCATATTAGAGGGGCTGCTAGGATTGAGAAGTCAACACTGGCCAGGTAGGTGAGGGGTCCTGGGGGGCTGGGGTTGTGGCTCTACAGGGATCACTTCCAGCATGTCCTCTTTTTCAGCTGCAAAGAGATGGCTTAGTACAAGCATCTGAGTCTGGCTGAGCTCATAGCACAAGGCCAGGATGTGCCCACAGCTCCCATCAGGCAGATGCTATCTCACCCTGAGAAGCTGCTATTCATCCTGGATGGCATAGATGAGCCAGCATGGATCTTTGAGGAGAAGAATCCTGAGCTCTGTCTGCATTGGAGCCATCCACATCCTGCTGCTGGGTCATTTGCTGGTGAAATCCATTCTTCCTGAAGTTGCCTTGCTGCTCATGGCTCAAAAAATAGCTCCACAGTTAATTTAATTTGGGGAGCATCTACATTGGGTTTTTCTGCATCTGGATGGAAGGGATATTTGAACAAATATTTTGCAGAAAAAAACAATCTATCAGAACTTATGAGATTGGTTGAATTAAACTCAGTGCTCTAGACCCCATATCTGGTGTCTTGGTTGTATTCACTTGCCTGAAGGAGCAGATAGTCTGTGGGGAATATCTTTTCCTGACCTCACAGACCACCACATTCCTCTGATTGAATAACCTGTCCCAGACCCTGCCAAATTAGCCCCTTGGGGAGACAAATAAGTGGTATCTGTTTTCTGGCTGCTGAGATGATATTATGAAAAGGGACCCTGAGAAATTAAGGATTACATGAGACTGGCATTGTCACTTTCATGAAGATGAATGCCCTTCAAAAGCAGTCTAGCTCTAGGTGTTATAGCATTAACCACCTGTGTGTCTAAGAGTTCTTTGCAGCAATGTCCTATGTTTCAGAGTGTAAGCAAATGAGTAACAGTTTTCAAAATATAATTGTGAAAACAGTGCTAGGTTGTGTGGAAGGCGTAGCCTATTTGAAACATCCACTATGTGATTTCTATTCAGTCTTTTGAATAAGAAGAGAGTGAAAGAAATGCAGGTTGCCTTGGAAGACATCATTGGACTTGCTATAAGGCTATCTGGGGGAAATTTTACCCCATGAACCATATTATCTGGGTTTGCTCCATTGTCTCTATGAGATACAGGATGAGTAGCTCCTTACGCAGGTCATACTCAATCTTCAAGGAACAAGGGAGCATGTCCAGACAGATATGGCACACCCAGTATTTGAAGAACCTGGTAAAACAGATAGACATAGAGCTCATGGTCATCATTTTCCACATTAAATTGTGCTGCCATGTGAAGAGGCTTCAGCTGAATGGTAGTGGACAGCAGGAATAAATGCCAATGGCCCCCAGAATGGGTCTGTGAGTATCTAGGCACAATCCTCTCTCCAGCTTCCTTGTGAATTCCATGAGTTGATATGTTCCGAGCACCAGCAGCACCCTTAGCTGGTTCTAAGGCAGTAGGATACAGGTCTCCAATATCACATTGTAAACTGACCACATTTTTATGCCCATGCCTGTATGCTGAGCAGTTTGGTAAGGATGTGAATTAATTCGTCTCCCTCTATCCCTAATAGAATTATCCACATTCTCTATTTGAGAGGCTTCTATCTTCACAGTGATGTTCACTTTGTTCTTACTCTCAAAAGAGTCAAACAGACTTTTGGCATGCTTTCTTTCTGAGAAATTCATCCAAATTATTAAGGCATATCTCTCCTCTACCCTCATGAAAATTACCTTGGCTCTAAGATGTTCCATGAACTCAGAATAAATATCAATCAGGTAGAGTCTATAATTTTCCTTGCAAATATGGCTTTCCTGTTTGTGTCAGTGACACCACTGTGTCACCAACCTCTCATTCTGAATTTTTTAACCTTCCCTTTTCTGTGCTCCCTGCCTTTGTTGCAGTACTGCTCACATATTATCAGCATGTGCTTCTCTCCGCTCTACATGACTTATTCCATAAATATCTATTCAGCTTATGCTAGGACCTACAAAGCACAAGAGGAAAAATACAATTGATCTCTCAAGAAGCTCAAAAGCTATGCTGAATGCTGGAATCCATCCAACAATTACTATAGGTTGTGATACCTGCATTATTAGAAATACAAGCATAATATGAGAGAAAGGAATATTCACACATTGGACCAGAAATGGAGAGAGTCTCAGAATTGTTTTGTTCATTCACCTCTAATATTTTCAAATTTAGAATTTGTTCTCATCATAAATTGCATTTCAGTGGGGCTTGCTATAGCTACTTGTAATCTCACCACTCAGGAAGAAAAAAAGTAAAATTGCTTAAATCTTGAATTAAGACCAGTCTAGACAGCATAACATCTCTCCCTTTTCCTCCTAAAAAAGATAGAAAACTAGTGATAGGGTATTAAAGAAGAGGACAGAGATAAGGAGGAAGAAAAGAGAAGGAAATGGATCAGAAAGCATAAATGTGACCAAACAACATTATACATGTGTTTGAAGATGTCCCAATGACTCTCACTTTACATGATTAGTATGAATTCAAAATATATTTGTTGAAGAAAAGTGAAAATACATCAATTACCAAAGTAATAAAAATTAATATTAAGCACAATTTCATTTCTCAGAAGGGACACCATTAAGAACGAGAGTAGCTAATCTTGGTAGTACTCATCTATCACCCCAAATTCAGAAGTCTAAGGCATAAAGATCAGAAGTTGTGCTCTAGCCTGGAATATAATGTGTACCCATGTCTCAAAAGAGCACATGTTAAGGACGTAACTCAGTGGTATAGTACTTTCCTGGCATGCTAAAATTCTGGGTTCAATCCATAGCCAGGGGGAGAAATGAACCAAAGTATACCATTTAGCTTTTATTCTATATATTTTATACTGGAAATGTATATTCTAAAAGTATATACAGTACAACAATATATTGTATCTTATACTCACCTTTATTTTCTTAAACCAAGGCTGCCTCTTCCAGGTACTGTGAAATCTAGCACAATACCATTTTGAATAGCACCATGTTATTCCCAAGGAAAAGTATCATGGCAGATTGAGCAATTCTCTTCTTGGCCATTTCAGGTTCTTTCTAGATGTTCATGATTATAATCAAGGCAGGTTGTTTGAAGGGTCTGGATATGAATGCTTCAAGGAAGAGTGGCCTGTTCTTGGGCCTTCAGAAGAGCAGATACGGAAGAGGCAGAGGCCTGGTAAAGATGAGAAGAACCCAGGACATGAGATCAAAAACAGAGAACTTGGAGAAGACAGTGGTCTTGGGATCCTGGAGGCAACCTCATAGGAAAGTGAGAGTCTTCAGCTACAAATGGGACTTGAGAGCAAGAATTAGACACACAGGCAAGAAGACCAGAAAGGAGTACCATCAAACAAAAGATTTCTGAGGTGAAGACTGACCAAAGTCACAAGAAGGGAAAGACTAGCCCAGGAAGGTATCAAAGCATTGAAAACAGAAAGCGAGCATTTCCGTGTATGTGGCTTATATTAAAGCCTCCTGCTTTTAGAATAATACATTTCTAGTTTTTATTTTCAGTCCATATAAATATTAAATATGCACCAAAATTTGAATAAAATCTCTTTTTATTGTTTGTTTCAATCATTCTTGGCCACTTTTTCCTCTTTTATTATTTTGATATGTTTGTTTGTTTTGTTTGTAGTACTTTAGATCAAACCCGGAAAATACGAGGGAAGTACTAATGCTAAGCCACATTCTGAACTTTTGTAACTTAAGCTTGTAGGAGGATCTAAGGTGGGGGGAGTAAAAAGAAGAGGAAGAGGAAGGAGAGGAAGAGGAGAAGGAAGAGGAGGAGCTAGGAGAGATATAAAATGAGAGTAGGGGACATGGAGGCTGATGATCGCTTGTCTGTAGCAGTCAAATGTAGTTGGTATATCTAGGTTGGGTATTGAGTTACACCTCTGATTGTATGGGCATCTTGTTACTGATCATTACCAAATATATAAAGCCTTTGATTAATCTTTAAGCATTAGAGTCTCATTTTCCTACTGGGCCCATGTAGATGGCAGGATGGTCTGGGCAATGCCCAGCCTTGCAGAGACAACGTGGAAGATTGGCAGAGCCATCTCCCATGCTGGCATCTTGTGGGTGGCAGGGTTGTTGTTGTTCCTGGCAGGCCATTTCTAGCTGCAGCACACATGTGGCCTCTGGCCATGAAACATGGTGGCTGAGCTAGGCAGAGAAGCCACAGCATTGATAGTCAGCCTGACTGGAGGCCGTTTTTAAATCACAAATACTACAACAAAGTGGCACCTAAAGTGGTGCCCATTAATCTTAAAAAAAAAAAAACAACAACAAAACTTCCTGTTTTAAAAAAAAAAACTCTTTCTCTCAAAATACAATTAGAGCATAACTATACCAATTTGTATCAGTAAGGTACAAATAGACTTAATACCCAGTCCATCATTTTGCTGACTAAACAGAACCTCTGTTATCTCTCCTAACTAAAAGACTTCGTTCTGAACCTAGCTTTTCCTTGGCTTTTCAGAACGAATGTCAGCTGAAACCATCCTCTCAAATATGTTCTCTCAAAGTAAATAGCCTGGGTTGGCTATGAGACTGTAAGTCTTCAACCCTGTCAGAAATCCAGAATGACTGAATTAACTGAAATTATGGGAAGCACAAAGCATAGCTTCTAAAACTTAGCCAATTTATAGAGACCACTGAACACCTGGACAGTCCCTAAACCTCAAAACATTGGAGCATCTGATCTTCAGCCTTCTGGCCCAGGATCATCTGACAGACCTAGTGATGCAGAATTATTAAGGGATGATTACTTTGTATTGGCAGATATAATCAGTCAACTATTCTGCAAGTGTGTCCTTTTCTGGACAGTAATTTGTCTGTAGATGAAAAGAGGCGCCGGGCGGTGGTGGCGCACGCCTTTAATCCCAGCACTTGGGAGGCAGAGGCAGGCGGATTTCTGAGTTCGAGGCCAGCCTGGTCTACAGAGTGAGTTCCAGGACAGCCAGGGCTATACAGAGAAACCCTGTCTCGAAAAACAAAAACAAACAAAAAAAAAAAAACAACAAAAAACCCAAAACAAAACAAAAAAAAAAAAAAGAAAGAAAGAAAGAAAGAAAGAAAGAAAGAAAGAAAGAAAGAAAAGAGGCAAGTCTTGCCTAGTGGCTGTCTCATCACAACTGGAGTAACTCCAAAGATGCTCAGTTTCTTCTTAGAATCCAAGACAGGGAAGCTATCAGGAGTAGACAGGACTATAATCAAAATAAACATTAATACAGAAATGTTTGTAATGTCAATTCTGTGGACTTCTGACATTTTGAAAATGAACTATCCACGTTAGGCAATCTGGACTGTTGTATGGTAACTCCTCTCAGCTATTTCTAATTAAAATATAGAAAGCACCCTAACAATAAGCTCAGAGCCATGAATTTGCTATAGGCCTTTAACTCACAAGCTAACCATCTCAAATAAGTTTTAAAAAAAGTTAAAGAAGGACTGGGTCTAAGCCTTGTATTCCTAAATGTGTTATATATGCACAATGCCTATGAGAGTAACAATATTAATCTCACTTTTATATCAATAAGAAACTTGTACCAATGAAAACCTTAAGTTTGAAATCAAAGTAAATTTTGTACCATTTAAGAAATTATAACTTCAGCTTAATAACAATTATACAGATTTCTACTAATAGGTTATGGTTATGCAATAAATCCTAGCTATTCCTCCCTGTTCCAACAAAACCACTACTTTTCCCTAGAAAGACAGCCCAATATTAACCACCTCAGTCCCCAAACCCAGGGAATAGGGGTGCCAACTCTTAATTAACTTCTTCAAGCTGAATTTGGGTGTTGAGATATTAGAAGAGGGGCAGGGGAAGGGTAAATTGATAAGCCTCTGATGTCTGTGTCTTAACTGCATCCAGCTGAAATTCCAGGACATCAGAGATTCAAGCAGGTCTGCTCAGCTTGCTTGATGAATAGATACACCAAGGCTGTGTATTCTGCAATATACAATTCTCAAAACAAATTTTAGTATCAAGATAATTTTTGTTTGAATTCCAGAATCTAGTCTTCTGGCGGTCTGCCTCTGTCATGTCTAATCCATATAATCCTGGAAGGCAGAAATATCTTAATTGTCTCTTCTGAAAACACACAGACAGAATCTTTTTCCCTAAACAGAATATCTTTGAACCAGTAACCAGAAAAACCTTTATCTTGACCTCTTTCTCAGAGGAAAAATATAACTGCAAAACTGAAAATCACACCCCAGAATTCCCACGGGGCCCACATTAGACAAAGCCTGAGTCTTCTGTGAGGCAATATTACTTTTATATCATTTAAACACACCTGATTTAAACTATCTTTCTGTTCAGCTCTCTGCCTAGAATGGTTTATTTTATACACTGTACTCTCTACTCTAGAGTCAGTGACAATTTTCCCTATCTTAACTAAAGTACTGTATGTACCTATTCTTAGGCTTTCCCTAATTTGCCAAGCAGGAAATGAACCCAGAATTCCTGTGGGGCCCACCTTAAACAAAACCCGAGACTCCTGTGAGGCAATATAACTTTGTATCATCTATCTTTATATCACTATCTATCATTGTTCCAAACTGCAGGCAAGATTTCCCACGTCAATTGGACAAAACTGTTTCTAAATCTATCTTAAAAACAAATAATCTCAACTTTAATTCACAGACACTTTACTCTCTACTCTAGAGTCAGCTACTTTCTTCTTTTCCTAACAAAAAGCAACCTGTGTTTCCCAACAACAGGGAGTTCAGCTGCAGTTTTTTGTTCAGGTTCCCGTGCTAGGAGTCACGTGACTCCTATCAGTGCCAATCACTCACTCACTTTCTTTTAAAAAAATACAACTTTTACTCTCAGGTGAATAGACTTAAATTTCTAGTGAATTTGTGCTGAACTTGGTGTGCCGCTTTGTTGCAGAAAATATTTAAAACAGCCGCTGGCGAAGCCGACTATCTAAGCTGCAGTGGCTCTGTCTAGCTCAGCCACCATCTTCTGTGGCCAAAGGCCACATGCGTGCTGCAGCTAGAAATGACCAGCCAGAAACACCAGCAGTGCCACCATGGGAAATGGCTCTGCCAATCTTCCATTCTGTCTCCTCAAGGTTGGGCATTGCCCAGACCGTCCTGCCATCCATGCGGGCCCAGTAGGAAAATGAGACTCTAATGCTTAAAGATTGATCAAAGGCTGTATTTGTTTGGTAATGCTCAATAACAATATGCCCATACAAAGAGAGTTGTTTCCCAATTAGCTAACTCTAAATAAAAGTTGTTACTCATGACTGCTCTCCATACCTGCGTGGCTCTCCATCGCTCCTACCTCTCTGCTCTCCCTAGCTCCTCTTCTTCCTTTTCCTCTCCTTACTCCTTCTCTTCCTCTTCTTCCCCCCCCCCACCTTAGCTACTCCTACATAAGCTAGCCTAGAACTCACTATTACAAGCATTTTCTATTACCCTGAGCTGTTTTGTGGTTGATGTTATCAGATTTATGCATCTGAAGTTGGTAAACTTGGGCTTTTAGGTGACTGCAATATCTGTTGTCCTCACCATCTTCTGGGTAGAAGGAACCTGTCTGTCCTGATTATCCAACCTAGACAGAGTGAAACACAGCTATCTCTATGTGAAGACTGCTAATTTGTGGCCTCTGCATGGCTCTGTAGACCTAGAATGGGAGATAATTTTGGAATGAGGACATATAAGGACATATTAAGTCAAAGAGTTACTAAGGTATTACAGTGGAAGTATCTGTAAAGAAGCAAGAAATACACATCTGAAGTTCAAAATGAAACCTGGCAGCAGATGAGCTCACTTAGGGAGTGTGAGAGAATGAAGAGAATAAGTGAGCAGGAGTTATATGAGGTAAGGTCTACTCATCACTCCCTGAATCCTCTCCCACTCAGGCTGAAGACATTTTCTCCCATTGCATTTTCTTTGCTGTCTGTGAACCTTCTTTGTAACCTTCTGTCCT
Organism: Arvicanthis niloticus; assembly: GCF_011762505.2. Lineage (NCBI taxonomy): Eukaryota > Metazoa > Chordata > Mammalia > Rodentia > Muridae > Arvicanthis > Arvicanthis niloticus. The sequence goes on from NC_047663.1 coordinate 50,159,444, forward strand.
TGGAAGGTGTTGGGTTCTATGTGAGCCAACATGGCCACAGTGCTTAAGACCAAGTTCAACATCTCACCACAGAGTCATTCTTAACTACATCATCTAAGCACATTCCAACAGTTTCTGTTTCTTACTTTTTTTATGGCTACTGGGACTCAGGAATTCATTGCCAAGGGAAAGAAAGTATGTTCACATCCAAGGAAAGAAGGATGTATAAATTATCAAGATCCTTCTTTGTCCCAAGATCTGTACTTGGCACTGTAGATTAACAAGAAAATATGCTAATTAGTTGTCCATGCTCCTGAGGAACACCCAGACTAAGGCAGAAACAGACATACACATGATTTAGCACACAGCATACTGTGCTAAAATTCATAGATAAGTTACCACACAGTGAAAGAGACAAGTTGATGGTAGCAAGTGGTCAAGCTGGTCCACTTTGGAGCTAGCACATTGTAGATTGATGCTTAGTAAGACAGAGTCTGCTGTGTGAAAGCTGCGTACCTCAGATCATGCACACACAGAGATCATTTCTTTCCTGTCCTTCTCAATCTTTCTCAGGTTCAGATGGACTCTATCACAAATGCTATAGGCAGTTTTTCTTCTCCACTCTTGATGTGGAAGCCAGGTAGAGTTAGACCTAAATGGAACTCAATGAGCTGTTTAGTAGTATGCAATAATTTTATGATAGTATCCTGATACACCCTGACTGCCATCTGAAGACCTTTTAATGAGTCCAGCCTGGTTTTTCCCCTAAAATACAGAAGGATGGGCAGAGGGTAAAAGACATTGAGTCTAGGATGGCACTTTGTGTTTGTAATCATCAAATATTCACTGAGCACTTTTTACCATGCATGTGACAGATGCTAGATTCACTATGATAGGTGAAATGGATTCTGTTCACAGGGAGTGTGAGAGAGACTGATATTAATCAGGGAACTATACTAGCTAATTGGGAGCTATAAGGGCTCCATTGGATCAAACTTCCTGAGACAGTATGGGGAAAGGAGGATAAATAATATGGAGAAGGTAAATTGAAGCAGGAAGGAAGAGAGCTCTTGGCCTGGGAATAGCATGTCTTAACTTCCCCATAACTACTACTCAGCTCTCTGTTTCTTTTTTTAATTTATTTTTTATTGGATATTTTATTTACAATTCAGATGCCATCCACACAGATGTCTGTTTCTATGGACTTCACTTGCACTAAAATTTCAAGTGCAACTTGAAATTTCAAGTGCCATACTAAATGCCTGGCTTTATTTGTTTTAGGATAACTCTTAAAATACAAGATTGGTTGTTCTTAAGATCTTGAGGCTGGGGGCTCCCATAGCACCGAGAACAGCAGAACATAGGGCTCCTGCCTGTGTACCATTGGTCTAGAAGCTCAGCTCTGAGAAACATGAAATTACTCACCTAAATAAGACAAGCAGACCCAAGACAGTGTATTACTGCCAGTACATCATGCCAGGGGCAGGTGTGGCTCAGACTACAAAATAGAACCAAGGAAAAACCTTTAGATCCTAAAAACCTGTAACATTCTCCTTCACCTTCAGATATGAAACTAGAAGCTAACTGATTTATCTCATGGCCTGACAGTGACTTCAATTCTGAAACCATCAGGGCATCATACACCCACTGACTCTGGCTATTTGCCTGGACCAATGTGGTTAACAGTTAAACCCAGCTATACTCATTGGACATTGAGCAAATTATACATGGAAGATTGATGTGATAGGTAAGAGTATTCATGAGAATCTCAACAGAACTGGATAAAAGGCTGGACTAAATCCTGGGAAACATCTTATCTGCAAGAAGAAAATTTAACCTCTGAGGTTACTACAAGTAAAGTAAGCCTTTATCTTCCTTTAATGAACATTTCTCTTACCAAAAAGAAGGCCTGACCCCTTCTACTCAGAACAGTGAACTATCAAAAAACAAAAGTGTGCTTCTCCCATGCAGTCTTGTTGACTATGTGCTAACATCCAGCTGCTGCCAGGACCTGATTACAGCCATTAATCATGGCAAATCCCAGAACCATGGAGCTAGACCTGCAACTGAATGACCTGGGTGATCATTGTGTGGGGCTGCTGTGGGAAGGGCTGGAGAATTATACCTGTCAATTTAGACTCCTAAGGTAAAGTTCATAACATGTACAGAGGTGGACACCATTAAATATTTACTAGTGAGACTACAGGTTCTAAGGACTCCTCAGGTTTAATTCCCTTGAGCAGCACTTTACTCATTTATACATGCACTCATGACAGACCTCTATGTGGCAAGACTGGTCCAGATGCTATGGTGTGATTGCTATACATGGCTGACAATGATTACATCTGGAATTAACAAAAACCCCAAAATAGGTAGCCCACATGTGAGGAATTTTTGCTTAATTTGAAGTGGGAAAATCTACTTCTAATCTGGATCTCTGATATGGGAAGACCTCTGATATGGGACACATCTGCTGGAAGCCATATAAAGACATGGAAGAAGAAAGCTTTGCTCTTTGCCTGCCATTGTTGACAGAAAGACTAAATAGAAGAATTTAGAGTTGCCTCTGCTGGGAAAATATTGAATAAACAATAGTATCACATTCCTAGAAGAATTGCAAAAATTAGTGCTATCATCAAGGACCTGAAAGACTTGGGTGGTGATTCCCACATCTTCCTTTAACTCTCCATTGTAGCCAGTGTGAAAGACAGATGGATCATGGAGAATGCCAAGTGACTGTCAAAACCTCAATCAGGTGGTCACTCCAATAGCAGCAACCATATCAGGTGTGGTGTCCTTACTTGAGCAGATTGATACATCTTGGTATATGATTTGTAGCTATTGAGCTATCAAATGCCCTTTTGTTGGTACCTGTTCATAAGGACCACAATAAGCAAGCAATATACCTCTACAGTTTTACCTCAAGGATATATTAACTATCTGGGCCTGTATCATAAATTAGAAGAGATCTTGATAATCTATCTCTTCCATAAAATATCACATTGTTTCACTTATTAACAGTATTATGCTGATTGGTCCAAGTGAGCAGGGGTAGCAACTACTTTAGACTCATTGGTAAAAAATGCACATCAGATGATTGACAGTACATCTAACCAAAATTCAAGGGCCTTCTACTTCAGTGAAATTCTTAGAAGTCCAGTAGTATGAGGTGTGCAGAGATACACCTTCTAAGGTGAAGAATAAGTCATTGTACCTAGTCCCTCCCATAGCTGTGAAAGAAGCACCAAATTTAATGGATAACCCTGATAGACACTAATGAACGGAAATCTTCACAGTGGGCAGAATTTCAGGCACTATACATTGTTGACATTTTGTTTGGGAGGATAATGGTCAGATGTGTGATTATTCACTGATTAGTGCACTGTAGCCAATGAATTGGGTGGATGGTCAGGGATTTGGAAAGAACATAATTGGAAAATTGGTGGAAAAGATTATATATGGAAGAAATGTGTGGATAGTTCTCCCCAATAGACAATGGTTGTGAAGATACTAGTGTTTCATGTAAATGCTCATCAAAAGGTGACTTTGGCTGAAGATGAGTTCAAAATCAAGTAGATAGGATGAGCCATTCCACGGACAGTCATCCTCTTTCCTATCATTTCTGTCATTCATCAATGGGCCTATGAACAAAGTGACCATAATAGCAGTGATGGGATTATACATGGGCTTGACAACATGGTCTTTCATTCACCAAGGCTGACCTGGCTATAGCTTCTACTAAGTGTCTGTCAGCATCAGAGACCAATCCTGAAGCCAAGATATGGCACCTTTCTCCAGATGATCACTCAACAACTTGGTGGCAGATTGGCTACATTGAACTACTTCCTTCACAGAAAGCACAATACTTTGTTCTTATTGGACTAGATACTTATTCTGATTTTGAGTTTGAATTTTCTGCACATAATGTTTCTGCCAAAACCGCCATCTATGGACTTAAAGAATACCTTATTCACTATCATGGTAGTTTACATAGTATTGCTTGTAACCAAGTATATCACTTCACAGCAAGTGAAATGTGGCAATGGGCCAACAATCATGGAATACACTGGTATTACTATATTCCCCCAACATCCTGAAGCAGCAGAAAATCCTGAGAAAAGCATAAAATATCATTTTTATTTTTAGTAACAAAGTTACAGCAGCAATTAGATGGCAGCAGCCTAGAGGAATGGGACAGGGTTCTCCAGAAGGTGGTATATCCTTTGAATCAGCATTTGATGTATGGCACATTTTCTCCCATAGCTAGGGTCCACAGGTTCAGGAATCAAGGAGTGGAAAGTGTAAAGTTCCACTCACTATCAACTCTAGTGAACCACTAGGAAAATTTTGCTTCCTATTCCTATGGCCTCAAGTTCTGCTGGCTTAGAAGTGCTGGTTTCAGAGAGAAGAGCATTCCTACCAGAAGCCACAACAAACAATTCATTCAACAGGAAGCTCACACTTCCCTGTAGCCACTTGGGCTTCTGATGTCCCTAAAACAATAGGCTAAGAAAAAATAACAGTTTTAAAAGGGATGATTGATCCAGATTACCATGGAGAAATTGAATTGCTTCTCCACAGTGGAAGTAAGAAAGATTATGTCTGGTGTGCAAAAAATCATCTAGGGTACCTCTTGGTGCTAATCACATCCCATGATTAAAGTTTAGGAAACTACAATAATCTAATCCAGGCAAGATGACAAAAGGCACAAACCAATCAAAAATGAAAGTCTGGGTTACTCCTCCAGGAAAAGAGTCAAGACCTGCTGAGGTGCTTTTTGAGGGTGGAGAAAATGCAGGATGGATGCTAGAAGAAGATAATAATAAAGGCCAGGTAAAGTCACATGATCTTTGCAGAAAAGAGGATTATAACTGGTCTGAGTGCTTCTGTTTAACATATTTTGTTAAAAATGTATTTGTAGAGATATTTGTGTTTGTCTCCCTTAATTTTTATCATATTATGTAACATCAGCTAAGATCAGTATCAATGGTTATCGTATTTAAGTTTGAGATACTAAAAAGAATGTTTTCAAGGGACATTGCTGCCTATTCTAAGTTCATTATGTGTTAAACAGCTGTATGGGAGATATACAGTATGAGGAATACAGTTGTCTGACTGGTTAAATATGTAATGTATTTGCAATTAATTTTACATGGGATACTTATATCAAGTTTAGATGTAGTTATGACCTGATTGTTTTCCTTTGGAAATGAATCATGACATAAAGAAAATATGATTGAGTGTCAAGTTTGCAAGGGATGGACTTGTGATGGCTATTCTTGTTTTTTAACTTGACTATACATATAGAATTAACTATAATCCAAAAATGGCTGGGCACACCTATGAGAGGTTTTAGTTTAATTTGAAATAGGAAGCTCCACTTTTTATACACATCTTTGAGGTGGGAAGACACATCTTTAATCCAGATCTTTTGTGGTAGGAAGACACACCTCTAACCTGAGCCACACCTTCTGCTGGAAGTGTATATAAGGATGTGAAAAAAAGAAGCTTCACTCTGTGCCTGTTTGCTCTTGCTTTACAAGCAAGTCCATTTCTTTATTGGCATTAAGGCTTACTTCTTTGGGATTTTGGCATATTCTGAAGACCAGCTGAGACATCCAGCTGTGTGGAATAAACAACTCAAAGATTCTGGGACCTTCTGTTCGTAGACAACCACTGTTGAATTAGCTGAACCACTGACTGTAAGTTATTCTAAATCCCTTTTATATGTAGATTAATTCTGTAAATTCTGTTACTTTACAGAATCCTGAATAAATACATAGGGATATAATAATAATTAAAAACATATGAGCTTTATTCTCTTGAAGTGTATATTTTAGTGGGAAAGAAACAGACATAGATTATCTGTCAGCATCCAACTATGGACTAATAAGTTCTGCTGAATAGCTTGGGGCAAACAGTATCTTGAGAATAATGTTAGGTGTGCTCAACTTGACACAAACTCAAGTGAGTACCTGCCTCCCTCAGATTGGCTTATGGCCACCTGTGTGGGCATTTTCTGAATTAGTGTTTGAGACAGGAGGACCCAGCCCACTGTTGGACCCACCATCGCTGAGCAGGCAATCCTGGGTTGTATAAGAAAACAAGCTGAGCAAGTTAATAGGAGAAAGCCAGTCTGCAGCACTCCTCTGTGGTTTCAGTGTTGGTTCCCAAATCCAGGTTCCCATCCTGGCTTTCATGAATGATAAAATGTAACTTATAAGCCAAATAAACACACACCCCCAAGTTGCTTTTGGATAGTGTTTTTTAATGGTTATTTTATTTATTTACATTTCAAATGTTAACCCCCTTCCTGGTTTTCCCTCCAAAAACCCCCTAACCCACCCCTCCCTCATGCTTCTATGAGGGTGCTGCCCTCTCCTGCCTCACCATCCTAGCATTCCCCTTCACAGGACCAAGCCTTGCCTCCCATTGATGTCAGATAAGGCCATTCTCTTTGGTTGGTGGTTTACTCCCTGGGAGTTAGGGGGCGGGGGGCGCTGGTTGTTTGATATTGTTGCTCTTCCTATGAGGTTGCAAACCCCTTCAGCTCCTTCAGTCCTTTCCCTAACTCCTTCATTGGGGTCCCCATACTCAGTCCGATGGTTGGCTGCAAGCATCCACATCTGTACTGGTAAGGTTCTGGTAGAGTCTCTCAGGAGACAGTTATATCAGGCTCCTGTCAGCAAGTACTTCTTAACATCAGCAATAGTGACTGGGTTTAGTGGCTGCATATGGGATGGATCCTCAGGTGGGACAGTCTCTAGATGGCCTTTCCTTCAGTCTCTGCTCCACGTTTTGTCCCTGTATTTCCTTTAGACAGGAGCAATTCTTAGTTAGAATTTTGAGAAGGGTGAGTGACCCCATCCCTCAACCAGGGGCTGTGCCTAACCTCTGGATATGATCTCTACAGGTTCTCTCTCTTCTTTGTTGGATATTTCAGCTAATGTTACCCACTATTGGGTCCTGGAAGCCTCTTGCTTTCCTGGTGTCTGAGACTTTTTGTTGGCTAACCCCAGTTCCTCATTCCCCATTGCTACACACTTCTGTTCAATTTCCTGACCCTCTGTACATCTTGAATAGCGTTTTATCACAGCAACAGAAACTAAACTAGGACAGTGGGAAAGGAGGGATTGTATTGGAAAGCTCGGAAAGGCTTCTGTGAGGCCTGAAGGAGAAACAGAATGATGGGCCAAGCTGAGGACAATAGCCCGGGCAAAGGCAGATTTGGGAAAGCTCTGGAATAGAAAAGGCTTGGGTCTGTGAAGAATCAAAGGTCTTTACTACAGGAGTCTTAGGTGGTCTTGTGTACCCGAAATGGTGTGCTTCCTCTTGCCCTAGATTTTCTTGCAAGCTAGAAAAGACTCCAAACTATAGCCATGGAGATCCATGTCCTTCTGGGTACCTCCCTCCCCTGTCCTTCCACCTTCCCAGCACAAGGTCATAAATAGTTTCTAGAGGAACATTTTCCAGCGGTTGCTGGCTAGTGCCAGCCATGTTCACAGAAAACTATAATCTCTAAACTCCTGTGCCTGTGACCTCTAGTTCTTCTAGTTAAAATCCAGGAAGCCTATGTCCTAGTGCTTGCCTCTTCCAGGTCTCCATCTTCAACTCTCAAATCTAGAGTAGCAGTTTGGCAGGATTTGCCAATGAAAAGCCTTCTTTGGGCATCTATGGTAGCTGAATCTGGCCCTGGCAGATGGAACCTTAACTCCCCAACTAGCTTTCAGCAGAAAAAAAGGTTCACCTCAAATGAAGAGTTTTGATGGTGGTCAAACGTCAGACAATGTAGGCTACTCTTGATGATATTTTCCCATTGCCCTTTCTTCTTATTCTCCACCCACCTAAGTGAAACCTGCTGATATACATATGTTGAAATCTAGAGGCCATGGAGATGCTGTCAAAAGATGAAGTCTTTTCATATCATATGGGAAGCAGTCATAGAGATAGAACTGTTATGGATGGGATTCTTGCTTTCATGAATGATATCCAAGGGACTCTTTCTGCTTTTCGAGGACACAAGATGGGTTAATAACAAGGAAAAGGTCTTTTCCAAATATATCTGAAACCATAGGCTTCCAAAATTGTAAGAAATAAATCTGTTACTCAAAACTAAGAAGTGAACTGCCCAGTATGTATTATTTTGTTCTAGCTTCAGCAGAGGACTAAGACATACAGCATAGGGAAGGGGGGATGTGCCTGGATAAGATGCCCATGGAGTGATGTCAGAAAAATCTGTCAGATATTCTAGGCCAGTAGGCCAAAGAGATGGATGTTCCAATGCTGCTGAGGAATTATGGGTAACTGTCAGACAGCCAACAGTCTCTGCCTTTCTATAAATTTAGACCCTGCTTGTTTTGTACTTGCTGTTTATTCAAGTAATATTTTTTCAGGTCTCTGATGGGATTGAAGACTACATAGTTATAATCTCACAGTTAAGCTTAATTTGTTTAGGGTTTAAGAAGATATACTAAGGTCTAAAAAGATGGTCTTAAGTTGGTAAATGCAAGTTATGCTAGAAAGTGACTTAGGTACAGAACTTTGGACTCTCCAAGATAGGCTAGATAGTAGAGTGCTTTCTCAAAGATTGTCAAATACAAAGGGAATAAATACTGTGAATATAATTCTTACCAGATAGTATATAGTTTATTGATGTTAGAGAAAGAGTTTTATTTTAGGCAGAAATGGAGAACTGTTGCAGGATATTTGATCATACTGTGAAACCCAAGATTATGTTAATTAATGAGAAATCTTGTTATGGAGTGGCTCAGCCCTAATCCACAACATATTTCTTTAATCCAAGAGCTAAATAAAGTCATCCCTAGGTCAAGAGGCAGAGTAAGCAACCAAGCTGACAGGGAGTGAACATATGTAAGCAGGAAAGTGTCTTTGATTTGAAGGGTATTTAAGACAGTGTGGAGAGAGAGAGAGTTTTTTTTTCTTCTGGATGTTAGGGGAGTAGGAAGTTCAGCTGGGTGCTTTCTCTGCTTCTCTGAACTAGCAGGCTTTAACCACAGTTTCTGGATCCTGAGTCTTCACTTGGTAAAATTAAACATTTGAGATTTTGTTTTAAAAACAGCACTAGAATATTTCCTACCTTCAAGTATCTTTCACTTCTCCTTTTATTTTGTTTTTATACATTTGGTTTCACCAGCTCATATTTAGATTATAATCAGGCTAAAATTCCCCTCTTTATCAAATCAAATCAGCTGCTGTTGCCAAATTGTTCTATACTGGTTAAGCTAGAGCTGAGAAGCTGACTCTGGAATATGGGACTTGGTACTCCAATCTCAGATTTCAACATGTTTTTTTTCTTGTATGTCCTTAACCCTTTGCCTGTGTCAGATTGGTGTTAAGACTCTAAGACAAAAAAAAAAAAAAAAAAAAAAAAAAAAAAAAAAAAAAATATAAAAAAAAAAAAAAATAAAGAAAAAAAAAAAAAAAAAAAAAAAAAAAGAGAAGACATCCAAAGATCCAAAGATATTGTGGTGGTTTCAGTAGGAATGGCTCCATAGACTTATGTGTTTGAATGTTTGGCTATAGGAAGTGGTACTATTTGAAGGTATGACATTGCTGAAGTTGGTGTGGAATTGGAGCAGGTGTGGCCTTGCTAAAGGAAGTGTGTCACTGTGGGGTGGGCTTTGAGTTTCCTTCATTCAATCTATGCCTACTGTGGCACACAGTTTCATTCTGATATCTTTGAATCAAGATGTAGAACTCTCAGTTTCTTCTCCAGCATCATGTTTGCTTTTATACTTCCATACAATGATGGACTAAACCTCTGAAACTGTAAGCCAGCCTCCATGAAATATTTGCCTTTATAAGAGTTGGCATGGTCATGGTGTCTCTTCAGAGCAGTAGAAACCCTGACTAAGACAGATTATATTAAATACATAAGATAAGGGTTAAAACTGAGCTGGTAACGTTTCTTAAAGAGATTTGGGAAGTTAACTCTTTCCTTTCCCCTCTTTTCTTCTTCATATCAAAAATCCACTGCTCTCTCAGGACCTATGGGCTTAGCTTCTCTGAGTTAAAAAGATGTTTATGTTACAATTTTAATGTTTTTTTAAAAATTATATATGCGTTAAAACCACAATACTAATATACTATCAAAAAAGTTAACACTTTAAAGTTGACAAATTTTATCAACATCAAAAACTCCCAAACAAACAAACAAAACAAAGTATAAGTATAGTTGCTATCATTAAAGAGCCACTAAGGTAGGCTCTGGTTGGTCTTAATGCCTAGGGTAAGAGCTCCACCTGCTACACCTGCTCTTGGAACCCTCTCATGTCTCTAGTTTAGCATCCAAAAGATCCAAGCCTGACACTACCTCCCACCCACCGCCCACACCTGCTGACATGCCCCTGTGCCTACATAGGTAGATATTCACTGCTCAGATGCAAGCTATGATATTTCAGAAGAACAGAGACCCTCTGATGGACCAGATATCATGCCAGCTCCATATCATAATATAGACCAACAAGATTAGAAGACCAAAGAGGACACAGAAACCAAGAGAAAAACAGCCATCTAATAAAGACCAACTCAGAAACTGGCACCTAGACCTAATATTCATCATAAATGAAGATACCTACACTCTAGGGTAAGAATGCAATCAACAACCAGGGCAAGATGGCACCACCAAAGCCCAACTATCTTACCACAGCAAGACTTGGATATTCCAACACAACTGAAATGCGACACGCTACCTCGCCGATAAGGAGCACGTCACACTCAAGATTCTTCTGACAGCGTCTTTTATTGTTACAGCTCTTTTAGTTAGAAGGATGCAAGATGGAGAACAAAGGAAGGACCCCAAGCCCCAGAATGTACTGACTTATATACTATCAAAGAGACATGATCTGTCCTCATTGGCTTACAGACTGGGGTCTCATTTACATATCCACTGATAGTACTATCAGCGGGGAAAATTCGAGCCTAAGCGTGCGCACAGCTGCAGACACCAAGGCCAAGAAGAACCAGGAACAGGAAGCCAGCGCCATCTTATAATGGCGAGCGTATAGCTACTTCAGCAAACGCAGCATGGCTCCTAACACTGAAATACAATAAAATGATCTTAAAACTAATTTTATTAGGATGGTAAAGATCATTAAAGAGGAAGTGAATAAATCTCTTAAAGAAATCCAGGAAAATAAAAACAATGGGAGAAAGTGAATAAATTCCTTAAAGAAAGCCAGAAAAACCAAGAAACAAACAAGTAGGTAAAGGAAATGAATAAAACAGTTTGAGACCTTAAAATTTAAATAGAAGCAATAGAGAAAAATACAAACTAACAAAACCTGGAACAAAGCAGGAACAAAAGATGCAAGCATTACCAATGGGATATAAGAAACAAACCTGTCTTAATTAGGGTTCTTTTGCTGTGAATAGACAGCATGATCACAGCAATTCTTATGAAGGAAAACATTTAATCAGGGCTGGCTTACAGTTCAGAGGTTTAGTCCATTATTGTGTGGCAGGAAGCACAGCAACATGCAGGCAGACTTGGTGCAACAGAGTAGCTGAGAGTTCTACATCTTGATCTGAAGGCAGCACAAAGAGACTGCCATACATAGCTTGCTTGAGCATCTGAGATCTCATAGCTTGACCCCAGTGACATAGTTCCTCCAACAATACCACACCTACTCCACAAGGCCACACCTCCTAATAGTATCACTCCATTTGAGCCTATGGGGCCTATTTTCCTTCAACATCCACTACAACATCTCAACTTCATGGACAGACTTTGCCTCAGGGTTTAGGGTTGGGAAGATACTACAAACAAATGAATCTAAGAAGCAAGCTGGTATACTCATTTTAATATCTTACAAAATAGACTTCAAACCAAAATTAACCAAAATACATAGGGAAGGACATTACATACTTATTAAAGAAAAAATCCACCAAGATGACATTTCAGTCTCAATATCATGCCCCAAACAAGAACACCCAACTTTGCAAAAGAAACATTACTGTATCATAAATCACATATTGTTCCTTATACACAGATAATGAGAGACTTCAATCATCATCATCATCATCATCATCAAACATGGGAACAAAGACCCACAGCCAGACGTTATGCAGAGAGGAACACATAACTCTAAACAGAATGTCTCCATCAAAACCTTCTTCTCAGAGCTCAAGGAATCCTAGGGAAAAAGAGGCAGAGAGAGTAAGAACCAGAGGGGATGAAAGACACCAGGAGAACAAGGCCCTCTGAATCAACTAAGTAAGGTACATATAAACTCACAAAGACTGAAGCAGCAATCACAAGGTCTACCTTGGTTTGCACCAGGTACTTAGCATATGTAGCATTTATTTTAATGGGACTTTTGAGTGTGAGAAAAGGTGGGTCTTTGATTCTTGTGTCTGCTCTTGGGATACTTATCCTCTTGTTGGGTTGCCATGGCCAAATATGATCGTTTTTTGCTTTATATTATTATATTTTTTGCCTTGTTTGGTGTTATCTCTTAGAAACCCATTTTTTTATCTTTCCTTTTTATAAATAAATTATACATTCATTGTTATTGGATATTTTATTTATTTATGTTTCAAATGTTATCCCCTTTCCTGGTTTCTCCTCCTAAAGCCCCTATCCCATCCTCCCTCCCCCTGCTTCTACTAGGGTGTTTATCTACCCTTCCATGCCCACCTACCTCCCCACCCTGGCATTCCCCTATACTGGGGCATTGAGCCTTCCCAGGACCAAGGGTCTCTCCTCCTTTTGATGTCTGACAAGGCTGTCCTCTGCTACATATGCAGCTGGAGCCATGGGTCCCTCCATGTGTATTCTTTGGTTGGTGGTTTATTTCCTGAGAGCTCCGGGGTGTCTGTTTGGTTGATATTATTGTTCTTCCTATGGGATTCAAACACCTTCAACTCCTTTAGTCCTTTCTCTAACTCCTCCACTGGGGGCCTCATGCTCAGTCCAATGGTTGGGTGTGAGCATTTGCCTCTGTATTTGTAAGGATCCAGCAGAGCCACTAAGGAGACAGCTATATCAGGTTCATGTCAGCAAACACTTCTTGGCATCTGCAATATGGTCTGGATTTGGTGTTTGTATATGAGATGGATCATCAGGTCAGGCACTCTCTAGATGGCCTTTCCTTCAGTCTCCACTACACTCTTTGTCTCTGTATTTCCTCCCTTGATTATTTTGTTCCACCTAAGAAAGACTGAAGCATCCTCACTTTGGTCTTCTTTCTCCTTAAGCTTCATGTGGTCTATGAATTGCATCTTAGGTATTCCTGGCTTTTGGGCTAATATCCAGTTATCAGTGAGTGCATACTATGTGTGTTCTTTTGTGACTGGGTTACCTCACTCAGGATGATATTTTCTAATTCCATCAATTTGCCTAAGGATTTCATGAAATCATTGTTTTAATAGCTTAGTAGTATTCCATTGTGCAAATGTATCACACATTTTCTGTATCCATTCCTCTGTTGAAGGACAACTGAGTTCTTTCCAGCTTCTGGTTATTATAAATAAAGCTCTTATGAACATAGTGGAGCATGTGTCCTTGTTATATGTTGGGGCATCTTTTAGGTATATGCCCAGGAGTGGTATAGCTGGGTCCTCAGGTAGTGCTATGTCCAGTTTTCTGAGAAAATTCAAGATCGGTTTCCAGAGTAGTTTTACCAGTTTGCAATCCAACCAACAATGGAGGAGTGTTCCTCTTTCTCCACATCCTTGCCAGCATCTGCTGTCACCCGATTTTTAATTTTAGCCATTCTGACTGGTGTGAGGTAGAATCTCAGGGTCATTTTGACTTGCATTTCCATGATGACTAAGGATGATGATGTCTTGTTATTCCTCCATTGAGAATTCTCTGTTTAGCTCTTTACCCCATTTTAAATAGGGTTATTTGATTCTTTGGAGTCTAACTTCTTGAGGTTTTGTATATATTGGATATAAGCCCTTGATCCCATTATAGAGATGGTAAAGATGTTTTCCCAATGTGTTTGTTGCTGTTTTGTCCTATTGACAGTGTCCTTTGCCTTACAGAAGGTTTGCAATTTTATGAGGTACCATTGGTCAATTTTTGATCTTAGAGCATAAGACATTGGTGTTCTCTTTGGGAAATTTCCTCCTATGCCCATGTGTTCAAGGCTCTTCCCCACCTTCTTTCTATTAATTTCATTGTATCTGGTTTTATGTGGAGGTCTTTGATTCAAGTGGACTTGAGCTTTCTTCAAGGAGACAAGAATGGATCAATTTGCATTCTTCTACATGCTGACCTCCAGTTGAACCAGCACCATTTGTTGAAAATGCTGTCTTTTTTTCCCACTGGATAGTTTTAACTCCTTTGTCAAAGATCAAGTGCCCATATGGGTCTTGGTTCATTTCTGGGTCATTAATTGTATTCCATTGATCTACCTGCCAGTCTCTGTATCAATACCATGCAGTTTTTATCACTATTGCTCTGTAGTACTGCTTGAGGTCAGGAATGGTGATTCCCCCAGAAGTTCTTTTACTGTTGATAATAGTTGTTGCTATTTTTTTGTTATTCCAAATGATTTTGCAAACTGCTCTTTCTAACTCTATGAAGAATTGAGTTGAAATTTTGATGGGGATTGCATTGAATCTCTAGATTGCTTTTGGCAAGATGGGTATTTTTACTATATTAATCCTGCCAATCCATGAGCATGGAAGATCTTTCCATCTTCTGAGATCTTCTTCAATTTCTTTCCTCAGAGGCTTGAAGTTCTTATCGTATAGATCTTTCACTTGTTTGTTTAGAGTCACATCAAGGTATTTCATATTATTCGTGACTATTGTGAAGGATGTCATTTCCCTAATTTCTTTGTCAGCCTGTATATCTTTTGAGTAGAGGAAGGCTACTGATTTGTTTGAGTTTATTTTATATCCAGCCACTTTGCTGAAGTTGTTTATCAGGTTTAGTTCTCCAGTGAAATTTTTGGGGTCCCTTAAGTATACTATCATATCATCTATGAATAGTGATATTTTTATTTCTCCCTTTTTAATTTGCATCCCTTTGACTCTTTTGTTGTCTAATTGCTCTGGCTAAGATTTTGAGTCCTATATTGAATAGGTAGGTAGAAAGTGGGCATCCTTGTCTAGTTTCTGATTTTAGTGGGATTGCTTCAATTTTCTTTCCATTTAGTTTGATGTTGACTACTGGTTTCCTCTATACTCTTTTTTACTATATTTATGTATGGACCTTGAATTCTTGATCTTTCCAAGACTTTTATAATGAAGGGGTGTTGAATTTTGTCAAAAAATTTCTTAGCATCTAATGAAATGATCATGTGGTTTTTTTCTTTGAGTTTGTTAATATAGTGAATTACTTTGATAGATTTCCATATATTAAACCGTCCCTGCCTCCTTGGGAGGAAGCCTACTTGATCATGGTGGATGATTTTTTTTGATGTGTTCTTGGATTCAGTTTCAAGAATTTTATTGGTTATTTTTGCATCAATATTCACAAGGGAGATCAGTCTGAAATTTTCTTTCTTTGTTGGGTCTTTGTGTGATTTAGGTGTGAGCATAATTGTAGCTTCATTTAATAAATTGGTAAGTGTTCTTTCTGTTTCTATTTTGTTGAATAGTTTGAAGAGTATTGGTAATAGGTCTTCTTCAAAGGTCTGATAGAATTCTGTACTAAACCTATCTGGTCCTGGGATTTGTTTGGTTGGAAGACTTTTAATGATTGCTTCTATTTCTTTAGGGTTTATGGGACTGTTTAGATGGTTTGTCTAATCCTGATTTAACTTTGTTACCTGGTATCTGCCTAGAAAATTGTCCATTTCATCCAGATTTTCCAGTTTTGTTGAGTATAGGCTTTTGTAGTAGGATCTGATGATGTTTTAGATTTCCTTGGTTTCTGTTGTTATGTCTCCCTTTTCAGTTCTGATTTTGTTAATTTGGAATCTGTCTCTGTGCCCTCTGGTTAGTCTGGCTAAGGGTTTATCTATCTTGTTAATTTTATCAAAGAACCAGCTCCTGGTTTTGATGATTCTTTGTATAGTTCTTTTTGTTTCTACTTGGTTGATTTCAGCCTTGAGTTTGATTATTTCCTGTCATCTACTACTCTTGGGTGTATTTGCTTCTTTTTGTTCTTGATCCTTCAGGTGTGCTGTCAAGCTGCTAGTGTATGCTCTCTCCAGTTTTATTTTGGAGGCACTCAGAGCTCTGAGTTTTCCCTTTAGCACTTCTTTCATTGTGTCCCATAAGTTTTTGTATATTGTGCTTTTATTTTCATTGAATTCAAAAAAGTCTTTAATTTCTTTCTTTATTTCTTCCTTGACTAAGTTATCATTGAGTGGAGTGTTGTTCAGCTTCCATATGTATGTGGGCTTTCTGTTGTTTCTGTTGTTTTTGAAGACCAGCCTTAATTTGTGGTGATCTGGTAGGATGCATGGGATTATTTCAGTCTTCTTGTATCTGTTGATGTCTGTTTTGTGACTGATAATATGGTCAGTTTTGGAGAATGTACCATGAGGAGCTGAGAAGAGGGTATATATACATATATACTTTAGGATTAAATGTTCTATAGATATCTGTTAAATCCATTTGGTTCATAACTTCTGTTAGTTTCACTGTGTCTCTGTTTAGTTTCTGTTTATATAATCTGTCCATTGCTGAGAGTCGAGTGTTGAAATCCCCCACTATTATTGTATGAGGTGCAATGTGTGCTTTGAGCTTTTGAAAAGTTTCTTTTATGAATGTGAATGCCCTTGATTTGAAGAACAGATATTCAGAATTGAAAGTTCATCTGGTAAATTTTTCCTTTGATAAGTATAAAGTGTCCCTCCTTATCATTTTTGATAACTTTTGGTTGAAAGTTGATTTTATTCAATATTAAAATGGTTATTCCAGCTAGTTTCTTGGAACCATTTTCTTGGAAAATTTTTTTCAGCCTTTTACCCCGAAGTAGTGTCTGTCTTTGTCACTGAGGTACGTTTCCTGTATGCAGCAAATTGTTGGGTCCTGTTTATGTATCTAGTCTATGTCTTCTTATAGGGAGGTTGAGTCTATTGATGTTAAGAAATGTTAAGGAATAGTGATTGTTGCTTTCTGCTATTTTTGTTGTTAGAGATGGAATTATGTTTGTGTGACTATTTTTGGGGGGATTTGTTGAAAGTTTACTTTCTTGCTTTTCCTAGGTGTAGTTTCCCTCCTAGTGTTGAAGTTTTCCATCTATTATCATTTGTAGGGCTGGCTTTGTGGAAAGATACTGTGTAAATTTAGTTTTGTCATGGAACATCTTGGTTTCTCCATCTATGGTAATTGAGAGCTTTGCTGGGTATAGTAGCCTGGGCTGGCATTTGTGTTCTCTTAGGGTCTGTGTGACATCTGCCCAGGATCTTCTGGCTTTTAGAGTCCCTGTTGAGAATTTTGGCGCAATTTTTATAGGTCTGCCTTTATATGTTACTTAACCTTTTTTCTTTACTGCTTTTAACATTTTTTCTTTGTTTTATGCATTTGGTGTTTTGTTTATTATGTGAAGGGAGGAATTTCTTTTGTGATCTAGTTCGTTTGGAGTTCTGTAGGCTTCTTGTATGTTTATGGACATCTCTTTCTTTAGGTTAAGGAAGTTTTCTTCTATAATTTTGTTGAAGGTATTTGGTGGTCCATTAAGTTCGGAATCTTTGCTCTCTTCTGTACCTACTATTCTTAGGTTTGGTCTTGTCATTGTGTCCTGGATTTCCTGCATGTTTTAGATTAGGAGCTTTTTGCATTTTTTCATTTTCTTTGACCTTTGTGTTGATGTTTTCTATGATATCTTCTGCACCTGAGATTCTTTCTTCTATTTCTTGTATTCTGTTGGTGATGCTTGCATCTATATCTCTGATCTCTTTCATAGGTTTCTGTCTCCAGGCTTGTCTCCCTTTGTAATTTCTTTATTTTTTCTATATCCATTTTTAGATCCTGAATTTTTTTCAATTCCTTCACCTGTTTGGTTGTGTTTTCCTGTAATTCTTTAAGGGATTTTTGTGTTTCCTCATTAAGCACTTGTATATGTTTAACCTGTATTCTCCTGTATTTCTTAGGAAATTACATCCTTCTTAAAGTCATCTATAATCATCATGAGATGCAATTTTTAAATCCAAATCTTGCTTTTCCAGTGTGTTTGGGTATTCTGGACTTTTGTGGTGGGAGAACTGGGTTCTTTTTTAAACTTTTTAAAAAATTTATTGTATAATTTATTTATTTACATTTTAGATGTCATCCCTTTCCCATTTCCCCTCCCAGAACCCTCTATCCCATCTCCCTTCTCCTTTTTGCTATTATCCCATTTTAATTACATGCATGTATTAAGGTCAGATCTAGGTTGAAGGTCTAGCAATAAGTAGATGCAAATAGTCATGAAACAAGCAAGACAATAAACACAAATAGTCAAAGAACAAGCAAGTCATTAAACACAATTCCATGAACACTCCTGTGATCACTGTTTCTAAGGGCTTATCAGGATGACCAAAATATCTGAATCAACTTTCCTGTCCTAGCCTAAAGTCATTTTCATGTCTGAAGCCTACTTTTTTGTTCTTGCCTAAAATTTAGATTCCTGGCTGAAATTATTTCTTCGAGAACTGGGTTCTAATGATGCCAAATCACCTTGGTTCTGTTGCTTAGGTTCTTGTGCTTGCCTCTTACCTTCTGTTTATCTCTGGTGTTAGTTGGTCTTGCTATCTCTGACTGAAGTTTGTCTTTCCTGTGTGCCTGTGAGCCTGTGATCTTAAGTGTGTCAGCACTCCTGGTGGGATTTGGGTGTTGAGGGCTATAGGACAGCTGTAATTCTCGGGTATAGATGGAGACTGGAAGGATCCTGTCCCCAGCTGCTCTACTGTTCCTGTGCCCTGTGTACTCCTGATGGGTTCTTCTTTGGAAAGTTATTGGAGCAAAAGTGGTTATTTTACCTCTGGGCTTAGAAGTGAGAGCACTCCTGGAAGACCAGCTTTCTCCAGGCAGGATTTGTGTGTGGAGGGCTGTGAGACAGCCTAGGCTCCAGGAGAAAGCTGGTTTTTTTCTAATTCAAGACAGAAAGGGAATGAATCCAGAGGGAAGGGGAGGAAGGGGAGGAAAGGGAGAATCATGGAGAAGCAGGAGGAGTGGAAATTATAATTCTGATATATTGTATGAAAAAAGAACCTATTTTCAATAAAAATAAAATTAAAAGATGTTATAAAATAAAAATAAATTTGTTTTAAAAATAGGGATCTATACTAAAAGATAAAATTATTTTAATAAATAAAGATTTGCAAATTAACTTTAAGATAGATAGATATGTTTACAGAATAAAACACTAAAAGACTTTTAAAATTTACAAAGTCCTAACTAATTGTTTAAGATATGTAAAGTATAACACTTAGAGACAATATACATGATATTAAAGTTTGTAATGTCTAAGATTAACAATTATGAAAATGAATATATGTCAAATCAAGGTTTATTTTAAAATGTATGGTTATTACAATATTCCATAATATTATAAGTATCAGATTGAGGTAACTGATTTTCTGAGTGTTTGTTATGCTTTCTTTAACTGTACTGGGGTATTATCTACTACTCCTGTTTATCATTATAAGTCATTATGAGTGTGATCATCTCATGTGAGCTGTAATGCCGATGGCTTTGGGGTTTGAGAGGGATCAATTGTATTTTTTAAAACATCATCAATTCATTTATCACTTTAGTTTTTCCAGCCTAAACCACAGATTTTCTTGTTGAATGAATGCTTCCCAGTATGCAATGATAAACTGGAGCCCTGATTTCAGAATGAAATTTCCTCTTGGATGGTATGTTTCATGGTTCTGAAGAACTCTGTCTCTGAGTTGACAGCTTGAGATTCTGGTTAACTTGTCCTGGAGATGCCCAACTGGTCTGAGTGAAAATAACTTCTTAAGATCCCCTCACTGGCCGTGTCTCATTATAATGTCTCCACAGGAAAAGCATCAGCCAGATCATTGTTTGTTAGCTACATCCCTGAACAATGTGACCATTTATGAACAGTTATGACATGGACATCCTCTCATATTTAGAATCACTGCTTATATTAACCCTTCATATATGGTGACTTGGAATACTTTCACACAAGAGTAGGGAATACTTCAAAATTACTTGTATCAGTTATATTTTTGATAGCTATGTATATTCCTTACTTTAGCATTTTTTCCAATAGTCATTGCTATGGTACTTATAGCTTCTTCCATAGTGGCCCTTACCCAACAAGTGAAAACAGCCCATTTTTGTTAATCAGCTTGCTCATAATAGGTCTGTGTCTTTGACACTCTAAAAACATATAGATTAAAAATGAAAACCTAAGTTAAGTGCTTTAATAGGTGTGGTACTACACCTAGGTGATACTGTAAAACCTATACAACATCATTTAACTTTACTGTGCAATACTGGCTTTAGATATGTCTGTGTAACTATGGAGTATAATAAGCCTGTATTAAGGGATGAAATTTAAAAGACATTTACAAGAAATATGACATCATGAACATATTCATTTAGGTTTATTAACCCTTAAGCAATTAGTCATGGACCTGGGCCATGACTAAATTTTGGGTCAATACAAAATTCAATACATTTTGTATTGAATTCTCCTTTGGAGCTGACCAAGATTTATTATACAAGCTACAAGGATTTAACCTTTTTAACATCATTCAACATTCATTCATGTTATACTCAGAATATATTGTGGATATTTGACAGTATTAGGAGACATTTGCTGATTTAAGGGATAGCAAGATCTCTTAGACAGTCAGACATTTATTACTCATATGGTTTTAAAGGGGAAAATATATGTGAGGAGCTAGACTGACCTAAAACTTTTTCAGAGGCTCTGATGAAAAGACAAAAGGAACTTTGTTGCAGCCAGCAGCTCTACACAAGACAATGGTCAGCTGATATCTCGTCCTCAGGTCCCTCCCTGTTCAAGGCGCCATTCTGTTGCCGCCAGCAGCAACAATGTTGAACCGGGTTCACCTGTAAGAGAGGCTGAGAATAGGGAAACGGGTGGGAAGAGATGAAGCCAAGACAAAGTTCTCTGATCAAGGCTCCAAGTTTAATAATTTGCTTTCACATATAAAGGGGAAGTCCCACCCCCCAGAGTCTCTTCTCGGTTCAGCCCAGGGGCTGGGCAAGAAGATAGCAGTCTGGAAGGTGTCAAGGCTAGCTCAGCAGGCAGTCCATTCTTCTTAGCTCAGGTAGCAGGCTCCAAGGTGCCAAGGCTGGCAATGCAATGCCTCTCCTAGGTCCTACTGTTGCTTGGTCTATTGTGACAAATGACTTTTCAGGCCTGCTCAGGCCTGGGGGAAGGGCACAGAACTTTAGTTCTGTGTCTTTGTCCAGGAGTAGACTTGCCAAAACTGGTCTGACACTGGAGCCAGTGCCCCATCATCTTCTTAGAAACCTAAAAGGTTAGTTTTGGAAATGGTAGAAAATCTAAATTTAAATTTAAATTTAAATGCCATATTTAGCAGATTTCAGAAAGGTTTGAAGACCACAATCTATTATGTATATCTGAGTTATACAAGCTTTGTTCCTACTCACTTGCTTCAGACTCAAATTTGAAAACACATACAAGAAACTAGATGAAGCCTATTTCTAAAATTAGTCAATATTTTGTATGATGGAAGAAACTTTATATATACATAATAATATTATAGATTTGGGGATAATATTTATACTTTAAAAAAGTCTTAAAGAGTCAAATTAAATCCAAAACATTAAGAGATCAGTGACAATACAATAGTCCCTTATTTTTTGTTTTCTTCTGTCCCATACCAGCTGACTCTCCTGATAAGAGATCAAAATATTGGATTATCTTTTAACAAGCATGTATCGATGTAGCTCTTTGTATTCTAATGCTAATTATGTTCTCCAAAAAACTGTTTAAAGGAGAATGTCTGAATGTAGCTTCTGGGAACCTGCCCTTAGTTGGTTCTGACTTGTAATAAATTTGCAAACAACCAGTAACTGGGCAGGGCAGACAAAGGTAAGACTTTAGGATTCTCAGGTTTGTAGCAAGAGGGGGAGGAAGGAGAGAGCTGTCATGCCAGAAGAGTGTGGAGAAGAGAAGAGACACCATCCCTGAGAAGAGTATAAGACAGAGAGGAATAACTACAATGTGAAGGAGCTGGGAGAGCACAGCCAAGTTGGGCAGCCCACTGGGTCCAGAGCAGCCAATATAGAAAACAGAACTAGGAATTATCAGTGGGAGATAGTGGCAGTTAGGCAGTGGCCCAGCTATTTTGCTGCCTAAGGCACATTAAAATATACAGGCTCTCTCTCTCTCTCTCTCTCTCTCTCTCTCTCTCTCTCTCTCTCTCTGTGTGTGTGTGTGTGTGTGTATGTCTTTCATTTGGGAACAGAAAACTTTGAAGATTGTAGGAAACTCACTGATGGGATACATTAATTTAAAAAATATTTTAACACATGGGTTTAGAGAAAGAAAGAGCCATGCTCCTGCTCCAAAGCCAGCTTTAATTTTCAATTAAATTAAAACATATAAAGATCATTTGCCACTTTTGTCTGTAGACTGCAGTAATAGCAATTTTGGCCAATCGTCTTAGGACATTTTCTCTTGTGGATCCACCCTTTTCCTTAAGAGTTTTCACTAGTCCAGTGGTCTCCAGATTCCTAGATTGAAAGCTTTTATTTTAGCTAGAAAGATAAAAACAAAACCTGTCCCAATTCTAATTCTGGAGAGTTCCTTTTTTTGGTAGATTATATCTTTCCTAGGACAAATGGGGAAAAGAAAAAGTATTATCTTTCAAGTGAAATGTAAAATATTGCCCCTCTCTGGATCCCTGCAACTGGAGCAGACACCCAGCTGGTCTGCTCCCATGTGGAAACCATATCCCTAGACATCCCAGAGAGGCCACTGACCTCAGAGAGGCAGGTAAGATCAGTTAGTTGCCCACCACCATATGCCTCAGAACTACATCTGAGAGTAGGAAGCTCACAGGATCCACCAAGCACCCAAACCCCACCCCTGCAGAATACCACTCCCCCTCTGCCCCTCTCCAGATCCCTGTGGCTGGAGCAGACACCCAGCTGGTCTGCTCCCATGTGGAAAACCGTATCCGAAGACATCCCAGAGAGGAGACTGACCTCAGAGCAGCAGACACCCAGCTGGTCTGCTTCCATGTGGAAACCATATCCAGAGACATCCTAGAGAGTCCACCAACCTCATAGCAGGGGACACAATACCCTGAGACATCCTAGAGGAGCCACAAAACTCAGGGCAGTAGACTCCATATCCTGAGACATTCTAGAGGAGCCACTGCACTGATAGCAGGGGACACCATGTCCTGAGACATTCTAGAGGAGTCACTACACTCAGAGCAGCGAACACCTAGCTGGTCTGCTCCCATGAAGACACCTTATCCTGAGACATCCTAGAGGAGACACTGCACTCAGAGCAGCTGGAACTCAGGATCACAGAGACATCTGGACCCTGAGAAGTTCTGACACAAGCAAGATAACTGGAAAGACAGGCTCCAGTCAAAACCAATGAATGCAGGTAGCACTAGAGTTAACCAAATGGCAAAAGGCAAGCACAAGAACGTAAACAAGAGAAACCAAAGTTACTTGGCATGACCAGAACCCAGTTCACCCACTATAGCAAGCCCTGAACACCACATCATACCAGAAAAGCAGGATTCAGATTTAAAATCACTTCTCATGATGATGTTAGAGGACTTTAAGAAGGACATAAATAACACTCTCAAGGAATATGAGGAGAGCACAGGTAAACAGGTAGTAGCCCTTAAAGAGGAAACACAAAAATCCCTTAAAGAATTGCAAGAAAACACAACCAAACAGGTGAAGGAATTAAACAAAACCATCCAGGATCTAAAAATGGAAGTAGAACCAATAAAGAAATCTCAAAGGGTGACTACCTTGGAGATAGAAAATCTAAGAAAAAGACCAAGAGTCATAGACGCAAGCATCACCAACAGAATACAAGAAATAGAAGAGAGAATTTCAGGTGCAGAAGATACCATGGAAAACATTGACACAACTGTCAAAGAAAATGCAAAATGCAAAAAGCTTCTAACCCAAAACATCCAGGTAATCCAGGACAAAATGAGAAGGCCAAACCTAAGGATAATAGCTATAGGTGAGGGTGAAGACTTCCAACTTAAAGGGTCAGTAAATATCTTCAACAAAATTATAGAGAAAAACATCCCTAACCTAAAGAAAGAGATGTCCTTAAATATACAAGAAGCCTACAGAACCCCAAATAGACTAGACCAGAAAAGAAATAATTCCCATCACATAATAATCAAAACATCAATTATACAAAACAAACAAAAAAAATACTAAAAGCAGTAAGGGAAAAAGGTCAAGTAACATATAAAGGCAGACCTATAAGAATTACACCAGACTTCTCACCAGGGACTATAAAAGCAAGAAGATCCTGGACTGATATCATACAGACTCTAAGAGAACACAAATGCCAGCCTAGACTACTATACCCAGCAAAACTCTCAATCACTATTGATGGAGAAACCAAGATATTCCATGACAAAACCAAATTTACACAATATCTTCCCACAAATCCAGCACTTCAAAGGATAATTGATGGAAAACTCCAACACAAGGAGGAAAATTACAACTTAGAAAAAGTAAGAAAGTAGTTTTCCAACAACCCCAATAGAAGATAGTTACACAAACATAATTCCAACTCTAATGACAAAAGTGACAGAAAGCAACAATCATTTTTCCTTAATATCTCTTAATATCAATGGACTCATTACTCTAAGAAAAAGACATAGACTAGCAGACTGGATACATAAACAGGACCCAAATTTTGCTGCATACAGGAAACACACCTCTGTGACAAAGACAGACACTACCTCAGAGTAAAAGGATGGAAAACAATCTTCCAAGCAAATGGTCCCAAGAAACAAGCTGGAGTAGCAATTCTAATATCAAATAAAATTGATTTTCAACCAAAAGTAATAAAAAAGATAAGGAAGTATACTTCATATTTATCAAAGGAAAAATGTACCAAGATGAACTCTCAATTCTGAACATCTATGCCCCAAATGCAAGGGCAACCACATACAAAAAAGCAACTTTATTAAGGTCAAAGCATACATTACACCTCACACAATAATAGTGGGGGATTTCAACACCCCACTCTCAGCAATGGACAGATCATGGAAACAGAAACTAAACAGAGATACAATGAAACTAACAGAAGTTATGAACCAACTGGATTTAACATATATATATATATATATATATATATATATATATATATATATATATATGACATTTCACCCTAAAACAAAAGAATATACCTTTTTCTTAGCACCTCATGGTACCTTCTCCAAAACAGACCATATAATTGGTCACAAAACAGGCCTTAGCAGACACAAAAAGATTGAAATAACCCCCTGCACCCTATCAGACCACCATGGACTAAGGCTGGTCTTTAATAATGACAAAAATAATGGAAAGCTCACATACACGTGGAATCTGAACAACTCTCTACTCAAGGATGACTTGGTCAAGGAAGAAATAAAGAAAGAAATTAAAGACTTTTTAGAATTTAATGAAAATGAGGACACATCATACCAAAACTTGTGGGACTCCATGAAAGCAGTGCTAAGAGGAAAACTCATAGTTCTAAGTGCCTACAAAAACAACTGGAGAGAGCATATACTAACAAATTGACAGCACACCTAAAAGATCTAGAACAAAAAGAAGCAAATATACCAAAGAGGAGTAGACAGCAGGAAATAATCAAACTCAGAGCTGAAATCAACCAAGTAGAAACAGAAAGAACTATATAAAATATCAACAAAACCAGGAGCTGGTTCTTGGAAAAATCAACAAGATAGATAAACCCTTAGCCAGACTAGCCAAAGGGCACAGAGACAGTACTCAAATTAATAAAATCAGAACTGAAAAGGGAGACATAACAACAGGAACTGAGGAAATTTTAAAAAAATCATCAGATCCTACTACAAAGGCCTATACTCAACGAAATTGGAAAATCTGGATAAAGTGGACAATTTTCTAGACAGATACCAAGTGTCAAAATTAAATCAGGAACAGATAAACCATCTGAACAGTCCCATAACCCCTAAAGAAATAGAAGCAGTCATTAAAAGTCTCCCCACAAAAAAAATTAAAAAAAAAAAAAAAAAAAAAGGGGACCAGATGGTTTTAGTGCAGAGTTCTATTAGATCTTCAAGGAAGACCTAATACCAATTCCCTTCAAACTATTCCATAGAATAGAAACAGAAGGAACACTACCCAATTCGTTCTATGAAGCTACAATTACAGTCATACCTAAACCTCACAAAGACCCAACAAAGAAAGAGAACTACAGACCAATCTCTCTTATGAATATTGTTGCAAAAATACTCAATGAAATTCTCACAAACCGAATCCAAGAACATATCAAAACAATTATCCATCATGATGAAGTAGGCTTTATCCCAGGAATGCAGGGATGGTTCAAGATTCAGAAATCCATCAATGTAATCCACATAAACAAACTCAAAGAAAAAAACCACATGGTCATCTCACTAGATGCTGAGAAAGCATTTGATGAAATTCAACATCTCTTCATGGTAAAAGTCTTGGAAAGATCAGGAATTCAACACCCATACCTAAACATAGTAAAAGCAATATACAGCAAATCAGTAGCCAACATTAAACTAAATGGAGAGAAACTTGAACCAATCTGAGTAAGATCAGGGACTAGACAAGGCTGCCCACTCTCACCCTACCTATTCAATATAGTACTGGAAGTCCTAGCTAGAGCAATTAGACAACAAAAGGAAGTCAAAGGGATACAAATAGGAAAGGAGGAAGTCAAAATTTCACTATTTGCAGATGATATGATAATATACTTAAGTGACCC
This sequence comes from Arvicanthis niloticus, assembly GCF_011762505.2. NCBI lineage: Eukaryota > Metazoa > Chordata > Mammalia > Rodentia > Muridae > Arvicanthis > Arvicanthis niloticus. Next base: position 50,186,286 of record NC_047663.1, read on the forward strand.
TAAAACTTCCACCAGAGAACTTTTAAATCTGATAAACAACTTTAGCAAAGTGGCTGGATATAAAATCAACTCAAACAAATCAATAGCCTTCCACTACTCAAAGGATAAACAGGCTGAGAAAGAAATTAGGGAAATGACACCCTTCACAATAGCCACAAATAATATAAAATATCTTGGAGTGAATCTAACCAAGTAAGTGAAAGATCTGTATGACAAGAACTTCAAGTCTCTGAAGAAAAAAATTGAAGAAGATCTCAGAAGATGGAAAGATCTCCCATGCTCCTGGATTGGCAGCATTAACTTAGTAAAAATGGCCATCTTGCCAAAAGCAATCTACAGATTCAATGCAATCCCCATCAAAATTCCAAATCAATTCTTCATAGCGATAGAAAGATCAATTTGCAAATTCATTTGGAATAACAAAAAACCCAGGATAGCAAGAACTATTTTCAATAATAAAAGAACTTCTGAGGGAATCATCATCCCTGACCTCAGACTGTACTATAGAGCAGTAGTGATAAAAACTGCATGGTATTGGTACAGAGACAGGCAGGAAGTTCAGTGGAATAGAATTGAAGATCCAGAAATGAACCCACACACCTATGGTCACTTGATCTTTGACAAAGGATCTAAAACCATCCAGTGGAAAAAGGACAGCATTTTCAACAAATGTGCTGACTCAACTGGAGGTCAGCATGTAGAAGAATGCAAATCAATCCATTCTTATACCCTTGTACAAAGCTCAAGTCCAAGTGGATAAAGGATCTTCACATAAAACCAGATACACTGAAATTAATAGAAGATAAGGTGGGGAAGACCCTCGAATACCTAGGCACAGGGGAAAACTTCCTGAACAGAACACTGATGGCTTATGCTCTAAGATCAAGGATTGACAAATGGGACCTCATAAAATTGCAAAGCTTCTGTAAGGCAAAGGGCACTGTCAGTAAGACAAAACAGCAACCAACAGATTGGGAAAAGATCATTACCAATCCTACATCTGATACAGGGCTAATATCGAATATATACAAAGAACTCAAGAAATTAGACTCCAGACAACCAAATAACCCTATTAAAATGGGGTGCAGAGCTAAACAAAGAATTCTCAACTGAGGAAACTCGAATGGCCGAGAAGCACCTTAAGAAATGCTCAACATCCTTAGTCATCAGGGAAATGCAAATCAAAACCACTCTGAGATACCACCTCACACCAGTCAGAATGGCTAAGATCAAAAACTCAGATGATCATAGATGCTGGCAAGGATGTGGAGAAAGATGAATACTCCTCCATTGTTGGTGGGATTGCAAGCTGGTACAACCACTCTGGAAATAAGTCCATTGTGTAGTTTTGCCTTCTTTGTCAAAACTTGAGATGCGTAAGTACCTGGACTTACTTCTCAGTCCTTGATTCGATTCCAATTATCGACCTTTTTATTAATTTTGGTGGGAAGTCTATATTATTAAATGACTACTAAAGCTTCCTTCCTGGGTCCATTTGCTTGGAAATCTTGTTCCAGTCCTTAAATCTAAGATAATGATCTTGAAGTATGTTTCTTACATAAAGCATAATGCTGGATCCTGTTTTGACATCCATTCTGATAGTATATATCTTTTTATGGGGAAATTGAGTCCATTGATGTGGAGAAATATTAAAGACCAATGGTTTTTAATTCCTTTTATTTTGCTGTTAGTTGTGTGTGTGTGTGTGTGTGTGTGTGTGTGTGTGTGTGTGTGTGTGTGTGTGTGTTTTGGTTTGGTTTTTCTGGTGTGAAATTATTTATTTCCTGTGTTTTCTTGGGTGTAGTTATTAACCTCCTTAAGTTAGAGTTTTTCTTCAACTATCTTCTCTAGGACTGGATTTACGGATAGATGGTGTGTAAATTTGGTTTGCTGTGGAATATCTTGTTTTCTTGACTAATGGTAATTGAAAGTTTGTCTGAGTTTGGTACTTTGGGCTGGCATTCTGGTCCCTTAGACACTGCAAGACATCTGCCCAGGCTCTTCTGGTTTTTTTCTTCTCTTCTGCTTTTTACATTCTCTGTTGAGAAGTTTGGACAATTGTAATAGGTCTGCCTTCATATATTACATGGTCTTTTTCTCTTGCAGCTTTTAATATTTTCTTTGTTCTGTATATTTAGTGTTTTGATTATTATGTGGCAAGAGGATTTTCTTTTTGCTCTAATATATTTAGTGTTCCATAAGCTTCTTGTATGCTCACAAGTATTTCTTTCTTTAGGTTAGAAAATTATTCTTTTATGATTTTGGTGAAAATTATTTCTAGGCTTTTGAGGTAGGAGTCTTCTCCTTGTTCTACTTCTATTGTTCTGAAGTTTAGTCTTTTCATGGCATCCCTAATTTTCTGTAGGTTTTGTGTCAGAAATTTTGTTGATTTAACATTTTCTTTGACCAATGTGTCATTTTTTTGGTATATTCTACTCCTGAGATTCTCTCTTCTATGTCTTCTATTCTGTTTGTGGTGCTTGCATGTATAATTTCTGTTCTGTTACCTAGGTTTTCATCTCCAGGATTCATTCAGTTTGTGTTTTCTATATTGCTTCTATTTCCATCTTCAGGTCTTGAAAGGTTTTATTTATTTTATTTCCCTGTTTGCTTGTATTTTCTATATTTCTTTAAGAGGTTTATTCACTTTCTATCTAAGGAATTCTATTATCTTCATAAGATTGGATTCAAGGTCATTTTCTTGAGCTTCAACAGTATTAGGGTATCCAGGACTTGTAGTTGGATAGCTGGGCACTGGTAGGGTCATATTACTCCAGCTCTTGTTGACTGTTTTCTGACTCTAGCCATTACCCATCTGACTTTTGTGGTTAATATAGCCTTAGGTGCTGATTTCTGACTTTGTTGGATAGATTTTTGGATCAATTTTCCCCTTAGTTCATGTTTCCTCTTGTCTTCTACCTGAGTGGCCTGGGGTTCTCATGACTAGTGAATCTTCAGCTCCAGTAGGGTGTCTCCTCTAGAGTTTTTGTGGCCTGCATAGCATCTGGGATTTCAGGTGCTCATCTTGCCTCTAGGATCCATAGTAACAGTGTCCAGGATTCTTGGTGCCACAAGGGCCTTTGGGAAAATAGGCAGAATTATGAGCCATGAAATAGAGTCCAGGGGATGGATACAGTTCAAGGGTGTTGGGTATATTTTAAGGGAACTTGGAAGGCAAGGGCTTGGAGTGGGTTATCTGTGGTGCCTGCAAGCTTCTGAAAATGCAGGCAGAGTGGTGGGCCTGAATATGGGGCATAGGGAACAGTGTGAAGACTACCACTCTTGGGTGTGCTTTAGGGTATATAGAAGGCTGGTGATTTTTGAGGGACTGGGGCTTACCTGGTTGTCCCTGATGTCTGCAGGCTTCTGTGAATACAGGCAGAGTGGTGTGCTGGAAAATGAATCACAGGGAATAGACAGGGGCAGAGTTTGAAATCTTAAAGCCTGTCACCAGTCATGTACTCCTTGACACAAACCCATACCTCCTAAGCCTCCCCAAAGCATACCTTGAGTTGAATAAACTATTTAAATGCCCATAACTCAGGGTGACATCTCATTCAAAACACCACATCTAGCAAGCTCACGACCCTGGCTTTGATTCACAGCAGAAAGAAAATTTGTGTTATACCCTCTGTATACTTGCCTATAGGAAAACTGAATCACACTTTATCTGTTAGCTTATATTCACATGTTTTCTTTTTTATTATCAATCATAATTTTTACTTTTTAACACAGGGGTTAGAAACAGAAAAATGCAGGATGTGGGGAAGGGGATGACACAGGAGCATAGGTATTTAGGGAGAGTACATATATCTTTCAGAACAGGGTATCAACTGGGTAAAGGTTCAGGGGACAGGTCACTATGACTCTGCCTATGATTCACTTGTCCTTATCTAAGTTGGTACTATCTGCCAAGGCTACCTATTTTACAAGGTCTATGACTACTCAGGCTGGTAAATTTCCACAAAAGCTGCCTATTTACAATAGCTTATAGCCATCTGTTTCAGTGTTTTTCCACAGAGAACCAAGACTTTGTGTTAGCGGGCATATATATCATTGCTGATTTTAGGCTTATGGCTCATTTTAGGCCTTCAGTGTGTAAGCATGGCTGCCCCTGACATCTCCTCCCTTCTCTAAGTATAGAAGGGCCATGGCAATTCTAATCTTGCCAAGGCAGGAATAGACGCCTGACCTCCAGTAATTAAAGGGAACCTTGTAATGGCTCCGGTCCTCCTGTCGTTTTCCAATGAGGCATGAGGGCCATACCCATCCCAGTGTCTTTTTCCTGGAGAGGGGATACTTTTGACATCAACCCCTATTGAGTCAGGCTTGTCCCTCAGGGGACCCAGAAACATATTCTTAACTTTTATTTATATTCCCTTGCAGTGCTTAGCCTTGCAGCCTAAGCAAGAATTGTCAACCTTACTTCCTTTCATCTTGGGACCATTAATTGGGTTATTTTTGCTTATTTCTTTTGGTCCCTGGGCCTTAAATAGGCTGACTAACTTGGTGAAACAAAAGATGGATAAACTGATAGCAAAATCTATTCAGATACATTGTCATAAGTTAGCTATGGAGGACCACAAGAATCAATATGAGGTTATTACTCTATCCAGGGTGTTCTCAAATCCCATCTTCACCCAACCTAAAAGAGGGGACTTCCGACCCTAGACCAAGCAGGGGGGGCACCTAGAACCCCCTCTGACTGGCAATCTGAATTTACATGTTTTCTTAATGAATCAAGCCTGTCTTCTCCTGGAAATAAATGTCTAGTACAGTATCATTCTGAAGAGGCTACAGAGAATAATGCCTACAGAGAATAGCATGATGAAATGGATCTTTTTCCTATTCTTGGCTATTTTAAGTTATCTCTATGTGTCTATGTTTATTTAAACTTATTCTTAAAGGGCTTGATACAGATGTTTCAAGTAGAAGAGGTCTGATGTGAAGATTCAGAAGAAATCTGAGTATGTAGAGATGGAGTCAAGATAGGACAGGAGAAACCAGGAACACCAGCCTGCTTGAACAGGACAGTGTCATTAGGAACATAGGGTGATACCATAGGAAAGTGGAAGACTTCAGCTGCTAGGAAGAAAGTAAGGTTGAGCGGAAAAGTCAGCAAGACAAGGATGGCAAGAAAAAAACAGAAGCTCATTGCACACAGGAAAAAAGGGAAAGGAGCAGCTCAGAAAATTAAGGCATCAAAGATGGCAGGATGAGCCATTTCTCTGTGTGTGGCTCATAACAGCACCTCATGCTTTTTAAATAATATATTCTGGACTTTCACATTCATTCAGTGTAAATAGTGACAATGCATCCTCTGGGAACTAGGGGAGTGGATCATCAAGAAAGAACACTTGCTGCTTTTCCAAAAGATGTGGATCCAATCACAAACATTTGATGGCTCACATTATCTTAACTGTAGTTCCAGAAGATACAAAACCCAGCTTCTAGACTCTGCTAGTTCCTACATTCATATAGGGCACAGACAAGCAGGCACACACAAAGCAAATATATATAAATCATACACACAAAGTAAAAATATATCAATTTTTTTTTAAAAAAATCATTCTTTGAAGTTTAGTACTTGGTTTCCCTAATATTTCTTTGGTGTTGAAAATTTATCTGTACATCTATCTCTGTGTGTGTGTCTCTCTCTGTGTCTCTGTGTCTCTCTCTTGTCTGTGTGTGTATATGTGTATGTGAGAGAAAGGAGAGACAGAGAGAGAGAGAGAGCGAGAGACAGAGACAGAGACAGAGAGAGACAGAGAGAGAGAATCTACTCTCCCTTCTCCCTGTGGTCCTCTATCCTTGGAAGGATACAAGGATCATGTGAACCAACACAGCTGTAGTATAGTGTGTGTGATCACGCTTACCATACTGTCACAGAATCATTCCCAACTACTGATCCTGAGTTCTCTTTCTTTGAGCTTTCCATCATGAAACTCGGGAAATCTGTTCCAAAGGAAAGCAGGTGCTCTCACATCAAAGAGAAGAAGCCCTTCTGAATTTCCAAGGTTGCACATTAGGTCAAGCAATGGGCTGAACACTATAGATTAGAAAGCAAAGATGTAAGGCATTTGTTCACACACTTGGTAAACACCAAGACTGAGTCAGAAACAGACACACAAAATGAGCACACAGCATACTATCATAAAGGACGTAGATGAGGAACCACCTAGAGGAGAGGATCCAGAATTTGGAGCAAAGAAACATATACAAAAGGCTAGTGAATTCTGGGGATGGCATACCAGTGTGTGGGGCTCAGGCATATAGAAACTCAACCTGCTATGTGGAACTGTGTACAGACTATGCACACATAAGTCACACCCCTCTGCTACCTCTCTCTCTCCTCAGGTACAGATGGACCCCAATAACTGATGCCAGTTGGAATATTTTGTTCTCCAATCTTAAATTTGCCAGAAACCTGGAGGAGCTGAACCTCAGTGGAAATCCACTGAGCTTCTCTGCAGTTCTAAATCTCTGTGAAACCCTTAGATACCCTGAATGCCAACTGAAGATCTTGTGGTGAGTCTGGCCTGGGTTCAACCCTGAAGCAGGGGTAGATGAGAGGAGACTAAAAGCAAAGGAGGACTCTAGGGGAAGGCTTAGTATTTATCAAGTATTCACTGAACTCCCTTTACCATACATATGACATATGGCAGACTTTTCAATATACACAAATGGGATTCTATTCTTGGGGATCATGAGAGTCTGCATTCATCAAGAAATCCCACTACCAAATGATAACAAATAACTCATGAGGGCTTCAGTGGAACACACTTCCTGAGGACATGGCTAAAGCAAAAGTGAAGAGCACAGAAGCAAAGGGAAACCTGAGGGAAGAAAGCTTCTGGTCCAAGGAATGGCATCTGCCCATTTCCTCCTACCCTCTGCCCTTGTAATCAGACTTCTACTTGGTTTCTATGGACTTTATCTGGATTAAGATTTGACTTAATGAATGAGATCATGCCCTATTCTGTATCTGGTAAATTTCATGTCACATGATTCTTGAAATGTACCAGTGAGCTATCTTGGGCCTACAGAGCTCTGCCATGTCCAATGGTAGCAGAGCATTGGTCCTGACCTATATCCATTGCTCCTGAAGAACATGGAATTATCTAGAAAAGGCACACAGAGAGCTAACCACCAAGGCTGACAAATGGAGACCAGAGATAAGTTTTCAAAAGCAATGAGCCCTGGGGAAGCTGACGTGAGCATCTCCCATGCAGGCTTGTTGAATGTGTCCTCACATCCACACACTGCTCACTCCTAGCCAAAGTGCTCAGTGTCCACTCCAGCCTGACTGAGGTAGACCTGCAGCTGAATGACCTGGGTAACTGTGGTGTGAGGCTGTTGTGTGAGGGGCTCAGGAATCCTGAATGCAACCTCAGCGTCCTGCGGTAAGTAAGCCCTGCAATTCCTTTCTGGACATAAGGAGGGGAAGGGCATAAGTGAGTTCCCAGATGACAAAACATAGAAAAGGAAAGGGATAGATAATTCATAGTCAGCCTGGCTCCTGACCAGATGTGCCACTTATACCCTGTGATTGAAAAAAATCACTCTCTTCTAGAAAACTCAGTGTCCTCATGGATTAAATGGAATGTGATACCCATTTTATGGACATGTAATGTATATTACATAGTACACATGAAATAACATACAATATAGATAATAAAAACAAAAATAATAGTAGGTAAGGAGCTGGGCATGGTGCAATCACATGCATTAGCATGTGTCTGAAGAGAGTGACAATATACTCATATAAACAAAATAAATAAATTATTTAAAAGATTTATGTTTATTTTATGTATGTGAGTACACTGTACACTATTGCTACCTTCAGACAGACCAGAAAGGGGCATCAGATCCCATTACAGATGGTTGTGAGCCACCATGTGGTTGCTGGGAATTGAACTCAGGACCTCTGGAAGAGCAGTCAGTGCTCTTAGCCACTGAGACATCTCTCCAGCCTCCCATAGGCAGTTTCTTGAAGAACACCTCCCAGAAATTGCTGGCCAGTGCCCTTCATGGGCTCAGAGAACCACCGAGGCTCTGGAGCCCTGTACCAGAGCTTGCTGGTTCTTTCAGCCATTGAAATAAGTCTGGTGGTTCCTCAGAAAATTGGACATAGCACTACCTGAGGACCCAGCTATACCACTCCTGGACATATACCCAGAAGATGCTCCAACACATAACAAGGACATATGCTCCACTATGTTCATAGCAGCCTTATTTATAATAGCCAGAAGCTGGAAAGAACCCACATGTCCTTCAACAGAGGAATGGATAAAAAAATGTGGTACATTTACACAATGGGGTATTACTCAGCTATTAAAAAGAATGAATTCAAGAAATTCTTAGGTAAATGGTTGAAACTAGAAAATATCCTGAGTAAGGTAACCCAATCACAATAGAACACACATGGTATTTACTCACTCATAAGCAGATATTAGCCCAAAAGCTTGAAATAGCTAAGATTCAACTAACAGATCACACAAAGCTCATGAAGAAGGAAGAACAAGTGTGGATGCCTCAGTCCTACTTAGAAGGAGTAACAAAATACTCAAGGGCACAAATATGGAGACAAAGTGTGATACAGAAACTGAAGGAGGGGCCATCTGGAGACCATTCCATCTGGGTATCCATTCCATGTGCAGTCACCAAAGATAGAAGCTGATATGGATGTCAGGAAGTACATGCTGACAGGAAGCTGATATGGCTGTCTCCTTAGAGGTCTGCCAGAATCTGACATACCCAGAGGCAGATGCTCACAGCTAACCATTGATCTTATCAAGAGTTCCCAATGGAGGAGTTAGAGAGAAGACTGAAGGAGCTGAAAGGGTTGGTGGCCCCATGAGGAGAGCAACAATACCAACCAACCAGAGCTCCCCAGGGTCTAAACCACCAGCTTGGGAGCACATAGGGATGGACCCATGACTCCAGCTGTATATGTAGGGGAGGATGGCCCTGTCAGGCATAGGTGGAAGAGGAGATCTTTGGTCACATGAAGGCTGAACACTGAGTAGGGGGGGGGGGGATTTGAGGGTGGGGATGTGGGAGTGGGGGGTAGGTGGGGGCACACCCTCATAGAAACAGGAGGAGGGGGATGGGATAAGGGGTTCCTGGGTAGTGTGGGGAATGGGATAAGGGGATAAAATCTGAAATGTAAATATAATATCCAATTAAAATTTTTAAAAAAAAATGTAAAATATCTTTTGAAATAATAAAACTAAATATACCTTATTGAATAAATATACTTAAGAGGGAGGGAGGAAGAGAGGGAGACAGAGAGAGAGAGAGACAGAGGCAGAGACAGAGAGACAGAGACAGAGAGATTAAGTGATCATATTAAGTGATTATAAGGGGCATCCACTTTGAATTTCAGTCTTCCTTTGCAAGTAGCTTTTAAATTTATATCACTCTAACTCTTACATACCTGTCTTAGCGTCCCAAGTGTTAGGATCAAATACATGTGCCTCGCAAATACTGGGATTAAAGATGTGAACCACCACTACTACCTTGTTCACTATGTACGTGCATATGTGTGTGCGTGTGTGTGCATGTATTTGTGTGTGTGTGTGTGTGTTTGTTTGTGTGCTGGTCTCTACTGAGATTAAAGGCATGAGCTATCATTCTCCCACTCAAATATATTATCTTTGCTCAAAGTCATTTCAACTCTCAGAGATTTAGAAAACACTCTGCGTATTGAGAGTCAGTAACTATATTAAGAGATTCAGGAAAACCTAATATCATAAGAATGGCATACAGCTCTGATTTTTTTAATTGAACCATAAAGGCTCTGGGCCACTTAATCATTTTTCCTGATATAACCTACATTTCCTGATTTATTTGCATCAATATATAATGTAGGAGCTCCAGAAATTGTTGTGCTTTATACTATACAAGGGAGAATACAATTAGTTCTTTTTACAAACTGAAGTCTCTTGCTTTTGGGATATTTGTTGTTAATCTCACCCCCCAAAATTACTGCAAGCTCTTTGCCAATATTCATTTTCTGCCTATAATGAGGCAACTTCAGCATTAGAAAAGGGCACCACAATCTCTCCTGGGTCTGTTCCTGCTGATTTATGAAATCTCATTTATTTTTTCAGTATTAATTCAGAAACCTTTTCTACATAGGTCTTTACTTTTTTACTTTGTGTACTAAAATATTCACCCTAAGATATTGTCTTCTATGTAAGAATTCTTGTGGGAGAATGAGTAAAGGGCAAAATAACAAAATACAATCCATCTTTGGATCCAAACCATTTATATATGTATCTTGTAATTTTTTTCTACCAGAGCCAATTCTCTCTCAGCCTCAGCCTATAATTTTCTTGGATTATTTAAGTCCTTATCACATTGTAAGGTTTGAAATAAAATACTTAGCTCTTGAGGAGTTAATCCAATTGTAGACCACAGGCAGTTAATATGTCCCAGCAATTTTTGAAAGCTATTAAGAGTTTGAATTGATATCTCCTGCTTTGTACTTTCTGTGGTTGAACTTTCTGTAAACGTCTCTTATATCCTAGATAATTGACAGAATCTCCTCTTTGTATTTTGTAGGAGCAACTTGTATGCTGCAGCGAGGCAAAATTCTTTTTACTTTATCAAACATTTTTTCTAAACTATCTGCATCTGAATCAGTCAGTAAGATATCATCCTTATAATGGTAAATTATATATTGAGAAAACTGTTTATGAATTAGTTCTAGTGGCTATTGTACAAAATATTAGTACAAGGTAAGGCTGTGTAACATTCTTTGTGGTAAGATTTTCCAATGATATCTCTTTATTGGACAGCCATTATTCAGTAGGTACTGAGGAAGCAAACCTTTCCCTATCATACTTATGGAAAGGGATTGCAAAAAGAGCAATCTTCTAAATCAATTACTACTAAAGGCCATGACTTAGGTAATAAAAAAGACAATGGATTCCAGGCTGTAAAAAGCCTATTGGGCTTCATGAGTTGCCCCACAAATCACACAAACACCGATTTTAGTCAGACAGGTATAGTTTATTGAATGCACACCCTAAGACTGAGCAATCAGGGCCATTGCTCAGAATTCAGGTGCTGAGGCTATGATGCTGAACACTTTTCTATGTCAGCTTATAAAGACCAAACCCACAAAACCCACAATGAACTCATATGCAAATATGGTGGCAGGTGCTGTAATCAGTCTGTTTTTCATGTTTCTTTAGTAATTTAGACATAACACTTTAAGCTGACCCTTATTTTGCTTGCCCCTGAGTGAAGGATGAAGCTGGAGAATTTTCCAAGGAGACCAGTTCTTAATTATATGACAACAAACCTCTGAGCATAGCATGATATATGGTCAATTTGACCTCCCTCTGACCCAAATTATATTCTGTGTCTTATGGTTAGACTGCCTTTTCTTTTTGTATCAGTATTTTGAGAACGCTGACAAGTTTGAAGCAAAATGGCTATTGTTATTTCTAAGAAATAATGCCAGGGAACATGCTTAGAGAAATAGACTTCCATAGAGCCCATTGGCTGAATCATTATTTATTGCTCTTAAATCTGTTAACATCCTCCATTTTCCTGATTTCTTTTTTATAACAAATACAGAGGAATTCCAATGTGTTGAATATTCAGCTTCTCTTATACCAGCTGTTCTAGTATCTGTAATTTTTCTTTAGTCATAGGCCGTTGATCCAGTCATACAAGCTGTCAGTTAGACACATTTGAAAGACCAATATATGTTGTGTCCTACTTATAGACAACCTGGATCTTTTGTGATTGTTCTTGATAATTCCTTTTAATATTTTTTTCTAGAAACATTCTTTATTTTACAGTTTGTTTCAGAGATTGGAGGAATGTTAATCTGTCTCCCATTGCTGCAACAAATGACATTCCCATAAATTCATGGCTATATTAGCCATCCATGGCTTTAATTTTTCTATTTGTCTTTCTGGCCCTGTACACTTGACCCATCTTGTACTGTGTTTTGCCTGAGATAAAGTTCCAATCCCTAGAAGCTGAATATTTACCTCCTAGAGAGGCTAATCTATATGTCAAGATTTTGGTGAAATTGTTGTTACATCTGCTCCCATGTCGACTAAACCTTCAATTTTAATGCCATTTATTTGTACTTTTTGCTTTGGTCTCTGATCATTTATAGCAGTTTGCCAAAATACTTAATCTCTTGAATTTTTGTTTTACATATTGAAGCTGCTATGTCCTTAATTATATTCAGGGCAGTGTTATTTTTAACAACATTTTAATTGCTTTATGGCTGAGTTTCTTTGATGCTAACAGGGAATGGTTGAATCAAATTTGATACTGGAGCCACAGAAGGCCTCTTAAGATATTTCCTGATTGCAAAGGGTTGATCTGCATTCACTAGTCCAATGCAAGCACGATGCTGGTCAAGGAGCTGAGGGTTCTACATCTTGATCTGAAGGAAGCCAGGAGAGGACTGAGTCTTCTACAGTGGTCAGACCTTGGGCATTAGGAGCCCTCAAAGCCCACCTACACAATGACACACTTCCTCCAACAAGGCCACACCTCCTAATAGTATAATCTCCCATGGGACAAGTATATACAAACCACCACACCAGATTTATGGGGGAGTTGAACTACAATTGAATCATATTTATTCTGTGAATATAACTAATCTCTAATCAAGTGTCACAGTTCAAACTCATCAATAGGAAATTCATGCAACTCTCATAGGCTGTGTTTTATCATTAAACTTTCATCTTCAGATTCCCATATCTTTACATTTACATACCCATTTATGGGACCAAGGGCAGAATTTCAGAATGAAGGTAAAGAACGTCTCTAGGGGTTTTTAGCAATATACTACAAGAATTAGAATGTACAAGGGAAGAAAGCAATTTGATAGAGAGGGAGTCCACTAGTCTAACTTTTCTATTCTATATATTATCACAACCTTACTAACTTTTGTTGATTTTTCCAGAATTTATAAATCATATTTAGTGCAACTTGACTGAAACTGCAGAAATAAGAGTTCCGCATGGTGAGGTGTAGAGTAGGAGGACCAGTAATGACAAATAAAGAAGACAAAGTGAAGGACCCAGCTTAACATTATAAACCCCATTTTGCTTTCAGACTCCATGTTATGATTAACTTGCCCTTAGAATGAACTCAGCTACTGGAAAAACCCCAACTTGTTCCAGGAACCATGTCACCTTAGCAACAACCACAATTCCCCTAAATAAACAGTCATTTCATCCCCTAGTGACAAACAATCAGTTCTCAGGGGGAAAGAAAGTACCCAATGTCTCAAAGTAGATTGATTAAGCTAGCAACCATTATCCAGACCAAGCAGAAAACATTACTAGTCAATAGAAATGCGCCAAGCAAATGTCAACCAATCATTTAACTGCCAAGTTGGAAAGTCCTTTACCTTGCTGCAATCATGATAAAAAAGCAAGGCTTGTACCAGGAAAGTACCACTATCCACTGTGTTGGAAAGGTTGAAGGATCTGAGCTGGAGCTTGAATAAAAACTCTTTGCTTTTGCATATGAGTTGGATTCATGGTGATCTCTGGTGGACTTTGGGGACCCTTCAATCTGAGTATAACAAAAAGCAATAGCTGAAAGCAGGAGGACTTGCATAGGCTGATAAGTTATGCCACACAAATTTATTAAGAAATGTTATAGAGTTTGAGACCATCAGGAAAAGGCTACAGACTCAATTCAATTATAATCAAATGAATTTATTGTTACTGATAGTAGGACAAAAGCCTTGAAGCCAAATCTAAGACACATGACCAAGATTTAAGGAGGGGTTTGTAAAGGCAAAAACTGTAAGGAGACAAGGCAAGCAAAGAATTGGTCTGTTTTGATGAGATAAAGCAGAATTTCAGGATGATTTGAAAATAATCCTTTACTATCTGTATAATCAAGTTATACAAGCTCCAAAAGCAAATGCTCATATCTTTATCATAGCAAAGCAGATAGCCACAAGTGCACATATCTTGGTGGAAGTCATTTAATCAGGTTTGTTTACTGGGAACTCATCTTCCAGGAATTTGATTCTAAGACTTGATGGTTTATTAGGTAGTAAAATGGAGGCCTAGGACAAGATGGGATTTTCTGGCTATCATAAAATTACAGCATCTTATATACCAATTGCAGTGGGCAAAACAACTACACTCAGCAGAGAACTAAGTCAGGCAGTGTTAGTAAAGAGAACATGAGATATGTCAGACACAGCTGATTTGGGGCTAAAAACTACAGTCCAGGGAGAAGAGTCTAGTCCTGAGCACAGGAACCTTGACTCTCTGAGGAGGCAATAGTTTGAGTGTCAGACCAGCCTTGCCAAGTCCACTCCTAGATAAGAACTTAAAACTATAGTTCGCTTTGTTCTTTCACTGGGGCCTCTGGAAAAATCTTGAGTTGTTCTAATGCCCCATACCTGCCCATTCAGCTTAGTTGGCTCTGAACTGTCACCATTGTGTGGTGCCCGGGGCAGGAGATTTCTTAAGATTTTTCCAAAGAGGCTACCCTGAACACAGACTGGGCTCTTGTGTTCTGCTCTGTGCTGCATCTCCCCACCTTCTGCTGTCATAGTAACGGCCAGAGTATTAGAATGGGACCCTAGAAGAGGGAGAGAATGAGGACATGGAATAGTGGATGTCCTGAACAGTCAACCATGTATCCTCCATCCCTGTGTTCCTATCCTCTGATTCGTCTGTCCTTGCAAGCCCAACAGTCATTTCTTCCATCCCTAAACCCCTTCTTTCTTAATTTGCATCCTCTAATTTTTGTAGCTATCATGCTCTGACCCTTCATTCTTCCATCTTTGTACTTCTACATTTCCTCACTGATAAACATTCCCAGAATTCTATCTTCTACCATATAAAGCCAAGCCCCTGCACCTGGATACATAGTACCCACTCCCCAGAAGAGACTGGAGTCCTTTTGCTGTTCTTATCAAAAGACAGTCTGTTCATGTAGAAATTGCTGTGTTCTTCTATTTCCAGGTCTTTTTTTGTTATCAGTTCTGATCAATCACTCAATCCAAGAACAGAAATGTCTGGAAGAGACAAGAATCCACCAACCTCATACTTGGAACAAGAACAGAAGGGAGATGTTAAGCAATATCAACATGAGCTGCATATCCAAGCATTATCTGAGGATTCTATCACCATGAGACCACCTCAGTCTGAGAAGGCAAGTAGCACAGAGGAGGTGCAGCATAAAGGACAAGAGGACTTGAACCCCACCCATAACAGGAGGAAGCATATGGATCTGGAACTACTACAGAATACAACCCAGGCAGAGAAGAACTTGATGCTAAGTAAGTACATCTAGGACCCCAATTCACCACTCTGTGGCCCTTTCATTACCACTGAATTCTCCTGCCAGAGTTTCCATAGATAGTTAACTGTAGGAAACCTTGAAATTTGCTCAAGACACTAGACCAAGTTCTCAGCATAAAGGAGATTTATTTGCCCCAAAGGCACAGAAACTAGGGATAAGGTACAAAGACAGAAGATAGATGAAGAGGAAGAAGTGGAAGGGAACAAGGGAGAGAGGAGATATGGAGCAAGGGAGAGGATTACAGGAGGAGAAAGAACTGCCTTTGGATAGATAGAAGACAGATATGGCCCATAAGGCAAATTAAAGATTATAAAGGTACTGGGAAACCTTATCTTAAGATGAGTGTTTAATTTTAATTGGGCATGTTAATTAGTTGAGCAAAGGGGCTTTTTATTGCTGGACCTCAATACTTTGATAGCTGGACCCTGATAGCTTCAGGAGGATGAAGTGGTCAAGTGAGGGAATGGACATTGGGGGTTAGGTTTAAGAATGTAACCTAATGATTTTTAGCAAGGCAGAGAAAATAAGGAAAGAAGAATAAAGACTTCCAAAACCATGTTTGCCATAGTCTGGCTGGCTAGAGTCCCTTCACTAACTTCCTATCATAAGTATTCCCAGATCTATGAGAAGCTGCAGCCATGAGGCATGAAAAAACCCCTATGTGAACCTTAGAGCTCCACATCCTCTTCTACAAAAGTGAATTCTCAAGCTCCTGGGTGGTCCCTACAGTCCCTGGGAAGGAGTATACTAAAGCTGTAGTAGTAGGAAGAGGCTGGCATTAAGAACAACTTTTTTTTCTGATCAAGGCTCCAAGCTTTAATGTTCAGCTCTCAATTTAAAGGGGAAGGCCCAACCCACAACCCCTCCTGGTTTCAGCCGGAGATGGGTGGGATAATCCATAATCCGAAGAACAGCTCTTTTTTTCCCAACTCTTAAAGCTGGTTCAAGCCAGCTACCAAAAGGAGTGCTTGGCAACACTGAAATTACAGGCCCAGACTTTGGAGCTGGGCAGAAGCAGACTCCAGTACTGGCTCAACCATGCTGGAAAAGTCACTTTACAGTCTTTTTTCCTCTGTGTCTCCATCTGAGAAATGGAAGCAGGGTTAAAAACTCATCTCCTTGGGTTATGAGAGTAAAGTGATAATACACATAGACTATTAAACAGAGTCAAAATTGTTCACTAATTGTAAGTACAATCCCATGTGACTGCAACTACTGTTAGTGTAGTTTGGCAACCCTGTGGAACAGAAGCTCAGAGCCTCACGTGAGGGAACTGAGGCTCAGAAAAGAATAGAGACTCAACAGAGGACAAGAGTAGACCCAGAACAAGTGTTTGACCTTCATGACTACACAGTAGGACCATTTTCCAGCTGTACCTTTGAATGCCTGTTTCCCTCCCAGGTGACTATGGAGAAAAGTATGAGGGTAATCAGGTAGAACTCTAGGCTTTCTCCCCCAACTCCTATTGCTGCATCTACAATAAGCGCACAACTGCCCCCTTCCCACAGACAATTCTTACTCATTTCAGTCCTCATGGGGGCAACTAACATGGAATCTCTTAGCCAGGCCAACTCACCAGAACTACTAATCTTAGGCCATGAATACTCAAGATATCCTCTGATGTCAAATAAGGAACTTGTTAAAGGGGAATCTGATGAATCTGGATGCAGAAGCAAAGGTAAAATGATAAAATGAGATAAGATCTATGAATGGGACATTGAGTTTATATAGATGGTGGCTCTTCACAAGTAAGCCTCCATATTATGGGTTACTGGCATGAGAGACTTGACTGAAATGTCAGAGGAGCCATGGTGGAGTGCTGAGTGAAATGATCTTGCTGGGTTCTGCAGTGCAGAAGTTGCATTTTACAGGTGGAAAAACAGGAACTGATGTGGGTCAGCAGTGAGCTTAGTCTAACTAGAACCCAGAGCTCAGCTCAGAATCTGAGTGGAAACTAAAGATTCTGGGAACCAGGAAGGACCTGAAGCTCCAAGAAGGTCTCTTCTCTTGAGATGGACCTGAGAAGAAGATATGCCCCTGCTTCAGCTTCAGCCAGTTTCTTCTACTGAGTTCCATCATTTTATTTGCACTTACCCCAGCCATGCCCTTGCCTCCTCATCTTCTCAAGCATCAAAATAGCCATCTCTTTCTAGTGCACTAGGTCTAGAGAGGTTAACTTGTCCAAGCTCACAGCATACAGAAACAGACACAAGACTGGAATCTAGAAAAATTGAATCAGTGCCTAATAAACAACTTTCTCCTCTACCATGTTGCTGCTCTGTGAAAGTCCTGCCTATACCCAATCTTTATCTTCCCTTCAAATTCCATTATTCCCACCCTGAATTAAGCCTTGAAAATGTTTACCATGGGGCCAAACCCCATTGCCCTCATTTGCCACTGGTATTTCACTTACTGTGTGATGTAGAACATGTCACCCTACCCATCTGTCACATTTTCATCATCTGAGGCTTCACACTACTCACTGTTTATACCACTGCCACCTCTACAGGAAGTTTAGATCTCAAGCTCCACACACCAAATCTCTTACACACGGGGCTTAGGAAGACTCCACTGATGATATTGTAGCAGAAATTAAACTGTTCATGTCTTTCCCCAAAAGGGTTTCTTTTATGCTCCCACCAGTGTTCTTATCTCTCTTACCTTTTCCTACACTTGTTAATGGTGATATTTAAAATGGCAGCACCTATTCTGGCTTGTTTACAGAGCCACCATGTTCCCAACTAGCCTAAACCTGTGGCTGAGAATACAAGCTGGCCACTGGCACAGGTGGCCAGAGACACCAGTCCTGCTGCCCACAATATGCCAGCATGGAAGATGGCTCTGCCATATATATATAGCTTTATATATTTGACAATGCTCAAATAACAAGATGCCCACACAATTAGAAGTGTCAACCAATTAACTAATCTAGATATAAGTTGTTACCCAAGGCTGCTCCCAATAAACGTGTGATTCTCCATTGCTCCTACATCTCTGCCTCAGCTCCTCTTCCTCCTTCTCCTCTTCCTATCCTTACTCCTCCTCTTCCTCTCCTTACTCCTCCCACCTTAGCTCCTCCCAACTTTCTCTCAAAATAAAACAAACAAAAAAAACCCAAACTTTCTCTCAAAATACAACAAGAGCACAACTATATTAATTTGTATCAGTAAAGGACAAGATAGACCTAATACTCAATCCATCATTTTTGTCAACTAAACAGAAACTCTGTCATCTTTCCTAACTAAAAGACTTAGTTCTCAACCTGGCTTTAGAATGAATGTCAACTGAAAATCATCTCAAATCTTTTCTCTCAAAGTAAATAGCTGAGATTGGCTATGAGACTATAAGTCTTCAACTGTGTCAGAAATCCAGAATTACTGAATTAACTGAAGATATGGGAATCACAAAGCATAGCTTCCAAAACTTAGCCAATTTATAGAGACTGTTGAATACCTGGACAGTCCCTATACTCAAAACGTTGGAGGATCTGATCTTCAGCCTCTGGCCCAGGATCATCTGACAGACTCAGTAATGTAGAATTTTTAAGGGCTGATCACTCTGTCTTGGCAGATATAATCAGTCAACTATTCTGCAAGTGTGTCCTTTTTCTGGACAGTATATTGTCTGTATATGAAAAGAGGCAATTTTTGCCTAGTGGCTGTCTTACCACAACTGGAGTAACTCCAAAGATGCTCAGTTTCTTCTTAAAATCCAAGACAGGGAAGCTGTCATGGGCAGACAGATCTCTAATCAAATGAACATTAATATAGGAATGTTTGTAACATCAATACTGTGGACTTCTGATGTTTTTGAAAACCAATTATCTACGTAAAGTAATCTGGACTGTAGTCTGATAACTCCTCTCAGCTATTTCTAATTAAAATCTAGAAAGCACCCTAACAGTAAACATAGAGCCATGAATTTGCTATAGGCCCTTTACTCACAGGCTAAACATTTCAGATCAGTTAAAAAAATTGATGAAAGACTGGGTCTAAGCCTTGTACCCACCAATTTTGACTTATAAGAAAATATACTAATGGAACCATTGAATTTCAAATCAAAATAAATTTTGTATCATTTAAGAAATTATAACTTCAGCTTAATAACAATTATACAGCTTTCTACCAATAGGTTATAGCTATGTAATCATTTCTAGCTATTCCTCCCTGTTCCAATAAAACCATTACTTTTCCCTAGAAGAACAGCCTAATATTAATTACCTCAGTCCCCATTCCCAGGGAATTAGAGCACTGACTCTTCATTAACTTCTTTAAGCTGATTATGGGCATTGAGATATTAGAAGAAGGGTGGGGGGAAGGGTAAATTGATAACTCTCTGACATCTGTGTCTTCACTGCATCCAGCTAAAATTCCAAGACATCAGAGGTTTAGACCCCAAGGCTGTGTGTAGCCATCTGCAGTCATGGATCAATTGGATTCTCCTGAAAACGGGGCTGGAAATGAAGAAAGGGACAGAGGGTGAAAGGAAATGAAGCCAGGACAAAGTATTCTGATCAAGGCTTGAAGTTTTAATGTTCATCTCTCAATTTAAAGGGAAAGTCCCCACCCCAACCCTTTCTTGTTTCAGCCAGAGATGAGTGGGGGAGATGAGTGGCCAGAGATATCTCAAGGCAAGCCCAGGGGCAGTTATTCTTCTTAGTTTCCTGCAGCCAAGGTGGGTAACTCCACCTAGATCCTATCACTTGATTTGTTGTAGTAAACAAGGTCTTTTAGGCCTGCTCAAGGCTTGGGGAAGGGCACAATTCCCCTTTTTTAGTTTTTAAAGATGAGCAGTGCCAGCAGTTGGATTGGGTACAAGATTTCATACCATCTAGGGTAAAGAGTGGCTGGGTGACTGTGCCTGGCTTAGGTTGGTATCTATATTGCTCCTTATATAACCCATCCTCAAGGAAAACATACATAGCATATTGATGTATGCTTCTGCCTTAGGTCTATAGGAGCTCAAGAACACTCTTACCCGTCTTTGACTAACCAGCCATGATTGGCACATTCCCATACAGACCAAGCCACATTCAGACCAAAGGACCCGTGGGCATGCATTCAATGCAATTTTTCATAGCGATGGATAACTGCCATGATGAATGGCTGAGCTTGCTGAGAGCAATCCTGTGTGAAGGCAACCAATCTGTTTAAGACACAAGGTTAAAAGCAACATGATTATCCAAGCAAGGTAGAAAATAAAGTTGAAAGCAGAAATGTTCCAGTATCGAATCCAACTGCTGTTTGACAGGGATTAGACACAAAGTCTAGCCACAAGGTATATAGTGGGTGGCTTTAAGTATTGATAAAAGACACTTACTCTCCAGTAAGAGTAAAAAGTATATGCCAAGTTAAATCAGCTGGCTGATTTTGAGCCATCTTCATCATTAGAATCATAATTATTAGGTGCAAAATCTGTGTTCACTTGACAGACCAATCCTTCAGGTAGCAATCATGCTCCATTTTCTTTTTCTGAAAAAATGCAGACCGAGCCATGACCCCAAATTAAAACAGGGTCAGGACCTTTGACCTGGCAAATGAGCTGAAGTGACTGGATGCCAGTGGCTATCTGCTGCAGACTGACCTTTAGCATCAGTTTGCAGAAAATTTAAAACAAATATCACAAAAGCAAGGTGTGCTTTTGGTGACCTTGGAGGACATAATTTCCCCTTTTTAATTTTAACGAACTAATTTTTTAGAGTGTGATATGCACATTCAACAATTCCTTGTCCCATTGGGTTATAAGGAATTCCAGTTTTATGTTCAATATCAAATTCTTTACAAAAGGAGTAAAGTTGTTTCCAGTATAGGCTGGCCTATTGTCTGTCTTGAGGACTTTAGGTAATCCCATAGCATTAAAGTCTTGTAAGCAATGATCAATTACATTTTTAGAGGCTTCTCCCATGTAGAGAAGCAAAAGGGAATCCCGAGCAAGTGTCAATACAGACATGTATCTATTTCAATTTTTTGAATTATGCATAGTGAGTTACATTCATTTGCCAAATATGATTGGGCATAAAGCCTCTTGTATTAATGCCTAAATGGGGAACTGGAGATAAAGTAAGACAGTTAGGACATTGCTTTACAATCATTGTAGTCTGCTTCTTAGTGATCTTATGTCGGAGCCTCAAGGTATGACTAGAGAGATGAAATTTATTATGATCTCATCTAGCCAATACAACAGGACCCAAAATTAAGGCTTCTCTTATTATAGCTCTGTCAATACGATCATCACCTGAAGCTAAAGGTCCAGGAAGACCAGAATGAGCTCTTATATGGCCAATATAAAAGGGATTTTTTATGGTAATAATGAGGTTTTGTACTTGTAAAAACAGATATCTAGCTGGTGTATTGAACTGAAATACACCATAAGTTTCTAACAAGGGGACAGACTGAGCCATATATAGGCTATCAGTAAAAAGATTAAAAGCATCATTT
Organism: Arvicanthis niloticus; assembly: GCF_011762505.2. NCBI lineage: Eukaryota > Metazoa > Chordata > Mammalia > Rodentia > Muridae > Arvicanthis > Arvicanthis niloticus. Next base: position 50,208,041 of record NC_047663.1, read on the forward strand.
ACAGACTGAAAGACATTCAGAACTGCTGTCAGTTCTGCTAACTGAGCAGAGAGTCCAGGAGTCTCTATGACTACCTGTTGATTATTTATGAGATAACCTGCTCGTCCTTTAGAGGAGCCATCAGTAAAGATTAAAAGAGCATCATGTAGTGGCTGCAAAGAAGTCATGTTAGGAAATATAACTTTATGTACATTTAAAAATTGTATCAATCTATCTGGAGGATAATGTTTGTCTGTAATGCCATTAAATCCTATTTGAGCAAGCAACCAAACTGTACTATGCTGCTTTAACCAAATATTTTGATCTGTATTAAAAGGCTGAATAATGATGTCTGGTTCTTTGCCAAAATAAATCAGTGCCTGTTTTCTTCCAAGTACAATCATATGGGCTACTGCCTCATAATATGGTAGGATGTTACATTTAGGGGATATCTTTGAATGTATCCACATGAGGGGAGCCTTTTGCCACAACAATCCTGTAAGTGTATAATTTGTATTAAAAATCAACAAATGTAGAGGCAAGGAATAGTCTATATAAGTGACAAATTGTTTCTCAATAGCTCTTTTTACTTGTTGTAAGGCCAACAATCCTTCTGGGTTTAAAAATTGAGGGGAGGCAGGATCAGCACTCCCTTTGAGAATATAAAATAGAGGTTTCAATTCACCTGTAGTAAGCCTTAAATAGGGACAAAGCCAATTGATATCACCTAACAGCTTTTGAAAATCATTTAAAGTTTTTAAACTATTTCTCTCTCAATCATTATCTATAACACCTGGCCCATAAACTGTCTGTTGTGAATGTCTTTAGGCCTGAGGCTGAACCTTCCCCAAGGAAGAAACAGGCAATAAGCAAATTCCAGAAAACACCCTTCTATGGACTGGTCAGGATGACCAAGACAAAAGGAATGTCTGTTACACAAACTTCTGCTGTGCCCACTGTGCATTGACTTAATTCAAATGTAAATATTCTTAATCTCGGCCTATATCCTGAGGCCTGGCCCAAAGATTATCCTTCCTGCACCAAGAACAAATTTCAGGCACTCGACCTTATGGTCCAATAGCTGTATGGCAGGCTGCATTAGCATTCTCATATTCCCACTAAGATCCCCTTTAGTAGGTAATTGATTCCAAGCATGAAGAGCAGCCACTGCAATCTGTGGATACACTCCTGCAGGCGGCCCAACCTGATTAGCTTTACCTTCATATTGACTTCCTAGAAGCATGTTAAGATCTCAATATGCATTGCCTGTCTGAGCATTCATCATGGTGGTTCTCTTACTGGTATCTCACTATCCTGAGCTCCAAAGCAAGTAATCTCCTGACAAAGTAGCCTTACATATAGTTTTTTAAATCTTGGGGCATTAAATTTGCTTCTACCACAGTATCCAATAAAGCTTGTATGAAGGGTGCAGTAGGCCCATAATGTGCCACAGTTGTTTTCTAACAATTTTATTCAACTCTACCTATTCTAACCTTTTTTCTATAAACACAAGGGAGTCAAGAAAATCTCAAGTTCATGATTGAACTGTCTGTCAGCTTTAGTCAATGGAATGTTGGCAGTTTAAGTACATTTTTAAGTTTCTTTTGCAATATTAGAGTATAATCATATGTTTGAGAAGCAAAACAAATTTTTAACAATGCAAACAATCAATTTTCTCTAAAATTAACACCAAGTGGATTATTTTCATATTACAAAGTTTTTTTTGCCACTTCTTATATATGAATGCATGCTAGTGCAACTTTTAATATCTCATTAAAGAGACATTGTTTTAAAATTCTATCTTTTATACATCTCGTTTTTGAATGACTCTAACCCTGAGTTACCAATTTTAAGCCAACTTTTTGTTACCAAAGTTGTAAATTTTTAATCATACCCAATCTTATAGGCTAATAATCTATAACCAAGACATGCAGAACATATTTACACTTTTAAAACCAGTCAGAAACAAAAATGAGTGGCCTACACATTTTATATATTTAGACCAAACAAAATTTTCTTGCCTTTTCTAGATGTAATTTCAAGAGAAAAGCACCTTGTCACAAAGATTTTTCAATGAAAGACAACTCTCAGCTTCCTTATCATAGAAGCCAAAAAGCTGCTGGGCCTTTTAAAAGCAGCTTATGCTGACAATCAGTTCCTGGAAAGGCTTTTCTAGCTCAGCTCAATTCTTAGCTACAGGTGTAGGGTAATTTATCAGCCTCTGCTGTGCATATTAAAACTGCCTTTAAAACCAAGTTAAAGTAGATCAAGGGTTGAATCAAGCAGTTTCACGATCTTCTTTTGAACATGAAACATAGAACAATCATTCAAACAACGAAACAAAACCAATTGACTCATATGGACATTGGCATGCCAAGGACAGACAATAAACAAAGAAAGCAGAACTAAGGATTTCTCTTGTGGAAGCTAGAAAGAAACTCAGGACTTCTGAATTTTCTCCTGTTCCTAGGAGGGCTCTGAAACAGCCTCTTGATTCTTTTTTTGCTGACACAGTCCAGAGAGAGAACAACTGCTTTTCTAAAACCCTTTCTCTCTCTCATATTCAAGATCTAATGCTTCATCTCTTTCTTTAGGAAGTGTAGCGGCAGCTACTGATATTTACTTTTCAGTGCCCTGCTTTCTTAGTCTTCCAATTCCTTCTAACCCTGCTCTTCTTGTCTGGGGAATCTCTTAGGCTGCGGGGAGAATGTCTATTTGGAATTCTCTGGTCCCAAAATTTGATGTCACCTCCTAGGTGAGGTTGGCGTTGGGTCAACACTTACTCAACCTAGACCGTAGCCCCTTAAACACACTTTCTGGAAACACAGCCTTAACTAGCTACCATCAATGCTATTCACTGCTTACCAAGTGACCAGGATACTTTCCTTCTTGTTCCGTTTTCCATGGAGCTCCACCCAAGACAGTGTTTCTCAGCTGGTGCCCTGTTTTCAGGCCTCTTGTTTGTGGGAGCCAATCTGTAGCTGCCTGTGGCCATGAAACAACTGGGTTCACCTGAAAGGGGGACTGGGAATGAAAGGGGGGACAGAGAGTGAGAAGAGATGAAGCCAAGACAAAGTTTTCTGATCAAGGCTCAAAGCTTTAATGTTCATCTCTCAATTTAAAGGGAAAGGCCCAACCCAAACCCTTTCTGGTTTCAGCTGGAGATAGGTGGGATAATCTGATAATACATTCTTGGTCATGGCTGGAGATATCTCAAGGCAAACCCAGGGGCAGTTCTTCTTCTAAGTTCTGTGCAGCCAAGGTGGATAACTCCACCTAGATCCTATCACTTGGTCTGTTGAGGTAAACAAGGTCTCTCAGGCCTGCTCAAGGATGGGAGAAGGGCACAGTACAGATCTATAGGTCCTCAAGGGATAATGTATGAACTGATGCTACACTCAGTGCTCTCACCAAATTATCTCTAACACCTCATCCATGGCAGTACAGGTATCTACCGTGTACTTTGAGCAACTGACTGGTGTTGAGGAATGATCTTAGATTTGGTCCATAGGTCATCCTCCTGTTTGTCTTTTCTTGAGTTTCTTCTAGTGAAGATGTTGAGATGAGATTTGTATCCTGGACAAAAACTGGAGAGATGAATCCTCAGATGTACTGGTCAGAAAAAGCAAGAATAGGATAGGGCAGGTGAATCTCAGAAAGTGGACAGTGGCAAACTGTGGAGTACATTAAATTAACAACAAAAGTCTGAGTTTGGTTTCCATTGTTTGGAAAGAAAGCAAAGCCTGGGCAATTTTTAAAAATTATCTTATTCATATTCCGTTCATTGTCCTGTCCCCTTCCTGTACCCATCCCACAGTTTTCATCCTATTCCCCCTTCCCCTTGCATCTGAGTGCATGTCCCCACAGACCTACCCCTTCCCTGGGGCCTCTAGTCTCTCAAGGATTAAAGTTATCTCCCACTGAGGCTAGACCAGGCAGACCTCTGCTATATTTGTGCCAGGGTCCTTGGATCTGCCAGTTTATGCTCCTGGTTGGTGGCTCAGTCTCTGGAAATTAGTTGCCAAGGGTCTGGGTTAGTTAAGACTGCTGGTCTTCCTATGGGGTTACCTTCCCCTTCAGCTTCTTCAATCCTTCCCCTAATTCAACCTTAAGAGTCCCCGACTTGCCGGGTGGTGGTGGCGCACGCCTTTAATCCCAGCACTTGGGAGGCAAAGGCAGGCAGATTTTTGAGTTTGAGGCCAGCCTGGTCTACGGAGTGAGTTCCAGGACAGCCAGGGCTACACAGAGAAAGCCTGTCTCTAAAAAAAAAAAAAAAAAAAAAAGAGTCACCAACTTTAGTCCAATGGTTGGGTATAAGTATTATCATTTGTCTCAGCCAGCTGCTAGGAGTGCACCTCAGAGGACAGCCCTGCCAGACTCCCATCTATAAGCACATCATAGCATCAGTAATAATGTCAGGCCTTCATACCCCACCATGAGATGGATCCCAAGTTGGGCTGGCCATTGAACTTCCTTTCCTTCAGTCTCTACTCTGTTTTTGTCCCTGCAGTTCTTTTACACAGGAACAATTCTGGGTCAGAATTTTGACTGTGTGTTAGTAACCCAGTTCCTCCACTTGAGGCCCTGTCTATCTACTGGATGTGGATTTTTTTGAATTTCCTCTCCCCAGTAATGGGAATTTTGGCTAAGGCTACCCCCATTGAGTCCTGTGAGTCCCTCACCTTCCTGGTCTCTGGTACTTTCTAGAGAGTCCCACTACCTCACACCCCCCAAAGGCTGCTAATTTCCATTCATTCTCCTGGCCCTCTGGACTTCTCTCCTGTTCCCACCTCCATACCTGATCTTGTTCACCCTTTCCCCTCCCCGATTTCTCTCCCATCTAGTTCCCTCCTTTCCTATATCTCCGTGATTATTTCTTTCCCCTTCTAAGAGGGTAAGCAATGCTTCTATTTTTGTTTCTGGTTGGCTGATTGAATTACTGATTGACTGATAGACTGATAGATTGATAGCCTAGGATGGTTTCAAACTCCACATATGGAAAATCTGGGCCTGAGCTGCTCATGATTCTCCTGCCTGTGTCTTCTGAGTGATGGACTATAGAGCTACAGCAACATTCTCAGTGATTTTTTCAAACATGCATATTAACTATAGTTCTGGAGGCTGGGTGTCGAAGACTAAAAACTATGACTACTCAGCTTCAAAAAGGCCATAAAGATGCAAAGAGGTGCCTTCAGGAAAGAAAGGGTTTCCCTTCCCACAACAGTTTGCCCATTCCCAGAAGAAAAGTATTTGCAATTAATTATTAAGGGGCCTGTCCCCATGACTCCAAACACTCACAATAGACCTGTATCTCTTATTCTTGAGTATCCCCTAATCTTATGTTGGCAACTGAGTTTCTAACTGAGTTTCAGAGGGGACAAAACATATTCAAACAGTAGCCAGAAACAAAGCTTGCTGTTGCCAAAGGTGTTTGGAATGCAGTACAAAATACACCCAAAATTGCCTGACCTCAGAACAGGGAGCCAAGACTATGTCCTGAAACATGAACTCTATGGCATTCCTAGAGAATGCCTGATTCTTCCCATCAGACACACAATGTCAGAACTTCAGCATTATGTTTCAGAACTGCAATGGTGAATCCAATAGGATCTGTCAGGAGTAGACCTCTGCTCCACTGTCTGTAATCTCCCCACTACTGCATGGCCACCTACAGGGAGAAACCATAGTAGCCAAATTACAAATGGGAAAGATGAGCTCAGTGGAACTACTGAATCATCTCATAGGCTGAATGAAGACCAAGTTATGTCTGTAAACTTAACCTTTACTCTCAGCCTCAAGAGCAGTACTGGCACTGGGTAAAAAATTAGATAAATATCTAAGGCATGAATGAATGTCAGACAGAATTATTATTACCCACATAACTACTTGAAGTAGAATCTTCTACTCTAAACACAGATTTACTACTCTATACTGTTCAGAATATACTAATGCCCACAGCCTATACGATGTACAGGGTAGACAGATGCCTAAGTGCATCCAGATGATAAAGGATAAAAAAGGGGATGGAAAGAAAAAATGTAGGCAGAAAGAAAGGTAGGAGAGAAGGAAAGAAGAAAGGGAGGAAGGAAGGAAGAAAGGAAGGATGGAATGAATACACAATACTAATGTATACACTTCTGCTCAAACTTTCTCTTTCATTTAGGAACCTTTCCAGAAGTACATATGAAGCAGGAAGGAGAGATTGTTTACCACACACCATCATTGAAAAGTGAGAATTTGTTGCAAAATTTCACAAACCTACTACTATTTCAAAAATTTTGCCCTGGAGGCTCCGAGAACTTGGTCAGGAAAAGCTGGCATCCATGTGTACCAGAAGAAGGAGGACATGTGATTGAGATCCAAGACTTATTTGGCCCAAATATAGGTACTCAGAGAATGCCTCAATTAGTCATAATAGAGGGAGCTGCTGGGATTGGGAAGTCAACACTGGTCAGGCAGGTGAGGAGAGCCTGGAAGGAAGGTCAGCTCTACAGGGATCGCTTCCAGCATGTCTTCTTCTTCAGCTGCAGAGAGCTGGCCCAGTGCAAGCAGCTGAGTCTGGCTGAGCTCATAGCACAAGGCCAGGAAGTGCCCACAGCTCCCATCAGGCAGATCCTGTTTCACCCTGAGAAGCTGCTATTCATCCTGGATGGCATAGATGAGCCAGCATGGGTCTTGGAGGAGCAGAATCCTGAGCTGTGTCTGCATTGGAGTCAAACACAGCCTGTGCACACACTGCTGGGCAGTTTATTAGGGAAATCTATCTTTCCTGAGGCTTCTTTCCTGATCACAGCTCGGACCACAGCTCTGCAGAAACTCATTCCTTCCCTGGGGCAGCCATGTTGGGTGGAAGTCCTAGGCTTCACTGAGTTTGAACGGGAAGACTACTTCTACAAATATTTTCCAAAGGAAAGAGATGCAATTACTGCTTTTAGATTGGTTGAATCTAACCCAGTGCTCCTGACTTTGTGTGAGGTTCCCTGGGTGTGCTGGCTGGTTTGCATTTGCCTGAAAAGGCAGATGGAGCAGAGGAGAGATCTCTCACTGACTTCACAGACCACCACAGCCCTCTGCTTGAAATACCTTTCCCTGACAATCCCAGGTCAGCACCTGGGGACCCAGCTCAGAGCCCTTTGTTCACTGGCTGCTAAGGGGATCTGCCAAAGAAGGACCCTGTTCAGTGAAAGTGACCTCTGTAACCAAGGGTTAGCAGAGGATGCCATTGCCACTTTCCTGAAGATTGGTGTCCTTCAAAAACAGCCCAGCTCTCTTCTGAGCTACAGTTTTGCCCACTTGTGTCTCCAGGAGTTCTTTGCAGCAATGTCCTACATCTTACAAGAGAGTGAGCAAAGACATGGTGCTATGGAAGATGACAGAATTATGGAAACACTGGTAGAACAGTATGGAAAAGAAAACCTGTTTGAGGCACCCACTGTGCGCTTTCTATTTGGTCTTTTGACTGAAGAGGGATTGAAAGAAATGGGAAAGTTTGTTTCCTGCAGCCATCCTTGGAGGGCAATGTTGAAACTACAGAACATCCTAGAGAAATCCCAACCCCATCAACCGCCTTCTCTGGGTTTGCTCCACTGTCTATATGAAAATCAGGAAAAGAAGCTCCTGACACAAGTGATGCATGATCTTCAAGAAACAATAGTGCCTGACCAAAATGACATTGCACACACAGTGTTCCAGACAAATGTGAAGCACCTGGTGATACAGACAGACATGGAGCTCATGGTGGTCACTTTCTGCATTCAGTTCTGTTGTCATCTGAGGAGTCTTCAGCTGAATGTGGCAAGACAGAAAGGATATAAGCTGACAGCCCCAAGGATGGTTCTGTGAGTACTCAGACACAGTCCTCTCCCCAGATTCCCTGTGGATTCCATGAACCCACATGTTCTGATCTCCAGTAACACACTTAGCTGGTTCCAGAGAAGTGGGGGTACCAGTCATCAGTAACTTCTAATTCCTGAATCAGACAAGTTTTTTGTATTTTATTTGGTATGCTTGATCACAGGAGGGGGCTAAGAACTTGTCACTCCCTATGCCTTGGTGAGGAACACCCAAGTTCTCTGATTCAAATCATATTTACCTTTCAAGGTGCTCCAATCATCACAGTTACTGATCCTCCCCATTAACATGATTTCTCTCTGAGAAACAGCTCATTCCTGCAGGCACCATCCCCTATCCCCATGAAAGTAACCTGGGCCCTGAAATCTTTCTCATCACCTAAGAATGTGTATTTATGAGAGTCCCTATGGTTCCACTGCCCAGATAATAAGTATAGGTGTTAATGATGGCAACCTTGCCTTGACACTCACCTGAAAGGCTCCCTAACATTCTGTCAATCAAAGCAGCAAAGTACACTTCTTCCAGAATTTCCTACTACTATGCAGTACAGATTACTTAGAATCACTATGTGTCTCCTCCCCTCTACATAATTCATCCCATAAATATTAAGTACTTATATCATTAAGTACTTATTTTATAGAAGTCCCTACCAATGAATCATGAGAGAAGTACAATTGTTGTCCAAGGTCCAGAGAAACTGTGAACTAAGACAGCCAACTATTCTAATTACATAGAGAGTGCCTCTTGCCATGATCAAACACATGCCAGATGTCAGGGAAGGTAGTATTTATTTAAGTGGACAGATTTTTATTTAAGTCTTCTGTTTTCATGTGTTGAAACATTTTCTCCTAATCATCTGAGCTAGACTGGCTGACATAGGCCTGAATTCTTGCCATTCAGGAGGCTAAAGTGGAAAGATTCCTTAATTTGAGGACTTTGATACTATTTGGACAAGAAAGCAAAAGCTCATATGAAAACCAAATGACTTGAAAGGAATGGAGAGACTGTCAAAGAACAGGATGGAGTGAAGAGAATGCAGTAAGGTGTCTCAATGACTCTTTTATACGATTAGGATGGGCTAATATATTCTTGTAGAAAAGTGAGTGTATATGAATTATCAAAACAAAAAAAAAATAGTATGAACCAGAACTCTATTTCTCATAGAGGACAGTGTTAAGAATTGGAGAAGCTGAGCTTGATTGTGCACACGTGTCATCTAAAACTCAGAAGGCAGAGGCAAGAAAGCCAGAAATCCATGTCCAGCCTGGGCTACATAGTATGATTCTGTCTCAAGATATCATGTGCTAAGGATGTAACTTATTGGTAGAGAGATTGCTTAATGTATTAGATAACTTTCTGTTGCTCTGATAAAACACCATTAACAATGCACCTATAGAAGAGTTGATTTGGGCTCATGGTTCTAGAGAGATCAGGTTGCATCATGGCACAGGGAAAGCATGGTGACTGGAGCAGCAGCTCAGAGCTCATATCTTATATCACAAGCAGGAAGCAGAAATTAGGTGCTGGGAAAAGCTCAAGAATTTGAAATAATTTTTGTTATTTCTATTAATTAAGTTAGTTATTTACTTTACATCTGGATCATAGCTTTCGCTCAATCCCCCCCCCCCATTTCACCTTTATCTCTCCCATTTACCCCTCCTCCACTTCTCATAAAAGGGAAGGCCTCCGATCGTTATTAACCAGCTCCAGCATACCAAGTTGCAGTAGGACTAGTGCATCTTCTTCTATTGAAGCTGATCAAGGCAGACCAGTTAGGGGAAAGGGACCCAAAACAGACAATGTAGTTTAAGATAACCCTGATCCCACTTCAGGAGCCCCTCATGAAGACTCAACTGCACGTGCAGAGGGTCTAGATCAGTCACATACATTCTCTCTATTGGCAATTTAGTCTCTATAAGGACCTATGGGCCCAGGTTAGTTGATTCTGTAGTATTTGTTGTTGTTGTTGTTGTTATTGTTGGTGGTGGTGTAGTTATTGTAGCTTTAGTTTCTTGTGGTATCCTTCAGCCCCCTTTCCATAGGATTCCCCAAACTCCATGTAATGCTTGGGTATATGTCTCTGCATCAATTTTCATCAGTTGCTGAGTGAAGTCTTTCATAGAACTGTTATGCTAGGCTCCTGTCTTCAAATATAGAAGAATATCATTAACACTATCAGGGGTGGGATCCCTTTACTTTACACCTAGATCATAGATTTCCCTCAATCATCTCCTCGCAAATTGGTCTCAAATTGGGACACTCATTAATTGGCTTTCCCTCAAAATCTACTCCATCTTTTACCCCTGCCTGCCTTGTACCTGGGAAGAATTGTGGGTCTAAGGCTTTTGGCTGTGTTTGTGTCTCAATGTGTCTCTCCATTGAAGTCTTTCCTGGTTACAGGAGATGGCTGGTTCAGGTGCCATATCCTCCACTGTTAGAAGTCTTCGCTAGGGTCCCCTTCCTAGATTCTTTGGAGTTTCCATTGTCCTAGGTTTCTGGCTCAACCCAGAGATGTCATCTCAAATCCAGTTGTCTCAGTACTCTCTCCCTATGTCCTTCCTCACCTTGTCTCTCCTGTTCCTATCCCCACAACCTTTCCTACCCAGACCCTATCCCTCTTGATGTCTAATCTATTTCACCTTCTCAGTGAGATTCAAGCATTCCTCCTTGGGACCTTTTTGCTACTTAGCTTCTTTTGAACTGTGGATTGTAGTAGCACAGTTATCTTGTACTTTATGACTTATATATACTTACAAGTGAGTACCTACCATGTTTATCTTTCTGGGTTTCTGTTAATTCACTCAGGATGATCTTTTTTCTAGTTCCATCCATTTGCCTGCAAATTTCAGGATGCTATTGTTTTGAATAGCTGAGTCCATAATATAAATATACCACATTTTAGCTGAGTCCATAATATAAATATATCGCATTTTCTTTATTTGGTTCTTGACTGAATGGCATCTAGATTGTTTACAATTTCTGGCTATTACAAATAAAGCTGTTATGAACACAGTTAAACAAGGGTCCTTGTGGTATGGTGGAGCTTCTTTCAGATATATGTCCCAGAGTGGTATAGCTGTGTCTAGAGATAAATCTATCCCCAATTTTCTGAGAAGCTACCAAATTGATTTTCAAATGGTTGTACTATTTGCACCCCCACCAGCAATAGAGTAATGTTCCCCTTTCTCCACATCCTCACCAGCATAAGCTGTTCCTTAAATTTTTGACAGGTGTAAGATGGAATCTCAGAGTCCTTTTGATTTGCATTTCCATGTTGACTAAGGATGGTAAATATTTCTTTAAATTCTTCATAGCCATTAGAGATTCCTCTGTTGAGAATTCTCTGTTTAGATCTGGACCCCATTTTATTCTAGTCTTCAGCTGCTAGGAAGAAAGTAAGGTTAAGAGGAAAAGTCAGCCAGTCAAGGCAGGTAAAAAAAAAAAAAAAAAAAAGAGGCCCTTTGCACACAAGAAAAAGAGTTCAAATGTAAAATTGGCCAAAGTCAAGAGAAAGGGTAGGACCAGCTCAGGAAATGAAGGTATTGAAGGTGGCAGGGTGAGCAATTTCTCTGTGTGTGGCTATTTTTTTAAAATAGAATATCATTTTAGAATATCATTTTTTAAAAGCACGTCATGCTTTTAAAAAATGATATTCTGGATTTTCAAGATTTTTCGGTGTAAATACTAACCATGCATCAAAAATACCCTGCTCTGAGTATGAGGTGTATTGGTCAGCAAGAAAGAACACTTGCTGCTCTCTCCGAAGATGAGGATCCACTCTAAACACCCACATTAGGTGGCTCACACTACCTTAACTATATTCCCAGAGGATACTAGGCCCTGCTTCTAGCTTCTGCCAGCTCCTACATTCATATAGGACACAGACAAGCAGGCATACTATTATACACATGAAGTGAAAATATATAAATCCTTTTTAAAAAGTCATTCTGAAGTTTAGTACTTGATTTCCCTAATATTTCTTTGCTGTTATAAATTTATAAGTATCTCTATCTTTCTGTGTGGTGTGTCTTTCTTTGTGTCTCTGTGTCTCTGTGTTTGTGTCTCTCTCTGTCTCTATTTCTCTCCCCCTTCGTGTGTGTGTGTGTGTGTGTGTGTGTGTGTGTGTGTCCATCGCTCTCCCTCCACTCTCCTCTCCCTGTGGTCCTCTATCCTTGGAAGGATACAAGGACCATGTGAACCAACACAGCTGTAGTATAGTGTTTGTGATCATGCTTATCATACCTTCACAGAGTCATTCCTAACTGCCAATCCTATATCCTTTCCAGCATTCTTTCATAAGATTCAAGAAATGTGTTCCAAAGAAAAGCAGGTTCACTCACATCAAAGAGAAGCCCATCTGAATTTCCAAGGTCCCACTTTGTGTTAGATCATGAGCTGAGCATTACAGATTACAAAAAAAGATGCGAGCCATTTGTTCACGACCTTAGAACACCTAGACTGAGCCAGAAACATATGGATAAAATGAGCACACAGTATGCTATCCTAAAGAATGTAGATGAAGAATGACCCAGAGGAGAGAATCCAGAATTTGGAGCAAAAACATGTACAAGGATAGGGAGTTCTGGAAGTGGCATACCAGTGCCTGGGGCTCAGGAGACAGAAAACCAATCTTCTATGTGGAACTGTGAACAGACCATTCATACACACAGAAGTCACACCCCTCTGCTACCTCTCTTTCCCCTCAGGTACAGATGGACCCCAACCACCAATGCCAGCTGGAAGATTTTCTTCTCCAATCTTAAATTAATCAGAACACTGGAGGAACTGGACCTAAGTGGAAATCCACTGAGTTACTCTACAGTGCAATGTCTCTGTTCAATTCTGACACAACCTGGCTTCCAACTAAAGACCTTGTGGTGAGTCTAGCCTGGCTTCCCCCAGAAGCAGGGGTAGATAGGAAGAGATTAAAGCCAAAAGATATCTCTAAAATGAGGCTTAGTATTTATCAAGCATTCACTGAACTCCTTTTACCACACCTATGACACATGCCAGAATTGTTAAGATAAACAAATGGGATTCTATTCTTGGGGATCGTTAGAGACTGCATTCTTCAAGAAGTCCCACTATCTAATGTTAGTACTAGACTCATGAGGGCTTCAGTGGAGCACACTTCCTGCGGACATGGGTAAAGCAGAAGTGAAGAATACAGAGGCAAAGGGAGGCCTGAGGGAAGAAAGCTTCAAGTCCAAGGAATGGCATCTCCCACTTCCTCCTGCCTCTGCCCTCACATCAGACTTCTACTCTATTCCTATAGACTTTGTCTTGATAAATATCTCACTTAATGAATGACATTATGCCCTATTATACATCTGGCAAATTTCATGTCACATGACTTGAAATATAGCAGTAAGCTCTCCTAGGCCTACAGAGCTCTGCCATGGCCAATGGCAAAAGGGCATTGGTCCTGACCTATATCTATTGCTTCTGCAACTTAGCTGGGGAAAGCATGGAACTGAACAGAAAAGGCACACAGAGAACTAACCACTGGCAGCTCAGCATGCCAAGGTTCACAGAGGGAAACGAGATAAGTTCTCAAAAGCAATGAGCCCAGGAGAAGCTAATGGTGAGCATCTCCCATGCAGGCTTGTTGACTGTGGCCTCACATCTACATACGGCTCACTCCTGGCTTTAGCACTCAGTGCCCACTCCAGCCTGACTGCGGCAGACCTTCAGCTGAATGATCTGGGTGACTACGGAGTGAAGCTGCTGTGTGAGGGGCTCAGGAATCGTGGCTGCAACCTCAGCATCTTGCGGTAAGCAAGCCCTGCAATAGCTTTCTGCACATAAGGAAGGGAAGGGACATAGGTGAGTTCCCAGATGACAAAATATAGAAAATAAAAGGGATAAATAAGGGATTCATAGTCAGCCTGGCTTCTGAACAGCTGTACCACTTACATCCTGTGTTTGGGCAACTCACTGTCTTCTCAAAAACACAGTGTTCTCATGGATTAAATGGAATGTGATACCCATCTCACAGACATGTATATTACATAGTACATATGAAATGGCATACAGTATACATTTGTAAAAACAAAGATAATACTAATAAGTAGCTGGGCATGGTAGAATCACATGCATTAGCATGGTTGGCTATACATAGTAAGGGACTCCCATGTTTGCTTTACTCCAGGTGAGGGTCTCAATCATTTCTCATCCATTAATTCATGTATGCACACATTCATATCAGGTTCTTTGTGTGCTGAGCATTGGTACAGGTCCTAGGAAAACAAATACACATGGCTCTGTCCTCTGAGTCGTGAAAAGAGACAGACACGGAGCACCCATCAGCTTGTGACTCTGTATCAACAAACTGCTGAATGCAGTTCAGTCAATAATATTATGAAAGTGTAATTCTGTGAGAAGCAGAATTTTACCAAATTTTCCCAGAAAAGATCTCCGAGGCATGAAGGGAAAGTACGCCTTGGTTTATACAATGTAAGGCCAGCAGCCCAGACCAAGGCAGAGTTGGGGAAGACTGGAACAGATAGGACCTGGAACCATAGAGTGTCACAGGGGTTGACTACAGAAGCCTGAGATAGATGGCTGTACCTGGAGCTGTACCATTCATCCTGGCCTAGAGTTCCGTGAAAACTAAGAAAACTTCCAAACTAAAGTCCTAGAGACATGTGTCCTTCTCTACAAAGCCCTTCATGCTGTCTCTAAGCTCCTTCCTATCAGATTTCTCCACCTCCCTAGCAGATGTACACAGTTTTCTAGAAGAACACTTTCCAGAGGTTACAGGTCAGTGTCCTTCTTGAGCTCAGAAAACAATGGAAGCTCTGAACTCCTGAACCTGCTGGTTCTTCCAGCCAATAGGAAAAGTCAGGTAAGCCTGTGCCCTGGGGGCTTCCCTATCTAGCCATCTGCTGCAACTCTCAAACCTTAGGAGCAGTTTTGCAGTGAATATTCTTATTTCTGCACCTCTTGTAACTGAAACAAGCCCAGCTGGGTGGCACCTTTGCTCAGCAGCAAGTTTTCAGCTACGATTGTTCCTCACACACTGAAGAGCATATACAAGACTGGCCTCTGTTGCAGGTCTGCTTTCCAGACAACTCATTACATGTGAATTCTTAGCTGTCTCCTTCCATCCTGGAGACATAACAATCTTGAACTCAAAGACTCTGTCATGTCTTCTCCCCATGAAGTAGTATGGTATCATTGCGCAGCATTTCAGAGGAGGAAGAACCTTTCTCCTCCTGCCTTGTCTGTTCATCCCAGCAGGCAGAGTGGGAGTGATGTATCCATGCTTAGGAACTGAGGACTCTGAAATGCAGATAAGGCAGGCACTACTCTAACACTGTCAGCAGCCCTGGAACTTGAGGGTCATAAGAATGCATCAGAGGACCTTGGTATTGGCTTTTGTATAAGGACAATGTTTTCTTCCTCAGCACTAAAGGGATTGAGGTATGAGGTGAGAATGGAACCAAGGCTCTTTCCCTCAAGGTGAACTTTCATGAAACCTTATATCCTGGCACTTGAGAGTTTTCCAGAATCCCTTTGGAGACATACCTGACTATCAGCATTTATGAATGCTGATGGCTACAGATGTGCACTTTGCCCACAAGAGTCCCCTTATCCATGGCCATGTTCCCCTCCCTGGGACAATCTATATCCAATGACTGGCCTGTGGAGAGGAGGTATAAATGTCTAGCCACTTATTTCAGCTCTGAAATGTTCCAAAGGCCCTCTCCTTGTATTCAGATGTCACTGAACACTGACTTTTTCACTGAGACTGCCTCATGGGCACATCTCCTTCCATGGTTCTATCAGCCTGCTGCTGCTTTCTATCTCTATCTCCCCTTTGTCCTGATTTTTGATCAAGTATAAGACTGAATGAGCCTCCTCACTGGCTTCATCCTCAGACAACAGAGTCCAAAATCCTGAACTCTGACTTCTCAAGGTCCTGTAGAAGACTATAGAAGAAACAGCCCCCTCTTCTGCTTGCAGGCTGGACCAGGACTCACTTAGTGACCAGGTTATTACAGAGCTCAGGGCTCTGGAGGCAAAGAATCCAAAGCTGCTCATCTCCAGCACATGGTAAGAGGAGTGGGGAAGAAATAATTCTCCATGGGCAATCCTTGCTCTATGTGTCTGGTTTAAAGATGAGTGGTAGGGAAAGTGTCCTGTGGTGGGAAAGACACAAACAGCCTGGAAGAAACCAGGAAACCACTGCAATTGGAGTAAGGAAGGGTCGTGTATGTAGGAAGGTAGTATGATTTAAGAAAAAAATAGAATCATATAACATCCATATTTAAGGTATTCCATCAGAAAAGAATATGAAAGATTGAGTTAGTGGATAGTCCTCTGGGAACAGCAAGTGTATGACAGTAGCCATGAGTAAAGCCAGACCAGTGGAGCAATGGAAGCAGAAACCACAGTGAAGAAAAACAGAGAAACAGTTGGAGAACAAACCACACTCTGTATAACTGTTTAACTCTAATGCTCAGACAGACACATACCCAAAAGAGAATGTGCATACTCCAACACACACACACACACACACAAAACTATGGAATATGAAACCTCAGGGAAGGAAAAGTTCATTTCCATCCCCAGGGACTGTGCTAAAGCCTGATTTTTGGCACATTTCAGTTCATGACTGTGAATTCCATTTGTTCTCAAGTTCATAGCTTCTGTGCCTCGTGAAATGGAGGGGCCTCTAGACATAGGAGGATCATCCATTCATTGAATGGAGGGGCCTAAAGAAACACTGTGCATCATACACTATTTGGGCATCTGAGGGCATATCAGTAAACAAGGCAAACATAGCCCAACATTTATTACCTCAGTCCAGCAAAAAGAAAACACTTGCTCCCCCACTGTTCACATAATTGTACCTGGGAAGCCCAGGAGTGCAGTGGAGCTCTGTCTGACCTCATTCAAAACTGAGGTGAGCTGTGATGACCTCTCCAAGATGGGAAATATGGGAAGATTCAGGTAGAAGAAATCACCAGGTAGAGATGTTCTAAGGAAGCAGAGAGAGAAGTTCCTTGGAAGGAGTGGAAACCATGTGCAGAGACCATAATTTCTACTTCATTATTACCTGATAGATTCACAGAAATGTAGGTTATTAGGCCCCACTCCATCTCTACAGACTCAGAATCTTGTGTATGGCAGCTTTCTTCAGTGTGGTTTCTGATTTAGCAGGCTATCCAGGTGACATTTGAACATGGTAATTTGAGAGTCACTGGTCTAGAGGTCAGTAAGCAGGAAAGGGTGGTATACAAGGCCTTGGAGGGGACAGGGGCCACAGCAAGAATAGTGGACTATGCCAAGAAATTTCTACTTCTGCCCAGAGGCAATGAGAGACATTCTATGGCCTCAGTCAAAAAGTGGCTTCTCTTCTTTATGGTCAGCTACTATGTAGAAAATGTGCTGGAAGGGACCACATCAGAAGCAAGGACACCTGTCAGAGGATGCGGACAGCAGCTCAAGACACTGTTCACTCCATCCCAGGACTAGGATGCAGGTGTAGAGTAGAGAACAGAAAGGAGGGGAGGTTTAGAAGGTATTGTTTAGGTGATTAGCTTTCAGAGTGAGTGATTATTAGTTTGTTTTCTGGCTAAAACACACCGTTTGACACTGGGCACTGGATATAAAGGACAGAGATTATGTCTTACAGTTCTGGATATAAGGAAGGGCAAGGGCATGGACTCTGCATCTAGAGAAGCCTTTCTTGATCTTCCATATATTTCATAACAGGGAACTTTGAAAGCAAGAAGTTAAGTTGGCTTTTGTGTCAATTCTTTTGTGTCAATTTGTGTCAGGGCACTGGAATCTACTTCTGCGATGATGCTATTGACACCTTCATGAAGGCAGAGCCTTCATGATCTCATTGTGTTTGGCACTACTACATTCTATGAGCACTGTGGAACTGCATTGTGAATTAACTTTCTAATGTGTGAACACTGGGGAACCCATTTATACAAACCAAAGGAGGGGTAGAGATTATCCTGGTTCTGACACCATGGATGCACAGGAGGATGGGGGACTTCATACAGTTGTGGCTCAAAGAAGAAGCATGGGACAGAGTTAAAATCCAGATGAGTTGAATTTTGTGTCAGAATATTGTGCACACAACCCTGGTTTCTGCTTTTCCTGACATCTGAGGGAAAGAAATATGTCTATGTGTAGGAAGCCACATGTGATGGTCCCTAATAGGAACATGGATAAAGAAGAAAAGGGTAATAGCTCAACTTCATTCAAGAAGCAGAGGCAACAGTCAGGTATGTGAAGGAATAAGACCAAGAGCCTGTAAGTATTGGATGCAAGAGCATCTGTATGGAGAACACATTATCACTCTTTCTTGTTTGAATTTTTTAATTTCTATATTTACATCATTTCTGCCCCCGATCTATTCACTCCAACTCCTATGTTCCACACACAAATTCTCAAATTCCTGACCCTCTTCTTTAATATTATTTTTGTTAAATACATATATATATATATATATATATATATATATATATACACACATATGTATATATAAATACAACATGATGTATCCATTTATTGTTGATCATGTATACATGTTCCAGGGTGGCCAGTTAGAATTGAATAATCAATGGGATAACTCTTGCTTGGGGAAGACTGATGTTACCTGTCTCCTACCAGCTTTTAAGTGCCTATAGCGCTTTATTTTGGCATGGAGCATTAGGAGGTATCCATCATCCACATTAGTATGTCAACTAGTGTTGTCATTGGGGAAATCTTGTTGAGGCAGTGATATTGGTGAGGTTTTATGGGTGCACATTCCCTGTCACATACAGAAAGCATTATCTGTAGTAAATGTCATAGAAGTGGTCATTTTTATCCCCCTGTCTCTGACATGGAACAGTACAAGCTCACCATAGTCAAGATCCCTACCCCTTGCAAGACCTTCCACACTTAGAACCAAAAGGAGATTACTTCTTTCTCTCTCAGCCTTGGAGGCTACTGCTGCCACTCTCTTAAGTCTGTAGCTTGTATCAAGCTCTGTACCAGGGCTCTCTCTCTCTGATTCTGATCTGCTGTGACCTAGGACTCACCTCTCTATCCCTGCTCATTCATCTTTGGTATGTTCTTTTCTCAGCATAGGCACTTGAAACATGCTAGGATGAAAGAAAACTCAAAGCCTGCCTTGGAAGCAGGTATTATGGTAGAATGCCTGCTCAAAAAGCAAATAAAAATAAATGAAAATAAAACAAGATTACACACACACACACACACACACACACACGCACATGCACATGCACACACATGCATGCGTATACACACACACGCACACACACACATATATATGCAGGTAGCTAGAGGACCAGTGATACAGACTGAATATGCACTTCCTAATAAGGCCTAAGCTGGTCAATATAGAAAAAGGTTCAGCCATTATACATTACTCAGGAAATCAGGGTAGACGAAGTTGGACAACACAGAGTGACCACTGCCTGGCCTCTTCTACAGGAGTGGTACTCATAACTTGTACCATTAAAGTCCTTTCATCCATGCTGTCCTGTCTCTTCAGGAGATAAACCCATGGAACCTCTGGGGACTAAGGATGACTTCTGGGGCCCAACAGGACCTGTGGTTGCTGAAGTGGTTGACACAGAGAGGAACATGTACCAGTAAGTGAGCTTTGTTTGTCAGAGGCTTGCTTTTCACAGTCTACTTTCCATAAGGGATCCCCACAGATAACCACAGACCTCCCATCTCTATTGTAACTTCTCCTCCCTTTGCCAATACAGAAGGCAAGACCAGGGTTGCAATAGGAATTTGGGGCTATTATACAAATAGGGGTTTTCTTCAAAAACCTTTTAAAAAACTTATAAAAGGAGAGCACAAAACTTCCCTGTATAGTTACCTATATCCATCAACTACTTCCAATTTGTTTCAACTGACCTCATTTTTCTTTGTCAACACTGTCACAGTATTATGACAGTACATTTGTCACAGTATTATATGGCCAAGACATAGCATTCCTCCCCTCATTAAATTCCAGCTCTCCTGTCCTTAGATTCACCTTAAATTTCCGCACTCTTTTCAAACGTGCTTCACTAACAACTATTGTGTGCCAAGAACCCCCTGAAGCTGAGAACATGATGATGTGTATGGCAGCCCTGTCCTCCAAGAATTGTAGTCACATGAATAATGACTGACTAAATATACAGCCATGGTGTCTTCCACAAAGTGATACTCTCCTCCAAGGCTGTCACAGTCACTGTCTCTGCTGGAGAAACTGTCACTTTTCATTTCCTCCCACAGAAACTGGCACTCTTCTACCCAACAGTTGCCAATCAGAAAGCGTTGAGAAACTAACTGAAGATCTTGGTACAGTGTTGTTTTTCGGACAATGATTTACCACTACTATCATTAGATAGACTCTCATTATCAGAAAATATTTACTTTAAGAATATAAACACTAAAAACTGAAGATATACCTGTTTGGGCCCTTATCTATTGTGGACAAGATCTTAGGTTTATCCAAAAAAAATAACAGTCACATATAAGTGGATATGTGTGCATGCGCGCGCACACACACACACGCACACACACATACACCACACCACACCTATGTCACCATCTACATCATCATCACCGTCATCACCATCGTCAATCATCTTTATCAACAATCATCATCACCACCATCATCATCATCACAGGAAGAGCTGACTGCTCCCTACATGTGTTACATGGAGATTTGTATTAGGTCACTCAGTACTCACAGAGCTCTAAGATAATACCTATGTATAGATGAGGAAACAGATTGGGAGATTAAATGACTAATCAGGGATCCCCATAGACAGCAGAGGAATAAAACTCAGAGCTAGCTGCCCGAAGTTGGCTCTGTCCTGAGTTCTGCACACAACAAATGAATAGTACTGGTTTGAACTGGTGTCTGCTTCTCCAACTTCCAGAGTTCAATTGCCTGTGGCTGGTTCCTACCACTGTCCCAGCACAGGACTCCACTTTGTGGTGACAAGAGCAGTGACAATTGAGATTAAATTCTGTGCTTGGAGCCAATACCTGGACAAGACTTCCTTGCAACACAGTCACATGGTGGCTGGACCTCTATTTGACATCAAAGCTGAGCAAGGAGCTGTGACTGCAGTGTACCTCCCTCATTTTGTGTGTCTCCAAGGTAACCAATGAAAGCTTAAGGAAGAGGGTGTTATAATAGGTGAGATTAACAGGCCATATAAAAACTGCAGGATGGTGGGTGATAAAGAATTGTTTCAAGGTTTCCTTAATGGGGCAGAGCAGTTTACAGAGGTGGACAATGATATGTTTTGTCATCCCTTCTTGTCTGATGTATCTTCTTTGAAGCACATGTCTCCCAGCCTTATGACTTTATTTCTGTCTTACCAGAAGGTGTCCCTAATTAGAAAGTGATGTCCTCAGTACCAATATTAGTAGGTGAATATCAAAAACCCTTTACAAACTATGTCCCTAAAAGTGTACTATGGCTTCTGCTAAGATGACAGTGTATCCTAGGACTTGAAAGCCCAGGAACCATACAATTCTGAGGGGAGAAGGTATCTCAATGGAAGAGTATCCTGAGAAATGGGAGCCCAGGAGTCACAGAGCTCTGAAGTGGGACAGTGTCCCAAGGGAAATTCATCCTGAGACATGGGAACTCAGGAACCAGATACCTCTGAGAGGAAGCATCCCCAGCAGAGACATTGCAGCTGCCAAGGGAGGGTTTCCCCAGCAGAGCTGAGGAGCTCAGGGCCTTCAGCCCTGCTTTTTTCTTTTCCCTTATTTTCTTCTCTTCATTGTTTCTTGTCTTCTTGTCTTCTTCCAACCAGAGAGTCACACCAGGCAGAAAATCCCATGAAAATCATTTATTAGAGGGTCCAAGGACTGGAAGGACAAATTTTGAAGTGGCTGTCCTCCTATGCAATAAAAAACAAGTTATATGTTTCCAACATACAATGGCACAGAATAAACACTGACGTTCCAACATGGAAGAATCACAGCATAGCAAGGAATGCTCACACCACAGCAAGACAAACACCATCACAAGAAATTCTCCAGCTTTGTGTCCAGCCATGGAGCTCAGGGTATCATTCATTGGACTCCAAAGACTGAGATAACTCCACCTCTCCAGTTGTACAAATGAAGCACACATAGCCTCTCATTAGACCATGTCTCTACTCCTTGCCTAAAACTTTATTTAGCAGAAAAAAAAATGTTCTAGTTTCTTGAACATCCTAGGATTTACATTTCCCCTTAGCCTTCACTTTTAAACATTCATAGAATAACCTCCCAGGACCTCCTCACAGGATCTTTGACTCAGGCACACTGCCTGGCCTCAGCTTCTCTCTGAAGCTGTGCATCCTGACTCAATGACCCCCCCCCCCCCAATAGAGCATCTTTCAAACATAAAAAAACCTACAGAGATGATACTGTCAAGTTCTAGTGACTGCTTTAAGATGTGTCCACACAAATAGCTGTATGATGTGCTGACCATAGGGAAAAGCTCACTTGAGTATTTTGTATCAGAGAAAACCATCAGTTAAAGCTTTCTACCTTTAAATGAATTTGGCTCCTCACAAGATGAAGAGTATAGAGTGAGATTTTACCCTCAAGACACCTTTCCTATTGCCACAGTACAGTACAGTACAGTATAGTGCAGCTTTCCCTTCTGTGCAGATGATCTCTTTAACAATTACAGGTGATTCTGAAGCATCATTCAGAATGTTTTTTTTTTTTTTTTTTTTTTTTTTTTTTTTTTTTTTTTTTTTTTTTTTTTTTTTGCCAAGAAACTTCTCCTGACAAATTAGTCCCCCATATTTAAATTCATCTTTATTCATTCAGGGTATTAGCAAAATAAACCTATATTCTTGACCAAATTGTTGCATGAATAGTTAGTTTCTTTCCATTTAAATTTACCAAATCAAAACCTTTCTACTCTCAGGAACCTCATGAGCAGGCCTCCACTGCCTCTCTTGGCATTCTTGTCTTTCCAGCATTCACCAGAATGGCACCATAAGCTCTGCTTTCAGGAGAGTAGAATATTTCCAGTCCTAAGTATCAAATTCTTTAATATTCTATCCACCAACAGTTCCAATGGACTAAGAACCACTTGATCTGGCTTTTAATAACAACATCTCAACTCTTGGTATCAACTCTCTGTCCAGGTTACTTTACTTGTGACTCAATAACCAATACCTGACCAAATAAACTCAGGAGAGAATATATTTATTTTTCCTCACAGTTCAAATGTAAAGTCAGTTTATCATGACATGGAAGTTTGAAAACATGGAGGTGTGGCACCTGATAAACTTGCATCAATAGGTAGGGAGTAGAGAACAGTGAATGCTTGTGCTCATGTGACATTCTCCATTTAACTCAGTCTTGGATCCTTTTCTGTGGAATGATGTTACCCCACCTGGGGGAAGATCTTCCTAAATCAATTACCCCAATAAAGATAATCTCCTTCTATTATGCCTCCAGGCTTAGATCCAGGGTAATACTAGATTTCATTAAGTTCACATTTAAGATTAAATTCCAGGGATCCTTATACATTGTCTTTAGCACCCTGGGTCCCATTCATAGCAACAAAACTCTGTCTGGCAACAAGGACATTAGTGAACACTGCAAAATTCCAAAACAATTAGGTTGGTGATGGCAGCACCTTGGTGAACCTGTAGGTTTTCATGTTTCTGGATATAGTCTCTTTATAGCATCTTTCATTAACCTCTACTCCACTGTGAATATTCATGTAACAGCTATCTAGGGACAAAGTCATAGCTGTCTCCCAATGAGAGGCAGTCAGCATAAGTCACTCCTGGAAGCAAGGCACATTTACCCTCTTTGGCATCATGAATTTGTAGTGAGAAAACAGTTGATAGTTCCGCAGTATTATCACTGAAAGTTAATTAGTAAAATAAATATAAACTACACAGAAATCATAATCAAGGCAGGTTACAGAAGAAACTTGTTATTGGGGCTTACAGTTTCATAAGATGATACAAAGATCTTCATGGGAAGGAGCATGGCAGCAAGCAGGCAGGCATGGCACTGGAGCTTACAGCAGTAGCTGAGAGCTTACATTCTGATGGGAAAGAAAGAAAACTGATGGTGGTATAGACTTTACAAACCTCAAAGCCCACCAGTGACACAGCTCCTTCAACAAGGGAATACTTCCTAATCCTTCCCAAGCAGTTCCAACAAATAGAACAGACCATTCTAATTCAAACCACAAAAATTCATAATCATTCTAAATCATTGGGTACTAGTTTCCCAGCCCAGCATGGATAGATGGAAATACTAAATCTACATCTCTTGAATCTCTTCTTTCACAGTGGGAATGGTAGACAGCTCCTTGTTCCATGTTGCTCACTTTCAAGAACATGGGATGGTCCTAGAAACCCCAGCAAGAGTGGAAGAGCATTATGCAGTACTGGAAAACCCAAGCTTCTCCCCAATGGGAGTTCTACTGAGATTGATTCCTGCTGTGGGACAATTCATCCCCATCACTTCCATCACACTGATTTACTATCACCTCCATCTCCAGGACGTCACCTTTCACCTTTACCTGATTCCCGATGACTGCACTATTCGGAAGGTGACACTGAGGACCACAAATGTGGGGCCATAGTGGACAAACAGAAATTTTGAGTTATAGCTAGTGAAATCCTTGGAGATATTCTGAACTTAGAGTTGGGATACATTTCTATAAGGGGAACCTGGTGTGTTTATACAATTCTGCCTTCTTGTCCCCCTACCCACACACTCTCTTTTATGCCAATTTACTAATACCCGAACAGCCTCTGTAGTGTCTTACCACCCACAAGAAGGATGAAAAAGCTCTGTGCTCAATCTGCAGCAACTCCCTTCTTCTGTGGCAGTTACTCTGTTCACAAAATGATCATGGGGTCAACAATCCAAATATCAGTGTGTCAGAACACAAGGTAGATGGGAGCTCATGATGTGTCATCACCCTATCCCACAAAATGTCCTGATCAACCACCTCACTTTTTTCAGATCAGATGTTGTAGCCCAGAAATCTAGATAAATCACTGTCTGTAATGTTCCCTAGGCCATTGATGATGAAGAAATGAAGTTTCAGTTTGTGCGCATAAACAAGCCACCCCCATTAGATGCTCTTTATGTTGGTTCCCGCTATATCGTGTCTGGCTCCAAAAAGGTGGAAATTATCCCAAAGGTGAGCATCCAGGTATTTCTGATGCAAGGCTTGGGAAACCTGTGGGGCTGATTACACAGATTTGTAGAAAACTAAGATTAAGGAGAAAACAATTAAGATTTGGGATGAGCAAGAATACATCAAAGTTATGTGTAAATTAATTGGAAGAACCCAACAAGAATGCACATTAGTCCTGGGGACTTAAGGAATTTGAATCAATATTGCACAGAGAAGTTTCCGGCTAAACATGGAGGGAAGCAGCCCAGGCTGAGGATTTGTGAACAGGGCTTTCAGGATGAGCTCTCACTCATCCATGGCTATCATGGTTTGAAACTGAATTTTTTCCTACAAGTGTAAATGTTTAAACAGTAAATCTTGGTCTCCAGACAGTGGTAGTATTTGGAGAATTCATGGAATCAAATCTGTGAGGCCTGATTGTCATAAGCAAGCCATATGTGGCAAGCCTTGAGTCTTACATCCATGCCCTGCTCCCACCTCAGACTGCTCATTCCTGATCCTCTGGGATATAACAGGCCATGCCACAAATTTTTCTGCTAAGAATGGAGCCCCAGCTTCAATGCATTCCCCACCATGAAATTAAACAAAATAAACCTTTCCTTAAGATGCATCCTGTCAGGTTTTGTTAGAATAATGAGAAAAGAAACAGCATGCTGGGTGCCAGCTGGGTCCTCAGCCTTCCAAGTAAAGATGCATGTTCAAAGGCTGTGTCACAGCAGTGCAAAAGATAGTCAATGTCTAATGTTGTGTGCAAGATCAAGAGATTATGAGGTTGTAGAAAGTGTTCATTTACATCAGTTTAGGCTTTTCCCACAGTCTTTTTCTTATCTCTCTACCTCTCCTTCTCCATTCCTCCTTCCCTCTCTTTCTCCCTCTCTCCTTCCCTCTGTTCGTTCCTCTCCCCCCTCTCTCTCACTCACTCCCTCCTCTTCCCTCTCCCTCTCCCTCCCCCCCCTCTAGGAACTAGAGCTGTGCTACCGAAGCCCCGGGGAATCCCAACTCTTCTCTGAGATCTACGTTGGACACATGGGCTCGGGGATTAAGCTACAAATCAGAGACAAAAGGCACATGAATCTGATATGGGAGGCCTTTCTGAAACCAGGTAAAATTAGTTTAAGACAAGAGACCCTAAGAGTTGAAGAAAGACAATGATTAAGGAGAGGTATATTGTCATTATTTCTTGGTGCCACAATAGTCAGATCGTTCAAGTGGTTTTCTAGATCAATAAAAGGTGGTAGGACCAAATTTGAACTATGATACTGTGTTAGCCAGCTCTTCACAATTGTGACAATTATGTGAGAAAAAAAACTTTAGAAGAAGAAAGGTTTCCTTTGATTCAAGGTCTTAGAACCAGGTTTCTTTCCATGGTCAGTTGCCTTCATCTCTTTGAGCCTGATATAAAACAGGATATCATGGAAGTGGGAGCTCCCATGTTAGAGAGAAGGCTGTTCATGTGGTATCTTAAAAGAAAATGAGGGGGAAAGAGATGGAGAGAGAGAAAGAGGGACTGGGAAGAAAAGGAGGAAATGGAGCTGAGAAGAGCAGGAGAGGAAGTCCATGCACTACATTCTCACTTGGACATGCTCACTGACTGTCCTTCTCCAACTGTACACTCCTATGAGATTCCCTTTCCATTCTCAGTACTCACTCCATGAAGAGAGCATTGGTGTATTGCTTCATTCATAGACTCACAGCCCTCAGGACAGTCACTTTTGAATACTGCTGCAGGACTGGGCCTTCAACACATGACCATTTTTCAGGGAACACATTGTATGCAAAGCACTACATACCCTAAGCCATGTTTTCTCTGTATTGACTTTCTGCACCCAATGCTCTATAAGTGACAGATTGAGGTACACAAAGATCTGGCTCCAGATCACATAGCAGCTCAGCTTTACAGTGAAGGGATTTTTACCAACATTAAATACTTGATGATAAATCCACGTACAATTTGTATTAATAAATTATTTTACCAATTTCATGCATACATACAATGCATTCTAGTCACTCCGCCTTAAAAAAGTAAAAGAAAAAATGTCTCCTCTCCTCTCACTCCTACTTCTGCCAACTTTGCTTCTTTTCTATGAATCTGTTTGACACATTCAAAAGGTTGATTGCATCTCACAGAGTTTAACTTGGACCATCTCTGGAACCAAGGGTTTGGTACTATACTGAAGAACATAATGATCTCACCAGCAGGTATACAGATGGAATATTTACCTCCCCATCTCCCATAGTTTATTATTTGCCAGTAGTGTAGCAGGATGTGCACTGTCCCTGCGAGCTGCTCCCCATGGATAGCTAATTGATGGACATGCCCAACTAGTGAGGGTCCAGAGACAGGAGCTGTGGGTGCTATGAGTTCACTATGGCCATGTAAATACCCTGCTTATAAGACAGCACTTCACAAGCCTTCTCCATACAGTATGTTGCTGTATTTTTTCTAATTCTCCTTCCACAATGTTACTTAAGCCTTAATGGGGTGATATAAATGACTTAATTACAGGAATGAGTATTCACCCATACTATTTTTTCAGCATAGTGTACATCCTTAAATATGTGTAGTCACCTCCATTCACACAAAAGAAAGAAGTAGTTTTGTTCGCGGTATAAATATAGATATTTAGAAGGGCATTAACTATGTCCATTTAGCTAAGCAGCAATAGCAGATTTTCTTGAGAGTCTAAGATTTCTACAGACGTGGGCTGGTTTATTTGTTTTATAAGATTTACACTGCTAGGGATGGAGTCTATCTTATGGCGTGGGAATCACAGAGCTAGTGACTGCTCACATCATGTTTGTGCCACTGTGCAGCAGAGGGACCACCTTGGCAGGTTGGTTTATGATCATAGAGAACACAGCTGGGTCCGACTGTTGTTGATGCCTTTTCTTCCTCAGCAACAGGAAGAAAAGCTTCCAAATCTCCTCCAGCGTGAATTCTCTATAGCAAATGTCTAAGAGCTGAGGTGTAATCAAAACTAATGCCTAATCTACTAGTTCTTCTGGGGAACTAGTCAGAATGTCCTGGGCTTCTGTTGTCTTAGGAATCTCCAGGACTTCCCTGCCCACAAACTCCTGAGGAGGTATCCCACTTTTAGAACTGTGTTTTTGTTTGTAAACTCATTAGTAGTAGGATTTCCACTTCAATCCCTGTATGGTGTTTCATTTTTTTATAGTTACCAAATAATAGGGTCCTAGTTTACCTACATTTTACCAATCAACTACTGTTCTTTTTTCCATCCATAAACCAAGTCCCATTTCTAGTTTTCAGTTTCAAGAGATTTAGAAGCCTCATGTAACAGATGTGGCATTTCGTTCAGGACCTGGATTGTCTTGTTAGTTATCTTTCCTAGTTAGTACACTTACCTCTAGTAATGCCATTTTCTTCACACCTCAGGCAAAACCCATGGTATGAATGTGCCACACATCCATTATCTAATCCTCTGTTGATGGAGAGCTAGGTTGATTGCATTTCCTAGCTATTGGGAAGAGAAATTCAATGAGAATGGTTATGAAAATGTCTCCATTGTAGAATAGAAAGTATAGAAATGTTAGTGAACAAACAAACAAACAAACAAAAAAACCAGGAGCTAATTCAATGCAAATCACAACAGGAACTTTACTCAAGCTAGCTTGGGCCCCTCATTCCACGGTCTGCACACATGGTTTTGCCGGAGAGGAACCCTGAATATCTATAGTTGTAAGTCTTTATATAAGGCAACAAGTTAGGGGTGAGTGTCTCTAGCCTGGCAAGCATCTAATTGGAAAGCTGCTATGGCCTGTAGCATAATTGGCTGCTACTGAGAGTGTTACTATAAACTTAACTTTTGCTTCCCTCTGCATTGGTGGTCGTCATCAGGGGGTGGGCTTGTTGGGAATTAAACTGGAAACACTGGATTTGTTTGTGGAGACTAACTTGAAGACCCTACCTAGTCTTTTTGTGGTTAGCCTAGAAACTGAAGCTAAGCTCAGGTTTTGTTGAGGGGATAACTTAGAAACTAATGGTAGATACAAGTCTATTAGTTTACCTGAGTTCAATTTTTCTAAAAAAGAGTCTGAACATAAATGGTTTGGTCTCTCAGTTGGATATACTACCAGGAGTGTAAGGCTGAGTTATAGGGTAGTTCGATTTCTGGTTTTCATGAAGCCTCCAGATTTATTTCCACAGTGGCTGCTCTAGCTTGGACTACCTCTGGCAGTGTTCAAGTTTTCCTTTTCCCACATCCACTCCAGCCTTCATTGTCATTTGTTTACTTGATACTGGATATTCTTAAGGGATGAGAATAATAAAAAAAAAAATTAACCTGTCGTTTTCTAATTCTTTGGTCACTCCTATGATACCATCTTACAACTAAGTTATTTTCTTGTTGTTTAGGTTTTGAGTTTCATGTATATTCTAGTTACTAATCTTTTGTCAGATGTTATCTGTGAAACAGTTTCTCCCATTCTTACCTACATCTTCAGTCAGTTGTGTTTTATTTGTTATACAGAACTATTTCAGAGTCTTGAGATACAATTTGTCAGTTACCATAATGGTTTTACTCCCTGTGCTAGTAGAGTCTCATTCAGGCAAATCCTAACTCATGCTACTATGTCGAAAACTACTCCCTACTTATTACTCTACCAGTTTCAGGGGTTGAGTCTTACATTTAAGTTTTAGATATTTTGCATTTGAATATTTGAAGGTGACATATAGGCATGTAGGTTAATTCATCCACGTTTTGCCATCTAGGTTTTCCAGTACCATTTGTTGAACAGGTTGTCTTTTGTCCAGAGTCTATTTTTGCCGTCTTCATCAGTGTTTAGACAGATGTGCTTGTGTGGATGTCTATCTCAGTCCTCTATTCTATTAAATTAAACTGTGTGGTTGTTTTCTGCCAACACCATGCTGGTTTTAGTACTACAGCTGTAATATTAATTTTAAATGGGGTGTAAGGATGCTTCCCACATACTTCTTTTGTTTAGGGTTACTTTGCCCATGTTTCATCTTTAGTAGTTCCACATGTATCTCAGAATGTTTCATTCTCTATGGAGTCCCTGGAACCTTGATTGGGACTGCATTGAACCTGTAGAGATCTTCTAGTAGACTGACTATTTTCACAATATTGACTCTTCTAAGCACTGAACATAGCAGAGGCATCTTTCTATCTTCTAGGCCTTCCTCAATTTATTGCTTTAATGAATAATGTTTGGTAAAAATTTTTGTGCCGATCTTTCATTTCTATGGTTAGGTTTTCTGTCCAGCATTTTGGTTTCTTTGTTTGTTTGATTGTTTACTCTTATAACTCATCCATATATGATGACATATATGGATGTCAATATGACATAGACAAGTGAAAATAGTAATGTTTCTCAAGTACAGTGACAACACAGTTCTAATCAAGCCACACTGCCAAAGCCAACCTCCTCCAATAAATGCTTCTGGGAATGACCAGTCCTTGACAGCTGTCAAACAATGGTGGTTCTTGCTCCTGTGATGGTACAAACAACTGCACAGGGGGCAAATTGAACTGTTCTAGCATCAGGCTAGGGTTGAAATTTCACCCCAGCACTTACTCATCAGGCAGTCCTAGAGAATGACTTAACACATGAGTCTGAACTTCCTCACCTGTAACTGAAGATCAGAATGAGTAACTGGTAAGGTGTTTGGAAAAGTAATATGCTGTTCATACACATCTCATAGTACGACCCTTAGCTGATAGGATCAAGGATGCTGCTTTTCTTTATATTAAGCTAACATTTTCCCTGTATTTTGGGTGCATGGGTGGATACTTCCAAACAGTGTTCCTCTGTGTAACAAGCTCAGGCCTTGAATTTACAGAGATTGCTTGCCTCAACCACTAAAGTTCTGTGATTAAAGACATCCGCCACCATACCCAGCCTCCACATATTTTTCTTAATTCTGTCATTTAGGAATCATGAAAATCTATTCCTTTCAATTGGGGAGATTATTCAGATACTAGAAGGTTAAAACTGGGGCCCATGTGTACACCCAGGCTTACATCTTAGTTTTAAAATTCATGGTCATGCTGTCACTTTCTTCATTAGATGCTCCAGTTTACATACAGCTCAGGGTGCACCAAGACAGTCTACCTAGCATGGTTTGTAACCAATATCATCTTTGTTTCACACCAATGGAACCAGGGATTCCCATTACTACAGACTGAGTTCTTGAAATGATTTCCCTAAACTGTTAGAGCACAGTGAATCTAGGAACTCTCAATACCTTGAGGCTTATTCATGAGCTGTAGTTTATTAATCTCCTTTACTTGTGATTTAAATTCACTCACTATTTCCATGTAGTAACTCTTGCTTCACCTTAATTCTAACATCAAATCCAGAGCACAAGTTTGTCATATCTGAGTGTAAAACAAATCAAACAAGGACATAAAGCTGTTCACCTTCCGGATTATATCAGAATGTCTGTAGTTCGTTCTCAAAATCTGTCATGAGTTGGAGTATCACAGAATGCACTGAGTGTTGGCAAGGACATCATTACAGATGCTTCACCTCTCCTTTCTTCCAGGTGACTTCAGACCTGCACTGCCCAGGACTGCTCCATCCTCCAAAGGTTAGTAAATTTCTACGAGGCTAGAGAAGCCAATAGTATTGTGTAGTATTTCATCTGATCCTTGAGAGAAGGGCAGAAAGTAATGAAGGGTCCTCAGTTTGCAAACCTCACCAGAATGTAGGAAAGGCTCATAGACAAGGCAAAGTTGCCTCTTACGTACCTTGCTGCTTTCCATGGTGACAACAACTCTACTCACTCCCAAACTGAATACCTGACCAAGAACCCTACCTCCTGGTTATGCAGAGTGTCACACTGATATCTTGCCTCAAGAATGTAATGCTGTTTTTCTACTGGTCTTACAGAGGAAGAAGGGAGCCAGTGGTGAAGAAGAAAAGAGCAGTTACAGGAAAAGAGCAAGAAGTGAACAGCCAATCAGAAACCCCAGGGAAACATTTCTTTGCTCAATGACTTTCTCATCTTTATCTTTAGATGCTCCTTCCTTGATACATTTCATGGACCAGCATCGGGAGCAGCTGGTGACCCGAGTGACATCAGTGGATCCTCTCTTGGACAAGCTGCATAGTCTGGTGCTAAGTGAAGAATCATATGAGGCAGTGCGGGCTGAGACCACAAACCAAGACAAGATGAGGAAGCTCTTCAGCCTCAGCCAGTCCTGGAGTCAAGCCTGCAAAGACCAATTCTACCAAGCTCTGAAGGAGACCCATCCTCACCTGATCATGGACCTCCTTGAGAAGTCAGGTGGGGTCTCTGGGTATTTGACATCTCAGGGACTGAAGGTTGAGCCTTCTCCTTAGAGTCCTGGCTCTGCCTGAACTTCCTTTGGTCCTTAGTTTCTCCATCTGTAACCGGTGGCCGGGGGAGGGGGTTCCTTTCTAAGGGCACTGTTTATAGGTCACATCTTGGGGAGTCAGATGTTACCCCTTGACTTCTCTAGCCAGATGGTGAGTTGAGCATCTCAGAAAATACCCAGTGGGGCCAGTAAGTCTAACCAGGCATTGTCCAGCCTACTCTGATGGTCAGACTGGACAGCCTCAAGCAAATCTGACCCATCATGATACAAGCAGGATGGGGATCCTGAGAATGAAAATAAAGAGATGTGGTTCTCCCTAAAAAGTAAATGTCTTATAAATAGGAAAGGGAGGGGGCTTTTAAAATGCATATTGTCTGATCAAACAGAGGTGTAGGGAAGTCACATGATACAACAAGGGACTCACCACCAGAAATACATCAAATTCTGCATATTGCTAATTAATCTTGGGCAGTTGCATATGTACAAGCCTGTCCTTGTAATGGCTTTGTAAGCCTCACATTTGGATTCATCATCCCAAATAGAGGTGTGAGTCACAGCTTAAGAAACTGATGTGTGATGGTAGAACAGGTGACTGAACAGAAGGCTGAGTGGTTAGGAGCAGCTCTTGGAGGTTGTCAGAGTCCTATTCCCACACTTACTTCAGGCATCTCACAAGTGTGTAACACCAAGCCCATGGATAGATACAACATCCTATTTTGTACTTAATAGGCACTAATACACAGATGCACATTCAAACACACACAAATATGTGGGTTTTTTATCTTTATAAAAGAAAGGCTAAATGGGAATCCTCTCCACTGCTCACCCATCTCCCAGAGGAATTATCGCCTCAAAACTCACAGTTGGACTTGAGGCTTGCAAGGCTGTGTGCTTGACCTAGAACACAGCCCTGCCAGTCTCTTACCACAGGTTACTCAGCTTTCCCTCTATATCATGCTGTTGCATCTCTTTGCCAGGCCTATAGAAAGAGCAGTTAGCTAGCTCTTCAGTGTCTCCCATCCTTTCCTCTTGACTCTGCAGGCACAGTAGCTCTGCTGTGGGGATCTCTGCACCCTGCTTTTCTTTCTCTTTTGTAATACAGTATTTTGCTGTTTCTAACTCCTGCCCTAACTAAAAGTCACAGATGGGCAGCTTCCACCCAGATATCTTACTCAGAATCTTCCAGGATTTTATTGGATAATTCCAAATTTTGAGCTTTTTTTTCTGTGATATTGCCTTCATTGAGAATTTAGAAGTAAACTAAACAAATAAGGCAATGACAGGTAAAGCCAAGTTTGTTAAACTTGTATGACAGTTATGACACACTGGGCTGTCAATCAAGGTTCTTAAAGATACATGTCATATATGACACACTGAGTTTATTTGTAAATAAAAATGCTAAAATATCAATAGTTAATATACATTCTATACAGTGAACATATTACAACTTTAAAAAAGGATATATATTTTATTTCATGAATTGCTGATGTATTCAAATGAGTTCCCATCACTTTCTCTGTCTTCTCACTGCAATGCAAGGTCATGGAGTGCTCTGTCTGACCCATGCCTCCATACTGATTTGGTTAGGATGGGCTGAGACACAAGTCCTGACAGAACAGACTTTCTGTAGCCGACAACAAATCTGCACTGAAACAGCCTCCATAACTGAGGTTCTCAGCTTGGCTCTTCTAAAGGATAAGCTGCCTGGACAGCAGTCAGGATCGGTTGCTTCAGTTAGATAATGGCACATTTGCATGTAAAAGTGTGTCAGTGAATAAAATATCTTAGTATTAAGTTTTCTTCCAAAAATGTTATTATTCCTTCTCTGGGCTCTGTATCTGAGGATGTGATCTGCAACCTGCACAGCTGGTGTCTCTTTAATACAAACACATGATGTGGTACCAGCAAGAGACACCTAAAACTGCAGAAACACCTAAAACTGCCAGGTCACTTAATAAGTCCAAAGGGACTGTAAGTATTTAGAAATGGAGACTTTGTAGTACACACTCATCTCACATAAACCAATAACTTGAAAGAAATATACTTTATATGATGAAAGAAGTGTATTGACATGTTTACATTTTGTGTTAATGATAATTAAACCTGATTATAACAGTTAATTTCTTAAAATTGAATTTAAGATGATTAAGGGTTCATTTTTTACATTTCCTACATAAAGGGAAACCTATGCTATAAAGGTGATAAATGGCAACTATCTGCTTATGTGGCAGTCTGCTGGGGAAAAGGTTTGTGTGTTTCCTTCTGTTTTGTGATTGTTGTTGTTATTCTTGTTTGTAACTGTAAATACCCATTGGTAAAGACTGTTTTGTATCACATTACCAGTTGTGACTTAGCTGTCCATATAACATGTTTATCTATGTGACCTGATACCAACACTCATAACAGAAAACAGAATGGTCCTGCTTCTTGGCTGAAGAGGGGTGGAGTGGTCTGGGGTGTAAATATGTTTGTTTTTCAGCCTGGTCCTTCCTTACAACCCTAGAATGTTTAAATATTTGGTGCCTTCCAGGAAACATTAGAATATTAACAACCAAACCCTTTGGTTCTTGACACCTCCAGTGTTTTGCTTTAAAAAACAAAAACAAAAACAAAAAACATCCTTATTTTTAAATTTAAATTTATGTCTATTTATTTTTAATTGAGGGATAAAGATGGAACAGAGATTGAAGGAAACTCCAACCAGTGATTTGCCTAACTTGAGACACATCCCATGTAAGAAAGCCAATCCCTGATGCTATTGATGATACTTTGCTATACTTGCAGAAAGAAGCCTAATATCACTTTCCCTGAGAGGCTTCATCCAGCAGTAGATGAAAACAGATACAGAGACCCACAGACAACATCAGGTGGTGCTTGGGAGGCTTGCGGAAGAGAGAGGGATACAATTGAGCAAGCTGGCAGTGTCAAGGACACCACAAGAAGACCTACAGAATCAACCAACCTGGGACCATGGGGACTCACAGAGATGGAACTACCAAACAAAGACCATGCAGTGGCTGGACCTAGGTCCCCTACACATTTGTAGGAGGTGTGCAGCTTGTTCTTCATGTGGGTCCACTAACAATTGGAAAGGAGGCTGTCTCTGCCTATTTTACCTGCATTTGGATCCCTTCCCCCTAAACTGCATGGTTGGGCCTCATTAAAAAGCATGGGCTTAGGCCTATTGCAAGTGGATATCCCAGGGTGGCGTGGTATTCAAGGGGGACTTGCCCTTCACTGAGGAGAACTCCATGGTGTGGGGGAAGGATTTGTAAGGGTGGGACTGGGAGGAGAGGAGAGAGGAAAAATGCAATCTTCATATAAAGTAAATAAATACTTTTTCAATTAAAAAGAATATTTTAAACCATGATAAAATTATCATGATTAGCATTAAAAGGGGTGTATATTTTCAAAGTATTTTACTTTAATGGAAACTTTGTTTTATATAATCTAAACATTAAATACTTGAGAAAGCCTGAATCTAGTGAAAGTCAAGGAAATCCAGTCATACTTTATGCCCTTCTCCTTGAGGGACCAGTATTATTATATTATTTCCATTTAGTAAAATCTGATCAAATTTGTATCTTTCCTCTGTTGTAATTTCTGTGTAAAAACTGTGACATCTTCCAAAACCATATAGACAACAAATCCTAGTAAACTGCCATCAGTTTCTTTCTCATTCATCTTTTTTTCTTCCAGCCTTTTTGACACAAAGTATTCCTGTGTCATCTTGGCTGTCCTGGAACTCACTGTGTAGATCAGGCTGGCCTTGAACTCACAGAGATTCACTTGCCTTTACTGCCTGAGTGCTGGGATTAAAGACGTGCCAACATCGTCCAGCCCAAAAATGTCTTTATCACTGTTCATCATTATGTCAATTCTTGATTCCACACAATTGTCCATAACGTCAATTCGTAAGAGATGCAATGGGTTCATGGTGGCATTGGCCGACATGGTCACACTGGAAGTCTGGTTTGCTTTAACCAGTGAGCAGTGCTTCCTTCAAGGTGTGACCCTCATGTTTGGTTTGGGCAATTTATAAACTAATAAATAAGACCAGACCTCTGAATCCTTATCACCTCCCTCTTACAACCTGAATTTGGCTGTCTCAAATGCCAGACTGCATCGAAAATATCATCCTGAGTGAGGTAACCCAATTACAAAAGAACACACATGGTATGCACTCACTGATAAATGGACATTAGCCCAAAAGCTTGGAATACAATGCACAGACCATATGAAGCTCAAGAAGAAGGAAGACCAAAGTGTGGATGCTTCGGTCCTTCTTACAATGGGGAAGAAAATGTTCACAGGAGGTAGAGGGTGGGAGGAACTAGGGAGGAAGAGTGGAAGGAGAGGAGAAAAAGAGGGACAGGATCAGGTTTAAGAGGAGACCAGGATGTCATACAGAAGGTCAGGAAACAGAACAGAGGTGTGTAGCAATGGGGGATGGGGAACTGGGGGTAGCCATCAGAAAGTTACAGATTTGAGGAAAGCAAGAGGCTCCCAGAACCCAACTGGGTGAGATTAGTTGAAATGCCCAACAAAGGGGAGGGAGGACCTGTAGAGACAATATCCAGAGGTTGGCAAGGCCCCTGGTTGGGGGATGGGGCCACCTGCTTATCTCCAAATTTTAAAGGCAGAATTGCTCCTGTCTAAAGGAAATGCGGGGGCAGGGGGGGAGTGTGGAGCAGAGACTGAAGGAAAGGCCATCCAGAGACTGCCCCACCTGGTGATCTATTTCATATACAGACAACAAGCCTAGACACTATTGTGGATACCAAAAAGTGTTTGCTGACAGGAGCCTGATATAGATGTCTCCTGAGAGGCTCTGCCAGAGCCTGACAAATACAGAGGCAGATGCTAGCAGCCAACCATTAGAATGAGCATAGGGACCCCAATGGAGGAGTTAGAGAAAGGACTGAAGGAACTGAAGGGGTTTACAACCCCACAGAAAAAACAATATCAACCAAGCAGAACCCCCCCAGTGCTCCCAGGGACTAAACCACCAACCAAAGAATACACATGGGGGGGACCCATGGCTCCAGCTGCATATGTAGCAGAAGATGGCCTTATCTGGCATCAATAGGAGGGGATGACATTGGTTCTGTGAAGGCTGGATGACCCAGTGTAGAGGAATACCAGGGCGTGAGGTGGGAGTGGGTATGTAGGTGGGGGAGCACCCTCATAGAAGCAGGGGAGAGGTATAGAATAGGGGAGTTGTAGATGAGAAACAAGGAAAAGGGATAGCATTTGATATGTAAATAAATAAAATCTCCAACACACACACACACACACACACACACACACACACACATATCCAATGATGTGCCTCACTAGCTCACTAGTTGAGTCTTAGACTTTTGTGCACAAGGTACTAGATTTATCCTCTGAAATTCACACACACACACACACACACACACACACACACACACACACACACACATTTCATCACCCTCATCATTATCAAAGGAAGCACTGACTGTTCCCTACATGTATTACAAGGAGACTTGCATTAGATCACTCAGTACTCACAAAGCTCTAAGATGATTTGTTATCATTAACCCTATGTATAGATGAGGAAACAGATTGGGAGATTAAATGACTAATCAGGGATCCCCATAGACAGCAGAGGAATAAAACTCAGAGCTAGCTGCCTGAAGTTGGCTCTGTCCTGAGCTCTGCACATAACAAATGAATAGTACTGGTTTGAACTGGTGTCTGCTTCTCCTCTTCCAGAGTTCAATTGCCCATGGCTGGTTCCTACCACTGTCCCAGCACAGGACTCCACTTTGTGGTGACAAGGGCAGTGACAATCCAGATTGAATTCTGTGCCTGGAGCCAATACCTGGACAAGACTCCCTTGCAACACAGTCTCATAGTGGTTGGACCTCTGTTTGACATCAAGGCTGAGCAAGGAGCTGTGACTGCTGTGTACCTCCCTCATTTTGTGGCTCTCCAAGGTAACCAAGGGAAGCTTAAGGAGGAGGTTGGGCTTGACAGGTCCTTCAGCAGACTATAGGATCATAGAAGATGAGGAAAAGTTTGTCCTAATAATGGAGGGGGCTCATAAAATGCCCTAACCTCAGTGATTTTCAAAGATTCCTTCAGAGGATGGTCTGATAAATACAGGGTCCGAGTGAACAGTCTCATAAAGAAAGCCATTACTGCAGTATGTGATCCCAGCACTGTCAACTTAAATGTCTCAGGAAATTTCTGGTCTTAATAATAAAAGTCCAGCACTTCATGCTCCCCTCAAGTCCTAGGAAAAGCATGGCTAGTGTTTATGCTAGCAAACAGGGAACTTGGAAATATACAGCACCTTCTAGGAGTCTATCTAAATAGGTACATCACAAAGAAGGGAAATTTTGAGGATCTGGTACAAGGTCTGAGGCCTCCTTAAGAAAAGACAGGCTATCAAGTCCCCAAACTGTCACACAGGGGACAATTTTGTGTCATGCAGTTCCATCTGAAATTATTGGCTAGCATGTTGTTGATGTAAATTCCAAGTTGACCACATCATGCAGGAGAGATTTCATTGTCTCATATCTTGGTGATTATCCATTCCAAAGAAAACACCTGAAAGAAAATATATTTTTTTTCTGCAAAAGAAATGCACTGCAATACTCTTTGTCCTGATGCAAGTTGAAACCAAACTCAGGAGAAAAGGCAGGCAAACTATGGATTTCAGAATTATGTAGGGATCACATCAAGGTGACATGTGACATTCATCATCGCAGTTCTACCTGTTGTCAAGCACATCACTTTACATCCTAACTTTCCACTTTTTGTCTCTAAAGCTTCAGTTTTGTATCATCATGAAAAGTGCAATCTGTTATCAAAAGTCCCATTAGACCTTAATAATTCCTATAGTTTAGAATCCATCTCTCAGCAGAGACTTAATGCAATGCCTTAACTGTAGGGTTAATGGGGTCCTGCGTCCACTCCACCACAGGGCTCTGCTGCTCAGGGAGGTAGGAAGCAGGAAGTTTTGATCATGCCTATTCCATACTGTTGCTGGATTCGTGTTGGGCTGTAGGGAAGCTGCAGGACACTGCTCTCGGGGTGTGTGGAAGTGCAGACTGAGGCCTGGGACAGCCAGTGGGGAAGTGCAGTCTGAGGCCCAGGACAGCTGGAGCAGGCTCAGGGATCCCCAGGCCTGCAAGGAGGGCAGGTCCATCTGGTTCTCAGGCTCTTGGGCACCCAGGCACCAGTGGATGTCATGGAAGAGCTGAGAACAGAGTGGTGCCCCTTGGACTGGTTCTAGCCTGGGACCAAGTGGGAAAATAGGGACAGTCTGGATGATCCCTTGATGATGGCGAGCTTGGGCTTGGCCTGGTGCCCATGGCTGGTCCCAAGGGGAGATTTGGCTTGTTGGCACCTGGCTTGGCTTGGTTGTGGTTGTAGCTGTGAATACAGAGGTTAGATGGCAACTCTATTGGTGAAGGCCTCCAGGGCTTCCCATGGCAGATTCTGATGTAAAGAGGCAATCCATGGTTTTAAGGCATTTATTGTCATGGCTCAAAGTGAATGAGTTAAACCATACCCCACTTTCTAGGGTGGGCCTGAGGTTAAATACCTTTTGCAGGGAGGAGTGTCTGGGAAGGAAAGTTTATTGGCTAAGCCTCTAGGTCTTTATGAACCTGCAATAAAGATTTTAATGGGTACTGCCAATCTCTATATGCTCAGCCTGGAGATGGCAGCATCCCAGAGAAACAGTGGTTTGTCAAGTGTCTGACAGTAGCATCTGAGGCTGTTTTATTGATAGCATCCATGGATGATACCATCAAGAACAACCATTTAATTGTGAAAACTCTCTCAGCTATCAAGGCACAAAGCCAAGGCTCCCTCAAATAAGAGGCACTGTACATGTGACAACACTGACAGCAAGTCACACTCACCCACCCTGGAATGATAAATTGATGGTGATGGATTGGCTGTTTGTCTAATCTGTACTCAATGGGCATGTATTATTAAAGCTTTAAAATGATCATGGTCACAGTTTAACTCATCAACATAAAAATAAATCTAAACAGACATCTTGAACAGGGTAATTAATAGAAGGAAGATTGCAGAGAATTATGGTTTCAGGAGGTTAAAGTTCATGGACATTATGACAGGTAGCATGGCAGAGAGCACAGAGGCATGGCACTGGAACAGTAGCCGGGCAAGGAGGAGACAGGAATGAAACTGGAAACAATGAGCTTTTAAAATCTCAAAGGCCACACCTCCTACAACAAAGCCACACCTCCTATTCCTTCCCAAACAGGTCCACTAACTATATGAACCATGCTCATTCAAACTACCACAGTCATGCTACATCCTACAGTGGTATTTCCCATCCAAGTTTCACCCAATGGAAACACTATATCTAAATCTTTGAATCTGTTCTTTCACAGACAAACGCAAGTACATTTGACTTCAAGGTGGCCCACTTTCAAGAACATGGGATGGTATTAGAAATGCCAGATAGGGTGAAGCATCGCTACACAGTACTAAAAAACCCAAGATTCTCCCCAATAGGAGTTGTACTGAGAATAATCCCTGCTGCCCGCCGCTTCATCCCCATCACTACCATCACACTGATCTACTATCACCTCAGTCTCCAAGAAGTCACCCTTCACCTCTACCTAATCCCCAATGACTGCACCATTCAGAAGGTAAAACTGAGAACCCCAAGAGTGGGGCTATGTTGGGGTGACAGAAAACCTGAGATGCAGCTATTGAGCCCCTTGTAGAGATTCTTAACTGAGAAAGTGAATGTAGTTCTGTGAGGGAAACCCTGGTGTGTATGATTCTGCATTCTTCTAGGCCACTCACACCTGAGTCCCTTAAAACTTCATTAATGCCTTTTTGCCAATATCTACCTAGGCTTCTATAGCCTCTTCCCCCAAACAGAGGATGGGAATGCTCCACTACCAACATGTAGTGAACTCCCTCTTCCCAGCCAGAGACTCATTCTCAAATGAATTTGACTGGGGCCAATAATGCAACCAACCGTGTAAGGGAACACAAGTTAGAAGGGTGCTCAGGAGGTATCACCAACCTATCTCACACAAATGTACAAATCAACCACCTCACCTCATTTAGAACAGATGTTGTGGCCCAGAAAGCTAGATAAATCACTGTCTGTAATAATGTTCCCTAGGCCATTGATGAAAAAATGAAGTTTCAGTTTATGAGAATAAATAAGCCACCCCCAGTAGACAATCTTTACATTGGCTCCCGATACATTGTGTCTGGTTCTGAGAAGCTGGAAATCACCCCAAAGGTGAGCACCTGGTATTTGATATTTGTTGGGGTCTGATGCCAGGCTTGGGAAAACTGTGGGACAGATTCCAAAACTTTGCAACAAACTAAGATTGGGGAGGAAGCAACTGGGATCTCAACAATCAGGACTTACCACTTAAACATCAAAGTTAGGTGGAGTTTTAAGGAACCACACAATATTGCAAATTAGGCCTGGGAAAGTGAGGAAATAGATTCAATCTGGCACAGAGAAGGGTCCTGCTAAACATGGAGAAAAGAGGCCCAGGCTGAGAATGTGTGAGCAGGACTTTCAGAATGCACACCCCCTCATCCATGGCTCTTATGGTTTGAATACGAAATGTCTCCTACAGGTGTAAATGCTTAAACACTGGGTCTGCAGACACTGGTAGTATTTAGGAAATTTGTGGAATGAAATAAGAATAATGAAAAATAGTGAAAAAAGAAACAGCATGCAGTGTCCTCAGCCTTCTGAGTAAAGTTGTGTGTTCATAGGCTGTGGATCACCTAAGTGCAAGAGAGTCAGAATCTAATGTGGTGACCAAGATCAAGAAAGAATCTGAGTGGGGACATCCCTCCTTCACAGAATGAGTCTCACATAGCATCTCTCTCTCTCTCTCTCTCTCTCTCTCTCTCTCTCTCTCTCTCTCTCTCTCTCTCTCTTCTCTCTCTCAACAAAAGGTATGAGACCTGGGTGTCAGAACAATGTCTTTAGAGGCAGGTTATGAGGCTTAGAGCCATGGCCACCTTCCCACCTTAGACATGTAGAAAACATGTAGAGGATTCGTGATCCTCTGGGGTATAACAAGCTCCCACCACAAATAACAGAGCCCCAGATTCAATGTATTTCCCACCAGGAAACTAAACATCTTAATTCCTTCCTTAAATTTCTTCCTGACAGCTGTTGTCAGAATAATGAAAAAAGAAACAGCATGCAGTGTCTTCAGCCTTCTGAGTAAAGATGTGTGTTCATAGGCTGTGAATCACCTCAGTGCAAGAGAGTCAGAATCTAATGTATTGTGCAAGATCAAGAAAGATTCTGAGTGGGGACATCCCTCCTTCACAAAATGAGTCTCACACAGCATCTCTCTCTCTCTCTCTCTCTCTCTCTCTCTCTCTCTCTCTCTCTCTCTCTCTCACACACACACACACACACACACACACACACACACACACACACACACACACACTCACACATTAGGAACTGAAGCTGTGCTACAGGAGCAGCAAGGAATCCCAGCTCTTCTCTGAGATCTACGTTGGACACATGGGGTCAGAGATTAAGCTGAAAATCAATGACAAGAAGCACATGCAACTCATATGGAAGGCCTTGCTGAAACCAGGTAAAAGCAGTATAAGGCCAGAGACCCTAGGTGTTGAGGAAAGGCAATGATTAGGGAGACATGTACTTTCATAATTTCTTGGTGCCGCAAGATAGCAAGATCTGGTATGTGGTTTTGTGAGATCATTAATAGCTGGTGTTAGCAGTTTACACTGTGACACTGTAATAGTTAGTTCTTCTGTATTATGACAAATATATGAGAAAAACCACAATTTTAAAAGAAGAAAGGTTTGTTTTGTTTTAAGGTCTTAAACCAAGTTTCAGTCCACAATCAGCTACCTCCATTTCTTTGAGCATATATGAAACATAGTATCATGGAAGTGGGCCTTCCATGTGAGAGAGAAGACTGATGGTGTGCTATCACCAAAGAAGAGAGAGGAGAAGGGAGAGAGAGAAAGGGAGTGGGGAAAGAGGAGAAAGTGGAGTTGAGAAGAGGAGAAAGAGAGGAAGTCCATGCACTACATAATCTCCCGGACATGCCCAGTGATTGTCCTCTTCCCACTGTAGACTCTGATGTGATTTCCTTTCCACTCTCAGTACTCACTCCATGATGAGAACATTGGTGTATTGCTTCATTCATAGACTTACAGCCCTCAGGACAGTCACCTTTTACTATTGCTGCAGGATCAGTCCTTCAACACATGATCATTTGTCAGGGAACACATCATATGGAAAGCACCACATACCTTAAACCCCATTTCCTCATTCCTGTATTCTTTCTTCTCCCACTGCCCTGGAAGTGGCAGATTGAGATGCACGAAGATCTACTGCCAGTTCACATAAAAGCTCAGGTTTAAAGTGATGGGATTTTGCCAATGTGAGATACTGGATCTTAAACCTATACAAAATGTGTATTAATAAGCTGTTTTTGACAGTTTTCTACTCTCATACAATGCATTCTAGTCACTGTACCTTTAAATAAAGGAAAAAAGAAAAAGTCCTCTCTTCTCTCCCTCCTACTCCTGCCACCTTTGCTTTCTTTCTATAAATCACTTTGTCACATTCAAAAGGGATTTCTTCATCTCCAAGAGTTTAACTTGTACCATCTGTGTGACCAAGGGTTTTGCATGATCCTGAAGTACATAGTTATCTCACCAGCATGTATACAGATGGAACATTTACCTCCCCATCTCCATAATTTATTATTTGACAGTAGTTTAATAGTAAGTACACTGTCCCTGGGAGCTGCTTCCCCATGGATAGCTAATTGATGGGCAGGCCCAACTAGTGAGGGTCCAGAGACAGGAGCTGTGGGTGCTATGAGTTCATGATGACCATGGAAATACCCTGCTTATAAGACAGCACTTCACAAGCCTTCTCCATACAGTATGTTGCTGTATTTTTTCTAATTCTCCTTCCACAATGTTACTTAAGCCTTAATGGGGTGATATAAATGACTTAATTACAGGAATGAGTATTCACCCATACTATTTTTTCAGCATAGTGTACATCCTTAAATATGTGTAGTCACCTCCATTCACACAAAAGAAAGAAGTAGTTTTGTTTGCGGTATAAATATAGATATTTAGAAGGGCATTAACTATGTCCATTTAGCTAAGCAGCAATAGCAGATTCTCTTGAGAGTCTAAGATTTCTACAAACGTGGGTTGGTTTATTTGTTTTACAAGATTTACACTGCTAGGGATGCAGTCTCTCTTATGGAGTGGGAATCACAGAGCTAGTGACTGCTCACATCATGTTTGTGCCACTGTGCAGCAGAGGGACCACCTTGGCAGGTTGGTTTATCATCATAGAGAACACACCTGGGTCAGACTGTTGTTGATGCCTTTTCTTCCTCAGCAACCTGAGGGCTTAGCAACAGGAAGAAAGCTTCCAAATCTCCTCCAGCGTGAATTCTCTATAGCAAATGTCTAAGAGGTGTGGTGTATTCAATAATAATGCCTTATCTACTAGTTCTTCTGGGGAACTAGTCAGAATAACTTGGGCTTCTATTGTCTTAGGAATCTCCAGGACTT
Organism: Arvicanthis niloticus; assembly: GCF_011762505.2. Taxonomy (NCBI): domain Eukaryota; kingdom Metazoa; phylum Chordata; class Mammalia; order Rodentia; family Muridae; genus Arvicanthis; species Arvicanthis niloticus. The sequence goes on from NC_047663.1 coordinate 50,252,945, forward strand.
CCCTGCCCACAAACTCCTAAGGAGGTATCCCACTTTTAGAACTGGGTTTTTGTTTTTAAACTCATTACTACTAGGATTTCCACTTTAATCCTTGTATGGTGTTTTGGTTTTTTTTATAGTTACCAAATAATAGGGTCCTAGTCTACCTACATTTTACCAATCAACTACTGTCCTTTTTAGTATCCTTAAACCAAGTCCCATTTCTAGTTTTCTGGTTTCAAGAGATTTAGAAGCCTCACATAACAGATATGGTGTTTCCTTCTCGATCTGGATTGTCTTGCTTGATATCTTTCCTACTTTGTATGCGTACATTTGTAATGCCATTTTCTTCACACTTCAGTCAAACCCCATGGTATGTATGCACCACACATCTGTTACCCAATTCTCTGTTGATAAACATCTAGGCTGATTGCATTTCATAACTATAGGGAACAGAAATTCAATGAGCATGGTTGTGCAAATGTCTACATTGTAGAATATAAATTTTGTCATATAGTGCCAGGGAGGTATTAGTGAACCCAGAAAAACAGACAGCAGCCAATCCCAAGCAAATTACAACAGGGCCTTTATTCAAGCCAGCTCTGGTCCCTCAGCTTACTGCCCATATAAGGACAGTTTTGATGGATAGGAGCCTTGAATATCTATAGGGGTAAGTGGTTATACAAAGCAACAAGGGAGGGATGAGGGTTTTTAGCCTAGCAAGCATCTAATTGGAAAGCTGCTATGGCCTTTAGCACAATTGGCTGCTACTAAAACTCTTACTATAAATTTAACTTTTGCTTCCCTCTGCATTGGTGGTTGTCATCAGGGAGTGGGCTTGTTGGAAATTAAACTGGTAACACTGGATTTGTTTGGGGAGACTAACTTGGAGACCCTGGTCTTCTTGGGGTTAGCCTAGAAACTGAAGCTAAGCTCAGGTTTTGTTGAGGGGATAACTTAGAAACTAATGGTAGATACCAGCCTGTTAGTTTATCTGAGTTCAAGTTCTTTAAAATGGAGTCTGAACTTAAAAGATTGGTCTTTCAGTTGGATATATTACTAGGAGTGCAAGGCTGAGTTATAAGGTACTTCTACATTTCATGAAGCCTCCAGATTTATCTCCAGAGTGGCTGTCCTAGCATGAACTACCTCACTGAACTTGAACTACCTCACTGAACTTGAACTAACTTGAACTATTACTCTGGTAGTGTTCAAGTTTTCCTTTTCCCACATCCACCCCAGCATTTGATATCATTTGTTTCCTTGATACTGGATATTGTCAAGGGATGAGAATCATAAGTAATTTTAACCTGTGTTTGTCTTATAGCTAACTGTTCCCTAATGCTGTGTTTCCTCTTGTGAGAATTCTATCACTGCTCACTCCTATGATCCCATCTTATAACTAAGTTATTTTCTTTTTGTTTAGGTTTTGGAGTTCCATGTATATTCTAGTTACTAATCCTTTGTCAGATGTTATCTGGGAAACAGTTTCTTCCATTCTCACCTGTGTTTTCAGTCATTTATGGTCTATTTGTTGTACAGAACTATTTCAGAATTATGAGATACAATTTGTCAATTCCTATAATGGTTTTACTTTCTGTTGTGCAACAGTCTCATTTGGGCAATCCTATCTCATGTTACTATGTTGAAAAGTACTCTATACTTATTGCTCTACTCATCTCAGGGGTTGACTCATACATTTAAGTTTTAGATAATTTTCAATAGAAATTTTAAAGGCTACATATAGGCACATAGGTTAATTCATCCACATTTTACCATCTAGGTTTTCCAGTACCATTTGTTGATTGGTTGTTTTTTTGTCCAGAGTATATTTTTGCCTTCTTCATCAGCGTCCAGACAGATGTCATTGTGTGGACTTCTATCTCAGTCCTCTATTCTATTCCATTAAACTGTGTGGCTGTTTTCTGCCAACATCATGCTGGTTTTAGTACTACAGCTGTAGTATTAATTATAAATGAAGTGTGATGACACTTCCCACACAATTCTTTTTGTTCAGGACACCATAGCCATGCTTTACTTCTAATAGTTCCCCATGTATCTCAGAACTTTTCATCTCTATCTGTGAAGAATGTTCCTGAAGTTTTATTGGGACTACACTGAATCTGTAGAGTTCTTCTGGTAGGCTGGTTATTTTCACAAAGTTAAATTTTCTAGTCATTGAGCATAGCAGAGGTATCTTTCTATCGTCTAGACCTTTCTCAATTTATTGCTTTAAGGAATATTTGATAGTTTTTCTTGTAAAGATCTTTTGTTTCTATGGTTAGGTTTTCTGTCCAGAATTTTAGTTAGGAGGTTTACTTGATTGGTTGCTATTTTAACTCATCCATAGTTTCAAGATGACATAGACAAATGAAAATAGTGACTTTTTCAAGTACAGTAACAATATAGATCTAGTCCAGCCCCCATGATGCCAATACCAAGCTCCTCCAATCAGTGCCTCTGGGGATGACCAGTCTTTGTCAGCTGTCAAACAGTGATGGTCCCTGCTCCTGAGATACTACACACAATTGCACTGCTAGTCAAAGGATAGTCTTTGTTCCTCCTTCACTTGAGTGAGCCACAGTGGGAAACCTGATCTGTCCCAGCATCAGGCCAGGGTGGGAACCTCACCTCAACACTTACTCATCAAGCAGCCTAGAGAATGACTTAACACAAGAGTCTGAACTTCCTCACCTGTAACTGAAGATCAGAAAGAAGGAGTCTGGGAAGGAGTGTTTAATTGGCTATGCCCCTCTGGCCTTTAGATATCTCATTAATATGGAGATCTGTCTTGAGGCTCCAAGGCCTGTAGTCACATCCTCTACCTGTGGAGGGGCTTGGGGGTGTTGTCCAACATGACTGAAAGGACCCAACTCTATAGAGGTCTGTGGCCTTGTCAGGAGCCTGGAGACTGGGAGCATGGCGAAATGCCTGCCATCCCTTGCAGGAAACCCTGTGGGGTCTCCAGCGATTTCCAGCTGTTGGTTGATCAGAAACCAGGCTTTCCTTCATGGTCCTACAATACCTGGCCTCAAGAATGTAATGCTATTTTTCTACTGGCCTTCCAGAGGAAGAAGGGAGCCAGGGGTACAGAAGAAAAAAGCAGTTTCAGGAAAAAAGCAGGAAGTAGGCAGCCATTCAGAGACCCCAGAGGAGCATTTCTTTGCTCAGTGCCTTTCTCATCTTTACCCTTTGATGCTCCTTTGTTACTACACTGAGTGACATCAGTGTACCCTATATTGGACAAGCTGTATAGTCTGGTGCTAAGTGAAGATTCCTATGAGGCAGTGCGGGCTGAGACCACAAACCAAGACAAGATGAGGAAGCTCTTCAGCTTCAACCAGTCCTGGAGTAGAGCATGCATAGACCAATTCTAATAAGCTCTGAAGGAGACCCATCCTCACCTGATCATGGACCTCTCTGAGAAGTCAGGTGGGGTCTCTTTGGGATCCTGACATCTTACTGGCTGAAGGATGAGCAATCTCATTAGAATCCTATCTCTGCCTGAACTTCCTTTGGTCCTTAGTTTCTCCATCTGTAACTAGTGGCCATGTGAATTTCTATTCTGCTGGCACTATTTGCAGAACACTTCTTGGGGAAAAAGATATCCCCCTTTGGCTTCCCTAGCCAAATGGTCATGTGAGTTGACCATCTCAGGCAAAACACAGTGGGGCCAACAAGACTAATCAAGATTGTCCTGCCTGTTCTGATGGTCAAACTGGCCGGCCTCAATCCAACCTGACCCACCATTATACAAGCATGATTGGGATCCTGAGAATGGAAACAAAGAGATGATAATTCTCCCTGAAAAGTGAATGTCTTATTAATAGGAAAGGAAGGGGGGCACTTTTAAAATGCATGTTGTCTGGTCAAACAAAGATGTAGAAAAGTTACATTATATGACATGCAACTAGCTGCCAGAAACCCCTCAGAATCAGTGCACATTGTGAGTTAATCTTGGAGAGTTGCATATGCACATGGCTTCTGTTCTTGTGAAGAACTTGCAAGCCTAATATTTGGTTACATTATCACATACGGAGCTGAGTGTCACAGCTTAAGAAATTTATGTGCAAGGTAGAACACACGACTGAGCAGAAGGCTTGGTGGTTAGGAGCTGCCTTAGAGATGGTCAGAGTCCTACTCCCAGCACCACATATACACAACTGTGTATAACACTGGAAAAGGGATCCAACATCCTATTTTGTACTTAATAGTTACCCCTACACAGATGTTCTTTCAATCACTCACAAATAAGTATTTTTTAATCATTATACGAGAAAGACAAAATTAGATTACTCTCCACTGTTCACTTATCTCCAAGAGAAATCATCTCACCAAAAGTCACAGTTGGCCTGAAGGCTTACAAAGCTGTGTGATTGGCCTGGAGCACAGCCCTACCAGTCTCTTTTCCAAGGCTATAAAACTTTCCCTATGGATCATGCTTTTGAATTCTGAATCCCACACTGCCAGGTCAATAGACAGAAGAATTAGCCAGCTTCTCCGTGTTCCCCCATCCTTTCCTCTTAACTCTTGGGTCCTCTAGCTCTGCTGTGAAGATCTCTGTACCCTGCTTCTCTTTCTCTTTTGGAATACAGTATTTTTCTTGCTCTAACTCCTGCCCTTACTAGGTCCCAGCCAGGCAGCTTCAGCCCAAATATCCTACCCACAATCCTCAGGGTTTTATTGTATAATTCCATATTTTGAGTTTCCTTTCTGTGATATTTACTTCTTAAAATGATTAGAAATAACTTAAAACTAAACAAATAAGATAATTGCAGGTCTACTCAAAGTTCTTAAATGTGTATGAGAGATATGACACACTGCAATATCAATCACGGTTCTTAAATGTGTGTGACAGATAGGACACAATAGGGTGCCAGTTTGGTTCATAAGTGTGTATGGCAGATATTACATACTGAGCTTATTTGTAAATAAGCAAAAATGCTAAAATATCAATACTTAATATACATTTTATACAGTGAGCATCTTAAATTGTTTACAAAATAAATGCATTAGATTTCATGAATGGTTGATGTATTAAAATGAGCTCCCATCACTTTCTTTGTCTTCTTACTGCAATGCAAGATTATCAAGTGCTCTTCTAATGCATGTCTCCATACTGATTTGGTTAGGAAGAGCTGAGACACAAGCCCTGATAGGATGGACTTTCTGTGGCCAAAAGCAAAGCTGCACTGAAACAGTCACCATAACCAAGGTTCTAAACTTGGCTGCTCCAGAGGACAAGCCACCTGGGCAGCAGTCAGGACCTGTTGCACATCAGATAGTGGCACATTTGCAGGGAAAACAGTGTTAGTTAGTAGAATATCTCAGTAATAAGTTTTATTCCAAGAAATATTATTATTCCTTCTCCAGGATTGGTTTCTAAAGATGCAATCTACAACCTGCACAACTGGTGTTCCATTAACACAAACACATAATGTGGTGCCAACAAGAGACACCTGAAACTGCAGAAAGTGTCAGGTCCTTTAATAAATCCAAAGAGACAATAGGTATTTAGAAATGGAGACTTTAGTCCTTCCAGTCTGTGCCTGAGCACTGAGCAGACCATGAGCTTCAGCTCTGCACCCAATCTCACAAAACTCAGAAGAGGTGGGACTCCTAGGAGCTCTAACCCCTGCAGGATCTTAGGTAAAATGGCAGCAACACCTGCCCCAAACAGGGAGTAACTAGGAACCACAGAGACTTGGAATTCACTCCTGGCCAGAGGCTCGACTTCCTTCCGGTCTGTGCCTGAGCACTGAGCAGATCTTGAGAGTCATCTCTGCACCCAATCCAACAAAACCCAGAGAAGGCTGGACTTCTATGAGCTCTAACAAGCTCAGAAATGTAGAATCATAGAATCACTGGATCTCAGGAGGTTGGCCACACCAGGATTTTGGGAACCCAGAGGCAACCTGACTCCCAGGAGATCTTACACCCAAGATCTCAGGATCACGGGATCAGAGAGACAGCTGGACTCTGAGGAGTTCTGACACAACCAAGATAACAGAAAAGGCAGGCACCAGTCAGAAACAGTGAGTGCAGGTAGCACTAAAGATAACCAGATGGTGAAAGGCAAGCACAAAAACATAAACATCAGCAACCAAGGGTACTTGGTATCAACAGAACCTAGTTCTTCTACTATAGCAAGTCTGGAAAACTACATCACATTGGCAAAGCAAGATTCAGATTTAAACTTACTTCTCATGATGATGATAGAGGACCTTAAAAATGACATAAAAAACACTCTCAAAGAAATTGAGGAGAACACAGATAACCAGGTAGAAGCCCTTAAAAAGAAAACACAAACTTCCCTTAAAGAGTTATAAGAAAACACAACCAAACAGGTGAAGGAATTGAACAAAACCATCCAGGACATAAAAATGGAAGTAGAAACAATAAAGAAATCACAAAGGGAGAGTACCCTGGAGATAGAAAACTTTGGAAAAAGGTCAGGAGTCATAGATGCAAGCATCACCAAAATACAAAACATAGAAGAGAGAATCTCATGTGCAGAAGATACCATAGAAAATATTGACACATCTGTCAAAGAAGATGCAAAATGCAAAGCTTCTAACCCAAAACATCCTGGAAATCCAGGACACAATGAGAATACCAAACCAAATGATAATAGGTATAGAAGAGAGTGAAGATTTCCAACTTAAAGGGCCAGTAAATATCTCCAACAAACTTATAGAAGAAAACTTCCCTAACCTAAAGAAAAAGATGCCCATAAACATACAAGAAGCCTACAGAACTCCAAATAGACTAGACCAAAAAAGAAATACCTCCCATCACATAATATTCAAAACATCAAATGCACAAAACAAAGAAAATATATTAAAAGCAGTAAGGGATAAAGGTCAAGTAACATATAAAGGCAGACCTATCCGAATTACACCAGACTTTCACCAGAGACTATAAAAGCCAGAAGGCCCTGGACTGATACCATTCAGACCCTAAGAGAACACAAATGCCAGCCCAAGCTACTATACCCAGCAAAACTCTCAATTACCATTGATGGAGAAACCAAGATATTCCATGACAAAACCAAATTTACACAATATCTTTCCACAAATCCAGCAGTACAAAGGATAATAGAGGAAAAACTCCAATACAAGGAGGAAAATTATACCCTAGAAAGAGCAAGAAAGTAATCTTTCAACAAATCCAAAAAAAAGATAGACACACAAACCTAATTCTACCACTAATAACAAAAATAATAGAAAGCAACAATCACCTTTCCTTAATATCTCTTAACATCAATGGACTCAATTCCCCAATAAAAAGACATGGACTAACAGACTGGATACATAAACAGGACCCAGCATTTTTTGACGCATACAGTAAACACCCTCAGTGACAAAGACAGACACTATCTTAGAGTGAAAGGCTGGAAAACACTTTTTCAAGCAAATGGTCCCAAGAAACAAACTGAAGTACCTATTCTAATATCAAATAAAATTGACTTTCAACATAAAGCTATAAAAAAGATAAGAAAGGACACTTTATAATTGACAAAGGCAAAGTCAACCAAGATGAACTTTCAATTCTGAACATCTATGTTCCAAACACAAGGGCACCCACTTTCATAAGAGAAACCTTATTAAAGCTTAAAGCACATATTGCACCTCATGCAATAATAATGGGAGAGTTCAACACCCCACTATATGCAATGGACAGATTATGGAAACAGAATCTAAACAGAGACATAGAGAAACTAACAGACGTTATGAACCAAATGGATGTAACAGATATCTGTAGAACATTTTATCCTAAAACAAAAGAATTCACTTTCTTCTCATCTTCTCACAGTACCTTCTCAAAAACTGATCATATAATTGGTCACAAAACAGGCCTCAACAGATACATGAAAATTGAAATACTCCTATGCATTCTATCAGATCACCATGGAATAAGACTGGTCTTCAATAACAACAACAACAAAAATGGAAGGACCACACACATGTGGAAACTGAACAAAACTCTACTCAATGATAACTTGGTCAAGGAAGAAATAAAGAAAGAAATTAAAGACTTCTTGGAATTTAATGAAAATGAGGACACATCATACCAAAACTTATGGGACACAATGATAGCAGTGCTAAGAGGAAAACTCAAAGCTCTGAGTGCCTACAAAAAGCAAATAGAGAGAGCACACAGCAGCTTGACCATACACCTGAAAGCTCTAGAACAAAAAGAAGCAAACACATCAAAGAAGAGTAGACAGCAGAAATAATCAAACTCAGGGCTAAAATCAACCAAGTAGAAACAAAAAGAACTATACAAAGAATCAATAAATCAGGAGCTGGTTCTTTGAGAAGACCAACAAGGTAGATAAACACTTAGCCAGACTAACAAGAGGGCAGAGACACAGTGTCCAAATTAATAAAATCAGAACTGAAAAGGGAGACATAACAACAGAAACAGAAGATTTCAAAAAAAAATCATCACATCCTACTACAAAAGCCTATACTCAACAAAATTGGAAAATCTGGATGAAATGGACAATTTTCTAGACAGATACCAGTTACCAAAGTTAAGTCAGGAACAGATAAACCATCTAAACAGTCTCATAACCCCTAAAGAAATAGATGTAGTCATTAAAAGTTTCCCCACCAAAAAAAAAAACAAAAACAAAAACAAAAAAAAAAAAAACAAAAAAACAAACAAACAAACAAAAAAACCCGGGACTGGATGGTTTTAGTGCAGAGTTCGATCAGACATTCAAAGAAGACCTACTACCATTGTTTTAAACTATTCGACAAAATAGAAACAGAAGGAACATTACCCAATTCATTCTATAAAGCCTCAATTACACTCATACCTAAACTAAACAATGACCCAACAAAGAAAGAGAACTTCAGGCCAATCTCATTTATGAATATCAATGTAAAAATACTCAATAAAATACTAGCAAACCGAATCCAAGAACACATCAAAATAATCATCCATCATGATCAATAAGTTTTATCCCAGGAATGCAGGGATGGTTCAATATGTGGAAATCCATCAATGTAATCCAGTATATAAACAAACTCAAAGAAAAAACCCACATGATCATCTCACTAGATGCTGAGAAAGCATTTGACAAAATTCACACCCCTTCATGGTAAAAGTCTTGGAAAGATCAGGAATTCAAGGCCCCATAACTAAACATAGTAAAAGCAATATACAGCAAACTGGTAACAAACACCAAACTAGATGGAGAGAAACTAGAAGCAATCCCACTAAAATTAGGGACTAGACAAGGCTGCCTACTCTCTCATACCTATTCAATATAGTACTGGAAGTCCTAGTCAGAGCAATTAGGCAACAAAAGGAGGTCAAAGGGATACAAATTGGAAAGGAAGAAGTCAAAATATCACTATTTGCAGATGATATGATAATATACTTAAATGACCCTAAAACTTCCACCAGAAAACTCCTAAATGTGATAAACAACTTCAGCAAAGTGGCTGGATATAAAATTAACTCAAACAAATCAGTAGCCTTCTTCTACTCAAAGGATAAACAGGCTGAGAAAGAAATTAGGGAAATGACATCCTTCACAATAGTCATAAATAATATAAAATACCTTGGTGTGTGTGCCCTGGCCCATGGGCAGTGAACTGAAACTGGGGGGCCACCTGAAAAAGAGAACAGGGGACAAAGGATGTGATAAACAGACAGCAAGACAAGAGGTCTGATCAAGCTGTCAAATTTTAATTGTTCTCATACAGGTTATATACACATAGAAGCAGGATATGGGATAGGAGAGTGATGTAGAGTCTCATTGTCTCTGGGGGAGCACAGCTGTTCTCAAGAACAGGATATTGGCTGGGTGAAAAGTTCAGCAGAAGGAACAGAGCAGAAGAGGTTGCTTGGTACCTGTTCATAAGTTCTATAGTTATTTATTCTTAACTAAGCTAGTACTCTCCCGCAGAGGTTACCTGTCCACAAGATCTATAGCTATTTGTTCTCAACTGGGTTAGTACTTTCCCACAGAGGCCAAGACTTTGTACCAGTAAGCATGTATGGCTGACAAAGCAGTTAATTTTTAAGCAAGTTTGCTCCCAGCAGGTGTGAATCTGACCAAGCAAGTAAAAGATCTATATGACAAGAACTTTCTTTCTGAAGAAAGAAATCCAAGCAGATCTCAGAAAATGGAAAGATCTTCCATGCTCATGGATTGGCAGGATTAATATAGCAAAAATGGCCATCTTGCCAAAATCAATGTACAGATTCAATGCAATACCCATCAAAATTCCAACTCAATTCTTCACAGAGATAGAAAGAGAAATTCTCAAAATTCATTTGAAATAACAAAGAACCCAGGATATCGAAAACTATCCTCAACAATAAAAGAATTTCTGGTGGAATCACCATCCCTGACCTCAAGTTGTACAACAGAGCAATAGTAATAAAACTGCATGGTATTGGTACAGAGACAGACAGGACGATCAATGGAATAGAACTGAAGACCCAGAAATAAACCCACATACCTATGGTCACTTGTTCTTTGACAAAGGAAACAAAACCATACAGTGGGAAAAAAAGACAGCATTTTCAACAAATAGTGCTGGTTCAACTAGAGGTCAGCATGTAGACGAATGCAAATTGATCCATACTTTTCTCCTTATACAAAGCTCAAGTCCAAGTGGATCAAAGACCTGCACATAAAACCAGATACACTGAAATTAATAGTAAAGAAAATGGAGAAAAGCCTCAAACACATAGGCACAGGAGCATAGTTCCTGAACAGAACAACAATGGCTTATGCTCTAAGAACAAAAATTGACAAATGGAATCTCATAAAACTGCAAAGCTTCTGTAAAGCAGAGGACACTGTCAATAGGACAAAACGTCAACCAACAGATTGGGAAAAGATCTTTAGCAATCCTACATCTGATAGAGGGCTAATATCTAATGTATACAAAGAACTGAAGAAATTAGACTCTAGACAATCAAATAACCTGATTTAAAAATGCAGTACAGAGCTAAACAAAGAATTCTCAACCGAGGAATCTTGAATAGCTGAAAAGCATCTAAAGAACTGTTTGACATGCTAAGTTATCCAGAAAATGCAAATCAAAACAACCCTGAGATTCCACCTCACACCAGTCAGAATGGTTAAGATAAAAAACTCAGGGGATAGCAGATGCTGGTGAGGATGTGGAGAAAAAGGAACACTCCTCCACTGTTGGTGGGATTGCAAGCTTGTACAACCCCTCTGTATATCAGTCTGGCAGTTCCTCAGAAAGTTGGACATAGCATTACCTGAGGACACAGCTATACCTCTCCTAGGCATATACCCAGAAGAATCTCCAACATATAACAAAAACACATGCTCTACTATGTTCATAGCCACCTTATTTATAATAGCCAAAAGCTGGAAAGAAGAACCCAGATATCCTTCAACAGAGAAATGGATACAGAAAATGTGGTAATTTACACAATGGAGTATTACCCAGCTATTAAAAACAATGAATTCATGAAATTCTTAGGCAAATGGATGGAACTAGAAAATATCATCCTGAGTGAGGTAACTCAATCACAAAAAAACCCACACATGGTATGTAATTACTAATAAATGGATGTTAGCTCAAAACTTGCAATACTCAAGATACAACTCACAGACCACATGAAGCTCACGAAGAAGGAAGACCAAAGTGTGGGTGCTTCAGTCCTTCTTAGAAGGAATAACAAAATACTCATGGGAGCAAATATGAAGACAAAATGTGAGACAGAAACTGAAGGAGGGGCCATCTGGAGACTGCTCTACCTGGGTATCCATCCCATATGCAGTCACCAAATGCAGATGCTGATGGGGATGCCAGGAAGTGAATGCTGACAAGAGCCTTATATAGCTGTCTCCTTAGAGGTCTGCCAGAGCCCGACATACAGAGGCAGATGCTCACAGCTAACCATTAAACTGAGCATGGGGTTCCCATTGGAGAAGTTAAAGACTGAAGGGGCTGAAGGAGTTTGCAGCCCCATGGGAAGAGCAACAATATCAGCCAAGCAAAGGTCCCAGGCTCCAAACCACCAGCTTGGGAGCACCTAGGGAGGGCCCCATGGCTCCAGATGTATATGTAGGGAATGTTGGCCTTGTTGGGCATAGATGGGAGAAAAAGTCCTTGGTCCAGTGAAGGCTGGATGCCCCAGTGTGTGGGATTTCGAGGGCTGGGAGGTGGGAGAGTGTGGGTGAAGGCACATCCTCATAGAAGCAGGAGAAAGGGGGATGGTATAGGGCATTTCTGGGGGGGGATAGGGAAAGGGGACATCATCATGTAAATAAAATATCCAATAAAAAATTAGTTAAATAAGAAAAAAAGAAAGGGGTTCCTACAAATGTCTGTGGTCTTCCATTGTTCCATGAGTAATCTCTAATAAATTCATTTCTATTCCTTAAGATAAGCTTAATGAGTCATTTTTTGTGCTGTAGAAAGGTCAGAAGTTAGGGGAAGATGCTACTTTTACATCTCATGAGAAAAGTCACACAACAGTTGATCAACAAATATTTGAGCACGTGAAAATGAGAGTACAAACTACATACAGATACAGACTAAATATAAATATGTATATTATGAAGTCTTACTTAAAACAGATTATCAGATTATTTAAACTCAAGATCTTTAATATTATTTCTTAAAATTAAACAAATTAGGGGCTGAAGGAGTTTGCAGCCCCATGGGAAGAGCAACAATATCAGCCATTATATTAATTAATATAATTATAATTAATGTAACTACATTATAATATATAATATATAATAATATAATATTATATATAATATATATATATATATATATATATATATATATATATAGCTTAAAACATTCTATTGAATAAGAATCTTGTGGGTGAACATGTTTTAGATAATAAAATAAAGAGTTCATTATGAAGTAAAATGACCAGCACTCATGAGTGCTCATTCAATAAATGAGTAAACACTCATTGGCCAGAAAAGTATTCAATCTCCAAGAGAAACCTTGTTACCAAGTGGTGCTGCAGAAACTGAACGGGTGGAAGACTGACCTCTCACCCTGCAGAGCACTCAGCTCCAAATGCACCAAGGACATTAACACGGACCTGAACCTGGAACTGCCTGAGGGAAGGAAGAGAACACTTCGTGGAGCAGCACAGGGGATGTCTTTCTGAAGAGGACTCTAGTCATCAGGGAAATGAGGCAAACTGACAAATAGGACCATATGAAATTAAAAGGCTGTAGTCTGGGGCTCATGGTTGGAGTTCATGACCATCATGGGTAGGAGCATGGCAGCAGACAGGCAAGCATGGTGCTGGGACTGTAGCTGAGAGCTCACATCCTGAACCACAAGCACGAGGCAGAGACAGAGACATTAGGAACTGTGCAGTCTTTTAAATTCTCAAAACTTGCCCCAGTGATGCACACCTGCAATGAGGACACTCTTCCTAATCCTTTCCAAACAGTTGCACCAACTATGAACAAACATTCATATATATGAGCTTATGGAGGCCATTCTTACTCAAACCACCACAGTGTCTCAGAACAGCCAGATGGCTAGTCATAATACACTACATAAATGCTGCCAAGAGTATAGGGAAAGATGATTTTTTTTTATTGGTTGTTTCCAGGAGTTGTGTTGGTCTGAAAAATTAAAATATATTGCATGAGAAAAAATTTAATAAAGTAACATTAAGAATAGAAAACAAAACAAGAGCTGGGCAGTGGTGGCGCACACCTTTAATCCCAGCACTTGGGAGGCAAAGGCAGGCGGATTTCTGAGTTCAAGGCCAGCCTTGTTTACAGAGTGAGTTCCAGGACAGGTAGAGCTACACAGAGAAACCCTGTCTTGAAAAACAAAAACCAAACCAAAAAAAAAAAAAAAAAAGTAAAAGAAAAAACCCCAAAAGAACAAAACTCTCATGTCTCTTATAAGATGGCTCAGCCAGTCATTCACTGGTATATAACAATTTTGAGTGAGACAAAATCTTCATCTTAGAGGGAAACTTCTTTGCAACACAGGATGTGTCTTCATTTGCTTTCTGTTGCTGAGATAAACACCAGGACTGCACACAGGCTGCTTGGGAAGGAACATGTTCACTTCATTGTACAGCTTACTGTCTTTCCTGAGGAGACAGAGCAGGAACCAAAGGCTGCACACTGCAGCAGAGGCCATGGAGGAGTCCTTCTCACTGGCTTTCTCTCCAGTGCTTGCTCAGCCTGCTTTCTCACAGGACCAGGGACCACCTGCTCAGGAATGGCACCACCCACACTGGACATTGCTATTCTGTATCAATCATGTTGTCCCAGGAAGATTCACACAACACCTGCCCCTAGAAGTGTTATAGTTATGGCAGCTGTGTCACTTGTGCATCAGTAGGTAGCAGAGTTGAAAGAGCCTATATCTAGGCTCAGTGTAGTGACCTATGGACATCTGAATGATTAGTGGACTAACACTCCCTGAACAAAGCAAGCCCAAGACAACCACAAGTCCTGTGGACTCCCAAGGTCAGGAGGTAGCCCAGGTGGGGAGCTTGACCAGGTGGGGAGCTAGCCCTAGACAACCATCAGTTTGATACCATAGGGCCTGGACAGGAAACTAGCCTGAGATGAACACCAGTCTGCACTGTGCAGACCTAGAGTGCTATTTGGAGCAGACCATGCCTGAGATAATCTCTATACAGAGCCATAAAGCATAGGGAGGGCATCACCCTCCTGAGACAATCCAATACCACCCCAGACACTCAAATCCCTCATGCCACTAAGACAAGCAAGTATGTGGTGGAGAAATGTAAGAGAAAGAGAAACAGAAGGATGTAGGCACATGGAAGAGAGGAAAAACTGGATTCAAGTGTACTAACAGACAGCATGATGTGAGTGGCCAGTGATGCTACTTGGGACCATGGTGGGGTTGTGTCCCGTGCTGCCTCTGGGGGGCACATCTGGATTGATTGTCCTTCAGTAGCAGGGATCAATTACCACCAAACGCCAGGCAGAAATCCCTGATCTTGTCCCTGACCAGAGATATATTGATGTCTGAGGATTGTGAAGAGCTGGTCCTACCCTTCCCCTGGGCATCATGGGAGAACAGGTCCTGGGGCCATCAGAGCCAGAGAGCTGAATCTGCCCCTATGCATTTGGAGTACTGGGGAGAGTATGGAAAAAATGGCCTTGCTACTGTCTCCTCTGTGGAGACAGAGTGGCGTGGATGAGGGAAAGATTCTCCCCTCCCCCTCACACTCTTCTCTCACCATCTGAAGCAGACAGAAAACCTGTTCCTGGGTTTATGATGGAGAATTGGCCATGCTCCAACACCTGGGAGAAGGGCCAGCACCTGGCCTTGGAGCATGATACAGCTGCCAGTCATATTGGGAGTGCAGGTAAACTGGCCCTGATGGTGTGAGGTGGCCAAGAAATTGCCTTATATCAGCTTGAGAAAAGGAGAGATTCACTTCGCTACCCTTACCCTCATAACCAGCAAGAAAGCTGGCATTGGGGTCATGAAAGCAGGAGAGCTGGTCCTTACCCTCATCTTCTGCAGCACTTAAGAGAATGTACCTGGCCTGCACAGCACAGTAGAGCTAGCCCTGGATGTGGTGGTTGCAGAAAGTCCATCCTATCAGGGCTTGTGTCTCCAGGGTCTGGAGAGTAGGAGAACTGGCCCTGTCCCTTGCCTGCTCCAAAATGTGGGGGAGCAGGCCCTGCACTCCACCTGAGGAGCAGGGTAGAGCTGGATCTGTTTGCCAGGGTTAAGTTGAGTTTCCCCCCAAAGATGTGAGAGCAGAAAAGATAGCTCAGCCCTTCCACAACTGCAGAACTCAGGAGAGTGGGCCGTGCAGGACAGCAGGATGGAGCTGGCCCTTATGTCATGAGCTTGAATAAACCAGCCCTGAGGGTAAGAAAGTGGGATTGGGTTACATGACGTGAAATTCTCCACCAAGAAAATCTAAAATATAATAATAATAACCAGATAATATAATATTATTATTGTATTTATTATTATAAATAATAAATTATATTATTAATTTATTATTAATTAATTATATTATTAATTAATTTATTATTAACTATATTATTAATTAAATAAATAATATTATTTATAATAATAAATATAATAATATTTATTATTATATAATAATATATAATCGATAAACCAGGCACCTGCAACAAGCCTGATGCCCTATTTCAATCACAAGGTTCCACGTGGTGGAAAGAGAACTGAGTTCTGAATGTTGTCTTATAATTTATATGTGTCTTATAATTTATATAATTTATATATGTGCACAACTGCATGAGCATACACATAAACACATATATGCACATGTACAACACAGATACACTCACATAAACACACATAAATAAATAAATGTTAATATTCAAAAATAACCATACCTCTGTAAACATCTCTTGTGCTGATACTGTGGGTCAGACACTAACTTGGACATAGGAGCCTTAACAATAACCACAAAGGACCAAGTGCTGTGGCCAAGTGCTTCCATTCTCTTTGTAGGTGGACATGATGGAAAGGAAACCAGTTTGTGGTGTTAGGTAGTAACAAGAATCAGCAGGAGAAGAAAGCAGGGTAACGCTGGAAGGGCAGTGGTACTTCAGATAGTAGACAACAAGCTTCAGAGATGAGGGAGGTCATCCCATGACAATGGCGAAGCCAGTATAAAGATCCAGAAGTGAACACGTTCCTGATGTGTTCAAGGAATAGGAAGGTAGAGCAGCAAACCCATGGCAGAGAAAGTAAGAAGTTTGAAGTAGAATTTATTACCAGAAATTGGGCAGAGCAGGAACGAGGAGATCATGTAGAGCTCTGTGAAAAACTGGAAGGAACCTGTTTGTCACTTAGAGCAAGACAGGGAAGATTGAAAGATATAAGTGAAGAACATATTTAAATTAATTCACTATTAGATGTGTGACTCTGGGAAACTAGCTGGACCAGTATGCTCCTTGGCCACAATGAGGAGTCAGGTAACAGAAGTGTTTATAAGATGGCTAGAGAGAGGGCTCAGTGGATATGCACTTGCTATGCAAACTTGAGACATGTGCTCTGATCCCCAGCATCCTCACAAATGCCTGCTGGGCATGGTTACAGGATTGTAATCCCAGGTTTCAGAAAGGAAAAACTGGAAGCATTCCGGGTTAGGTGGCTAGGTGGACTAGCCATATCCATAAGGTTTCAGGTCACACACTTGTACGTGCATGTGAGTCCACTTGCATATGAACATGCACACACACACCACACACCTACAGAGAAAGAATATGGTGTTAATAAGAATCAAAACCCGAATGTGACATTTACGAGACTTCAGGAGTCAAAGAAAAAAAAATTGACAGGGTTTTCAGCCTAAGATGCATTTACTGAAATGAACAGCCTGTGACTGGGCAGGCTACAGGGAAGGAGAGAAGCCCAGAGATCCAGAGCACAAATCTGGGGGGATCCAGGAGCTATTGCTGAGCGGGGTACCTGTTGGCAAACCTGGTGTTCCAACATTTAATGGAGGAGGGAACTGAACTCAGACATGAGTCCTGTGGTCAGGCAGGACTTCTGCAAACCCGGAAGAAGCTCTCAGCCTGACTCCTCCAGCCCAGGCATCTGCAGAGACTTAACAGGAAACAAGCTGAATCATGTTCAACTTCCACTCCCAGTGTTTACAGGAAGTACATCTGCAGCTCTCTGACACCTGTCTCCCTGAAAATGGGACAAAGTCTCTTTCACTTTCCAAGAACAGTTTCCTAGCTGAGGAGACTTATTCAAGGACACACACTCCAGTGGGCCCCATGGAAGAGTAGGGTAAGTAGTGGGACCCAGATTCCACCAAGCTACTTAGTTGTGGGAGGATAAGGGCTGGCCTCACTCCACTATGGAGTATGTAGGAGACATAGGGACTTTGTCCTGAAAACCAGGGCCCAGGGCCCCAGCCTCTGCTTGGAGTCTGCAGACCAGCTCTGATGGATGACAGACCACTGCATTCACCTGTCTGGTTCATGTGCCTGCTCCTGTCATAGCCTATCCTGCACCTCCTGTCTGCCCTGAATCTGCAGGACTATGTGTTCTGAATGATGAGGTATTCAGAGGGAGGACCAGGGATGTGATATATATTAAACATAATATATGCTATTTGCAGGGGTTGTGTGGGAGAGCCAAGGTCCCCAGAGAGGTAAGTTAGGCAAAGTTAGTGAAGAAAACAGGATACCTCAGCACAGTTGCTGTATAACTGATAACCACAGTCCTCCAACTTGGCTCCTGTCCTTGATCTCTCCATTTCTCCTTATCCTCATACATCATTTTTACCCTGTCCTTTAAATGTTATACAAGAGTTCCTCCTGAATGGTATCACTGCCATTACTCCAATGGCTGCCCTGGTGCCGGGGTTGGGTGGGGGGAGGAGCTGATGCAGGAAGTTCAGCTGCATTCATCTCACACTGTGCCAGGCAGATGCTGTGGGCCTCACGCCGGGGGGGGGGGGGGGGGGGGGGGGGGGGGGGGGGGCTGGGGGCGCAAACTCAGTCTGGGGTTTCAGGAGGCAGGAAGGGCTCTTGAGTGTGAATCCCAGGGCTGGGAGGAAGCCTGGACCGATTGGTCTCAATTCTGGGGGGGCCCAGATGCCACTGGGATGGCTGGCAGAACAGAGATGGGTGGCACGCAAGTGCAGCACTGTGAGAAATGGCCTGACAGAAAGGAGGGGAGAATGGAAGGCCCTGGTGGCGCCCCAACAGAAGTGCTTGCTTGTTATATTCACTTGGCTGATTGTTTGAAGAGGGCTTCTATGGGAAAACACAAAAGCAGGCCCCAAAGACACGAGGAAGTCCGTGGGTTTCCAAAATCTTTATTGACATGGCAGATGGTAGATGGTCTGGATGCGAACCCCCCACACCCCTAAGCCAGAGTAGACTTGACTTAAATAGGGAAGGAGAGGGAGGAGTGACTGGGAACAGAATACTTAATTAGTTATGCCCTCTGGCCTTTAGGTAACTCATTAATATGAAAGTCTGTAGTCATACCCTCTACCTGTGCTCTTTGGGAGAGACTGCATCACCCTATGTGACTGCAAGGCACAGATCAAATGGAGGTCTTAGATCATGTGTCAGGACCCTGGGTTCTGGGGGCATGGCCGAACACCTGCCATTTCCCCATTGGGATCAGGGTTCGAGGCCTGTGCCACACACCAGAAACCAAGCCAACCCTTCACGGCCCCACACCCTGGCTAGGGGCTACTGAATTCCCTATCCTCCAACTCATTAAACATTTCACAGCCTCCTGTCTAATACCTGTTTTGAAGGTTTCTCCAGAAGTAAATGACAGCAATCACATGACTGATCCAGGAGAGTAGATCAAGTTCAAAATCTCTTTGCAGCACATGAAATCCACCACCAACATATAAACCCTTTGACCCCTAGGCACAGGATGGAGCTTCACCTTAATCATTCTCCTCCCACAGGATCCAATCAGTGAGAGAACACCTCCCCCATTCCTTTCATCTGTCCTTAGGGTGAAACAAATAACCTTAATAACCTAAAAAAAAGAAGCTTAGACAAGCTAAAAAGAAAAACCCAACTCAACCTAACTCAAGCACACCTGTCTTCAGGAAAGCCAACACAGCAGCTAGGACATCTGCTGGCATCAATCAGCTGGGAAACAAGAATGAACATGTCCACTATTAAATACATTTGTCCCAGAGATCCCTTTTCTGCTCCAAGAAGCCCAAGCCCCTGCACCCAGACACACAGTACTCACTCCCCAGGAGAGACTTTTGTCTTCCAATTGTTCTGATCAAAGGCCCATCTGACACTGTCGGGGTTCGTCTGCTTTTTTTTTTTTTTATTACCAGGTCTCCTCTATCAGTTGTGATCAAACATCCTTTCCCAGAGCAAAAGTGTCAGGCAGAGACAAGAAGCCACTGATCTCCAGCTTGCAACAACAGAAGAGAGTCTTGAAGCAATAAGAGCACAAACTGCTCAGAGAAGCTATATCTGAGGGCTCTGTCACCATGGAAGAATCTCAATCCATGCAGAAAAGTAACACAAAGGTGGGTCAGTATGAAGGTCAAGAGAACATGGACCTCACCTTCAAAACAAAGACAGATACAAAGGTGGGGCTGATGAAGCACAGAGTCCAGCCAGAGAGGGACTCTAAGATAGGTAAGTACACCATGAACCAAACCCATCACTCTGTGACCCCTTCATCACCACTGAGCCCTCCTGCCAAGGATTCTATGGGCAGGCTAGGCTCACGTCAAAAGAGTTCACAGGCTCCAGGTCAGGCTGGAAGAGGAAGGCTTTCAGAAACCCCTAACTGAAGTCTAGAGAGCACTCTGTTCTGCAGAAGGGCATGTTCAGGTTCCCATGTGGTACTTAAAGGCCCCTAGAAGGAGCATCCTGAGGCTGAGGTGGGGAGAGTTAGGTCTGCAATGGTCGCTGAGAGGTTGGCATAGGGGTCAAGCCAGCTCTTGAGAAGAACAATAAGCGACACCAATGTTACAAGTCTAGACTTTAAAGCTCCAACCCTACTCATTGTGTCCATCTGGGAAAGGGGAAGATGAACAGTTGTCATCTTAGGCTGTATCAGTTGAGTGATAATCCATGTCAAATATTAAACAGTCTAACACTTAATAATTGCTCAATTATTCTAAGTACAAGCCCACGCAACGGTTGCTTTTATTATAGTGCACAACCCTGTGGGACAGAAAGAAGCTCAGAGCCGCACATGGGGGAGCTGAGTCTCAGAAAGAAATAGAGATTCACACAGAGGACCAGAGTAGACCCTGGAGCTGTGTGTGAACTTCTAGGTCCCAGAGGAGGGTTTCCCAGTGGCACCTGTGAATGCCTCATTGTCCCCCATGTGACCATGGAGAAGGGTATGAGGGTAAGCATGAAGGACGCCAGCAGTTCTCCCTGCCTCCTACCCCTGCCTCTCTGACCAACACACAACCACTGTCTCCTTCCCATAGGACATTCTTCCTCATTATTCAGACCCACAAAAGAATGAATGAAAGAAAAAGAGAGAGAAAGAGAGAGAGAAGGAAAGAAAGGAAGAAAGAAACTTCTTCCACATGCAGTTCACTAACCTACACAGCTCCTCAAAACTACCAAGTTCAGACCATGAGTCTGGGAGACATTTTCATATCTTAAAGGAGAGATTAATTGAAATCTAACAAGTCTGGATGCAGAAGCAAAGGTTAATTAGCCTGAGAGCTGTAGATGGAAGATTGAGTCACATAGATGTGGTTCTTCCCATGTGAGCCTTCCCCTGTATGGAGAATTGGGACAAGGAACTCAAATGCAAGGCCAGAGCAGCGTGGTGGTGAGCTAAGAGTCACAGGCTAGAAATGATCCTCTGGACTCTGCAGTACTGAAGTTGCATTTACAGGTGGGGAAACTGGAACCCATGTGGGATAGCAATGATCCTGGCCTAACTGGCACCCAGAGCTCAGCTCAGAATCTGAGTGGGCACTGAAGATCCTTGGTATCAGGAAGGTCCTGAATCTCCAAGGTTTTATCTATTGAGACTGACCTGAGAAAAGGGTATGCTCCTGCCTCAGCTTCAGCCTGTTTCTTCTACTGAATTCCCTTAATGAGTTTGCACTTGCACAAACAATGCCCTTTACTTGAGGATCAAAGCCATCTCTTTCCAGTGCACAAGGTCTAGAGAGAGGTTAACTTGTTCAAGCTCACAGCACATAAACACATACATGAGACTGGAATCTAGAACAATCAGTGCTTAAGGAATGACTTTCTCCTCCTCCATTTGCTGCTGCTCTGTAAAAGTCCTGCCTATAACACACAACCCTTATCTTTCTTTCAAAGTCCATTCTTCCCAACCCACCTTGAGCTGGAGGAACCTCAGTTGGCAGCCAGCCTGAGCTACACAGTGAGATCTATTAAAGTAGTAGTATTGGCTTATAACATTATTGTGACAGAAGCAGTTTATTCAGGAAAGGCTCACAGATCGAGAATGGTCCATCAGAGCACAAAGGTCAGAGAATTAATGATTAACATATCTGGTTACAAGTTTTTAGTTGGGAAACAGAGACAGATGAATGCTGCTGTTGAGATCAATTGTCCTTTTCATTCAGTTCAGGACTCGAGCACTAGGAGGGTGACACCTACAAATAGGGTGGACCTACGTCAGTTAATGTAGCCTATCCCTCACAAACCTTCCCAGGGACATTTGTGCTGGGTGCTTCTAGATCCTGTGACAGTGACAATGCTAGCTCTTACCCAGTCTCACAGGATCAATGGAAGAGCTAATAATGTAAGTGTCAGAAGCCCTGTGGATGTGCTTCCTCCCTGTTCTTTCTCACTGGGAGAGCCTATGCACTTCTTCACCAAGCTTTTCCAGCCCCAACTCATCAGGCCATGAGTTTCCAGGCTGACTTACCTAATCTTCCAACATCAGAGGGGGTGACTGAGGACTAGAAACCTCATTCCAACCCCTCACCAGCAAACAAGAAGGGACAAGTTGACCTCAGACTGAAAGTTTAAACTCACTGCCTAACTGATTTGAGCTACTTAAGGTGACACAAAGACAGGAGCAAAATGCACAGCAAGAGTCCAAGAACTGGAGAGCCCTAGACAGCACCATAGAAATCCTGCCCCTGGAGTCTCACTGTTGGGTCTCACAATTGCTCCCAGGAGGGCCTTAGAAGTAAGGCTGTTGTCTTCAATCATGAGAACACAGCTTGCCTTTCAGATCAGGGAACTGGCAAACAGGAGAATCCACTTCCACAGGATTCCTCAGCACTCATGTGGCTAAGGGGTTACCAGAAGTTTCCAGAGTACACCACTCATGCCAGGCCCCATGCCAGGGCTTCACTTACATCACACTCACCATAAAATCACACAGTCAGCCTTGAGAGAGAGACCACTATTGTCCCACCTTGGGGACAAGAGGAGCAAGACTCAGAGAGGTAAAGGCTCTCAGTTGAAGAACTGTAGTTTTGCCTTCGCTGTCATGAGCCACAAACATTTTTGTAAAAACACATTTATTAATTAATTAGGCTAATTCTTGTTTTACTTTTGATTTATTCTTCTCTCTTACAACACATTCTGGCCACAGCCTCCTCAGACTCCATTCCTAATTCCATCCTAAACCTCCACATCTCCCTCTCAATCCACTCCTCCTCCATTTCCCCTCAGAGAGGAATACAATTCCCAGGAATATCAAGTAAACACAGCATAACAAGATGAACTGAAACTAGGCAAAACCTTCATATCGAGGTTGACCAAGGCAACCCAGTAGAAAGAACAGGGTTCAAAGAGCAGACAACAGAAAGAGACACTGCCTTGCCCACTGTTAAAAGTCCCAGTCAAATACCATACTAAACAACCACAGCATGTATGCAGAGGACCACACACATACCCATGCAGGCTCCATAACTTCCACTTCCATCTTTGGGAGCCCCTACAAGCCCTGCTTAGTTGTGGTCCATGGGCCGTTCTAATGTTCTCCTTAACCCCTCTAGCTCCTACCATCTTTTCTCTTTCAAGGGGTTCCCCAAGCTCCACCTAGAAATTCTGCACCTGCAGTCTCCCTACTGGGCCATGACATTGCTCCCAGGAGGCCCTTGGAGTTAAGGGCAGTGTCTTTGTCCTTATGATTGCCTGTGGGTCTCTGCATCTTCTCCCATCAGCTTCAGGAAGAAAACTCTCTGATGGTGATGGAGCTAGGCACCAATCTTGCTCTGCCCCCAGCCTTGAACAGGCTGGAAAGACTAAGTTATCCACCTTGGCTGCAGGTACAACTTCATGCAGGAAGTAAGAAGAAAATACTGCCTGCTGAGATCTTGAGACATAATCAGCTGAAACAAAGGATAGGTTCTCCAACCCATTTCCAGCTGAAACAAAGAATGGGTTCAGTGGGACTTTCCCTTTAAATAGAAGAGCTGAATATTAAGGTTTGAGCCTTGATCAGAAAACTTTGTCTTGGCTTCATGCTTCTCTGTGTCCCTTTTTTCATTTCCAGCCTCCCTTTCAGGTGAACCCAGTTCGTTGTTCATGGCCACAGGTGTCTCCACATGGCACCATTTTGGTCCACAGGAAATAGAAGATGATTATCTCAGACTTGGTAAGCAACAAACAGCATTGATGCTAGGGCTAGTTATGTTTTGGAGGTTGTCTTTGCAGGAAGTGTGTTTAAGGGGGATACAATCTAGGCTGAATAGGTGTTGACCTGATGCCAATTTTACCTAGGGGGTGACAGTGAAACATGGGACAGGAGAACTCTAAATAGGCATTCATTCACAGCCTAAGAGCTGTCTCACGTGAGAGGAGCTGGGTTAGGAGGCATTGGGGAAATTAAGAAAGCAGGGAGCTGCCACTACACCTACTAAAGAAAGAGATGAAGAGTTAGACCTTGAATATGAGGGATAGAGAAAGAGTTTCAGAAAAGCAGTTGTCCTCTCTCCAGGCTGCATCAGCAAAAGAGAAGGAAAAGGCTATTTCAGAGTTCTCCTAGGAACTGGAGAAAATCACAAGACATCCTGTTTTCTCTCTGCCTCCTACTGGAGAAATCCTTAGTTCTGCTTTCTGTCCTGGCTTGCCAATCAATCTATCCACCTGTGTCAACTGCCTGGTTTTTTTTTTTTTTTGTTGTTTGAGTGATTGTTCTTTGTTTCATGTTCAAAAGAAAAACAAATGGTTAAAACTCTGCTAGCTATCCACTCCTTGGTTTAGTTTAACTTGTTTAAACTAAAGGGCAGTCTTAATGTGCACAGTAGAAGCTGATAAGTTACCCTACACCTGTAGCTAGGAGTCAAGCTGAGCTGAAGAAGCCTTAACAGGAACTGATTGTCTGCATAAGTTGTCCTTAAAGGGGCCAGCAGCTTTTTGGCTTCTATGATAAGGAAGCTGTTAGTTGTTTTTCCTAGAAAAATCTCTGTCAAAGTGTTTATTTGGTTCAACAAGTGACAAGGTGCTTTTCTCTTAAAATTACAGCTAGAAAAAGTAAGAAAATTTTGTTTGGATAAAATACATAAGATGTGCATCTACTTTATTTCTGTTTCTGACTGGTTTTAGAAGTATAAATATGTTCTGCATGTCTTGGTTATAGATTATTGGCCCGTAAGTTATCGGGTATGATTAAAAATTTGCAACTTTGGTAACAGAAAGTTGGCTTAAAACTGGTACCTCAGGGTTGGAGTCATTCAGAAACCAGTCATATAAAGATAGGATTTAAAACAATGTCTCTTTAATGAGATATTAAAAGCTGCACTATCGTGTATTCATATATAAGAACTGGCAGCCAAACTTTGTAACATGAAAGTAATGTACTTGGTGTTGATTTTAGAGAAAATAGATTGTTTCCATTGTTAAAAATTGGTTTTGTTTCTGAAAATTATGATTATACTCTAATATTACCAAAAAAATAAAAAATATAGTTAAACTGCCAATGTTCCATTGGTTGCAGTTAGCATTTCAATTGTGAGTTCCAGAATTTTGACTCACCCATTTTATGGTTAAGAAGAGGATGGAGCAGGTGGAGATGATTGCAAGAGTAATAAAAGTGTTAAAAATAGCTGTGACACAGTACAGGCCTGTTGCCACTTTTATTGGATACAGTGGTAGAGGCAAATTTAGTCCCACAAGATTGGAAAAGAGATCTCAGTGAGAATTTTATCTGGGATCAAACAAAGCCCCGATTAACAGTTTCTTGAATTTGTGAATAGACTGCTAAAAGCAGCTGGTAGAAATTTTGGAAACCCTCAGGCAGGAGTTCCTTTTGTTACACAATTGGCTTATTAGAATGCTAACTACAGTCCAAGCCATGCTTTCACAGCACTGAGGTCATAAGGAATGCTCTAAGTATGGGGGTATAGGTCATTTTAGGAAAGACTGTCCAAAAAATAGAGTCATAGACATACAGCAGAATCACTTCCCTGGAATCTGTCCTCAGTGCAAGAAGGGTAATAGCTGGGTCAGGCCTCAGGAAATAGGCCCAGATTCAGAACATTTACATTTGAGTTAAGACAATGCTCAGAGTGGTCTCACCAGATGCTTGTGTGGCCTTCCTTTTGTCATGGTCATCCTGAGCAGCCCCTAAAAGGGTGTATCCTGGAACTTGTTTATTACCTTGCTTGTTCCTTGGGGAGGAAAGGTCAGCCTCAGACTCAAAGACATTCAAAACAAACAGCTTATGGGCCAGGAGTTATAGATAATGACTATGCTGGAAAAACTAAAATTATGCCTGCTTCCCTCCATGGCATTATAGTGAAGACCCCCAAACTCAGGAGACCCTTACTCAAGTCTCGGGAAGTCACAACCACCCACAAACTCCAAGAAACCATACCTGGATGCAAACAGCAGAGGTTTATTAGGGAAGAAAGCTGGCAGCCAGCTGTCAAACTGTACACTCGCACAGAAGTAGAGTTTGACCAAGCCAGTCAGTCTGAGGAGGGTTTTTAAAGGAGTAAACCACAAACCAGGGGAGTGGGAAGGGGGGTGAGGGGTTGTCAAGGATACATAACATAAAAATAGTGGAACATTTCAGAGGAACTCACCCTAAATGATTTAGAGTCATGTGAAAATCACTCTGCACACTCATTCTTCTCAAAAATGTAGTTTTGCCATGTCACTGTGCCCTACCCTGCCATTACCAACTATTTCAGGTTAACTATTTTTCACTTGTTCCGGCTATAGCCCCACCTAGATGACTTGCATCTTTCTCTGTGGTCAGGCATGTGTCTTCTTGCTTTGGGCTTCCCCCACCCTGAGGCTTGTGGAATGTTAATCCAGCAAGTGTCCTCTGATTCAGGGATAATGTCCTCCACCCGGAATGTGTACCAGGGCAGTGAGGGCCTGAAATCTTACATTCAGTTCCAAGTTCTGGAACCTGCACTTTTTCTGTTCGGGTCTAAGGGCAAAGAAAAAGTCTACATATATTTCATAAAATGGTCTTATAATTTCTCACTCTACAATAGCTGTGCCTGCTAATAAAAGAATCGCTCAAAGAGTAAGAGAGGACAAGATTGACCTTCAACTTGGCCTTTATCTGATACTGTCACTCAGCTACAAGGGATTGGTTATTCAATTAATCCAAAACAAAGTTCAAATTTAAGATTTATGAAACTTGTGGGGCATTATAGCCTGACTTGCCTACTCCAGCTGCCATTCCAGGAAATGCATATAGAATTATTATAGATTTAAAAGAGTGTTTTTATACCATTCCTTTACATCCTGGTGAAGGTGGGAAGTTTGTATTCAGTGAGTTTGCTTGTATTTTGAAGAGCCCATGAAGCGATGTCATTAGAAAGTTTTGCCTCAAAGAATGGCTAATACGCTTACATTATATAAAAAATTTGTTGTTGCTTTAATACAAGAAATTAAGAATTTGAATCTTTCAGTGTATATAATTCATTGTATGGTATTTTATTAGCTGATCTCTCTGAAGGAGTTTTACTGCAAGCCTTTGCTCTCATACAATGAGCCTTAAACTTTTGAGGAGTGCTTGTTGCTCCAGAAAACATTAAAAGGCAATATCCTTTCAATATTTGGGACCTCAGTTATATCCTAAGCAGATTGTGGCACAGAAAATTCCAATAAGAAAAGATAGTTGGGACTGAAGAGATGACTCAGAGGTTAAGAGCACCAACTGCTCTTCCAGAGGTTCAGAGTTCAATTCCCAGCAACCATGTGGTGACTATCAACCATCTGTAATGGAATCCAGTGCCCTCTTCTGGTTTGCAGGTGTACATGCAAAAAATGGTTTACTTCTAATGATTTTCAAAAGTTGTTAGGAGATATTAATTAGCTAAGACCTCACCTTAAGTTCACCACAAGAGAACTTACGCCCCTGTTTGATGTTCTTAAGGAGGATGGAAATCCTAATTCCCCTAGACAATTAACTGATGAAGGAGGAATAGCTTTGCAGAAAGTAGAGGAAGCTGTTAGTTATCAACAGATACATTATATAGACTATGATCAATTGTTGGCTGTTTGTTTTATTGCTACTCATGTGCTCACAACAGTCCTTTGGCAAAAGGGACCATTAATATGGATTCATCTTTCTTCCTCTCCAAAGAATGTTTTAACACCCTGTTCTGAAGCTCTTGCTGTGCTAATACAGAATTGTAGGTCAGGATCACAAAAGTATTTTGAAAAAGAACTTAATGAAATATTCCTTATTCCAAACAGCAATTAAATTGGTTATTGAAGAATACTGATATTTGACCTACTGCATGGCAAAATTTTTAAGCAAATTTGATAATCACTATCCAAAGGACAAGTTGTTACAGTTTTTCTCTATGCATGCTTTTGTATTTTGTGTAAATTTACACATGCAGCCCACAGAAAATGTGTTTGTTGTATTTACAGACAACTCATCTAATGGGAAAGCAGTATATGTAATTGGATCACATGTTCATTCACTTGAGTGTCCCCTGCTTCAGCACAAATCATTGAATTACTTGTGGTAGCTTCTGTTTGAAACACTGAAAAATCAAGCTTTCAGTTTGTATACTCATAGCCAGTATATAGCTCATAGTTCATAATTGCTTGAAATTGTTCCTTTTTAAGATATTGCTAATTCTCAAATTTTACAGTTATTTATACAAATGCATCTTAATTTAAGAAACATATACTGTTCCTTAACTTTCTTTATAAGACATTTAAGAGCTATGACTCTTAAAACTCATGATTGATTCTACCCTAGGTCTCTGGGCCATCAAGCTTCCAGTTTCTGGCTATCCAGGCACTGTAGGCATGGTCTCCCTCTTGTGGCTAGAAACTCAAGTTAGAACATTCATTGATTGGCCACTCACTCAACCGTATTTTGCATGGAGGACAGCTTGTGGGTCAAAGATTTGTGGGTGGGTTGATTTCCCAGCCCCACATCTGAAATCCTTCCCTAGTTAGAGAAAATTAAAAGTGCAGGCCATATTCACCAATACAAGAAAATTCATTAATTCCTCCGTCTTCCTCTCTCTGGCTTTATATCAGTCTGATGACTTTGCCATCAGATACAAATTGTGTCTCATGGCTTTTATTTCTCATGAAGCATTCAGTAACTTCTAGATGCTCTGTATATGTAGTATTATGGCTATATGTCATGGGAAGTTGCTTTTCTGGTCCTTTCTATCAGTTTTGGTTGGTTGGGATTTTTTGGAGGGGTGGGATTTTTGTATTTCCTATATCTATGGGACTTGGTCTTTCCTGATTTCTATGAGCTTGTTGAAGATCTGGTCTGTGCATTGACCTGGAGCCCACTGCCGCCATTTACATTTGCTAGAAGTAGATTTATCATTTTGTGGCATCTCCACACTTCCTACATTCTCATTTATTTTTTAAATTTATTTTTAAAATATTATTTACTTATGTGGTCTAATCCCTATGCTTTATATCCTATCTTCTACTTGACGCATTCAATTGTACGACTTTCTGTGAGTTTAGTAATTGTGTTGTTGATTTTTTGATTTGACCTTCATTCAGTTGAGTTTCCTTAGATAGTCCTATCTCTTTTGAATTCTGTTTTCAAATCATAGTTTTTAAATCATTGTTCTTTCATTCAGCATTGTGTTCTTGTTCTCTTGGACCTCACTTGGGCACCTACCATCTTTGAGTTCATTTTCTTCAAGTTCATTGAGCTCTTTGTCTCTACATCTTTAAACTCCCTAACTATCTGAGGTCTATGATTGCAAACTAAGTTCCTCGATAATTCTCACTGGAGAAACTTTCTTTGGACTGGTGGATTAGGAGGCAGCAAATGTTGTCTTGGCTTTTCTTCTTGTTATTGAAATTAGAACTGAACATATGTCTTTTATTCTGTTGTTGTTCTATGTATGATACAGACATATCAAGTTCTGCTGACATATAGGATGTATTACCCAGCCTGAACCTCGGCTTAAGAAGAGTGCAGATGGACCTTTCTAGCCTGGGCTGGAATCCTGCTTGTAGGACCTGGGTTGGGTCTGGTGGCTAGAGAGGATGTATTCAGGGCAGGGACAGAGAGACTCACCAGACTGTGCCTGAGCACAGGGTGAGCCTGGAGGATAGATGTGATACATACAGCCATCGGTTGAACAGAATTGTCTGATGGCTGTTTCAGGAAACACAAAGAGAATATGTAGTTTAAAATTGTGTCTCTGTACCATATAACTGGACTAGAGTGGGAACAGTGCTATGATCTAGTGAGTGCCAAATAGAGAAGAACCAGGAGGTCATGATCCCTCTGAAGCAGCTGAGGGACTATCAGGATTGCATGCTTGAGGTACAGGGGCTGGTGATGACAGAGAGTACAGGTAGATTATTTGTTTACATACCACCTGTATTAGATAAAGTGTAATCAGGTGTGTTCAATGTAGAAGGGAGTGTCAGAAGGAGATCATGATCACTGAGAGGTGCTGTGCAGTAACCACAGTTGAGGGGTGCTGTGTCTGGTCCTAAAGGTCTAAATAAATTTGTTTGTTTGAAAACTTCATACTTTAAACACTGTAGCTTGATCATATCCACTCCCAACTCCCTCCAGAACACCCTCCAGCACACGCCCTCCCACTCTCATGTCCTCTCCCCTTTTTGTTTTCTTGATGTTGTCATTGGTGTTGATTTGTCTGCTACTTATTATTGTTTCATTTAAACCTCTCACACCAGTTAGTGCTGCCTGGCAGTATACTGACTGATCTTATTGGCTTACACTTGTGCATGTCTTGCACAAGCAATTGTATCTATATTGAGTTCATGAGTAAAACAGTCATGCAATGTTCAGAAAAACACATCTCACTGTACTGCTTCCTGTCCTCCCACTATTTCATTATTTCACCAACTCACTTGAAGTGTTCCCAGAGCCTTGGTAAACTCACTTAGGCATCACACTTAAGACCAAGCAATCAACAGACATTTAATCACAATTTTGACTCTGAGTTTCTACATTAATTGCTGACCATTGAATAGAGGGGTTTATCTGTCCAAATTGAGAGAAGAACTTTTCTATAAGTTTAAACATATTCAGGAGGTAGTTTAACAATATGTCCACTTAGCAAAACAACAGTACTAGGTCCTCTCCTAGAGCCCATGACCTCCTACAGGATGGGCTTTATATCATGTTTACTCTACCAGGTGTGAACTCCATTCTGTGGAATTGAGATCTAATTAGAAATTCCTCAGTAGTAATCATAGAACTGTCAGCTACCTTATAATCTTCTATTGCATTAGTAAGCATGATTTCCCTGGCAGGTCAGTATTGTAGCATTCAAGCTCAAAACCAGGAATTAATTCCATTGATGGTTTTTCTCCTCAAGTGGCCTCATATCATGCCCTTTTACTATGAAACCTAGCCTGCACAGATGAAATGTCATGACTGTTCCAACTTGGTTTCTTTAAGTCCAGTAAAAAAAAAAAAAAAAAAAAAGTAAACAAACTATGTGGTGTCTTCAGCAACAGGGTCTAACCCTAGTTCTTTTAGACTATGAAGAAAAATGGTAACAGGCTTATTTGAGTTTGGAGTCTCTGCTTCCTCCATGACCAGTAACATTTTCACAGGTACTCTATGCTTGGCACTGGGATTTGAATTTAGCAACTCTTTTTCACTGAGGACTGGAGCTCATTATTCAATAGCCTATATTTATATAAATTATATTTTTATTAAGACCAAACTAGTTTATTTCCCTAGGAATTTTCATACATTGTTAATGTGGGTTAATGTATCCCTACCCATGCCTCTCCTGTGTCACACAATCTCTATGCTCCCTTCAAATTTGAATCCAATTTTCATAGGAGAAGTGTTCTTCTCTATCTGCACTAATGGGACTCATCAAAATTTGTGTGTTACATATTACCCAGTCTCTGTATTCTGTCCTGGCAATGGAAATCAAACTCAGAAAATTGACCTCAATTTCATGTGTTCCAAAGTTTGCCACTGTGCAGTTTTCTGAGCATCACATCTCCTGCCCTACTCTTGCTTCCCCCAACCAGCACATCTGAAGATTCGTCCTACTGATGCTGACAAGAACACAAATCTCATCTCAGCATGTTTATTGGAAGGAAAAAGGAAGTCAAGACACACTTTAAAGATTCTAAATTTCAAATCAAAGGAGAGGACTCAGGATAATTGTACAAGGACTAGAGCAAAGTAGAAATCATGTAAATTCTGGGTGTAAGAAGAAAACTTTCTAGAACTTTACAGAAACACTTGAAAAACAAATTAAATATGCAAATCAAAATATGTATAGCTAGAATATATATATATGACAGAAAAGTTGTCTCTATAGGCAATGGATACATCTCTAAGTAGAATATTTCCCACTTCTATCTATTTATATAAATTTTATTGGCCGTTTTTCATTTTTGTGGTATGTGTGAGTGTGTGTGTGTGTGTGTGTGTGTGTGTGTGTAGGCATGTGGAGCATATGTAAGTATATGTATGTTTGCATGTGTGAGGGCATATATGAATGAGAAGTCACACCGTGTGTGTTCATGTGAGTTCACTAAATTGATAACAGGAATCTCCCCCAGTTGCACTCTTATTAATAGAGGCAGAATATCCCATCATCTACACCCAGAGCTCATCAAGTAGTAACGCTGCCCAACCATCTTACCCTGGGGAAGCCCATGTCTCAGCTTTCTGGGCCTGAAAGTACAGGGGACCTGCATGTAAACTCAGCATATAAATGGAATCCTGCAATACAAATTTTAGTGCACATGCTTTGAAGCAAATTCTTTCACTGTTGAGCCATCTTGCTTCCCCCACATGCTTTTCCAATGTGATGGAACTTAAGAGATTTTAGGCATCTGCAGAGTAAGAGATACATTTCAGCTGAAAGGTCTTGAAGAAAGTGATCTGGGAAGAGCTATACCTTTTGGCACTTTGAGGAGACATGTCCTGAGCCAGGCAGACCTTGCTGCACTCAGATATTAGAAGTTCTCCTACAGAAGACAATATGTGCACATCTATAGATCCTTTTTTCAGAGGAAAGTTAGCCCTGAAGACAGGCCCTGAAGGGATAATGGATTCTCATAGGTCATCCTACTGTCTGTCTTGTCTTGAGTTTCTTCCAATGAGGATGCTGAGATGAGATTTGTGTTCTGGTCAAAACCTGGAAACACGAATCCTCAGATGCACTGGTTTGAGGAAGCAGGAGTAGAACAAGAGAGATGAAGCTCAGCAGAGTACACGGAAAACTGTGGAGCATGTTAAATGAAGATCAAAGGTCTGAGTTTGGTTTCCATTGAACAGGAAAGAAAATGAAGACTGGGTAACTTTTTTAATTCTTGTTTTTGGTAGGTTGAGTGAGTTACTGATTGAATGAGTGGTTGACTGATTGATTGATAAATTGATAAATTGGTTGACTATAGCCAAGGATGGTTTCAAATTCCCCATATGGAAAAGTTGGGCCTGAGTTCCTGATTTTCCTGCCTTTGTCTTTTGAGTAATGAATTATAGAGCTACTGCACCATGCTCAGTGGTTATTTGTCAAACATGCATATTATAGTTCTGGAGGCTTGGTGTCCAGGACTGAAAACTATGAATACTTAGCCTCACAGAAGGGCATAGAAAAGCAAACAGTTGCCTGAAGAAAACGAAAAGCACTTCTTCCCAGAACAGTTTGCCCATTACTAGTTAAAAAAAAATTATTTGTCAGTTGTTAAGGAGCCCAACACCATGACTCCAAACACCCACTCTTGACCTGTACCCCTTACTTCTGAGTATCCCTTACTCCTACACTGGCAACTGAGTTTCACCCTCTATTTCACAGGGGAAAAACACATCAAAACAGTAGCCAGAAATAAGTCTTGTTATTACCAAAGATCTCTAGAGTACAGTACAAAATAAACCCAAGATGACTAATCCTGGAGAGAGGGGATCAAGACTGTATCCTAAAACATGAACACTACGGAATTCCTAGACACTGCTGTCAGACCCATAATCTCAAGAATTAAGATGATGTTGTCAGGACTGCAATGGTGGATCCAATAGAATCTGTCAGGAGTAGACATCTACCCCACTATTTGTAATCTCTGCACTACTCTATAGCCTCATATAGAGAGAGAACACAGCCACCAAATTACAAATGGGAAAGATTAGCTCAGTGGAGCTACCATGTCATCTCACAGGCTAAAGAAAGACCAAGTCATGTCTCTGAACTCACCCTTTACTCTCAGGAGCAGGTTTGGTACAGGGTAAGAAATCAATAAATGTCTGAAGCATAAATGAAAATCAGACAGCATTATTATTAGGCACACAACCACTTGAAGCAGAATCTTCTACTCTAAGCTCAGATTTTTTGCACTACACTGTTCAGACTATTCCTATGCTCACAGCCTATATGATGTAAAGCTTAGACAGACACCTAGATGCATTTAGAGATAAAGGATAAAAAAGAAGGAAGGAAAAAATGTAGGCAGGAAGGTACAGGAGAAGGAAAGAGGAAAGGAAGAAAGGAAGAAAAGAAGGAAGGATTCATTGAATGAACACACAATACTAATATAAATACTTCTGCTCAAACTTTTTCTTCCAATTAGTATCCTTTCCAGAAGTATATATGAATCAAGAAGTGAGTCTTTATGACACATGGCCATTGAAAATGCAGAATTTGTTCCAAAATTTCACAAATCTACTACTCTTCCAAAAATTGTGCACAAGAGGCTCAGAGGACTTGGTCAGGAAAAGCTGGCATTCATGTGTACCAGAAAAAGAAGGACATATGATTGAGATCCAAGACTTATTTGGCCCAAACATCCAGAAAAGACCTCAATTAGTCATAATAGAGGGTGCTGCTGGGATTGGGAAGTCAACACTGGTCAGGCATGTGAGGAGAGCCTGGAAGGAAGGCCATCTCTACAGAAATTGCTTCCAACATGTCTTCTTCTTCAGCTGCAGAGAGCTAGCCCAGTGCAAGCAGCTGAGTCTGGCTGAGCTCATAGCACAAGGCCAGGAAGTACATACAGCTTCCATTAGGCAGATCTTGTCTCACCCTGAAAAGCTACTCTTTATCCTGGATGGCATCGATGAGCCAGCATGGGTCTTAGAGGAGCAGAATCCTGAGCTATGCCTGCATTGGAGTCAAACACAGCCTGTGAACACTCTTCTGGGAAGTTTACTAGGACAATCCGTCCTTACTGAGGCTTCCTTCCTGCTCACAACTCGGACCACAGCTCTGCAGAAGATCATTCCTTCCTTGGGGCAGCCACGCAGGGTAGAGGTCCTGGGGTTTTCTGAGTTTGAACGGAAGGACTATTTCTACAAACATTTTGCAAGAAAAAGAGATGCAATTACTACATTTAGATTGGTTAAATCTAATCCTGTGCTCCTGACCCTGTGTGAGGTTCCCTGGGTGTGCTGGCTGGTCTGCACTTGCCTGAAAAAGCAGATGGAGCAGAGTGGAGACTTCTCACTGACCTCACAGACCACCACAGCCCTCTGCCTGAAATACATTTCCCTGACAATCCCAGGTAAGCACATGGGGACACAGCTCAGAGCCCTTTGCTCACTGGCTGCTCAGGGGATCTGCCAAAAAAGGACCCTGTTCAGTGAAAGCGACCTCTGTAACCAAGGGTTTGCAGAGGATGCCATTGCCACTTTCCTGAAGATTGGTGTCCTTCAAAAACAGCCCAGCTCCCTGAGCTACAGCTTTGCCCATTTGTGTCTCCAGGAGTTCTTTGCAGCGATGTCCTACATCTTGGAGGACAGTGAGGAAAGACATGGTGATATGGAAGATGACAGAATTGTGGAGACACTGGTAGAACAGTATGGAAGACAAAACCTCTTTGAGGCACCCACTGTGTGCTTCCTATTTGGTCTTTTGAATGAAGAGGGATTGAAAGAAATGGAAAAGTTATTTTTGTGCAGCTTTCCTGGAAAGACAAAGTTGAAGCTGCTATGGCAGATCCTAGGGAAATCCCAACCCCATCAACCTCCTTGTCTGGGTTTGCTCCACTGTCTGTATGAAAATCAGGAAAAGGAGCTCCTGACACATGTGATGCACGATCTTCAAGGAACAATAGTGCCTGGAACAAATGACATTGCACACACAGTGTTCCAGACAAACGTGAAGCACCTGGTGATACAGACAGACATGGAGCTCATGGTGGTCACTTTCTGCATTCAGTTCTGCTGTCCTGTGAGGAGTCTCCAGGTGAATATGGGAAGACAGAAAGGATATGCACTGATGGCTCCAAGGATTGTCCTGTGAGTATCCAGACACAGTCCTCTCTCCAGATTCCCTGTGGGTCTCTTGAGCCCACATGTTATGAGCATTTCTTTATTTGCTTCGGTGTGCTCGATCATGGGATGGTGCTGTAAACCTGTCTCTCCCTATGCCTCAGTGAGGAACACCCAGCTTCTCTGATTCAAATCATCTTCACCCTTCATGGGGTTCCAATGCCACAGTTACTAATTCTCCCTCTTAACATTCTTTCTCCCTGAGAACCAGCTCATTCCTGCAGGCACAATCTGCTCTTCCTGTGAAAGTTACCTTGACCCTGGGATCTTTCCCCATAACCTAAGAATGCATATTTTTTCATCTTTTTTTTTTTAAAAAGAAGCTTCTATTATATTTAGTCTCCATATCACTCCTCAAATTATTCTTAGTTTTAGCTGTCCTTTTCTTCATTTCCTTTCTCCTGTTTACTCCCCCTTCCCATTTTGTATCCCCATTCTGTTTCCCCATCCATTCATAATTATCTACTCTATTTTCTCTTCCTAAGGAGATCCTTCCCTCATCCCTAAATTGAACTAACCTCTATGGTTGTATGGATTATATCCTGTTTATTTGAGACCTAACAGCTCACATTCATACTTAAGTAAATACATACCAAATTTGTCTTTTGCAGTCTTTGTGAGCTCAGTCAAGATGATTTTTTTCTAGCTCTATATATTTACCAGTGAATTTCATAATTTCTTGTTTTTAACAGCTGACCAATATTCCATTGTGTAAATATACCACATTTTCTTTATCCATTCACGTGTTGGCATCTATTTTCAATTTCTAGCTATTATAAATAGAGCAGGAAAGAACATGGATAATCAAGTGTCTGTGTATTAGGATGTAGAGTCCTTTGGGTATATGTCTAAGAAGGGTGTAGATGGATTTGAAGTAGATCTATTTCTATCTTCCTGAGGAACTGTCATACCAATTTCCACAGTGGTTGCACAATTTACCGTCCCACCAACAATGAATGAGTGTTTCCCTTACTCCACATTCTCACCAGCATGAACCATCATTTGTAATATTGATCTATTATTATTCTGACTGTATATTGGTTATTCTGTTATTCTGACTAGTATAAGATAAAATATAAAAGTAGTTTTAATTTGCATTTCCTAGATGACTAAGTATGTTGAATATTTATTTGTTTCATATTAAGAATGCATATTATGAAAGTCCCTATGGTTTTACTGCCCAGATAATATCTGTATGTATCAATGAAAGCAGCCTGGTCCTGGCACTCACCAGAAAGGCTCTCTAAATTTCTGCCAATACCAGCAGCAAGGTAGAGTTCTTCCAGAATTTGCTATCCCTGTGAAGTTACAGTTACTCAGTATCAGTATGTGTCTCACCTCCCTCTATATGATTCACCTGAAAAATATTCTGTTGCAGCCCGAGGTACCCCACGCTTGGGGGCCAAAATGTCTCAGACTGCTCTATCAGTGTTGTAACCCACACTGCCAAAAGCCTTGGGGACTAACTTGTTAGCCCACACTGCCCCAAGCATCTCCGGTCTGTGGGTCAGGGTTCAGCAAGAGAGAGAGAGAGAATGAGGACAGACTCAAAGAATGGAGACCAGACAGAGTGTGATTCAATCCTGTTTATTCTTCAGTCTCTCTTCTTAGTCTAAGTCCCAAGTCTTGAGTTCCTAGTCCCTAGTTCCTAGTCCCTAGTGCCTCCAAGTTCCAAGCTTTCTTCCAAGTGCTAAGCGCCTAATGTCTAATTCCAAGTTCTTCCTCCAAGTGCCAAATGCCTAATACCTAATAATTAACTCCAAGTTGTACTGAACTCTTCTGTCTGCCTCTTGCCTTTTATATGTCTCACTTCTAAACCACGCCTCTAAGTCATGCCTTTAAGTCATGCCCTTAGGTCTTGTCTCTAAATCTGATCTCTAAGTCACCTGCCCTTAAGTCTCGGCTCTAAATCACACCTTTAAGTCTCACACACCCAAGGGAAGATCCTGGGTATCTAAGACAAGGTGTTATCAGAGTGTGCTCAGCTGTTGTAGGCTATTGTAAGCAAGACTCTTGTCAGGGTATATGGCTCAAGATGGCTGCAAGGATGATAGCTGCCTTCTGTTGGCTCCCCACAATATTCATTAAATACTTATTTTATACAATGGCCTACCAATCAATCACAAGAGAAGATATGCAATTATTGTCCATGGATCACGATAACTGGGAGAGAAGACAAATACTCTAGTTACATAGGGAGTGACTCTTGTCAAGTACATACCAAGTATAAGGGAAGGGAGTGTTTATTTTGGTGGAGAGATTTTGGGGTGGGGTTAAGAATGTTTTCACTTTGGTCTTTTGTTTTTATATTTTGAAACTTTTTCTCCTAATAATCTGAGGTTAACTCACTGTCATGTGCCTAAAATTCTATCATTTATGAGGTTAAAACAGGAAGATTTCTTGATTACAGGACTTTGACATTTTTACAGGAATGATAAAGCCAAATGACTTGAAACTAATGGAGTGACTGTGAGAGAACAGGAGAGGCTGAGGAGAAGGGAGAAGTAGGGTAAAGAACACATGTGATTAAACCATGTTATACACATGCAGGAAGGTGTCAAAGATTATGTTATATAATTAGAATGGACTAATAAAAACATGCTTGCAGAAAAGTGATGATATACCAATGATCAAAACAAGAAAGGTTGGTATCAAGCCAAATTCTATTTTTCATCAGTACAGCATAAGAAGTGAAGAAGCTGAGCTTGGCTGTGTACACCTGTCATTCAAAACTCAGAAAGCAGAAGGCCAGAAGTCCCAATCCACCCTGTTTTTGACTGTGTTTGTGTCTCAAATCCTCCATTGAAGTCTTGCCTGATTATAGGAGATGGCTGGGTCAGGCTCCATGTCCCCCATTGCTAGCAGTCTTATCTAGGGTCACCCTTATAGATGTCTAGGAGTTTCCATTGTCCTAGGTTTCTAGCTCATTCAGAAATGTCCCCCACCTCCAATTGCCTCTCCCAATACTCTCTCCTTTTGTTATTCCCCTACCTCACTCCTCCTATCGCTATCCCCACCATCTCCCCCATCCAGTCCCATTGCTCCAACTATCCTGTTGATGTCTAATCTATTTTACCTTCTCAGTGAGATTCAAGCATCCTTCCTTGGGACTTCCTTTTTACTTAGCTTCTTTGGGACTCTGAATTGTATAGCATTGTTATCCTGTACTTTATGACTAATATCTGCTTGTAACTGAATACATAATTTAAGTTTGTCTTTCTGGGTCTGGACTACCTCAGTCAGGGTAATCTTTTTCTGGTTCTATCCATTTGCCTGTAAATTGTATGATGTCATTGTTGTTAATAGCTGAAAAATAGTCCATTGTGTAAATGTACCTCATTTTCTTTATCCATTCTTTGAGGGACATCTAGGTTGTTTTCAATTTCTGGCTATTACAAATACAGCTGCTATGAACATGGTTGAATAAGTGTCCTTATGGTATAGTGGAGTTTCTTTTGGATATATGTCCAGGAGTGGTATAGCTGTGTCTAGAGATAGATCTATTCTCAATTTTCTAAGAAACTACCAAATTGACTTTCAAAATGGTTGTGCAAATTTGCACCCCCACCAGCAATGGAGGACACCAGCATCAGCTGTTCCTTAAAATTTTGATCTGAGCCACTCTGAAAAGTATAGGATGGAATCTTATGGTTATTTTGACATAGATTTCCCTGATGACTAAGGATAGTGAATATTCCTTTAAGTCCTTCATAGCCATTAGAGATTTCTCTGTAGAGAATTCTCTGTTTAGATCTGTACCCCATTTTATTCATTAATTGATTTATTTATTTACATCCCAATTGCAGCTTCCCCTCCTCTACTCCCAGTTTCAACCTCACCTCCCCACCCCTTGCTTTTTATATTCAGAGAACAAGAGGTCTCCTATGGTCATTGACCCACCTTGGCATTTCAAGTTGCAGGCGCATCTTCTCCTATTGAAACTAGACAAGGCAGCCAAGTTATAGGAAAGGGATCCAAAAGTTGGCAGGTTGACAGTAGAGTCAGAGACAGATCCAACTCCTGCCATTAGGCATCCCCCATGAAAGCCAAGCTGCATAGCATATATATTTGGTCTAGATCCATGTCATGTATGCTCTCTGGTTGGTGGTCCAGTTTCTGTGAGCCCCTATCGGCCCAGGTTAATTGATTCTGTACATTTTATTGTATTGTGCTTGACTTCTCCTGTTCCTTCAATCCCTCATGCCATTCTTTTCTATTTCAGTGGATTTTAGTGAATGCTCCTATTTCCTTAGGAGTTATGGGTTTATACAGTTTGTTATCTGATCTTGATTTAGCCTTGGTAAGTTGTATCTGTCAAAGAAATAGCCCATTTAGTTTAGATTTAGAAGTTTGTAGAGTACAGGTTTTTGAGGTAAAGATTCTTCGATTTTTTTCAGTGTGTGTTGTTAAGTGCCTCAATTCATTTCTGATATTGTTAGTTTAGAGAGTCTTTTAGTTAGCTGGGTGAGAAGAAAGGTTTTGTACATACAAGTTAGGTCCATTGCTTCCCTGTTTAGTTTCTGTTTGAATAACTTGTCCACTGTTGTTGAATTATTGCACTATTAATGCATATAGTTTAATATGTAATTTGTGGTTTATTAATTTTTTTTATAACTGTGGATACCCTTGGATTTTATGGATGGATATTTATAATTGAGATGTCACCATGCTGGATTTTCTCTTTGATGAGTTTGAAGTATCCTTCTCTGTCTAGGAGTCTGGGCTGGCATCATGGTCTCTTAGGTCTGCAAGACCCCTGCCCAGGTTTCTCTGGCTTTTACAGTCTCTGTTGAGAAGTCTGATTAATTCTAATAGATCTGCCTTCATATGTCACTCGGCCTTTTCCCTTGCAGCTTTTAATATTCTTTCTTTTTTGTATATTTAGTGTTTAGATTATTATGTGCGAGGAGGATTTTTCTTTTTGCTTTAATCTATTTAGTGTTTCACAAGCTTCTTGTATGCTTACAAGTATATCTTTCTTTAGGTTAGAAACTTTTTCTTCTATGATTTTATTAAAATTATTTCTGGACCTTTGAGATGGGAATCTTTTCCTTCTTCTATTCCTATTATTCTGAAATTTCATCTTTTCATAGCATCTCATATTTCCTGTATGTTTTGTGTAGAACTTTTGATTTAATATTTTCTTTGACCAATGTATAGATTTTTTTTTGTATATTCTACTCCTGAGGTTCTATCTTCTATATCTTGTATTCTCTTGGTGATGCTTGCATATATACTTTCTGTTCTCATACCTAGGTTTTCCATCTTCAGCATTCATTCATTTTGTGTTTTCTTTATTGCCTGTATTTCCATCTTCAGGTCTGGAACAATTTTTCTCATTTTATTTCCTTGTTTGAATATATTTTCTATATTTGTTTAAAAGATTTGTTCATTTATTTTAAAGGATTCTATCATCTTCCAAAGATTGGATTTAAGGTCATTTTCTTGTGCTTCAACTGTGATAGGGTATCCAGGACTTTCTATAGTCCTGGGCTTTCTATAGAGTCCTGGGTTCTGATAGTGTCATATTTACCCAGCTTTTATTTACTGTTTTCTCATGCTGGCTGCAAGCCTTCTGACTTTTGAAGTTATTATATTCTTAGGTGCTGATTTCTGACATTATCTTTCTTTGTTGGATGAATATTTTTTAGATTGATTTTTCCCTTGGTTTGTGTTTCCTATCTGTCTTCTACCTGAGTGGCCTAGAGTTCTTATCAGTTGTGACTCTTCAGGTCCAGTGGGGTCTCTCCCCTGGAGTTTTTGTGGCCAGAATAGCATCTGGGGTTTCAGGTGCTCACCTTGCTTCTGGAAATCATAGGACCAGTGTCCAGAATCCTTGGTGCCATTGAGATCTTTGGAAAAAGAGGCACAACTGTGGGCCATGAAATAGAGTTCAGGGTGTGGATACAGTTTAAGGGTGTTGGGTGTATTTTAAGGGAACTTGGGAGGCAAGGGCTTGGAGTGGATTATCACTTGTGCCTGCTAGTTTCTGGGAATGAAAGCCAACTAGTGGGCTTGAAACAGAGCATAGGGAACAGGATGAAGATTACCATTCTTGGATGTGTTTTAGAGTATCTGGAAGGTGATCATTGGGTCTTGTCTGGTTGTACCTGATGCCTGCAGGCTTCTGGGAATGTAGGCAAAATGAATGGTCTGGAAAATGAAGCACAGGGGACAGGCAGGGGCAAGGCTTTGAAATCTTGAAGCCTGTCCCCAGTCACAAACTTCATGAACTAAAACTACACCTCTTATCCTCCCCCAAAAGTACCATGAGTTCAACAAACCATTCAGATGCCCATGACTCATGGTGACATCTCATTCAAAGCACCACATATAGCAAGCTCAAGACCCTGGCTTTGCCCCACAGCAGAAAGGAAAAATTGTGTAAGACCCTTTAATCTATTCTCTGTATACTTGCCTATGGAAAAATTGAATCACACTTTATCTATTATCTTATATTCACATTTGTTTTCTTAATGAATCAAAGCTGTCTTCTCCTGGAACTAAATGTCTAGTACAGCATCATTCTGGCAAACCTACAGAGAATAATGCCTACAGAGAATAACATGATAAAATGGATCATTTTCCTATTCTTGGACATTTTATGTTGTTTCTAAGTATCTGCAGTTATTAAAAGTTAGCCTTCAAACACTTGATCAGATGTTGCAAATAGAACTAATCA
This sequence comes from Arvicanthis niloticus, assembly GCF_011762505.2. Classification (NCBI taxonomy): domain Eukaryota; kingdom Metazoa; phylum Chordata; class Mammalia; order Rodentia; family Muridae; genus Arvicanthis; species Arvicanthis niloticus. Next base: position 50,295,728 of record NC_047663.1, read on the forward strand.
GATGTGAATATTCAGAAGAAATATGAGTATGTAGAGAGATGAAAACCAGATACGACAGGAGAAACCAAAAATACCATTCTGCTTAGAAAGGAAGGTGCCATTAGGACGAGGGGATGATCCCATGTGACAGTGAAAGTCTTAATCTGCCAGTAATCAAGTAAAGTTGAGAGGGAAATTCAGCCAAACAAAGGAAAATACAGAAGGCGTGCACACAATAGAAACAATTTAAAGGTAAAATTGGCCAAAGCCAAGAGAAGGGAAAGAACCAACTCAGGAAATTATGGTACCAAAGGTGTCAGGGTGAGCAATTTCTCTGTGTGTGGCTCATAATGGCACCTCATGCCTTTTAAATAATATATTCTGAATTTCTATATTCATTTGGTGTAAATACTGACAATGCATCAAAACTGCCATCCTCTAGGGACTAGGGGAGTGGATCAGCAAGAAAGAGCACTTGCTGCTCATTCACAAGATATGGATCCATTCCAGGCACCCACATTAATGGCTCACACTACCTTACCATAGTCAAAGAGGATACCAGGCACAGAATCTAGCCTCTGCCAGCTCCTACATTCATATAGGGCACAGACAATCAGGGATATTATAATGCATATGAAGTAAAAATATATAAATGCATTTTAAAAACCCATTCTTTGAGGTTTAGTACTTGGTTTCCCTAATATTTCTTTGGTATAGTAAATTTTTTAAAAAGTAAATCCTTTTTATTTTTTTTCCATTCAAAGTTTCCTACTCTAAATGTATGTTTTTGCAGTTGTGCTTTTTTTTGGGGGGGGTTTTGGTTACTTTTTTGTTTGTTGATTTTCTTTGTGTTGCTGAGGTTCTAGTGTTTCTATCTCTCCCCTCTCCCCTCTCTCCCTTCTCCCCTCTCTCCCTTCTCCCCTCTCCCCTCTCCCCTCTCCCCCCTCCCCCCTCTCCCCTCTCCCCTCTCCCCTCTCCCCTCTCCCCTCTCCCCCTCTCCCCCTCTCCCCCTCTCCCCCTCTCCCCCTCTCCCCCTCTCCCCCCTCCCCTCTCCCCTCTCCCCTTCTCCCCTCTCCCCTTCTCCTCTCTCCCCTCTCCCCTCTCCCCCTCTCCCCTCTCCCCCTCTCCCCTCTCCCCTCTCCCCTCTCCCCCTCTCCCCCTCTCCCCCTCTCCCCTCTCCCCCTCTCCCCTCTCCCCTCTCCCCTCTCCCCCTCTCCCCCTCTCCCCCTCCCCCTCTCCCCCTCTCCCCCTCTCCCCCTCCCCCTCTCCCCCTCTCCTTTTTCCTCTTCTCCTTTCTCTTTTCTCCTCTCTCCTCTCTCTGTCCCTTTGTTGTGTGTATAGGTTTGAATGTATGACTATCTATCTTTCTATCTCTTTGTCATTCACTGTGTTTCTGTCTCTCTTTATCTCTCTGTATCTCCCTATTTCTCTGTGTGTATGTTTGCCTGTCTGCCTGTCTATCTGCCTGTCTGTCTCTTTTTCTTTCTTCCTTGTGTTTCTGTATCTGTTTTTCTCTTTATCTATCTCTGCTATTATTTCTGTCTTTCTATCTCTCTCTGTCTCTCTCTCTATCCTTCTCTGTGTATGTGTGTGTGTGTGTGTGTTCACTCTCCATTCTCTCTCTCCTCTCCCTATGGTCCTCTATCCTTGGAAAAGTACAAGGACCTGTGAACCAACAAAGCTGTAGTATAGTGTGTGATCACACTTACCATACTGTCATGGAGTCATTCCCAACTGTCAATCCTGAGCTCTCATTCCTTCAAGCTTTTCATCATGAAACTCAAGAAATCTGTTCCAAAGAAAAGCAGGTGCATTCACATGAAAGGGAAGAAGTCCATCTAAATTTCCAAGGTCTCATTTTGTGTCAGGTCCTAAGCTGACCACTACAGATTAAAAAGAAAAGATGCAAGCCATTTGTTCACACCCTTGGGGCAACTGGACTGAGCCAGAAACAGATGCACAAAAATGAGCACACAGCATACTATCCTAAAGGACTTAGATGAAGAACCAACCAAAGGACAGTATCCAGAATTTAAAGTGAAGGAACATGTAGAAGGCTAGTGGATTCTTGGGATAGCATATCAGTTCCTGGGGATCAGGCAGATGAAAACCCAATTTGCTAAGTGGGGCCATGCACAGATCATGTACACACAAGTCACACCACTCTGCTACCTTTTTCTCCCCTCAGGCACAGATGGACCCCAATCACTGATGCCAGTTGGAAGATTTTCTTCTCCAATCTTAAATTCACCAGAAACCTGGAGGAGCTGGACCTAAGTCGAAATCCACTGAGCTACTTTGCAGTATACAGTCTTTGTAGGACCCTGAGACAGCCTGGCTGCCAACTAAAGACCTTGTGGTGAGTCTAGCCTGGGTTCATCTGTGAAGCAGGGGTGGATGGGATGAGACTAAATGCAAAGGATGTGTAGGGTGAGGCTTGGTATTTATCAAATATTCACCGAACTCCCATTACCACACCGATGACACACACTAGACTTGCTATGACAAACAAATAAGATTCTGTTCCCGGGGGATCTTAAAAGACTGCATCCATCAAGAAACCCCACTAGCTAAGGATAATACACACTTTCTAAGGACACAACTAAAGCAGAAGTAAAGAATACAGAGGCAATGGGAAACCTGAGAGGAGAAAGCTCCAGGTCTGGGGAATGGATTCTCCCCTTTTCCTTCTGCTCTCTGCCCTTGTAATCAGACTTCTACTCTGTTTCTATCTTTTGTATTTTGATAAAATCTTACTTAATGAATGAGATCATGCCCTACTCTAGGTCTCGTGAATGTCATGACACATGACTTTCGAAATATAGCAGTGAGGGGTCTAGGCCTATGGAGCTCTGCCATGTCCAATGGTAGAAGAGCATTGGTCCTGAACTATATCCATTGCTCCAGCAGCTCAGTTGTAGAGAGCTTGGAATTCTCTACCTAGACCAGAAAAGGCACAACAGAGAACTAACCACTGGCAGCTCAGCATGCCAAGGCTCACAAAAGGAGACCTGAAATAAGTTTTCAAAAGCAATGATTTCTGGAGAAACTGATGTGAGCATCTCCCATGCAGGCTTGTTGACTGTGGCCTCACATCCAGACACTGCTTACGCCTGGCCTCAGTGCTCAGTGTCCACTCCAGCCTGACTGAGGTAGACCTGCAGCTGAATGACCTGGGTGATGATGGTGTGAGGCTGCTGTGTAAGAGGCTCAGAAAACGTGCCTGCAACCTCAGCATCCTGCGGTAAGTAAGCCCAGCAATTCCTTTCTGGACATAAGGAGGGGAAAGGACATAGGTGAGTTCCCAGATGACAAAACATAAAAAATAAAAGGAATAGATAAGTCATAGTCAGCCTGGCTCCTGATCAGCTGTGCCACTTACACCTTGTGATTGGGCAAGGTACTGTCTTCTCAAAAACTCAGAGTCCTCATGGATTAAATGGAATGTACATTTGTAAAAACAAAGATAATACTAGGTGAATAGCTAGGCATGGTGGAATCACATGCATTAGTGTATATGTGTATGTGTATATGTGTGTGTGTGTGTGTGTGTGTGTGTGTGTGTGTGTGTGTGTGTGTATGTGTATATGTATGTATCTCCTTCCAGGTTTGCTTTACTCAAAGAGAGTGCCTCAATCATTTATTTATTCATTAATTCATGTATGTATGCATTCATATCAAGTTCTCTGTGTGCTAAGCATTGATGCAGGCTCTAGAAAAATAAACACAAACACACATGGCTTTGTTCTCTGAGTTATGTGGAAAGGGACAGACATTGATCACCCATCAGCCTTTGATTCTGTATTGACAAACTGTTGAATGCTGTTCAGTCAAGAATGTTATGAGATTAAGATTCTGTGAGAAGCATAATTTTACTGAATGGCTTAAAATGGATCTCTGTGGCATGAAGAAGAAATAGGTCTTGGTTCAGCAAACATGAGGCTAGCAGCCAAGGCAAAGGCAGAGTTATGGAAGGCCCTGGAACAGATAGGGGCTGGAACCATAGAGCATCACAGGGATTGACTACAAAAACCTGAGATTGTTTTCAGTACCTAAAGCTATACCATTTCTCCTGGCCTAGAGTTCTATGTAAAATAAGAAAGCCTCCAAACTACAGCTTCATGCTGTCTCTAAGCTGCTCTCTCTCCTATCCCACCACCTCCCCAGCACAAGTTCACAAGTAGTTTCCAGAAGAACACTTCCTAGAAGTTGCTGGCAAGTGCCCTGCATGAGTTCAGAGAACCACAGTGGCTCTGTACCCCTGTACTCAGATCCTGCTGGCTCTTCCAGCCAAAAAGAAAAGTCAGACCAAGCCCAGGCCCTGGGACTTCCCTCTGTCTGACCTTCTGCTGCAACTCTCAAACTTTAGGAGCAGTTTTGCAGTGAGGATTCTTATTTTTACACCTCTGCTAGGTGAAATAGGTCTAGCTAGTTGACACCTTTGTTTCTCAGCATATTTTCAGCCATGAATGTTCCTCACACACTGAAAAGCATGTCCAGGACTGACCTCTGCTGCAGATCTGCTTTACAGACAACTCAATTATATGTGAATTCTTAGCTGTCTCCTTCCCTCATAAAGACAGAACAATCTCGAACCTAAAGGCTCTGTCGCCTTCCCCATAATATAGTTTGGTGTCATTACAGACCCTCTCAGACAGGAAGAGACTTTCCCCTCCTGCCTTGTCTGTACCTCCAGCAGGCAGAGTGAGAGTGATGTATCCACGCTTAGGACCTGAGGACTCTGAAACCCAGAGAAGTCAGGCACTACTCTAACTCCATCTGCAACCCTGGAACCTGAGGGTCATAAGAATGGACCAGAGGACCTTGGTATTGGCTTCTGTGTAAGAACAAGTTTTCCTTCCTTAGCACTAAAGGAATAGAGTGGGGAGGTGAGAATTCAAACAAGGCTCTTTCTTTCAATAACTTCCAGGAAACCTTGTATTCCAGCACTATGTGTTCACCTTGAAGAGTTGCCTAGAATCCCTTTGTGGATATGGACATGACTATCAACATTTAAGAATGCTGATGGCTATAGATGGGCCCTTTGCTGTCAAGAATCCCCTTATCTATGAACATAATCCCGACTCCTGCAACAATCTATTTCCAATGACTGGCCTGTGGAGAGGAGATATATAAAGGGCCAGCTCCTCATTTTAGCTCTGGAAAGTTCCAAAAGTCCTCTCTTGCATTCAGATCTCTCTGAACATCGACTAAGTCCCACTGAGACTGCCTCATGAACACATCTCCTTCCTCTCAGCCTGCTGCTGTCTCTCTCTCTCTTTCTCTGCACTTTGTCCTGATTTTTTAAATCAAGGATAAGACTGAATGAGACTCCTCACTGGCTCCATCCTCAGACAACAGAGTCCAAGATTCTGACTTCTCGAGATCCTGTGGTGGATCCCAGAAGAAACAACCCACTCTTGTCATTATAGGCTGGACCAGGCCTCTCTCAGTGACCAGGTGATTAAAGAACTCAAGACTCTGGAGGCAAAGAATCCAAAGCTGCTCATCTCCAGCACATGGTAAGGGAGGAAGGGAGACAAAGAGTTCCCTCTGCTCAACCCTGGCCCTATGTGGCTGCTTAAGCTGAGAGGTGGGAAAATGGTACTAAGGTGGGAAAGACACAGAGATTCTGGAAGAAACCAGGAAACCACAGCAATTGAAGTAGGGAAGTTCTGTATCTATGGATGTGAGAAAACAGAATCATACAGTATGCCCACCTTTGGGAACAGTAAGTGTGATGACAATAGTCACCAATAAAGCCAGACCATTGGAAAAATGAAAGCAGGAACCACAGGGGATAAAGACATAGAAAAATGCTTAGAGAACAAAACACTCTTTATCACTGTTTCAGTTCTAATCTTCAACAGACATACACATGAAAGGGAATGTGCATGCTCCATCAAACACACACACACACACACTCACATACACACACGCACATGCATGCACAAACACATGCAAAAATGCAAATACATGCACAAGCACACTCACACTACTGTGGAATAGGAAGCCTCAAGGAAGGAAGAATCTGTTTCCACCCTCAGGGACTATGCTAAAACCTGATTTGGGGCATATTTCAGTTCATGATCATGAATTACATCTGTTCTCAAGTTCCTAACTTCTGTGATGCATGTGAAATGGAGTGATCTCTAAACATAAGAAGGTTATCTATTCATTGAACAAACATTCTTGCAGAAACACTGTGCATCTAACACTAATTGGGCATCTGAGTGCACATTCATGAAAAAGGCAGACATGGCCCAACATTTATTACCTCAGTCCAGCAAACAGGGAACACTTGGTCCCACGTTGTCCACATAATTATACCAGGGGAGTCCACATAATTATACCAGGGGAGTGCAATGGTGGTCTGTCTGAACTCATCCAAAGGTGAGGTGAGCTATGGTGACCTCTCATATATGGAAAATCTAGGAAGAACAAAGAAGAAGAAAACACAAGAATAGAGTATAAAGAAGCATCTTGGGGGGAAGGCAAAACACATGTAAAGACCAGCAGTTCTGTGTCACCATCACCTGAAAGATCCACAGAAATGCAGGTTCTTAGGCTCCACTCCATCTCTGCTGACTCAAAATTTTGAGAAGGGCAGCTTCCTTCAGTGACATTTATAATTTAGCTGGCTATCCAGGTGACATTTCAACAGGGTAATTTAAGAGTCACTGGTTTAGAGGTCAGTGAGTATAAAAAGGTGGTATAGAAATCCTTAAAGTGGACAGGAACCAGAGTAAGAATAATGCCTCATGCCAAGAAATGTCTACTTCTGCCCAGAGGCAATGAGAGGCATTCCATGGCCTCAGTCATGAAGTTGCATCTCCTCCCATGTTTTATGGTCAGCTACAGTGCAGAAAATGTGCTGGAAGGGACATCATCAGGAGCAGGAATACCTGTCAGAGGATGCAGGTGGTGGCTCAGGACACTGCTCACTCTATCATAAGAACTAGCTCAGAGGCTTTGTGGGTGTACAGTAGAAAACAGAAAGGTGGAGAGTTAGAAGGTATTGTCTACACAATTAGCATTCACAGTGAATGATTATTAGTTTGTTTTCTGGCTATAACACCATGTCTGACACTGGGCACAACATATAAAGAACAGAGACTATTTATTGCAGTTACGAATATAAGGAAAACAATGACATAGACTCTGCATCTAGAGAAGCCTTTCTTGCTCTTCTATCTGATTTCACAACAGGGAACACTGAGAGCAAGAAGTTAAGTTGGCTTTTGGGTCAATCCATTCAGAGCATAGGAATCTACCTCTGTGATGATACTATTGACCCCTTCATGAAGTTAAACAGCTCATGATTTCATTTTGTCTGAGCCTTCTTTCATCCTATGATCACTGCAGCATTGCATTGGGGATTAACTTTCTAATGTGTGAACACTGGCAAATACATTCATATAAAAAAAGAAGGGGTTGAGATTATACTAGTTCTGGTACCATAGATGCACAGGAGGATGGGGGGGCCTTGATACAGTTCTGGCTCAGGGAAGAACCCTGGGACAGAGTTAAAATTGAGATGGGTTTGATTTTGTGGGGGGATATTGTGCACACTGCTATGGCTCTCAGTGCTTTCCCTGACATCAGAGGGAAAGAATATGTCTATGTGTAGGAAGCCACATGTGATAGTCCCTGCTAAGAACATGGATGAAGAAGAAGTGAGTGATAACCCAACCTCATTCAAGCAGGAGCAACAACAGCCAGGTATGTGAAGGGATCAGACCCTGAGCCTGTAAGTACTGGGTGCAAAACCATTTGTAGAAGGAAGTCATCATTTCTCTTTCTTGTTTGAGTTTGTTTAATTTCTTTACAAGTAGTATATTTATATCATTTTTATCCCCCATCTATTTACCTCAACTCTTTCTGTGTTCCATTCACAAACTCTCAAATTCCTAAACTATTCTTTAATATTATTGTTGTTAAATATATGTATGTATACACTTATGTGTACATACAAATATATAAATACAACATCATGAGTTTATTTACTGTTGGTCATGTATACATGTTTGAGGTTGACCATTAAGGTTGGATAACCTATGTAATAACCCTTGCCTAGAGAAGACTGATGTTACCTCTATCCTACCAGCTGTTAAGTGCCTATAGCTCTTTATTTTGGCATGGAGCATTAAGAAGTTTCCATCATCCACATTAGCATGTCAACTACTGTTGTCATTGGGAAGATCTTGTTGAAGCAGTAATATTGGTGAGGTTTTATGTGTGAAAATTCCCTGTCCCATACAGAAAGCATTATCTGTAATAAATGTCCTAGAAGTGGTGATGTCCCCCTGTCTCTGATATGTAACAGTACAAGCTCACCATAAACAAGAGCCAAACCCTTACAAAACCTTCCACAAATAGAATGCAGAGGGAAAATTACTTCCTTCTCTCTCAGCCTTGGAGGCTACTGCTGCCACTCTCTCAAGTCTGTAGCTTGTATCGGGCTCTGTTCCAGATCTCTCTCTCTCTCTCATTCTGCTCTGCTATAGCTTAGGACTCACCTCCATGTCCTTCTACTCATCCATTTTTTTAGTTCTGTTCTGTTCTCAACATACTCTCTTGAGACATGCTAGGAAAAAAGAAAACACAAAGGCTGACTTAAAAGCACATCTGTTGGATGGCTGCTCAAAAACCACAATGTAAAGAAAATAAAACAAAATCACACACACACACATACACACACACACACACACACACACACACACACACACACACACACCTGCAGGCAGCCCAAGGGCCAGTGATACAGACTGAAGCTGCACTTCCTGGTAAGGCCTAAGCTGGTCAATCTACAGAAGGGTTCAGCCATGGTGCATTACAGAGTGACCACTGCATGGCTGTGGTACAGGAGTGGTACTCATAACTTGTACCATTAAAGACCTTTCCTCCATGCTCTCCTGTCTCTCCAGGAGATAAACCCATGGAACCGCCGGAGACTGAGATTGACTTCTGGGGCCCTACAGGATGTGTGGCTACTGAGATTGTTGACAGAGAGAGGAACATGTACCGGTGAGTGAACTTTGCATGGCAGAGGCTTGCTTTTCATAGTCTTCTATTCGTAAGGAATATTCACAGATAGACCACAAACCCAGTTTATACTGTAACTCCTTTCTTTGCCAATGCAGAAGACTAGGCCAGGACTAAAATGGAATTTGGGGCTGTTATGAAAATAGGGTCTTCTTTCAAAAATTTTTTCAAAAATTCGTAAGACAGGAGACAAGTACTTTTCTGTCCAGTTCCTCAGATCCATCAATCACTTACAATTTGTTTCAACTGAACTCATTCTTTGTCAACACTATCAGAGTATTGTGACAGTACAGATATCACAGTAATATATTGCCAAGACATCATAGGATTTCACCCACAATAATTTTACTAGGCATCCCTATGATTAAGATAGGACCTAGTCTTCCACAACCAGCACACCACTAACAGTTCAACTGTGCTGACCTGAGTACTTCATGCCATCTAAACAGCCTTTGCTCAGCTTTGCTCATTATGTGAAATGTAGTCTTTCTGGTGATTATTGTATTCCTGCTATAATCAGCATTCCCTTCATCATCATACTTGTTTTTCCTGTTTTTTACCTTTCCAAACATCCTTGTATTCTCTACATTATTACTTTACTAACAACCATCTGTGTCAAGAACCCCCTAAAGCTGACAACATGATCATGTGTATGACAGCCCTATCCTCCAAAAATTATAGTCTCATGAATAATGAATGACTAAATATACAATGATGGTATCTTCCATAACTTGTTACCCTCCTCCAACACTGTCACAGTCACTATCTCAGCTAAAGAAACTGTCACTCTTCATTTCCTCCCACAGAAACTGGAATTTGTCTAGCCAACAGTCGCCAAACAGACAGCATAGGAAAAATAACTGAAGATCTTTGTAAAGCATTTTGGGGCCAATGATTTACCACTATTATCATCAGATAGACTCCCATTATTGGGAAGTATACATACACTTTAAGAATATAAACACTAAAACCTGAAGATGTACCTGATTGTTTGAGCCCTTGTCAAGTGTACACAATGTCTTAGGTTTATCTCCCAAACTTCACAAACATGAACAATAACATGGACACACACACACAAACACACACACACACACACACACACACACACACACACACACACACACATCTATTTCATGATCATCATCATCCCCATCACAATAAGAGCTAACGGCTCCTTACATGTTTTACATGGAAGTTTGCATTAGATTCCTCAGTACTCATAGTTCTCTAAGAAGATGTTGTCATTAACCCTCTGTACAGATGAGGAAACCGATTGGCAGATTAAATGACTAATCAGGGATTCACAAATCAGACGAATACAACTCAGAGCCAAATGACTGAAGTCTGCTGTGTCCTGAGCTTTGCACTGGGTCTGAACACAAAAGATGAGTAGTACTGGTTTGAATTTGTATCTGCTTCTCTCTCTTCCAGAGTCCCATTGCCCATGGCTGGTTCCTACCACTGTCCCAGTACAGGACTCCACTTTGTGGTGACAAGGGCAGTGACAATCGAGATTGAATTCTGTGCCTGGAGCCAATACCTGGACAAGACTCCCTTGCAACACAGTTACATGGTGGTTGGACCTCTGTTTGACATCAAAGTTGAGCAAGGAGCTGTGACTGCAGTGTACCTCCCTCATTTTGTGGCTCTCCAAGGTAACCAAGGGAAACTCTAGGAGGAGGATGGTAATAATGGATGGACTTGACAGGCCATGGAGGAACTAAAGGATGGTGGGTGATAAAGAAGTGTTTCAGGGTTTCCTTAATGAGGCAGAGCAGTTTACAGAGGTGACAATGATATGTTTTGTCATCCCTTCCTGTCTGATGTATCTTTTTTGAAGAACATGTCTCCCAGCCTAATAACTTTATTTCTGTTTTACTATAGGAATCCCTAATTAGACAGTGATGTCTTCAGTAGCAACATTAACTGGTGATTATCAAGTACTCTTTACAAACTATGTCCCTCAAGGGGTACTGTTTTTGCTCAAATGGAAGTGTATCTTGGGATTGGAAGCCCAGGAACTATACAGTTCTTAGGGGGAGAAGGTAGTCTAATAGAATGGCATCCTGAGACATGGGAGCTCAGGAACCACAGAGCTCTGAGAGGAAGCCTCCTCAGCAGAGGCATTGCAGCTCCCAGGGGAGGGTCTCCCCAGCTGAGCTGAGGAGCTCAGGAGACTCAGCCCTGCTCCTTTTCTTCACTTCTTCTCTTCATTGCTTCTTGTCTTTTTGTAGTCTTCCAACCAGAGAGTCATACCAGGCAGAAAATCCCATGAAACACATTTATTGGAGAGTCCAAGTTCTGGAGGGACAGATCCAGGAATGGCTGCCCTCTGCTTCCAGGAGTACACAGGAAGGAATTGGACTATGGACAAGGCTTATGTAGGATTTCGGGGGAGGGAGGGTGGAGCTTTTAGGGCAGAGATTTCAAGATTCAAGGTTGATGAGATTTCAAGTCCTGAGCTTGGGGAGTTTGAGGATATATGCGTTTTCCTGTTCTAGGATTGGTGGGGTTTTATACTCAGGGATTTGGTGAGGGTTTGTAAGAAGGAAACTCAGGGATCAGTGGATTTTCCTGCTCAGGAATTGGTGACTTTTTTTCCCACCTTCTATTTTCTGCATCAGGCTCATGGGTTATGATGGGAAGTCCTTCTCAACTGAAGCTGGCTTTTTTTGAGGCAACATCTCTGTGGGGTTTCTAGGGAGGCTGGAGAGGAGGTGCCCCCACTGTGGCCAGCTCCTGTGGGAAAAGTCTTGCAGTGGAGTTTAACCAAGGCTCTATGTTAAGGCAGGAGAGAATGTGTAGCTACAGTGGACAGCTCCTCAGGCCAGCATCTACTCTGAGATATCATGGTGCTACAATTTTGATAGGAGCTGCCATTTTGGACAACTTACTGCAGCAGCCAGAGGCTGGGGCAGGAAGGAGGGACCTGCCACTCCTTTCAAGAAGTTTTTCTGAAGTGAATCTTGGAAACTATAAGGGACATTTGTTACTCAGGGTCAACCAACACTGTAAGCTGTTACGCTCCTACAGTCAGGGAAAAATGATGTCACCACATTCTGTTTGAGAACTAGAGCCCTGCCAGGCAATGGTGATGCATGCCTTTAATCTCAGCACTTGGGAGACAGAGGCAGGTAGATTTCTGAGTTCTGATTTCTGAGGCCAGTCTGGTTTACAGAGTTCCAGGACAGCCAGGGCTACTCAGAGAAACCCTGTGTCAAAGACAGAGAGAGAGAGAGAGAGAGAGAGAGAGAGAGAGAGAGAGAGAGAGAGAGGGAACAAGAGCCACAAAAGTATTCTAATAAGAGAGAAGGTTCATAAAGTGTTCCAACCACAGTGATCTCCTAACATACCTTCAGAAAATGGGAACATGGTTCCCAATGAATGATCTAATTTTTAAAAAGCCACAACTACAGTCTGTGATCCCAGCACTCTGGAGGATGATACAGAATAAATTAGAATTCAAGATCATTTTAAACCACACAGCCAGACTCTACCAAAAAAAATAATAACAAGAAAACCAGTAGTAGTAAAAGTAGCTGGTGAGGTTTAATTCCTCTCTTACTTCAAGGAACACAGCAATAAGATCACCTTAGACACCAACAGAATCCAACTCATGGCAGAGGAGGAAGATGTTTGTTCATAGTATAAAGAGGATGGGTAGCAGGTGGTGGGAATGTAGGGATAATGCAATACACAGATACACACACACACACACACACACACACATGCACTCACACACACACACACACACACACACACACACACACACATGCACACACACACACATATGGGCCCCTCACCATGTGCAGCAGTTGAGAGAATTAGCCCTAGGGAATCATAGTGGGTGAGCTGACTCTGCCCATAACTAGCCACAGAACATGGGAGAGTCAGGCCTGCAGCTTACCTGGGAAGCACAGTAGTGCTGGCCCTGATCAAGGGGGAGTTGAAAAGCCAGCTCTGAGTACATAGTGAGGGAGACCTGGCCCTGCCACCCATCTGCAATCAGGTAGCATGGGCAAGCAGCAGAAGAAATGTCCTCTGCCCTCTTACCCCTCGCCACCTGATAAAGTCCAGAAATCTGACCCCAGGGTCATGAGAAGGGGCCCATTAGCAGGGACCACATCAAGTTGACAAGGGACATTCATCTTCACAGTTGTAACCATTGTAACTTCATACCCAACCACATTACTTTAAATCATAACTATTTAATCTGTGTCTCTAAAATTTCAGTTTCATCTCATCATGAAAAATACAATCTAGTTTCAAATATCCCATTAGACCTTAATAATTCAAAGAGTTCAAAAATCTGCCTCTAAACAGAGATGCAAGGCAATGTCTTAACCATGAGTTCCTATGAAATAATAAACAAGTTACATACTTCCAACATACAATGGCACAGAAAAAACACTGACATTCTAACATGGAAGAATCAGAGCATAGTAAGGAGTGCTCAGACCACAGCAAGACAAACTCCATCATCACAAATTCTGCAGCTTCATGTCCAGCCATGGAGTTCATGGTATCATTCACTGGACCCCAAAGGACTTAAATACCTCTACTTTCCAGTTCCACAAATGAAACACACATAGCCTCTCATTAGGCCATGTCTCTATTTCTTATCTAAAAATTTTATCTGGCAGAAAAAAAATGTGGTTCCGGCTTTTCCAACATCCTAGGATTTATATTTCCTCTTAGGCTTCACTTTCAAAAGTTCATAGAATGACCTCCCAGGACCTCCTCACAGGATCTTTGACTCAGACACACTGCCTGGCCTCAGCTGCTATCTGAAACTGTACATCATGACAGAATGAACCCCCTCAATAGAGCATCTTTCAAACATAAAACAATCTACAGGTTTGATACTGTCAAGTTCTTGTGACAGGTTTGAGATGTGGCCACCCTGATAGCTGTATGATGTACTGACCATAGGGAAACACTTGAGTTGTTTAGAAAAGAGAAAACCACCAGTTAAGGCTTTCTGCATTTAAATGAATTTTGCTCTTCATAAGATGAAGTCTATAGAGTGAGATTTTACCCTCAAGACACCTTTCTTATTGCCACAGTACAATGCAGTTTTTTTCTTCTATGATGATGATCTCTTTAGCAATTCCTGCTGATTCCTAAGAATCATTCAGAAAGTATTCTTTCAAGAAACTTCTCCTTCCAAATTAGTCCTTTATATTGAAATTCATCTTCAATCACATTCAGGGCATTAACACAATAAATCCATATTCTTGAACAAAATGTTGCATGAATAGATTCTTTCCAGTTTAAATTTCCCAATAAGCACATTTCTACACTCTGGAACCTCATGAGCTGGCCTCCACTGATTCTATAGGCATTGCTATCTTCCTTGCATTCACCAGAATGTCACCATAATTTCTGCTCTCAGGACAGTAGAGTATTTCCAGTCCTTGGTATCAAATTCTGCAATATTCTATCCACAAACAGCTCCAAAGACTTAAGAAACACTTGACCTGCCATTTTTTTTATTGGATATTATATTTACATTTCAGATTTTATCCCCTTACCCCTCACCACCCAGGAACCTCCTAGCCCATCCCCCATCCCCATGCTTCCATGAGGATGTACCCCTATCTACCCCCCTCCCCACCCTTAAATTCCCCCCCTCTCAGTGTTCAGCCTTCATGGGACTAATGATCTACTCTCCCACCTATGCCTGACAAGGCCATCCTCCCCTGCATGTACAGATGGAGTCTATGTGCTCCCAGGCTGGTGATTTAGACCATGGGGAACTCTGGTTGGTTGGTATTGTTGCTCTCCTCGTGGGGCTACAAACCCTTTCTGCTTCTTCAGTTTTCTCTCTAACTTCTCCATTGAAAAACCCTTGATCAGATCAGTGGTTAGCTGTGAGCATCTGCCTCTGAATGTGTCAGACTCTGGCAGACCTCTAAGGAGACAGCTATATCAGGCTCTTGTCAACATGTACTTCCTGAAGTTCACATCAGTGTCTACCATTGGTGACTGCACATGAGATGGATACCCAGGTGGAATGGTTTCCAGATGGCCCCTCCTTCAGTTTCTGTTCCACACTTTGTCTCCATATTTGCTCCCTTGAGTATTTTGTTACTCCTTCTAAGTAGGAACAAGGCATCTGCACTTGGTCTTCCTTTTTCATGAACTTCATGTGGTCTGTGAGTTAAATCTTGGCTATTTCAAGCTTTTGGGCTAATATCTGCTTATCAGTGAGTAGATAACATGTGTGTTCTTTTGTGATTGGGTTACCTCACTCAGGATGATATTTTCTAGTTCCATCCATTTACCTAAGAATTTCTCCATTTTATAGCAACAACCCAACTCCTAGTATCAACTCTCTGTCCAGGTTACTTTATTTGTGACTCTAAAAACAATACTTTACCAAAGAAACTCAAGAGACCATAGATTTATTTTGCCTCAGAGTTGAAAGGTAAAGTCAGTTCATTATGATATGGAAGTCTGAGAACATAGAGGTGTGGCACTCAGTAAACTTGCATCAACAGATATGGAGCAGAAAACAGTAAATGCTTGTGTTCATGTGACATTCTCCATTTAACTCAGTCCTGGATCCTATTCCATCCAATTCCATGAAATAGTGTTACCCACCTGTGGTCAATCTTCCCAAATCAATTACCCTAATCAAGGTAATCTCCTATTATGCCTACAAGCCTAGATGCAAGGTGATGCTAGATTTTATTAGGTTCACATTTAAGATTAAGCATTCCATGGATTCTTATACCTATGACATCAAAAAATAAATACAAACTAAATAGAAATCATAATCAAGACAGGATATAAAAGAAAAATTGCATTGAGGCTTACAGCTTCAAGGGATGATTCAAAGACCTTCATATGAGAAGGAGCATGGCAGCAAGCAGGCAGGCATGGCACTGGAGCATACAGCAATAGCTGAGCGTTTACATTCTGATGGGAGAGAAAGAAAGCTGATAATGTATGAGCTTTGCAAACCTCAAAGCCCACCAGTGACACAGCTCATTCAACAAGGGAATACCTCCTAATCCTTCCCAAGTAGTTCCAACAAATAGAGCAGCCCATTCTCATTCAAACCACTAATTCACACTCATTCTCAATCATGAGGTACTAGTTTTCCAGACCAGCATGGATAGATAGAAATACTATATCCACATCTCTTGAATCTCTTCTTTCACAGATGGAAAGGTGGACACCTCCTTGTTCCATGTTGCCCACTTTCAAGAACATGGGATGGTCCTAGAAAGCCCAGCAAGAGTGGAAGAGCATTACACAGTATTGGAAAGCCCAAGCTTCTCCCCAATAGGAGTTCTACTGAGATTGATTCCTGCTGTTCGACAATTCATCCCCATCAATTCCATCACACTGATCTACTATCACTTCTATGACAAGGATGTCACCTTTCACCTTTACCTGGTCCCCAATGACTGCACTATTCGGAAGGTGACACTGAGGACCACAAATGTGGGGCCATGGTGGGAAAACAGAAAATTTGAGTTATAGCTACTGAGCACCTTGGAGAGATTCTGAACTGAGAGTTGGAATATATTTCTATATGGGAAATCTGATGTGCCTATACAAATCTGCCTTCTTCTTGCCCCCTGACCCCCACACCAGAGTCTCACTCAACTGTATTTGATGCCAATTTATGAATCTTCAACCAGTGTCTTTACACCTACCAGAAGGATTAAAATTCTCTATGTCCATCCTGTAACAATGCCCCTCTTCTGTGGCAGTTACTCTGTTCCCAAGCTGATCATGAACAGGGCCAACAATCCAGATACTGGTGTGTCAGAACACAAGGTAGATGGGAGCTCATGAGGTTCATCACCCTATCCCACAAATGTGCGGATCAACCATCTCACTTTATTTAGATCAAATGTTTTAGCCCAGAAATTTACATAAATCACTGTCTGTAATGTTCCCTAGGCCATTGATGATGAAGAAATGAAGTTTCAGTTTGTTCGCATAAACAAGCCACCCCCAGTACGTGCTCTTTATGTTGGTTCCCACTATATCCTGTCTGGCTCCAAAAAGGTGGAAATTATCCCAAAGGTGAGCATCCAGGTGTTTCTGATGCCAGGTGTGGGAAACCTATGGGGCTGATTACACGAATTTGTAGAAAACTGTGATTGGGGAGAAAACAATTAAGATTTGGGGTGAGCAAAAATATATCAAAGTTAGGTGGAAATTAATTTAAAGAACCCACAAGAGTGCAGAGTAGACCTGAGGACTGGAGGAATTAGAGTCAGTCTGACACAGAGAAGTTTCTGGCTAAACATGGAGAAAATCCCAGGCTGAGGATCTGTGAACAGGGCTTTCAGGATGAGTCCTTACTTATCCCTGGTTGTTATGGTTTGAATCTGAAATGTCTCCTATGGGTGTAAATGTTTAAATAGTAAATGTTGGTTTCTAGACACTGGTGGTGTTATGGGAATTTGTAGAATCAAATCTGGCAGTACTGGCTGTCAGAAGCAAGCCATATATGGCAAGCCTCGAGGCTTATAGCCATACCCTGTTTCCACCTCAGACTGCTCATTCCTGAGCCTCTGAGATATAACAAGCCATGCCACAAGTTTTTTCACTATGGAGCCCCAGCTTTGATGCATTCCCCAGCATGAAACTAAACAACAACATAAACCTTTCCTTAACTTCCTGTCAGGTTTTGTCAGAATAATGAGAAAAGAGCCAGCATGCTGGGTCCCAGCTGGGTCCTCAGCCTTGTGAGTTTAGATGTAGGTTCAAAGATTGAGGGTCACCTCAGTGCAAAAGATAGTCAGTGTTTAATATGGCGTGCAATATCAAGAGATTATGAGGTGATAGAAAGTCCTGATTCACATGAGTAAACGCTTCTCACACAGCCTCTCTCTCAATCTATCTCTCTTACTCTATCTCTGTCTGACTATCTATCTATCTATCTATCTATCTATCTATCTATCTATCTATTTCTATGTATCTATTCCCAGGAACTGGAACTGTGTTACCGAAGCCCAGGGGAATCCCAGCTCTTCTCTGAGATCTACGTTGGACACATGGATTCAGGGTTTAAGCTGAAAATCAGGGAGAAGAGGCACATGAATCTTGTATGGGAGGCCTTGCTGAAACCAGGTAAAATTAGTTTAAGACTAGAGACTTTAAGAGTTTAAGAAAGGCAATGATTAAGGAGAGATGTATTGTCATTATTTCTTGTTGCCACAAAATAGATCAGTCATGTGGTTTTCTAGATCAATAAAAGGTGGCAGGAGCAGAGTTTAAAGTATGACAGTGAGTTAGTCAGTTATTCACAGTTGTAAAAATATATGAAAAAAAACTTAGAAGAAGAAAAGTTTCCTTTGATTCAAGGTCTTAGAACCAAGTTTCCACCCATGCTCAGCCTCCTCTGTTTCTTTGAAACTGGTGTGAAACAGGATATCATGAAAGTGGGAGGAGGGAAGGCAGCTTGTGTGTTATCTCAAAAGGAAAAAAGAAGGGGAGAGATAAAAAGAGAGAGAAATATGGACTGGGAAAAAGAGGAGGAAGTGGAGGTAAAAAGAGAAGAAGAGGAAGTCCATACACTACATTCTCTCTTGGACATGACCAATGACTGTCCTCCTCCAACTGTACACTACTATGTGATTCCCTTTCCACACTCAGTACTCAGTCCACAATGAGAGCATTGGTGTGTAGCTTCATTCATAGACTCACACCCCTCAGGACAGTCACTTTTGAATACTGCTGCAGGACCAGTCCTTATTTTTCAGGAACACATCATCACAAAGCACCACATGCCCTAAGCCACATATTTTCGATCCTATATTGAATTTCTGCTCCCACTGCCCTGGAAATGACAGATTGAGGTGCACAAAGATCTACCTCCAGTTCACATAACAGCTCAGGTTTACAGTGAAGGGATTTTGCCAACATGAGATACTCAATATTATATCTATACATAATGTGTATTAATAAATTATTTTTAACAATTTTGTACTCACATAATTCATTCCAGTCACACCACCTTAAAAAAGTAAATAAGCAAAAGAAAGAAAAGTCTGCTCTACTCTCCCTCCTACTCCCACCAGTTCTGCTTATTTTCTATAAATCTCTTTGTCACATTCAAAAGGGATTTCTTCATCTCATTGAGTTTAACTTGGACCATCTGTGTGACAAAGAGTTTTGTACTATCCTGAAGAATATAATGATCTTACTAGCATGCATACAGATACAATATTTACCTTCCCATCTCCCATAAATTTATTATTTGGCAGTAGTTTAACAGTAAGTGCACTATCCTGAGAGATGCTACTGCTTGTGTAGCTGATTGATCGACAGGCTCAACTAGTGAGGATCCAGAGAAAGAAAGTTTGGGTGCTATGCGTTAATATAGTCATGGAAATACCCTGCTTATAAGACAGCAATTCACAAGCCTTCTTCATACAGTATGTTCCTGCATTTTCTCTAATTCTCCTTCCACAATGTTACTTAAGACTTAATGGGGTGAAATAAATGACTCAAATTCAGGGATGAGTATTCACCAATACTTTTTCTCAACCTCCTATACAGCCATAAGTAGGTGTAGTCACATCCATTCACACCAAAGAAAGGCTTTTCTGATATGGCTGAAAGTAGTTTTTGTCTATAGTATAAACATAGATATTTAGAAGGGCATTAGTTCTATGTCCATTTACATGAGCAGCAGAGTTGTTCTGTAAAAATCTCAGACTCTTGAGAGAAGCTACTAATGCTGCTAGTTGTTGATGCCTTTGTTCCCTCAGTAGCCTGAGAGCTTAAAGCATAAAGAAAGCTTCCAACTCACCTTCAGCTTAAATTCTCTATACTGCATGTCTGAGGTGTGGTGTATTCAAAAATAATGCCTTATCTACTAGTTCTTCCAGGAAACTAATCAGAATAGAATGAGACTGTACTGTCTTGGGGACCTCCAGGACTTCCTGTCCTACAAATTCCAAAGGAGCTATCCCACATTTGGAACTGGGATTTTTTTTTTTGAAACTCATTACTTCTAGCATTTCCATTTCAAGCCTTGTTTGGTGTTATGATTTTTATAGTTAACAAATTTAGGTTTCTAATCTACCTATATTTTACCAATCTTCTACTATCCTTTTTTCTGTTCCTTAGGTCAAGTTGCATTTCTTGTTTTCTGGTTTCAGGGGGTTTAGAAGCGTCACATATGCAGTGTGTTCTTTCCTTCTAGGCATGGATTGCCTTTCTTGATATCTTTCCTAGTTTGTATACTTACTTTTTATAATGCCATTTTCTTCACAGCTCAGTCAAATCCCACTGTATGAGTGTGCCATACATCTGTTTTCCAATCATCTGTTGATGGGTATCTAGGCTGATTGCATTTTCTAGCTATTGGGAATAGAAGTTCAAGGAGCATGGTTGTGCAAATGTCTCCATTGTAGAATATAAATTTTCTTGTGTAGTGCCAAGGAAGTGTAATGAACCCCCCAAATCAGACAAGGGCCAATCAAATGCAAATCACAACAGGGCCTTTATTCAAACTGGCTCAGATCCCTCAGCCCACCACCATTGCACTGGATGAATGTGATGAAGAGGACCCCAGATTTCTACAGGAGTTAGGCATTATAGAAAGAAACAAATAAGGGTGAGTTTTTCTAGCCTGGCAAGCATGTAATTGGAATCCTATTATGGCCTTTAGCATTATTGGCTGCTACAGAGAGTCTGACTATAAACTTATCTTTTGCTTCCTTCTGCATTGGTGGTCATCACAAGGGGGTGGGCTTGTTGGGAATTAAATTGAAAATGCTGGATTTGTTGGAAAAGATTAACCTGGAAACACTGGTCTTGTTGGGATTAGCCTAGAAACTGAAGCTAGGCTCTGGTTTTGTTGGGGGGATAACTTACAATCTAATGCTAGATACCAGCCTGATAGTTTACCTGAGTTCAAGTTCTCTAAAATGTAATCTGAACTTAAAAGGTTTGGTCTCTCAGGTTGATACATTACCAGGAGTGTAAGGCTGAGTTTTAAGGTAGTTCTAATTCTAGTCTTCAGGATGCCTCCATATTTATTTCCACAGGGGCTGCTCTAGCATGAACTACTTCTGGAATTGTTTAAATTTTCTTTTTCCCATATCCATTCCAACATTTGTTATCAGTTGTTTCCTTGATACTAGATATTCTCAAGGGATTAGAAGATATCATAAGTAATTTTAACTTCTGCTTTCCTAATAGCTAACTGTTTCCTAGCTCTATGTTTGCTCTTATGATAATCTGTGGTCACTCCTATGATCCCATTTTACAACTGGGTAATTTCCTGTTTAGGTTTCTGAGTTCCATGTTTATTCTAGTTACAAATCCTTTGTGAGATGTTTTCTTGGAAACAGTTTATCCCATTCTCACCTAAATCTTCAGTGAGTTAAGTTCTATTTGTTATAGAGAACTATTTAAGAGTGGTGAGATACAATTTGCCAATTCCTATTGGTTTTACTTCCTGTGCTACTAGAGTCTCATTCAGGCAAATCCTAACTTATGCTACTATGTTGAAAACTACTCCTTATTTGTAACGGCCTGCTCTGTTCCTCAGGTCAGGGTCTAGCAAGAGAGAGAGTGGGAGGAATAAGGGGGAGAGATGCGAAGAATGGAAACAAACCAGAGGGTCTGCAGTAAAGTCTCCTTTACTGTCTCCACCACACACACCACACCTACTACTCTACACCACACACTACACCACCCTACTACAAGGAAATCCTGGGTATTTATAAGCACAAGCAGGGGAACACAGGTGAAAACATTTTACCATGTGCACCATGCAACTGGAGTCACTAAACAGCAAAACAAGCTATGTGGGATAAACAATATATTTATCAGAGTGTGCTTCAGCTGTTCTAGGCTTTTGAAAAACAAGTCTCTTATCAGGGTATATGGTTCCAGATGGCTGCAAAGTTGATAACTGCTTTATAGACGCTTTCTGCTTAAAGTCGGCTCCCAACACGTCCCCCTTTTTAATTTTTTTTTTCAAAAGGGAAGGCTGGGAAAACTTACAGAAACCGTGCCTGTCCTAGGTTGGAACAAAGGACCCCAGCCTCCCTTTCCCATTTCTGGATAACTCAACAGCCATTGGTTGAGCTCCTGTCTTAGGATGGTGAGGCCTCCCTTCTTTTAGGGGCAAGGGTCTTGGTATGCTCTCTTACCCGTCATTGACTATCCGGCTTAGTGCATAAGTTAGAGGTTAATCCTCGTCAGTCTTGATGACAGAGGTTTCAGAGTCCCCTACTTCCAGCCTGTAATAGTGGACCTGTATGGGTTTCATTTGGATAGCATTTATCTGTTACCGTACAAAAGCCATCAGTTTGTTGAACAGCATTAACCCAAGAGACAAGAGACTTAATGCCTAGTCAGTATAAAAGCAACACTCTTTTTTAAGGGTAACACACAGAAATACAGAACTGAACATAACTTTGATCTTAACAAAACAAGTAAGGAAATCCCTGTCCCTGATCAATCAATCTCAAACCCAAAAAACAACTATAACTGTGGTAGAGGGTTTAAACAACATACCCCACTAAATCATAAGTCAGGGAATCAAGAATCCAATAGAGCCACCCTGGAGATATGGGTGGTAATGTCTCCTTCAGCCTTGAGAACTTCCCAGGTCAGGTTTGCTCGTTGATCTGTTCAAGTTTGAAGGCAATTGTGAAGCATCTTCATGTTTCCTTCATATTTCCTGCAAAGAAAAAATTATGCTTCTCAGGGGGTTTTTCCTCCCTGGATTTGTTATTGTTCTCTATTTGTTTAATCAGTCTCTCTGGCAGCCAGCATGCAGCATCTGCAGTTTGGGAATATATGCAAACAGAACCTCTTCCCCAGATAAGCACTGGATCTGGCCCATTCCAGGTTCCAGTTAATGGGTCTTTCCAGAGGACTGTTGCAAAATTCTTTTTGGTATCAGGATGCCAGAATCTATCTGCAGCAGATTTTCCTTCAGAATCCAAAGTTTAAAAATTTAAAATAAAAAGTGCATGATGAAGGATATTTTGGGGGGATCCCTTGGTAGGATACCATTCCCCATTTTTAATTTTTTCAAATTGACATTTAATGGTTTGATGTGCCCTTTCTACCATACCTTGGCCCTATGGATTATATGGAATACCTGTTTAATGTAATATTCCCAATTTTTCACAGAATTGGTGGAAACTGGAGCTTGTATAACCTGAGCCATTGTCAGTTTTTATCTGTTTAGGCACACCCAATACAGCAATTGTAGCAAGGATATGAGCAATCACATGCTTGCTTGCTTCTCCAGTTTGTAATGTTGCATAAATGAAACCACTGTATGTATCTACACATACATGTATATATTTCTGTTTTCCAAATTCATTATAATGAGTAACATCCATTTGCCAGATACTGTTTGGTATTAATCCCTTTGGATTTATGCCCAAATGAGGAACTGGTAAAAGTTTAACACATGATTGACATTGTTCGACAATTTGTCTAGCTTGTTCTCTGGTAATTTTAAACATAACTCTTAAGGTTTTAGAATTAAGGTGATGTAACTCATGAGCTTTTATGGCCTGATCCAAACTAGATGGCATATCTGATAAAGTCACTTCAGTGGGTAAAACCTGAGGTCCCATTTCTGGGGTTAATACTGTATGGGTGGCAGAACTGAGGTCCAGTCCTGCGCTTCCTGGTGTTGCTCGACTGAGTTCAGAAAGGGATTGGTGTTTGCTGGTATGACACTGACTGCTCCATAAGCCTGTTTTGGCTTGCGTAGGTTTGGGGCCTGGAGCTGGCCCCTGTTCCCGTTTCCCTGATTATGGGAAAGGGTGTTACTTTGTTCATCTCTTTTAGACCTGCAATCACTAGCCCAATGCCTTCCACATTTGCAATGTGAGCAGAGCCCAGGATATTTTCTGGGCTGTCTCTGGATTAACTCATTTTCTACCCTGCAATCCCTTGCAAAGTGTCCAGGCTTACCACATTTAAAACATGCCTTTTTCTGTCTCTATTTACCAAAAAAATCTCTTACAGATTGTTCTTGCATAGCAGCCACCATAGCTAAGCCCTGTTGGTAAGAGGGACCTATGTCAAAACAGAGTCTGATATACCCCGTAAGGTCTGTCTTTTTCCTATAAGGTCTAATGGCCGCTTGGCAGGTAGGGTTAGCATTTTCATATGCAAGTTGTTTCACATAATCTACATCTGCCTCTGCATTACCAAAAATCCTCCCTGCTGTTGTCATTAATCAATGAACAAAGTTAGAAAATTGTTCATCAGGCCCTTGCCTGACTGCTGTTAAAGATGCACCAGGGTCTCCCTTTGTCAGGAGTTTACGCCAAGCCTTCATAGCTGCATTTTGAATTTGAGCATATAAACCTGGATCATATTGCATCTGGTTATCACTAGAAGCAAATTGCCCTTCTCCTACTAAGGAACCAAAGGACCAACCATTGCCTGCCTGAATGTTTCTCCTAGCTGTCTCTTTACAATTCTCATGATACTCTGATTTCCAAATAAGATAGTCTCCACCACTAAGAACTGCTCTCACTAATGTATTCCAATCACCAGGAGTCAGCCATTCCTCTGCAACAGACTCTAAAATTGCAAGAGTAAAAGGAGCAGTGGCACCATATTGAGATACTGCATTTTTTAATTCTTTAATAGTTTGAAAATTAAACCCTATGTGATGTCTCCAAGCAACCCCTTGAGCGTCTCTGGTCTCTGATACAGGGAAAGCCTCAGCGTCTCCCTCTTCTAGCTGATCTGTAGCTGAACTAAGGCTAGAGGATAGGGACTTCCTTTGGACATCGGGTTGAGGAATGTGAAAATCTGAAGGATTTTCACAGTTGGCCTCTCGAGACCTCTTCCCTGTCCTTAATTTCTGTAACTGAGTATTTAAGTCCTGATACTCTTTTTCTAACTATCAGTTGTTTAAGGGTAGAAATTTTGTCCTGTAACTCCTTTTTGGGATATACAACCATTATCTCCACTGGGGGAGCACTTGGAGGTGGAGGCACATAGGGAGAGGGCATTTCAGCATCATAAAATTTGACTTCCTCTTCCTCTTGGTCAGCACAATCTGGCTCTGACAAATTGTCATCAACCTTTGGTTATATTTTGGATTCTAACTTATGCTTCTTTTTATTTTGAACAAAAAAGACAACATTCAAGAACAACAGCAGAAAATTAACACATGTGAGCAGCAAACAACAAAACCAAAACAGAGAGTTGAATTCAGACTGACTAATTTCTTGTCCCATTTTCATTGCCTTTCCTGAAGCAAACCAAAACAGAGAGTTGGATTCAGGTTGACTAATTTCTTGTCTCATTTTCCTTACCTTTCTCGAAGCGGCAGATTCGTGCTCACCTTCTGAGTTTTCAGTCAACCCTTCTTCCAGTAATGTCCCTCACTGGATCTCTCGTTCTTGCTGCCCCATGTTAGGCGCCAAACTGTAATGGCATCTCATCAGGGTATATGGTTCCAGATGGCTGCAAAGTTGATAGCTGCTTTCTAGCCACTTTCTGCTTAAAGTCACCTCCCAACACTTATTTATTACAGGTTTATCAGGGTTGCTTCTTTCATTGTAAGTTTTATATATTTTGCAATTGAATTTTTAAAGGTGACAAATAGGCATATAGGTGAATTCATTCACATTTTACCATCTAGGTTTCCCAGTACCATTTGTTGACAGGTTGTCTTTTGTTCAGAGTATATTTTTGTATATTATTTTATATTATATATTATTATATATTATTTTCATCAGTGTCCAGACCAATGAGCTTGTGTGGATTTTACCTCAGTCTTCTATTCTATTCAATTTACCTATGTAATTGTTTTCTGCCAACACCATGGCTGGTTTTAGTACTATGTATGTAATATTAATTAGAAATGAGGTGTGAGGACACTTCTCATGTACTTTTTTTGTTGATCATCACCTTAGCCATACTTCCTCTCTAGTAGTTACACATGTATCTCAGAACTTTTTATTCTTTATCAGTGAAGTGTGTCTCTATAATATTGATTGAGACTGCATTGGATCAATAGAGTTATTCTAGTAGGCTGGCTATTTTTCACAATATTGATTCTTCTAAACATTGTGCATAGATAGCAAAGGTGTTGGTCCATCTTCTAAGGCCCTCCTCAGTTTATTATTTTAATGAATGTCTGATAGTTTTTGTTGTACAGACCTTTCATTTCTTTGGTTAGGTATTCTGTACAGAATTTTGATTTGTTTGTATGTCTGATTGTTTGCTATTTTAACTCATCAATATTTTCAAGATGACATAGACAAGTAAAAATAGTGGCACTTCTCAAGTGCATTAACAATACACTTCTAATCTATTCCCCACAATGCCAAAAACCAAGCTCCTCCAGTCAGTGACTCCTGAGATGGCCAGTTCTTAACAGTTGTCAAATATTGGTGGTTCCTGCTCCTAAGATACTACAAAAAACTTCGAATGTGTTCAAAGAATAGTCTTTGCTCCTCCTTCACCTGGGTGAGCCACAGGGGGGAAATTGACCTGTACCAGCATCCTGCCAGGGTGGGAATCTCACCCCAGCACTTCCTCATCAGGCAGTCCTAGAGAATGACTTAACACATGACTCTGAACCTTTTCACCTGTAGCTGAATATCAGAATGAGTAATGAGCAAGGGGTTTGGAAAAGTAAAATGCTGTTTATCCAAATCTTGTAGTGTGACCCTTAGCTAATAGGATCAAGGATGCTATTTTTCTTTATATTAAGTCAACATTTTCCCTGCATTTTGGGAGTCATGGTAGTGGCCAGACAGTGTTTCTCAGCTAAAAAGTCCAGGCCTTGAAATCACAGAGAACTGCCTCCCTCCATCTCCAAAGTGCTAGGATTAAAGATGTGTGTCACCATATGCAGCCTCCACATATTTTTGTTAATTCTGTCCTTTGGGATTCATTAAGATCTATCCCTTTCCATAGGGGAGAGTATTCAGATATTGAAAGATTATAATTGTAGCCTGCCTTTATCCCCAGACTTACATCTTGCTTTTAAAATTCATAGTCACTCTGTCACTTTCTTCATTGGATGCTGCAGTTTATCTATATCTCAGAATGCACCAAGATGGTCCACCTACCATGGATTGCATCCCATATCATCTTTTCTTCATACAAATGGAACCAGGGCTTTCCAATACTACAAGTCCACGAGCTGACTTCCATAAACTGTTAGAGCACAGTGGATGTAGAGACTTCTCAATCCCTTAAGGCTTATTCACAAGCTGCAATTTATTAATGTCCTTCACTTCTGGATAAAATTGATTTGCTAATCACCTGTGCTCTGTATTGCTTCACGTTAACTCTACCATCAAATCCAGAACACAAGTGTGTCATTTGTGAGTATACAAAATCAAACAAAGACAAAAAGACTATTTTTTATCAAAATTATTTAAGTCATCTCTCAAGGGACTTGAATGTTATCCTAAAGGAATTCATTCAAGGTCTATTCTATATGATGATAGACTAGGCCTAAGATGCCCTGGATAACTGAGGAACTATTCACCTTCCAGATTATATGAGAATGTCTGTAGTTCATTCTCAAAATCCCAAGTACCAGTACAAGTTTCACAGAATGCACTGAGTGTTGGTATCTACATCATTACAGATGCTTCATCTCTCTTTTCTTCCAGGAGACATCAGACATGCACCATGCAGGGTTTCTCCAGCACCCAAAGGTTAGTAAAAGCTCTAAGAGTCTAGAGAAGCGAATACTATTCTACTGAAATATAATCTGACCCTTGAGAGAAGGGCAGAGAGTAAGGAGGAAGCCTCAGTTTTCAAATCTCACCAAAATATAGAAGAAGCTCATATTCAAGCAGAGTTCCTCTCACTCACCTTGATGCTTACCATTGTGATTGATAATACTTCTACTCATCCCCAGACTGAATACACCACCAAGAACCCCACCTCCTGGTTATGTAGAGTGTCATACTGGTACCTTCAAGAATGTAATGCTATTTTTCTACTGGTCTTCCAAAGGAAGAAGGAAGCCAGGGGTACAGAAGAAATGAGCAGTTATAGGAAAAAAACAAGAAGTGGGTAGCCAGTCAGAGACTCCAAAGGAATATGTCCTTGCTCAGTGCCTTTCTCATCTTTATCCTTAGATGCTCCTTCCATGCTACACTTTGTGGACCAGCATCGGGAGCAGCTGGTGGCCCGAGTGACATCAGTGGACTCTCTATTAGATAAGCTGCATAGCCAGGTGCTGAGTGAAGATTCCTATGAGGCAGTGAGGGCTGAGACCACAAACCAAGACAAGATGAGGAAGCTCTTCAGCTTCAGCCCATCCTGGAGTCAAGCCTGCAAAGACCAATTCTACCAAGCTCTGAAGGAGACCCACCCTCACCTGGTCATGGACCACTTTGAAAAGTCTGGTGGGGTCTCTTTGGGATCCTGATGTCTGTGAGCACTCTCCTTAGAGTCCTGATCTGTCTGAACTTCTTTTGTCCTTAGTTTCTCCATCTGTATCCAGTGGCCATGTGAGTTTCTTTTCTGAGAGCACTGTTTCCAGGATACCTCTTGGGGATCCAGATGTTCCCCCTTGGCTTCTCCAGCCAAATGGTCATGTGAGAGCATCTCAGAAAACACCCAGTTGGTCTAGTAAGTCTATTCAGGCCTTTTCTAGCCTGTTCTGAAGGTCAGAGATGCCAGCCTCAAGCCAACCTGACCCATGATACAAGCAGCATGGGGATCCTGAGAATGGAGCAAAGCGATGATGGTTCTTTCTGGAAAGTGATGTCTTATGAATAGGAAAGGAAGAGGGCTTTTAAAACTCATGCTGTATTCTCAGAAACAGAATATAGTGAAGAAGTCACATGATGCAGCATGGGACTCACTGCCAGAAAGTGAGTTCTCAGATTGCATATGCTCACACCTTCTGTCCTTGTGATGAATTTGCAAGCCTCACTTTTAGTTACATCATCCCATATAGTCAATGTCTTACGAATAGTAATGGAAGAGGGCTTTTAAAATGTATGTTGTTCCTCAGGTGTTTTATTGCCCTGAGTATCACAGAATCTTGGTATTCTGTAAAAACCTTGCAAGTACTAGAAGAAGTGAATCAGCCATTAAGCAAAAGCAGAAGGGTAGTGGGGATTGATTATTGCTGGTATAACAGCTTTAATTACATTAATTGCTAGCACCACTGCTTCTGCAATTGCGTTCACACAAGAATTTAAGACATCTACTTTTGTTAATCATTTAGCAAAATATGTTACTAATGTGTTGAATATACAAGAGGATTTAAATAGGCATGTGGAAGAATGGATTGATGCTCTTTATCCTATACAAATTATTGAAAGGAGGTTCATAGTTTAAGAGTAAGGAGCCATCTCAAGTGTCATGCCAAATACCATTGGAATCATGTTAGGTCTAAAATTTACAGTGGTAGTCATTATAATGAGGAAAAAGTTTAAAGACACTTGCAGTATATTTGGCATAATTCTAACACCTCTTGGGATGTTTTAACTTTGCATAGTGAGCTTAAGAATTTAAAGAATGCTTCTCTGGTGATCATTGATTCGGTAGATACTGTTGATAAAATTACCCATGGCCTGAGGTCAGTATTTCTATTTTGGTCAAGCTTCAATAGTGGCATACATAGCTTGATCATACTAGCCCTTTTTGTTCTGGGAATACTTTTATTTTTGCCCATTGTATTAAAGCTTGTCTTTAACAACATCAACATGTTGGCATCCAAAGGACATGGCTTGAACCTTAAAATGGACCTCCAGACAGTTATTAATTTAACAGGCTGGCAAGCCAAGGACAGGTAAGTTTCTGCACAGAGCCTTACCAACCTAAGACAGAAATACACTGATAATGCATATTCCATGACTAGTAATGAAGGAATTCTTGTCAGAACAACCTAAGACAGATTCAGTCTTCTTTATGAAATAAAAAAGGGGGAGAGGCAGAGAGCTTTTGGGGCTTCTAGGCAAGAATCTGACATTGGCCAAGGACAAGGAAATGGACTGCTTGGCAGGAATACAACATTGGCCAAAGACAAGGAAGTGGACTTTAGGCAGGAATCTGACATTAGGCTAGAGCAAAGAAGTAATTTCAGATAGGAATCTCAATCTTAGGCTAGAACAAATAAATAATTTCAGGCAGAAATCTAAATTTTAGGCTAGAACAAGGAAATAGGCTTCAAAGATGAAAATGACTTTGGGCTAGCACAGGGAATTTGGCTCAGATATTTGGGTCATCTTGATAAGCTCCTAAAAACAGTGATCATGGGAGTATTCACATAATTTTGTTTATTGATTGTTCTTTTACTATTTGTGTTTGTTGTCTTGCTTGCTTATTTCTTGACTATTTGCATCTATTGTATTGCTAGTCCCTCAACCTATAACTGACCTTAATACTTGCATGTAAGTAAAATGGTATAAAAGCAAAAAGTTGGAGGGGGATTACATAGGGGATTTCTAAGAAGGGGAAATGAGGAAAGGGGAAGGCATCAGATTGTAAATAAGTAAAATATCCAATAAAAAATAAATAAATAAAATGCATGTTGTCTGGTCAAATGTAGGGAAGTCACATGATGCAACATGGGACTCAATGACAGAAGCACATCAGACTCGGAGCACATTATGAATTAATCTTGAGAATTTGCACATGCACACACTTTCTGTACTTGTGATAAATTTGTAAGGGACACTTTTGGTTACATCATCCCATATGGAGGTGTGAGTCACAGTTTAAGAAACTGTTCAAGCCACATATGTAGCAGAGGATGGCCTTGTTGGGCATCAATGTGAGGAGAGGCCTTTTGTACTATGAAGGGTCGATGCCCCAGTGTAGTGGAATGTAAGGGCAGGGAGGCTGAAGTGTGTGGGTGAGTGGAGAAACACTCTCCTAAATGAAAGGAAGTACATATGGGATCAGGGGTTTTCAGGGGAAAACCTGAAAAGGGGATAACATTTGAAATGTAAATAAAACTATCCAATAAGAAATATAAAAAAAAAATTGATGTGGGATGGTAGACCAGATGACTGAACAGAAGGCTCAATGGTTAGGAGCTTCTCTTGACATGGTCAGAGTCCTACTCCCAGCACCCACCTCAGGCAGCTTACTACTGTGTATAACACCAAACCCATGGATTCAACATCCTATTTTGTACTTAAGAGTCACACACAGATGCACATTCAATTATACACACAATTTTTAAAATAATTTTTATAAGGGAAAGACAAAATGGGATTCTTCTCCACTATTCACCCATCTCCCAAAGGAGTTATCTCACCAAAAATTACAGTCAGACTTGAGGCTGGCAAGCCTGTATGGTTACATGGAACACAGCCCTGCCAGTCTCTTTCCCCAGTCTACAAGGCTTTCCCTCTGGATCATGCTTCTGCATCCCTCCCTGCCAGGCCCATGGACAGAGCAATTAGCCAGCTTCTTAGTGTCGTCCATCTTTCCTCTTGACTCTGCAGGTGTGCTAGCTGTACTGTGTAGATCTCTTTCCCTGCTTCTGTTTCCCTCTTGCAATACAGTATTTTCCTCATTCTAACTCCTGCCTATACTAGGTCACAGGTGGGCAGCTTCAGCCCAGATGTCTTACCCAGAATTCTGTAGGGTTTTATTGAATAATTCTAAGTTTTGAGTTTCCTTTCTGTGATAGTGACTTCATCTGGAATTTAGACATACCTTAAACTAAACATAAGGCAGTGACAGGGAAAGCCAAGATTCTTAAACACTTATGACAAATATGACACACTGGGCTGTCAATCAAAGTGCTTAAACATATATGACAAATATGACACCCTGGGCTGTTAATCAAGGTTCTTATATGTGTGTGAGAGATATGATACACTGGACCATCAATCAAGTTTCTTAAATGTGTATGGCAGATAGGACACACTGACCTATCAATCATGGTTCTTAAATATGTATGACAGATAGGACACAATGGGCTGTCAATCAAAGTTCTTAAATGTTTATGTCAGAGGAGGTGCAGATTCTTCTGGTTTTCATCTGCACCTGCAGCTAATCCTGTGCCCCAGTTCTCCACACCTCAATCCCAATTGAAGTAAATTGGCCTCCCAGGAGTGCTGACAGACATAAGATTACAGGTGAGACCATCACTCCTGCTCCAATACCTGGTTCAAGTATAAAGCAGCTGGAGCCCACAGAACACAGGAACCGTAGAACAGCCTAGGACAGGATAATTCTGGTTTCCTCCATTGCCACTGAGCTAACCCTGTGCCACAGCTCTCCACATCCAAATCCTGCCCAGAGAGAACTGGTCTGTGAGGAGGGCTGACACACCTAAAATCACAGACTCACAGGAGGGACAAGCTATAGTCAGAGAGAGCAAGACCAGCAAACACCACAGAAGCATAATTCCATCTCTAACAACAAAAATAACAGGAAACAACAATCATTGGTCCGTAATATCTCTCAACATCAATGGTCCCATTTCCCCAATAAAAAGACAGACTAACAGGTTGGATAGTAAACAGGCTGCAGCATTTGCTGCATACAGAAAACACACCTAAGTGACAAACACACACATTACCTCAAGGTAAAAGCCTGGAAAAAAATTTCCAGACAAATGGTCCCAAGAAACAAGCTGTAGTAGCAATTCTAGTTTCCAATAAAATAAACTTTCAACCAAAAGTTATCAAAAAGAGGGGAAGGAATCTTACTCATCAAAGGAAAAATCCACCAAGAGGAAGCCTCAATACTCAACATATATGCCCCAATTGCAAGGGCACCCACATTTGTAAAAAGAAACATTACTGAAGCTCAAAGCACACATTGAAACTCACACAATAATATTAGGAGACTTTAACACCCCACTCTCATCAATGAACAAATAATGGAAACAGAAACTAGACAGAGACACGGTTAAACTAACAGAAGTTATGAACCAAATGGACTTAACAGATATCTACAGAACATTTCACCCTAAAACAAAAGAATATACCTTCATGGTATCTTCTCCAAAATTGCCCTTATAATCAGTTACAAAACAAGCCTCAACAGATACAAGAAAATTGAAATAATCTCATGCATTCTATCAGATCTCCAGGGACTAAGGCTGGTCTTCAACAAAAACAACAGAAAGCCTGCATACGCATGGAAACTGAACACTATCTACTCAATGATAACTTCATCAGAGAAAAAAAATTAAAAAAGAAATTAAACACTTTTTAGAATTTAATGAAAATGAAGGAACAACATGCCCAAACTCATGGGACACAGTGAAAACAGTGCTAAAAAAAAGAAAAGAAAAAAGAAAGAAAACTCATAGCTCTGAATGCTTCCAAAAGAAATAGTATACAGCATACACTAAGCAACTTAACCACACATCTGAAAGTTCTAGAACAAAAAGAAGCAAATACATCCAAGAGGAGTAGATGGCAGGAGATATTGAAACTCATGGTTGAAATCAACCAAATAGAAACAAAGAGAACTATACAAAACATCATGAAACCCAGGAGCTGGTTTTTTGAAAAATCAACAAGATACATAAACCCCTAGGCAGACTAACCAGAGGGCACAGAGACAGTATCCAAATTAACAAAATCAGAAATGAAAATGGAGACATAACAACAGAAACTGAAGAAATTTTTAAAAATTATCAGATCCTACTACAAAAGCTTATACTCAACAAAACTGGTAAATCTAGATGAAATGAATAATTTTCTAGACAGGTACCAGGTACCAACATTAAATCATGATCAGATAAAACATCTAAGCAGTCCCATAACCCCTAAGGAAATAGAAACAGTTATTAAATGTCTCCCAACCAAAAACTCCCCAGGACCAGATGGTTTTAATGAAGAATTATTAGATCTTCAAAGAAGACTTAATACCAATACTTCTCAAACTATTTCACAAAATAGAAACAGAAGGAACATTACTCAATACATTCTATGAAGGCATAGTTATACTGATACCTAAACCACACGAAGACCCAACAAAGAAAGAGAACTTCAGACCAATTTCCATCATGAATATTGATGCAAAAATACTCAAAAAAATTCTTGTAAGCCAAATCCAAGAAAATATCAAAAATGATCATTAACCATGACCAAGTAGGCTTTATCCCAGAGATGCAGAGATGGTTCAATATACGTAAACCCAATGAAGTAATCCACTATATAAAAAGGCTGAAAGAAAAAAATCACACGAGCATCTCCTTAGATGCTGAAAAATCCATTAACAATATATGACACGCCTTCATGCTAAAAGTATTGAAGAGAACAGGAATTCAAGGTCCATCTCTAAAATATACAGAAAGTCAAAAGCCAACATCAAACTAAATGGAGAGAAACTGGAAGCAATCCCACTAAAATCAGAGACAAGACAAGGCTGCCCACTCTCCTCCTAACTATTCAATAAAATATTTGAAGCTCTAGCCAGAGCAATTAGGCAACAAAAGGAAATCAAAGGGATACAAATTGGAAAGAAGAAAGTCAAGATATCACTATTTGTGGATGATATGAGAGTATACATAAGTGACCCCCCCCAACAAAACCATGAGAGTACTCCTACAGCTTATAAACAACTTCAGCAAAGCGGCCAGATACAAAATCAACTCAAACAAAGCAGTAGCCTTCCTCTACTCAAAGGATAAACAGACTGAGAAAGAAATTAGGGAAATGGCACACTTTAGCTTAGTCACAAATTATATGAAATATCTTGGTGTGATACTAACCAAGTAAGTGAAAGATCTACATGGTAAGAACTTCAAGTCTCTGAAGACTTCAGAAGATGGAATAGATCTCTCGTGCTCATGGATCGACAGGAATAACATAGTAGAAATGGTTATTTACCAAAAACAATCTACAGATTCAATGCAATTCCATTCAAAATCACGTATCAATTCTTCACAGAGATATAAAGAGCAATTCTCAAATATATCCGGAATAACAAAATACCCAGAATAGCAAAATGCATTCTCAGCAATAAAAGAAATTCTAGGGGAATTACCATCCCTAACCTTAAGCTATACTACAGAGCAATAGTGATTAAAAAAACTGCATGGTATTGGTACAGAGACAGGCAGGAAGATCAATGGAATAGAATTAAAGACCCAGTAAAGAACTCATATACCTTTGGTCACTTGATCTTTGACAAAGAAGCCAAAACCATCCAGTGGAAAAAAGACAGCATTTTCAACTGATGGTGCTGATTCAACTGGCAGTCATCATATAGAAGAATGCAAATTGACCTATTCTTATCTCCTTGTACAAAGCTCAAGTCTAAGTGGATCAAAGACCTCCACATAAAGTCAGATACAATGATGCTAATAAAAGAGAAAGTGAGAAAGAACCTCTTATACATTGGTGCAGGGGAAAATTTCCTTAACAGAATACCAATGGCTTATGCTCTAAGATCAAGAATGGAAAAAATGGGACCTCATAAAATTGAAAAGCATTTGTAAGGTGAAGGACACTGTCAATAAGACAAAAGAGCAACCCACAGATTGGGAAAAGATCTTTACCAACTCTAACATCCAAAATATACAAAGAACTCAAAAAGTTAGACTCCAGAGAACCAAATAAACCTATAAAAATGGGGTATAGAGATAATCAAAGAATTCTAAACTGAGTAATCTCAAATGGCTAGGAAGCACCTAAAGAAATGTTCAACATCCTTGGGCATCATGAAAATGCAAATCAAAACAACCCTGAGATTCTACCTCACACAAGTCACAATAGCTAAGATCAAAAACTCAGGTGACAGCAGATGCTGGCAAGGATGTGGAGAAAGAGGAACACTCCTCCATTGTTGATGGGATTGCAAGCTGGTACAACCACTCTGGAAACCAGTTTAGAGGTTCCTCAGAAAATTGGGCATAGTTTTACCCAAGGACCCAGCTATAACTCTCCTGGGAATATACTCAAAATATGCTCCAACATAAAACAGGGATACATGCATCACTATGTTCATAGCAGCCTTATTTATAATATCCAGAAGCTGGAAACAACCCAGATGTCCCTCAACAGAGGAATGGATACAAAAATGTGGTACGTTTATACAATGGAATATTACTCAGCTAATAAAAAGAATGATTTCATGAAACTCACAGGTAAATGAATGGAACTTAAAAATATCATCCTGAGTGAAGTAATTCAGTCACAAAAAAATCACACATGATATGTACTCACTGACAAGTGGATAATAGCCAAAATGTAGCACAGAATGCCCATGATACAATTCACAAATCACATGAAAACCAAGAAGAAAGAAAACAACACCAAAGTGTAGATGTTAGAGTCCTACTCAGAAGGGGGAAAAAAATAATCTTGGGAAGTAAAGGGAACTGGCTTTCCAGTTTGGTTTCATGCCAATCTCATAACCTCTATGTCTTTCTCAATGAGATATTAGTAAAATCATTACATATCTTTGTCAAAGTTAAATTATAGACCTAAACCTATATATCTTACATGGCTTTTCCATTTCAATTAGGTTTAAAAGATGCCACATCACCTAATATAGAAGAATTAATGAATTTTCATGACCATACACTAATAATTGTTTTCCTTATTAGCTCTTCAGTGCTTTGTATCATTTCACTTATATTAACAACAAAATGGACCCATACAAGCACAATAGAAGCCCCCAAAGTAGAAACAATTTGAACTATTCTACCAGCTGTAATTCTTATTTTAATTGCCCTTCCCTTCCTCACACTCGTACCCTACATATTATTCCACTTATTCTACTAACCATTTACCCAAAACTAATTACAGGTCTTGCAATATGTAAATATAGTTTAAAAAATTAGACTGTGAATCTGGCAACAGGAAATAACCCCCCTTATTTACCAAGAAAGAATACAAGAACTGCTAATTCATGTTACCATGTCTAAACATATGGCTTTCTTACTTTTATAAAATAATAGCACTCCATTGGTCTTAGGAACCAAAAATCTTGGTGCAAATCCAAATAAAAGTAATAAATATTATATCATCCTCAAATCTAATAATTTTCATCTTTCTTTTAATACCAGAAAGACAGAGCAATCTGGGAGGGAGGGGGAGGAAAAAGGTAGGCCAGTTCAGATATGGGAGGAGATTGAGGAGAAGTACAGAGGGTCAGAAATTTGAAAGGGGGAGAGTAGCAGTGAGGGAGAGGGTATCTACTAGAAAGTCACAGATGCCAGGGATTCAAGAGGTTCCCAGGTCCAAACAGGGAGGACATTAGCCAAAATACTCAACAAAGAGGAGATAGAACCTGTAGAGACTGTATCTAGTGGATAGGCATGGCCTCCAAGTTGAGGGATGAGACCACCCACCCACTTCAAAAATGTTAATCTGGAATTTCTCCTGTCAAAAGGAAGTTCAGGGACAAATAGTGGAGCAGAGACTGAAGGAAAGGCCATCCAGAGACTGTCCCACCTAGGGATCCGTCTCATTTGCAGACACCAAACCCAGACACTATTGCTGATACCAAGAAGCTCTTGCTGACAAGAGCCTGGTATAGCTGTCCCCTGAGAGGCTCTGAGAGAGCCTGACTAATACAGATGCAAATGCTGGCAGCCAAACATTGGACTGAGCACAGCACAGGACCTCCAATGGAGTAGTTAGGACAATGACTGAAGGAGCTGAAGGGGCTTGCAACCCCATAGGAAGAACAAAAGCAACCAATGAGACCCCCAGAGTTCCCAGGGACTAAACCACCATCACGGAGTGCAACTGGGTAGACCCATGGCTCCAGTTGGATATGTAGCAGAGGATGGCCATACTGGGCATCACTGGAAAGGGAGCCCCTTGGTCTTGTTGAGGCCCCATGACTGAGGGTAGGGGACTGCTAGGGCACTGAGGCAGGAGTGGGTGGGCAGGTGGGGGGAGAACCCTTATAGAGGAAGGGGAGGAAGAAGAAGATAGAGGGTTTGTGGAGGTAAAACTGGGAAAGGGGATAACATTTGAGATGTCAATGAATAAAATAACCAATAAAATGAAAAAAATAATACAAAACAACAAAGTCTAAAAAATAAAAAATATAAAAATAAATAAATGTGTATGGCAGATGTGACACACGGAGCCTATTTTTAAATAAGTAAAAATTATAAAATATTAATAGTTAATGTACATTTTATACATTGAGCATCGAATAAACAAAAATAAGGAAATACATTTAACTTTACTACATTTGATTTCATGAATTATTGATGCATTAAAATGAGTTCCAATCACTTTCTCTGTCTTCTTACTGCAATGCAGGGTCATCAAGTGTTCTGTCTGACCCATGTCTCCATACTGATTTGGTTAGGATGGGCTGAGACACAAGCCCTGACAGAACAGACACTCTGTGGCCAACAGCAAATCTGCACTGAAACAGCCTCCATAACTGAGGTTCTCAACTTGGCTCCTCCAGACGACAAGCCACCTGGACAGTGGTCAGAACTGGCACATGCGCAGGGAAAGCAGTATTAGTGAATAAAATATCTCAGTACTAAGTTTTCTTGCAACAAATGTTATTATTCCTTCTCTGGGTTCTGTGTCTAAAGATGTGATCTGCAACCTGCACAGCTGCCATCCCTTTAATACAAACAATGATGTGGTGCCAGCAAGAGACACCTGCAACTGGAGAAAGTGCTAGGTCCTTTAATAAGTCCAAAGGGACTGTAAGTATTTAGAAATGGAGACTTTAAAGTATACATTCATCTCACATAAATCAATAAGTTAAAAGAAATACACTTTATATAATGAAATAAGTGTATGGACATGTTTACATGTTGTGTTAATGATAATTAAACTCTGTAAATAACGGTAAATTTCTTAAAATGAAACTTTAAGATGGTTAAGCATTCATTATTAAATGTCCTATATAAAGGGAAACCTAGATAAAATATGAAAAACACCCTAACATTAAACTCAAAGCCATGAATTTGCTATAGTCCCTTAACTCATAGGCTAACCGTCCCAAATCAGTTAAAAAAGTTAAAGAAGGACTGGGTCTAAGCCTTGTGTTCCTAAATGTGTTATACAGGCACAATGCCCATGAGGGTATCAATATTCATCTCACTTTTATATCAATAAGAAGCTTGTACTAATGAAAACCTTAAATTTGAAATCAAAGTAAATTTTGTATCATTTAAGAAATTATAGCTTCATCTTGATATTAATTATACAGATTTCTACCAATAGGTTATGGCTGTGCAATAAGTCCTAGCTAGTCCTCCCTCTTACAACAAAACCACTACTTTTCCCTAGAAAGACAGACCAATGTTAACCACCTTAGTCCCCAAGCTCAGGGAATAGGGGCGCTGACTCTTCTTTAACTTCTTCAAGCTGATTATGGGCATTGAGATTTTAGAAGAGGAGTGGGGAAAGAGTAAATTGATAAGCCTCTGACACTGTGTCTTCACTGAATCCAGATGGAATTCCAGGACATCGGAGGTTTGGGCAGGTCTGCTCAGTATGCTTGATGAGTAGATACACCAAGGCTGTGTATTCTGCAATATACAATTCTCAGAACAAGTTTTAGTATCAAAAAAAAAAATGTTTTTCCTAGAGGGCTGACATTTTTTTTAAAGATGTTGGTTCTAACAACTTTTCTTTTTTCCCCCTTTTTAAAATTGGTTGTAATATTTACATTTCAAATTTTATCCCCTTATCCCATTCCTCCCACCACCCAGGAACCCCTTATCCCATCCCCCCTCCAACCTATGTTATAAAAATGTTAAATGGCAAATATCTGTTTACATGGTGATATGCTTGAGAAAAGGTTTGGGTGTTTGTTTTGTTTTTTGTGTTTGTTGTTTTTATTGTTGTTTTTAACTCTAAATGTCCATTGATAAAAACTGTTTTGTGTCAAGTTAACAGTTGTAGCTTTGCTGTCCTTATAATGTGTTGTTCTGTGTGACTTGATACCAATAGTAACAACAGAAAGCAGAATGGAACTGCTTCTTGACTTGATCAGGGTGATCATGTTTGGAGTGTACATAGCTGTGCTTTCCATCCTGGTCCTTCCTTACAATCTTAGAATGTTTAAACATTTGGTGTATTTCAGGAAAAACATTACAAAATTCAAAACCAAAAGCTTTGGCTCTTGACAGGTCAAGTGTTTTTCTTTTTAAAAAACAAAAACAATTTTAGTTTTTAGGCTATGTATATTTATTTATAATCCAGGGATAAAGGTGGACCAGAGATTGAAGGAATGTCCAAACAATGACTGGCCCAACTTGAGAAACATCCCATGTGAGAAAGCCAGTCCCTGACACGATTAATGATACCCTGATATACTTGCAAATAGGAGCCTAAGATCACTTTTCCTGAGAGCTTCATCCAGGAGTGGATGGAAAGAGAATACAGATATCCACAGACAACATCACATGGTGCTTGGGAGGCTTCTGGGAGAGTGAGGGATAGAACTGAGCAAGCTGGAGGGGTCAAGAACACCACAAGAAGACCTACAGAGTCAACTAACCTTGGATCATGGAGACTCACAGATATTGAACTAGAAACGAAAACGCATGCAGTGGCTGGACCTAGGTCCCCTCCACAGTTATAGGAGGTGTGCAGCTTGGTCCTCATGTGTTCACTAACAATTGGAGAAGACTCTGTCTCTGACTCTGTTGACTGTCTTTGGATCCCTCCCCCTAACTGGACTGCACAGTTGGGGCTCTGTGAAAAGCATGTGCTTAGGCCTATTGCAAGTGGATGTCCCAGGCTGGGGTAGTATTCAAGGAGGACTCCCCTTCTCTGAGGAGAGGGATTTGTAAGTGTGGGACTAGGAGGAGAGGAAAGAGGAAAAATGCAATCAGGATGTAAAGTGAATAATTACATTTTAATTAAAAATAAAAATTTAAACTTCTTATTCTTAAATGATCATGATTGCCATTAAAATAGGTGTATATTTTCAAAGTACTTCACTTTAATGAGAACTTTCTTTTAGAGAATATATACATTAAATACTTGAAAAAAGCCTGAATCTAGTGAAAGTCAAGAAAATACGGTCATATTTTATGCCCTTCTCCTTCAGGGACCAGTATTATTATATTAAGTATTATTATATTATTTCCATTTAGTAAAATCTGATCTTATTTTGTGTCCTTTCTCTGTTGCAATTTCTAGGTAAAACTGTGGCATCTTTCAAAACTAATCCTAGAAAACTGTTATCAAATTCTTTTTTTTTTTCAAGCCTTTTTGAAACGAGGTTTCAATGTGTAGTCCTGGCTGTCCTGGAACTCACTTTGTAAACCAGGCCGGAGTTGAACTCACAAAGATCCACTTACCTCTGCTGCCTGAGTGATGGAATTAAAGACATGTGCCAACACCATTCAGCCCAACAATGTCTTTATCACTCTTCATCATTGTGTCATTCTCGATCCTATACACTTGTCCATAAGGTCTAGTGGTAGGAGTGGCAATGGGTTCATGGTGACGTTGGATGACATGGTCACACCGGAAGTCTGGTTTACTTTAACCAGTGAGCAGTGCTTCCTTCAAGGTGTGACCCTTGTGATTGATTTGGGCAGTGTATAAACTGGTAAATAAGACCAGACCTCCAATCCTTATCACCTCCATCTTGGAACCTGAATTCACCTGTCCCACATGTCAGACTGTATCAAAACAAGCTATACTTCTCAAGATAGACAGTGCTCAAACCAGCAGGACCACTAATAAGGACAAGGACAGACTGTACATAAAACCATTAACTAGCCAAGTGCGCCTGGAGTAACTTCTGTTGCTCTGTCACAAGGTGGCGCTATGAACTGAGGTTTACATAAATTCTTGGTCACAGAGAGCCAAAGGATGAAGAGTTTGGTGAGACAGCAGGTGGGGCCAGTTCAAGAAAGGGCTTCCTATAAATGTCTGTGGTCTTCCATTGTTCCATGAGTAATCCCTAATAAATTCATTTCTATTCTTTAAGATAAGCTTAATGAGTCAATTTTTGTACTGTGGAAAGGCCAGAAGTTAGGAGCAGATGCTAATTTTACATCTCCCCAGAAAAGTCACATGACAGTTGATCAACAAATATTTGAGTACTCACAAATTAGAGTATGCACTACCTACAGATACAGACTAAATATAAAAATGTATATTATAAAGTATTCCTTAAAACATATTATCAGATTATTTAAACTCAAGATCTTTAATTATATTTATTATTTTTGTTTTGGGCTCAAGTTTAAACAGTCCAAGATAAGTTAGAAATTATTCCCCCACACTGAGGCATCCAGCCTTCACTAAACCAAAAACTTCCCCTCCCACCTATGCCCAACAATGCCATCCTCCCTTACATATACAGCTGGAGCCATGGGGAAATTCATGGATGGAGAGGTGGGAGTGGGAGGGTGTGTGGGGGCACATCCTCATAGAAGCAGGAAGATGGGGGATGGGAGAGGGTGTTCCTGGGTGGGGGATAATGGGGAAAGTGGATCAGATCTGAAATGTAAATAAAATATCCAATACAAAAAGAAATTATTCTACAAAGTACATGTACAATGTGTGTGATCTTCTGACTTTGGGAACTAAACCTAATAACAGACTAAGATTATAAATGAAATCATAATTTATTAGGATAAATTAATAACCTTTCTTGATAGTGTTTTTATCCTATGATAACACAATTTAAATTATTTCAGTGTTTTCTTGAATAACATCAAATATCACTAACTTAAAACGTTCTATTG
The DNA here is from genome assembly GCF_011762505.2 of Arvicanthis niloticus. Classification (NCBI taxonomy): domain Eukaryota; kingdom Metazoa; phylum Chordata; class Mammalia; order Rodentia; family Muridae; genus Arvicanthis; species Arvicanthis niloticus. The sequence continues at coordinate 50,338,329 of NC_047663.1, forward strand.
AATAAGAATGTTTTAGGTGAAAATGTTTTAGATGATAAAATAAGGGGTTTGTTCTGAAGTAAAATGACAAGCAATAACCATTCATAGGCCAGAAATGTATTCAATCACCAAGAGAAACCTTGTTACCAAGTGGTGCTGCACAAGCCAGACATGTGGAAGACTGACCTCTTACCCTGCAGAGCACTCAGATCCTAATGCACTGAAGACATGAACAGAGACCTGAACCTGACACTGCCTGAGGGAAGGAGAACACTTCATGGAGCAGCACAGGGAAGGCCTTTCTGAAGAGGACTCTAGTCATCAGGGAAATGAGGCAAACTGACAAACGGGACCATATGAAATTGAAAGGCTGTAGTCTGGGGCTCATGGTTGGAGTCCATGACCATCATGGCTAGGAGCATGGCAGCAGACAGGCAAGCATGCTGCTGGGACTGTAGCTGAGAACTCACATCCTGAACCACAAGCGTGAGGCACAGACAGAGACAGACATTAGGAACTGTGCAGTCTTTTAAATTCTCAAAGCTTGCCCCACTGATGCACACCTCCAACAAGAACACTCCTCCTAATCCCTTCTAAACAGTTGTACCAACTGGGGACAAACATTCAAATATAGGAGCTTACAGAGGCCATTCTTACTCAAACCACCACAGGATTCCAGAACAACCTGATGGCTATTCATAATACATTAAATGAATAAATGCTGCCGAGGGTTTAAGGAAAGATGACATTTTTATTCATTGTTTCTAGGAGTTGTGTTGTTCTGAAAGATTAAAACATATTGAGCAAGAAAAAAGTTTGATAAAGTAAAATTAAGAATAGAAAGCACAAAAGAACAAACGTCTCAGATCTCTTACAAGATAACTCAGTCAGTTTTGTGTGAGATGAAATCTTCATCTTGAAGCCAAATTTGTTGAAACACAAGATGTGTCTTCATTTGCTTCCTGTTGCTGAGATAAACACCAGGACTGCACACAGGCTGTTTGGGGAGGAACACATTCACTTCAGTGTACAGCTTACAGTTTTTCCTGAGGAGACAGGAGGAACCAAAGCCCGCACACTGCAGCAGAGGCCATTGAGGAGTGCTTCTCACTGGCTTTCTCTCCAGGGCTTGCTCAGCCTGCTTTCTTACACGACCAAGGACCACCTGCTCAGGAATGGCACCACGCACAATGAACATTGCCATTCTCTACCAATCATGTTGTCCCAGGAAAAGATTCCCACAACACCTGCAGGTGTGGCTGCTGTGTCATGTGTGGGTCAGTAGGTGGCAGAGAAGATAGAGCCTGTGTCTAGGCTCAATGTTCTGACCTATGGACTTCTGAATGATTAGTAACCTAACACAATCTAAACAAAGTAAGCCCAAGAAAACCAACAGTCCTGTGTCCTCCCAGAGTGGGGAGCTAGCCAAGGCAGGGGCAAGAGTGAGCACTAGACAACCACCATGGGACCCGGACACAGAGTTAGCCTGAGATGACCACCAAGCATCAGTATGCGGTTAAGTCAGGAATGGGGAGCAGACCATGCCTGAGATGACCCCTGTCCAGAGCTATGAAGCATAGGCAGAGCATCACACTTCTGAGACCAACCCTGAGACCATCCCAGACACTCAAGCCCCTCAGGTCACTAAGAGGAGCAAGTAAGTGGTAGAGAAATGGAAGAGAAAAAGAAACAGTGGGATGTGGGCACAATGAAGAGAGGCAGAACTGGAGACTCAAGGGTAGTGAGGATCAGTCTGATGTGAGTAGCCAATGATGCCACCTGGGACCATGGGGGGGGGTGTCCTGTTTTGTGCTGCCTATGAAGCCACATCTGGATCCATGGTCCTTCAGTAGCAGGGAAGAGTTACCACCAAAGGCCAGACAGAAATCTCTGGTCTGAGCTGCTGTCCAGGGACATATTGATTTCAGAGGGTTGTGCAGAACTGGCCCCACCCTTCTCCTGGACATCTTGGGAGAACAGACCTAGAGGGCATCAGAACCAGAGAGCTGAATCTGCCCCGGCCAGCTGGAGTACTCAGGGGAGTATGGAAAATTAGGTTCTGCCTATGTCTCCTCAAGAGTGGCATGGATGAGGGGGGAGATACTCCCCTCCCCCTCCAACTATTCCTTCACCTCCTGAAGCAGGCAGCAAACCAGGCCCTATGTTCATGAAAGTGAGAGAGATGGCCCTGCTCCAGCACTTGGGAGAAGGGCCAGCATCTCACCTGGGGAACATGATACAGTTGCCACTCATGATGAAAGCACAAGGGAGATGGCCCTGGGCACATGAGGTGGCACTGAATTTCTCTGCTTTGCATCAGCTTGGAGGAAGGAAAGATTTCCTCTCCTCCCCTTATCCCTATAACTGGCAAGAGAAATGGCCCTGGGGTCATGAGAGCAGGAGAGCTGGTCTTGCCCCTCACCTGCTGCAGCACGTGGGAGAGTGAACCATGCACCTGGCCTGCACAGCACAGTAGAGCTGGCACTGGGTGTGGGGGGTTGCAGGCTAACATGGCCTGAGAGTGTGAGCAAAGAAGAGTAGGCTCTGCTCTTGCAGCCACCAATGTCAGGCTGGAAAGCTGAGCCCAGGCTCTGGAGAGTATGACAACTGGCCCTGTTTCTCACCTGCTGCACCACTTGGGAGAGCAGGTCCTGCACCTCACCTGGGCAGCAGGGCACAGCTGGCCCTGATGACATGGGCTTGAATGAACCAGCCCTGAGAGCAAGAGAGTGGGATTGGGTTACATGATGTGAAATTCTCATTCAATAAAATTTAAAACAAACACACAAACATGGACACAGCAGGCACCTGCAATAAGCCTGATGCCCTGTTTCAGTCACAGGGCACCACATGGTGGAAAGAGAGAACTGAATTCTGAATGTTATCTTATGATTTGTACATGTGCACCATGGCATGAGCATATACATACACACATACACACATATAACTCACATGCACATGTACAACACAGACATACTCACACAAACACACAATAAATAAATAAATGTTAGTATTTAAAAAAAAAAAAACACCTCTCAGAGATTATGAACATCTCTTGTACTGATACTCTCAGGCACTTCATGGGCATACAGGCCTTAACAATCACCACAGTAGCCAAGTGCTGTCGGCCAGGAGCTCTCATTCTCTTTGCAAGGCAACATGACAGAAAGGAAACAAGTTTGTGGTGTTGGTGGTAAGAAGAGTCAGGCGGAGAATAAAGGGGGGGGGGGTACTATGTGGGAGGAGGGGCTGAAGAAAGCAGGTTAAAAACTATGACTAGTGAGAACTCATTCCAAGACAGTGGTGAAGCCAGTGTGAAGGTCTGAGGTGAGCACACTCCTGGTGTGTTCAAGGAATAGGAAGGTAGAGCAGCAAACTCATAGTAAAGGAAGCAAGAACTTTGAAGTTTCTGGATTTATCACCAGAGAGTAGGCAGGGCAGGAATGAGCAGGTCATGTAGAAAAGAATCCTGTGAAAAACCTGTTTGTCACTTAGAGCAAGACAGATTGAAAGGTATAAGTGGGGAAGATATTTAAACTAATTCACTATTAGATGTGTGACTCTGGCTTCAAGACTGAGAATGGACAAAAGAACCAGCAGGGAGAGGTAGGATGCTGGGGAGAGATCCAGGAGCCTGGCTGGATGATCACACTCCATGGCTACAATAAAGAGTCAGATAGCACGAGTATTTATAAAATGGTGCCGGGCGGGGAAGATGGCTCAGTGGATAAGCACTTGCTATGCAAGGTTAAGAATGTGTGCTCTGATCCCCAGCATCCTCACAAATGACTGCTGGGCATGGTTACAGGTTTGTAATGCCAGGTATCAGAAAGGTGAAACAGGAAGTGTCCTGGGTTAGCTGACTAGGTAGACTAACCAAGTGCCTAAGCTTTGAGGTCACACACATGAGTTCACTTACATATGAACATGCACACACACACCACACACCTACAGAGAAAGAATACAGTGTTGGTGAGAATCAAAACCTGAATGTGACATTTAGGAGACTTCAGGAGTCAAAAAATAAAAATAGACAGGGTTTGTGGCCTAAGAGGCATTTACTGAAATGAACAGCCTGGAACTGGGCAGGAAACAGGGAAGGAGAGAAGCACAGAGATCCAGAGCACAAATCTGGGGGGATCCAGGAGCTATTGCTGATTTGGGACCTGTTGAAAAACCTCGGGTCTCACAATAGTGGAGGAGGAACTGAGCTCAGACATGAGTCCTGTGGTCAGGCAGGCAGGGCTTCTGCAAACCCACATGAAGCTCTCAGCCTGACTTCTCCAGCCCTGGCATATGCACAGACTTAACAGGAAACAAGCTGAATCATGTTCAACTTCCTCTCCCAGTGTTTACAGGAAGTACATCTGTTCAGGTTCTCTGATGCCTGCCTTCCTGAAAATGGACCAGTGCCTTTTTCACTTTTGAATAGCAGTTTCCTAGCTGAGGAACCTTATTCAAGGACACACACTCCAGCGGGCACCATAGAAGTGTAGGGTGAGTAGTGGAACCCAGATTCCACCAAATCACTTAGTTGTGGAAAGATAAAGGCTGGCCTCACTCCCCTAAAACATACTGTGACAGACATGGGGACCTCATCTTGAAAACCAGGGCCCAGGGCCCAGCCTCTGCTTGGAGTCTGCAGGTCAGCTCTGATGGATGATACACCACTGCACTCACCTGTCTGGTTCATGTGCCTGCTCCTGTCATAGCCTATCCTGCACCCTCCTGTCTGCCCTGAATCTGCAGGAATAAGTGTCCTGTGTAATGAGATATTCAGAGGGAGGGCCAGGGATGAGATATATATTAAGCATCATATATGCTATTTACAGGGGCTGGTATGGGAGAGCCAAACTCCCCAGAGAGCTAAGTTAGACAAAGTTAGTGAAGAAAGCACAGGACACCTCAACACAGTTGCCTTAGGATTGATAACCACAGCACACAGAAGGAAGAGTTAATCCCCAGATATTATAATCTTGACTCCTCTGAGGCACAGGCTTCAGTGTTAGACCAGCCTTGCTAAGTCCATTTCTGGAAAAGGACACAGAACTAATATTCCTTTTATCCTTAAATCAAGGCCTCCAAGAAGTCTTGTGTTGGTTTGTCCCCTGCATACATGTATGTGGCCCTCTTGCTTTCCCTGAGTAATGTGCCTTCCATCAAATTGTTAGTTAACTCTGTATTGTACCCCTTGTGTGGTACCCAGGGAGAGAAGACTTCTAAAGATTCCTTCAAAGAGGCTAGCCTGAACTTAAACTGAGCCTTTACTCCTCTGTCCTGTATTTTCCCACCATACACTGGGTCACAGTAATGGCTGAAGTATTGATCTCCTTAGAGTAGGACATTAGAAAAGAGAATCTGGGATACTGAGGACATGGGATAGTGAGTGTCTCCCATGGTCCATCATGCATCCTCTATCCCTGTGTTCCTGTCCTCCCATCCTCCTGTCCTTGGTACCCCAGCACTCCCTTTTCCATCCCCAACTTCATTCCTTCATTCACATCCTCTATCCTCCCAACCATCACGCTCTGACCTGCATCCCTCCATCTTCTTACTTCTACACTTCCCCACTCTCTAGATGCCCACCTTCCCACTCCTCTGTCTCCATCAATTTCTCTGCCTAGGCTGAGCCAGTCTTCCCTGCTGTGGTTCTCCAAAGTTAAAGAGAGCTAGATCTCCTGCACACTGCTACTGTGGGGCTAGTGCCTTACTTCAGGAACAACACTGCTATGCACCCACAAACCCAACAAACCCAAGGGGTGAACAGCACCCAAAGATTTAGTGAAGGACCAGACCAAAAAAATCTAGTGAATAATGTCTTCCTAAGGATGGGCTTTTGGTTCCCTCTGACTCTGCTCCTTCCCTTGATCTCTCCATTTCTCCTTATCCTCACACATCAGTTTTATCCTGTCCTTTAAATGTTATATACGAGATCCTCCTGGATCCAATCATTGTTATTACTCAGTCCACATTCAGACAATGGCTGCCCTGGCTAGGGCCTACTGGGTCCCCTGTCCTCCATCTCATTGTATGGTTCATGGCCTCCTGTCTAATAACTCTTTCAAAGGTTTCTCCAGAAGGAAATGGCAGCAGTCACATGACTGATCCAGCAGAGCAGATCAAGTTCAAAATCTCTCTGCAGCACATAAAGTCCACCCACAACGTACAAACCCACTTAACCCATAGGCACAGGATGGAGTCCACCCTCCTTCATCCCCCTGCCAAAGGAACAAATTAGTAAGAAAACACACACAACACATTCTTTTCATCTTTCCTTAGGATGAAATAAATAACCTTAATGACCTAAAAGTAGAACCTTAGACAAACAAAGAAACCCCAACTCAGTATAACGTTAAACATGCCTGCTTTCAGGAAAGCCAACACAGTAGCAAGAAGATCCACTGGCATCATTCAGCTGTAAAAATTTAAAGAACATATCTACTGTTAAACACTTCTGTCCCAGAGTGCCTTCTTCTTCCCTATGAAGCCCAAGCCCCTGCATCTGGAAACACAGTACCCACTCCTTAGAAAAGACTTGTGTCTTTCAGTTGTTCTGCTCAAAGGTCCATCTGACTCTGTAGAGGTTATTTTGCTTGCTGTTAATTACCAGGTCTCCTCTATCAATTCTGATCACACACTCATTCCTAGAGCAGAAATACATGGCAGAGACAAGAAGGCACTGGTCTCCTACTTGCAACAATAGAAGAGAGTCTTGAAGCAATAAAAGCACAGACTGCTCAGAGAATCATTATCTGAGGACTTTGTCACCATGGAAAAATCTCAATCCAAGCAGAAAAGCAACACAAAGGTAGCTCAGCATGAAGGTCAAGAGGAAGTGGACCCCACCTTCAAAACAAAGAAACACAGAGGTGGAGCTGATAAAGCACAGTCCAGCCAGAGAGGGACTTGAAGCTAGGTAAGTACACCAAGAACCCAAACTGTTCACTCTGTGGCCACTTCATCCACCACCGAGTCCTCCTGCTAAGGTTTCCATGAGCAGGCTAGCCTCCTGTCAAAAGAGTTCACAGGCTCCAGGAGAGGCTGGAACAGGAAGGCTTTCAGAAACCCTTAACTGAACACAAGAGAACACTCTGTTCTACAGAAGTGCATGCTCAGGTTCCTATGTGGTACTTAAAGCCCCCTGGAAGGAGCACCCTGAATCTCTAGTGGAGAGAGTCAGGCAAGCAGAGGTCACTGAGAAAGTTGGCATAGGGTTCAAGCCACCTCTTGTGAAGAACAATAAGCGACACCAATGTTACAAGTCCAGACTTTGGAGCTGGGAAGAGGCAGACTTTAGCCTTCCTAAATGTATCCATCTGGGAAATGGGAAGATGAACAGCTGTCTCCTTAGGCTCTATCAGTTGAGTGGTAACCCATGTCAAATATTAAACAGTCTGATACTGAAGAAATTATCAATAATTTTAAGTACAAGCCCAAGTTATTGCTGCTGTTCTTATGTATAATGTGCAACCCTGTGGGACAGAAAGAAGCTCAGAGCCACACATGGGGGAGCTGAAGTTCAGAAAGAAATAGAGACTTACACAGAGGACCAGAGTAGACTCAGGAAATGTGTGTGAACTTGGTCCCAGAGGAGGGTTTCCCAGCAGCATTGTGAATGCCTCATTGTCCCCATGTGACCTGACCAACACACAACCACTGTCTCCTTCCCATAGGACATTCTTCCTCATTACTCAGACCCACAAAAACAGAAAGAGAGAGAGAGAAAGAGAGAGAGAGAGAGAGAGAGAGAGAGAGAGGAGTTAGAGAAGAAAAGAAAAAGAAAAGACAAAACCCCAACATGCAATCCTCTATTCTACACAGCTCCTCAAAACTACTAAGCTCAGACCATGAGTCTAGGAGACATTTTCCTATCTTAAAGAAGAAATTAACTGAAATCTAACAAGTCTGGATGCAGAAGAAAAGCCTGTATGTCTGCCTGTGGGTCTCTGGAAACCAGACAGGAAACCTGGTCCTGGCTTCATAAGAACTGGAGAATTGGCTCTGCTCCAGCACATGGATGAAGGGCCAGCTCCTGGCCTTGGATCATGGTACAGCTGCCAGTCATACTGGGAGCAAAGGTGAACTGGTCTTGAATGTGTGAGGTGGCCCTGAACTTGTCTGCCTTACATCAGCTTGGGGAAAGGAAAGATTCCCTTCCCTACCCTTACCCCTATAACCAGCGAGACAGCTGGCCCTGAGGTCACACATGAGAGTCCACTTCCATATGAAAATGCACACACACCACACACCTACAGAAAAAGAATATGGTATTAGTGAGAATCAAAACCCAAATGTGACATTTAGAAGACTTCAGGAGAAAAAAAAAGCAAGAAACAAAAAACAGGGTTTGTGGCCCAAGATGTGTTTTCTGAAATGAAAATGAATAACCTGTGGCTGGGCAGGCAACAGTGAAGGAGAGGAAGCAAAGCTATCCAGGGCACAAATTGGGGAGGGGGGATCCAGTAGCTATTGCTGACCTGGGTCCTGTTGGCAAACTGAGTCCCATATTCATAGAGGAGGGAACTGAGCTGATACATGAGTCATGTGGTCAGGCAGGCAGGGCTTCTGCAAACCCGGAAGAAGCTCTCAGCCTGACTCCTCCAGCCCAGGCATCTTCAGAGACTTAACTGGAAATAACCTGAATAATGTTCAACTTACATCTGGGCAGGTTCTCTGACATCTGCCATCCTGATAAGAGTCCAGAGTCTCTTTCACTTTCCAAGAACAGTTTCCTAGCTGAGGACCCGTACTCAAGGACACACACTCCAGTGGGCCCCATGGAAGAGTAGGGTAAGTAGTGGGACCCAGATTCCACCAAGCTACTTAGTTATGGGAGGATAAGGGCTGGCCTCACTCCACTATGGAGTATGTAGGAGACATGGGGACCTTGTCCTGAAAACCAGGGCCCAGGAACCCAGCCTCTGCGTGGAGTCTGCAGGCCAGCTCTGATGGATGATAGACCACTGCATTCACCTGTCTGCTTCATGTGCCTGCTCCTGTCATAGCCTATCCTGCACCCTCCTGTCTGCCCTGAATCTGCAGGAATAAGGATCCAGAATGATGAGGTATTCAGAGGGAGAGCCAGGGATGAGATATATATTAAACATAATATATGCTATTTGCAGGGGTTGTGTGGGAGAGCCAAGGTCCCCAGAGAGGTAAGTTAGGCTAAGTTAGTGAAGAAAACAGGATACCTCAGCACAGTTGCTGTATAACTGATAACCACAGCACTCTGACTCGGCTCCTGCCCTTGATCTCTCCATTTCTCCTTATCTTCATACATCATTTTTACCCTGTCCTTTAAATGTTATACAAGAGTTCCTCCTGAATGGTATCACTGCCATTACTCAGTCCACATTAGGACAATGGCTGCCCTGGTACGGGGGTGGGGGTAGGGGGTGGGGAGCTGAATGGCCCGTGAGCAGGCCTGAGTTCTCTGTTGTGTTGGGTGGTTGATTCCCGCTGGTCTGTTGCTCCAGTTGGCTGGGACTGCGACTTTGGACAACAGGAGCACAGGAGGGGAAGCTTGACTGGCTTCCTCTCACACTGCTCCTGGCAGAAGCTGTGGGGCTCACACCCGGGGAAGGGGCTGAACTCAGTCTGGGGTTTCATGAGCCAGGCAGGGTTCTCCAGTGGGAATCCCTGGGCTGGGAAGCAGCTGGGACTGATTGGTCTCAATTCTAGGGGTCCCAGACGCCACTGGAAAGCCTGGCAGAACAGAGATGGTGGGTGCGCAAGTGCAGCACTGTGAGAAATGGCCAGACAGAAAGGAGGGGAGAAGGGAGGGCCCTGGTGACGCCCCAACAGAAGTGCTTGCTTGTTATACTCCCTTGGCTGGAACACTGATGATTGTTTGAAGAGGGCTTCCATGGGAAAACATGACAGCAGGCCCCAATGATTTGAGGAAGTCCGTGGGTTTCCAAAATCTTTATTGACATTGAGATGGTAGATGGTCTGGATGTGCACCACCCCCCACCCCCAACCCCCAAGCCAGAGTAGGCTTGACTTAAATAGGGAGGAAGAGGGAGGAGTGACTGGGAAAAGAATACTTAATTAGTTATGCCCTCTGGCCTTTAGGTAACTCATTAATATGAAAGTCTGTAGTCATGCCCTCTACCTGTGCTCTTTGGGAGAGACTGCATCACCCTATGTGACTGCAAGGCACAGATCAAATAGAGGTCTTAGATCATGTGTCAGGACCCTGGGTTCTGGGCATGGCTGAACACCTGCCGTTTCCCCATTGGGGTCAGCCCCACACCCTGGCTAGAGGCTACTGAATTCCCCATCCTCCAACTCATTAAACATTTCACAGCCTCCTGTCTAATACCTGTTTTTGAAGGTTTCTCCAGAAGTAAATGACAGCAATCACATGACAGATCCAGGAGAGTAGATCAAGTTCAAAATCTCTTTGCAGCACATGAAATCCACCACCAACATATAAACCCTTTGACCCCTAGGCACAGGATGGAGCTTCACCTTAATCATTCCCCTCCCACAGGAACCAATCAGTGAGAGAACACCTCCCCCATTCCTTTCATGTGTCCTTAGGGTGAAACAAATAACCTTAATAACCTAAAAACGAAGCTTAGACAAGCTGAAAAAACCCAACTCAATGTAACTCAAGCACACCTGCCTTCAGGAAAGCCAACACAGCAGCTAGGACATCTGCTGGCATCAATCAGCTGGGAAACAATAAAGAACATGTCCACTATTAAATACATTTGTCCCAGAGATCTTTTTTCTGCTCCAAGAAGCCCAAGCCCCTGCACCCAGACACACAGTACCCACTCCCCAGGAGAGACTTTTGTCTTCCAATTGTTCTGATCAAAGGCCCATCTGACACTGTCATGGTTTGTCTGCTTTTTTTATTACCAGGTCTCCTCTATCAGTTCTGATCAAACATCCTTTCCCAGAGCAAAAGTGTCAGGCAGTGACAAGAAGCCACTGGTCTCCAGCTTGCAACAATAGAAGAGAGTCTTGTAGCAATAAGAGCACAAACTGCTCAGAGAAGATAGATCCATATCCAAGGGTTCTATCATCATAGAAGAATCTCTGCTCAAACAGAAAAGTAACACAAAGGTGGCTCAGGATCCAGGAAAGGAGCCAAATCAGAGGGCTGTGAGTCAATTGGACATGGACACCACCTCCAAAACAAAGAAAAATATGGATATGGAGCTGATGAAGCACAGAGTCCAGCCAGAGAGGGACTCTAAGATAGGTAAGTACACCATGAACCCCAACCCATCACACTGTGACCCCTTCATCACCACTGAGCCCTCCTGCCAAGGATTCTATGGGCAGGCTAGGCTCATGTCAAAAGAGTTCACAGGCTCCAGGTCAGGCTGGAAGAGGAAGGCTTTCAGAAACCCCTAACTGAAGTCTAGAGAGCACTCTGTTCTGCAGAAGGGCATGTTCAGGTTCCCATGTGGTACTTAAAGGCCCCTAGAAGGAGCATCCTGAGGCTGAGGTGGGGAGAGTTAGGTCTGCAATGGTCTCTGAGAGGTTGGCATAGAGGTCAGCCAGCTCTTGAGAAGAACGATAAGCAACACCAATGTTACAGTCCAGACTTTAAAGCTCCAACCCTACTCATTGTGTCCATCTGGGAAAGGGGAAGATGAACAGTTGTCATCTTAAGCTGTAGCACTTGAGTGATAGTCCATGTCAAATATTAAACAGTCTGACACTTAATAATTGCTCAATTATTCTAAGTACAAGCCCACGCAATGGTTGCTTTTATTATAGTGTGCGACCCTGTGGGACAGAAAGAAGCTCAGAGCCGCACATGGGGGAGCTGAGTCTCAGAAAGAAATAGAGATTCACACAGAGGACTAGAGTAGACGCTGGAGCTGTGTGTGAACTTCTAGGTCCCAGAGGAGGGTTTCCCAGTGGCACCTGTGAATGCCTCATTGTCCCCCATGTGACCATGGAGAAGGGTATGAGGGTAAGCATGAAGGACCCCAGTAGTTCTCCCTGCCTCCTACCCCTGCCTCTCTGACCAACACACAACCACTGTCTCCTTCCCATAGGACATTCTTCCTCATTACTCAGACCCACAAAAGAATGAATGAAAGAAAAAGAGAAAGAAAGAAAGAAAGAAAGAAAGAAAGAAAGAAAGAAAGGAGGGAAGGAAGGAAGAAAGCTTCTTCCACACTCAATTCACTAACCTACACAGCTCCTCAAAACTACCAAGTTCAGACCATGAGTCTGGGAGACATTTTCATATCTTAAAGGAGAGATTAATTGAAATCTAACAAGTCTGGATGCAGAAGCAAAGGTTAACTAGCCTGAGAGCTGTAGATGGAAGATTGAGTCACATAGATGTGGTTCTTCCCATGTGAGCCTCCCCCTGTATGGAGAATTGGAACAAGGAACTCAAATGCAAGGCCAGAGCAGCGTGGTGGTGAGCTAAGAGTCACAGGCTAGAAATGATCCTCTGGACTCTGCAGTACTGAAGTTGCATTTACAGGTGGGGAAATTGGAACCCATGTGGGATAGCAATGAGCCTGGCCTAACTGGCACCCAGAGCTCAGCTCAGAATCTGAGTGAGCACTGAAGATCCTGGGGGGTCAGGGAGGTCCTGAATCTCCAAGAAGGTCTTATCTATTGAGATTGACCTGAGAAAAGGGTATGCTCCTGTGTCAGCTTCACCCAGTTTCTTCTACTGAGTTTCCTTAATTAGTTTGCACTTGCACAGACAATGCCCTTGCCTCTTCCTTTACTTGAGGATCAATGTAGCCATCTCTCTCCAGTGCACAAGGTCTAGAGAGAGGTTAACTTGTTCAAGCTCATAGCACATAAACACAGACATGAGACTGGAATCTAGAACAATCAGTGCCTAAGGAGTGACTTCCTCCTCCTCCTCCATCTGCTGCAGCTCTGTAAAAGTTCTGCCTATAACACACAACCCTTATCTTTCTTTCAAAGTCCATTCTTCCCAACCCACCTTGAGCTGGAGGAACCTCAGTTGGCAGCCAGGCTGAGCTACACAGTGAAATCAATTAAAGTTATTACCCAGGAGTACTAGTGACTTATCATGTTATTTGTGACAGAAGCAGTTTATTCAGGAAAGGCTCACAGATCGAGAATGGTCCATTAGAGCACAAAGGTCAGAGAATGAATGACTGACATATCTGGTTACAAGTGTTTAGTTGGGAAACAGAGACAGATGAATGCTGTTGTTCAGATCAATTTTCCTTTTCATTCAGTCCAAGACTCGAGCACTAGGAGTGGTGACACCTACAAATAGGGTGGACCTACCTCAGTTAACCTAACCTATCCCTCACAAACCTTCCCAGGAACATTTGTGCTAGGTGCTTCTAGATCCTGTGACAGTGACAATGCTAGCCCTTACACTGTCCTGCCCCTGGAATCTCACTATTAGGCCTCACCATTGCTCCCAGGAGGGCCTTAGAATTAAGGCTATTGTCTTCAATCATGAGAACACAGCTTGCCTTTCAGATCAGGGAACTGGCAAACAGGAGAATTTATTTCCACAGGATTTCTCATCACTCATGTGGCTAAGGGTTGCCAGAAGTTTCCTGAGTACACCCCTCATGCCACATCCCATGCCAGAGCTTCACTTATATCACACTCACCATAAAATCACACAGTCAGCCTTGAGAGAGAGAGACCACTATTGTCCCACCTTGGGGAAAAGAGGAGCAAGATGTAGAGAGGTAAAGGCTCACAGTTGAAGAACTGTAGCTTTGCCTTCACTGTCATGAGTCACAAACATTTTTGTAAAAACACATTTATTAATTAATTAGGCTAATTCTTGTTTTACTTTTGATTTATTCTTCTCTCTTACAACACATTCTGGCCACAGCCTCCTCAGAATCCATTGATGCTAATGCTAGTTATGTTTTGGAGGCTGTGTTTGCAGGAAGTGTGTTTAAGGTGGATACATTCTAGGCTGAATAGGTGTTGACCAGACACCAACATCACCTGGGGGGTAACAGCAAAACATGGGACAGGAGAATTCTTAATAGGCAATCCTCCACAGCCTAAGATCTGCCTCATGTGAGAGGAGCTGGATTAAGAGGCATTGGGGAAATTAAGAAAGCAGGGAGCTGCCACTACACCTCCTAAAGAAAGAGATGAAGAGTTAGACCTTGAATATGAGAGAGAGAAAGAGTTTCAAAAAAGCAGTTGTCCTCCCTCCAGCCTGCATCAGCAAAAGAGAAGGAAAAGGCTATTTCAGAGCTCTCTTAGGAACAGGAGAAATCAGGAGACATCTTGCTTTCTCTCTGCCTCCTACTGGAGAAATCCTTAGTTCTGCTTTTTGTCTATTGTCTGTCCTTGGCTTGCCAATCTGTGTGTCAACTCTCTGTTTTTGTTTTGTTATTTGAGTAATTGTTGTTCTTTCTTTCATGTTCAAAAGAAAAAATGGTTAAAACTCTGCTAGCTATCCACCCCTTGGTTTAGTATAACTTGTTTAAATGGCAGTCTTAATGTGCACAGTAGAAGCTGATAAGTTACCCTGCACTTGTAGCTAGGAGTCAAGCTGAGCTGAAGAAGCCTTTCCAGGAACTGATTGTCTGCCTAAGCTGTTCTTAAGGGGTCAGCAGCTTTTTGGCTTCTATGATAAGGAAGCTGTTAGTTGTTTTTTCCTAGAAAAATCTCTGTGACAGTGTTAATTGGATTCAACAAGTGACAAGGTGCTTTTCTCTTGAAATTACAGCTAGGAAAAGTAAGAAAATTTTGTTTGGATAAAATACATAAGATGTGCATCTACTTCATTTTTGTTTCAGACTGGTTTTAAAGGTATAAATATGTTCTGCATGGCTTGGTTATAAATTATTGGCCCATAAGTTATTGGGTATGATTAAAAATTTGCAACTTTGGTAACAGAAAGTTGGCTTAAAACTGGTACCTCAGGGTTGGAGTCATTCAGAAACCAGATGTATAAAGATAGGATTTAAAACAATGTCTCTTTAATGAGATATTAAAAGCTGCACTATCATGCATTCATATATAAGAACTGGCAGCCAAACTTTGTAACATGGAAGTAATGTACTTGGTGTTGATTTTAGAGAAAATGGATTGTTCCTATTGTTAAAAATTGGTTTTGTTTCCCAAAATTATGTTTATACTCCAATATTACAAAATAAAACTTAAAAATATAGTTAAACTACCAATGTTTCATTGGCTGCAGTTGGCAGTTCAATTGTGCATTCCAAATTTTTGACTTACACATTTTATAGTTAAGACGAGGATTGAGCAGGTGGAGATGATTGCAAGAGTAATAAAAGTGTTAAAAACAACTGTGGCACAGTATAGGCCTGCTACAACTTTTATTTGGATACAGTGGTAGAGGCAAATTTAGCCCACCCACCCCCCAAGATTGGAAAGGAGATCTCAGTGGGAGTTTTATCTGGGATCAAGCAAGGCTCTGATGAACTATTTCTTGAATTTGTGAACAGGCTGCTAAAAGTGACTGGTAGAAATTTTGGAAACCCTCAGGCAGGAATTTCTTTCGTTACACAATTGGCTTATAAGAATGCTAACTACAGTTCAAGCCATGCTTATACAGTGCTGAGGTGATAAGGAATGCTCTAACTATGGGGATATAGGTAATTTAGGAAAGACTGTCCAAAAAATAGAGGCATAGAAATACAGCAGAATCACTCCCCTGGAATCTGTCCTCAGTGCAAGAAGGGTAATCTTTGGGCCAGGCCTCAGGAAATAGGCCCAGATTCAGAACATTTACATTTGAGTTAAGACAATGCTCAGAGTGAGCTCAGCAGAAGCTTGTGTGACATTCCTTTTGTCATGGTCATCCTGACCAGCCCCTAAAAAAGGTGTATTCTGGAACTTGTTTATTACCTTGCTTGTTCCTTGGGGAGGAAAGTTCAGCCTCAGACTCAAAGATGTTCAAAACAGACAGCTTATGGTCCAGGAGTTATAGATAATAATTATGCTGGAGAAATTAAAACTATGCCCGCTTTCCTCCATGGCATTATAGTTGTGCCTACTAATAAAAGATTTGCTCAAAGAGTAAGAGAGGACAAGATTGGCCTTCAACTTGGCCTTTATCTGATACTGTCACTCAGCTACAAGGGATTGGTTATTCAATTAATCCAAAACAAAGTTCAAATTTAAGATTTATGAAAGTTGTGGGGCATTGAAGACCCCCAAACTCGGGAGACCCTTACTCAAGTCTCAGGAAATCACAGCCACCCAAAAATCGCAAGACACTGTACCTGGATGCAATCAGCAGAGGTTTATTAGGGAGAGTTGGCTAGCCAAGGTCAATTTGTTTCACTCATGAAGGAGTTGAATTGACAAAGCCAGTCAGTCTGAGTAGGGTTTTTTAAGGGGGAAACCACAAACCTGGAGAGCGAGGAGGGGGTGAAAGGTTGCTAAGGAAATATAACAATAAAAATAGCGGAGAATTCCAGAAGAACGCAACCAAAGTGAATCAGGGTCATGTGGAAAACACTCTGTATTCTCAAAATGTAGTCTTGCCCTGTCACTAGCTCAACTATTTCTTGGTTGGTGCCCTGTCACTTGTCCTGTCATCATGGTTACTAGCTTCCCAACCCACCTAGATGACTTGCATCTTTTTGTGGTCAGGAATGTGTCTTCCTGCTTTGGGCCTTCCCCACCCACAGGTGAGTTCTTTTCCCTGAGGCTTGAGGAATGTTCCTCTGACTCAGGGATAATGTCCTCCTCCTGGAATGTATCCCAGGGCAGTGAAGGACTGAAATCTTACATTCAGTTCCGCTTTCTGGAACCTGCATTTTTTTGCTCAGGTCTAGGGGTAAAGAAAAAGCCAGTATATATTTTATAAAATGGTCTTTATAATTTTTCACTCTACAGCATTAAAGCCTGACGTGCCTACTCCAGCTGCCATTCCAGAAATGCATATAAAATTATTATGGATTTAAAAGATTGTTTTTATACTGTTCCTTTACATCCTGTTGAAGGTGGGAGGTTTTTATTCAGTAAAATTTGCTTGTATTTTGGAGAACCCATGAAGTGATAATATTAGAAAGTTTTGCCTCAAGGAATGGCTAATACCCTTACATTATATAACAAATTCGTTGTTGCTTTAATACAAGAAGTTAAGAATTTGAATCTTTCAGTGTATATTATTTATTGTATGATATTTTATTAGCTGATCTCTCTGAAGGAGTTTTACTACAAGCCTTTGCTCTCATACAATAAGCTTTAAAAATTTGGGGAGTACTTGTTGCTCCAGAAAACATTCAAAAGCAATATCATTTTAATATTTGGGACCTCAGTTATATCCTAAGCAGATTGTGGTACAGAAAATTCCAAAAAAAGATAGTTGGTGCTGGAGAGATGGCTCAGAGGTTAAGAGCACCACTCCTCTTCCAGAGGTCCAGAGTTTAATTCCCAGCAACCATATGGTGGCTAACAACCATCTGTAATGAGATCTAGTGCTCTCTTCTGGCTTGCAGGTGTACATGAAAAAAATGGTTTTCTTTTAATAATTTTCAAAAGTTGTTAGGAGATATTAATTAGCTAAGACCTCACCTTAAGTTCACCACAAGAGAACTTACGCCCCTGTTTGATATTCTCAAGGGGGATGCAATTCCTAATTCCCCTAGACAATTAACTGATGAAGGAGGAATAGCTTTGCAGAAAGTAGAGGAAGCTGTTAGTTATCAACAGATACATTATATAGACTATGGTCAGTTGTTGGCTGTTTGTGTTATTGCTACTCATGTGCTCACAGCAGTCCTTTGGCAAAAGGACCATTAATATGGATTTACCTTTCTTCCTCTCCAAAGAGAGTTTTAACACCCTGTTCTGAAGATGCTGCTGCGCTAATACAGAATTGTAGGTAAGGATCACAAAAGTATTTTGAAAAAGAACTTAATAAAATATTCCTTATTCCAAACAGCAATTAAATTGGTCATTGAAGAATACTGATATTTGGCCTATTGCATGGCAAACTTTTTAGGCAAATTTGATAATCATTATCCAAAAGACAAGTTTTAACAATTTTTCTCTATGCATGCTTTATGCATGCATCCCATAGAAAATGTGTTTACTGTATTTACAGACAACCCATCTAATGGGAAGGCAGTATATGTAATTGGATCACATGTTCATTCTCTTGAGTTTCCCCATGCTTCAGCACACATAATTGAATTATGTGCTGTAGCCTCTGTTTGAAACACTGAAAATTCAAGCTTTCAATTTGTACACTCATAGCCAGTATATAGCTCATGGTTTCTAATTGCTTGAAATTGTTCCTTTTTTTAGATATTGTTAGTTATCAAATTTTACAGTTATTTATACAAATACATCTTAATTCAAGAAACATATATTGTTCCTTAACTTTCTATATAAGACATTTAAGAGCTTACAACTCTTAAAATTCATGATTGGTTCTACCCTAGGTCTCTGGGCCATCAAGCTTCCAGTTTCTGGCTATCCAGGCCTTGCAGGCATGGGCTCGCTTTTGTGGTTAGAACCTCAAGTTAGAACATTCATTGATTGGCCACTCGCTCAACCATATTTTGCATCTAGGACAGCTTGTGGGTCAAAGATCTGTGGGTGGGTTGATTTCCCAGTCCCACATCTGAAAGCCTTGCCTAGTTAGAGAAAATGAAAAGTGCAGGCCATATTCACCAATTCCATTAATTCCTCCATCTTCCTCTCTCCGGCTTCATATCAGTCTGATGACTTGGCCATCAGATACAAATTGTGTCTCATGGCTTTTATTTCTCATTCAGCATTCAGTAACTTCTCTATGTTCTGTATATGTAGTGTTGTGACTATACGTCATGGAAAGTTGCTTTTCTGGTCCTATCTACTGGTTTTGTTTGGTTGGGCTTTTTTGGGAGGGGGGGGTGTATTTCTTATATCTATGGGACTTGGTCTTTCCTGATTTCTGTGAGCTTGTTGGAGATCTGGTCTGTGCATTGACCTGGAGCCCACTGCCGCCATTTACTTTTGCCTAGAAATAGATTTGTCATTTTGTAGCATCTTCACACTTCCTACATTCTCATTTGGGGTTTTCATCTATTTTTAAAATATTATTTACTTATGTGGTCTAATTCCTATGCTTTAAATTCTATCTTCTACTTAATGCATTCAAGTGTAAGACTTTCTGTGAGTTTCATAATTGTGTTGTTTAGTTTTTCAATTTGTCCTTCATTCAGTTGAGTTTCCTTAGCTATTCCTATGTCATTTAAATTCTGTTTTCAAATTGCAGTTTTTAAATCATTATTCTTTCATTCAGCATTGTGTTCTTATTCAATTGCACATCACTTGGGCACCTACCATCTTTGAGTTTATTCTCTTCAGGTTCATTGAGCTGTTTGTCTCTGACATCTTTAAACTCTCTATTTGAGGACTATGATTGCATCTATCTCATCATCTACACCCAGAGCTCATCAAATAGTAAGGCTGCTCAGCCATCTTTCCCTGGGGAGGCCCCTGTCTCAACTTTCTAGGCCTGAAATCATGGGAACTACAATGCTAACTCAGCATATAAATGGAGTCCTGGGATACAAATTCTAGTCCACATGCTTTGGAGCAAGTTCTTTCACTGTTGAACCATCTTGCTTCCCCCACATGCTTTTCAAACGTGATAGAACTTAAGAGATTTTAGGTGTTTGCATAATGACAGACACATTTCAGCTGGAAGGTCTTGAAGAAAGTGCTCTGGGAAGAGCTGCACCCCTTGACAATTTGAGAAGACATGTTCTGAGACAGGCAGACCTTGCTGCACTCAGGAGATATTAGAAGTCTTCCTACAGAAGACAATCTGTACAGATCTATAGATCCTCAAGGGATAAGGTATGAACTGATGCTACACTCAGTGCTCTCACCAAATTATCTCCAACACCTGTACTGCAACTACCTTGTACTTTAGGCAACTGGTGCAATTAGGAATGAACTTGGCTTCTGATCCATAGGTCATCCTACTGTCTGTCTTGTCTTGAGTTCCTTCTAAAGAAGATGCTGAGATGATATTTGTGTTCTGGTCAAAACCTGGAAAAACAAATCCTCAGATGCACTTGTTAGAGGAAGCAGGAGTAGAACAAGAGATGTGAAGCTCAGCAGAGTGCATCGTGGAAAACTGTGGAGCATGTTAAATGAAGAACAAATGTCTGAGTTTAGTTTCCATTAAACAAGAAAAAAAAAAAAAAAAAACAAAGACTGAGTAACTTATTTATTCTTGTTTTCTGGTTGGTTGAGTGACTTACTGATTGAATGACTGACTGACAGATTGGCTGATAGATTGGTAGATTGGTTGACTCTAGCCTAGGATAATTTCAAATATTCTATATGAAAAAGTTGGGCTGGAGGTCATGATTTTCCTGTCTCTGTCATCTGAGTAATGAATTATAGAGCTACAGAACCATGCTCAGTGGGGTTTTTTGTCAACACTACATATTAATTATAAGTCTGTAGGCTTGGTGTCCAGGACTGAAAACTATGACTACTCAGCCTCAAAGAAGGGCATAGATAGGCAAACAGTTGCTTGAAGGAAAGGAAAAGTACTTCTTCCCACAACAGTTTGCCCATTACTAGTAAAAATAAGTATTTGTCAATTGTTAAGGAGCCTGACACAATGACTCCAAACACCCACTCTTGACCTGTATCCCTTACACCTAAGTATCCCTTACTCCTACATTGGGAACTGAGTTTCAACCTTTGTTTCAGAGGGGACAAAACACATCAAAACCGTAGCCAGAAACAAGTCTTGTTATTACGAAAGATCTCTCAAGTACACTACAAAATAAACCCAAGATGGCTAATCCTGGGGAGAGGGTACCAAGATTATATCCTAAAACATGAACACTATGGCATTCCTAGACCTTCATGTCAGACCCATAATCTCAAGACTTCAGGATGATGTTGTCTGGACTGTAATGGTGGATCCAATAGGAGTAGACATGCGCTCCACCATTTGTAATCTCCCCAGTACTTCATGGCTTCCTACAGGGAGAAAACACAGCCACAAAATTACAAATGGGAAAGATGAGCTCAGTGGAACTACTGCATCATCTCATAGGCTAAATGAAGACCAAGTCATGTCTTTGAAATCACTCTCACCTCAGGGTAAGAAATCAATGAATGTCTAAAGCATGAATGAAAGTCGGACAGTATAATTATTCACATGACCACTTGAAGTAGAATCTTCTACTCTAAACTCACATTTTCTGCACTACACTGTTCAGAATATTCCAATGCCCACAGCCTATATGATGTACAGCTTAGATAGATGTCTAAATGCATCTAGATGTTAAAGGATCAGAAAAAAAAAAAGAAAGGAAAGAAGAAAGGAAGGTAAAAGGGAAAGAAAGAGGAAAGGAAGGAATGAAAGAAGAAAGGAAGGATTGATTGAATCAACACAACACTAATGTAAACACTTCTGCTCAAACTTTTTCTTCCCTTTCCAGAAGTTTATATAAAGAAAGGAGAAGAGACTCTTTCTTCTATACTGTCATTGAAAAAGGAAAATTTATTCCAAAATTTCACAAACCTACTACTCTTCCGAAAATTGTACCCAAGAGGCTCAGAGAACTGGGTCAGGAAAAACTGGCATCCATGTGTACCAGAAGAAGGAGGACATATGATTGAGATCCAAGACTTATTTGGCCCAAACATAGGTACCCAGAAAAGGCCTCAATTAGTCTTAATAGAAGGGGCTCCTGGGACTGGGAAGTCAACACTAGCCAGGCATGTGAGGAGAGCCTGGAAGAAAAGTCACCTCTACAGGGATCGCTTCCAGCATGTCTTCTTCTTCAGCTGCAGAGAGCTGGCCCAGTGCAAGCAGCTGAGTCTGGCTGAGCTCATAGCACAAGGCCAGGATGTGCCCACAGTTTCTATCAGTCAGATCCTGTCTCACCCCGAGAAGCTGCTCTTCATCCTGGATGGCATAGATGAGCCAGCATGGGTTTTGGGGGAGCAGAATCCTGAGGTCTGTCTGCACTGGAGTCAAAGACAGCCTGTGCACACACTGCTGGGGAGTTTGCTGTGGAAATCCATCCTTCCTGAGGCTTCCTTCTTGCTTACAGCTCGGACAACAGATATACAGAATTTCCTTCCTTCTTTGGTGCAGTTATATCAGGTGGACGTCCTAGGATTCACTGAGTTTGAACGGGAGAATTACTTCTACAAATATTTTGCAAGAGAAAGTGATGCATTTATTGCATTTAGATTGGTTAAATCTAATCCTGTGCTCTTGACCCTGTGTGAGGTTCCCTGGGTGTGCTGGCTGGTCTGCACTTGCCTGAAAAAGCAGATGGAGCAAGGTGGGGTACTCTCACTGACATCACAGACCACCACAGCCCTCTGCCTGAAATACCTTTCCCTGACAATCCCAGGTCAGCCCCTAAGGATCCAGCTCAGAGCCCTCTGCTCACTGGCTGCTAAGGGGATCTTGCAAAGAAGGACCCTGTTCAGTGAAAGTGACCTCTGTAACCAAGGGTTAGCAGAGGATGCCATTGCCACTTTCCTGGAGATTGGTGTCCTTCAAAAGCAGCCCAGCTCTCTGAGCTACAGCTTTGCCCACTTGTGTCTCCAGGAGTTTTTTGCAGCGATGTCCTATGTCTTGGAGGACAGTGAGGAAAGACATGATGATATGGAAGATTACAGAATTGTGGGAAAATTGGTAAAACGGTATGGAAGACAATACCTGTTTGAGGCACCCATTGTGCACTTCCTATTTGGTCTTTTTAGTAAAGAGGGATTAAAAGAAATGGAAAAGTTCTTTTCATGCAGCCTTCCTGGGAAGAGAAAGTCGATACTGCTAAGGGAAGTCATATGGAGGTCCGAACCCCATCAACCACATTGTCTGGGTTTGCTCCACTGTCTGTATGAAAGTCAGGAAATGTATCTCCTGCGAGAGGTGATGCATGACTTTCAAGGAAAAATAATAGTGCCTGGCCCAAATGACATTGGACCCACAGTGGTCCAAACAAATGTGAAGTACCTGGTGATACAGACAGACATGGAGCTCATGGTGGTCACTTTCTGCATTCAGTTCTGCTGTCATGTGAGGAGTCTCCAGCTGAATATGGAAAAACAGCAAGGATATGCACTGATGGCACCAAGGACGGTCCTGTGAGTATCCAGACACAGTCCTCTCTCCAGATTCCCTGTGGATCTCATGAGCCCACATGTTCTGAGTGTTTCTCTATTCACTTCAATGTGCTTGATCAGGGGATGGTGCTGTAAACTTGTCACACCCTATGCCTTGGTGAGGAACACTGAGCTTCTCTTTAAATCATTTTCATCCTTCACAGGGTTCCAGTGGCTACAGTTACTGATCCTCCCTCTTAACATGCTTTCTCTCTGAGAACCAGCTCATTCCTGCAGGCATCATTTGCTCTTCCCATGAAAGTTACCTTGATCCTGGGATCTTTCCCCATAACCTAAGAATGCATTTTTTTTTTCTTTTTTTATCCTTTTTATTAAAAAAAAGAAGACTTTTATATTTGGTTTCCATATCAGCCCTCAAATGACTCTTAGCTTTAGCTGTCCTTTTCTTCATTCCCCCCACACCCCACCATTTACTTCTCCTTCTCATTTGGCACCCCCACCCTGTTTCCCCATCCATTCATAATTATCTAGTCTATTTTTCTTCTTAAAGAGATCCTTCCCTCATCCCTAAACTATAACTACCCTCTATGTTTGTATGGATTATATCCTGTGTATTGAAGACCTAACAGCTCACATTTACACTTAAGTAAATACATACCAAATTTGTCTTTTGGGGTCTTTGTTAGCTCAGTCAAGATGATTTTTTTCTAGTTCTATATATTTACCTGTGAATTTCATAATTTCTTGTTTTTAACAGCTGACCAATATTCCATTATGTAAATATACCACATTTTCTTTATCCATTCATGTGTTGGCATTTATTTTCAATTTCTGGCTATTGTGAGTAAAGCAGGAAAGAACATGGATAAGCAAGTGTCCGTGTAGTAGGATGTAGAGTCCTTTTGGGAATATGCCCAATAAGGGTATAGATGGATTTGAAGTAGATCAATTTCTATCTTCTTGAGGAACTGTCATACCAATTTCCACAGTGGTTACACAAGTTTACAGTTTCACCAGCAATGAATGAGTGTTTCCCTTACTCCACATCCTTACCAGCATGAATTGTCATTTGTAATATTAATCTAGTTATTCTGAATGGTATAAGATAAAATATAAAAGTAGTTTTGATTTGCATTTCCTAGATGACTAAGTATGTTGAATATTTCTTTGTTTCATTTTAAGAATGCATATTATGAGAGTCCCAATGGTTTCACTGCCCAGAAAATATCTGTGTGTGTCAATGAAAGCAGCCTGGCCCTGGCACTCACCTGAAAGGCTTCCTAACTTTCTGCCATTACCAGCACAGAGTAGAGTTCTTCCAGGATTTGCTATCCCTTTGCATATGTGTCTCACCTCCCTCTACATGATTCACCCGATAAATATTCATTAAGTATTTATTTTATACAGTGACATACCAATCAATCACAAGAGAAGGTATGCAATTTTTGTCCAAGGATCACAGAAACTAGGAGAGAAGCTAGCCAATTACATAGGGAGTGACTCTTGCCAAGCACATACCAGGTATAAGAGAAGGGAGTGTTTATATATGTGGATAGATCTCAGGGAAGGTAGGAATGTTATTACTTAATTCGTCTGTTTTTACATTTTGAAACTTTTTCTTCCTAATAATCTGAGCTGGACTTGCTGGCATGCACCTAAAGTTCCATCACTTAGGAGATTAAAACAGGAAGAGTTCTTGATTTCAGGTCTTTGACATCATTTTGACAGGAAAGAAAAAGCTCGCCGGGCGGTGGTGGCACACGCCTTTAATCCCAGCACTTGGGAGGCAGAGGCAGGCGGATTTCTGAGTTCGAGGCCAGCCTGGTCTACAGAGTGAGTTCCAGGATAGCCAGGACTACACAGAGAAACCCTGTCTCGAAAAAACAAACAAACAAAAAAAATAGAAAGAAAAAAAAAGAAAAAGCTCATGTGAAAATCAAATGACTTGAAAGTAATAGAGTGACTTGAGAGAACAGGACAGGGTGAGGAGAAGGGGGAAGTAGGGCAAAGAGCACATGTGATCAGTGTTACACACATGCAGGAAGGTGTCAAAGACTACAATACATGATTAGGATGAACTAATAAAAGCATGCTTGCAGAAAAGTGATGATATACCAATGATCAAAACAACAAATATTGGTATCAACCAGAATTCTATTTCTCAAAGAGGACAGCACTAAAAGTGAATAAGCTGAGCTTGGCTGTGTACACCTGTCATCCAAAACTCAGAAAGCAGAGGCAAGAAGGCCAGAGTTCCAGTCCACCCAGTTTTTGACTGTGTTTGTGTCTCAATCCCTCCATTTTAGTCTTGCCTGGTTATAAAAGATGGCTGGGTCAGGCTCCATGTCCCCCACTGCTAGCAGTCTTATCTAGGGTCACCCTCCTAGATTCCTGGGAGCTTCCATTTTCCTAGGTTTCTAGTTCATCCCAGAAATGTCCCCCTACCTCCAATTGTCTCTCCTAGTACTCTCTTCCTTTATCATCCCTCTACCTCACCCTTCCTATCCCTATCCCCACCATTTCCCCCAACCAGTTCCATTTCTCCAACCATCCTTTTGATGTCTAATCTATTTCATCTTCTCCATGAGATTCTGTTGGGAGCCGACTTTAAGCAGAAAAAAGCAGCTAGAAAGCAGCTATCAACTTTGCCGCCATCTGGAACCATATACCCTGATAGAGACTTGTTTTTCAATAGCCTACAACAGCTGAAGCACACTCTGATAAATATCTTGTTTATCCCACATAGTTTGTTTTGCTGTTTAGTGACCCCAGCTGCATGGTGCATGTTGTAAAATGTCTTCACCTGTGTTCTCCTGCTTATGCTTATAAATACCCAGGATTTCCTTGTAATAGTGTCAATAGGAGAAGTGTATAGGAGGTGAATAGGAGATGTGGATATAGTGAATGGGAGACAGTAAAGGAGACTTGACTACAGACCCTCTGGCTTGTCTCTATTCTTCGAGTCTCTTCCCATTCTTCTCCCCACTCTCTCTCTTGACCAGAGCACTTAGCCCCAAAGCATGGGGCAGTATAGACAGCAAATTAGTAGCCCCAAAGCGTGGGGCAGTGCAGTCCTCAATAAGATTCAAACATCCTTCCTTGAGCCTTCCTTATTTCTTAGCTTCATTGGGACTGTGTATTATAGCATGGTTCTCCTGTACTTTATGACTAATATCTGCTTATAAATGAGTACATAACTAATGTTTGTATTTCTGGGTCTGTCGCCTCAATCAGAGTGATCTTTTTCTAGTTTGATTCATTAGTCTACAAATTTTATGATGTCGTTGTTGTTAATAGCTGAATAATAGTCCATTGTGTAAATATACATCACTTTCTTGATTTCATTCTTTGATTGAGGGACATCTAGGTTGTTTCCAATTTTTGGCTATTACAAATATATCTGCTATGAACAGGGTTGAATAAGTGTCCTTATGGTATAGTGGATTTTCTTTGGGATATATGTCCAGGAGTAGTATAACTGTGTCTAGAGATAGATTTATTCCCAATTTTCTGAGAAACTGCCAAATTGATTTTCAAAATGGTTATGCAAATTTGCACCCCCACCAGCAATGAAGTATTCCCTTTTCTCCAGATCCTTACCAACATGAGCTGTACCTTACACTGTTCTGACATGTATAAGATGGAATCTTACAGTCATTTTGATGTACATTTACCAGGTGACTAAGGATAGTGAATATTCCTTTAAGTCCTTCATAGCCATTAGAGATATCTCTGTTGAGGATTCTCTGTTTAGATTTGTACACCATTTTATTCATTAATTGATTTATTTATTTACATCCCAATTGCCACTTCCCTTCTCCTCTACTCCCAGTTCCACCCTCTCATCTTACTTCCCCACCCCTTGCTTTTTATATTCCAAGGAGAGGTCTCCCATGGTCATCAACCCACCTTGGCATTTCAAGTTGCAGCTGCATTTCTCCTATTGAAGTTAGACAAGGCAGTCCAGTTATGGGAAAGAGATCCAAAGCTGGACAGTAGGGTCAAAAACAGCTCCAGCTCTTGCCGCTAGGGATCCCCCATGAAGGCCAAGCTGCACATCCGTTACATATGTATAGTAAGTACGTCTAGATCCATGCCATGCACGCTCTCTTGTTGGTCGTTCAGTTTCTGTGAACCCCTATTGGACCAGGTAAGTTGATTCTGTACATTATCTTGTAGTGTACTCATCCTCTCCTGCTCCTTCAGTCCCTCATGATTTCCCAAGATTCACCTAATGTTTGGTTGTGGGTCTCTGTATCTGTTTCCATTAGCTACTGGGTAAAGCCTGTGACATTACAGTTATGCTTGACAAACATCTGCAAATATAGCAGAATATCATTAATAGTGTTGGGGTGCGCTCTCTCATGGCATTGTCTCTCGGGTTTTAGTTGTGTTATTTGTTTTGTAGTTGTCCAGTTTTTGAGTTCTTTATATATATTGAATATCCACCCTCTGTCAGATGTGGAGTTGGTGAAAATCTTTCCATTCTGGAAGCTGCCATTTGTTCTTTTGAAGGTGTCCTTTGCCTTACAAGAAGTTTTTCAGTTTCCTGGAGTCCCATGTATAAATTGTTGATCTTAGTCCCTAAGATGTTCTGTTCAGAAAAATGTCTCTTTTGTTGCTGCATTCAAATCTACTCTCCAGATTTCTTCTATCAGATTTAGTATATCAGATTTTATGATTATGTTTTGGGGCTACTTGGACTTAAGATATGTGCAGAGTAATAGATGTGAATCTATTTGCATTCTTCTACATGGAGATGTCTACTTAGATCAGCAATATTTGTTGAAAATGAGTTTTTTTCACTGTATACTTTCTGCTTCTTTGACAACAGTCATTAGATGTGTGAGTTTACTTCTGGTTCTTTGATTCAATTCCTTTGATCAAACTTTCTGTTTTCATGCCAGTACAATGTGGTTTTTATTACTATTGCTCTCTAGTACAGCTTGAAATCTGGGATGGTGATATCACCAGAAGTTCTATTATTTGTGCAGGATTCACTTAGCTATCCTGGGTTTTTGTTTTTCCATATAAAGTTGAGTATTGTTCTTTCAAGGTTTGTAAATAATTGTGTTAGTATTTTGATGGGAATTACATTAAATCTGTAGATTGCTTTTGGTAGGATGGACATTTTTACTGTGTCAATCCAATTTTCCATTAGGATGGAAGAACTTTGCATCTTTTAATATCTTCTTCAATTTCTTTCTTCCAAAATTTAAAGTTCTTGTCATACAGGTATTTCATTTTCTTGGTTAGATTTATTCAAAGTATTTATGTCTATTGTGAAGGATGTTGTTCCCTAATTTCTTCCTTAGCCCATTTGGTTTTGTTGTTATTGTTGGTGCTGGTGATAGTGGTGGCAGTGGCTGTGGCAGCAGTATTTTTACAGGAGAGCTACTGGTATACTTTGTTTTCTTTTTTGTTTGATTGTTTCGTTGGTTAGTTTTGTTTGGGTTGGGGGTTTTGGTTTTTGCTTTTTTGGCTTTTTGTTTTGTTTTGCTTGTTTTGATTTAGTTAATTTTGTATCCAGCCACTTTGCTGAAGGTGTTTAACAGCTGAGGAAGTTCTTTGGTAAAACTTTTGGGGTTACTACCATATCATCTGAGAATAGTGATACTTTGACTTCTTCCTTTCCAATTTGTGTCTTTTTGGTCCCCTTTAGTTGTGTTATCGATCTAGCAAAAACTTCAAGTTCTATATTGAATAGCTATAGAGCCAATAGACTGCCTTGTCTAGTCCCTGATTTTAGTGGAATTGCTTTAAGTTTATCTCCATTTAATTTGATGTTATCAAGGTGGGTGTACACTGCCTTTATTGAATTTAGGTATGGGTCTTATATCCATGATCTCTCTAAGGCTTTTGCCAATAAGTGTATTGGATTTTGTCAAAGGCTTTTTCAGCATCCAATGAGATTATTGTGTGTTTTTTCCTTTCAGTTTGTTTCTCTGGTGGGTTACATTGTAGAATGATCATGTTTAACCATGCCTGCATGTGTGGGATGACACCTACTTGATCCTAGTGAGTAATGATTTTTATGTGGTTTGGGATTTTGTTTGCAAATATTTTATTGAGTATTTTTTCATCAATGTTCATAAAGAAGCTTGGACTGAACATTCTTAGTAGAATCTTTATGTGATTTAGGGATCATGGGGCCTGTGGACTCATTAAAAATAAGTTTGGCAATGTTTCTTCTGTTTTCATTTTGCAGAATTATTTGATGATTATTGATATTCGCTCTTCTTGAAAGTCTGGTAGAAGTCAGCACTAAAACTATCTGATCCTGGGTTTTCTGTTTCGGTTGATTTGGTTTGGGTTAGTTTTTCTTTTCTTCATTTTCTTTTCTTTTTTGTGAATTTTAGTTACTGCTCCTATTGACCCATGAGTTATAGGTTTATACAGATTGTTTGCCTGATCTTGATTTAGCATTGGTAAGTTGTATCTATCAAGGAAATAGCTCATTTAGCTTATATTTAGAAGTTTGTGGAGTGCAGACTTTTTAAATAAGACTTAAAGATTCTTTAAATTTTTCAGTGTCTGTTAAGTCCCTCATTTTATTTCTGATATTTTTAGTTTAGAGAGTCTCTCTGCCTTTTAGTTCATTGGGTAAAAAGAAATACTTTGTATGTGTTAGGTCCACTTGAATCCTAATATCTCTTAGTTCCATT
This sequence comes from Arvicanthis niloticus, assembly GCF_011762505.2. Lineage (NCBI taxonomy): Eukaryota > Metazoa > Chordata > Mammalia > Rodentia > Muridae > Arvicanthis > Arvicanthis niloticus. Next base: position 50,368,007 of record NC_047663.1, read on the forward strand.
GGTTTTCTGTTTAGTTTCTGTTTGAAGAACTTGTCCATTATTGTTGAACTATTGTACTATTAATGTGTGGAGTTTTATATGTGATTTGAGATTCAGTAATGTTTCTTTTACAAATGTGTGTGCCCTTGGATTTGAGGGATCAATATTTTTAATTGAGATGTCACCTTGCTGGATTTTCTCTTTGATATTACAATGGCTACTACAGTTTCATTCTCGGGTCCATTTGCTTAGAAATCTTTTTTCCAGCTCTTAACTCTAACAAAAGATCTATCTTCAATCTTGAAGTTTGTTTCTTGCATGCAGCATAATGATTGGTCCTGTTTTCAAGTCTATTCTCATAGTTTATGCCTTTTTATTGGGAAATTGAGTCCATTGATGTGGAGAGATATTAAAGACCATTGATGTTTACTTCCTTTTATTTTAATGTTGGTGATGATAGTGTGTGTGTTTGTATTTTTTCTTTTGGTTTTGCTGGTGTGGAATTATTCATTTTCTGTGTTTTCTTAGGCGTAGTTAACCTTATGTTGGAGGTTTTCTTCTACTCTCTTCAGTAGTGATTGATTTGTTGATAGATATTGTTTAAATTCAATTTCATACTGGAACATCTTGTTTTCTCCCTCTATAATGATTGCAAGTTTGGCTGATTATAGTAGTCTGGTCTGGCATCATGGTTTCTTGGAGTCTGCAAGAAACCTTCCCAGGCTCTTCTGGCTTTTACAGTCTCTGTTGAAAAGTCTGATTAATTAGAATAGATTCATATGTCACTTGGCCTTGTCCCTTGAAACTTTTAATATTCTTTCTTTTTGTATATTTAGTGTCTAGATTATTATGTGATAGGAGAAATTTTCTTTTTGCTCTAATTTATTTAGTGTTTCACATGCTTCTCGTATGCTTACAAGAATATCTTTAGGTTAGAAAATTTTTCTTCTATGATTTTGTTGAAAATCATTTCTGGGCCTTTGAAGTGGGAATCTTCTCATTCTTCTCTTCCTATTATTCTGATGTTTGGTCTTTCATAGCATCCAAATTTCCTAGACGTTTTGTGTCAGAAACTTTGTTGATTTAATGTTTCCTTTGACCAATGTATCAATTTTTTTCTGCTCCTGAGATTCTCCCTTCTCTGTCTTGTATTCTCTTGGTGATGCTTGCATGTATACTTTCTGTTCTCATACCTAGATTTCCATCTCCAGGATTCATTTAGTTTGTGTTTTCTTTGTTGCTTCTATTTCCATCTATAGGTCTTGGATAATTTTACTCATTTTCGTTCCCTGATTTCCCAATAGAAGCAACAAAGATAACAAAGATAATGTCAGAAATCAGCACCTAAGACTATAATAACAGCAAAAGTCAGAGGGCTAGCAGCCACCATAAAAAAATAGTCAACAAGTCCTGGGGCAATATGACACTACCAGAGCCAACTACAGCAAGTCCTGGATACCTTAACATAGTAGAAGCACAAGAAAATGACCTTAAATCCAATCTTAGGATGATGATAGAATCATTTAAAATAAATGAATAAGTCCCTTAAAGAAATATGGGAAAGGAGGCACAATTGTAGGCTGTGAAATGGAGTTCAGAGGGTGGATACAGTTTAAGGATGTTGGGTGTATTTTAAGGGAACTTGGCAGGCAAGGGCTTGGAGTGGGTTATCGGTGGTACCTACAAGCTTCTGGGAATGAAGGCCAAGTAGTGGGCTTGAAACAGGGCATAGAGAACAGGATGAAGCTTACTATTCTTGGATATTTTTTAGAGTATTTGGAAGGTGATCATTGGGTCTTGCCTGGTTGTACCCGATGGCTGCACGCTTCTGGGATTGTAGGGAGAATGACAGGCTGGAAAATGAAGCACAGGGGACAGATTAGGCTTTGAAATCTTAAAGCCTGTCCCCAGTCATGTACTTCCTGATACAAAGCCACACTTCTTAAACCTCCCCAAAGAGTACCATAAGTTGAACAAATCATTCAAAGGATTCAGGGTGCCCCCAACCTTCAAGAACCCAGAGGAAGCGGGGATCCCAAGCGCTCTAACTCGGGCAGTATCTTAGGTAAGCAGACAGCAGGGCCCGCCCTAAACAGGGAGTAACCGGGACCCACCGAGGACTCAGGAAGTCACTCCCGGCCTGGAACACTGGTTCCTTCCGGTCTGGGCCAGGGCACTGAGCAGATCTTGGGTGGCAGCTCTGCCCCCAACCTTCAAGAACCCAGAGGAAGTGGGGATCCAGGTCACTCTAACTGGGACAGTGTCTTAGAAACTAGTTCTTGGATCTGAGGCCTGGACCAGACCTCTGCCAGGTCTGCTGTTGGGTGGACCCTGGATTCCACCTGAGACATATTGGAAGGTCCACTCAACCCAGAGCCACAGAGGAACAACTGAACTCAGAGCGTCAGACAACATATCCTGAGATATTCTAGAAGAGACACTGCACCCAGAACAGCAGACACCTAGCTGGACTGCTACCTTGGAGACACCATATCCTGAGGCATCCTAGAGATACCACTGTAATCAGCTCAGCTGGAAAAGATCACAGAGACATCTGGACCCCTAGAAGATCAGACACAAGCTAGATAACTGGAAAGGCAGGCTTCAGTCAGAGACAGTAAGTACAGGCAGCACTAGAGTTAACCAGATGGCAAAAGGCAAGCGCAAGAACGTAAGCAACAGAAACCAAAGTTACATGGCATCATCAGAACCCAGCTCCCCCATCAGAGCAAGCCCTGAACACCCCATCACACCAGAAAAGCAGGATTCAGAATTAAAATCACTTCTCATGATGATGATAGAGGACTTTAAGAAAGACGTAAATAACACTCTCAAAGAAATTAAGGAGAGCACGAGTAGACAGATAGAAACCCTTAAAGAGGAAAAACAAAAATCCCTTAAGGAATTGCAAGAAAATACAACCAAACGGGAGAAGGAATTAAACAAAACCATGCAGGATCTAAAAATGGAAGTAGAAACAATAAAGAAATCACAAAGGGACAATATCATGGAGATAGAAAACCTAAAGAAAACATCAGGAGTCATAGACACAAGTGTCACCAACAGAATACAAGAGATGGAAGAGAGAATCTCATGTGCAGAAGATACCATGGAAAACATTGACACAACTGTCAAAGAAAATGCAAAATACAAAAAGCTACTAACCTGAAGTATACAAGAAATCCAAGACACAATGAGAAGGCCAAATCTAAGGATAATAGGTATAGATGAGGGGGAAGACTCCCAACTTAAAGGACCAGTAAATATCCTCAACAAAATTATAGAGGAAAACTTCCCTAACCTAAAGAAAGAGATGTCCATAAATATACAAGAAGCCTACAGAACTCCAAATAGTTTAGACCAGAAAAGAAATACTCCCCGCCATATAATAGTCAAAACATCAAATGTACAAAACAAAGAAAAAATACTAAAAGCAGTAAGGGAAAAAGGCAAAGTAACATATAAAGGCAGACCTATAAGAATTGCACCAGACTTCTCACCAGAGACCATAAAAGCCAGAAGATCCTGGACCGATATCATAAAGACCCTAAGAGAACACAAATGCCAGCCCAGACTACTATACCCAGCAAAACTGTCAATCATTATTGATGGAGAAACCAAAATTTTCCATGACAAATCCAAATTCACACAGTATCTCAACACAAATCCAGGACTTCAAAGAATAATTGGTGGGGTTAGGGGATAAAACCTGAAATGTAAATATTACAACCAATTTTAAAAAGGGGGGGGGGAAGAAAAGTTGTTAGAACCAACATCTTTAAAAAAAAAATGTCAGCCTCCGGGGTGGAGGGAATTTTTTTTTCTTTTTTTCCCTGATACTAAAACTTGTTCTGAGAATTGTATATTGCAGAATACACAGCCTTGGTGTATCTACTCATCAAGTATACAGAGCAGACCTGCCCAAACCTCCGATGTCCTGGAATTCCATCTGGATTCAGTGAAGACACAGCATCAGAGGATTATCAACTTACTCTTCCCCCCACCCCTCTTCTAATATCTCAACGCCAGTAATCAGCCTGAAGAAGTTACAGAAGAGTCAGCGCCCCTATTCCCTGGGCTTGGGGACTAATGTGGTTAATAATGGTCTGTCTTTCTAGGGAAAAGTAGTGGTTTTGTTGGAACAGGGAGGATTAGCTAGGACTTATTGCACAGCCATAACCTATTGGTAGAAATCTGTATAATTATTATCAAGATGAAGTTATAATTTCTTAAATGGTACAAAATTTACTTTGATTTCAAATTTAAGGTTTTCATTGGTACGAGCTCCTTATTAATATAAAAGTGAGATGAATATTGATACTCTCATGGGCAATGTGCTTGTATAACACATTTAGGAATACAAGGCTTAGACCCAGTCCTTCCTTAACTTTTTTAACTGATTTGGGAGGGTTAACCTATGAGTTAAGGGACTATAGCAAATTTATGGCTTTGAGTTAATTGTTAGGAGGTTAACCATATTTTATTTAGAAATAACCAAGAGGAGTGAACAGACAACAGTCCAGGTGACCTTACATGGATAGTTGGTTTTCAAAACGTCAGAAGTCCATAGAATTGACGCTACAAAAATTTATATAAATGTCCATTCTGATTAGAGACCTGTCTGCTCCTGACAGCTTCCTGTTGTGGATTCTAAGAAGAAATTGAGCATCCTTGGAGTTATGCCAGTTGTGTGGTGACAGCCACTAGGCAAGAATTGCCTCTTTCCATCTACAGACTAACTACTGTCCTGAAGAGGACACACATGCAGAATAGTCGACTGATTATATCTGCCCAGACAGAGTAATCAGCCCTTAATAATCCTGCATCACTGAGGTCTGTCAGATGACTCTGGGCCAGAAAGCTGAAGATTTGATGCTCGAACATTCGGTAGTATAGGGGCTTCTCAGGTGTTCAGAGGTCTCTATAAATTGGCTAAGTTTTAGAAGCTATGTTTAGTGCTTCCCATAACTTCAGTTAACTCAGTCATTCTGAATTTCTGACGGGGCTGAAGACCCATAGTCTCATAGCCAATCCTGGCTATTTACTTTGAGAGAAAAGATCTGAGTAGATAGTTTTCAGGTGACATTCATTATAAAGCCAAAAAAAAAAAAAAAAAAAAAAAAAAAGCCAGGATCAAAAGTAAGTGTTTTAGTTAGAAGAGATGACAGAGGTTCTGGTTAGTCAACAAAATGATGGACTGGGTATTAGAACTATCTTATACCTCACTGGTACAATTAGGAATAAGTATGCTCTAACTGTATTTTGAGAGAAAAGTTTTACTTTAACAGGAAGAGTGATATGTAGGAGGAGCTAAGTGGGAAGGAGTACTGAGAGGAAGAGATGGAGTAAGGAGAGAAGATGAAGGAGAGGAGAAGCTAGGTGATGAGAGAGAGAAAGAGAAAGGGGGCATGGAGGCAGATGTTCACAGGTCTCCACCAGTCAAAGATAGTCTTTATATATAGTCTAGGTTGGGTATTGGATTACCCTTCTGATTGAGCATTACCAAACTTATAAATCCTTTGATTAACATTTAAAAAATTGTATAAAAGCAAAAAGGAAAGGGGGGCATGGGACAGGGGTTTTCTAGGGAGGGGAAATGGGGAAAGGGGATGGCATCTTAAATGTAAATAAAATAAAATGAAAAAAAAAAACCAAAGGATTCAGGGTGAAATCTAATTCAAGACACCATACCTAGCAAGCACAAGACCCTGGCTTTGACCCACAGCAGAAAGGATATATTGTGTTATACCCTTTAATCTATTCTCTGTGTACTTGCCTCTGGGAAAATTGAATCACACTTTATCTGTTATCTTATATTCACATTTGTTTTCTTAATGAATCAAGGCTGTCTTCTCCTGGAACTAAATGTCAAGTACAGCATCATTCTGGCAAGACTAGAGAGAATAATGCCTACAGAGAATAATATGATCAAATGGATTATTTTCCTATTATTGGTTATTTTATGTTATTTCCAAGTGTGGTTATTAAAAGTTAGCCTTTAAGGGCTTGATACAGATGTTGCAAAGAAAAGTCATCTGATATGAATATTGAGAAGAAATCTGAGTATGTAAAGTGATGGAGGCCAGATAGGACAGTAGAAACAAAAAACACCATTCTGCTTGGAAAGGACAGTACCATTAGGACCAGGGAATGATCCCATGAAACAGTGAAAGTCTTCATCTGCCAGTAATCAAGTAAAGTTGAGAGGGAAAGTCAGCCAAACAAGGCAAAATATAGAAGGCCATTGCATACAATGAAAAAGGTTCAAAGGTGAAATTGACCAAAGCCAAGGGTAGGGAAAGGACCAGCTCAGGAAATTAAGGCATCAAATATGGCAGGGTGGGCAATTTCTCTGTGTGTGGCTCATAATGGCACCTCATGCTTTTTAAATAATATATTCTGGATTTCCATGTTCGTTTGGTGTAAATATTGACAATGCATCAAAACTGCCATCCTCTATGGACTAAGGGAGTAGATCAGCAAGAAAGAGCACTTGCTACTACATTCCAAGCACCCACATTAGATGGCTCACACCACCTTAACCATAGTCCCAGACGATACCAGGCAGTTTCTAGCCTATGCCAGCTCCTACATTCATAAACAGCACAGACAATCAGGGATATTATAATACATATGAAGTAAAAATATACAAATGCTTTTAAAAATTTATTCTTTGAAGTTTAATACTTGGTTTCCCTAATATTTCTTTGATGTTGTAAATTTTTTTTAAAAATTCTTTTTTTATTTTTTCCCATTCACAGTTTCCTTCTCTATATCTATGTTCCTTTTTGTTTTTTTATTATATTTATGAGTTTGTTGATTTCATTTGTTTGTAGTGCTGGGGATCCAGTGTTGTACAGACCATGCATGGTGCTGCTCACAGTCTGTGGGTGTTTGTATCTTAGTATATCCTAGAACTCAACGTTCTCTGTCTCTGTCTGTCTCTGTCTCTCTACCTCTTTTGTGGTGTGTGTACATGTGTATATGTGACTGTTTTGCTATCTCTTTCTCTTTTTCTTTCCATGTATTTCTGTCTCTCTTTGTCTCCTATCTCTCCCTATTTTTCTGTGTGTCTGTCTGTCTCTCTTTGTCTCTCCCTGTGTTTCTGTTTCTATTTTTCTCTTTGTCTTTCTCTGCTCCTATTTCTATCTGTCTTTCTGACTCTCTCTGTCTCTGTCTGTCTGTCTGTCTCTCTGTCTGTCTGTCTGTGTGTGTATGTGTGTGTATCTACTCTCCCTTCTCTTTCCTCTCCCTATGGTCCTCTATCCTTGAAAAAAATACAAGGACCATGTGAACCAACACAGCTGTAGTATAGTGTGTGATTGTGCTTATCATACTGTCATGGAGTCATTCCCAACTGCCAATCTTTTCCAACAAGCTTTCCATCTTGAAACTCAAGAAATCTGTTCCAAAGAAAAGCAAGTGTATTCACACGAAAGGGAAGAAGCCCATCTGAGTTCCCAAAGTCCCATTCTATATGAGGTCCTAAGCTGGCCACTACAGATTAAAAAGAAAAGATATAAGCCATTTGTTCACACCCTTGAGACACCTGGACTGAATCAGAAACACATGCACAAAATGAGCACACAGCATACTATCCTAAAGGACTTAGATGAGAAACCACCCAAAGGAGAGGATCCAGAATGTAGAGCAAAGGAACATGTAGAAGGCTAGTGGATTCTTGGGATAGCATACCAGTGCCTGGGGCTCAGGCAGATAAAAACCTAATCTGCCACATGAGTCTGTGCACAGACCACACACACACACACACACACACACACACACACACACACACAAGTCACACCAATCTGCTACCTCTTTCTCCCCTCAGGTGCAAGAGGACCCCAATCGCTGATACCAGTTGGAAGATTTTCTTCTTCAATCTTAAGTACTATAGACACTTGGAGGAGCTGGACCTAAGTGGAAATCCACTAAGCTACTCTGCTGTACACAGTCTTTATGAGGCCCTGAAATACTCTTGCTATGAACTAAAGACCTTGTGGTGAGTCTGGCCCAGGTTCATCCATGAAACAGGGTTAGATGGGATGAGACAAAAGGCAAAGGATGTGTAGGGTGAGGCTTGGTATTTATCAAATATTCACTGAACTCCCATTACCACCTATAACACATGCCACACTTGTTAAGATAAAAAAAAATGGGATTCTGTTCTTGGGGATCATGAGAGACTACACTCGTCAAGAAATCCCACTAGCTAATGATAACACACATTTCCTGAGGACACAGCTAAAGCAGAAGTGAAGAATACAGAGGGAAGCCTGAGATGGGGAAGGTCCAGGTTCAAAGAATGGCATCTCCGGCTTTCATCCTTCACTCTGCCCTGGTAATCAGACTTCTACTCTGCTTCTATGTACTTTATCTTGATTAAGATCTCACTTAATAAATGAGATCATGCCATATTCTAGGCATGGTGAATTTCATGTCACATGATTCTTGAAATATAGCAGTGAGAGGTCCTAGACCTATGGAGCTCTACCATGACCAATGGTAGCAGAGCATTGGTCCTTACCTGTATCCATTGCTCCTGCAGTTCAGCTGTGGAGAGCTTGGAACTCTCTACCTAGATCAGAAAAGATACAACAGAGAACTAACCACTGGTAGCTCAGTATGCCAAGGTTCACAAAGGGATATCTGAGATAAATTCTCAAAAGCAGTGATCCCTGAAGAAGCTGACTGTGAGCATCTCCCATGCAGGCTTGTTGACTGTGGCCTCACATCCACACACTGCTCACTCCTGGCCTCAGTTCTCATTGTCCACTCCAGCCTGACTGAGCTAGACCTGCGGCTGAATGACCTGGGTGATGATGGTGTGAGGGTGCTCTGTGAGGAACTCAATAATCTTGTGTGCGACCTCAGAATCCTGCGGTAAGCAAGCCCTGCAATTCCTTTCTGGACAGAAAGAGGGGAAGGGACATAGGTGAGTTCCCAAATGATAAAAACATAGAAAATAGAAGGAATAGATAATTCATAGTCAGCCTGAATCCTGATCAGCTATGCCACTTACACCCAGTGATTTGGCAATGAACTGTCTTCTCAAAAACTCAGTTTCCTCATGGATTAAATGGAATCTGATATAGATCTCCTGGACATGTAATGTATACTACATATTTTATATGGAATGACATATAGTATACATTTGTAAAAACAAAGAAACTAATAAGTAGCTGGACATGGTGGAATCATATTATCATATAATCATTAGCATGGTTCTATATAGTAAGAGAACCCCAGGTTTGATTTACTCAAGGAGAGTGACTCATTTATTTATTCATTAATTCATATATATATATATATATATATATATATATATATATATATGCATTCATATCTAGTTCTCTGTGTGCTGACCATTTTTGCAGGCCCTAGGAAAACAAACACAAACATACATGGCTCTGTCTTCTGAGTTATGTGAAAAGAGACAGACATTGATCACCCATCAGCCTGTGACTCTGTACTGACAAACTATTGAATGCTATTTGGTCAACAATATTATGAGAGTATAATTATGTGAGAGGTATAATTTTACTGAATGACCCAAGAGGTAACTTTTAGGAATGAAGGAGAAATAGATCTTGGTTCAGCAAACATAAGGCCAGCAGCTAAGGCAAAGGCAGAGTTGTGGAAAGCCCTGGAACAGATAGGGGTTAGAATCATAGAGATCATAGAGCTTCACAGGGGTTTACTACAGAGTCCTGAGATTGTTTTCAGCAGCTGGAGATATACCATTGCTCCTGGCATAGAGTTCCATGGAAACTAAGAAATCCTCCAAACTACAGCCCTGGAGACATGTGTCCTTCTCCACACAGCCATTCCTGCTGTCTCTAAGCTGCTTTCTCTCTAGTCCCTCTACCTCCCTAGCACAAGTCCACAGGCAGTTTCTAGAAGAACACTTCCCAGAGGTTTCTGGCCAGCACCCTTCATGAGCTCAGAGACACAATGTCTCTGGATCCCTGTATCCAGAGCCTGCTGGTTCTTCCAGCCAACAGGAAGAGTTAGGGAAACCTGTGCCCTGGAATTTCCTTCTTCCTGGCCTTCTGCTGCAACTCTCAAACTTTAGAAGTAGTTTGCAGTGAGTATTCTTATTTCTACATTTCTGGTAGCTGAGATAGGGCCAGCTAGTTGACACCTTTGTTCCTCAGCACATTTTCAGCCATGACTGTTCCTCACACACTGAAGAACATGTCCAAGGCTGGCCTCTGCTGCAGATCTGCCTTACAGATAACTCAATTACATGTGAATTCTTAGCTGTCTCCTTCCCTCATAAAAACAGAACAATCTTGAACTTAAGGGCTCTGTTGTATTTTCCACAAAATAGCTTGGTGTCATTACATGACATTCCCCTCCTGCCTTGTCTGTGCCTCCCAGCATGCAGAGTGGGAGTGATGTATCCATGCTTAGGAACTAAGGACTCTGAAACCCAGAGAAGTCAGGCACTACTCTAACTCCATCAGCAACCCTGGAACCTGAGGGTCACAAGAGTGGACCATAGGACCTAGGTAGTGGCTTCTGTGTAAGGACAAGATTTCCTTCCTTAGCACTAAAGGAATAGAGTGGGGAGGTGAGAATGGAAACAAGGCTCTTTCTTTCAAGAATTTCCATGAAACCTTGCATCCCAGCACTACGTGTTCACCTTGAAGAGCTGCCCAGAATGTCTCTGGGGATATGGACATGACTATCAACATTTAGGAATGCTGATAGCTATAGATGGGCCCTTTGCTGAGAAGAGTCCCCTTATCTATGACCATGGTCCCCTCCCTGGAGCAATCTATTTCTAATGACTGACCTGTGGAGAGGAGATATATAAAGGGCCAGCCCCTCATTTCAGCTCTGGAATGTTCCAACATTCCTTTCTTGTATTCAGATCTCTCTGAACATTGACTAAGTCCCACTGAGACTGCCTAATGAACACATCTTCCTCTCAGCTGCCTTCTTCTTCTTCTTCTTCTTCTTCTTCTTCTTCTTCTTCTTCTTCTTCTTCTTCTCTCTCTCTCTCTCTCTCTCTCTCTCTCTCTCTCTCTCTCTCTCTCCTTTTGTCCTGATTTTTTTAAAATCAAGGATAAGACTGAATGAGCCTCCTCATTGGCTCCATCCTCAGACAGCAGAGTCCAGGATTCTGACTTCTCGAGATCCTGTGGTAGATCCCAGAAGAAACAACCTCCTCTTGTGCTTATAGGCTGGACCAGGCCTCTCTCAGTGACCAGGTGATTAAAGAACTCAAGACTCTGGAGGCAAAGAATCCAAAGCTGCTCATCTCCAGCACATGGTAAGGGAGGAAGGGAGACGAAGAGTTCCCTCTGCTCAACCCTGGCCCTATGTGGTTGGTTTAAGCTGAGAGGTGGGAAAATGGTAGAAAGCTAGAAAAGGCACAGGGAGCCTGGAAGATGCCAAGAAACCACAATGATTGAAGTAAAGAAGGATTCAGTATATGTGGACATATTTTTTTTTTCAGCAAAAATAGAATCATACAACATGCCTACCTCTGGGAACAGTAAGTGTGATGATAGTAGTCACCAGTAAAGCCAGACCACTGAAAGCAGAAACTACAGTGAATAAAGACATAGAAAAATGCTTAGGGAACGAAACACTCTTTATTACTGTTTCAATTCTAATGCTCAGACAGACACAGACATGAAAGGGAATGTGCATGCTATACAAAACACACACACACACACACACACACGTGCGCACATGTGCACATACACACACACACGCACATGTGCACACACACACACATGCAAACCTGCAAATACATGCACACACACATGCACACTACTATGGGATATGAAGCCTCAGGGAAGGAAAAGTTCATTTCCATCCCCCAGGGACTGTGCTAAAGCCTAATTTTGGCACATTTAAGTTCATGATCATGAATTCCATCTGTTCTCAAGTTCCTAGCTTCTGTGCCTCATGTGAAATGGAGGGACCTCTATACGTGAGAGGGTCATCCATTCATTGAACAAATATTCCTACAGAAACACTATGCGTTGAACAATTTTTGGGCATATGAGGGCACATTCATGAGCAAGGCAGACATGACCCAACATTTATTACCTCAGTCCAGCACGGAGGGAACATTTGCCCCCCTACTGTCCACATAATTGTACCCAGGAAGTCTGTGAGTACAATAGTGGTCTGTCTGACCTCATCCAAAGCTGAGGTGAGCTGTGGTGACCTCTCAAACATGAAAAATCTGAGAAGAGCCAAGAAAAAGAAAACACTGGGCATAGAGTGTAAGGAACCATCTTGGGGGCAGGGAGAAATCCACATGTGAGACCTTCAGCTCTGATTCACCATCACCTGAGAGATCCACAGAAATGCAGGTCCTCAGACATCACTCAATCTCTGCCGACTCAGAATTTCATGTCAGGCAGATGCCATCAATGGGATTTCTAATTTAGAAGGCTATCCAGGTGACTTTTGAACATGTAATTTGAGAGTCACTGGTCTAGAGGTCAATTAGCAGGAAAGGGTGGTATATGAGTCCCTGAAGTGTACAGGAACCAGAGTAAGAATAATGTCCCATATCAAGAAACTTCTACTTTTTCCCAGAGACAATAAGAGACATTCCATGGCTGCAGTCATGAAGTGGCATCTCCTCCCATGTTTTATGATCAGCTACTGTGCAGAAAATGTGCTGGAAGGGACCACATCAGAAGAAGAAATACCTGTCAGAGGATGCGGGCAGTTGCTTAGGAAACTGCTCACTCCATCCTAGGACTAGCATGGAAGCTTTGTGAATGTAGAGTAGAGAACAGAAAGGGGGATACTTAGAAGGTATGGTTTAGGTGGTTATCATTCACAGTGAGTGATTATTAGTTTGCTTTCTGACTACAACACAAAGTCTGACACTGGGCACCATATATAAAGAACAGAGACAATTTCTTGCAGTTCTGGATATAAAAAATGGCAAGGGCATGAACTCTGCATCTAGAAAAGGCTTTCTTATTCTTCCATCTGATTTCACAACAGGGAATGTTGAGAGCAAGAAGTTAAGTTGGCTTTTTGGTCAATCTGGTCAGAGCATAGGAATCTACCTCTGTGATGATGGTATGGACCACTTCATGAAGGCAGAGCCCTTGTGATATCATTGTGCCTGACCCTACCTTCATCCTATGTGCGCTGTGGCATTGCATTGGGGGTTAACTTTCTAATGTGTGAACACTGGGGAACACATGTATATAAAATAAAGGAGGAATTGAAATTGTCCCGGTTCAGGCACCATGGATGCACAAGAGGATGGGGTTTTCATACAGTGTGGCTAAGAAGGAGCATGAGATAGAGTTAAAATTCAGATGGGTTAGATTTTGTGTGGGGATCTTGTGTACACAGCTATGAACAGCTCTCAATGCTTTCCTTGACATCTGAGGGAAAGAATATGTCTATGTGTAGGAAATCACACGTGATGGTCCCTACTAAGAACATGGATGAAAAAGAAGTGGGTGATAACCCAACCTCATTCAAGCAGGAACAACAACAGTCAGGTATGTGAAGGGATCAGACCCTGAGCCTGTAAGTACTGGATGCAAGAACATCTGTACTGAGTATACATCATTTCTCTTTCTTATTTGAGTTTTTTTATTTCATAAACAAGTACTATATTTACATCATTTCTACCCCCATCATTTCACTCCAACTCCTCCTGTGTACCAGTCACAAACTCTCAAATTCCTAACCTCTTCTTTAATATTATTGTTGTTAAAGATATGTGTGTATACATTTATGTGTATATATACATGTGTGCATATATGTGTGTGTGTGCATGCGTGTGCATGTGTGTGCACGTGTGTGTGAGAGAGAGGAGAGAGAAAGAGAGAGAGAGAGAGAGAGAGAGAGAGAGAGAGGAACCCATTTATTCTTGGTCATGTATACATGTTTTAGAATGTGTTAGGATTGCATAACCTATGTGGTAACCCTTGCCTAGAGAAGACTGATGTTACCTCTCTCTTACCAGCCTTTAAGTGCCTATAGCTTTTTATTTTGGCATGGAGCATTAAGAAGTTTCCATCATCCACATTAGTAAGTCAACTACTGTTGTCATTGGGAAGATCTTGTTGAAGCAGTGAAATTGGTGAGGTTTTATGGATGCAAAGTCTCTGTCCCATACAGAAAACATTATCTGTAATAAATGTCCTGGAAGTGGTCATCATTTCTATCCTCCTGTCTCTGACATGGAACAGTACAAGCTCACCATAAACAAGAGCCTCACCCTTGCAAGCCCTTCCACATGGAACCCAGAGGGAGAGTTACTTCCTTCTCTCTCAGCCTTGGAGGCTACAGCTGCCCCTCTCTCAAGTCTTAGCTTGTGTCAGACTCTGTACCATGGCTCCCCCTTTCATTCTGATTTGCTATGGCCAAGGACTCAGCTCCCTATCCCTGCTCATCCATTTTTTGAGTTGGGTTCTGTTCTCAGCATACACACTTGAGACATGCTAGGAAGAAAGAAAACACAAAGGCTGGCTTAGGAGTAGGTATAGTGGGATGGCTGCACACAAATCACAATATAAACAAAGTAAAAAAAATCACACACACACACACACACACACACACACACACACACACGTAGCCCAAGGGCAATTGATACAGACTGAAGATGCACTTCCTGATAAGACCTAAGCTGGTCAATATAGAAAAGAGTTCAGTCATGCTACATTACTCAGGAATTCAGAATAGACCAAGCTGGAAAACACAGAACAACCACTGCCTGGCCTCTTCTACAGGAGTGGAACTCATAACTTTTACCACTAAAGACCTTTCATCTATGCTCTTCTGTCTCTCCAGGAGACAAACCAATGGAACCTCTGGGGACTGAGGACGACTTCTGGGGCCCTACAGGACCTGTGGCTACTGAGGTGGTTGACAGAGAGAGGAACATGTACAAGTGAGTGAGCTTTGCATGGCAAAGGCTTTCTTTTCACAGTTGAATTTCCATAAAGGATCCCCACAGATAGACCCCCACCCAGTCTCTATAGCAACTTCTTCCTTTGCCAATGCAGAAGACTAGGCCAGGTCTACAATAGAATTTGGGGCTGTTATAAAAATAAAGCTCTTCTTCAAAAAAAATTTACAAAAATTTATAAAACAAGAGAGAGAACTTCCCTGTCCAGTTCCTCAGATCCATCAACCACGTCAAATTTGTTTCAAATATGCTCATTCTTTTTTGTCCACACTATCACAATATTGAGACAGTACAACTGTTGCAGTAATATAAGACATCATATGATTTCACCCACAATAATTTTACTAGGCATTCCTATGATTAAGGTAGGACCTAGTCTTCCACAACCAGCATACCACTAACAATTCAACTGTGCTGACCTGAGTACTTCATGCCACCTAAACAGCCTGTGCTTGGTGTTGCTCATTAGGTGAAATGTAGTCTTTCTGGTAATTACACTACTCCTGTTATAAATGGCCTCCCTCTCCTCATGGCATTTGTTTTTCCTGTCTCTTACCTTTCCCTTCTATCCCTGTACTCTCTGCACTCTTACTTTACTAACAACCGTGTGTGCCAAGAATCCTCTGGAGCTGAGGGCATGATCATCTGTATGGCAGCCCTGTCCTCCAAAAATTATAGCCTCATGAACAATAAATGACTAAATACAAAATGATGGTATTCTCCTTAACCTGTTACCCTCCTCCAACAATGTCACAGTCACTGTCTCAGCTAAAGAAACCATCACTTTTCATTTCCTCCCACAGAAACTGGCACATGTCTACCCAACAGTCGCCAAACAGACAGTATTGGGAAAATAACTGAAGATCTTGGTAAAGCGTCTTGGGGCCAATGATTTACTACTATTATTGTCAGATAGAATCCCATTATTGGGAAGTATACATACACTTTAAGAATATAAACACTAAAAAGTGATGATGTACCTGATTGTTTGATCCCTTGTCAAGTGTGCACAATGTCTTAGGTTTATCTCCCAAACTTCACACACTTGTACACTGACATAGACACAAACACACAAGCACACACACACACAAAGAGAGAGAGAAACCTATTTTATCATCATCATCACCACCACCACCAAAAGAAGAGCTGACTGCTCCTTTCATGTGTTACACAAAGGTCTGCATTAGATCACTTAGTACTCACAGTTCTCTAAGATGATGTCATCATTGACCCTATGAACAGATGAGGAAACAGATTGAGAGATTGAATGTCTAATCAGGAATCTACATAGACAGCAGAGGAATAAAACTCAGAGCCAACTGCCTGAAGTCTGCTGTGTCCAGAGCTCTGCACTGGGTCTGTACACAACAGATATGCTGCTTTGAACTGGTGTCTGCTTCTCCTCTTCCAGAGTTCAATTGCCCATGGCTGGTTCCTACCACTGTCCCAGCACAGGACTCCACTTTGTGGTGACAAGGGCAGTGACAATTGAGATTGAATTCTGTGCCTGGAGCCAATACCTGGACAAGACTCCCTGGCAGCATAGTCACATGGTGGCTGGACCTCTGTTTGACATCAAGGCTGAGCAAGGAGCTGTGACTGCTGTGTACCTCCCTCATTTTGTGTCCCTTCAAGGTAACCAAGGGAAGCTTTAGGAGGAGGATGGTAATAATGGATGGACTTGACAGGCCATGGAGGAACTAAGGGATGGTGGGTGATAAAGAAGTATTCCAAGGTTTCCTTAATGAGGCAGAGCAGTTTACAGAGCTGGACAATGATATGTTTTGACATTCCTTCCTGTCTGATGTATCTTCTTTGAAGCACATGTCTCCCAGCCTTATGAATATTTCTGTTTTACCAGAAGGAATCCCTAATTAGACAGTGATGTCCTCAGTAGCAATATTAACTGGTGATTATCAAGTACTCTTTAAAATTATGTCCCTCAAAATGTACTGTTTCTGCTTAGATGGAAGGGTATCCTGGTAATTTGGGGCCAGGAACCATACAATACTGAGGGTGAAAGGTAGTCAAATGGAAGGGTATCATGAGACATGGGAGCTCAAGTATCACACAGCTCTGAAGTGGGACAGTGTCCCAGGGGAAGCTCATCCTGAGACATGGAACCACACAGCTCTATGAGGAAGCATCCTCAGCAGAGGCATTGCAGCTCCCAGGGAAGGGTCTCTTCAGCTGAGTTAAAAAGCTCAGGAGCCTCAGCCCTCTCCTTCTCTTCACTTCTTTTCTTCTCTTCATTGCTTCTTATCTTCTTGGAGTTTTCCAACCAGAGAGTCACATGAGGCAGAAAATCCCACAAAAGACATTTATTGGAAGGTCCAAGTTCTGGAGGGACAAATCCGGGAATGGCTGCCCTCTGCTCCCAGGAGTGCACAGCTAGGAATTGGACTATGAACAAGGCTTATATAGGATTTCTTGGGGAGGAGGTGGAGCTTTTAAGGCAGAGATGTCAAGATTCAGGATTGATGGGATTTCAAGTCCTGAGTTTGGGGAGTTCAATGATATATGGGTTTTCCTGCTCAGGAATTGGTGGCTTTTTTCACCTCCTTTACCTGCATCAGGCTAATGGGTTACGGTGGGAAGTCCTTACCAAAAGCAGCTGGCTTTTGCTGAGGCACCATCTCAGTGGGGTTTCTGGGGAGGCTAGAGACGAGGTGCTACCACTGTTGCCAGCTCCTGTGTTACCAATTTTGCAGGTGATTTTCACCAAGTCTCTAAGTTAAGGCAGGAGAGAAGGTGTAGCTACAGTGGACAGCTCCTCAGAGCAGCATGTACTATGAGGTATTATGATGGCACAATTTTGATGGGAGCTGCCATTTTGGACAGCTCCTCTGGGGCCTTTTACTGTAACAGCCAAAGGCTGGGACAGGAAGGAGGGGCCTGCCACTGCTTTGAAGAGGTTTTTGCAAAGTGAATCGTGGAAACTATAAGGGACATTTTTTACTCAGGATCAGCCATCACTGTAAGCCATTACACTCCTACAGTCAGGGAGAAAGTAATGTCACCACATTCCATTTGAGAACTAGAGCCACAAAAGAGGAGTATTATAATAAAAGAGAAAACTCATAAAGTGTTCTGGCCAAAGTGATCTCCAAAGATACCTTCAGAAAATGGCCTGATAAATACAAGGTTCCCAATGAATTATCTCATTTTTAAAATAGCCATTACTACATTGTGATCCCAGGACTCTGGAGGCTGAGGCAGAATAAATTAGAATCCAAGAGCATTTTAGACCACACAGTCAGACTCTACCACAAAGAGCAATAATAAGATAAAAACCAGGAGTATTACTAATTAACTGGTGAGGTTTAATTTTTCTTCTGCTTCAAGGAGCACAGCAATAGGATCACTATAGACACCAATAGAATCCAGCTCACAGCAATGGAAGAAGGTGTTTTTTCATAGTATGAAGATGATGGGTAGCAGGGAGTGGGGATGTAGAAATAACACAACACACACACCCTCCACCACCTGCACCAGTTGAGAGAACTAGCCCTAGGTCATCACAGTGCATAAGCTGGCTTGCCCATGACTAGCCACAGCACTTGGGAGAGCCAGGCCTGCAGCTTGCTTGGGCAGCACAGGAGTGCTGGCCCTGATCAAGGGGAAGTGGGTGAGCCAGGCCTGAGTACATAGTGAGGGCAAGCTGGCCCTGCCAACTATCTGCAATCAGGTAGAATGGACAGCAGAAGAAGAAATGTCCTCTGCCCTCTTTGCCACTTACCACTTGAAGAAGTTCAGAAATCTGACCCCAGGGTCATGAAAGTAGGCCCATTAACAGGGACCACATCAAGTTGACAAGGGACATTCATCTTCACAGTTCTAACTATTGTCAATTTCATACCCAAGCACATCACTTTAAATCATAACTATCTAATCTCTGTCTCTAAAATTTCAGTTTCATCTCATCATGAAAAGTACAATATGGTTTCAAAGGTCTCATTATACTTTAATAACTCAAAGAGTTTAAAAGTCTGCCTCTAAACAGAGATTCAAGGCAATGTCTTAACCATGAGCTCCTATGAAATAAAAAACAAATTAAATAATTCCAACATACAATGGCACAGAATAAACACTGGCATTCTAACATGGAAGAGTCAGAACATAGCAAGAAGTTCTCAGACCACAGCAAGACAAACTCCATCATCGAAAACTGCAGCTTCATGTCCAGCCATGGAGTTAATGGTATCATTCACTGGACTCCGAAGGACTTAGATAGCTCCACCTCTCCAGTTCCACAAAGAAAAAACACATAGCCTCTCATTAGGCCATTTCTCTATTCTTTGCCTATGTGACATTCTCCATTTAACTCAGTTCTGGATCCTATTTCCATGAAATAGTGTTACCCACCTGTGCTGGATCTTCTCAAATCAATTACCCTAGTCAAGATAATCTCCTTCTATTATGCCCATGAACCTAGATCCAAGGTGATGCTAGATTTCATTAGGTTCACATTTAAGATTAACCATTCCATGGATTCTTATAGCTTTAACTTTAGTGGACAAAGGTACCCAATATCTCATTCATAACAGCAAAAATGCCCTGTAACAAAGACTTTAGTGGACACTGCAAAATGCCAAAACAAGGAGGTTAGTGATGATTACACCTTGGTGAACCTGAGGGTTGTCAAGTTTCTGGCAGTAGCCTCTTTATATCATTCATGGAAAAGACCATCATGAACCTTCACTCCACTGTGAATATTCAAGTAGCAACTATCCAGGGACAAAGCCAAAGCTGTCTCCCAGTGAGAGGCAGTCTGCATGAGTCACCCCTGGAAGCAAGTCACACTTACCCCTCCTAGCATCATAAATTTGTAGTGAGAAAACAGTTGATAGTTCTGTGATGTTATCACTGGAAGTTAATTAGCAAATCTTAAATTAGTCAATTTTTCTCATAAACATCAAAAAAATAAATACAAACTAAATAGAAATCATAATCAAGGCAGGATATAGAAGAAAATTGCATTGGGGCTTACAGTTTCAGGGGATGACTCAAAGACCTTCATGGGAAGGAGCATGGCAGCAAGAAGGCAGGCTCGGCACTGGAGCTTACAGCGTAGCTGAGAGCTTACATTCTGATGGGAGAGAAAGAAAACTGGTAGTGTATGAGCTTTGCAAACCTCAAAGTCCACCAGTGACACAGTGTGTTCAACAAGGGAATATCTCTTAATCGGTCCCAAGCTGTTCCAACAAATAGAGCAGCCCATTATCATTCAAACCACAAATTCACAATCATTCTCAATCATGGGGTACTAGTTTCCCAGCCCAGCATGGATAGATGAAAATACTATGTCTACATCCCTTAAATCTCTTCTTCAACAGATGGAAATGTGGACACCTCCTTGTTCCATGTTGCCCACTTTCAAGAACATGGAATGGTCCTAGAAAGCCCAGCAAAGGTGGAACAGCATTACGCAGTACTAGAAAGCCCAAGCTTCTCCCCAGTGGGAGTTCTACTGAGATTGATTCCTGCTGTTGGACAATTCATCCCCATCACTTCCATCACATTGATCTACTATCACCTCTATTTCAAGGACGTCACCTTTCATCTTTATCTGGTCCCCAATGACTGCACTATTCGGAAGGTAAGACTGAGGACCACAAATGTGGGGACATGGTGGGCAAACAGAAAATTTGAGTTTTCACTACTGAGACTCTTAGAGAGATTCTGAACTGAGAGTTAGGATATATTTCCATATAGGGAACCTGGTGTGCCTATACAATTCTGCCTTCTTCTTGCCCCCTGCCCTGCACACAAGAGTCTCACTCAACTGTATTTGATGCCAATTTATGAATCCCCAAACAGCTTCTATAGCATCTTTCCACCCACCAGAAAGATGAAAATGCTCTATGCCCAACCTGCAGCAACTTCCTTCTGTGGCAGTTACTCTGTTCCCACAGTGATCATGAACGGGGCCAACAATCCAAATATCAGTGTGTCAGAACACAAGGTAGATGGAAGCTCATGAGGTGTCATCACCCTATTCCTCAAAATGTACTGATCAACCACCTCACTTTTTTCAGATCAGATGTTGTAGCCCAGAAATCTAGATAAATCACTGTCTGTAATGTTCCCTAGGCCATTGATGAGGAAGAAATGAAGTTTCAGTTTGTGCGCATAAACAAGCCACCCCCAGTGGACGCTCTTTATGTTGGTTCCCGCTATATTGTGTCTGGCACCAAAAAGTTGGAAATTATCCCAAAGGTGAGCATCCAGATGATTCTGATGCCAGGTGTGGGAAACTTGTGGGGCTGATTACACAGATTTGTAGAAAACTAAGATTGGGGAGAAAACAATTAAGATTTGGGATGAGCAAGAATACATCAAAGTTAGGTGGAAATTAATTTAAGGAAGCCAACAAGAATTCAGAGGAGACTTGAGTACTTGAGGAATTGGATTCAGTTTGACATTGAGAAGGTTCTGGCTAAAAATGGAGAGAAGCATCCCAGGCTGAGGGTCTGTGAGCAGGGCTTTCAGGATGAGCTCTCACTCATCCATGGCTGTAATGGTTTGAATCTGAAATGTCTCCTACAGGTGTAAATGTTTAAACAGTTAATGTTGGTCTCCAGACAGTGGTAGTATTTGGGGAATTTGTGGAACCAAATCTCTAAAGTCTGTCTGTCAGAAGCAAGCCATATGTGGCATCCCTCAAGGCTTACAGCCTTGCTCTGCTCCCACCTCAGACTGCTCATTCCTGATCCTCTGGGATATAACAGGCCATGACACAAGTTTTTCTGCTAAGAATGAAGCCCCAGCTTCAATGCATTCCCCACCATGGAACTAAACAATAACAAAAACCTTTCCTTAAGGTGCTTCCTGTCAGGTCTCCTCAGAATACTGAGAAAAGAAACAGCATGCTGGGTGCCAGCTGGGTCCTCAGCCTTGGGAGTTAAGATGCAGGTTCAAAGGCTGAGGGTCACCTCAGTGCAAAAGATAGTGTCTACTGTGGTATGCAAGATCAAGAGATAATGAGGTTAAGGAAAGTCCTGATTTACATGAGTAGAGGCTTCTCACACAGCCTTTTTCTCAGTCTCTCTGTCTCTATCTCTCTTACTCTCTTTCTCTACATGTCTGACTCTCTCTCTCTCTCTCTCTCTCTCTCTCTCTCTCTCTCTCTCTCTCTCTCTCTCTCTCTCTCTCTCTCTCTCATCTATCTCCAGGAACTGGAACTGTGTTACCGAAGCCCAGGGGAATCCCAGCTCTTCTCTGAGATCTGCGCTGGACACATGGTTTCAGGGATTAAGCTGCAAATCCGAGACAAGAGGCATATGAAGCTCATATGGGAGGCCTTGCTGAAACCAGGTAAATTAGTTTAAGACCAGAGACCCTAAGAGTTGAAGAAAGTAATGATTAGGGAGAGGTGTATTGTCATTATTTCTTGGTGCCACAAAATAGATCAGTCATGTGGTTTTCTAGATCAATGAAAGGTGGTAGGAGCACAGTTTACAGTATGACACTGTGTTAGTCAGCTCTTCACAAATGTGACAAATATATAAGAAAAGAAAACTTTAGAGGAAGAAATTTTCTTTGATTCAAGGTCTTAGAACCAAGTTTCTGTTCATGATCAGTTGCCTCCAGCACTTTCAGCTTGATGTAAAACAGGATTTCATGGGAGTGGGAGGAGAGAAGGCATATCTCAAAAGGAAAAAGAAGGGAAGAGAGATGGAGAGAATGGGAGTAGGAAGAAGAGGAGGAAGTGGAGGTAAGAAGAGGAGAAGGAAAGTCCATGCACAATGTTCTCTCCTGGACGTGCCCACTGACTGTCCTCCTCTAACTGTATACTCTCATGAGATTCCATTTCCATTCTCAGTACTCACTCCATGATGAGAGCATTGGTGTGTAGCTTCATTCATAGACTCACAGCCCTCAGGACAGTCACCTTTGAATACTGCTGCAGGGCCAGTCTTTCAACACATGATCATTTTTCAGGGAACACTTCTTATACAAGTCACCATATACCCTAAGCCATATTTTCTCTATCCTGTCTTCTCTTTCTGTTCCCACTGCCCTGGAAATGACAGATTGAGGTACACTAAGATCTGGCTCCAGTTCACATAATAGCTCAGGTTTACAGTGAAGGGATTTTGCCAACATGAGATACTCAATATTAAATTTATACATAATGTGTATTAATAAATTATTTTTAACAATTTTGTACTCACATAGAATTCATTCTAGTCACTCTATCTTTAAAAAGTAAAAAAGGAAAAGAGAAAAGTTCTCTCTTCTCTCCATCCTACTCCTGCCAGCTCTGCTTCTTTTCTATAAATCTCTTTGACACAATTTAAAGGCTTTTCTTCATCTCCCAGTGTTTAACTTGGACCAACTCTGTGACCACAAGTTTTGTATTATCCTGAAGAATCAGAGTTTAACTTGGACAATCTGTGTGACCAAGAGTTTTATACTATCCTGAAGAACACAGTGATCTCACTCACCAGCAGGTATACAGATGGAATATTTACCTCCCCATCTCCCATAATTTATTATTTGGCAGTAGTTTAACAGTAAGTGCACTGTCCTGCAAGTTGCTACCCCCTGGGTAGCTGATTAATGGACAGGCCCAACTAGTGAGGGTCCAGAGACAGGAGGTGTGGGTGTTATGGTTCATGATGGCCATGGAAACACCCTGCTTATAAAACATCACTTCACAAACCTTCTCCATACAGTATGTTGCTGTATTCTCTCTAATTCTCCCCTGACAATGTTGCTTAAGATTTAATGGGGTGATATAAATGACTTAATTATAGGGATATTCACTCATATTTTTTTCTCAGCCTCCTGTACAGCCATAAGTGTGTGCAGTCATCTCCATTCACACCAAAGAGAGACTTTTATGATGGAGGTTGAAAGTAGCTTTTGCCTATGGTATAAACATAGATATTTAGAAGGTCATTAGTACTATGTCCATTTAGATAAGCAGCAATAGTAGCTTCTCTCAAGAGTCTAAGACTTTTATGAAACTGGGGTGGTTTATTTGTTTTACAATATTTATATTGCTAGTGATGGAGTCTACCTATTTGAGTCAGAATCATGGATCTATTTACTGATACCATTATGTTTGTGCCACTGTACAATAGAGGGACCACCTTGCCAGGTTGTTTTTTGATCATAGAGAACACAGCTGGGTCAAGCTGCTGTTGATGTCTTTGCTTCCTCAGCAGCCTGAAGGCTAAGCAACAGGGAGAAAGCTTCCAACTCACCTCCAGCTTCAATTCCCTATACTGCATGTCTAAGAGATGTGGTATATTAAAAAATAATGCCTTATCTACTAGTTCTTCTAGGAAACTGATTGGAATGGCATGAGCCTGTACCATCTTAGTGACCTCCAGGACTTCCCTGCCCACAAACTCCTAAGGAGGTATCCCACATTTGGAACTGCGTTTTTAATTTGAAACTCATTACTTCTAGGATTTCCATTTCAAGCCTTGTTTGGTGTTATGTTTTTTTATAGTTACAAAATATTAGGTTTCCAATCTACCTCCATTTTACCAATCTCCTACTGTCCTTTTTTTCTGTTCTTTAGGTGACGTCCCATTTCTTGTTTTCTGGTTTCAGGATGTTTATAAGCTTCATATGTGCAGTGTGTTCTTTCCTTCTAGATATGGATTGTCTTGCTTGATATCTTTCCTAGTTTGTACACTTACCTTTTATAATGCCATTTTCTTCACAGCTCAGTCAAATCCCATGGTATGAATGTGCCATATATCCATTATCTAATCATCTCTTGATGGGCATCTAGGCTGATTGCATTTTCTAGCTATTGGGAACAGAAGTTCAAGGAGCATCGTTGTGCAAATGTCTCCATTGTAGAATACAAATTTTGTTGTGTAGTGCCAAGGAAGTGTAATGAACCCCCCAAATCAGACTAGGGCCAATTGAATGCAAATCACAACAGGGTCTTTATTCAAACTGGCTCAGATCCCTCAGCCCACTACTGAAGAACAGGATGGATGTGATGGAGAGGACACCACATTTCTATAGGAGTAAGGCTTTATAGAAAGGAACAAACAAGGGTGAGTTTTTCTGGCAAGCATGTAATTGGAATCCTATTATGGCCTTTAGCATTATTGGCTGCTACTGAGAGTCTGACTATAAACTTATCTTTTGCTTCCTTCTACATTGGTGGTCATCTCAAGGGCATGGGCTTGTTGGGAATTAAATTGGAAATGCTGAATTTGTTGGGGGAGATTTCCCTAGAGACCCTGGTCTTGTTGGGGTTAGCCTAGAAACTGGAGCTAGGCTCTGGTTTTGTTGGGGGGATAACTTAGAATATAATGCTAGATACCAGGCTGACAGTTTACCTGAGTTTAAGTTCTCTAAGTAATATGAACTTAAAAGATTTGGTCTCTCAGTTTGATACATTACCAGGAGTGTAAGGTTGAGTTTTAGAGTAGTTCTAATTTGAGTTTTCAGGAAGCCTCAGATTTATTTCCACAGGGGCTGCTCTAGTGTGAACTATTTCTATAATTGTTTAAGTCTTCTTTTTCCCATAGCCACTCCAACATTAGTTATCAATTGTTTCCATCATACTGGATATTCTCAAGGAATTAGAAAGAATTATAAGTAATTTTAACCGGTAATTTTCTAATAGCTAACTGTTCCCTAGCCCTGTTTCCTCTTCTTGTGATTAATCACTTGTTGCTTCTATGATCCCATCTTACAACCTTACAAGGGTAATTCCTTATTTAGGTTTCTGAGTCTCATGTATATTCTAGTTACAAATCCTCTGTGAGACATTATCTAGGAAACAGTTTCTCCCATTATCACCTACATCTTCAGTCAATTACGTTCTACTTGTTATAGAGAACTACTTCAGAGTGGTGAGATACAATTTGCCAATTCCTATAATGGTTTTACTTCCTGTGCTACTAGAGTCTCATTCAGGCAAATCCTAACTTATGCTACTGTGTTGAAAACTACTCCTTATTTGTCTACCAGTTTCAGGGTTGATTCTTTCATGTAAGTTTCATATATTTTGTAATTGAATTTTTAAAGGTTACAAATAAGCATGTAGGTGAATTCATCAACATTTTACCATCTAGGTTTCCCAGTACCATTTGTTGACAGGATGTCTTTTGTTCAGAGTATATTTTTGCCTTCTTCATCAGTGTCCAGACCAATGAGTTTGTGTGGATTTTATCTCAGTCCTCTATTCTATTCAAATAACCTGTGTGGTTGTTTTCTGCCAACACTGTGGCTGGTTTTAATACTATGTCTGTAATATTAATTAGAAACGAGGTGCGAGGACACTTCCCACACATTTCTTTTGTTGACCATTACCTTAGCCATGCTTCATCTCTAGTAGTTACACATGTATCTCAGAACTTTTCATCCTCTATCAGTGAAGTGTGTCTCTATAATACTGATTGGGACTGCACTGGATCTATAGAGTTATCCTCCTTCACCTGGGTGAGCCACAGGGGGGAAATTGACCTGTACCAGCATCCTGCCAGGAATGGAATCTCATCCCAGCATTTACTCATCAGGCAGTCCTAGAGAATGATTTAACACAAGACTCTGAATAACCTCACCTGTAACTGAAGATCAGAATGAGTAATGAGCAAGGGGTTAGGAAAAGTAAAATGCTGTTCATACACATCTCATAGTATGACCCTTAGCTGATAGGATCAAGGATGCTATTTTTCTTTATATTAAAACCAACATTTCCCCTGCATTTTGTGGGGCATGGGTAGGTAGTTCTAGACAGTGTTTCTCTGTGTAAAAAGCCCAGGTCTTGAACTCACAGAGATTTGCTTCCCTCAAGCTCCAATGTGCTAGGATTGAAGACATGTGCCACCATACCCAGCCTCCATGTATTTTCTTAATTCTGTCCTTTGGGACTCATAAAGATCTATTCCTTTCCACATGAGAGAGTATTTAGATATTGGAAGATTATAATCATGGCCCACTCATATCCTCAATTTACATCTTGGTTTCAAAATTCATAGTTACTCTGTCACTTTCTTCATTAAATACTACAGTTTATCTATATTTCAGAATGCACCAAGATGGTCCACCTAGAATGGATTGTATCCTCTAACATCTTTTCTTCACTAAATGGAACCAGGGCTTCCCAATCCTACAAGTCCTCTAGCTGACATCCATAAACTGTTAGAGCACAGTGGATGTAGGGCCCTTTCAATCCCTTGAGGCTTATTCATGAGCTGCAGTTTATTAATGTTCTTCACTTGTGGATGAAATTCATTTGCTATTCCCCTGTGCTCTGTATTGCTTCACCTTAACTCCACCATCAAATCCAGAACACAAGTGTGTCATTTGTGGGTGTACAAAATCAAACAAAGACAAAAGGGTTTTGTTTGTTTGTTTGTTTGTTTGTTTGTTTTTTACCAAAATGATTTAAGTCTTCTATCAAGGGACTTGAATGTTTTCCTCAAGGAATTCATTCAAGGTCTATTCTACATGATGATAGGCTAGGCCTAAGATGCCCTGGGTAATTTAGGAACTATTCACCCTCCAGATTGAACTATTCACCCTACAGAATATCTGTAGTTCATTCTCAAAATCCCAGGCATCAATAGGAGTTTCACAGAATGTACTGAGTGTTGGCATGGACAACATTACGGATGCTTCATCTCTCTTTTCTTCCAGGAGACATCAGACATGTACTACCTATGGTTTCTCCAGCCCCCAAAGGTTAGTAAAAGCTCTAAGAGTCTAGAGAAGCCAATACTATTCTGGTAATATATAATCTTATCCATAAGAGATGGTCTAAGAGTAAGAAAGGGAGCCTCAGTTTGCAAATCACACCAGAATATAGGAGAGGCTCATACTCAAGCAGAGTTCCTCTCACTCATCTTGCTGCTTACCATGGTAACAATACATCTACTCACTCCCAAATTGAATACCCCACCAAGAACCCCACCTCCTGGTTATGCAGAGTGTCATACTGATAACTTGCCTCAAGAATGTAATGCTATTTTTCTACTGGCCTTCCAGAGGAAGAAGGGAGCTGGGATATAGAAGAAAAGAGCAGTTATAGGAAAAAATCAAGAAGTGGGCAGCCAGTCAGAGACCCCAAAAGAGTATTTCCTTGCTCAGTGCCTTTCTCATCTTTATCCTTAGATGCTCCTTCCATGCTACACTTTGTGGACCAACATCGGGAGCAGCTGGTGGCCAGAGTGACATCAGTGGACCCTCTACTGGACAGGCTGCATAATCTGGTGCTGAGTGAAGATTCCTATGAGGCAGTGCGGGCTGAGACCACAAATCAAGACAAGATGAGGAAGCTCTTCAGCTTCAGCCGATCCTGGAGTCAAGCCTGCAAAGACCAATTCTACCAAGCTCTGAAGGAGACCCACCCTCACCTGGTTAAGGATCTCCTTGAGAAGTCCTTAGAGTCCTGATCTGCCTGAACTTCCTTTGGTCCTTAGTTTCTCCATCTGTAACCAGTGGCCATGTGAGTTTCCTTTCTGAGAGCACTGTTTCCAGGATACCTCTTGGGGATCCAGATGTTTCCCCCTTGGTTTCTCCAAGCCAGATGGTCATGTGAGAGCATCTCAGAAAATACCCAGTGGTGCCAGTAAGTCTATTCAGGACTTTTCTAGCCTGCTTTGAAGGTCAGAGAGGCCAGCCTCAAGCCAACCTGACCCATGAGACAAGAAGGATGGGGATCCTGAGAATGGAAGCAAAGAGATGATGGTTCTCCCTGGAAAGTGAGTGTCTTGTGAATAGGAAAGGAAGGGGGCTTTTAAAACTCATGCTGTATTCTCAGATACAGAGGTATAAAGAAGTCACATGATGTAGTATGAGACTCACTGCCAGAAACACCTCAGATTCAGTGCACATTGTGAATTAATCTTGAACAGTTGCATATGCACACACCTTCTGTTCTTGTGATGAATTTGTAAGCCTCCCTTTTAGTTATATCATCCCATATAGTCAATGTCTTATGAATAGGTAAGGAAGAGGGCTTTTAAAATGCATGTTGTTCCTCAGATGTTTTATTGTCCTGAGTATCACAGAGCCTTGGTATTCAGTAAAAAGCTTGCAAGTACTGGAAGAAGTAAGTCAGGCTTTTAGCAGAAGCAAGAGGGTAGTGGTCTTGATTATTGCTGGTATAACAGCTTTAATTACATTAATTGTTAGCACCACTGCTTTTGCAATTGCTTTGACACAAGAAGTTAAGACAGCTACTTTTGTCAATCATTTAGCAAAAAAATGTTACTAATGTGTATAATATACAAGAGGATTTAGATTGGCATGTGGAAGAATGGATTGATGCTCTTTATCCTATTCAAATTATTGAAAGGAGGTTCAGTGTTTAAGAGTAAGGAGCCATCTTGAGTGAGTGTCATGCCAAATATCATTGGATTCCTATTAGTTGTAAAATTTACAGTGGTAGTCATTATAATTAGGAAAAATTTTAAAGACACTTGCAGTGTATTTGACATAAATTTAACACCTCTCTGGATGTTTTAACTTTGCATAGTGAGCAAATTTAAAGAATTTAAAGAATGCTGCTCTGCTGAGCATTGATTCGATAGATACTGCTGATAAAATTACCCATGGCCTGAGCTCAGTATTTCTATTTTGGTCAAGCTTCAAGAATGGCATATATAGCTTGATCATGCCAGCCATTTTTGTCCTGGGAATACTTTTATTCCTGCCCATTGTGTTAAAGCTTGTTTTTTAACAACATCAACATGTTAGCAGCAAAAGTCCATGGCTTGAACCTGAAAATGGACCCCCAGACAGAGTTATTTAACAGGCTGGCAAGCCAGAAACTGGTAAGATTTTGCACAGAGTCTTACCAACCTAAGGCAGAAGTGCATTGCTTTTGATAATGCATATTCCATGACAAGCAAGGAAGGCATTATTGTCAGAACAACCTAAGATAGGCTAAGTCTTGTTTATGAAATAAAATACGGGGAGAGGCTGAGAGCTTTGGGGGCTTCTTGGCAAGAATCTGACATTGGCCACGGAGAAGGAAGTGGACTTCAGGCAGGAATCTGACATTAGGCTAGAACAAAGAAGTAATTTGGTAGGAATCTAAATCTTAGGCTAGAACAAAGAAGTAATTTGGTAGGAATCTAAATCTTAGGCTAGAACAAGGAAATGCACTTCAGGCATGAAAAGGACTTTGGGCTAGGACAGGAAAGTTGGTTCAGACATTTGGGTCATCCTGATATGCCCCTAGAAGCAGTGATCATGGGAGTGTTTACCGAATTTTGTTTACTGTCTTGCTTGTTCTTTCACTATTTGTGTTTTTGTCTTGCTTATTTCTTGACTATTTGCATATATTGTATTGATAGTTCCTCAACCTATAACAGACCTTAATACGTCCATGTAATTAAAATGGCATAAGAGCAAAAAGGAGGAGGGGCAATTGGATGGGGGTTTCTAGGAAGGGGAAATGGGGAAAAAGGAAGACATTGGAATGTAAATAAAGAAAATATCCAATAAAAATAATAATACATAAACAAATAAAATGCATGTTGTCTGGTCAAACAAATGTAGGGAAGTCACATGATGCAACATGGGACTCAAAGACAGAAGCACCCCAGACACAGTGCACATTGTGAATTAATCTTGGGCATTTGCGCATGCACACACCTTCTGCATTGGGATGAATTTGCAAGGGACAATTTTAGTTACATCCTCACTTAAGGAGTTGTGAATCATATCTTAAGAAGCTGATGGGTGTGGAGGGACCCATGGTTCCAGGCACATATGTAGCAGAGGATGGCACAACTTAAAGGGCCAGCAAATATCTTCAACAAAATTATAAAAGAAAACTTCCTTAACCTAAGAGATGGCCATAAACATACTAGAAGTCTACAGAACTACAAATAGATTGGACCAGAAAAGTAATTCTTCTCATCAAATAATAGTCAAAACACCAAATGCACAAAACAAAGACAGAATATTAAATCAGTAAGGGGAAGGTGTCAAGTAGCATATAAAGACAGACTTATCAGAATTACACCAGACTTCTTACCAGAGACTCTAAAAGCCAGAAGATTTGGGAAGATGTCATACAGATCCTAAGACAACTAAAATGCCAGCCCAGGCTATTATTCCCAGCAAAACTCTCAATTACCAGAGAGGGAGAAACCAAGATATTCAATGACAAAACCAAATTTAAACAATATACACCTACTAATACAGCCCTACAGAGGGTAATAAAAGGAGAACACCAACACAAGGAGGGAAGCTACACCCAAGAAAAAGCAAGAAACTAATCTCACAACAAAATCAAAAGAAGAGAACCATGGAATCATAATTCCACCTCTAACAACAACAAAAACAGGAAACAACAATTATTGGTCATTGATATATCTCAACATCAATGGACTCATTTCCCCA
Source organism: Arvicanthis niloticus (assembly GCF_011762505.2). Classification (NCBI taxonomy): domain Eukaryota; kingdom Metazoa; phylum Chordata; class Mammalia; order Rodentia; family Muridae; genus Arvicanthis; species Arvicanthis niloticus. Next base: position 50,399,241 of record NC_047663.1, read on the forward strand.
ATAAAAAGACATAGGCTAACAGGTTTGATAGTAAACAGGCCACAGCATTTTGCTGCATACAGAAAATACACCTAAGTGACAAACACACACACTACCTCAAAGTAAAAGCATGGAAAAAAATTTTCCAGACAAATGGGCCCAAGAAACAAGGTGGAATAACAATTCTAGTTTCCAATAAAATAGACTTTCAACCAAAAGTTATCAAAAAGATGGGAAAGGAATCTACTTACTCATCAAAGGCCCCCGGCTGAGGGATGGGGACACCCACCTTACTCAAAAAATATTAATCCAGAATTCCTCCTGTCAAAAGGAAGTGCTGGGACAAAGAGTGGAACAGAGACTGAAAGAAAGGCCATCCAGAGACTGCCCCATCTAGGGATCCACCTCATCTGCAGACACCAAACCCAGACACTATTGCTGACGCCAAGAAGTGTGGAACCATGAAAGGGGATCTTGGCTTTTGGTAGAATCACTGGCTGGAAGTAGCCCAGGGACCCTGCAAGGGACAGGCATCTATTCCACTGCACTCCCAGAATTCCAGCTCCTAACACATTGCATGGAACTCCATTAACCTGCACCGTTCAGTCACATAGGATGCAGCCCCTCCCAGAGATGTTTAAGTCACCCTACACAGGTAGAGGGCATGGCTATCTGCTTCAGCCTCAAGAGATTTCCATATTAATGAGTTACCTAAAGGCCAGAGGGTGTAGCTAATTAAGTATTCTTTTCCCAGGCCCTCTTCCCCCTCTCCCTATTTAAGTCAGGTCCCCCTGGCATAAGGGGGTGGGGGTACACATCCAGATTCAACTACCATCTGCCATGTCAATAAAGCTTATGGAACCCCAGACTTTCTCATGTCATTGGAGCCTACCATAGTGCTGCTGTCCTCAGGGAGGGCTTCCCTGCATTCCAGCCACGGGAGGTGTCTTTCAAGCCAAGCAAGTAGAACAAGTGAGCACTTCCCATGCGGTGCTGTACCAGAGCCCTCTCTCTTCCCCCTCTTCTCTCTTAATGCATGGGCTTCCTGCAAATGTCTGTGGTCTTCCATTGTTCCATGAATAATCTCTAATAAATTCATTTCTATTTTTTAAAATGACCTTAATGAATCATTCTTTGCTTTCTGGAAAGGAGTTAGGGGCAGATGCTAGCTTTATATCTCCCCAGAAAAGTCACATGACAGTTGATCAAAAAATATTTGAACACCCCAAAATAAAAGTATACACTATGTACAGATATAGACTAAATGTAAAAAATGTATATCACAAAATGTTACTTAAAAATATTATCAGATTATTTAAACTCAAGATCTTTAATTTTATTTATTGTTTCTGTTTTGGTCTCAAGTCTAAATAGTCCAAGAGAAGTTAGAAATTATCTACGAAGTCCATGTAGAATGTGTGTGATCTTGTGACTTTGGGAACTAAACCTCAAAACAGACTAATATTATAAATCAAACTGTGAAGTATTATGATAAATTAATCACCTTTCCTGGCAGCGTTTTTATACTATAATAACACAATTTAAATTATTTCAGTGTTTTCTTGAATAACTTATCAAATATAGCTAGCTTAAAACATTCTATTGAATAAGAATGTTTTAGGTGAAAATGTTTTAGATGATAAAATAAGGGGTTCCTTCTGAAGTAAAATGACAAGCAATAATCATTCATAGGCCAGAAAAGTATTCAATCACCAAGAGAAACCTTGTTACCAAGTGGTGCTGCACAAGCCAGACACCTGATAGTGGAAGACTGACCTCTCACACTGCAGAGCACTCAGCTTAAATGCACCAAGGACGTTAACACAGACCTGAACCTGAAACTGCCCGAGGGAAAGAGGGGAACACTTACTTCATGGAGCAGCACAGGAGCGGGGCTTTCTGAAGAGGACTCTAGTCATTAGAGAAATGAAGCAAACTGAGAAATGGGACCATATGAAATTAAAATGCTGTAGTCTGGGGCTCATGGTTGGAGTCCATGACCATCATTGGTAGGAGCATGGCAGCAGACAGACAAGCATGGTGCTAGGACTGTAGCTGAGAGCTCACATCCTGAACCACAAGCATGAGGCAGAGACAGAGACATTAGGAACTGTGCAGTCTCTTAAATTCTCAAAGCTTGCCCCAGTGATGCACACCTCCAACAAGGACACTCCTCCTAATCCTTCCTAAACAGCTGCAACAACTTCAGACAAACATTCATATACATGAGCTTATGGAGGCCATTCTTACTCAGACCACCACAGTGTCTCAGAACAGCCAGAATGCTAGTCATAATACACTACATAAATGCTGCCCAGGGTATTGGAAAAGATGATATTTTATTCATTGTTTCTGGGAGTTGTATTGGTCTGGAAGATTAAAACATATTATGTGAGAAAAAATTGATAAAGTGAAATTAAAAAGGGAAATAAAACAAAAGAACAAACCGTTGAGGTCTCTCACAGGATGACTCAGCCGGTCCCTCTTTGGTGAATAGCAATTTTGTCTGAGGTGAAATATTCATCTTGGAAGGAAACTTGTTTCAACACAGGATGTGTCTTCATTTGCTTCCTGTTGCTGAGATAAACACCAGGACTGCACACAGGCTGCTTGGGGAGGAACATGTTCACTTCACTGTACAGCTTACTGTCTTTCCTGAGGAGACAGGGCAGGAACCAAAGGACACACACTGCAGCAGAGGCCATGGGGGAGAGCTTCTCACTCACTGGCTTTCTCTCCAGGGCTTGCTCAGCCTGCTTTCTTACAGGACACAGGACCACCTGCTCAGGAATGGCACCACCCACAATGGACATTGCCATTCTGTACCAATCATGCTGTCCCAGGAAAAGATTACCACAACCCCTGCCCCTTGGAGGTGTTGCAGATATGGCTGCCATGTCACATGTGGATCTGTAGGTGGCAGAGAGGAGATAGCCTATGTCTAGGCTCAGTGTTCTGACCTATGGACTTCTGAATGATTAGTAACCTAACACAATCTGAACAAAGCAAGCCCAAGACAGCCAAGATTCCTGTGTACTCCCAGAGTCGGGAGCTACCTCAGGTGGGGAGCTAGGCCAGGCAGGGTCAAGAGTGAGCCTTAGGCAACCACCATGGGCCCTGGACATGGAGCTAGCCTGAGATGGCCACCAGGCTGGACGATGCATGTAAACCAAGAGCATGGGTAGCAGACCATGCCTGAGAAGATCTCTGTCTAGAGCCATGAAGCATAGGCAGGGCATCACACTTCTGAGACTAAACCTGAGGCCACCCCAGACATTCAAGTCCCTCAGGCCACTAAGAGGAGAGAGTAAGTGGTGGAGAAATGGAAGAGAAAGAGAAACAGAAGGATGTGGGCACACTGAAGAGAGGCAGAACTGAAGACTTGAGGGTAGTGAGGAACAGCTTGATGTGAGTAGCCAGTGATGCCACCTGGGACCCTGGTGAGACATTTTCCTGTGCTGCCTCTGAGGCCACATCTGGAACCATGGTCCTTCAGCAGCAGGGATGAATTACCACCAAAGGCCAGACAGAAATCCCTGGTCTGGGTTGCTGTCCAGGGACATACTGATTTCTGGGGGCTGTGCAGAAATGGCCCCACCCTTCTCCTGTGTATTGTGGGAAAACAGGCCCAGGGGCATCAGAGCCAGAGAGCTGAATCTGCCCCTGGCCAGCTGGAGTACTCAGGGGAGTATGGAAAAGTTGCCCTACCACTGTCTTTCCAAGGGTGACATGGATGAGGGAGAGATACTCCCCTCCCCACTTCAAATATTCCTTCACCTCCTGAAACAAGCAGCAAAACAGGCCCTGTGTGCATGAGTACTGGAGAGATGATCCTGCTTGAGCACTTGGGAGAAGGACCAGCGCCTCACCTGGGGAGCATGATACAGCTGCCATTCATGATGAGAGCGCAGAGGAGCTGGTCTTCTTGAGCACATGAGGTAGCACTGAACTTCTCTGCCTTGCATCAGCTTGGGGGAAGGAGAGATTTCCACCCTCCCCTTACCCCCATAACTGGCAAGAGAGCTGGCCCTGGGTTCATGAGATTGGGAGAGCTGGTCATGCCCCTAACCTGCTGCAGTACTTGAGAGAGTAGACCCTGCACCTGGCCTGCACAGCACAGTAGAGCTGGCACTGAATGGGGAGGGGGGTGGTTCGCAAGCTAAGTCTGAGTATATAAGCAGAGAGGAGTAGGCTCTGCTCTTGTTGCCACCAATGTCAGACTGTAAAGCTGGTCCCAGGATCTGGAGAGTAGGAAAACTGGCTCTGTCCCTCACCTGCTACAACACTTGGGAGAGCAGGTCCTGCATCTCACCTGGGCAGCAGGGTGGAGCTGGCCCTGGTTGTCAGGGTTGAGATGAGCTGGCTCCAAGGATGTGGAAGACAGCCCAGCCCTTCATCTACTGCAGCACTCAGGAGAGTAAGCCGTGCACCTCACCAGGGCAGCAGGGTGGAGCTGGCCCTGATGGCATGGGCATGAATGAACCAGCCCTGAAGGCAAGAGAGTGGGATTGGGTTACATGATGTGAAATTCTCTACCAAGAAAAAGTAAAACAAACAACAAACAAAACATTGACACAGGAGGCTCCTGTAACAACCCTGATGTCATGGTTTCAATCATAGGGCACCACGTGGTGGAAAGAGAGAACTGAATTCTGAATGTTGTCTTTTGATTTATACATGTGCACCATGTCATGAGCATACACATACACACATACACACATATACACATGTAACACACATGCACACACACATGCACATGTACAACACAGACATACTCACACAAGCACACAATAAATAAATAAATGTTAATATTAAAAAATAACCACCTCTCAGAGACTGTGAGCATCTCTTGTACTGATACTGTGGGTCAGGCACTTCATGGGCATACAGACCTTAACAATCACCACAGCTGCCAAGTGCTGTCAGCCAAAGGCTTCCATTCTCTTTGCTGAGAGACATGACAGAAAGAAAACCAGCTTGTGGTGTTGAGTCTTAACGAGTCAGCAGGAGAAGAAAAGAGGGTAACTCTGGAAGTGCTGCAGAGAGCAAGTAACAAACTTCTGACAAGTGGGAAATCATTCCAAGACACTGGTGAAGCCAGTGCAAAGGTCCTGAGGTGAGCACATTCCTGGTGTGTTCGAGGAATAGGAAGGTAGAGCAGCAAGCCCATGGCAGAGGAAGTGAGAAGCTTGAAGTAGGATTTATTACCAGAAACTGGGTGGGGCAGGAATAAACAGGTCATGTAGAACCCTGTGAAAAACTGGAAGGAACCTGTTTGTCACTCAGAGCAAGACAGAAGGACTAAAAGGTATAAGTGGGGAAGATATTTAAACTAATTCACTATTAGATGTGTGACTCTGGCTTCAAGACTGAGAATGGACAAAAGAGCCAGCAGAGAGGTAGGATGCTGGGGAGAGATCCAGGAGCCTGGCTGGACCAGCCTGCTCCTTTGCTACAATAAGGAGTCAGATAGCACAAGTGTTGATAAGATGGTGCCGGGCCTAGGAGATGGCTCAGTGGATAAGCACTTGCTATGCAAGCTTAAGGATGTGTGCTCTGATCCCCAGCATCCTCACAAATGCCTGCTGGGCATGGTTACAGGTTTGTAATCCCAGGTTTCAGAAAGATGAAACAAGAAGTGTCCTGGGTTAGCTTCCTAGCTGGACTAACCAAGTCCCTAAGCTTTCAGGTAACACACATGTGCATGCATGTGAATCCACTTGCATATGAACATGCACACATACCACACACTTATGGAGAAAGAATACAGTGTTGGTGAGAATCAAAACCTAAATCTGATGTTTAGGAGACATCGGGAGCCATAAATAAATAAATAAATAAATAAATAAATAACAGACGGGGTTTGTGGCCTAAGATGCACTTACTAAAATGAACAGCCTGTGACTGGGCAGGCTAAAGGGAAGGAGAGAAGCACAGAGATCCAGAGCACAAATCTGGGGAAAATCCAGGAACTCTTGCTAAGCTGGGACCTATTGGCAAACCTCAGGTCCCATATTAATAAACGGTAGAACTGAGCTCAGACATCAGTCCTGCGGTCAAGCAGGCAGGGCTTCTGCAAACCCGGATGAAGCTCACAGCCTGATTTCTCCAGCTCAGGCATCTGTAGAGACTTATTAGGAAACAAGCGGAATCATGTTCAACTTCCACTCCCAGTGTTTACAGGAAGTACATCTGCAGCTCTCTGACACCTGCCTTCCTGAATATGGGCCAGCGCCTTTTTCACTTTTAAAGAACAGTTTCCTACCTGAGGACCCTTATTCAAGGACACACACTCCAGTGGGTACCAGAGAAGAGTAGGGTAAGTAGTGGGACCCAGATTCCACCAAACCATTTAGTCCTGGGAAGATAAGGGCTGGCCTCACTTCACTAAGGAGTATGTGGCAGACAGTGGGACCTCATCTTGAAAACCAGGGCCCAGGACCTCAGCCTCTGCTTGGAGTCTGCAGGCCAGCTCTGATGGGTGATAGACCACTGCATTCACCTGTCTGGTTCATGTGCCTGCTCCTGTCATAGCCTATCCTGCACCCTCCTGTCTGCCCTGAATCTGCAGGAATAAGGATCCTGAGTGATGAGGTATTAATATATGTGATATATATTAAGTATCATATATGCAATTTACAGGGGGTGGTGTGGGAGAGCCAAGATCTCCAGAGAGCTAACTTAGACAAAGTTAGTGAAGAAAGCACAGGAAACCTCAACACAGTTGCCTTAGAATTGATAACCACAGTGCACACAGAGAATAGTGAATCCCCAGATATTATAATCTTGATTCCTCTGAGGCACAGGCTTCAGTGTTAGATCAGCCTTACCAAGTCCAATCCTGGAAAAGGACACAGAACTAATGTTCCTTTTGTCCTTCTATCAGGGCCTCTAAGAAGTTGTGTGTCGGTCTGACCCCTGCATACATGTGGCTCTTTGACTTTCTCTGAGTAATGTGTCTTCCATCAAATTGTTAGTTGGCTCTATATCGTTACTCCTGTGTGGCATCCAAAGATAGAAGACTTCTAAAGATTCCTTCAAAGAGGCTCACCTGAACTTAGACTGAGCCTTTACTACCTACCCCTCTGTCCTATATTCTCCCACCTTACCCTGGGTCACAGTAATGGCTGAAGTGTTGATCTCCTTAGAGTGGGACATTAGAAAAAGAAGAGGATAAGGGCATGGGATAGTGAATTTCCTGAATAGTCCCATCATGCATTCTGCATCACTGCATTCCTGTCCTCCCATGCCCCTGTCCTTGGTACCCAAGCACCCCCTTTTCCATCGCCAACCCCTCATTCATTGACTCGAATCCTTTAATCCCCCTAACCATCATACTCTAACCCTGCATCCCTCCCTTTTCTTCTTTATTTCCCCACTCTCACTCTCTAGATGTCTTCCCACTTCTCCCTCTCCATCAATTTCTCTGCATAGGCTGATCCAAATCTTTCCTGCTGTGATTCTCCAAAGTTAAAGAGAGCTAGATCTCTTGCATACTGCTACTGTGGGGACTAGTACCTTACTTCAGGAACAATACTGCTATGAACCAACAAACCCAACAAACCCAAGGGGTAAACAGCACCCAAAGGTTTAATGAAGGACCAGACCAAAAAAAATCTAGTGTATAATGTCTTCCTAAGGATGGGCTTTTAGTATCCTCTGACTCAGCTCCTTCCCTTGATATCTCCATTTTGCCTTATCTTCATACAACATTTTTCTTAAACCTTTAAAAGTTGTACACAAGGTCCTCCTGGATCCAATCACTGCCATTACTCAGTCCACATTAGGACAATGGCTGCCCTGGCTAGGGGCCTACTGAGTCCTCTATCCTCCAAGTCATTGTACAGTTCACAGCTGTACTCAGGTGATTCAAAGGTTTCTCCAGAAGTAAATGGCAGCAATCACATGGTGTAGGCAGCAGAACAGATCAAGTTAAAACTCTGTTTCTGGAACAGGAAATCCATCCACAATGTACACGTCTCTTAACCCTTAGGCAAAAGACAGATCCCAAACTCCTTCCATAGAAAACAACCAGCAAGAGAAGAATTCCCCCATTCTTTTCATATGTCCTTAAGGTGAGATAGCTTACCTTAATGAAGAACTAAAAACCTAAAAAAAGTACCTTAGACAAGCTAAGAAACCCCCAACTCAGTATAAAGTTAAGCACACCTGCCTTCAGGAAAGCCAACACAGTAACTAGAACAGGCACCAGCATCATTCAGCTGTGAATCGTTAAAGAACATGGCCACTGTTAATCACTCCTATCCCAGAGTTCTCTCTTCTGTCCTATGAAGCCCCAGCCCCTGCACCTGGACACACAGTCCCCACTCCCCAGGAAAGACTTGTCTCTTTTAATTGTTCTGATCAAAGGACCATCTGACCCTGTAGAGGTTTGTCTGATTTCTTTTATTACCAGGTCTCCTCTATCAGTATCAAATATCCATTCCCAGAAGGAAATGTCTGGCAGAGACAAGAAGCCACTGGTCTCCTGCTTAGAACCACAAAAGAGAATCTTGAAGCACCAAGAGCACAAACTACTCAGAGAAGCAGTATCCGAGAGCTTTATTACCATGGAAAAATCTCAGTCCAGACAGAAATATAACACAAAGGTGCCTCAGCATGAAGGTCAAAAACACTTGGACACTACCTACAAAACAAGGACACATATGAAGGTGGAGCTGAATAAGCACACAGGCAAGCAAAAGAAGCACTTGAAGCTAAGTAAGTACACCAAGAACCCTAACCCATCACTCGGTGACCCCTTCATCACTACTGAGCTCTCCTTCCATGGTTTCCATGGGCAGGCCTGCCTCCTGTCTACTGTTTCTTCTACTGAGTTCCCTTAATTTTTTGCACTTACAAAGACAATGCCCTTGCCTCCTTCTCTTCTCCAGGATCAAAGTGCCCATCTCTTTCCAGTGCACTAGGTCTAGAAAGAGGTTATCTTGTTTAAGCTCACAAGACATAGAGACAGACATAGAACTGGAATCTAGAACAATCAGTGTCTAAGGGGTGACTTTCTCCATCCTCCATCTGCTGCTGCTCTGTGTAAGTTCTGCCTACACCCAACCCTTACCTTTCCTTTAAAGTCCATTCTTCCCACCCCACTTTGAGCTGGAGGAACCTCAGTTTGCAGCCAGCCTGAGCTACACAGTGAGATCTATTAAATTTATTACCCAGGAGTACTAGAGGCTTATCATGTTATTGTGACTGAAGAAGTTTATACAGAAATGGCTTACAGATCAAAAATGGTCCATCAGGGCACAAAGGTCAGAGAATCAATGATTGACACAGCTGATCACCAGGGATTAGTTGGGAAACAGAGACAGATAAATGCTGCTGTTCAGATCAGTTTCCCTTTTTTGCAGGAGGCCAGCCCCAGCCTGGTGGAGGAAGTCTTCTTCTTCCTGTCGGTTCTTCTTGAGGCAGTGGAGGGGGAAGAGCGTTGGGGGGTGGGGGGTGGGGCGGGGAGGTAATACTTTGGTCTTAGGAGATATTTAGGGTTGCTGTATAATTAAAGTTTACTTATCTATGCTACAAAAGTTTACTTAGTATACTACTGTAGCTGACCTGCTATCTGTGATCCTCTGCAGTTTCTGGCACTTAGCACCTCAGCCCAAAAACAGCAAAGGAGAGTACAATCAGCCTTTGTACTCTCTCAGCAGGAACTGCTGGGCCCTAATTTATGCCTAGTAGCCTGAGGTCACAGGAAGAAAAAAACACTTAGAGAAGTTATTATAGAGTTGTTGTTGTTGTTGTTTTGGTTTGTTTGTTTGTTTGTTTGTTTGTTTTTGGTTTTTCAAGACAGGGTTTTTCTGTATAGCCTTGGCTGTCCTGGAACTCACTTTGTAGACCAGGCTGGCCTCCAACTCAGAAATCCGCCTGCCTCTGTCTCCCAAGTCCTGGGATTAAAGGCGTGTGCCACCACTGCCCAGCTTATTATAGAGTTTATTACTAAGTGTAAAAAGTTTCCTATGAAAGCTATCTAAGGGGAAAAGTGGAAAGATCCTAAATGGCAAAAAGGAAAAAGTTCTAATAAGGGAAAAGTTCTAAGGGAAAAAATTCTAGGCAGGGGAAAGGGAACAAAGGAATGAACGGCTAACTACTACCACTCTTTGTCTTTGTCCTCATTACTTTTACACCTTTCAGAATACATGGTCACATGTTACAAAGTTCCTCACAAGTTCACACCAAAAAATCAAATCATAAATTGAAATAGAAATTTACAACACAGAATGTTTATATGCATATCCATTAGGAGTAATTATCTGGCTAAACATCCATCACCTGTCTAGCTCCACAGGTTCACTGAAGGTTTAAAACTGTAACTAAGAAATTAATGAAGTTTTGTATAGATAAACCCAGGCAATATTTTATCTTCTGTCCTAGCACCAATAATAAATCGTGAGTTCCCTATTTGTGACCTTTGGTTAATTGTTTTACAACCTTTTAGAATGTGCTCTGAGTAGGAGAAAGTCTGGTTACAATCTAAGAGCAATTAACTGATGACACTTGGAAGACTGGCAGAGTTCTCATTACAGTTTTGACTATCAGAATGGGACCTAATAGCAGTCCCACTATAAAAGAGCTTAATAATCATTGATATAATTTTAGGAATTCTTATAGAATCATCATTAAAACTTAAGAAGTCATCTATTTGTCTACACAGCATCACTACAAGACAGTACATCTTCATGGATCTACAGAGATCTGCTCCAAAGGGGTGTGCTATTGCTTAGTGATGGTTATATTTGTTTAATAATAATAATAATAATAATAATAATAATAGGAAAAGCATATTAATAGCAGAAATCTTTTCTAAAATAAGTCCCTTACAGCCTTGCTTAAGGGCTCACTTGTTGCAGATTATATAATAATCCAAGGCAAGCCATTTCAGGATGATCACCTGCTAATTATTAGCTTGTCCCAGTATGACTCCTGACACCTTTTCATTCAGTCCAAAACTCCAGCACTAGGAATGGTGACACCTAAAAATAGGGTGGACCTACCTCAGTTAATGTAACCTATCCCTCACAAATCTTCCCAGGGATATTTTGCTGGATGCTACTAGATTCTGTGACATTGACAATGCTAGCCCTGACATCATCTCACAGGATCATTAAAGAGTTCAAAGTGTAAGTGTCAGAAGCCCAGTGGGAGTTCTGTAACTAGATACTTCAGCCCCATCCTTTCTCACTGGGAGAACCTATGCACTTTTTCACCAAGCTTTTCCAGCCCCAACCCACTAGGCCATGAGTTTCCTGGCCAACTTACCCAATCTTCCAAATCAGAGGGATTGACTGAGGACTGGAAAATTCAATCCAACCAATGAGATGATCCCCTTAAGGTGACACAAAGGCATGGACAAAGTGCCACAGCAAGAGCTCAAGAACAGGAGAAACCTAGACAGCACTCTGGAAATCCTGCCTGGATTCTCACTGTTGGGCCTGACTACTGCTCCAAGGAAGCCCTTGGAATTAAGGATACTGTCTTTCATCATGACAATACAGCTTGCCTTTCTGAACAGAAAACTGGCAAACAGGAGAATCCATTTCCACAGGACTCCTAATCACTCATGTGGCTAAGGAGTTACCAGGAGTTTCCTGAACACACCACACATGCCAGGCCCCATGCCAGGGATTCACTTATATCACACTCACACTGAAATCACACAGCCAGCCTTGAGAAAGAGACCACTGTTGGGGACAAGAGGAGCAAGGCTTGGGGAGGTAAAGGCTCACAGTTGAAGAACTGTAGCTTTGCCTTCACTGTCATGAGTCACAACTATTTTTGTAAAAACACATTTATTAATTAACAGGACTAATTATTTTTTACTTTTTATAAATTCTTTTCTCTTACAACACATTCTGTCCACAGCTTCCCCAGACTCAATTCTTCCTAATTCTATTCTACAACTCCACATCTCCCTCCCAATCCACTCCTCCTCCATTTCCCCTCAGAGTGGAATAAGCTTCCCAGGAATATCAACTGAACACAGCATAACAAGATGAAAGAGAACTAGGCACAAACCCTCATATCAGGGCTATAAAATACAATCTAGTAGGAAGAACAGGGTTCTAAGAACAAACAATAATCAGAGACACTGCCTCTCCCACTGTTAGAAGTCCCAGAAAAATACCAAACTAAACAACCACAGCATCTACTCAGAGAACCAAGCACAGACCCAGGAAGGCTACAAGACAGACACTTCAGTCTCTGTGAGCCCCTATGAGCCCTGCTTAGATGATTGTGTTCTATGGGCTGTGTTCTTCTGTTCTTCTTAGCCCCTCTAGCTCCTACCATCCTTTCTCTTCCAAAGGGTTTCTCCAAGCTCCACCTAGAAATCCTGCACCTGCAGTCTCACTACTAGGCCATGGCTCCCAGGAGGCCATTGGAATTAAGGGAAGTGCTTTGCCCTTATGATTGCCAATAGAAACCAAACTCAGACATTTGTTCTTGATTTAACATGCTCCACAGTTTATAACTGTGCACTTTGCTGAGCTTCACTTCTCCTTCTCTACTCTTGCTTCTTCCAACCACTACACCTGAGGATTTATCCTCCAGATTGTGGAAAGAACAAAATTCTCATCTCGCCATCTTCATTGGAAGGAACTTAAGACAAAACAGACATTAAAAAAGAAATATTCTAAATTTGAAATGGAAGGAGAGGACTCAGAATAATTGTACAGGGACTAGAGAAAATGTGGAAATCATGTACATGTCACATATAAGTAGAAAACTGTCAAGAACTTAACAGAAACATTTGAAAAATAAATTAAATCTGCAAATCAAAATATGTAGAGTTAGAATACATATATGACAGAAAATTTGTGGCATTTGTTTCTGTGGGCAATGGAATACACCACTAAGTAGAATATTTTCCACTTCTATCCAATTTACATAAATTTTATTGACCCTTTTCTTCTTTGTGTGTGTGTCTATGTGTATGTGTGTGTGTGCATGTCTGTGTGGTACACATGTAAGTATATATAAGTTTGCATGTGTGAGGGCATATATGAGTAGGGACTCACACTGTGCATGTACATGTGAGTGCACTAAATTAATGTCAGGAATCTTCCTTAGTTGTTCTCTTATTCATGGAGGTAGAATATCCCATCATCTACACCCAGAATTCATCAAGTCGTAAAGCTGCTGAGCCATCTTACCCTGGGGAAGCCCCTGTCTCAGCTTGCTGGCACTGAAAGTACAGAAAACACAAATACAAACTCAGCATATAAATGAAGTCATGGAACACAACTTCTAGTCCACATGCTTTGGAGCAAGTTCTTTAATTGTTGAACAATCTTGCTTCCCCCACATGCATTTCGAATGTGATGGAACTTAAGAGGATTTAGGTATTTGCATAATGACAGATACATTTCAATTGGAAGTTCTTGGAGAAAGTGCTCTGGGAAGAGCTAGGCCTCTTGGCACTTTGAGAAGACATGTTATGAGCCAGGAAAACCTTGGCAACAGACATGAGTAGCCAGTTTGGTGCACTCAGGGGATGTTAGAAGTTCTCCTACAGAAGACAATATGTGCAGATCTATAGATCCTGATTTCAGAGAAAAGTTGGCCCTGAAGCCAGGCCCTCAAGGGATAATGTATAAACTGATGCTATACTCAGCGCTCTCACCAATTTATCTCTAACACCTCATCCATGGAAGTACCTTGTACTTTCAGCAATTGTCTATGGTTGAGGAATCAACTTGGATTTTTATCCATAGGTCAACCTACTGTCTGTCTTGTCTTGAGTTGAGATGTGTGTTCTGGTCAAAACCTGGAAATCCTCAGATGCACTGGTTAGAGGAAGCAGGAGTAGACCAAGAGAGGTAAAGCTCAGCAGAATGCACAGTGGAAAACTGTGGATCATGTTAATTGAAGATCAAATGTCTGAGTTTGGTTTCCATTAAACAGGACAGAAAACAAAGACTGGGTAACTTATTTTTTCTTATTTTTTTGGTTGGTTGAGTGAGTTATTGATTGAATGACTGATTTATGGATTCATTGATAGATTGATAGATTGGTTGACTGTAGCCTAGGATGGTTTCAAATTCCTTATATAGAAAAGTTGGGTTGGAGGTCCTGATTTTTCTGCCTCTGTCTTCTGAGTAATGAATTATAGAGCTACAGAACCATGCTCAGTGGATTTTTGTCAAACCTGAATATTAATTATAGTTCTGGAGGCTTGGTGTCCAGGACTGAAAACTATGACTACTCAGCCTCAGAAAAGGGCATAGAAAAACAAACAGGAGCCTGCAAGAAAGGAAAAGTATTTCTTCCCACAACAGTCTGCCCATTACTAGAAAAAAAGTATTTGTCAATTGTTAAGAAGCCTAAAATCATGACTCCAAACACCTACTCTTGACCTGTACCCCTTACTCCTGAATAGCCCTCACTCCTACACTGGCAACTGAGTTTCAACCTCTGTTTCAGAGGGGACAAAAAACAGTAGCCAGAAACAAGGTTTCTTATGACCAAAGATATCTGAAGTACACTACAAAATAAATCCAAGATTGACAATCCTGGGGAGAGGGTACCAAGATTAAATCCTGAAACATGAACAGTATGACATTCCTAAATCTTCCTGTCAGACCCATAATATCAAGACTTCAGGATGATGTTGTCAGGACTGGAATGGTGGATCCAATAGGACCTATCAGAAGTAGACATCCACTCCACTATTTGTAGTCTCCCCACTACTCCATGACCTTCTACAGAGAGAGAGAGAGAGAGAGAGAGAGAGATCACAGACACCAAATTACAAATGAGAAAGCAGAGCTCAGTGGAGCTACTGCATCATCTCATAGGCTGAATGAAGACAGTGTTACTTCTATGAACTCACCCTTTACTCTCAGCCTCAACAGCAGGTCTGGCACAGGGTAACAAATCGATAAATGTCTGAAGCATGAATGAATATCAGACAGAATTATTAGTCACATGATCACTTGAAGTAGAATATTCTACTCCAAACTCAGATTTTATGCACTACACTGTTCAGAATATTCTAATACCCACAGCTTAGACAGATGCCTAAATGCATCTAGATGATAAGGAACCAAAAAAAAAAAAAAAAGGAAAGAAAAAAGAAATGTAGGCAAAAAGGTACAAGTGGAGGAAAGAGGATAGAAAAAAGGAAGAAAGAAAGGAAAAAGGGAGGGAAGAAAGAAAGGAAGGAAGGAAGGAAGGAAGGAAGGAAGGAAGGAAGGGAAGAAAGAAAGGAAGGAGAGAGGGAAGGATTATTGAATGAACATACAACACTAATGTAAATACTTCTGCTCAAACTTTTTCTTCCATTTAGCATCTTGTACAAAAATATATATGAAGAAAGGAAAAAAGACTCTTTACCCGACACAGTCACTTAAAAGGGAGAATTTGTTCCAAAATTTCACAAATCTACTACTCTTCCAAAAATTGTGTACAAGAGGCTCAGAGAACTTGGTCAGGAAAAGCTGGCATCCTTGTGTACCAGAAGAAGGAGGACATATGATTGAGATCCAAGACTTATTTGGCCCAAACATAGGTATCCAAAAAGGGCCTCAATTAGTCATAATAGAGGGGGCTGCTGGAGTTGGGAAGTCAGTGCTGGCCATGCAGGTGAGGAGAGCCTGGAAGGAAGGTCAGCTCTACAGGGATCGCTTCCAGCATGTCTTCTTCTTCAGCTGCAGAGAGCTGGCCCAGGGCAAGCAGCTGAGTCTGGCTGAGCTCATAGCACAAGGCCAGGAAGTGCCTATATCTCCCATCATTCAGATCCTGTCTCACCCCGAGAAGCTGCTCTTCATCCTGGATGGCATAGATGAGCCAGCATGGTTCTTGGAGGAGCAGAATACTGAGTTATGTTTGCACTGGAGTCAAGTTCAGCCTGTGCACACACTGCTAGGAAGTTTGCTGGGGAAATCCATCCTTCCTGAGGCTTCCTTCCTACTCACAGCTCGGACAACAGATATACAGAACTTCATTCCCTCCTTGGGGCATCCATGTCAGATAGAAGTGCTAGGATTCATTGAGTTTGAACGGGTAGAATATTTCTACACATATTTTGCATCTCTCTCAGATGCAATTACTGCTTTTGAATTGGTTGGATCTAACCCAGTGCTCCTGACCCTGTGTGAGGTCCCCTGGGTGTGCTGGCTGGTCTGCACTTGCCTAAAAAAGCAGACGGATCAAGGTGGAGACCTCTTACTGACCTCACAGACCACCACAGCTCTCTGCCTGAAATACCTTTCCCTGATAATCCCAGGTAAGCACATGGGGACACAGCTCAGAGCCCTTTGCTCACTGGCTGCTCAGGGGATCTGCCAAAGAAGGACCCTGTTCAGTGAAAGCGACCTCCGTAACCAAGGGTTTGCAGAGGATGCCATTGTCACTTTCCTGGAGATTGGTGTTCTTCAAAAGCAGACCAGCACTCTGAGATACAGCTTTGTCCATTTGTGTTTCCAGGAGTTCTTTGCAGCGATTTCCTACATCTTGGAGGATAGTGAGGAAAAACATGGTGATATGGAAGATGACAGAATTGTGGAAACCTTGGTAGAACGATATGGAAGTCAGAACCTGTTTGAGACACCCACTGTGCGCTTTCTATTTGGTCTTTTGAGTAAAGAGGGATTGAAAGAAATGGAAAAGTTCTTTTCATGCAGCCTTCCTGGGAAGACAAAGTTGAAGCTGCTAAGGCACATCCTAGCAAAATCCCAACCCTATCAACCACCATGTCTGGGTTTGCTCCACTGTCTGTATGAAAATCAGGAAAAGGAGCTCCTGACACATGTGATGCATGATCTTCAAGGAACAATAGTGCCTGGCCCAAATGACATTGCACACACAGTGTTCCAGACAAAGGAGAAGCACCTGGTGATACAGACAGACATGGAGCTCATGGTGGTCACTTTCTGCATTCAGTTCTGCTGTCATGTGAGGAGTCTCCAGCTGAAAAGGAAAGGACAGCATGAACATAAGTTAACAGCTCCAAGGGTGGTCCTGTGAGTATTCAGACACAGCCCTCTCTCCAGACTCCCTGTGGATGCCATGAGCCACGTGTTCTGAGCACCAGCAGCACTTTCAGCTGGTTCATGGGCAGTGGGGTACAGGTCATCAGTGACATCTAACTAGTGAATAAGACCACTTTTCTCTATTTACTTTGGTGTGCTTGATCATGGGATAGGACTATGAACTTGTCTCTCCCTATGCCTTGTTGAGGAACATCCAGCTTCACTGATTCAAATCATCTTCACACTTCATGGGGGTTCCAATGGCAACTATTACTGATCCTCCCTCTTTTTTATTGAATATTTTATTTATTTACATTTTAAATGTTATCCCCTTTCCCAGTTTCCCCTCCACAAACACCCTATCCCATCTCCACATCCCCTGCTTCTGTGAGGGTACTGCCTTACCCAACCATCCATCCACTCCCACCTCATCACCCTGGCATTCTCCTACATTGGGGCATCAAACTTTCACAGGACCAAGGGCCTCTCCTCCCACTGATGCCAGATAAGGTCATCCTCTGCTATATATGCAGCTGGGGCCAGGCAAACTCCTTCAGCTCTTTCAGTCCTTTCCCTAACTCCTCCATTGGGGCCCACATGCTCAGTCCAATGGTTGGCTGCCAGCATCTGCATCTGTATTTGTCATGCTCTGGCAGAGCCTCTCTGGAGAGAGCTATATCAGGCTCCTGTTAGCAAGCACTTCTGATCCTCTCTCTTAACATGCTTTCTCTCTGAGAAACAGCTCATTCTTGCAGGCACCATCACTTATCCCCATGAAAGTAACCTTGGCCTGGAAGTCTTTCCCTATCACCTAAAAATGCATATTTATGATTTCACTATGATTTCAGTGCCCAGATAATAAGTGTTTGTGTCAAAAAAGGCAGCCTGGCCTCGGCACTCACCTGAAAGGCTCCCTAAATTTCTGCCAAGCTGAGCAGCAAAGTACACGTCATCCATCCAGCATTTCCTACCACTGTGCAGAACAGATTACTTAATATCAGTATGTGTCTTCTTTCCTCTACATGATTGACTCAGTAAATATTCATTAGGTACATATTTTATACAATGACCTACCAATCAATCACAAGACAAGTAATACATATGCTGTCCAAGGACCAGAGAAACTGTGTGAGAATAGAGCAAATTAATTATACATGGAATGACTCTTGCCATGATTAAACACATACCAGGTGTCAGGAAAGGGAGTGTTTACTTAAGAGGAGAGATATTTTTATTTAAGTCTTCTCTTTTTATGTGTTGAAAATTTTTCTCCTAATAATCTGAGCTAGGCTTGCTGGCATAAACCTGAAATTACATCATTCAGGAGGTTAAGTTAGGAAGAGTCCTTGATGTCAGGGCTTTGACACCATTTTGACAGGAAAAAATGCTTGTGTGAGAACCAAATGACTTGAAAGTAGTGAACTGATTGTGAGAGAACAGGTTGGGGTGAGGAGAAGGGGAAGTAAGGCCAAGTGCACATGTGATCAAACCGTGTTACACACATGCAGGAAGGTGTCTCGATGACTCTTTTTATATGACTAGGATGGACTAATAAATGCTTGTAGAGAAGTGATGATCTATCAATGATCAAAACACCAAAGGTTGGTATCAACCAGAAAACTACATTTCTCATAG
Organism: Arvicanthis niloticus; assembly: GCF_011762505.2. Classification (NCBI taxonomy): domain Eukaryota; kingdom Metazoa; phylum Chordata; class Mammalia; order Rodentia; family Muridae; genus Arvicanthis; species Arvicanthis niloticus. The sequence goes on from NC_047663.1 coordinate 50,417,840, forward strand.
AGTACAGGGTTAGGAATTGGAGAAGCTGAGCTTAGCTGTGCAGACCTGTCATCTGAAAATCAGAAAGCAGATGCAAGGGCAGAAATCTCAGTCCAGCCTGGGCTACATAGTATGGTGCTATCTCAAGATATTATGGGCTAAGGATGAAACTCATTGGTAGAGAGATGGCATGCTCTGTTGGATAATTTTCTGTTGCTCTGATAAAACACCATGGCATATTATAGAAGAGTTGATTTGGGCTCATGGTTCCAGAGAGGTCATGGTCCCTCATGGCAGAGGGAAAGCATAGTGACTGGAACACTGGAGAGATTTTATCTTACACCACAAGCAAGAAGCAGAAACAGTGTCCTGGGAGTGGCTCATGATTTTGAAAGATTTTTATTATTACTATCAATTAAGTTATTTATTTGCTATACATCTGGATCATAGCTTCCTTCCCCTCAGTCCTCACCTCCTACCCCCTTTCTTTCACTTTATCTCCCTCATTCACCCTCCTACACTTCTCCTCAAAGGGGAGGCCTCCCATTAACATCAACCAGCCTCAACATATCAAGTTACAGTAGGACTAAGTTCATCTTCTTCTACTGAGGCTAGACAGTGCAGCCTAGTTAGGGAAAAGGGACCCAAAGCAGACCATGAAGTTTAAGACAATCCTGATCACACTTGAGGAGACTCTCATGAAGACTCAGCTGCACAAATGTTAAATACGTGCAGAGGGCCTAGATCTCTCACATGTATTCTCTCTGATTCTATATGTGTTGTTGTTGTTTTAGTTTTTATGGTGTCTTTGATGCCTCTGGTTCTGTCAATCCTTCCTCTCTCTTTTCACAGGATCCCACAAGCTCCATACAATGTTTGGCTGCATGTCTCTGCATCAATTTTAATCAGTTGCTGAGTGAAGCCTCTCAGAGGAAAGTTATGCTAGGCTCCTGTCTTCAAGTATAGGAAAATATTATTAACAGTATCAGGGGTAGGCTCCCTCTCATGGAATAGGTCTCAAGTTGGCCCAGTCATTGGTTGGCCTTCCCTCAAAGTCTACTCCATCATTTATTCCTCCCTATCTTGTACATGGGAAGAATTATGCCTCTAAGGTTTTTTATCTTAGCCATTCTGACAGGATTAAGATGGAATCTCAGAGTCATCTTAATTTTCATTTCCCTGATGACTAAGGATGGTAAATATTTCTTTAAGTGCTTCAATCCATTAGAGATTCCTCTGTTGAGAATTCTGTTTAAATATGTACCCTCATTTTATTTATTCATTTATTTACTTATTTATATCCCAATTGTGGCTTCCCCATTCTCTCTTCCCAGGTCCCACCTTTCACCTTACTTCCACACCCATTGCCCTTTATGTTCAGAGAAGGAGAGGCCTCCCATAGTCACCAACCCACCTTGGCTTTTCAACTTGTAGGTGCATCTGCTATTAAAGCTAGACAAAGCAGTCCAGTTATGAGAAAGGAATCCAAAGGCAGACAGCAGAGACAAAGAAGGCTATAGCTCCGGCCATTAGGAATCCTACATGAAGACCAAGCTACACATCTGTTACATCTGTGTAGAGGGCCTAGATCCATCCCATGCATGCTTTTGGTTGGTGTTTCAGTCTCTGTGAGTCCATGTTGGACCAGGTTAGTTGATTCTGTACATTTTCCTGTAGGGTGCTTCACCTTTCCTGCTCCTTCAATCCCACATGCCCTTCTTCCACAAGATTTCCCAAGATGCACCTATTGTTCAACTGTGGGTCTTTGCATCTGTTTCCATCAGCTGCTGTGGGTGAAGCCTATGATATTACAGTTATGGTAGGTGACTGTCTGCAAGTAGCGCAGAATATCATTAGTAGTGTTGGGATGAGCTCCCTTGTGGCACTGTCTCTCAGTTTTTAATTGTGTTATTTGCTTTGTGGTTGTCCAGTTTCTTGACTTCTTTACATATTTTGGATATCAGCCCTCTGTCAGATGTGGAGTTGGTGGAAAAAATTTTCCCATTCTGAAGACTGCCATTTGTCCTTTTGACAGATTCCTTTGCCTTAAAGAAGCTTTTCAATTTCATGAGGTCCCACTTATTAATTGTTGATCTTATGGCCTGAGCTCTTGGTGTTCCATTCACTAAGTTGTCTCCTATGTCAATATGTTCAAGTCTATATCCCACTTTCTCTTCAATCAGACTTAGTGTATTTGATTTTGAGTTGAGGTTTTTGGTCCACATGGACTTGAGATATGTGCAGGGTGATAGATATGAATCTATTTGCATTCTTCTACATGGAGACATCCAGATAGACTACCAACATTTGTTGAAGATGCTTTCTTTTTTCCATTGTGAAGTTTTGGCTTATTTGTCAAAAATCAAGCATCCAAAATTGTGTGGACTTACTTCTGGTTCCTTTATTTCATTCCAATTATCAACCTATCTTTTTTCATGCCAGTACCATGTAGTATTTATTACTATTGCTCTGTAGTACAGCTTGAAGTCAGGAATAGTAATACCACAAAAAGCTTTTGTATTTGTACAGGATTCTTTTAGCTATCCTGTTTTCTTTGTTTGTTTGTTTTTCCATATGAATTTGAGTATTGTTCTTTCAAGGTCTGTAAAGAAATGTGTTAGTGTTTGATAGAAATTGCATTGAATCTGTACATTGCTTTTGGCAGTATGGCCATTTTTACAATCCTACCAATTCATGAGCATGGGATATCTTTGCATCTTTTGATGTCTTCATCAATTTCTTTCTTCAAATGATTAAAGTTCTTGTTATACAGGCCTTTTATTTGCTTGGTTAGAATTACTCAAAGATATTTTATATTATTTCTGGCTATCATGAAAGGTGTTGTTTCATATATTTTCTTTCTTAGCCCATTTGTTGTTTTATTTAGGAGACCTATTGATATCTTTTTTTAGTTAATTTTGTACCCAGCCACTTGCAGAAGATGTTTATCAGCTATAGGAGTTCTCTGGTAATACTTTTGCAGTCACTTATATATAGTACTCTATCATCGGCAAATAGTGATTTTTTATTTATTCCTTTCCCATTTGTATGTATTTGTTCCCCTTTGGTTGTATTATCACTCAAGCTAAAACTTCAAGATCTATACTGAATAACTATGGAGAGAGTGGACAGCTGTTTCTTGTTCCTGATGTTAGTGGAATTGTGTTAAGTTCTCCCCATGTAATTTGACATTGGCTATTGGCTTGCTGTATGTTGTCCTCATTGTGTTTAGGTATGCATCTTGTATCATCTGTTATCTCTAAGACTTTCAGTATAAAAAAGTTTTCATCTGTTTTCATATTATTTTTCAAAATCTAATGAAACAATCATGTGTGGGTTTTTTTTTTCAGTTTGTTTATATGGTAGATTACATTGATGAATTTCCAAATGTTGAACCACCTCTGCATGCCTGGGATGAAGCCTACTTAATTATGGTGGACAATGTTTTCGATGTGTTCTCAGACTTGGTTTGCAAATATTTTATTGAGTATTTTTCCTTCAATATTCATAAGGGAGATTGGACTTAAATAGTCTTTCTTGGTAGAATCTTTTTCTGATTTAGGTATCAGAGTACATGTAGCCTCAAAAAATGAGATTGTCAGTGTTCCTTCTGTTTCTATTTTGTGGAATGATTTGAGGAGTACTAATATTAGATCTTCATTGAAAGTCTGGCAGAATTCAACACTGACCCTGGGGATTTTGTTTGTTTGGGTTTGGTTTGGTTCAGAGACTTTTAATGACTGCTCCTATTTCTTAGGAAATATGAGTTTATACAGATTGTTTGCCTGATCTTGTTTTAACATTGGTAAGTGTTATATATCAAGGATAGATAACATTTTGTTTAGATTTTTTAAGTTTGTGGAGTTTTTGAAGTAGGAGCTAATGATTCAATTTCCCCAGTGACTGTGGTTATATGTCAATTTTCATTTCTGATTTCATTAATTTGGATAATTTGTTAATTTGGATAATTTCTGATTTTGTTGATTTCTCTCTGCCTTTTATTTGGTTGGATAAGGGTAGGGTTTGTGTATCTTGTTGATTTTCTCAAAGAAGCAACTCTTAGTTTCATTGATTCTATATTTTCCTCTTTGTTTCTGGTTTATTGATTTCAGCCCTGAGTTGATTATTTCCTGCCATTTACTCCTCTTGGGTGTGTTTGCTTCTTTTTGTTCTAGAGCTTTCAACTGTGCTGTTAAGTTTCTTGTATGAGATCTCACTAAGATCTTTATGAAGGCACTTAGTGCTATGCGCTTTCCACTTACCACTGCATTTATTGCGTCTCCTAAGTTTGGGTATGCTGTGCCTTCATTTTCATTGAATTCTAGAATGTGTTTAATTTCTCTATTCCTTCCTTGAACCAGTGGCCATTGAGTAGACATTAAGTATTTAATTTCCACGACTTAGAAGGCTTTCTATTGTTTCTTTAATCCATGTTGGGCAGATAAGATACAGGGGGGTATTTCAATTTTCTTGTATCTGTTGACATTTGTGACTTTGTGACAAAGTATATGGTCAATTTAGGAAAAGGTTCAGTGAGGTATTAAGTGGTCTGGAGATTTTTTTTTTAATTTGTTAGGCCCATTTGAGTCAGTTCCATTGTCTGTCTGTTTAGTATCTGTTTGGATAACTTGTCCTTTGGTGTTGAAGTCTTCCACTATTAATGTATGGAGTTAATATGTGATTCTGGCTTTAATAATGTTTTCTTTATAAATGTGGGTGCCCTTGGAGTTGAGCAACAGATATTTATAATTGAGACGTCATCTTGGTGGATGTTTTCTTTGATGAATATGAAATGTCTTTCTCTGTCTTTTTTATTAATTTTGGTTGAAAGTCTATTTTATTAGATATTAGAATGGCTACTACAGCTTCTTTGGTCCATTTGCTTGGAAATCATATTCCAGTCCTTGCCTCTAAGATAATGTCTATCTTTGTCTTGAAATGTGTTTCTTTCATGCAGCGAAATGATGGATCCTGTTTTCACATCCATTTTGATAGCCTATGTCTTTTTATTGGGAAGTTGAGTGCATTGATGTGGAGAGATATTAAAGACCAATGATGTTTAATTACTTTTATTTTTATGTTGCTGATATTTGTGTGTGTGTGTGTGTGTGTGTGTGTGTGTGTGTGTGTCCCTGTGTTTTTCTGGATGTAGCTAACCTCCTTAAGTTGGAGTTTTCCTTCTACTATCTTCTGAGGCTGGATTTGTGGATAGTGTTTAAATTTAGTTTTGTCATGGAATATCTTGTTTTCTCCATGTACACAATTGAAAGTTTGGCTAGGTATAGTACTCTGGGCTGGCATCCTGGACCTTTAGACACTTCAAGACACCTTCTCAGGACCTTCTGGCTTTTACAGTGTCTGTTGAGAAGTCTAATTGATTCAAATAGACCTGCCTTCATATGCTACTGGGCTTTTTTCCTTGCAGCTTTTAATATTTTTTCTTTTTTCTGTATAGTAAGTGTTTTGAATATTATGTGACAGTAAGATTGTCTTTTTGCTCTAATCTATTTAGGGTTCTACAAACTTCTCCTTTGTTTATAAGTGCTACTTTCTTTAGGTTACAAAATTGTTGTTCTATGATTTTATTGAAAATTATTTCTGGGCCCTTGAACTAGGAATCTTCTTCTTTTCCTATTCCTATTACTCTAAGGTTTGGTCTTTTCATAGAATCCCAAATTTCCTGGATGTTTTGTGTCAGAAACTTTGTTGATTTATATTTTCTTTGACCAATGTATCAATTTTTCTATGGTATATTCTACCCCTGAGATTCTCACTTTTATGTCTGGTATTCTGTTGGTAATGCTTGTGTATCCATTCCAAGCACCCATATTAGATGGCTCACACAACCTTCACTATAGTTCCAGAGGATACCAGGCCGTGTCTAGCCTCTGCTGGCTCCTACATTCATATAGGACACAGACAACTAGGCATACTCTCATACACACAAAGTAAAAATATATAAATACCTTTTTAAAAAATGTTTCTTTGAAGTTTAGTACTTGGTTTCCCTAATATCTTTGGTATTGTAAATTTATCTGTATCTATCTCTCTGTGTATCTCCATCTGTGTCTCAGTCTCTCTGTCTCTCTGTGTCTCTCTTATTCTGTTTCTCTGTCTCTCTCTCTTTCTGTGTGTGTGTGTGTGTGTGTGTGTGTGTGTGTGTGTGTCCACACCCCCTTCTCTTTTCTCCCTATGGTCCTCTATCCTTGGAAGAATACAAGGACCATGTGAACCAACACAGCTGTAGAATATAGTGTGTGTATGATCACGCTTACCATACTGTCACAGAGTCATTCCCGACTGCCTATCCTGGGCTCTTTTCCTATACCCCTTTGAGCTTTCCATCATGAGATTCCAGAAATCTGTTTCAAAGGTAAGCAGGTGCACTCACATAAAAGAGAAAAAGCCCATCTGAATTTCCAAGGTTGCACTTTGTGTCAGGCCATGATCGGAGCATTATAGATTGCAAAGAAAAGATGCAAACCATTTTTCACACCCTTGGGACACCTAGACTGAGTCAGACACATATACACAAATTGAGCACACAGCATACTATCCTAAAACACATAGATGAGAAACCACACAGAGGAGAGAATCCAGAATTTGGAGCAAAAGTTCATGTAGAAGGCTAGTGAATTCTGGGAATAGCATACCGGTGCCTCAGGCTCAGGTCAATTGAAACCCAATCTGTTATGTGGGACTATACACACACACACACACACACACACACACACACACACACACACACACACCTCTCTTTCCCCTCCCCTCAGGTGCAGATGGACCCCAATCACTGATGCCAGTTGGAAGATTCTCTTCTACAATCTAAAATTTACCAGAAATCTGGAGGAGCTGGACCTCAGTGGGAATCCACTGAGCTACTCTGCAGTGCAAAGTCTCTGTACAACTCTGAGCCTTCCTGACTGTCAATTAAAGACCTTGTGGTGAGTCTGGCCTGGGTTCTTCCCTGAATCAGGGGTAGATAGGAGGATACTAAAGGCAAAGGATGTCTGGAGTGAGACTTGGCATTATCAAGTATTCACTGAACTCCTATTACCACACTTAAAACACATGGCAGACTCATTAAATTAAACAAATGAGATTCTTTCCTTGGGGATTATGAGAACTGGCATTCCCTAGTAATACCACTTGCTAATAACACTGGACTCATGAGGGCTTCAGTGGAGCACACTTCCTGAGGACACACACAGCTAAAGCAGAAGTGAAGAATACAGAGGCAAAGAGAAGCCTGAGTGGGGAAAGCTCCAGGTCTGACAAATGGCATCTCCCATTTCCTCCTGCCTCTGCCCTCATAATCAGACTTCTACTCTGTTCCTATGGACTTTATCTTGATTAAGATCTCACTTAATGAATGAGACCATGCCCTACTCTACATTTGATGAATTTCATTTCACATGACTCTTGAAATACAGCAGTGAGCTATCCTGGGCCTACAGACTCTGCCATGGCCAATGGTAGCAGAGCATTAGTCCTGACCTATATCCATTGTTCCTGCTGCTCAGCTGTGGAGAGCTTAGAACTATCTACCTAGACCGGAAATGGCACAACAGAGAGCTAACCGCTGGCAGCTCAGCATCCCAGGGCTCACAAATGGAAACCTGAGATAAGTTCTCAAAAGTAATGAGCCCTGAAGAAGCTGACTGTGAGCATCTCCCATGCAGGCTTGTTGAATGTGGCCTCACAACCACATACTGTTCACTCCTGGCCTCAGTGCTCAGTGTCAACTCAAGCCTGACTGAGCTAGACCTGCAGCTGAATGACCTGGGTGATGATGGTGTAAGACTGTTGTGTGACGGGCTCAGGAATCCTGCCTGCAACCTCAGCATCCTGTGGTAAGCAAGCCCTGAAATTCCATTCTGGTCATAAATAAGGGAAGGGACATAGGTGAGTTCCCAGATGACAAACCATAGAAAGAAAAGGGATAGATAATTCATAGTCAACCTGGCTCCTGACCAGATGTGCCACTAATAACCTGTGATTGGACAAGTCACAGAATTCTGGAAAACTGTTTTCTCATATTAAATGGAATGTGATAACCATCTCATGGACATGTGATATATATTACATAGTACATATAAAATGGCATACAGTATACATATATATAAACAAAGATAATATTAGGTAAGTAGCTGGGCATGGTGGAATTACACGCATTAGCAAGGCTATATATAGTAAGGGACACCCAGGTTTGCTTTACTCCAGGAGAATGCCTCTATCATTTATTCCTTTATTAATTCATATACACATGCATACATATTATGCTGTGTGCCAAGCATTGGTGCAGGTCCTAAAAAAAGAAGTATAAACACACATGGATCTGTCCTCTGAGTTATATGGAAAGAAACAGACATTGATCACCCATCAACTTGTGACTCTATATTGAGGAGATGCTGAATGCAGTTCAGTCAAATAGTATAATTCTGAGAGAGGCATAATTTTACTGAATGGCCCAAGAGGGATCTCTGGGGCAAGACAGAGAAATGGGCCTTGGTCAGCCAACAGGAGGCCAGCAGTCAAGGCAAAGACAGAGTTGGGGAAGATTCTAGAACAGATAGAAGCTGGAAAAACAGAGAGTCACAGGGGTTGATGACAAAAGCCTGAAATAGATAGATGTACCTGGAGCTGTACCATTCCTTCTGGCCTAGAGTTCCATGCAAACTAAGAAAACCTCAGACTACAGCCCTGGAGAAATTTGTCCTTCTCCACACAGCCCTTCATTCTGTCTCTAAGCTGTTCCCTCTCTGGTCCTTCCACCTTTCTAGCACAAGTCCACAGGCATTTTCTAGAGGAATACTTCCCAGGGGTTGTTGGCCAGTACCCTTCATGAGCTCAGAGAACCACAGAGGCTATGAACCCCTGTACTCAGAGCCTGCTGGTTCTTCCAGCCAATGGAAAAAGTCAGGCAAGCCTGTGCCCTGAGATTTCACTCTGGCCTTCTGCCACAACTCTCAAACCTAAAGGAACAGATGGCCAGTGATGCCCAACTTTTTCCTCCCCTCTGGTAGCTAAAACAGGCCTAGCTGGGTGGCACCTTTGTGCCCCAGTACGTTTTCAGCCATGACTATTCTTCACACATTGAAGAACAAGTCCAGGACTGGCTTCTGCTGCCGGTCTGTCTTTTAGACTACTACAGTTACATGTGAATTCTTATATATCTCTTTCCTTCCTGAGGACATAACAATCTTGAACTCAAAGGCTCTGTTGCCCTCCCCTGTTGCAGCCCGCTCTGTCCACAGGTCGGGGTCTAGCAAGAGAGAGAGTGGGGGGAAGAAGGGGGAGAAACGCGAAGAATGGAAAACAAACCAGAGGATCTGTAGTCAAGTCTCCTTTACTGTCTTCAACACACACAATTCCTACTCTACTACACCACCACTACACCACACACTATACCACCCTACTCCACTACTACACCACACCCTTACAAGGAAATCCTGGGTATTTATAAGCACAAATAGGAGAACACAGGTGAAAACGCTTTACCACGTGCACCATACAGCTGAGGTTACTAAACAGTAAAACAAGCTATGTGGGATAAACAATATATTTTGTGCTTCAGCTGTTATAGGCTTTTGAAAACCAAGTCTTTCCTCAGGGTATATGGTTCCAGATGGCTGAAAAGTTGATCTAGTCACTTTCTACTAAAGTCGGCTCCCAACACTCCCCATAAAACAGGATAGTGTCATTGCACAGCCTCTCAGAGGAGGAGGAGCCTTTCCCCTCCTGCATTGTCTGTGCCTCCCAGCAAGCAGACTGGGAGTGATGTACCCATGCTTAGGAACTGAACAGAGAATGAAATCACTCTGAAATGCAGAGAAGTCGGGTACTACTCTAACTCCATCAGCAACCCTAGGACCTGAGGTCATAAGAATAGACCAGAGGACCTTGATACTGGCTTCTATGTAAGGACAAGATTTCCTTCCTAAACATTAAAGGAATGGATTTTGGAGGTGAAAATGGAACCGAGGCTCTTTCCTTCAAGGTGAATGTCCAGGAAATCCTGCATCCTAACCCTAAGTGTTCACCTTGAAGAGCTGCCCAGAATCCTTCTGGGGATATGGATATGACTATAAGCATTCAGGAATGCTGATAGCTATAGAAGTGCCCTTTGCCAACAAGAGTCCTCTTATCTATGGCCATGTTTTTCTTCCTAGCACAATCTGTTTCCAATGACTGACCTGTAAATACGAGGTATAAAAGTTCAGCCCCTTATTTCAGCTCTGGAATGTTTCAAAGATCTTCTTCTTGTAGTCAGATCTCACTGAACACCGACCAAGTCCCACTGAGACTGCCTCATGGACATATTTCCTTCCTCTCAGCCTGCTGTTGCTTTCTATCTCCCCCCCCCCCCTTGTCCTGATGTTTGATCAAGGATAAGACTGAATGAGCCTCCTCACTGGCTCCATCCTCAGACAACAGAGTCCAGAATCCTGGACTCTGGATTCTCGAGATCCTGTGGAAAATTTCAAAAGAAACAGCCCCCTCTTCTGGTTGCAGGCTGGACCAGGCCTCTCTTAGTGACCAAGTGATTACAGAGCTCAGGACCCTGGAGGCAAGGAATCCAAAGTTGCTCATCTCCAGCACATGGTAAGGGGGCATGTTGGAGGGAGAAAGAATTCCCTCTGATCAACCCTGACTCTATGTGGCTGGTTCCAAGCTGAGAGTTGGGGAAAGGGTCCTGAGGTGGGAAAGATACACACAGCCTGGAAGAAACCAGCAAACCACAGTGATTGAAGGAAGGTTTACATATATAGGGAGGTCAGATGATTTTTTAAGGAAAAATAGAATCATATAACATCCTAATTAAGGTCTTCCATCTTAAAAAATTATGAAACATTAATTTGGTGCAGAGTCTTCTGGAAACAACAAGTATGATGACAGTAGCCACTAGTAAACTTAGACCACTGGAACAATGAAAGCAGAAACCACAGTGAAGAAAAACAGAAATGCTTAGGAAAGAAAACACACTCTGTGTATCACTGTTTCAACTAATGCTCAGACAGACACATACACGAAAAAGAATGTGCATGCTTCAACACACACACACACACACACACACACACACACACACTATTATGGGATATAAAGCCTCAGGGAAGAAATAGTCCATTTCCACCTCTAGGGACTGTGCTAGAGTTTGACTTTTGGCACATTTTGGTTCATGATTATGAATTCCATTTGTCCTCAAGTACCTGGCTTCTGTGCCACATGTGAAATGGAGGGGCCTCTAGACATAGGAGGATCATCAATTCATTGAGTGGAGGGGCCTAAAGAAACACTGTCCACCATACACTATTTGAGCATTTGAGGGTATATCAGTAAACAAGGCAAACATTGTCCAACATTCATTACATTAGTCCAGCAAAAAGGAAACACTTGCTCCCCACTGTCCACATAATTGTACCCAGGAAGCCCAGGAGTGCAGTGGTGGTCTGTCTGACCTCATCCAAAGCTGAAGTGAGCATTGGTGACCACTCAAAGATAGGAAATGTGGGAATTGGGAAGAAAAAAACACCAGGTATAGAGGTTCTAGGAAGCAGAGAGTGCAGCTCCTTGGAGGGAGAGGAAACCACATGTGGAGACCTTCAGCTCTGCCTCACCATCACCTGAGAGATCCACAGAAAAGCAGGCTCTTAGGCTCCACTCCATCTCTGTTGACCCAGAATTTTGGGTAGGGCAGCATCCTTCAATAAGATTTCTGATTTAGCAGGCTATCCAGGTGACATTGGAACATGGTAATATGAGAGTTACTAGTCTAGATGTTAGTGAGCAGGAAACAGTCACATAGGAGTCCCTGGTATAGACAGAGACCACAACAAGACTAGTGGCTATGCCAAGAAATGTCTACTTCTGCCCAGAGGCAATGAGAGGCACTCCATGAACTCAGTCATGAAGCGGCATCTCCTCCCATATTTTATGATCAGCTACTGTGTAGAAAATAGACTAGAAGGGACAACATCAAAAGCAGATATACCTGTTGAAGGATATAGGCAGTTGCTAAGGACACTGCTGAGTCCATCCTAGGACTTAGCATGGAGGCTTTATGGGTGTAGAGAACAGAAAGGAGGGGAGATTTAGAAGGTATAGTCTAGGTGATTATCATTCAAAGTGAACAATTATTAGTTTGTTTTCTTGGTAAAACACAATGTCTGACACTGACCACTGAATATAAAGGATAGAGATTATTTCTTGCAGTTCTGGATGTAAGGAAGGGCAAGGGCATGGACTCTTCATCTAGAGAAGCCTTTCTTGCTCTTCCATCTGATTTCACAACAGGGAATGCTGAGAGCAAGATGTTAAGTTGGCTTTTCTGTCATGGCACTGGAATCCACCTCTGTGATGCTGGTATTGATCCATTCACGAAGGCAGAGCCCTTGTGGGGCTTATTGTGCCTGACCCTTTTTCATCCTATGAGCACTGCTGCATTGCATCAGGGAATAGCATTCTAATGTGCGAACACTGGGGACCTATGCATATAAAGCAAAGGAAAGGTTGAGATTGTCCTGGTTCTGGCACCAGAGATGCACAGGAGGATGGAGGCCTTTATACAGTTGTGGCTCAGAGAAGAAGCCTGGGACAGTGGTAAAATTTAGATGGGTTGAAATTTGTGTGGGGATATTGTGCACACAGCCATGGCTCTGCATGCTTTGCCTGACATCTAAGGGAAAGAATATGTCTATGTGTAGGAAACCACATGTGATGGTCCCTACTAAGAACATGGATAAAGAAGAAGTGGGTGATAGCCCAACCTCATTCAAGAAGAAGACACAAGAGTCAGGTATGTGAAGGTATCAGACCCAGACCCTGTGAGAACTGGATGCAAGAGCACTCTGTAGGAAGAAAATATCATTTCTCTTTCTTGTTTGAGATTTTTATTTTATACATAAGTACTACATTGACATAATTTTTGCTCCTGCCATCTATTCACTCCAACTCCTCCTGTGTTCCATCCACAAACTCTCAAATTCCTGACCTCTTCTTTAATATTATTTTTGTTAATATTATGTGTGCTTACAGGTATGTATACTTATGTATACATGAATAATGTGATGAGTCCATTTACTGTTGGTCATGTTTACATGTTTGAGGGTGGCCACCTAGGATTAGATAACCTATGTGATAACCCATGCTTGGGGAAGACTGATGTTACCTCTCTCCTACCAGCTGTTAAGTGTCTATAGCTCTTTATTTTGGCATGGAGCATTATGAGATTTGCTTCAACCAAATTACCATGTCAACTAGTGTTCTCATTGGGAAGATCTTGTTGAAGCAGTGATATTGGTGAGGTTTTATGTGTGTAAATGCCCTGACCCACACAGAAAAATTTATCTGTAATAAAAGTCCTGGAAGTGATCTTCATTTCTATCCCCCTGTCATTGACATGGAAAATACAAACTCGCCATAAACAAGAGCCTCACCCTTGCAAGACCTTGCAAGACCACACATGGAACCCAGAGGGAGCATTACTTTCTTCTCTCTCAACCTTGAGTGCTATTTCTGCCACTCTCTCAAGAGTGTGGCTTGTATCAGGCTCTGTACCAGGGCTCCGTACCTCACTCTGATCTACTATGGTCTAGGACTCACCTCCATGACCCTCTGCTCATCCAACTTTTGAGTTGGGTTCTGTTCTCAGCATACCCACTTGAGACATGCTAGGAAGGAAGAAAACACAAAAGGCTGGCTTAGGAGTAGGTGTGTTGGGACTGCTGCTCAAAAAGCACAATGTGAAAAAATAGTGTGTGTGCATGTGTGTGTGTGTGCGCGCGTGCATGCGTGTACATATAATATATATATGTATATATATACATATATATATGTATATATATGCAGGTAGCCCAAGGACCAGTGATATAGACTGAAGATGCACTTCCTGATAAGGACTAAGCTGGTCAATCTAGAAAAGGATTCAGCCATGATACATTACTCAGGAAGTCAGGGTAGAAAAGGCTGGACAAAACAGTGACCACCACCTGGCCACTCCTGCAAAAGTGATGCTCATAACTTGACCAATTAAAGACCATTCATCCATGCTTCCCTGACTTTTCAGGAGACAAACCCCTGGAATCTCTGGGGACTGAGGATGACTTCTGGGGACCTATGGGACCTGTGGCTACTGAGGTGGTTGACAGAGAGAGGAACATGTACAGGTGAGTGAGATTTGCATGACAGAGGCATGCTTTTCACAATCTACTTTTCATGAGGGATCCCCACAGATAGACCCCCCACCCAGTCTCTATTGTACCTTCTCCCTTTGACAATGCAGAAGACTAGCCCAAGACTACAATGGAATTTGGGGCTGTTATAACAATAGGGGTCTTCTTCAAAAATATTTTTCAAATTTTTATAAAACAAGAGACAAGTGCTTTTCTATTCAGTTCCTCAAATCCATCAACCATTTCAAATTTGTTTCAACTATGCTCAGTCTTTCTCTGTCAACACTACCATAGTATTGTGACAGTACAACTGTCACAGTAATATATGTCCAAGACATCATAGGATTTCACCCACAATAATTTTACTAGGCATCCCTATGATTAAGATAGGACCTAGTCTTCCACAACCAGCACACCACTAACAGTTCAACTGTGCTGACCTGAGTACTTCATTTCACCTAAACAATCTTTGCTAAGCTTTGCTCATTATGTGAAATGTAGTCTTTCTGGTAATTACTTTACTCCTGCTATAAACAGCCTTCCACTCCATATGATGTTTGTTTTTCCTGTTTCTTTCTTTTCCTTCCCATCCCTGTACTCTCTACATTCTTACTTTACTAACAACCGTGTGTACCAAGAAACTCCTGAAGCTGAGAACATGATCAAGTATACAGAAGCCCTGTCCTTGAAAAATTATTGTCCCATGAACAACAAATGACTAAATATACAATGATGGTATTTTCTATGACCTGTTACCCTCATCCAACACTGTAACAGTCACTATGTCAGCTAAAGAAACTGTCACTCTTCATTTTCTACCACAGAACTGGCACTTCTCTACCCAACAGTCGCCAAACAGACAGCATTGGGAAAATAACTGAAGATCTTTATAAAGTGTTCTTTCAGTACCATCAATTTACCACTATTGTCATCAGATAGACTCTCATTATTGGGAAATATACACTTTAAGAATACAAACATTAAAAACTGAAGTTGTACCTGATTGTTTGAGCCCTTGTCAAGTGTACACAATGTCTTAGGTTGTTTATCTCCCAAACTTCACACACATGAACAATGCCATGGACACACACACACATACACACACACACACACACACACACACACACACACACACACACCTATTTCAACATTATCACCATCATCGTTACCATTACAGGAAGAGCTGACTGCTCCCTACATGTGTTACATGGAGATTTGCATTAGATCACTCAGTACTCACAGTTCTCTGAAATGATGTCATCATTAACCCTCTGTACAGATGAGAAAACACATTGGGATATTAAATGACTAATCAGGGATCCACAGAGACAGCAGAGGAATAAAACTCAGAGCCAGATGCCTGAAGTCTGCTGTGTCCTGAACTCTGCAATGGGTCTGCACACAACAGATGAGTACTACTAGTTTAAACTGGTGTCTGCTTTTCCCTCTTCCAGAGTTCAATTGCCCATGGCTGGTTCCTACCACTGTCCCAGCACAGGACTCCATATTGTGGTGACAAGGGCAGTGACAATTGAGATTGAATTCTGTGCCTGGAGCCAATACCTGAACAAGACTCCCTTGCAACACAGTCACATGGTGGTTGGACCTCTGTTTGACATCAAGGCTGAGCAAGGAGCTGTGACTGCAGTGTACCTCCCTCATTTTGTGGCTCTCCAAGGTAACCAAGGGAAGCTTTAGGAGGAAGGTTGTAATAATGGATGGACTTGACAGGCCATGTAGGAACTAAAGGATGAAGGGTAATAAAGAAGTGTTTCAAGTTTTCCTTAATGGGGCAGAACAGTTTACAGAAGTGGAAATGGTATGTTTTATCATCCCTTCTTGTCTGATGTATCTTCTTTGAAGCACATGTCTCCCAGCCTTATAACTTTTTTTCTGTTTTACCATAAGGAATCCCTAATTAGACAGTGATGTCCACAGTAGCAACATTAACTGGTGATTATCAAGTACTCATTACAAACTGTCCCTCAAGGGGTACTGTTTCTGCTCAGATGGAAGTGTATCTTGGGATTGGAAGCACAGGAACTATACAGTTATTAGGGGGAGAAGGTAGTCCAATAGAATGGTATCCTAAGAGATGGGAGCTCAGGAACCACACAGCTCTGAGGGGAAGCATCTTCAACAGAGGCACTGCAGCTTCAAGGAGAGGGTCTCCCCAGCTGAGCTGAGGAGCTCAGGAGACTCAGCCCTGCTCCTTCTCTTCACTTCTTCTCTTCTCTTCATTGCTTCTTGTCTTCTTGTAGTCTTACAACCAGAGAGTCACACCAGGCAGAAAATTCCATGAAAGACATTTATTAGAGAGTCCAAGTTCCAGAGGGACAGATCCAGGAATGGCTGCCCTCTGCTCCCACTCCCAGGAGTGCACAGCAAGGAATTGGACTATGGACAAGGCTTATATAGGATTTCTGAGGGGTGGAGCTTTTAGGGCAGAGATTTCAAGATTCAGGATTGATGAGATTTCAAGTCCTGAGCTTGGGGAGTTAGAGGATATATGGGTTTTCCTGTTCAGAGATTGGTGGAGTTTTATACTCAGAGATTGGTGAGTGTTTGTAGAAAGGAAGCTCGGGGATTAGTGGGTTTTCTAGCTCAGGAATTGGTGATTCTTTTTCACCTATTTTCTGCATCAGGCTCATGGGTTATGGTGGGAAGTCCTTCCCGATTGCAGCTGGCTTTTGTTGAGGCACCATCTCTGTGGGGTTTCTAGGGAGGCTGGAGAGGAGGTGCCACTATTGTGGCCAGTTCCTGTGGGAAAAGTCTTGCAGTGGAGTTTCACCAAGACTCTATGTTAAGGCAGGAGAGAAGGTGTAGCTACAGTGGACAGCTCCTCAGGCCAGCATCTACTCTGAGGTTCATGTTGCTTACAATTTTGACAGGAGCTGCCATTTGGACAGCTCCTGTGGGTCATTATTCTGTAGCAGCCACAGGCTGGGGCAGGAAGGAAGGACCTGCCACTGCTTTGAAGAGGTTTTTGCAAAGTGAATCTTGGAAACTATAAGAAACATTTGTTACTCTGGGTCAACCAACACTGTAAGCCATTACACTCCTACAGGAAGGGAGAAAATTATGTCACCACATGCCATTTGAGAACAAGAGCCCCGTCAGCAGTGGTGGCACACACCTTTAATCTCAGCACTTGGGAGGCAGAGGCAGGTGGGTTTCTGAGTTTGAGGCCAGCCTGGTCTACAGAGTGAGTTCCAGGACAGCCAGGGCTACAGAGAAACAATGTCTCAAAAAACAAGGTTCCCAATGAATGATCTCATTTTTAAAAAAGCCATTACTGCAGTCTGTGACCCCGGCACTCTAGAGGCTGAGAATAAATTAGAATTCAAGAGCATTTTAGACTGCAGCCAGACTCTACCAAAAAAGCAATAATAACAAGAAAACCAGGAGTAGTACAAGAAGCTGGTGAGGTTTAATTCCTCTCTTGCTTCAAGAAGCACAGCAATAGGATCACTGTAGACACAACAGAATTCAACTCACAGCAAAGGAAGAAGGTGTTTGTTCATAGTATGAATAGGATGGGTATCAGGTGGTGGAAATGTAGAAATAATGCAACACACACACACATGCTTGCACACACACACACACACACACACACACACACGGGCCCCTCACCACCTGCAGCAGTTGAGAGAACTAGCCTTAGGTCATCACAGTGGGTGATCTGACACTACCCATAACTAGACACAGCACTTGGGAGAGCCAGGCCTGCAGTTTACTTGGGAAGAACAGTAGTGCTGGCCCTGATCAAGGGAAAGTTGGTGAGCCAGCCCTGAGTACACGGTGAGGGATGGCTGGCCCTGCCACCCATCTGCAATCAGGTGGCATTGACCAGAAGCAGAAGAGATGTCCTGTGCCCTCTTTCCCCTCACTGCCTGAAGCAGTAAAGATACCAGATACCAGGGTCATGAGAGTAGGCCCATTAGCAGGGACCACATCCAGTTGACAAGGGTCAATAAACTTCACAGTTCTAACCATTGTCAGCTTCATACCCAAGCACATCACTTTGAATCATAACTATCTAATCTCTGTCTCTAAAATTTCAGTTTCGTCTAATCATTAAAAATACAATCTAGTTTCAAAGATCCCATTAGACCTTAATAACTCAAAGAGTTCAAAAATCTCTAAACAGAGATGCAAGGCAATGTCTTAACCATGAGCTCCTATGAAATAAAAAACAAGTTATATGCTTCCAACATACAGTGGCACAGAATAAACACTGACATTTTAACATGGAAGAGTCAGAGCATAGCAGGAAGTGCTCAGACCACAGCAAGACAAACTCCATCATCGAAAACCGCAGCTTCATGTCCAGCCATGGAGTTTCATGGTATCATTCAATAGACTCCAAAAGAATTAGATAGCTCTACTCTCCAGTTCCACAAATGAAACACACATAGCCTCTCATTAGGCCATGTCTCTATCCTTGTCTAAAACTTTATATGGCAGAAAAAAATGTGGTTTGGGCTTTTCCAACATCCTAGGATTTACATTCCCTCTCAGGCTTCACTTTCAAAAGTGCATAGAATGACCACCCAGGACCTCCTCACAGGATCTTTGACTCAGACACATTGCCTGGCCACAGCTGCTATCTGAAGCTGTGCATCCTGACTCAATGAACCCCCTCAATAGAGCATATTTCAAACATAAAACAATCTACAGGGATGATACTGTCAAGTTTTAGTGACAGCTTTGAGATGTGACCATACCAATAGCTGTATGATGTACCGACCATAGGGAAACACTTTCTTGAGTTGTTTGGAACAGAGAAAACTATCAGTTTAGGCTTTCTGCATTTAAATGAACTTGGCTTTTCACAAGATGAAGCCTATAGGGTGAGATTTTCCCTCAAGACATCTTTTCTATTGCCACAGTACAGTGCAGCTTTCCCTTCTGTGATGATGATCTCTTTAACAACTACAGCTGATTCTGAAGAATTATTCAGAAAGTTTTTCTCAAGAAACTTCTCCTACCAAATTAGTCCTTTATATTTAAATTCATTTTCAATCACATTCAGGGGATTAACATAATAAATCTATATTCTTGAACAAAATGTTGCATGAATAGATTCTTTCCAGTTTAAATTTCCCAATAAGAACCTTTCTACACTCTGGAACCTCATGACTCGGCTTTCACTGAATCTATAGGCATTTCTATCTTTCCAGCATTCACCAGAATATCACCATAAGTTCTGCTCTCAGGACAGTAGAGTATTTCCAGTCCTAAGTATCAAATTCTGCAATATTCTATCCACAAACAGCTCCAAAGGCCTAAGAACCACTTATCTGCCATTTTTATAGCAACAACCCAACTCCTCATATCAACTCTCTGTCCAGGTTACTTTATTTGTGACTCAAAAAACAATACTTGACCAAAGAAACTCAGGATATCATAGATTTAGTTTCCCTCAGAGTTCAAAGGTAAAGTCAGTTCATCATGATATGGAAGTCTGAGAACATGGAGGTGTGACACCTGGTAAACTTGTATCAACAGATATGGAGCAGAGAACAGTAAATGCTTGTACTCTTGTGACATTCTCCATTTAACTCAGTCCAGGATCCTATACCATGGAATGGCATTACCCACCTGAGGTCAATCTTCCCAAATCAATTACCCTAATCAAGGTAATCACCTTCTATTATGCCTACAAGCCTAGATCCAAGGTGATGCTAGATTTTATTAGGTTCACATTTAAGATTAACCATTCCATGGATTCTTATAGCTTTGACTTTAGTGGACAAAGGTACCATGGATCTCATTTATAACAACAAAAATGTCCTGCAACAAAGAATTTAGTAGACACTGCAAAATCTCAAATCAATGAGGTTAGTGATGAAAGCACCTTGGTGAACCTGAGGGTTATCAAGTTTCTGGCAGTAGCCTCTTTATATCATTCATGGAGAAGACCATCATGAACCTCCAACCACTGTGAATATTCCAGTAGCAACTATCCAGGGACAGAGTCACCGCATGAGTTACCTCTGGAAGCAAATCACAGTTACCTTCCCTGGCATCAAGAATTTGTAGTCAGAAACAGTTGATAGTTCTGTGGTGTTATCACTAGGAGTTAATTAGTAAATCTTAAATTAGTCAATTTTCTCATAAACATCAAAAATTAAATACAAACTGAATAGAAATCATAATCAAGGCAGGTTATAGAAGAAAAAATGTATTGGGGCTTAGAGTTTCAGAGGATGATATACAGACCTTCATGGGAAAAAGCATGGCAGCAAGCAGGTAGGCATGGCACTGGAGCATACAGCAATAGCTGAGAACTTACATTCTGATGGGAAAGAAAGAAAGCTGATGATGATATGAGCTTGTCAAACCTCAAAGCCCACCAGTGACACAGCTCATTCAACAAGGAAATACCTCCTAATCCTTCCAAAACAGTTCCAACAAATAGAGCAGCCCATTATCATTCAAACCACAAATTCACAATCATTCTCAATTATGGGATACTAGTTTTTCAGACCAGCATGGATAGATGGAAATACTATATCTACATTTCTTGAATCTCTTCTTTCACAGATGGAATGGTGGACAGCTCCTTGTTCCATGTTGCCCACTTTCAAGAATATGGAATGGTCCTAGAAAGCCCAGCAAGGGTGGAACGGCATTATGCAGTACTGGAAAGCCCAAGCTTCTCCCCAATAGGAGTTCTACTAAGAATGTTTCCTGCTGTCAGACAACTCATCCCTATCACTTCAATCACACTGATCTACTATCACCTCTATCTCAAGGACGTCACCTTTCACCTTTACCTGGTCCCCAATGACTGCACTATTCGGAAGGTGACACTGAGGACCACAAATATTGGGCATGGAGGGCAAACAGAAAATTTGAGTTATATCTACTGAGCCCCTTGGAAAGATTCTGAACTGAGAGTTGGGATATATTTCTATATGGGGAACCTGGTGTGCCTATACAATTCTGCCTTCTTCTTGCCCTGCACACACCAGAGTCTCACTCAACTGCCTTTGAGACCAATTTACTAACCACTGAACAGCCTCTATATCATCTTTCCATCCACTAGAAGAATGAAAATGCTCCATGTACAACCTGCATCAGCTCCCTTCTTCTGTGGCAGTTACCCTGTTCACAAAATGAACATGAACAGGGCCAAAACCCAGATATCAGTGTATCAGAACACAAGATAGAAAGGGGATCGTGAGGTGTCATCATCTTATCCCACAAAATGTACTGATCAACTACCTCATTTTATTCAGATCAGACCTTGTAGCCCAGAAATCTAGATAAATGACTGTCTGTAATGTTCCCTAGGCCATTGATGATGAAGAAATGAAGTTTCAGTTTGTGCGCATAAACAAGCCACCCCCAGTGGATGCTCTTTATGTTGGTTCCCGCTATATCGTGTCTGGCTCCAAAAAGGTGGAAATTATGCCAAAGGTGAGCATCCAGGTGTCTTTGATGCTAGGCTTGGAAAACCTGTGGATCTGGTTACACGGATTTGTAGAAAACTGAAATTTCTACAGAAGAATGTAGAGTACACCTGGGGACTTGAGGAATTCAATTCAGACTGATGCAGAGAAGATTCCAGCTAAACATGGAGAGAAGCACAGGCTGAGGATTTGTGAACAGGACTTTCAGGATGAGCTCTCACTCATCCATGGTTTGAATCTGAAATGTCTCCTACAGGTGTAAATGTTAAACAGTAAATGTTTGTCTCCAGACAGTGGTAGTATTTTAGGAATTTGTGGAACCAACTCTTAGGCCTGTCTGTCATCAGCAAGCTAGAGGCTTATAGCCATGCCCTGATCCCATGTCAGACTGCTCATTCCTAATCCTCTCTGATATTACAAGCCATGCCACAAGTTTTTCCACTAAGAATGGAGCTCCAGCTTCAATGCATTCCCCAGTATGAAACTAAACAACAATATAAAACTTTTCTTGTGGTGTTTTTGGTCAGGTTTTATCAGAATACTGAGAAAAGAAATAGCATGCTGGGTGCCAGCTGGGTCCTCAGCCTTGGGAGTTAAGATGCATGGTCAAAGGCTGTGTGTAACCTCAGTGCAAAAGATAATGTCTACTGTGGTATGCAAGATCAAGAGATTATGAGGTAATGGAAAGTCCTGATTCACATGAGTAGAGGCTTCTCACATGGTCTCCATCTCCCCCTACCATATACCCCCTCTCTCCCCCCTCACCTTCTCCCTTCCCCTCTCCCTCTCCCTCTCCTTCTCTGTGTCTCTAGGAACTGGAGCTCTGCTACCGAAGCCCTGAGGAATCTCAGCTCTTCTCTGAGATCTACATTGGACACATGGATTCAGAGATTATGTTGCAAATTAGAGACAAGAGGCATATGAATCTCGTATGGGAGGCCTTGCTGAAACCAGGTAAAATTAGTTTAAGACCAGAGACCCTAAGAATTGAAGAAAGGCAATGATTGAGAAGAGATGTGTATTGTCATTATTTCTTGGTGCCACGAAATATCAGATCAGTCATGTGGTTTTCTAGATCAATAAAAGGTTGTAGGAGCACAGTTTAAACTATGACATTGCGTTAGTCATCTCTTCACAATTATGACAAATATATGAGAAATAATCTTTAGAAGAAGAAAGGTTTCCTTTGATTCAAGGTCTTAGAACCAAGTTTCCATCCATGGTTAGTTGCCTCCAACTCTTTGAGCCTGATGTGAAACAGGATATCATGGAAGTGGGAGCTTCCATTTGAGAGAAAAGGCTGTTTGTGTGGTAGCTCAAAAGCAAAAAGAGGGGGAGAGAGACAAAGAGAGGGAGAGGTACTGGGAAGAAGAGGAGTAAGTGGAGGTAAGAAGAGAAGAAAGAAAGTCCATTCACCATGTTCTCTCCCAGACACGCCCAGTGACTGTCCTTCTCCAACTGTACACTCCTATGAGATTCTCTTTCCATTCTCAGTCCATCACTCCATGATGAGAGCATTGGTGTATGGCTTCATTTAAAGACTCACAGCCCTCAGAACTGTCACCTTTGAATACTGCTGCAGGACCAGTCCTTCAACACATGATCATTTTCAGGGAACACATCATATGCAAAGTACCACATTCCCTAAGCCACCTTTTCTCAATCCTGTGTTCTCTTTCTGCTCCCACTGCACTGGAAGTGACAGATTGAGGTGCACAAAGATCTGGCTCCAGTTTACAACATGAGATACTCAATCTTAAGTCTATACATAATGTGTATTAATATATTACTTTTAACAATTTTATACTCACATACAATTCATTGCAGTAACTCCACCTTTAAAAAGTTAATAAGCAAAGGAAAGAAAAGTCCTCTCTACTCTCCCTCCTTCTCCTGCCAGCTCTGATTCTTTTCTATAAATCTCTTTGACACATTCAAAAGGGTTTTCTTCATCTCACAGAGTTTAACTTGGACCATCTGTGTGACCAAGAGTTTTGTACTATCCTGGAGAACATAGTGATCACACCTACAGTTATACAGGTAGAATATTTACCTCTCCAAATTAAATAATTTATTACTAGCAAATAGTTTAATAGTAAGTGTACTGTCCCTACAAGCTGCTTCCCCATGGGTAACTGATTGATGGACAGGTCAAACTAGTGAGGTTCCAGACACAGGAGGAGTGGGTGCTATGAGCTCATGATGACCATGAAAACACCCTGCCTTCTCCATACAGTATGCTGTATTCTCTCTAATTCAAGTTTCACCATGCTACTTAAGCCTTAATGGCATGATATAAATGACTTACTTACATGGGTGACTATTCACCCATACTTTTTTCTCAGCCTCCTGCACATAAGTATGTGCAGTCACCTCCATTCACACCAAACAGATACTTTTCTGATGTATGCTGAAAGTAGGTTTGTCTATGCTATAAACATAGATATTTAGCAGGGCATTAGTACTACGTCCATTTTGATAAGCAGCAATAGCAGCTTCTCCCAAGAATCTAAGATTTCTACAGACCTGGGTTGGATTATTTGTTTTACAAGATTAATACTGCTAAGGATGGAGTCTATCGTATCGAGTGGGAGTCAAGGAGTTAATGACTGCTCCCATCATGTTTGTGCCACTGTGCAGCAGAGGGACCACCTTGCCAGGTTGGTTTATGATCATAGAGAACTGAGATGAGTCAGCCTGTTGTTGATTTCTTTTCTTCCTCAGCAGCCTGAGGACATAAAATAGGAAGAAAGCTTTTAACTCACCTCTAGCTTGAATTCTCTGCATCACATGTCTAAGAGGTGTGATGTAATCAAATATAATGCTAAAGCTACTAGCAGTTTGGGGGAACTTGTCAGAATGACATAAGCCTGTACTGTCTTAGGAACCCCCAGGACTTCCCTGCCCACAAATTCCTAAGGAGGTACTGACATTTAGAACTTAGTTTTTGTTTTGAAAGTCATTACTTCTAGTATTTCCATTTCAAGCCTTGTTTTGTGTTACGTTTTTTATAGTTACCAAATATTAGGTTTCTAATCCAGCTACATTTTACCAATCTCCTACTGTCCTTTTTTTTTGTTGTTGTTCTTTAAGTCAAGTCTTATTTCTTGTTTTCTGGTTTCAGGGGGTTTATAAGCTTCACATGTGTAATGTGTTCTTTCCTTCTGGACATGAATTGTCTTGCTTGATATCTTTACTAGTTTATACACTTATAATAATGCCATTTTATAATGCCAATTATAATGCCATTTTCTTCACAGCTCAGTCAAATCCCATGGTATGAATCTGCCATACGTCTGTTATCTAATCATCTGTTGATGGGCATCTACACTGATTGCATTTCCTAGTTATAGGGAACAGAAGTTCAAGGAGCATGGTTGTGCAAATGTCTCCATTGTAGAATATAAATTTTGTTGTGTACAAGGAAGTGTAATGAACTCCCAAAACAGAAAAGGGCCTATTGAATGCAAATCACAACAGGACCTTTATTCAAGCTGGCTCAGATCCCTCAGCCCACCACCTATGTGCAGGTTGGATGTGATGGAGAGGACCCCCAAATTTTCATAGGAATAAGGCTTTATAGAAAACAACAAACAAGGGTAAGTTTTTCTACCTTGGCAAGCATCTGATTGGAAACCTACTATGGCCTTTAGCATTATTGGCTGCTACTAAGAGTCTAATTATACACTTACCATTTGCTTCCTTCTGCATTTGTGGTCATCACCAGGGGCTGGGCTTGTTGGGAATTAAACTAGAAATGCTGGATTTGTTGTGGGAAATTAACTAGAAGACCTTGGTCTTGTTGAGGTTAGCCTAAAAACTGGAGCTAAGCTCAGGTTCTGTTGGGGGAATAACTTAGAATCTAATGCTAGATACCAGCCTGATAGTTTACCTAATTTCAAGTTCTCTAAAATGGTATCTGAACTTGAAATGTTTGGTCTCTCAGATGGATATATTACTAAGAGTGCAAAGCAGAGTTATAGGGTAGTTCTAGTTCTAGTCTTCAAGAAGCCTCAAGATTTATCTTCACAGTGGCTGCTCTAGCTTGGACTACCTCTGGCAGTGGCTAAGTTTTCCTTTTCCCACATCCACCCCAGCATTCATTATGATTTGTTTCCTTGATTATGGATAGTCTGAAGGGATGAGAAGCAATCATAGTGCTGGGAGCCTGCCCCAGTGTGGGTGGGAGGAGATGGTGTCTTCTTTCTTCTCCTTTTGTCAGTTCTTCTTGAGACAGCCAAGGGGGGTGGGAAGAGCATTGTCAGGGGTTAACACCTAGGGTTATGCTACTGTAGCTGGCCTGCCCTCTTGTATCCTCTGGCCAGAAACTGCCACTTCTGGCACTGGCACCTCAGCCCAAAGACAGCAGAGGACTAGGCAGATAGCCTTGTACTATCCTAAAACCTTCTTCTGAGGGTAAAAGACTGCAGGCTGAGGTGATTAACACCTGTAGCCTAACAGCAGAGGATTAGGTAAACAGCCTTTGTACTCTCTCAGAAGGAGCTTCTGGGCTCTAACTTACCTCTGCTAGTCTGTGGTCACAGGAAGAAAAGATACTTAGAGAATTTGCTATAGAGTTTATTACTAAGTGTAAAAAAGCATCCTATGAAAGCTATCTAAGGGGAAAGGTGGAAAGGTCCTAGGTGGGGAAAAGGAAAAAATTCTAACAAAGGAAAAATTCTAAGGGAAAAAATTCTAGGCAGGGGAAAAGGAAAGGAAGAACGGCTCCTAAGGAACCACTACATCTGCAACTACTCTACGGCTCTCGTACTGCTCTCTTTGTCTTTGTCTTCACTACTTATGCATCTTTCAGAGTACATGGTCACATGTTACAAAGTTCATCACAAGTTCACACCAAAAATCAAATTATAAATTAAGATAGAAGTGTACAACAGGGAATGTTTACATGCATATCCATTAGGAGTAATTATCTGGCTAAACATCCATCACCTGTCTAACTCCACAGGTTCACTGAAGGTTAAAAACTATAACTAAGAAATTAGTGAAGTTTTGTATAGATAAACCCAGGCAATATTTCATCTTCTGTCCTAGCGCCAATAATAAATAATGAGTTCCCTATTAGTGACCTTTGGTTAATTGTTTTACCACCTCTTGGAATGTCCCCTGAGCAAGAGAAACTCTGTTTACTATCTAAAGGCAATTAACTGATGACACTCAGGAGATTGGCAGAGTTCCCATTACAGTTTTGACTATCAGGATGGGACCTAATAGCAGTCCCACTATAAAAGAGCTTAATAATCATTGATATAATTTTAGGAATTCTTATAGGATCATCATTAAGACTTAAGAAGTCATCTATTTGTCTATATAGAATCACTACAAGACAATAATACATCTTTGTGGATCTACAGAGATCTTCTCCAAAGGGGTGTGCTATTGCTTAGTGATTGCTACATATGTTTAAATAATAATAATAGGAAAAGCATATTAATAGCAGGAATCTTTCCTAGAATAAGTCCCTCACAGCCTTGCTAAATGAGGACTCACTTGTTGCAGATTATATAATAATCCAAGGCAAGCATTTTAGGATGATCACCTGATAATTATTAGCTTATCCCATTATAGCTCCTGACACATAAGTAATTTAACCTGTGCTTTTCTAGTAGCTAATAGTTCCCTGGCCCTGTGTTTCCTCCTGTGATAATTCTCTGGTTACTCCAATGATCCCATCTTACAACTGTGTGATTTTCCTCTGTGTAAAAAGCCCAGGCCTTTAACTCACAGAGATCTGCTTGCCTCAAGTTCCAAAGTGCTAGATTTAATGACCTGTACCACCATACCCAGCCACCACATATTTTTCTTAATTCTGTCCTTTGGGACTCATTAAGATCTATTCCTTTCTTGAATGGGACCGTATTCAGATACTGGAAGATTATAACCATTGCCCACTTTTAGCCCCAGTATTACATCTTGGTTTTAAAATTCATGGTCACTCTGTCACTTTCTTCATTAGATGCTTCAGTTTATCTATAGCTCAGGATGCAACAAGATGTTCCACCTAGCATGGATTGTATCCCATACCATATTTTCTTCATACAAATGGAACCAGGACTTCCCAATACTACAGGTTTGTTGAGACAAGACAGGGCGTCTGATCAAGTCTCTTATCAAGTCTCGTTTATTGAAGGGAATTCTGAGCTATTTATAGGCTTTTGCCACATGCCTTGTAGGCACGTGGATACCACGTGCCTTGCAGGTGTTGATATGACGTAAGCCTTACAGGCGTCTATAGCGTGGACAGCACGTGCACCGCAATGCCTTGCAGGCTTGGATAGCATGTGCGCCTTACAGGCATGTATGGCGTAGATAGCACGTGGACAGCACGTGAACCGCATGTCTTGCAGGCGTGACTACCACATGCACCTTGTAGCTGGGGCCAGTAAACAGCAACACAAAATATGTGGGATATCAGAGTGTGCTTCAGCTGTTGTAGGCTATTGAAAACCAAATCTTTCGTCAGGGTATATGGTTCCAGATGGCTGCAAAGTTGATCTAGCCGCTTTCTACTAAAGTCGGCTCCCAACACAGGTTCATGAGCTGACTTCCATAAACTGTTAGAGCACAGTGGATGTAGGGACCTCTGAATCCCTTGAGGCTTATTCATGAGCTGCATTTTATTAATCTCATTCATGTGTGGATGAAATTCGTTCACTATTCCCCTGCGCTCTGTATTGCTTCACCTGAATTCTACCATCAAATCTGGGACACAATTTTGTCATTTGTGAATGTACAAAATCAAACAAAGACAAAAAGATTTTTTTTACCAAAATGATTTAAGTCATCTCTCAAGGGACTTGATTGTTGTCCTCAAGAAAGTCATTCAAGGATAAAATTTAGTCTGAGTTCATGTGGGAGGAGTGTCTATTGCTTCTTTCCAGGTCCATTCTTCCTTTGATGATAAGCTAGGTCTAAGATGCCCTGGATTACTAACTGAGGAACTATTAACCTTTCAGATTATATGAGAATATCTATAATTCATCCTTAAAATCTCAGGCATGGGTAGGAGTTTCACAGAATGCACTGAGTGTTGGTATGGACCTCATTACAGATGCTTCATCTTCATCTCTCCTTTCTTTCAGGAGACATCAGACAAGCACTATTCAAAGTTTCTCCAGCCCCCAAAGGTTAGTAAAAGCTCTAAGAGGATAAAGAAGCCAATATTATTCTGCTGGTATATAATCTGATCCTTGAGAGAAGTGCAGAGAATAAAGAGGAGCCTCAGTTTGCAAATTGCACCAGAATATAGGAGAGCCTCATACTCAGACAGAGTTCATCTCACTCACCTTGATTCTTGCCATGGTAAAAATACCTCTATTCACTCCCAAACTTAATACCCCACCAAGAACCCCACCTCCTGGTTATGCAGAGTGTCATACTGATAACTTGCCTCAAATATGTAGTGCTATTTTTTTACTGGCCTTCCAGAGGAAGAAGGGAGCCAGGGGTGCAGAAGAAAACAGTAGTTACAGGAAAAGAGCAAGAAATAGGCAGTCAGTCAGAGACCCTGAAGGAGTATTTCCTTGCTCAGTGCCTTTCTCATCTTTATCCTTAGATGCTCCTTCCTTGCTACACTTCATGGACCAGCATCGGGAGCAGTTGGTGGCCCGAGTGACATCAGTGGATCCTCTCTTGGACAAGCTTCATAATCTGGTGCTGAGTGAAGACTCCTATGAGGCAGTGCGGGCTGAGACTACAAACCAAGACAAGATGAGGAAGCTCTTCAGCTTCAGCCGATCCTGGAGTCAAGCCTGCAAAGACCAATTCTACCAAGCTCTGAAGGAGACCCATCCTCACCTGGTCATGGACCTCTCTGAGGAGTAAGGAGGGATCTCTTTTGGATCCTGACATTTTAGTGGCTGAAGGGTGCACATTCTACTTAGAGTCCCTACCCTGCCTGAACTTCCTTTGTCTCTTTGTTTCTCCATCTGTAACTAGTGGCCATGTGAGTTTCCTTTCTGATAGCGCTGTTTCCATGTAACCTCTTGGGGATCCAGATGTTCTCCCTTGACTTCCCTAGACAAATGGTCATGTGAGTTGACCATCTTTTAAAAAAGTGGGACCAACAAGTCTATTCAGGTCTTGTCCACCCTGCTCTGATGATCAAAGTAACCACCCTCAAGCCAACCTGACCCACCATGATACAAGCAAGATAGAGATCTTGAGAATGGAAACAAAGAGATGATAGTAGTCTGGAAAATCAATGTCTTATGAATAGGAAAGGAAGGAGGCTTTTAAAATGCATGTTGTTCCTCAGATGTTTTATTACCCTGAGTATCACAGGACCTTGATATTCTGAAAAAAAAGCTTGCAAGTACCGGAAGAAGTGAGTTAAGCTTTAAGCAGAAGGAAGAGGGTAGTGAGCTTGATTATGACTGGTATAAAAACTTTAATTACATTAATCGCTAGCACCACTGCTTCTGCAATTGCTTTGACACAAGAAGTTAAGACAGCTACTTTTGTGTATCATTTAGCAAAAAAAAAAAAATGTTACTAATGTATTGAATATACAAGCTGATTTAGATAGGCATTTGGAACAATGGATTGATGCTCTTTATCCTATTCAAATTATTGGAAGGAGGTTCAGAGTTTAAGAGTAAGGAGCCATCTTGAATGTCAAATGCCAAATACCATTGGATTCATGTTACTTCTAAAATTTACAGTGGTAGTCATTATAATTAGGAAAAAGTTTAAAGACATGTGCAGTGTATTTGTCATAATTCTAACACCTCTCTGGATGTTTTAACTTTGCACAGTGAGCTTATGAATTTAAAAAATACTGCTCTGATGAGCATTGATTTGGTAGGCACTGCTGATAAAATTACCCATGGCCTGAGGTCAGTATTTCCATTTTGGTCAAGCTTCAAGAATGGCATACATAGCTTGATCATGCTAACCTTTTTTGTTCTGGGAATACTTTTTTCCTGCCCACCATGTTAAAGCTTCTCTTTAACAACATCAACATGTTGGCAGCCAAAGTACATGGATTGAGCCTGAAAATAGACCCCCAGACAAAGTTATTAAATTAACATGCTGGCAAGCCAAGGATGGGTAAGATTCTACACAGAGCCATACCTTTTGAAGTAAATATTTAAAAACAGCTGCAGGTAAAGCCAACTATCTAGGCTGCAGCAGCTCTGCCTAGTTCAGCCGAATGTTGCATGGCCAGTGGCCATGTGCATGCCACAGCTAGAAACAGCCAGCCAAAAACACCAGTCCTGCCACCCACAAGTCACCAGTGTGGAAGGTTGCTCTGCCAATCTCCCATGCTGTCTCTGCAAGGCTGGGTGGGCATTGCCCAGACCATCCCGCCATCCACACAGGCCCAGTAAGAAAATGAAACTCTAATGCTTAAATGTTAATCAGAGGCTTTATAAGTTTGGTAATGATCAATAACAAGATGTCCATACAATCAAAAGTGTAACCCAATACCCAACCTAGATATACCAACTACCTTTGACTGGTGGAGATACCTGAACATGTGCCTCCATGTTCACCTCTCTCATTCTCTGTCTCTCCCTTAGCTCCTCCTCTTCCTCCCTTACTCCTCCTCTTCCTCTCCTTATTCCTCCCACCTTAGCTCCTCCTACACATACCAACATAAGCCAGAAGTGCATTGCTTTTCATAATGCATATTCCATGAAGATTAAGGAAGGCATTCTTGTCAGAATGACCTAAGACAGGCTTGGTCTTGTTAATGAAATAAAAAAAGGGAAAGAGGTAAAGAGCATTTGGGGCTGCTTGGCAAGAATCTGACATGGGCCATGGACAAGGAAGGAGGTTTCAGGCAAGAACCTGACATTAGGCTAAAACAAAAAAATAATATCAGGCAGGTATCTAAATCTTAGGGTAGAACAAAGAAGTAATTTCAGGCAGGAATCTACATTTTAGGCTAGAACAAGGAAGTAAGCTTCAGATATGAAAATAACTTTGGGCTAGGACAGGGAAAATGGCTCAGATATTTTGGTCATCCTGAGAAGCTCTTAGAAACAGTGATCCCAGGAGTATTCATTGAACTTTGTTTATTGCCTTGCTTGTTCTTTGACTATCTATGTTTATTGTCTTGCTTATTCCTTGACTATTTGCATCTATTGTATTGCTACTTCCTCAACCTAGAACTGACCTTAATACTTGCATGTAATTAAAATGGTATAAAAGCAAAAAGGAGGAGGGGGGATGGGATAAGGGAGTTCTACAGAGGGGAAATGGGGAAAGGGGAAGGCATCTGAAATGTAAATAAATAAAATATCCAATAAAAATTAAAAATAAATAAATAAATAAAATGCATGTTGTCTGGTCAAATGTAGCAAAGTCACAGGATGCAACATGGACTCAATGACAGAACCACCTCAGATTCAGTGCACACATTTGCATATGCACAGGCCTTCTGTTCTTATGATGAATTTGCAAAGGGCACATTTGGTTACAACCTCTCATATAGAGGTGTGAGTTCCAGCTTAAGAAACTGATGTGTTTGAAAGGACTCGTGGCTCCAGGCACATATGTAGCAGAGGATGGCTTTGTCAGGCATAAATGAGAGGACAGGCCCTTGGTACTACGAAGGCTTGATGACCTACTGTAGAGGAATTTGAGGGCAGGGAGGTAGAAGTGGGTGGGTGGGTGGAGGAATACCCTCATAGAAGAACGGGAGGGACCGGACCGAGAGGAAGAGAGGGAGTAAGGAGAGGAGGAGAAGAAGGAGAGGAGAAGCTAGGTGATGAGAGTGAGAAAGAGAGAGAAAGAGGTGGAGGGGGAACAAGGAGGCAGATGTTCACATGTCTCCACCAGTCAAAGATAGTTGATATATCTAGGTTGGGTATTGGGTTACACTTCTGATTGAGCATTACCAAACTTATAAAGCCTTTCATTAACATTTTTAAAAAATTGTATAAAAGCAAAAAGGGAAAGGGGGCATTGAATAGGGGTTTTCTAGGGAGGGGAAATGGGGAAAAGGGATAGCATCTGAAATGTAAATAAAATATCCAGAAGAAGAAGGAGAAGGAGAAGGAGGGGGAGGGGGAGGGGGAGGGGGAGGGGGAGGGGGAGGGGGAGGGGGAGGGGGAGGGGGAGGGGGAGGGGGAGGGGGAGGGGGAGGGGGAGGGGGAGGGGGAGGGGGAGGGGGAGGGGGAGGGGGAGGGGGAGGGGGAGGGGGAGAATAAAATAAGGGATTTCCCCGGGCAGGGGGAACCTGGAGAGGGGATAACATTTAAAATGTAATTAAAGAAAATATCCAATAAAAAATAAAAAGAAATTGATGTGCGATGGTAGACCAGATGACTGAACAGAAGGCTCAGTGGTTAGGAGCTGCTCTTGACATGGTAAGAGTCCTACTCCCAGAACCCACCTCAGGCAACACACAACTGTGTATAACACCAAACCCATGGATCCAACATCCTATTCTGTACTTAATAGTCACTCATACACAGATACACATTCAATAACACACACAAAAAATTTTTTTAATCTCTATAAGGGAAAGACAAAATGGAATTCCTCTCCACTGCTCACCCATCTCCCAGAGGAGATATCTCACCAAAAGTTAGTTGGACTTGAGGCTTGCAAGCCTGTGTGCTTACCTGGAGTACAGCCCTGCCAGTCTCTTTCCCAAGGCTACAAGGCTTTCCCTCTGGATCATGCTTCTGCATCCCTCCCTGCCAGGCCCATGGATAGAGCAGTTAGCCAGCTTCTCAGTGTCATCCATTTTCCTCTTGACTCTGTAGGTGTGCTAGCTCTGCTGTGTGGATCACTTTGCCTGTTTCTCTTTCCCTCTTGGAATACGGTATTTTCCTCATTTTAACTCCTACCCTTACTACCTCACAGGTGAGCAGCTTCAGCCCAGATGTTTTACCTAGAATCCTCTGGGGTTTTATTGAATAATTCCAAGTTTTGATCTTCCTTTCTGTGATACTAACTTCATCTGGAATTTAGACATAACTTAAACTAAACAAATAAGGCAGTGACAGGGAAAGACAAGATTCTTAAACATATATTACAGATATGACACACTGGGCTGTCAATCAGAGTGCTTGAACATGTATGACAAATATGACACACTAGGCTGTTAATAAAGGTTCTTAAATGTGTGTGACAGATATGACACACTGGACCATCAATCAAGTTTCTCTAAATATGTAGGACAGATAGGACACACTGACCTGTCAATCATGATTCTTAAATGTGTATGACAGATAGGACACACTGACCTGTCAATTACAGTTCTTAAATGTTTATGTCAGAGGAGATGCAGATTCTTCTGGTTTCCATCTGCAATACAGCTCTCCACACCTTAATCCCACCTGGAGAGAGCTGGTCTCACAGGAGTGCTGACACAGCTCAGATTACAGGTGAGACCACCACTACTGCTCTGATACCTAGTCTAAGTAGAATGCAATCAGAACCCAAAGAACACAGTAACTGTGGAGAAGCCTGGGACAGGATGCTTCTGGTTTCCATTGTTGCTACAGAGCTAACCCTGTGCCACAGCTCTCCACACCCAAATCCTGCCCAGAGGGAATTGGACAGCCAGGAGTGCTAACACACCTAAAATCACAGGCTCACAGGAGGGACAAGCGACAATCAGAGACAGCAAGACCAGCAAACACCAGAGATAACCAGATGGCGAGAGGCAAGTGTAAAAACATAATCAACAGAAACCAAGGCTACTTGGCAACATATGAACCCAGTTCTCCCACCACAGCAAGTTCTGGATACCCCAACACACTGGAAAACCAAGATTCAGATTTAAATCATATCTCATAATGATGATAGTGGACTTTAAGAAGGACATAAATAACTCTCTAAAATAAATACAAGCGAACACAGGTAAACAGGTAGAAGCCCTTAAAGAGGAAACACAAAGGTCCCTTAACGAATTACAGGAAAACACAAACCAACAGGTGAAGGAATAGAACAAAACCATTCGGGATCTAAAAACAGAAATAGACTCAATAAAGAAAGCATAAAGAAAGACAATCCTGGAGATGGGAAACCTAGGAAAGAGAACAGGAGTCATATATGCAAGCATCACCAACATAATACAAGAGATAGAAGAGAGAATCTCAGGTGCAGAAGATACCATAGAAAACATTGACACAACAGCCAAAGAAAACACAAAATGCAAAAACCTCCTAACCCAAAGCATGCAAGAAATCTGGAGCACAATGAGAAGACCAAACCTAAGGATAATGGGTGTAGAAGAGAGGGAAAGTTCGCAACTTAAAGGACCAGTAAACATCTTCAACAAAATTATAGAAGAAAAATTCCTTAACCTAAAGAAAGAGATGCCCATAAACATACAAGAAGCCTACAGAACTCCAAATAGATTGGACGAGAAAAGAAAATCCTCCCATCACATAATAGCCAAAACTCCAAATGCACAAAACAAAGAAAGTATTAAAAGCAGCAAGAGAAAGGTGTCAAGTAACATATAAAGGAAGACCTATAAGAATTACACCAGACTTCTCACCAGAGACTCTAAAAGCCAGAATATCTTGGGCAGATATCATACAGATCCTAAGAGAACTAAAATGCCAGCCCAGGCTATTATTCCCAGCAAAATTCTCAATTACCACAGAGGGAGAAACCAAGACATTCCATGACAAAACCAAATTTAAACAATGTATATCTACTAATCCAGCCCTACAGAGGGTAATAAAAGGAAATGAATATGTATGTCAGATATGACACATGGAGCCTATTTTTAAATAAGCAAAAATTATTAAATATCAATAGTTAATGTACATTTTATACAGTGAGCATCGAAAAACTTAAAAAAGGAAATACATTTAACTTTACTACATTTAATTTTTTGAATTGGTGATGTATTAAAATGAGTTTCAATCACTTTCTCTGTCTTCTCACTGCAATGCAAGGTCATGGAGTGCTCTGTCTGACCCATGTCTCCATACTGATTTGGTTAGGATGGGCTGAGACACACGTCCTGACACAACAGACTTTCTGTGGCCAACAACAAATCTGCACTGAAACAGCATCCATAACCAAGCTTCTCAACTTGCCTCCTCCAGAAGCCAAGCTGCCTGGACAGCAGTCAGGACCAGTTGCTTCAGTCAGATAATGGCACATTTGCAGGGAAAACTGTGTTAGTGAGTAGAATATCTCAGTAGTAAGTTTTCTTCCAAGAAATGTTATTATTCTTTCACTGGGCTCTGTGTCTAAGGATGTGATCTGCAGCCTGCACAGCTGGTGTCTCTTTAATTCAATGATGTGGTGCCAGCAAGAGACACCTGCAACTGCAGAACGTGGCAGGCCCTTAATAAGTCCAAAGGGAGAGTAAGTTTTTAGAAATGGAGACTTTTAAAGTACAAACTCATCTCACATAAACAAATAACTTGAAAGAAATACACTTTCTATACTGAAATAAGTGTGTGGACATGTTTACATGTTGTGTTAATGATAATTAAACCCCATAATAACTGTAAATTTCTTGAAATGGAACTTTAAGATGGCTAAGCGTTCATTTTTGAATGTCCTACATAGAGGGAACCCTACGGTATAAAGATGATAAATGGCAAATATCTGCTTACATGGCAGTCTGCTGGGGAAAAGGGTTTGTGCATTTGTTTTCTTTTGATTTTTGTGTTTGTTGTTGTTATTGTTGTTTTTAACTGTAAATGACCATTGATAAAAAACTGTTTTGTGTCAAGTTAACAGTTGTGGCTTAGCTGTCTATCTGTGTGACCTGATACCAATAGTCACAACAGAAAGCAGAATGACCCTGCTTTTTGACTGGAGCAGGGTGGAGTGGTCTGGGGTGTACATAGCTGTGTTTTCCAGCCTGGTCCATCCTTACAATCTTAGAATGTTTAAACACTTGATGTCTTTGAGGAAACACATTACAAAACTAAAAACCAAAAGCTTAGGCTCTTGACAGGTCAAGTGTTTTGCTTTTATTAAAAATTAAAAACATCCTTATATTTTAGGCTATGTATATTTATTTATAATCCAGGGGTAAAGATGGAGCATAGATTGAAGGAATTTCCAAACAATGACTGGCCCAACTTGAGATACATCCCATGGAAGAAAGCCAATCCCTGACACTATTAATGATACTTTGCTATACTTGCAGATAAAAGCCTCACATCATTTTTCCTGAGAGGCTTCATCCAGCAGTGAATGGAAACAGATATAGGGACCCATAGACAACATCATGTGGTGCTTGGGAGGCTTGTGGAAGAGTGAGGCATAGAATTGAGCAAGCTGGAGGTGTCAAGGACACCACAAGAAGACATACAGAGTCTACTAACCTGGAACCATGGGGACTCACAGAGATGGAACTACCAACCAAAGACCATTCGGTGGCTTGACATTTGTATCAGGTGTGCAGCTTGGTCTTCATATGGGTTCACTAACAATTGGAGAGGACTCTGTCTCTGACTCTGTTTCCTGACTTTGAATCCATTTCTCCTAACTGGACTGCATGGTTGGGCCTCAGTGAAAAGGATGGGCTAAGACCTATTGCAAGTGGATGTCCCAGGGTAGGGTGGTAGTCAAGGGGGACATCCCCTTCTCTGAGGAGAACTGGAGGGTTGGGGGACTGATATGTAAGTATGGGACTAGAAGGAGAGGAGAGAAGGAAAATGCAATCAGGATGCAAACTGAATAAATACATTTTTAATTAAAAATAAAATTGTAAACCCCTACTTAATCTAAAATGATCATGATTGGCATAAAAATAGGTGTATATTCTCAAAGTATTTCATTTTAATGGGAGCTTTCTCTTATAGAATGTAAACATTAAATACTTGAAAAAAGCCAGAATCTAGTGAAAGTCAGGTAAATCCAGTCATACTTTATGCCCTTCTCCTTGAGGGTCCAGTATTATTATATTATTTCCATTTAGTAAAATCTGATCTAAGTTTGTATCCTTCCTCTGTTGTAATTTCTATTTACAAACTAAGACATCTTCCAAAACCATACTGACAACAAATCCTAGAAAATTGTCATCAAATAGTTTGGGGTTTTTTTTTTCCCCTTTTTTCCAGCGTTTTTGAAACTAGGTTTTAGTGTGTAGTCCTGGCTGTCCTGGAACTCACTCTGTAGATCAGGCTGGTCTTGAACTCACAGAGATACACTTGCCTCTACAGCCGGAGTGCTGGGATTAAAGACATGTGCCAACACTATCCAGCCCAACAATGTCTTAATCGCTCTTTATCATTGTGTCATTCTTGATGCTATACACTTGTCCATAAGGTCTAGTGGTGGGAGTCGCAATAAGTTCATGGTGGCATTGGCCGACATGGTCACACCGGAAGTCTGGTTTACTGTACCCAGTGAACAGTGCTTCCTTCAAGGTGTGACCCTCATGATTGTTTTGGGCAATGTGTAAACTTTTAAATAAGACCAGACCTCTGAATCCTCGTCACCTCCCTCTTGCAGCCTGCATTTGGCTGTCCCACATGCCAGACTGCAGTGAAACAGTCTGTGCTTCTCAAGAGGGACAGTGCCCAAACAAGCGGAACCCCTGATAAGAACAAGGATAGACTATACATAAAACCATTAACTAGAAGAGTGCACCTGGAGTCACTTCTGCTACTCCCACACTAGGTGGCGCTAAGAACCGAGGTTTATATCAATTCTGGGCCACACAGCGTCAAAGGATGAAAAGTTTGGTGAGAGAGCAGGTGGAGCCAGTTCAAGAACGACTTCCTGCAAATGTCTGTGGTCTTCCGTTGCTTCACGAGTAACTGCTAATAAATTCATTTCTATTTTTAAGATGAGCTTAATAAGTCATTCTTTGTACAGTGAAAAGGTCAGAAGTTAGGGGCAGATGCTACTTTTACGTCTCCCCAGAAAAGCCACACAACAGTTGATCAATAAATATTTGAGAACTTGCAAATGACAATACAAACTACATACAGGTACAGACTAAATATAAAAATGTATATTATCTATAGCTACTTAAAACATATTATCAGTATTTAAATCAAGTTATTTAATTTTATTTATTGTGTCTCTTTTTGTCTCAAGTCTAAACAGTTGAAGAGAACTTAGAAATGATTGTACAGCCAGGCAGTGGTAGCTCATGCCTTTAATCACAGCACTTGGGAGGCAGAGGCAGGCTGATTTCTGAGTTTGAGGCCAGCCTGGTCTACAGAGTGAGTTCCAGGACAGCCAGGGCTACACAGAGAAACCCTGTCTTGAAAAACCTAAGAAAGAAAGAAAGAAAGAAAGAAAGAAAGAAAGAAAGAAAGAAAGAAAGAAAGAAAGAAAGAAAGAAAGAGGGAGGGAGGGAGGGAGGGAGGGAGGGAGGGAGGGAGGGAAGAAAAGGGAGCATGCATGTGATTTTCAGACGTTGGAAACCAAACCTCAAAACTAAGATTACAAACCAAACCATGATGTTTTATGGTAAATGAGTCACCTACCCTGGCAGTGTGTTTATACTATAATAACACAATTTCAAATTATTTTAGTGTTTTCTTAAATAACTTATCAAATATAGCTAGCTTAAAACATTCTATTGAATGAGAATGTTTTGGGTGAAAATGTCTTAGATGGTAAAATAAAGGGTTCATTCTGAAGTAAACTGACAAGTAGTAAACACTCATTGGCCAGAAAAGTATTCAATCTCCAAGAGAAACCTTGTTGCCAAGTGGTGCTGCAGAAACTGAACATGTGGAAGACTGACCTCTCACCCTGCAGAGCACTCAGCTCCAAATGCACCAAGGACATTAACACAGACCTGAACCTGGAACTGCCTGAGGGAAGGAGAACACTTCATGGAGTAGCACAGGGAAGGCCTTTCTGAAGAGGACTCTATTCATCAGGGAAATGAGGCAAACTGACAAACGGGACCATATGAAATTGAAAGGCTGTAGTCTGGGGCTCATGGTTGGAGTCCATGACCATCATGGCTAGGAGCATGGCAGCAGACAGGCAAGCATGCTGCTGGAATTGTAGCTGAGATCTCATATCCTGAAGCACAAGTGTGAGGCAGAGACAGAGACAGAAACAGAAACAGACATTAGGAACTGTGTAGTCTTTTAAATTCTCAAAGCTTGCCCCAGTGATGCACACCTCCTATGAGGACACTCCTCCTAATCCCTTCTAAACAGCTGCAACAACTTGGGACAAACATTCACATATAGGAGTTTATGGAGGCCGTTCTTACTCAAACCACCACAGTGTCTCAGAACAGCCAGATGGCTAGTCATAATACACTACATAAATGCTGCCAAGGGTATCGGGAAAGATGATTTTTTATTGGTTGTTTCTGGGAGTTGTGTTGGTCTGAAAGGTTAAAATATATTCTTGTGCACTGTTGCTGTCTTCAGACACACCAGATGAAGGCATCTGATCCCATTACAGATGGTTGTTCGCTGGGAATTGAACTCAGGACCTCTGGAAGAATAGTCAGTGCTGTTAACAGCTAAGCCATCTCTCTAGCCCCTAGCTGTGTTTTTTGTCTGTTACATTTTTGGGGTTTGTATTAACTCTTACTTTATCACTTTTTATTTTTAAAACATTTTTAAAATTTTTTGTGTGCATTGATAATTTGCCTGAATATATGTGTGAGATCTTGGAGTTACAGTTATGAGCTTCCATGTAGGCACTGGGATTTGAACCTGGGTCCTCTCTTAAGATTAAAATATATTATGTGAGAAAAAAATTGATTAGAAAAATTAAGGATAGAAAAACAGAAAACAAACCTCTCAGGTCTCTTAAAAGATGGCTCTGACTGTCACTCACTGGTATATATCAATTTTTGTGAGATGAAATCTTAACTTTGGAGAGAAACTTGTTTAAGCATAGGATGTGTCATCATTTGCTTCCTGTTACTGAGATAAACATCAGGACTGCACACAGGCTGCTTGGGGAGGAACATGTTCACTTCAGTGTACAGCTTACTGTCTTTCCTGAGGAAATGGCAGGAACCAAAGGCCACACACTGCACAAAGGCTATGGAGGAGTGCTTCTCACTGGCTTTCTCTCCAGGGCTTTCTCAGCCTGCTTTCTTACATAACCAAGGACCAGGAATGGCACCACCCACACTGGACATTGCTATTCTGTATCAATCATGTTTTCCCAGGAAAAGATCCACACAACACCTGTCCCTAGAGGTGTTGCAGTGTCACATGTGCATCAGTAGGTGACAGAGTTGTGAGAGCCTATGTCTAGGCTCAGTGTCCCAACCCATGGACATCTGAATGATTAGTGGCCTAACACTCCCTGAACAACGCAAGCCCAAGACAACCAGTAGTCCTGTGGACACCCAGAATTGGGAGATAGGTCAAGTGGAAAGCTAGCCCAGGCTGAGTCAAGAGTAAGACATAGACAACCACCAGTCTGACACCATGGGGCATAGACAGGGACCTAGCCTGAGATGACCACTAGGCTGCACTGTGCAGGTCTGCAGAAAGCATGGGAGGTAGACCATGCCCAAGATGATCCCTGTCCAGAACCATAAAGCATAGGCAGGGCATCACACTCCTGAAACCAACCCTGAGACCATCCCAGACACTCAAATCCCTCAGGCCACTAAGAGTAGAAAGTAAGTGGTGGAGAAATGTAAGAGAAAGAGAAACAGAAGGATGGAGGCACACTGAAGAGAGGCAGAACTGGAGACTGGAAGGTACTGAGGAACAGCCTGATGTGAGTAGCCAGTGATGACAACTGGGACCATGGTGAGGTCCTGTCTTGTGCTGCCTGTGGGTTCACATTAGGATCTATGGTACTTCATCATCAGGGATCAATTACTACCAAAGACCAGGCAGAAATTCCTGGTCTGGGCGGGCTGCTGATTGGGGATATTTGATGTCTGAGAGCTGCGAAGAACTGGTCCCACCCTTCTCCTGGGTATCATGGGAGAACAGGTCCTGGGGGCATCAGAGCAGAGGAGCTGAACCTGCCCCTAGGCAGGTGCAGTCCTTGGAAGAACAGGCTCCAAACACCGTGGGTGCTGTGGGTGTGCAGGATCTAAGGGTAGGAGTAGAGAAAAGTTGACCATGACACTGTCTCCACTATAGTGGCACGGACGAGGGAGAGAGTCTCCCCTCTGCCCTCAAACTCTCCCCTCACCCTCTGAAACAGATAGGAAACCTCTCTTTGGGTTCATGAGAGCTGGAGAATTGGCGCTGCTCCAGCACTTGGGAGGAGGGCCAGCAGCTGCCCTTGGAGCATGAAACAGCTGCCAGTCATATTGGGAGCAAAGGTGAGATTGCCCTGAACATGCAAGCTGCCCTGAACTTGTCTGCCTTACATCAGCTTGGGGGAGGAGAGAGTCCCTTCCCTACCTTTACCCCTATAAACAGCAAGACAGCTGGCCCTGAGGTCACACATGTGAGTCCACTTGCACATGAAAATGCACACACACCACACACCTACAGAAAAAGAATATGGTGTTGGTGAGAATCAAAACCTGAATGTGACATTTAGGAGACTTCAGGAGTCAAAGACAAAACATTGACAGGCTCTGTGGCCTAAGAGGCATTACTGAAATGAACAGCCTGGAACTGGGCAGGCTACAGGGAAGGAGAGGCAGCAAAGATATCCAGAGCACAAACCTGAGGGGATCCTGGAGCTATTGCTGACCTGGGGCCTGTTGGCAAACCTTGGGTCTCACAGTAATGGAAGAGGGAACTGAGCTCAGACATGAGTCCTGCGGTCAGGCAGGCAGGGATTCTGCAAACCCGGAAGAAGCTCTCAGCCTGACTCCTCCAGCTCAGGCAGCTGCAGAGACTTAACAGGAAATAACCTGAATAATATTCAACTTACATCTGTGCAGGTTCTCTGAATCCTGCCTTCTTGATAAGAGTCCAGAGTCTCTTTCACTTTTGAAGAACAGTTTCCTAGCTGAGGAGCCTCATTCAAGGACACACACTCCAGTGGGCCCCGTGGAAGAATAGGGTAAGTACTGGGACCCAGATTCCACCAAGCCACTTAGTTGTGGGAGGGTAAGGGCTGGCCTCACTCCACTAGGGAATATTAGAGCAGAAATGGGGACCCCATCCTGAAAACCAGGGACCAGGGCCCTGGGCCCAGCCTCTGCTTGGAGTCTGCAGGCCAGCTCTGATGGGTGACAGACCACTGCATTCACCTGTCTGGTTCATGTGTCTGCTCCTGTCATAGCCTATCCTGCACCCTCCTGTCTGTCCTGAATCTGTAGGAATAAGTGTCCTGTGTAATGAGATATTCAGAGGTAGGACCAGGGATAAGATAGAAATTAAGCATCATATATGCTATTTACAGGGGCTAGTGTGGGAGAGCCAAGGTCCCCAGAGAGGTAAGTTAGGCAAAGTTAGTGAAGAAAACAGGATACCTCAGCACAGTTGCTGTATAACTGATAACCACAGCCCTCTGACTCAGCTCCTTCCCTTGATCTCTCCATTTCTCCTTATGCTCATTTGTCATTTTTACCCTGTCCTTTAAAAGTTATACACGAGGTCCACCTGTAATCAATCACTCAGTCCACATTAGGACAATGGCTGCCCTACCTAGGGCCTACCGAGTCCTCCATCCTCTATCTCTTTGAATATTTCACAGCCTCCTGTCTAATATCTGTTTTCAAAGGTTAATTCAGAAGGGAATGGCAGCAGTCACATGACTGATCCAGCAGAGCAGATAAAGTTAAAAATCTCTTTTCAGCACATGAAGTCCACCCACAACACACACACCCCTTAACCCCTAGATACAAAATGGAGCTGCACCT
This sequence comes from Arvicanthis niloticus, assembly GCF_011762505.2. NCBI lineage: Eukaryota > Metazoa > Chordata > Mammalia > Rodentia > Muridae > Arvicanthis > Arvicanthis niloticus. The sequence continues at coordinate 50,461,093 of NC_047663.1, forward strand.
TCTTCATCCCCCTGCCACAGGAACCAGTAAGAGAACAGCCCCCCATTCCTTTCATATGTCCTTAGGGTGAGATAAATAGTGTTAGTGACCTAAAAGAACCTTAGACAAGCTATGAAACCCCAACTCAGTATAATGTTAAGCACACCTGCCTTCAGGAAAGCCAACACAGTAGCTAAAACATGCACCAGCATCATTCAGCTGTGAAACATTAAAGAACATGTTCACAGTTAAACACTCCTGTCCCAGAGTTCCCTCTTCTGCCCTACGAAGCCCAAGCCCCTGCACCTGGACACACAGTCCCCACTCCCCAGGAAAGACTTGTATCTTTCAGTTGTTCTGATCAAAGGCCCATCTGACCCTGTAGAGGTTTGTCTGCTTTCTTTTATTACCAGGTGTCCTCTATCAGTTTTGATAAAACACCCATTTCCAGAACAGAAATGCCTGGCAGAGACAAGAAGCCCCTGGCCTTCTGCTTGCAACAACAGAAGAGAGTCTTGAAGCAATAAGAGCACAGACTGTTCAGAGAATCGATATCCGGGGGATCTATCATCATGGAAGAATCTCAGACTGAGCAGAAAAGTGACACAAAGGTGGCTCAGTGTCAAGTAAAGGGGACGAGTCAGGGGGCTGTGGAACAACAGGACGTGGACACCACTTCCAAAACAAGGAGATGGGTGTTGGAGGACCTGCTGAAGGACTTAGCCCAGTCAGACAGTCTCTTGAAGCATCGTAAGTACATCAAGAACCCCAAGTCATCACTCTGCAACCCATTCATCACCACTGAGTCCTCCTGCCATGGTTTTCATGGGAAGGCTAGCCTCATGCCAAAAGAGTTCGCTGGCCCAGGTAAGGCTAGAACAGGAAGGCTTTCAGAAACCCTTAACTAAACTTTACAGAACACTTTGTTTTACAGAAGTGCATGCTCAGGTTCCTATGTGGTACTCAGAGGTCCCTGGAAGGAGTACACTGAAGCTATAGTGGGGAGAGTCAGGCATGCAGAGGTCTCTGAGATGGTTGACATAGGGGTCAAGACAGCTCTTGAGACAATCAATTAGTGACACCAACATACAAGTCCAAACTTTAGAAATCCAACCCTCCTCAATGTATCCATCTGGGAAATGGGAAGATGAAGAGCTGTCTCCTTAGGCTGTAGCACTTCAGTGATAATCCATGTCAAATAATTAACAGTCTGATGTTTGATAAGTGCTTAGCAATTGGAAGCCCCTGCTATTACTGCTGCTACTATAGTATGCAACCCTGTGGAACAGAAGCTCAAAGACACACCCACATGGGAGAGCTGAGGCTCAGAAAGCAATAGAGACACAGAGGACCAGGGTAGACCCAGGAGAGGTTCATGGTCCCAGAGCAGGACCATTCTACAGCAGCAACTGTGAGTGCCTCATTGTCCCCCATGTGACCATGGAGAAGGTTATGAGTGTAAGCCTGAAGGGCCCCAGCAGTTCTCCCTGCCTCCTACCCCTGCCTCTCTGACCAACACACAACCACTGTCTCCTTCTCATAGGACATTCTTCTTCATTACTGAGACCCACAAAAGAAAGAAAGAGAGGAAGAAAGAAAGAAAGAAAGAAAGAAAGAAAGAAAGAAAGAAAGAAAGAAAGAAAGAAAGCTCAACATAAAGTCCCCTGCACTACACAGCTCCTGAAAACTACTGAGCTCAGATCATGAGTCTTGGAAATATTTTCAGATCTTAAAGGATAAATTAATTGAAATCTAACAAGTCTGGATGCCAAAGAAAAGATTAACTAGCCTGAGATCTGTGGGTGAAACTTTGAGTCACACATATGTGGCTTTTCCCATGTGAGTGTCCCCCTGTATGGGGAACTGGGACAAGAAGCTAAAATGCAAGGCCAGAGCAGCATGGTGGGGTGCTAACAGTCACGGGCTAGGAAAGATTCTCTGGGCTCTGCAGTGCTGAGGCTGCATTTATAAATGGGGAACCTGGAACCCATGAGGGACAGCAGCAACCCTGGCCCAACTGGTACCCAGAGCTCTGCTCAGAATCAGAGTGGGCACTGAAGAGCCTGGGGGTCAGGGAGGTCCTGAAGCTCCAAAAAGGTCTTATCTATTGATATGAACCTGAGAAGAGAATATCTTCCTGCCTCAGTTTTAGTCAGATTCTCTACTGAGTTCCCTTAATTCATTGGCACTTACACAGACCATGCCCTGGCCTCCTCCTCTCCTCGAGGATCAAGTAGCCATCTCTCTCCAGTGCACGAGGCCTAGAGAAAGGTTAACTTGTTCAAGCTCACAGCTCATAGACACAGACATGGGGCTGTGATCTAGAGCAGTCAATGGCTAAGGAGTGACTTTCTCCTTCTCCATCTGCTGCAGCTCTGTGAAAGTCCTGCCTACACCCAACCCTTACCTTTACTTCAAAGTCCATTCTTCCCACCCCACCTTGAGCTTAAGAAACCTCAGTTCACAGCCATCCTTAGCCACACAGTGAATCTATTAAAGTTATTACCCAGGAGTACTAGTGGCTTATCATGTTATTGTGAAAGAATCAGTTTATACAGGAAAGGCTCTCAGAATAGTCCATCAAGGGCATGAAGGCCAGAGCAACAAGGACTGACACAGCTGGTCACGAGGGTTTAGTTGGGAAACAGAGACAGATGTATGCTGCTGTTCAGATCAGTTTTCTTTTTTATTCAATGCAGGATTCAAGCACTAGGAATGGTGACACCTACAAATAGGATGGACCTACCTCAGTTACCCTAACCTATCCCTCACAAACCTTCTCAGGGACATTTGTGCTGGGTGCTTCTAGATACTGCAACGTTGACAATGCTAGCCCAGACACCTTCTCACAGGATCACTGTAAGAGCTGAAAGTTTAATTGTCAGAATTCCTGGGGAGTTTTGTAACTAGATGCTTCAGCCCCATCCTTTCTCACTGGGAGAACCTATGCACTCCTTCACCAAGCTTTTCCAGCCCCAACCCACCAGGCCTTGAGTTTTCAGGTCAACTTACACAATCTTCCTACTTCAGAGGGGGTGACAGAGGACTGGAAATCTCAATCCAACGAGATCATCCCCTAAGGTGACACAGTGACACAGGCAAAGTGCCACAGCAAGAGCCCAAGAACAGGAGAAACCTACACAGCACCCTACAAATCCTGCCTGGAGTCTCACTGTTGGGCCTCACCACTGCTCCCAGGAAGGCCTTGGAATTAAGGGTAGTGTCTTCCATCATGAGAACACAGCTTGGCTTTCAGAGCAGGGAACTGGCAAACAGGAGAATCCATTTCCACAGGATTCCTCATCACCCAAATGGCTAAGGTGTCATCAGAAATGTCCTGAGCACACCACTCATGCCAGGTCCCATGCCAGGGCTTCACTTTCATCACACTCACACTTAAATCTCATAGCCAGCCTTGAGGGAGAGACCACTATTGTCCCACCTTGGGGACAAGAGGAGCAAGTCCTAGAGAGGTAAAGGCTCTCAGATGAAGAACTGTAGCTTTGCCTTCACTGTCATGAGTCACAGACATTTTTGTAAAAACACATTTATTAATTAATTGGACTGATTCTTCTTTACATTTTATTTATTGTTCTCTCTTACAATACATTCTGTCCACACCCTCCTCAAATTCTACTGCCCCTCTAATCCCCTCCTACACCTCCACATCTCCCTCCCAAATCACTCCTCCACTTCCTCTCAGAGAGGAATAAGCTTCCCAGGAACATCAACGGAACACGGCATAACAAGATGAAATAAAACTAGGCACAAATCCTCCTAACAAGGCTGACCAAGGAAACTCAGTAGGAAGAACATGGTTCCAAGAACAGACAATAGTCAAAGACATGGCCTCTCCAACTATTAGATGTTCCAGAAAAATACCAAACTAAACAACCACAGCATGTATGCAGAGGACCAAGCACAGACCTATGCAGGCTCCATGACTGCCCCTCCAGTCTCTGGGAGCCCCACATAGTTGATTGTGTTCCACAGGCTGTGTTCATCTGTCACCCTTAAACCCTCAAGTACCTACCATCCTTTCTCTCCCTCTTCCAAGGGATTCCCCAAGCTCCACCTAGAAATCCCGTACCTGGAGTCTCACTACTGGACCATGGCACTACTCCCAGGAGACCCTATGAGTTTGTCTTTCTAGAGTCCCCTCCCCTCATTCACTTTTGCCTAGAAATAGAAGGTTTGTCATTTTGTGGTGTCTCCACACTTCCTACATGTTCATTTGTGGTTTTTATCCATTTTTAAACTATTATTTACTTATGTGGACTAATTTCTATGCTTTACACTCTATCTTCTACTTTATGACTTCTACTTATAAGGCTTTCTCTGAATTTTGTAATTGTGATTTTGAGGTTTTCAATTTGACCCTCATTTAGTTGAGTTTGCTTCGATATTTCTATCTTTTTTAAATCCATTTTTCAAATCACATTTTTAAAATCATTGTTGTTTTGGTCAGATTTGTATTCTTGTTTTCTTTCACATCATGTGGGCACCTACTCTCTTTTAGTTCACTCTCTTCAAGTTCACTGAGCTCTTTCTCTCTGATATCTTTAAACTCCCTAACTCTCCAATGTCTATGCTTGCCACTAGGTTCTGTAACCTGGATCATCTTTGTAATTAACATTGGAGAATGTTTCCATGAACTGGTGGATTGGGAGGCAGCAAATGTTGTGTTGACTTTTCTTCTTGTTATTGCAATGAGACCTGGGCATATGGATTTTGCTCTTTTGCTTTTGTTGTTGCTGCTCTATATATGATATGGGCATACCAAGTTGAGGTGACACACGGCATGTATTCCCAGTCTGAACCTGGGTTAAGGAAGGGTACAGATGGACCTCTCCAGCCTGGTGTATTCCTGCTTTAGAACCTGGGGTGAGTCTAGTTGTTGGAGAGGGTGCACTCAGGGCCGGGCCAGTCTGACTCGCCAGACTGTGCCTGAGCACAAGATGAGCCTGGAGGATAGATGTGACACATACAGCCATGGGTTGAACACAGTACTCTGATGGCTGTGTCAGGTAACACACAGAGAATGTGTACGTTAAAAATTGTGTCTCTGTGCCATATGACTGGACTAGAGTGGGAACAGTGCTATAATCTAGTGATTACCAAAGAAAGAAGAACCAGGAAGCCATGATCCCTCTGAAGCACCTAAGGGACTATCAGGATTGGATGCTTAAGGTATAGGGGTTGGCGATGAAGGAGACTACAGGTAGATTATTTGTTGCCATACCACCTGGATGAGACAAAGTGTAATCAGGGAAGTCCCATGTAGGGGAGAGTCAGGAGGATATCAAGATCTCTGGCAGCTGCTGTGCAGTAACCACAGTGGAGGGGAGCTGTGTCTGGGCCTGCAGGTCTAAATAAATTTGTTTTATTTGAAAACTTCATACTTTGTACACTGTAGCTTGATCATGTCCACTCCCAATTCCCCCAGAACACCCTCCAGCCCACGCCTTCCCACTCTCATATCCTCTCCCCTTTTTGTTTTGTTGACATTTTCATTGATGTTGATTTGTCTGCTACTCATTGTTGTTTTATTTAAGCCTTTCAGTCCAGTTAGTGCTGCCTGGCAGAATACTGACTGATCTTCTTGGTTTACACTTCTGCACATCTTGCACAAGCATCTGTATCTTTATTGAGTTCATGAGTACAACAGTCATGCAATGTTCAGAAAATCACATCTCACCGCACTCCTTCCTGTGCTCCTGCCCTTTCACTATTCCTGCCGACTCACTTGAAGTTTACCCAGAGCCTTGGCAAACTCACTTACATATCCTGCTTAAAACCATGCAATCACCAGACTTTTAATCACAATTCAGATTATGATTCTCTACATTAATTGATAACAACTGCACAAAGAAACTTATTCAGACAGGTTGAGGTTAATCTGTGAGTATAAACATAACAAAAGTCAATTTAACAGTATGTCCATTTAGTAAAACAACAGTAATAGGTTCTTTGCTATGGTCCATGACCTCCTATGCCCTGGTCTTTAGATCAGGCTCATTGCTCAATAGCCTACATTTATATAAGTTAGATTTTTGATTAAGGTCAAACTAGTTATAAGGAACATTCATACACTGTTAATCTGAGTTAATCTGGGCTAATCTATCCCCACTCAAGTCTCTCCTTTGTCACATAATTCCTATGCTCCCTTCAAATTCAAACCCAATTTTCATGTGAGAAGTGTCTATTCTATCTGCACTAATGGGACTCATCAGAATCTGTGTGTATTACCCGGTCTCTGTTTTCTGTCCTGGCAATGGAAACCAAACTCAGATGTTTGTTCTTCATTTAACGTGCTCACAATTTGCCACTGTGCACGCTGCTGAGCTTCACCGCCCATTGTTGTGCTCCTTCTTCCTCTAATCAGTGCATCTGAGGATTTATCTCTCCAGATTTTGACCAGGACACAAACCTCATCTCAGCATCTTCATTGGAAGGAACTCGAGACAAGAGAGACATTAAAGAAAAAAGATTTTAAATTTGAAATGGAGGGAGAGGACTCAGGAGAAGTTCACCAGGACTAGGGAAAGGTGGGAATCATGTAAATGTGGGATGTAAGTAGAAAATTCAAGAACTTTACAGAACACTTCAAAAACAAATTGAACATGCAAATCAAAATAAGTAAAGCAAGAATACATATATGACAGAAAACTTGTGGCATTTGTCTCTATAGGCAATGGGATACCTCACTGTGTAGAATAATTTGCACCTTCCTATACTTTATGTGAGGTTTTGTGGCCTTTTTCTCCTCCTCCTCCTCCTCCTCCTCCTCTTCCTCCTCCTCCTCCTCCTCTTCCTCCTCCTCCTTCTCCTCCTCCTCCTTCTCCTCCTCCTCTTCCTTCTCTTCCTTCTCTTTCTCCTTCTCCTCCTTCTGTGTGTGTGTTGTACATATATATGTACATATATGTTTCCATGTGTGAGGGCATATAAGCAGGGTGGCACATTGTGCATGTACATGTGAGTGCACTAAATGGATGTCAGCAATCTTCCTCAGTTGCTCTCTTATTCTTGGAGGCAGAACATTCCATCATCTACACCCAGAGTTCATCAAGTACCAAGGCTGCCAAGCCATCTTACCCTGGGGAAGGCCCTGTCTCAGCTTTCTGGGCCTGAAATTGCAGGGGACTACAATGCAAACTCAGCATGTAAATGAAGTCTTGGGATATCATTTTAGTACACATGCTTTGCCTGCAAGCTCTTCAACTACTGAGCCATCTTGCTTTCCCCACATGCTTTTCAAGTGTGATGGAACTTAAAATAATTGCGTTGTTTGCATAATGTCAGATACATTTCAGCTGGAAGGTCTTGGAGAAAGTGCTCTGGGAAGAGCTGGTCCCTCTCTTGGCACTTTGAGGAGACATGTTCTGAGCCAGGCAGATCTTAGCCACAGACATGAGTGGCCAGCTTGCTGCACTCAAGAGATGTTAGATGTCCTCCTAACAGAACACAGTAAGTGCAGATCTATTGATCCTGATTTCAGAGGAAAGTTGGCCCCTGAAGCAAGGACATAAAGTGCTAATTGTGGGAACTGTTGCTACACTCAATGCTCTCACCAAATTATCTCCACACCTGGTCCATGGTAGTACAAACAGCTGTATTGTAATGGGCAACAGGTCAGTATTAAGGAATGAACTTGGATACAAGAAAGTCATTTTCCTGACTATCTTGTCTTGAGTTCCTTCAAATGAAGATGCTAAGATAAGATTTGTGTTCTGGGCAAAAGCTGGAAATATGAATCCTCAGATGTACTGGTTAGAAGAAGCAAAAGTAGAACAGGAAAGGTAAAGCTAGACAGAGTGCACAGTGCCAAACCTTGGAACATGTTAAATCAAGAACAAATGTCGAGTTTGGTTTCCATTGCCAGGACAGAAAACAAAGACTGGGTAATTTTTTTAGATAGTTGATTGCATTACTGATTGAATGACTGATTGACTGATTGGGTGATAGATTGATAGATTGGTTAACTGTAGCCTAAAATGGTTTCAAATTCCCCATATGGAAAAGCTAGAGCAGAGTTCCTGTTCTCCTGCCTCTGTCTTCTGAGTGATGAATTACTGAGCTACAGTACCATGTTCAGTGATGTTTTGTCAAACATGCATATTAATTATAGTTCTGGAGGATGTGTGTCTAAGACTGAAAACTACAAATACTCAGCCTCAAAGAAGGGCATATAAAGGCAAACAGGTGCCTGCAGGAAAGGAAATGTACTTCTTCCCACAACAGTTTGCCCATTACTAGAAGAAAAGTATTGGTCCATTTATAAAGGTCCTGCCCCCCATAACTGCAAACACCCACACTAGACCTGAATCCCTTACTCCTGAATATCCCTGAATCCTACTTTGGAAACAGAGTTTCAAACTCAGTGTCAGAGGGGACAAAACACATGACCAGAAATAAGGCTTCTTGTGACCAAAGAAATCTGGACTGAAGTGTAAAATACACCCAAGATTGCCAAAACTAGGGAGAGGGGACCAAGACTACATACTGAAACATGGACACTATAGAATTTCTAGATCTTCCCTTCAGACCCACAATCTCAAGACTTCAGGATGATGTTATCAGGACTGCAATGGTGGATCCAATGGGATCTGTCAGGAGCAAACATCCACTCCACTGTCTGTAATCTCTCCACTACTCCACAGCCTCCTACAGGGAGAGAACACAGACACAAAATTACAAATAAGAAACCAAAGCTCAGTGAAGCCACTGCATCATCTCATAGGCTGAATGAAGACAGAGTTAGGTCTCTGAACTCACCCTTTACTCTCAGCCTCAAGAACAGGTCTGGCACAGGGTAAGAAGTTGATAAAAGTCTGAGGCATAAATGAAAGTCAGACAGCATCATTATTAGTCACATGACCACTTGAAGTAGAATCTTCTACTCTAAACTCACAGTTTCTGCACTAAACTGTTCAGAATCTTCCAATACCCACAACCTGTATGAGGTACAGCTTAAACAAATGCTTACATGCATCCAGATGATAAAGGATCAAAAAAGGAAGGAAGGAATACATGGGCTAAGGAAGGTAAGAAGAGAAGAAAAGAGGAAAGGCAAGAAGGAAGGATTGATTGAAGAACACACAGTGCTAATGTATACACTTCTGCTAAAACTTTCTCTTCCTTTAGGAACATTTCAAGTACAGATGAGTAAAGAAGAGACTCTTTACTCTACACAGTCATTGAAAGGGGAGATTTTGTTCCAAAATTTCACAAATCTACTACTCTTCCAAAAATTGTGCCCAAGAGGCTCAGAGGACTTGGGCAGGAAAAACTGGCATTCATGTGTACCAGAAGAAGAAGGACATGTGATTGAGATCCAAGACTTATTTGGCCCAAATTTAGATACCCAGAAAAAGCCTCAGTTAGTCATAATAGAGGGTGCTGCTGGGATTGGGAAGTCAACACTGGCCATGCAGGTGAGGAGAGCCTGGAAGGAAGGTCAGCTCTACAGGGATCGCTTCCAGCATGTCTTCTTCTTCAGCTGCAGAGAGCTGGCCCAGTGCAAGCAGCTGAGTCTGGCTGAGCTCATAGCACAAGGTCAGGAAGTACACACAGCTTCCATCAGGCAGATCCTGTCTCACCCTGAGAAGCTGCTCTTCATCCTGGATGGCATAGATGAGCCAGCATGGGTCTTGGAGGAGCAGAATCCTGAGCTCTGTCTGCACTGGAGTCAAACACAGCCTGTACACACACTGATAGGGAGTTTGCTGGGGAAATCTGTCCTTCCTGAGGCTTCCTTCTTGCTCACAGCTCGGACCACAGCTCTACAAAAGATCATTCCTTCCTTGGGGAAACAACGTCAGGTGAAAGTCCTAGGACTCACTGTGGTTGAACGGCAGAAATATTTCTGCAGATATTTTGCAAATCAACGAGTTGCAATTACCGCTCTTAAGATGCTTAACCCAGTGCTCCTGACCCTGTGTGAGGTTCCGTGGGTGTGCTGGCTGGTCTGCACTTGCCTGAAAAAGCAGATGGAGCAAGGTGGAGACCTCTCACTGACCTCACAGACTACCACAGCCCTCTGCTTGAAATACATGTCTCTGACAACCCCAGGTCAGCACATGAGGACCCAGCTCAGAGCCCTCTGCTCACTGGCTGCTGAGGGGATCTGCAAAAGAAGGACCCTGTTCACTGAAAGTGACCTCTGTAACCAAGGGTTACCAGAGGATGCCACTGCCACTTTCCTGAAGATTGGCATCCTTCAAAAGCAGCCCAGCTCTCTGAGCTACAGCTTTGCCCACTTGTGTCTCCAGGAGTTCTTTGCAGCGATATTCTACATCTTGAAGCATAGTGAGGAAAGACTCGGCGATATGGAAGATTACAGAATTGTGGAGTCACTGGAAGAACAATATGGAAGACAAAACCTGTTTGAGGCACCCACTGTGCGCTTTCTATTTGGTCTTTTGAGTAAAGAGGGATTGAAAGAAATGGAACAGTTCTTTTCCTGCAACTTTTCTAGGAAGACAAAGTTGAAGCTGCTATGGCACATCCTAGAGAAATACCAACCCCATCAACCACCTTTTCTGGGTTTGCACCACTGTCTGTATGAAAATCAGGAAAAGGAGCTCCTGACACAAGTGATGCATGATCTTCAAGGAACAATAGTGCCTGACCCAAATGACATTGCACACACAGTGTTCCAGACAAATGTGAAGCACCTGGTGATACAGACAGACATGGAGCTCATGGTGGTCACTTTCTGCATTCAGTTCTGCTGTCATGTGAGGAGTCTCCAGGTGAATATGGAAAGACAGAAAGGATATGCACTGATGGCCCCAAGGATGGTCCTGTGAGTATTCAGACACAGTCCTCTCTCCAGATTCCCTGTGGATCCCATGAGCCCACATGTTCTGAGCATCTTTCTATTCTCTTTAATGTGGTTGATTTGGGGATGCTGCTATAAACTTGTCTCTCCCTATGACTTGGTGAGGATCACACAGCTTCTCTGATTCAAATCATCTTCACCCTTCACCAGGTCCCAATGCCATGGTTACTGATCTTCCCTATTCACGTGCTTTCTCTGTGAAAAACAGCTCATTCCTGCATTTCTGTGTGAAAACCAAATGACTTGAAAGTAGTGGAGTGACTGTGAAAGAACAGGACAGGGTGAGGAGAAGGGGGAAGTAGGGCAAAGAGCAATGTGATTAAACCATGTTACACATATGCAGAAAGGTATCAATGATTATTTTACATAATTAAGATGAACTACTAAAACATGCTTGCAGAAATGTGATGATATATCAATGATCAAAACAAATATTGGTATCAACCAGAATTCTATTTTTCATAGAGGACAGCACTAAGAAGTGAAGAAGCTGAGCTTGGCTGTGCACACCTGTCATCCAAAATTCAGAAAGCAGAGGCAAGAAAGTCAGAAGTCCCAGTCCACCCTATTTTGTGATTGTGTTTGTGTCTCAGTTCTTCCATTGAAGTCTTGCCTGGTTATAAAAGATGTCTGGTTCAGGCTCCTTGTCCCCCATTGTTAGCAGTCTTATCTAGGGTCACCCTCCTAGATTCCTGGGAGTTTCCATTGTCCTAGGTTTCTCGTTCATCCCAGAGATGTCCCCCAAAATCCAACTGTCTCTCTCGGTACTCTCTCCCTCTGTCATTGTCCTCCCTTATCTCTCCTATCCCCATCACTACCATTTCCCCCAGACAGTCCCATCCCTCCAACCACACTGTTGATGTCTAATCTATTTCACCTTCTCAGTTAAATTTAAACATCCCTCCTTGGGCCTTCCTTGTTACTTACCTTCTTTGGAACTATGGATTGTAGTCTGGTTACCCTGGTCTTTATGACTAATATCTGCTTATAAGTAATATTTTTGTCTATTTTGTCATGTTTGTCTTTCTGGGTCTGAGTTACCTCACTCAGGATGATCTTTTTCTAGTTCCATCAATTTGCCTGCAACTTCCATAATGTCAATGTTTTTAATAGCTGAATAATAGTCCATTATGTAAATGAACCACATTTTCTTTCTCTGTCCTTTTATCTGATTGGGGAACACCTAGGTTGTTTATAATTTCTGGCTATTATAAAAATAGCTGCTATGAAAACAGTTGGACAAGTGTCCTATTGGTATGGTGGAGCCTCTTTGAATATTTGTCTAGGAGTTGTATAGGTGTGTCTAGAGGGAGTTCCATTCCCAATTTTCTGAGAAACTGCCAAATTGATTTTCAAAATCATTGTACAACTTTGCACCCCTATCAGCAATGAAGGAGTGTTCCTTATTCTCCACAACCTCATCAGCATGAGTGGTTCCTTGAATTTTTGAACTTAGCCATTCTTACAGGTATAAAATGGAATCTCAGAGTCATTTTGATATACATTTCCCTGATGACTAAGGATGATGACTTTCCCTTTAAGTTCTTTTTTTCATAGTTAAAATAAATTATTATTTAATAATCCACTGATTATTAAATAATTATATCATTACAATTATCAAACAATATCATTTTATTAATATTATTAATCAATATTATTAATTATTAAATAAGTATATACATTATTAAAATTATCAAACAATAATAATATATAATATTCAATAATTAATAGTTATATTAAAATAGATATTATTATTATAGTTAGCATTTTCTTTGACCAAAGAATCCCTTCTATCTTTTCTGCAGTGCCTGGGATTCTCTCTTCCATTTCTTATGTTCCGTTCGTCTGTATTATTATAATTGGATCCATATAATTATAATTATAGAAGCATACAATCTAATGATATCCAGAGGATTTTCTAAACCACTATGAAGGATACTGTCTCTCTAGGCACACTGATGACTCCAGAGAATGAAGACATACATTGGTAACAATCAGCAGTCAACCATCCCACAAGCAGTTTTTAGTACCACAAGCAGGGTCCTGACAAGAAGAGGAGAATGAGGAAAGGACTTGTCTGGATAATGTCTCATAGCTAGGTGTATCAGTTGTTTTTCTCATTATTGATCAGGCATCTAGAAAAATGGATCTTCACAAAGGAAAGGTTTTCTTTAACCCACAGTCCAGAGGAATTAATCTTTGTGGCCAGGAAGGCACGACAGAAAGAACAGCTTGGTCCATGGCATGAACCAGAAAACAGAGAAGCCTGACTGCACCTCTTTCTCCCTTTTGTCTTCTTTCTTAGTTCACAACTTAACCTATCTTCTGGTTCCATCTACATTCAGCCTAGATTTTTTTTTCTTCTCAGTTGAATGTCTATGGAAGTGCCTTCAATGACACCATCAGAAATGAGTCCTTTAAGTTATTCTAAGTTCAGAGTTGATAGTGACTATTAAACACAACATTTCATATCATGGTTATTGTTTGAGAAAAGCATGTTTCTTTTTTTATAATGTTATTTTTTATTGGATAATTTATTTACATTTCAGATGCCATCCCCTTTCCCCATTTCCTGCCCCACAGAAAACCCCTATCCCATGCCCCTTTTCCTTTTTGCATTTATACACTTTTTAAAAATGTTAATCAAAGGCTTTATAAGTTTGGTAATGCTCAATCAGAAGTGTAACCCAATACTCAACCTAGATATATCAACTATCTATGGCTGGTGGAGACATGTGAACATCTGCCTCCCTGTCTCCCCCCTCTTTCTCTCTCTTTCTCTCTCTCATCACCTAGCTTCTCCTCTCCTTCTTCTCCTCCTCCCCTTACTTCTTCTCTTCTTCTCAGTACTCCTCCCCCTTAGCTCCTCCTACATATCACCTTCCTGTTAAAATAAAACTTTTCTCTCAAAATACAATTAGACCATAATTGTGCCAATTTGTACCAGTGAGGTACAAGATAGTCCTAATACCCAGTCCATCATTTTGTTGACTCACCAGAACCTCTGTCATCTATCTAAAACACTTAGTTCTGAACCTGGCTTTTTCCTTGGCTTTAGAATGAATATCAGCTGAAAACCATCCTCTCAAATCTTTTCTCTCAAAGTAAATAGCCGGGATTGGCTATGAGACCATAAGTTTTCAACCCCGTCAGAAATCCAAAATGACTGAGTTAACTAAAATTGTGGGAAGCACAAGCATAGCTTCTAAAACTTAGCCAATTTATAGAGACCTCTGAACACCTGGACACTCCCTATACTACAAAACGTTGGAGCATCTGTTCTTCCGCCTTCTGGCCCAGGATCATCTGACAGACCTTAGTGCTGCAGAATTATTAAGGGCGGATTACTCTGTCTAGGCAGATATAATCAGTTGACTATTCTGCAAGTGTGTCCTTTTCTGGACAGTAATTTGTCTGTAGATGGAAAGAGGCAATTCTTGCCTAGTGGCTGTCTCACCACAACTGGAATAACTCCAAAGATGCTCAATTTCTTCTTAGAATTCAATCAGGAAGCTGTCAGGAGCAGACAGGTCTCTAGTCAAAATGAACATTAATACGGAAATGTTTGTAACGTGAATTCTGTGGACTTCTGACATTTTGAAAACCAACTATCCATGTAAGTTAATCTGTACTGTTGTCTGTTAACTCCACTCAGCTACTTCTAAATAAAACATAGAAAACACCCTAACAATAAACTCAAAGCCATGAATTTGCTATAGTCCCTTAACTCACAGGCTAACCATCTCAGATCTGTTAAAAAAAAAGTTAAAGAAGGCCTGAGTTAAGCCTTGTATTCCTAAATGTGTTATACTGGTACAATGCCTATGAGAGTATCAATATTCATCTAGCTTTTATATCAATAAGAAGCTCATACCAATAAAAACCTTAAAATTTGTAATCAAAGTAAATTAGTGCCATTTAAGAAATTATATCTTCATCTTGATAATAATTATACAGATTTCTACCAATAGGTTATGGCTATGCAATATATCCTAGCTAATCCTCTCTATTCCCACAAAACAACTAGTTTTCCCTAGAAAGACAGCCCAATGTTTACCACCTTAGTCCCCAAGCCCAGGGAATAGGGGCGCTGACTCTACATTAACTTCTTTAAGCTGATTATGGGCATAGAGATATTAGAAGAGGAGTAGGGGGAAGAGTAAATTGATAAGCCTCTGGTGCTGTGTCTTCACTGCCTCCAGATGGAATTCCCGGACCTCAGAGGTTTGAGCAGGTCTGCTCAGCTTGCTTGTTGAGTAGATACACCAAGGCTGTGTATTCTGCAATATACAATTCTCAAAACAAATTTTAGTATCAAGATAATTTTTTAAGAGGGCTGACATTTTATTAAAGATGTTGGTTCTAACAGCTTTTTTCCCTCTTTTATTGGATAAAATATTTACATTTCAAATTTGATCCCTTTATCCCATTCCCCCCACAACCCAGGAACGCCATATCCCATCCCCTCTCCTCCTGCTTCTATGAGGGTGTGCACCCACATACCCCCCACTCCCTCCTCCCCACCCTCAGACTCGACCCCCCCCCCCAGTCAGTGTTCAGCCTCCATGGGACCAAAGATCTCCTCTCTCACCTATGCCCAACAAGGCCATCCTCCCCTACATATACAGCTGGAGTCATGTGTCCCTCCATGTGTGCTCCTAGGCTGGTGGTTTAGACCCTGGGGAGCTCTGGCTGGTTGGTATTGTTGCTCTCCTCATGGGGCCACCAACCCTTTGGGCTCCTTTAGTATACTCTCTAACTTCTCCATTGGGAACACTTGATCAGATAATGGTTAGCTTCGAGTATCAGCTTCTGGGTATGTCAGACTCTGGGGGACCTCTAAGGAGACAGCCTTGTCAGGCTGCTGTCAGCATTCCCTTCCTGTCATCCATATCAGCTATCAGTGTCTATTTTAGGTGACTGCACATAGGATGAATACCCAGGTGGAATGGTCTCCATACAACTGCTCCTTCAGTTCCTGTCCCACACTTTGTCTCCATATTTGCTCCCTTGGGTGTTTAGTTACTTCTTCTAAGAAAGACCTAGGCATCCACACTTGTTCTTCCTCCTTCATGAGCTTCATGTGGTCTGTTAGTTGAGTCTTCGCTATTCCAAGCTTTTGGGCTAATATTTGCATATCAGTGAGTAAATACCATGTGTGTTCTTTTGTGATTGGGTTACCTCACTCAAGATGATATTTTCTAGTTCCATCCATTTACTTAAGAATTTCTCGAATTCATTATTTTTAATAGCTGAGTAATATTCATTGTGTAAATGTACCACATTTTTTGTATCCATTCCTCTGTTGAAGGGCATCTGGGTTCTTTCCAGCTTCTGGCTATTATAAATAAGGCTGCTATGAACATAGTGGAGCATATGTCTTTGTTATATGTTGGGGCATTTTCTGGGTATATGCCCAGGAGTGGTATAGCTGGGTCCTCAGGTAGTGCTATGTCCAATTTTCTGAGGAACCGCCAGTCTGACTTCCAGACTGGTTGTACCAGCTTGCAACCCCACCAACAATGGAGGAGTGTTCCTCTTTCTCCACATCCTCGCCAGCATTTACCATCACTTGAACTTTTTATCTTAGTCATTCTGACTGGTGTGAGGTGGTATCTCAGGGTTGTTTTGATTTGCATTTCCCTGATGACTAAGGATGTTGAACATTTCTTAAGGTGCTTCTCGGCCATTCGTGTTTCCTCAGTTGAGAATTCTTTGTTTAGCTCTGTACCCCATTTTTAATGGGGTTATTTTGCTGTTTGGCATCTAATTTCTTGAGTTCTTTGTATATACTCGATATTAGCCCTCTATCAGATCTAGGATTGGTAATGATCTTTTCCCAATCTGTTGGTTGCTGTTTTGTCTTATTGACAGTTTCCTTTGCCTTACAGAATCTTGGCAATTTGATAAGGTCCCATTTGTCAATTCTTGATCTTTTTTTTTTTTTTTCAGTTAACAGAAATTTAATAAAAACCTGACCAGAGGAATTTCAACCTATTTTTTTAAAAAGGACAACTGACTACACATACATATTAGATACTTCCTCTATTTTGTAAAATAGAATTAACAACAGATCCACAGGAATACAAACGACACGAGAGTCTAGATTCCTTTCCATTACTGGTGGGTGTCATTATGTGTTTCAATCCTGAACAAAATACCAGTTTACAGTCTAAATTCAAACATGACAATAAAATACATTCCATTTCCCAAGTTGCTGGTAATAAATATTTACATTTTAAAAAATAGGTTTTGTGTTTTTGCTTTTTAGAAAGACACAGCATGCTTTAGTACATAGAATATGGAAAAAATCATGTTACAGGATCATCACCTGGTAGTATAAAATGGCCTTTTGTATTCAGGAATGCCTTCCTCAGGGGCACTAACACAATCTACCTCAGGGTGGTGTTCAAGTATGCTCCTCAGAACACTATATCTACTGTATCTAGTAAGAAGCAGTGCTCTCTAACACCTGCAGTTTTTAGTATCTTTTGTACCCACCGCCTCCTCCTCCTCCTCCTCCATATGGATCTCCATAACCTCTTCCACCATAACCCCCTCGCCCACCATAGCCCCCTCTTCCACCATAATCCCCCCTCCCACCATAATCTCCCCTGCCTTGGAAACCTCCTCGGCCACCCCCTCCCCCACCACTTCCCCCCCACCCTCCTCCACCTCCTCCTCCACCTCCTCCCCACCCCCCTCCACCACCCCATCCACCTCTTCCACCCCCACCACCTCCTCTACCACCACCTCCATCACCCCAACCACCCCTCCCTCCGCCTTCTTGTCTCTTCTGCCAAGGGGGCATTTCAGGGGGTGGTGGTTCAATTTCATTTGGCCGTCCTCCCCTGTCGGGCACCCTGCCCATAAGCACCTTATTAATGGCGCATGCTGTCTTCTCCCGGCTGACACCGCTGCTTGTCCTGATGATCTTAGACAGATCTTCACGGGCAGCAAGCAGGTGTGCCAATGTGACTGTCGTCTTGGGCGACAAAGCATAATGCTTGGGCTGGTAAATTCTTGCTATGTTATCTGTTTTTGCCTTTGCTCTATCCGACCACCCAAAGGACTGCACTGTCACATCCAATCGTTTCATTAACATTCGGCGGCGGCACTCATTCACAGGAAAGGGCATCATTAATTCTTTCCAGTTTTTCTGCCTGTTCAGAACTTAAATCAACCTTTAGCAATGGTTTTCCCACATGGTTTTTCTGAACTTTAGAGAGAATGTCCTTCACCTTTGCTTCCACCTGGCTCAGCAGAAGTGGAATGTCTGGAGTGTCTGATTTGGGGACCCCGAGGGCATCACACACAGCTTGAACTTCCAGGCAAATTTCACTATTTTTATCTACCTGAGAATTTTTATGTTTTTTCTTCTGTAATATTTGTAAACCTTGAAGTTCTGTACTTAAAAACAACAGAAGTTTCAAGCAGTCATCCTTCTTCGTGAGGCGCTCGTTAATATCTCCTGATACGAGTACCGAGTATGGACAGGCCATCTCTTTTAAAAAACCACTTATCTCAAGCTGGAAGCTCTCTAGGTCATCTCTCCCAGCTGAAGTGATGCTTTCTTCCAGGTTGCATAAGGACTTTATCTGGGAGCCTAACCAAATGCAGAGCTCTGAAAACTCAGGTGAAGACAGTCCACCCTCTGCTGCCTTGGACAGGGCCTGCTCCTCTAACAGTGGACCCTTATACCCCAGCGCCTCCAGGGTGTCCAGAACGTCCCCCGCCATGCCAGTTTCGGGCCCAAGCTCTGGCCCTCTCATGGTCGCTTGGCCCAAAGCTGTTCGTCACTCTCTCAATTCTTGATCTTAGAGCATAAGCCATTGGTGTTCTGTTCAGGAACTTTTCCCCTGTGCCTAGGTATTCAAGGGTCTTCCCCAACTTCTCTTTTATTAGTTTCAGTGTATCTGGCTTTATGTGAAGGTCCTTTATCCACTTGGAGTTGAGCTTTGTACAAGGGGATAAGAATGGATTAATTTGCATTCTTCTACATGCTGACTTCCAGTTGAGCCAGCACCACTTGTTGAAAATGCTGACCTTTTTCCACTGGATGGTTTTAGCTCCCTTGTCAAAGATCAAGTGACCATAGGAGTGCTGGTTCATTTCTGGGTCTTCAGTTCTATTCCATTGATCTTCCTGCCTGTCTCTGTACCAATACCATGCAATTTTTATCACTACTGCTCTGTAGTACAGTCTGAGGTCAGGGATGGTGATACCCCCAGATGTTCTTTTACTGTTGAGAATAGTTCTCGCTATCCTAGGTTTTTTGTTGTTCCAAATGAATTTGTAAATTGCTCTTTCTATCTCTATGAAGAATTGATTTGGAATTTTGATGGGGATTGCATTGAACCTGTAGATTCCTTTTGGCAGGATGGCCATTTTTACTAAGTTATTCCTACCAATCCAGGAGCATGGGAGATCTTTCCATCTTCTGAGATCTTCTTCTATTTCTTTCTTCAGAGACTTGAAGTTCTTGTTATACAGATCTTTCACTTGCTTGGTTAGATTCACTCCAAGATATTTTATTTTATTTGTGGCTATTGTGAAGGGTGTCATTTCCATAATTTCTTTCTCTGCCTGTTTATCCTTTGAGTAGAGGAAGGCTACTGATTTGTTTAAGTTGATTTTATATCCAGCCACATTGCTAAAGTTGTTTTTCAGGTTTAGGAGTTCTCTGGTGGAAGTTTTAGGGTCACTTAAGTATACTATCATATCATCTGCAAATAGTGAAATTTTGACTTCTTCCTTTCCTATCTGTATCCCTTTGCCTTCCTTTTGTTGTCTAATTGCTCTAACTAGGACTTCCAGTACTATATTAAATAGGTAATATAGTATAGGGCAGCCTTGTCTAGTCTCTGATCTTAGTGGGATTGCTTCAAATTTCTCTCCATTTAGTTTGATGTTGGCTACTGGCTTGCTGTATATTGCTTTTATTGTGTTTAGGTATAGGCCTTGAATTCCTGATCTTTCCAAGACTTTTAACATGAAGGGATGTTGAATTTTGTCAAATGCTTTCTCAGCATCTAGTGAGATGATCATGTCATTTTTTCTTTGAGTTTATTTATGTAGTGGATTACATTGATGGATTTCCGAATATTGAACCATCCCTGCATTCCTGGGATAAAGCCTACTTGATCTTGATGGATAATTGTTTTGATGTGTTGTTGGATTCGGTTTGTGAGAATTTTATTGAGTATTTTTGCATCAATATTCATAAGTGAGATTGGTCTGTAGTTCTCTTTCTTTGTTGGGTCTTTCTGTGGTTTAGGTATGAGCATAATAGTAGCTTCATAGAACAAATTGGGTAGTGTTCCTTCTGTTTCTATTCTGTGGAATAGTTTGAAGAGAATTGGTATTAGGTCTTCCTGGAAGGTCTGATAGAATTCTGCACTAAAACCATCTGGCCCCGGACTTTTTTTGGTGGGGAGGTTTTTAATGACTGCTTCTATTTCTTTAGGGGTTATGCGACTGTTTAGATGGTTTATCTGCTCCTCGTTTAACTTTGGTACCTGGTATCTATCTAGAAAATTGTCCATTTCATTCAGATTTTCCAATTTTGTTGAGTATAGGCCTTTGTAGTAGGATCTGATGATTTTTTAAATTTCCTCTGTTTCTGTTGTTATGTCTCTCTTTTCAGTTCTGATTTTATTAATTTGAGTACTGTCTCTGCGCCCTTTGGTTAGTCTGGCTAAGGGTTTGTCTATCTTGTTGATTTTCTCAAAGAACAAGCTCCTCGTTTTGTTGATATTTTGTATAGTTCTTTCTGTTTCAACTTGGTTGATTTCAGCCCTGAGTTTATTTCCTGCCGTCTACTCCTCTTGGGTATATTAGCTTCTTTTTGTTCTAATGCTTTCAGGTGTGCTGTCAAGTTGTTAATGTATGCTCTTTCCATTTTCTTTTTGTGGGCACTTAGAGCTATGATTTTTCCTCTTAATACTGCTTTCATGGAGTCCCACAAGTTTTGATATGATGTGTCATCATTTTCATTTAATTTTAAAAAGTCTTTAATTTCTTTCTTTATTTCTTCCTTGACCAAGTTATCAGTGAGTAGAGCATTGTTCAGTTTCCACGTGTATGTGGGCTTTCTGTTGTTTTTGTCCATATCAAAGAAGAGTCTTAGTCCATGGTGGTCTGATAGGGTACAAGGGATTATTTCAATCTTTTTGTATCTGTTGAGGCCTGTTTTGTGACCAATTATATGGTCTATTTTGGAGAAGGTACCAGGAGGTGCTGAGAAAAAGGTATATTCTTTTGTTTTAGGATGAAATGTTCTATAGATATCAGTTAAGTTCAATTGGTTCATAACTTCTGCTAGTTTCGTTGTTTCTCAATTTAGTTTCTGTTTCCATGATCTGTCCATAGCTGAGAGTGGGGTGTTGAAATCTCCCACTGTTATTGTGTAGTGTACAATGTATGCTTTAAGCTTTAGTAAAGTTTCTTTTATGTATGTGGGTGCCCTTGCATTTGAGGCATAGATGTTCAGAATTGTGAGTTCTTCTTCGTACATTTTTTCCTTTGATGAATATGAAGTGTCCTTCTTTATCTTTTTTGATTACGTTTGGTTGAAAAACAATTTTATTTGATATTAAAATTGCTACTCCCGCTTGTTTCTTGGGACCATTTTCTTAGAAGATTGTTTTCCAACCTTTTATTCTGAGGTAGGGTCTGTCTTTTTCACAAAGGTACGTTTCCTGTGTGCAGCAAAATGTTGGGTCCTGTTTATATATCCAATCTGATAGTCTATGCCTTTTTATTGGAGAATTGAGTCCATTGATATTAAGAGATATTAAGGAAAATGAATGTTGTTTCCTGTTATTTTTGTTATTGACAGTGGAGATATGTTTGTATAGCTACCTTCTTTTAGGGTTGTTGGAAGATTACTTTCTTGCTTTTTCTAGGTTGTAGTTTCCCTCCTTGTGTTGGAGTTTTCCACCAATTATCCTTTGAAGTGCTAGATTTGTGGTAAGATATTGTGTAAATTTGGATTTGTCATGGACTATTTTGGTTTCTCCATCACTATTGATTGAGAGTTTTGCTGGGTATAGTAGTCTGGGCTGGCATTTGTGTTCTCTTAGGGTCTGTATATCGGTCCAGGATCTTCTGGCTTTTATGGTCTCTGGTGAGAAGTCTGGTGTAATTCTTAGAGGTCTGCCTTTATATGTTACTTTACCTTTTTTCCCTTACTGCTTTTAGTATCTTCTCTTTGTTTTGTACATTTGATGTTTTGATTATTGTGTGGCGGGAAATATTTCTTTTCTGGTCTAAACTATTTGGAGTTCTGTAGGCTTCTTGTATATTTATGGACATCTCTTTCTTTAGGTTAGGGAAGTTTTCCTCTATAATTTTGTTGAGGATATTTACTGGTCCTTTAAGTTGGGAGTCTTCCCCCTCATCTATACATATTATTTTTAGGTTTGGCCTTCTCATTGTGTCTTGGGTTTCCTGTATATTTTGGGTTAGTCGTTTTTTTTGTATTTTGCATTTTCTTTGACAGTTGTGTCAATGTTTTCCATGATATCTTCTGCACATGAGATTCTTTCTTCTATCTCTTGTATTCTGTTGGTAATACTTGTGTCTATGACTCCTGATCTTTTTTTTTTTAGGTTTTCTATCTCTAGGGTAGCCTCCCTTTGTGATTTTTTTTATTGTTTCTACTTCCATTTTTAGATCTTGGATGTTTTTATTTAATTCCTTCTCCTGTTTGTTTATGTTTTCTTGCAATTCCTTAAGTGATTTTTGTGTTTCCTCTGTAAGGGTTTCTATCTGTCTACCAGTGTTCTCCTTAAGTTCTTTGAGAGTGTTATTGATGTCTTTCTTAAAGTCCTCTATCATCGTCATGAGAAGTGATTTTAATTCTGAATCCTGATTTTTTGGTGTGATGGGGTGTTCAGGGCTTGCTATGATGGGGGAACTGGGTTCTGATGATACTATGTAACTTTGAATTCTGTTCCTTATGTTCTTGCGCTTGCCTTTCGCCATCTGGTTAACTCTAGTGCTGCCTGTACTTTCTGTCTCTGACTGAAGCCTGCCTTTCCGGTTATCTCGCTTGTGTCTGATCTCCTCAGGGTCCAGATGTCTCTGTGATCTTCTCCAGCTGCACTGAGTACAGTTGTACCTCTAGGATGCCTCAGGATATGGTGCCTCCAAGGTAGCAGACCAGCTAGGTGTCTGCTGTTCTGGGTGCAGTGTCTCCTCTAGGATGTCTCAGGATAAGGTGCCCACTGATCTGAGTGCAGTGGCTCCTCTAGGATATCCCAGGATATGTTGTCTGATGCTCTGGGTTCAGTTGTTCCTCTGCGGCTCTGGGTTGAGTGGACCTTCCAGAATATCTCGGGTGGAATCCGGGGTCCACACAAGAGCAGACCAGGCAGAGGTCTGCTCCAGGCCTCAGATCCGGGAGAGGGGCAGAAGAGGAGTGCTATTCTGCAGGGGAGGGGGTTTGGGTATCTGCTGGAATCTGAGGGCTCCCAGCACCCAGCTATGGGCTTAGGGCAGTGTGTGGTTCTTCCTACCTACGGCTCTGAGATTCGTGGAGCCTCTAGGATGTCTCTGGCGGAATCCCCCTTTAAGTTCTTCATACCCATTAGACATTGCTCTGTCCAGAATTCTGTTTAGATCTGTACCCCATTTTGTTCATTAATTAATTGATTGACTTACATCCCAATTGCAGCTTCCCCCTCCTGAGCTCCCAGGTCCCCCCTTTCACCTCACTTCCCACATCATTCCCCACTTTTGGTTCAGAGAAGGGGAGGCCTCCCATAGTCATCAACCCTTCTTGGCTTTTCAAGTTGCAGTAGGACTAGGTGCATCTTCTCCTGTTGAAGCTAGACAAGGCAGCCCAGTTAATGAAAAGGGATCCAAAGGCAGACAGCAGAGGCAGACAAATTCAGTTCCTGCCATGGGGCATCCCACATGAAGTCCAAACTGCAGATCTGTTACAAATCTGTAGGGGTCCTAGATCCAACTGATGCATGCTTTCTAGTTAGTGCTTCAGTCTCTGTGAGCCCATATTGGCCCAGGTTAGTTGATTCTGTACATTTCTTGTAGTGTTCTTGACCTCTCCTTCTCCTTCAATCTCTCATTCCATTCTTCCACGAGATTTTCCAAGATGCACCTAATGTTTGGCTGTGGGCCTCTCCATATGTTTCCATCAGCTACTAAGTGAAGCTAGTGACATTACAGTTATGCTAGGCAACTGTCTGCAAGTAGAGCAGAATATCATTAGTAGTGTTAAGGTGGTTTCTCTCATGGCATTGTGCCCCCATTTTTAATTGTGTTATTTGCTTTATGGCTGTTTCTTGTGTATAATATTTTGAATATCAGCCCTCTGTCAGATGTGGAGATAGTGAAAATCTTTCCCATTCTGTAGGCTGCCATTTGTCCTTCTGATGGTGTCCTTTCCCCTACAAGAAGCTTTTCAGTTTCATGAGGTTTCATACATTAATTGTTGATCTTATTACCTAAACTGTTGGTATTCTGTTTTGAAATTTTCTCCTGTGTTGCTGCATTCAAATCTACTCTCCACTCTTCTTCTAACAGATTTGGTGTATCTGATTTCATGTTGAGGGTTTTGTACCACTTGAACTTGAGATATGTGCAGAGTGATAGGTATGAAATTGTTTGCATTCTTCTACATGGAGATGTCCACTTAAACCAGCAACATTTGTTGAAGATGGTTTAGTCCATTGTATAGTTTTGGCTTCTTTGTCAATAGTTACTAGATATGTGAGTTTACTTCTGGTTCTTTGATTCCACTCCAATGATCAACATTTCTGTTTTCATGCCAGTACCATGTGGGTTTTTATTACTATTGATCTCTAATACAGCTTGAAATAAGTGATGGTGATATCACCAGAAGTTCTATTATTTGTGCAGGAATCACTTAGCTATCCTGGGTTTTTGTTTTTTCATATTAAGTTGGTTATTATCCTTTCAAGGTCTGTAAAGCATTGTGTTAGTATTTTAATGGGAATGGCATTGAATCTGCATATTGCTTTTGGTAGCATGGCCATTTTTACTGTGTTAATCTTACTGATCCCTAATTAGGCGAGATCCATTGCATCTTCTGATATCTTCTTCAATTTCATTCTTCAAAAAATTTCAAGTTCTTGTCATACAGGTCTTTTATTTTCTTCGTTAGAGTTATTCCAGGTATTTATGGCTATTGTGAAGGATGTTGTTCCCTAATTCTTTCTTAGCCCATTTGGAATTTTTGTTTGGTTTGTTTGTTTGTTTGTTTGTTTACAGGAGACCTATCTATATCAGTGTTTTTGGTTTGTTGTATTTTTGTTGTGTTTTTTTTTTGTTTGGTTGTTAGGTTTTTTTGAGTGTTTTGTTTTTGTTTTCTTTTATTTTGTTTTTTGCTTTTGGGGGTCTTTGTTTTGTTTTGGTTTTGCTTTTTTTGTTCTATTTTACTTAATTTTGTATCCAGCCACTTTTCTGAAGGTGTGAGAGAGTTCTCTGGTAGAACTTTTGGTGTTACTACCATATTATCTGAGAATAGTAATATTTTTATTTCTTCCCTTCTAATTTGTATCTCTTTGGTCCCCTTTAGTTGTGTTATAAATCTAGCTAAAACTTCAAGTTCTATATTGTATAGATTTGAAGACAATGGGCTGCCTTCTTGTCCCTGATTTTAGTGGAGTTGCTTTAAGTTTCTCTTCATTTAATTTGATATTGGCTTTCAGGTGAGTGTATACTGCCTTTATTGAGTTTATGTATGGGTCTTATATCCATGATATCACCAAGAATTTTATCAAGAAGGGTGTTGGATTTTGTAAAGGGTGTTCTCAGCATCCAATTAAACGATCATGTGGTTTTTTCTTTAACTTTGTTTCTGTGGTGGATTAAGTTGGTGGATGATCGTATGTTGAACCATCCCTGCATGCCTGGGATGAAGCCTACTTGATCATGGTGGATGATTTGTTTGATGTGTTCTTGGATTTGGTTTGTAAATATTTTATTGAGCATTTTCCATCAATATTCATAAGGGAGCTTAGACTAAAGATTCTTGGTAGAATCTTTATGTTACTTAGGTATCAGAAGACCTGTAGACTCATTAAAAATGAGTTTGGCAGTGTTTCTTCTGTTTCTATTTTGTGGCATTATTTGATCATTATTGATATCAACTTTTAAGAATTCAACACTTTGGGTTGGTTTTTACTTCCTTTCTTTACTTTCTTTTTTCCCCATTTGTTTGAAAGAATTTTAGTGACTATTTCTATATCCTTAGGAGTTATGATTTTAAGGAGATTATTTATCTGATCTTGATTTAGTCTTGGTCACTATTAAGGAAATAGCCCACTTAGTTTAGACTTAGAAGTTTGAGGAATATGGGGTTTTGAAGTAAGACTTAAGGAGTCTTTGAATTTCTTCAGTATCTGTTATTAAGTCCCTCAATTCACTTCTGATTTTGTTAATTTGGAGAGTTTCTCTGTCTTTTAGTTAGTTGGGTAAAGAGAAAGGTTTTGTATATATGTGTTAGTTCCATGTGAATCATAACATCTCTTAGTTCCATTGCTTCCCTGTTTAGTTTCTGTTTGAAGAACTTACCCATTGTTGTTGAATTATTGGACTATTAATGTTTGAAGTTTAATATGTGATTTGAGATTTAATAATGTTTCTTTTACAAATGTGGGTACCCTTGGCTTTGAGGAATAGATGTTTAGATTTGAGATGTCATCTTGCTAGATTTTCTCTTTAATTAGTATGAAATGTCCATCTTTGTCTTTTTATTTTATTTCAGTTAGAAGTCTATTTTATTAGCTATTAGAATGCCACTACACTTTGCCTCTTGAAACCATTTGCTTGGAAATCTTGTTCCAGCACTTAACTCTATGATAATGTCTACCATCAATCTTGAAGTATGTTTCTTGTAGGCAGCATAATGATGGATCCTAATTCCAAATATATTCTCATAGTTTTATGTCTTTTTATTGGGAAATTGAAGCCAATGATGTGGAGATATATTTAAGAGCAATGGTGTTCAATTACTTTTATTTTAATGTTTGTGATGGCAAAGTGTGTGTGTGTGTGTGTCCCTGTGTCCCTTTTTTGGTTTTGGTGGTGTGAAATTATTTTTGTGTTTTCTTGGGTGTAGTTAACCTTGTGTTGGAGTTTTCTACTATCTTTTGTAGAGCTAGATTTGTGGCTATATAATATTTAAATTTAGTTTCATAGTGGAACATCTTATTTTCTCCATCTATGCTAATTGCAAGTTTGGCTGGGTATAGCAGTCTGGGCTACCATCATGGTCTCTTAGAATCTATAAGATATCTGCCCAGAACCTTCTGGCATTTACAGTCTCTGTTGAGAAGTCTGGTTAATTGTAATTGATCTTCTTTCATATGTTACTTGGACTTTTTCTCTTGCAGCTTTTAATATTCTTTCTTTTGTGTATATTTAGTGTTTTGATTATTATGTGGCAAGAGGATTTTCTTTTTGCTCTAGTGTATTTAATGTGCCATAAGCTTCTTGTATGTTTACAAGCATTTCTTTCTTTAGATTAGGAATTGTTCTTCCATGATTGTGTTGAAAATTATTTCTGGGTCTTTCAGACATGTGGATCCATTCCAAGCACCCACATTAGATGGCTCACACTACCTTAACCATAGTCACTGATGACCCCAGGCACAGCTTCTAGCATCTGCCAGCTACTACGTTTATATACAGCACAGACAAGCAGGCATACTATCATACACACAAAGTAAAAATATACAAATTCCTTTTTAATAAGCCATTCTTTGAAGTTTAGTACTTGGATTTCCTAATATTTATTTTGCATTATAATTTTTTTAAAAAGAAACATTTTTTCATTCAAAGTTTACTCATTTAAATCTATATTTTGGCAGCTGTGCTTTTTTCCTTTTTGTTTTTTGATTATATTTTTTTTGAGTTTGTTCATGTCTTTTGTTTTTAGTGCTGGAGATCCAGTATTGCACAGACCATGCAATACTGGATCCCCCAGCCTCTTGGTGTTTGTAGCTTAGTCTAGCCTAGAACTCAAGATTCTCTTCTCTGATAAACTTTGTTGCTGTCATTAAGGAGTAAAGGAATGCATACTACGATACTGGGCAGATATCTCTGTCTCTCTCTGTCTCTGTCTCTCTTTGTCTCTCTCTCTCTGTGTGTGTGTGTGTGTGTGTGTGTGTTGTACATGTGATTGGCTGGTTTTTGTCCCTTTCTCTTTGTCTCTCCCTGTCTTTCTGTCTCTCTTTGTCTCTCTGTCACTGTCTCTGTTTCTATCTCTCTGTCTACGTGTCTGTTTCTTTCTCTTTATCTCTCCCTTGTTTCTGTCTCTCTTTGTCTCTCTATCTGTCTGTGCCCCTATTTCTGTCAGTCTTTCTCTCTGTGTTTCTGTACCTTTCTTTCTCTTTGTTTCTCTGTCTCTCTGTCTCTGTCACCGTGTGTATGTGTGTGTGTGTGTGTGTGTCCATTCTCCCATCTCTCGCCTCTCCCTGTGGCCTTCAATACTTGGAAGGATACACAGACCATGTGAACCATGACAGCTCTACTATAGTGTATGATCATGCTTACAATACCATCATAAAGTCATTCCCAACTGCCAATCATCAGCTCTCTTCCTATACTTTCTTAAGCTTTCGATCATGACACTTGAGAAATCTGTTCCAAGAGAGAGAAGATGCATTCACATCAAAGAGAAGAAACCCACCTGAATTTCCAAGGTCTGACTTTGTGAATTTACAAGGCCATGAGCTGAAAATCTGAATATCATAGATTTTTTTAAAAAAAAGATGTAAGCCATATGTTCACAACCTTGAAACATCAAACATCTAGATTGAATCTAGATTGAGTCAGAAACAGATGAACAAAATGAGCACACAGCATGCTGTCCTAAAGAACATAGATAAGAAACAACCCAAAGGAGAGGATACAGAATTTGGAGAAAAAGAACATGTAGAAGGCTAGTGAATTCTAGGTATGGCATACCAGTGCCTGGGGCTCCAGTAGATAGAAACTCAGTCTACTATGTGGGGCTGTGCACAGACCATACACACACAAGTCACACCCCTCTGCTACCTCTCTCTCCCCTCAGGTATAGGTGGACCCCAATCACTGATGCCAGTTGGAAGATTCTCTTCTACAATCTTAAATTCACCAGAAATCTGGAGGAGCTGGACCTAAGTGGAAATCCATTGAGCTACTCTGCAGTGCAAAGTCTTTGTAAAACCCTGCAACTCCCTAATTGCCATCTAAAGACCTTGTGGTGAGTCTGTACTGGGTTCTCCCCTGAAGCCAGGGTAGATGAGAGAAGATTAAAAGCAAAGGATATCTAGGGTAGTCTTGGTATTTATCAGCTATTCACTGAACTCGCATTACCACACCTATAACACATGCTAGATGGGTTAAAATAAACAAATGGAATTTCTGTTCTTGGGGATCATGAAAGACTGCATTCATCAAGAAATCCCACTACCTAATCATAGCACTGGGCTTATGAGGGCTTAGTGGAGCACACTTCCTCAGGACACAGCTAAAGCAGAAGTGAAGAATATAGAGGCAAAGTGAAGCCTGAGTGAAGAAAGCTCCAGGTCCAAGGAATGGCATCTCCCATTTCCTCCTGCCTCTGCCCTCATAATCAGATTTCTACTCTGTCCCTTTTGACTTTATTTTGATTAAGATCTTACTTAATGAATGATATTATGCCCTACCCTAGATCTGGTAAATTTCATAACACATGACTCTTGAAATACAGCAGTGAGAGGTCATGGGCCTACGGAGCTCTGCAATGGCCAAAGGCAGCAGAGCATTAGTCCTGACCTGTATCCATTGCTCCTCCAGCTCAGCTGTGGAGAGCTTGGAACTATCTACCTAGATCAGAAAATGCACAACAGAGAGATAACCACTGGCAGCTCAGCATGCCCTGGCTCACAACATGAGACCTGAGATAAGTTTTCAAAAGCAATGAGTCCTGGAAAAGCTGACCGTGATTATCTCCCATGCAGGCTTGTTGAATGTGGCCTCACATGCAAACACTGCTCACTCCTGGCCTCAGTGCTCAGTGTCCACTCCAGCTTGACTGAGCTAGACCTGCAGCTGAATGACCTGGGTGATGATGGTGTGAGACTGCTGTGTGAGGGACTCAGGAATCCTGCCTGCAACCTCAGCATCCTGCGGTAAGCAAACCTTGCAATTCCTTTCTGGACATAAGGAGGGGAAGGGACATAGGTGAGTTCCCAGATGACAAAACATAAAAAATAAAAGGAATAGATAATTCATAGTCAGCCTGGCTCCTGACCTGCTGTGCCACTTACACCCTGTGATTGGGCAAGTCAGTGTCTTCTGGAAAACTCAGTGTCCTCATGGATTATATGGAATGTAATACCCATTTCATAATCATGTAATATACATACATATGTAGATATAGATACAAACATAGACATACATATAGATATAGATAATACTAGGTAAGTAGATGAGCATGGTGGAATCACATGCATTAACATGGTTATACATAGTAAGGGAATCTCAGACTTGCCTTCTTCCAGGACAGTGCATCCATCATTTATTCATTCATTAATTCATGTATGTATGCATTTATACTAGGTTCTTTGTGTACCAAGCATTGGTGCAGGACCTTCTGAGAGACAGACCTTGATCACGCATCAGCATGTGATTCTGTATTGACAAACTGCTAAATGCTGTTTAGTCAACAACTAATATGAGAGTGTAATTCTGTGAGAGGTATAGTTTTACTGAATGTTCCGAAAAACGGTCTCTGAGGCATAAAGGAGAAATAGGCCTTGGTTCAGCCAACATGAGACCAGCAGCCCAGGCAAAGGTAGAGTTGGAGAAGGCTCTGGAACAGATAGAAGCTGGAACCATAGAGGGTTGATTACAGAAGTCAGAGATAGTTTTCAGTACATGGAGCTATACTATTCCTCCTGGCTTAGAGTTCCATGACAACAAAGAAAACTTCTAAACTACAGCCCTGGTGACATATGTCCTTTTCCACACAGCCCTTCCTGCTGTCTATAAACTATTCCCTCTCCTTTCCCTCCACCTTCCCAGCACAAGTCCACAGGAAGTTTCCCTTCATGAGCTCAGAGAACCACAGAGCCTCCAGACCCCTGTACCAAGAGCCTGCTGGTTCTTCCAGCCAATACAAAGTCAGGCAAGCCTGTGCCCTGGGACTTCCCTCTCTCTGACCTTCTGCTTCAACTCTCAACCCTAAAGAAGCAGCTGAGCAGTGAAGTCCAATTTATTTCCTCCATGCTGATAGTTGAAAGAGGCCCAGCTGCTTGTCACATTTTTAGCCATGACTGCACTTCACACACTGAAGAGCTGGACCAGGACTGGCCTCCACTGCAAGTTTGCCTTCCAGACAACTCAGTTACATGTGAATTCTTAGCTGACTCCTACTATAACATCCAATGGCTCCATCACCAAGAGAGTGTCTCATGAACCAGGATAGTGTCTTTGCACCCTCTTTCAGAGGAGAAGGAGCCTTACCTCTCCTGCCTTCTCTGTGCCTCCCAGCTGTATTCATGCTTAGGAACTGAAGACTCTAAAACTCAGAGAAGTCAGGCACTACTCTAACGACATCTGCAACCCTGCAACTTGAGGGTCACAAGAGTGAACCAGAGGACCTTGTTAGTGGATTCTGTGTAAGGACAAAGTTTCCTTACACAAAATGAATGGAGGGGGGAGGTGAGAATAGAACCAAGGCTCTTTCCTTCAAGGTGAATGTCCATGAAACCTTGCATGCTGGCAGTGTTCACCTTGAAGAGATGCCCAGAATCCCTTTGGGGATATGGACATGACTATAAGCCTTTTGGAATTCTGATACCTACAGATGTGCCCTTTGTCAACAAGAGTCTCCATATCTATGGCCATGTTCTACTCCCTCCTATTTCCAGTGACTGACCTGTGGAGATGAGGAATAAAGGGCCAGCCCCTCATTTCAGCTCTGGAATGTTCCAAAGGCCCTCTTCTTGGATTCAGATCTCCCTGAACACTGACCACATCCTACTGAGACTACCTCATGGACATAGCATCTTGTTCTTAGCCTGTTCTCTCTTTCTCTATCTCTCTCTGTTTTTCTCTCTCTCTCCCTCTTTCTCTCTCCCTCTTTTTCTCTCCCTCTTTCTCTCTCCCTCTCTCTCTGTGTC
This sequence comes from Arvicanthis niloticus, assembly GCF_011762505.2. Classification (NCBI taxonomy): domain Eukaryota; kingdom Metazoa; phylum Chordata; class Mammalia; order Rodentia; family Muridae; genus Arvicanthis; species Arvicanthis niloticus. The sequence continues at coordinate 50,493,055 of NC_047663.1, forward strand.
GGTGTCTCTCTCTTTGTGTGTGTCTCTGTCTTTTTCTATGTCTCTCTGTCTCTGTGTGTGTGTGTCTCTCTGTGTGTCTCTCTGTGTGTGTCTCTCTGTTTCTATCTCCCCTTCTTTTGTCCTGATTTTAGATCAAAGAAAAGAATGAATGAGGTTCCTCACAGGCCCCATCCACAGACAACAGAGTCCAGAGTCCTGGACTCTGATTTTTCAATATTATGTGGAGGATCCCAGAAAAAAACAGCCCCCTTTTGTGCTTACAGGCTGGACGTGGCCTCTCTCAGTGACCAGATGATTACAGAGCTCAGGACTCTGGAGGCAAAGAATCTGAAGTTGCACATCTCCAGCATATGGTGAGGGGGAGGGAGAAAAATGAATTCCCTCCTGTCAATCAGGCCTAATGTAGCTGGTTCGAAGCTGGAAGGTGGGTAAAGATTCCTGATGTGGAAAAAATACAGACAGCCTGAAAAAAAACAAGATACCACAGAGATTGGAGTAAGGAAAGGTTCTGTCTTTAGGGAGGTTGTACAAATTTTAAAGAAAAAAGATAATCATATAACATCCCTACTTAAGTCCTTCCATCAGAAAAATTATGAAAGGATAAGTTAGTGAGAGCAAGAAGTTGAGCTGGCTTTTGTGGCAATCCTGTCACAGCACAGGAATCTACCTCTGTGATGATGGTATTGACCCTTTCATGAGGTTAGAGACTTCATGATCTCATTTTGTCTGACCCTCCATCCTATGTGCACTGTGGCATTGCATTGGGGATTAGCTTTCTAATATGTGAACAAAGGGGAACACATTCATATAAAGCAAAGTAGGGGTTGAGATTCTCCTGGTTCTGGCACCATGGATGCACAGGAGGATGGGGGCCTTCATATAGTTGTGGCTCAGAAAAGAAGCCTGGGACAGAGTTCAAATTCAGATGAGTTGGATTTTATGTGGAGATACCATGTGCATATCCTTAGTTTTTCCTGACATCTGAGGGAAAGAATATATCTGTGTGTAGGATGCCACACATGATGGTCCCCACCGAGAACATGGATGGAGATGATAGCCTGACCTCATTCAAGCAGCAGAGACAACAGTCAGGTATGTGAGGGGATCAGACAAACAGTATGTGAGTATAGGTTGCAAGAGCATCTGTAGAAGGAAGTCATCATTTTTTTTCTTTTTGAATTCTTTCGGATTTCATACACAAGTACTATACTGACATCATTTCTGCCCCTCCATCTTGTCACTCTGAATCCTCCTATGTTCCATCCACAAACTCTCAAATTCCTGACCTCTCTTTAATATTACTGTTTTTAAATATATGTGTGTTTACACATATGTATACATGTGTACACATATATACAACCTGATGAATCCATTTTCTGTTGGACATGTATACCCATATATGTTGGATACTCTGTTAAGGAGTACTTGCTTGAAAAAGACTGTATCACTGTGGTCTTTCTCCTACCAGATGTTAACTGCTTATACCTCTTAATTTAGGCATGGGGCATTACGAGATTTCACTCATCAACAGTAGCATGTCAACTAGGGTTTTCATTGGCTGTATCTTCTTGAGACAATGAGATTGGTGAGATTTCATGGGTTCCATGTCACACAGAGACGACATTATTACCAATAAATGTCTAGAAACTGTTTAAAATGTGTATGCTCCTTTCTCAGACATGGGACAGTACAAGCCATAAAAAAGAGCCCTAACCCTTGCAAGACCTTCCACACCTAGAACCAAGAAAGAATACTGCTTCCTTCTCTCCCAGACTTGGAGGCAGCTGCTGCCCCTCTCTCAAGTCTTGGCTTGTGTCAGGTTCTGTACCAGGTTTCCATTTCTCCTGATCTCCTATGGTGTATGACTCACATCTTTATCCTTGTTCATCCATCTTTGGTACTATGTTGTTTTCTCAACACACACACACGTACACACAGACACATATGTATGCTACAGTTCTCTGTGATACATATCTGTGTGTGTATATATATATATATATATATATATATATATATATTTCTATCTCCCTGGTGTGTGTGTGTGTGTGTGTGTGTGTGTGTGTGTGTGTGTGTGTGTATGTAAAGCAAGGAGCTATCTGAAGGAGCAGTGATACAAACTGCAGGTGCACTCCCTGCTATGGTCAAAGATGACTAGCCTGGAAAAGGGTTCAGCCATAGTCCATTTCTAGAGAAGGCAGGGAACGCATGCATGGACAACACCAAGTGACAACTGCCTGGCTTCTTCTACAGGAGGGATACTTATAACTTGTACTAGTAAGGAGCTTACATCCATCTTCTCCTAACTCTTCAGGAGACAAGGACATGGAACCTCTGGGGACTGAAGATGACTTCTGGGGACCTACAGGACCTATAGCTACTGAGGTGGTTGACAGAGAGAGGAGCCTATACCGGTGAGTGAGCTCTGCCAGACAAAGGCTAGCTTTCACCAGTCCACTTTCCATAAGGGATCCCCACAGATAGCATCTACTTAACTCTACAGTGTCTTCTCTTTGTCTTGCCAGTGCAGGAGGCTAAGCCAGGACTAGAATAAAGGTTTGGCCTGTTATAAAAATAGAGGTTTTTTCATAAATTTTTTCAGACATTTACAAAACAGAAGAACACAAGAACTTCTCTGAACAACTACTCAGATCCATCAACCATTTTGCAAATTTGTTTGGACTACTCTCAATCTTTGTCAACACTGTCACAGTATTACAAGTCCAAGACACCATATGATTTTGCCCACAAGAATTTCACTAGACATCCCCTATTTTTAAGATAGGTCTTCATCTTCCACAACCAGCACACCAGTACATCAACTGTGCTGACCTGAGTCCATAGTTTCATCTAAACAGTGTGTGTTCAGCTTTACTCATTATCTGAAATATTATCTGAAATTCTGCTGATTAGCTTATTCCTGGTGTACATAGAATTCCTCCCCTTATTACATTCGGGCTCTCCTATCCTTAGATTCACTTTAAATCTCTGTACTCTCTGCACTCCTGCTTCACTAACAACCATTGTGGGCCAAGAACCATTGAAACTGAGAACATGACCGTGTGTATGGCAGCGCTATCCTCTTAGAATTCTAGTCTTATGAATATTGACTGACTAAATATACAACCATGGTGTTTTCCACAACTCGTTAAGCTCCTCCAACACTGTCACAGTCACTGTCTCAGCTGAAGAAAATGTGACTTTCAATTCCTACTTGTCTACCAACCTGACACCAAACAGGGAGCCTTAGATAATCAATGAAGATCTTGGTAAAGCATTGTGTCAAGTCCAATGACTTATCACTCATATTAGCAGATAGACTTTCATTGGGAAATACACTGTTTCAGAATATAAATACTAAAAACCTATAATGTGCCTCACTAGTTGAATCTTAGTCTAGTGTGTGTAAGGTACTAGTTTTATCCTCTGAACTTCACACACACACAAACACACACACACACACACACACACACACACACACACACACACCTATTTCATCACCTTCATCACCATCACAGAAAGAGCTGACTGTTCCCTATATGTGTTACATGGAGGTTTTCATTAGATCACTCAGTATTCACAGTTCTCTAAGATGTTGTCATAAACACTATGTACATACAGATGAGGAAACAGATTGGGAGCTTAAATGACTAATCATGGATCCAAATAGACAACATAAGAACAAAACTCAGAGCCAGCTGCCTGGAGTCTGCTGTGTCCTGAGTTCTGTACTGGGTCTGCACACAACTGATGAGTAGTACAGGTTTGAACTGGTGTCTGCTTCTCTTCTTCCAGAGTTCAGTTGCCTATGGCTGGTTCTTACCACTGTCCAAGCACAGGACTCCATTTTGTGGTAAAAAGGGCAGTGGTAATCGAGATTGAATTCTGTGCCTGGAGCCAATACCTGGACAAGACTCCCTTGCAAGACAATTTCATGGTGGTTGGACCTCTGTTTGACATCAAAACTGAGCAAGGAGCTGTGACTGCAGTGTACCTCCCTCATTTTGTGTCCTTCCAAGGTAACCAAGGGAAGATTAAGGGAGTGGTGGTGATAATGTGTGGGCTTGACAGGTCCTAGGCAGACTATAGGATCATAGGTGATGAGGAAAACTTTGATATAATGGAGGGGCTCATAAGGTGACCCACCCTCAGTGATTTTCAAAGATTCCTTCAGAAGATGGTCTGATAAATACAATGTCCCAGTGAACAATCACATAAAAAAAGCCATTACTGAAGCCTGTGATCCCAGCACTGGCAACTTACATGCCTCAGGAATTAACAATAAAAGTTCAGCATGCCATAGTCCCCTCAAGTCTGAGGAAAAGCATGGCTACTGTTTATGCTAGAAATCAGGGAAGTTGGAAAAGTGCAGCACCTCTGGGTTTCTGTCTAAATTGACACAACACAAAGAAGGGGTAATTCAGGGATCTGGTGCAAGTTCTGAAGCTGCCTTAGGAAAAGCCAGGCTAGCAAGTCTCCAAACTGTCACACAGGGAAGATTTTTGTGTCATGCAGTTCCATCTGAAATTATTGGCTAGCATGTTGTTGAGGTAAATTCCAAGTTGACATCATGCAGGAGAAATTCCATTGTCTCATATCTTGGTGATTATCCATTCCAAAGCAAACACCTGAAGGAAAATATTTTTTCTTCAAAATAACATGCACTGCAATACTGTTTGTCCTGATGCAAGTCAAAAAGAAACTCAGGAGAAGAGACAGGCAAATGAGCATTTCAGAGTTGTGTAGGGATCACATCAAGATGACTTGTGACATGCATCATCACAGTTCTGCCCGTTGTAAACTTGACACCCAAGCACATCACTTTACATCCTAACTTTCCACTTCATATCTCTAAAGTTTCAGTTTCATCTTGTTGTGAAAAGTACTATCTGGTTTCAAAGGTCCCATTACACCTTAATAATTTCTGTCAGGAGCCATAATGGGACAAGCTAATAATGAGCAGATGATCATCCTGAAATGCTTGCCTCGGATTATTATATAATCTGCGACAAGTGAGCCCCATTAGCAAGGCTGCAGTAGACATAATTTTAGGAAAGATTTCTGCTAGTAATATGCTTTTCCCATTATTATTAATATTATTAGAGCCTGGTGCCCTGGAATCAGGCAAAATGTCTACCATCCCTTTAGGGTCACCAGAATTTCTAGCCTTAGCTCAACCAGGAACCAGACTGCCTTCCACAGTCCTTCACTTAACTATGAGCTTCAAGGAAAGAAAAATCAAGTTACATACTTCCAATATGCAATGACACAGAATAAACATAGACATTCCAATATGGAAGAATCACAGAATATCAAGGAATGATCACACCACAGCAAGACAAACTCCTTCAGCATAAGCACTAACTTCTACAGCTTAGAGTCCAGCTATGGAGCTCATGGTGTCGTTGACTGAACTCCAAAGAACTTGGATACCTCCACCCATCCAGTTCTGCACATGAAGCACACATAGCTTCTCTCTTAGATCATCTCTATGCTCCTTTCCTACAACTTTCTTCAAAAGAAAACAATTATGGTTCTGGCTTCTCCACATCCTAGGATTTCCATTTACTCTTAGGCTTCTCTTTCAAAAGCTCATCGAATAACCTGTTATGACCTGACTGCAGGATCATTGACTCAGACACATTTCCTAGCCTCAGCTGCTATCTGAAGCTGTGCATCTTGACTCAATGACCCCCTCAATCTAACATCTTTTCTGACCCCCCCAAAACCATAGGTATGACACTGGCAAGTTCACTTGACAGCTTGACATGCAGCCTGCCTCTGTTCCCCTGGACAATGTTTGTATGATGTGCTGACCATGGAAAACACTTTATTGAGTATTTGTATTGGAGAATAGGAAATGTAGTAAGTTAAGGTTCTCTGCCCCTAAATGGATTTGGTTCCTCAAAAGATGAAGCCCAGGAAGAGTGAGACTCTGCCCTCAGGACTCCTTTCCTATTGCCACAGTGCAGTTTTCCCTTCAGTGATGCTGAGCTCTTTAACAATTACAGCTGATGTTTTCCAAATCAGGCTGAATGTTTCTTGTTTACAAATTTCTGTGTGATATTAATCCTTTATCTTTGAATTTAGCTTCACACACATTAAAGGAATTTACACACTAAAGCTAGATTATTGGCCAAACTGTTTCATGAGTGGATGCTTTTCCAGTTTCCATTGGAATCCTTGCTACTCTTGACACTGTCATGAACTGGCCTCCACCACCTCTCTAAGCATTCTTGTCTTCTCTGCCTCCATCACAATGTCCCCATAAGCTCTTCTCTCAGCATGGTAGGGATTTTCTAATCCTAAGTAATGAACTCTTTCACACTCCAGCCACCAAAAAATTATAACACACTAAGAACCAAATTATTGGGTCTGCTACAAAAACAACCCAATGCCAGGTATCAATTCTCTATTCAGGTTACTTTACTTGTAACTCAAACAAAATACCCAACCAAGAAAACTTAAGAGAGAAAGGGGGTTTTGCCTCACAGTGCTCAGGTACAGTAAGTTCATCATGACATGGAAGTCTGAGAACATGGAAATGTGGTACCTGGTAAACTTGCATCAACAGGCAGGGAGCAGACAACAGTAAATGCTTGTGCTCATGTGGCCTTCTGGTTCCTAGCACACAGAATGGTGTCATCCATATGGTTAGGACTTCTCAAATCAATTTACCCACTCAAGAATATCTTCTTCTATCATGCTCTGATACCTATATGAAAAGTAATGAAACTAGATTTCATCAAGTTGACCTTTGGTATTAACCATTCCAGGAATCTATCCAGCATCAACCTCGGTGGGCAAACATGACCTAGGGTCTCTCTTTTGACAGAAACTTCACCCTGCAACAAAGACTTTAATGAGTACTGCCAAATTTCTAGATGCTGGGGCTGGAGACAGCAGCATCCCAGAAAAAAACAGCTGGTTTTCAAATTTCTGACAGTAGCTTCTGGGGCTGTATTATTGAGAACATGCATGAATGAGACCATCATAACCACCATTCCACTGTGGATACTGTCCCAGCTGCTATCCAGGGACAAAGCCAAGGCTGCTTCAAATGAGAGTCAGTGTACATGCATCATCACTGCCAGCAAGTCACATTGACCCTCCCTGGCATAATAAATTGATGGTGAGGAATTGGCTATTTGTCTGCTCTGTGTTCAATGGGCATTAATTAATAAAGCTTAAAATTTTTATGGTCACAGTTGAATTAACATCAATAAATAAATAAAGCTAAAAAGACAACTTGACCACGACAATTTATAGAAGAAAGACTGGGGAGAACTACAGTTTCAGGGGGTTAGAGTTCATGACAATTATGACAAGTAGCATGGCAGAAAGCACAGAACATGGCACTGGAACAGTAGCTAACCACTTATGTCCTAATTGTCAAGGAGGAGACACTGGAATGAAACTGGAAACAATGGGCTTTTCAAATCTCAAATCCCAGCCCAGCCCAGTGACACACCTCCTCCAACAAAGCCACACCTCCCACTCCTTCCCAAACAGGTCCACTAACTATATGAACCATGCTCATTCAAACTACCACAGTCATTCTACATACTACAGTGCTATTTCCCATACAATTTTCACTCAATGGAAACACTAAATCTACATCTTTGAATCTGTTCTTTCACAGACACAAAGGAAAGCACATTTGACTTCAAGGTGGCCCACTTTCAAGAACATGGGATGGTATTAGAAACGCCAGATAGGGTGAAGCATCGCTATGCAGTACTGAAAAACCCAAGATTCTCCCCAATAGGAGTTGTACTGAGAATAATCCCTGCTGCCCGCCGCTTCATCCCCATCACTACCATCACACTGATCTACTATCGCCTCAATCTTGAAGAAGTCACCCTTCACCTCTACCTAATCCCCAATGACTGCACCATTCAGAAGGTAAAACTGAGAACCCCAAGAGTGGGGCCAGGATGGGTTGAAAGAAATCCCGAGATGCAGCTAGTGAGCCCCTTGGAGAAATTCTTAACTGGGAAAGTGAATGCAGTTCTGTGAGGGAAACCCTGGTGTGTATAATTCTGCATTCTTCTAGGCCACTCACACCAGAGACTCTTACAACTGCATTAATGCCTTTTTGCCAATCTCTACCTAGGATTCTATAGCCTCTTCCCCCAAACAGAGGATGGGAATTCTCCACTACCAACGTATAGCTAACTCTCTCTTCCCTTCCAGAGACCTTGTTCTCAAATGAACAAGACAGGGGGGAATAATGCAATCACCTGTATGGGAGAACACAAATTAGAAGAGTGCCCACAAAGTGTCACCACACTATCCTACACAAATGTACAGATCAACCACCTTGCCTCATTTAGACCAGATGTTGTGGCCCAGAAATCTAGATAAATCATTGTCTGTAATGTTCCCTAGGCCATTGATGATGAAGAAATGAAGTTTCAGTTTATGAGAATAAACAAGCCACCCCCAGTAGACAATCTTTACATTGGCTCTCGCTACATCGTGTCTGGATCTGAAAAGCTGGAAATCACCCCAAAGGTGAGCATCTGGTGTTTGCTCTTTGTTGGGGTCTGATGCCAGGCTTGGGAAAACTGTGGGGCAGATTTGAAGGCTTTGCAGCAAACTAAGATTGGGGAGGAAGCAATTGGGATCTCGACAAGCAAGACATCACCTAAACATCAAAGTTAGGTGAGTTTTAAGGAACCACAAAGGACTGCAGATTAGGCATGGGGAAGTGAAGAAATAGATTCAGTCTGGCACAGAGAAGGTTCTGGCTAAAAATGGAGAGAAGCAGCCCAGGCTGAGGATTTGTGAGCAGGGCTTTCAGGATGAGCTCTCATCCATGGCTCTTATGGTTTGAATCTGAAATGTCTCCTACAGGTATAAACGCTTAAACACTGGGTCCCCAGACAGTGGTGGTATTTGGGAAATTTGTGGAAACAAAAGGTGTGAGGCCTGGGTGTCAGAACAAGGTCTTTAGTGGCAGGTCATCAGGCTTAGAGCCATGGCCAGCTACCCACCAGAGACATGCCAATTCCTGATCCTCTGGGATATAACAAGCTCCTACCACAAATAATGCAGCCCCAAATTCCATACATCCCCCACCATGAAACTAAACAACAACATAATTCCTTCCTTAGGTTGCTTCCTGTCAGGTTTTGTCAGAATAATGAGAAAAGAAACAGCATGCTGGTGTTTCCTGTAGCTCCAAGAATGTGCTGCAGCTGTTTCTACTCCTGACATAGCTCTACCATCTGCAAGCTGGTTATCTGACACCTGGGAGCTGTGAATGCTCCTCCAATCCCTCACAGCTAGCTCTGCCAAAACACTAATGACCACACTGGGGCTGTGCTCTTTCTTCTGTCCACCATAGTCACTGCAAATGGAAGACACCAGAGACTTAATATGTTAAAATCAGCCAGATAACACAACTGCTGGGTGAAGAATCTGTTGCTCTAAACTCATCAGCTATCCTATATTTGAATTCTGCCAGTGATAGATGCTGCCACCAGTTCTAGTAGCCCACAGACCTTACATGGCTCATGCTCCACTCTCCAAAGCCAGGATAGAAAATTCTTTCTCTGTCTCTCTTCCTCCTTTTTCTGCTAGACCCCAGAAAACCTTACCTCTTTATTTTTGCCCTAAGATTAGCTTCTGACATCTTTATTGACATAATCAATATGTAATAGAGAACCAGTATCAACCCCTCCCCTGCATGCTGGGTCCTCAGCCTTCTGAGTAAAGATGTATGCTCACGGGCTATGGATCACATCAGTGCAAAAAGAGGGGCAGAATATAATGTGGTGAGTAAGATCAAGAAAGTTTGTGAGTGGGAACATCCCTCCTTCTCATAATGAATATGGAATTCTCACAGTCTCTCTCTCTCTCTCTCTCTCTCTCTCTCTCTCTCTCATTAGGAACTGGAGCTGTGCTACAGGAGCAGCAAGGAATTCCAGCTCTTCTCTGAGATCTACGTTGGACACATGGGGTCAGAGATTAAGCTGCAAATCAAAAACAAAAAGCACATGCAACTCATATGGGAGGCCTTGCTGAAACCAGGTAAAACTAGTGTAAGGCCAGAGACCCTAATGGTTGAAGAAAGCAATGTTTATGGAGAGGTGTACTTTCATTGTTTCTTAGTGCCACGAGAAAACAACATCAGTTATGTGGTTTTGCAAGATCTATAACAGATGGTGTAAGCACAGTTTACACTACTGTAATGCTGTAACAGTCAGCTCTTCCTACTTGTAACAAACATATGAGAAAAAAACTACAATTTTAAAGAAGAAAGGTTTCCTTTGATTCAAGGCCTTAGAACAAAGTGTCATTCCATGATCAGCTGCCACTGTCTCTTTGAGACTGAGATCATGGAAATGAAAACTTCCATGTGAGAGAGAAGGATTATCTGTGCTCTCTCCAAAAAAAAGAGACAGAAGAGAGAGAGGCAGAAAGTAGAAGTGGGGAGAAGAGGAGGAAGTGAGAAGAGAAAAAGAAGTCCATGCACTACATTCTCTCCCAGACATGCCCAGTGACTGACCTCTTCCCACTGTAGACTCTGATGTGATTTCCTTTCCATTCTCAGTACTCATTCCATGATGAGAGCATTGGTGTATTGCTTCATTCATAGACTCACAGCCCTCAAGACAGTCACCTTTGAATGCTGCTGCAGGGCCAGTCCTTCAACACATGATCATTTTTCAGAGAACACATCTTACATAAGTCACCACATACCCTAAGCCACCTTTACTCAATCCTGTGTTCTCTTTCTGTTCCCACTTCCCTGGAAGTGGCAAATTGAGGTTCACAAAGATCTACCTCCAGTTCACATAACAGCTCAGGTTTACAATGAAGGGATTTGCCAACATGAGATACTCAATACTAAATCTATACATAATGTGTATCAATAAATTATTTTTAACAATTTTGTAATTGCTATAATTCATTCTAGTCATTTATTTCTAGTCACCTTAAAAAAGTCAAAAAGCAAAAGAAAGAAAAGTCCTCTCTTCTCTCATTCCTACTCCTGCCAGCTCTGCTTCTTTTCTATAAATCTCTTTGTCACATTCAAAAGGGATTTCTTCATCTCACAGAGTTTACTTTGGACCATCTGTGTGGCCAAGAGTTTTGTACTATCCTGAAGAACATAGTGATCTCACCAGCATGTATACAGATAGATATCATGGGGTGGTATAAATGACCTAATTACAGGTCTGAGTATTCACCCATACTTTTCCTCAGCATCTGTACAGGCTTAAGTATGTGCAGTCACCTCCATTCACACAAAAGAGAGGCTTTTTCTGATGGAGGCTCAAAGTAGCTTTTGTCTGTGGTATAAATATAGATATTTAGAATGACATCAGTTACAATGTCCAATTAGCCCAACAGCAGTAGCAGCTTCTCTCAAGACTCTAAGATTTCTACAAACCTGGGTTGGTTTATTTGTTTTACAAGATTTCTACTGCTGGGGATGGGATCTATCTAATGGAGTGTGAGTCAAGTAGTTAGTGACTGCTCCCATCGTGGTTGTGCCACTGTGCAGCACAGGGACTACCTTGGCAGGTTGGTTTATGATCATAGAGAACACAGCTGGGTCCGACTGTTGTTGATGCCTTTCCTTCCTCAGCAGCCTGAGGGCTTAGCAACAGGAAGAAAGCTTCCAAAACTCTTCCAGCATGGATTCTTTATACCACCTGTCTAAGAGGTGAGGTGTAATCAAAAATAATGACTAATCTACTAGTTCTTCTGGGGAACTAGTCAGAATGACATGAGCCTATATTGTCTTAGGGATCTTCCAGGACTCCTCTGACCACAAACCCTTAAAGAGGTATCCCACGTTTTCAACTGGGTTTTTGTTTTGAAACTCATTACTTCTAGAATCTCCATCTCAAGCCTTGTATGGTATTATGTTTTTTATACTTACCTAATAATAGGTTCCTATTCTACCTACATTTTACCAATCTGCCATTTTACCATCTGTCCATTATTTCGTCCCTAAGACCAAATCCCATTTATAGTTTTCTGGTTTCAAGACATTTAGAAGCTCCATATAACAGATGTGTAGTTTCCTTCTGGGTGTAGGTGGTTAGTTCCAGACAGTGTTTCTCTATATAGCAATCCCAGGCCTTGAACAGACAGAGATCTTCTTGCCTCAATCTCCAAAGTGCTAGGATTAAAGGTCTATGCCACCATACCCAGCCTCCACGTATTTTTCTTACTTCTGTCCTTTGGGACTCATTAAGATATATTCCTTTCCATATGTGAGAGTGTAGTGGCTGGTTTTGTGTCAACTTGACACAAGCTGGAGTTATCACAGAGAAAGGAACTTCAGTTGAGAAAATGCCTCCATGAGTTCCAGCTATAAGGCATTTTCACAATTAGTGATCAAGTGAGGAGGGCCCCTTGTGGGTGGTACCATCCCTGGGCTGGTAGTCTTGGGTTCTATAAGAAAGCAAACTGAGCAATACAGGGAAAGCAAGCCAGTAAGTAAGATCTCCCCATGGCCTCAGCATCAACTCCTGCTTCCTGACCTGCATCAGTTCCAGTCCTGACTTCCATTGGTGATAAACAGCAAGGTGGAAGTGTTAACTGAATAAACCCTTTGCTCTCCAACTTGTTTCTTGGTCATGATGTTTGTGCAGGAATAGAAACCCTGACTAAGACAGGAGAATATTCGGGTATTGGAAGCTTATAATCGTGGCCCACTTTTATCCCCAGTCTTACATCTTGGTTTTAAAATTCGTTGTCACTCTGCCACTTTCTTCATTCATAGATGCTCCAATTTATCTACAGATCAAGATGCACCAAGATGGTCCACCAAGAGTGGATTGTAGCCCATATCATCTTTGTGTCACACCAAAGGAATCAGGGCTTCCAAATATGACAAACTGGGTCCTTGAGCTGACTTCCATAAACTGTTAAAGCACAGTGGATGCAGGGACCTCTCAAACCTTTGAGGCTTATTCATGAGCTGCAGTTTATTAATCTCCTTCACTTGTGGATGAAATTCACTCACTATTCCCCTGTGCTCAGTCTTGCTTCACCTGAATTCTACCATCAAATCCAGAACACAAGTTTGTCATATGTGAGTATACAAAATCAAACAAGGACAAAAAGATCTTTTTTACCAAAATGATTTAAGCCATCTCGAAAGGGACTTGGTTCTCGTCCACAAAAAATTCAGTTGAGGATTGTTAGGGTGTTTCCCATATTTTATTTAGAAATAGCTGAGAGGAATTAACAACATTACTTGGATTTCAAAACATCAGAAGTCCATAGAATTGACATTATAAATATTTCTATATTACTGTTCATTTTTTATTAGAGACCTGTCTGCTCCTTTCAGCTTCCTGTCGTGGGTTCTAAGAAGAAATTGAGCATCCTTAGAGTTACTCCAGTTGTGCGGTGACAGCCACTAGGCAGAATTGCCTTTTTCCATCTACAGACAAATTACTGTCCAGAAAAAGACACACTTGCAGAATAGTCAACTGATTATATCTGCCTAGACAGAGTAATCAGCCATTAATAATTCTGCACCACTAAGGTCTGTCAGATGATTCTGGGCCAGAAGACTGAAGATTTGATGCTCCAACGTTTGGTAGTACAGGGGCTTTCCAGGTGTTCCGTGGTCTCTATAAATAGGCTAAGTTTTAGAAGCTATGCTTAGTGTTTCCCATAATTTCAGTTAACTCAGTCATTCTAGATTTCTGACGGGGTTGAAAACTTATAGTCTCATAGCCAATCCTGGCTATTTACTTTGAGAGAAAAGATCTGAGTGGATGGTTTTCAGCTGACATTCATTCTAAAGCTAAGAAAAAAGCCAGGTTCAGAACTAAGTGTTTTAGTTAGGAGAGACAACAGAGGTTCTGGTTAGTGAACAAAATGATGGGTATTAGGACTATCTTGTACCTCACTGGGGAGCTAAGGGAGAAGAAGTAAGGAGAGGAGGAGAAGAAGTAAGGAGAGGAGGAGAAGAAGTAAGGAGAGGAGGAGAAGAAGTAAGGAGAGGGGGAGAAGAAAGAAGGAGAGGAGGAGAAGTAGGAGAGGATGAAGCTAGGTGATGAGAGAGAGAAAGAGAGGGGGCATGGAGGCAGATGTTCATGTGTTCCACCAGTCAAAGATGGTTTATATATCTAGGTTGGGTATTGGGTTACACTTCTGATTGAGCATTACCAAACTTATAAAGCCTTTGACTAACACTTAAAAAAATGTATAAAAGGAAAAGAGGACATGGGATAGGGGTTTTCTAGGGAGGGGAAATCGGGAAGTGTAAATAAAATATAAAATAAAAAAATAAAATAAAAAGGAAAAATTCAGTTGAGGATAAAATTGAGTCTAAGATCATGTGTGAGAAGTGTCTATTGCTCATTTTCAGGTCTATTCTCACTATGATGATGGGCTAGGCCTAAGATGCCCTGGATAACTGATAAACTGTTGACTTTACAGATTATATCAGAATCTCTGTAGTTCATACTCAAAATCCCAGGCATGGGTAGGAGTTTCATAGAATGCTCTAAGTGTAGGTATGGACATCATTATAAATGCTTCATCTTTCTTTTCTTGCAGGAGACCTCAGACCTGCTCTACCTAGGATAACTTCAGCCCCCAAAGGTTAGTTAAAAACTCTAAAAGGCTAGAGAAGCCAATACTATTCTGATGATACATCCTCTGATCCTTGGGAGAAGGACAGAAAGTAAGGAGTTAGCCTCAGTTTACAAAGCTCACCAGAATATAAGAGAGGCTCATACTCAGGGCAGAGTGCCTCTCATGCCCCTTCCTGCTTCCATGGTGGCAATACCACTACTCCGTCACAAAATGTATACCCTACCTAGAACCTCTACTCCTGGTTATGCAGAGTGTCACACTGATACTGGTAGTCAAGTATATAATGCTAATTTTGAACTACCCTTCCAGAGGAAGAAGGGAGCTAGGGGTGCTGAAGAAATGAACAGTTACAGGAAAAGATCAAGAAGTGGGCAGTCAGTCAGAGATCCCAAAGGAGTATTTCCTTGCTCAGAGCCTTTCTCATCTTTACCCTTAGATGCTCCTTCCTTGATACACTTCATGGACCAGCATCGGGAGCAGCTGGTGGCCCGAGTGACATCAGTGGATCCTCTCTTGGACAAGCTGCATAATCTGGTGCTGAGTGAAGAAGATTATGAGGCAGTGCGGGCTGAGACCACAAACCAAGACAAGATGAGAAAGCTCTTCAGCTTCAGCCGATCCTGGAGTCAAGCCTGCAAAGACCAGTTCTACCAAGCTCTGAAGGAGACCCATCCTCACCTGGTTTTGGACCTCCTGGAGAAGTCTGGCAGGGTCTCTTTGGGATCCTGACATTGGTGAGCACTCTCCTTAGAGTCCTGATCCACCTGGACTTTCTTTGGTCCTTAGTTTCTCCATCTGTAACCAGTGGCCATATGAGTTTCCTTTCTGATAGCACTGTTTTCAGGATAACTCTTGGGGATCCAAATGTTCCCCCTAGGTTTCCCCAGCCAGATGTTCATGTGAGTTGAGCATCTCAGAAGACACCCAGTGGGGCTAGTAAGTCTATTCAGGCCTTTTTCAGCCATCTTGGATGATCAGAGTGGACACAAATTTGCACAAGATTGCACGAGTATTGATCTCCTTGGAGTGGGACATTAGATTAGATTCTCTCTTCTATCTCTTGTATTCTGCTGGTGATGCTTGCATTTATGACCCCTGATCTCTTTTCTAGGTTTTCCATTTCCAGGATTGTCACTCTGTATTTTCTTTATTGTTTCTATTTCCATTTTTAGATCCTGGATGGTTTTGTTCTGAATCTTGTTTTTCAGGTGTGTTGCAGTATCCAGGGTTTGGTGTGGTGGGAGAACTGGGTTCTGATGTTGTCAAGTAGCATTTGTTTCTGTTGCTTATGTTCTTGTGCTTGCCTCTCACTATCTGGTTATCTCTAGTGCTAACTGCCCTTTGCTGTCTCTGTTGCCTGTCCATTCTGTGATCCTGGTTGTTTCAGAACTCCTCAGAGTCCATCTATCTCTGTGATTCTGGGATATTGTGAACCTGATATCTTTGGTGTGTCAGAGTTCCTGGGAGTCAAGCTTTCTCTTAGTATTCCAGGAGTGGCTGGATAGCCAGAGACCTGGGTCTGCTCCTGGCACAGGTGCAAGCCAGAAGAAACCTGTGCCTCTGGCTGAGTTGGGGTTCATGTTTCCCTGGTTCCTGTCGGGGTCTCAGTTATGCCAGGTGTTGGGAAAGATGTGACCTCAACTGTGATCCTGAGTGTGTCAGAGCTCCAGTGATCCTGGGTGTGTCTCATCTCCTGGGAGTCAAGCTTCCTCTTTGATCCTGTGATCCTCTAACCCTGGGTGTGTCAGAGCACCTAGGAGTCAGACCCCTAGCTTATTTTGGGTTTGTAGGAGAGAGTGCAGAGCCAGCACCCCGGGTCTGCTCAAGGCACAGTTTCAAACCATAAGGAACCCATGTCTCTGGCTGGGTGGGGGTTCCTACATCCCTGGATCCTGAGGGTCTGAGTTACTCTGGGCGTTGAAGCCTCACCTGCGATCCTGGGCATGTTAGTGTACCTGGGAGTCCAGCTCCCTCTGGGTGTTGTAGGAGTGGGTGCAGAGCCAGTGCCCCCGGTCTGCTCCAAGCACAGGTTCAAACAGGAAGGACTTCTTCTAACCTTAAAACAATTAAATTAGACTTCTTTTATTCTTATAAGCAGGCTGTTTCTATTTACAGCAGAGGAATTCAGAGCCTGAACTGGGTCTATCTTTGCACCTTTATTTAGAATCACACACATGTGTGACTTCTCTCTGCTTTCTAAGAAATAAATCTTTAACTCACAGTCTAAGAATCTTACATTTCTAGTGGATTCTTGACTAATCACTCTGGATACCATATGTTGCATGTAATTATTAAAATACAATCCACACTATCACCAGCTATTCTCCAGCCACTGGGGTCTCCCCACCCCCATGGCTATCCCCAAGCAGTGGTCTTCAATTCCTCCCCTCCTGCCCTCCCACCCCTCAACCCACCCACTCTCCCAACATTCACTTGCCACCTACCTGAATGCATTCCCAGTCATATGTTCCCTGCAGCCGGTCTGAGAAGACTGACTCTAAACCCAAGAAAATTCCAGAGGCTCATAATTTATTAGTCAGATTTATAAAAGTAAATTCTCAATCCCACAATACACCCACACAAAGAACTCAAAAGTCAACTGATATTGATACAAGCTGCCCACCTAGATTGGACGAATTGACCTATATTATTCTATTGCTCTTCTATTATATCCATAGCTACCTGTAGCTATTTCAAGCCACATGGATCTGGCTTGTCTTCCTCTCCTTTAGGTTCCATATTGTCTTCTTTCTCTCTCTCTCTCTCTCTCTCTCTCTCTCTCTCTCTCTCTCTCTCTCTTCCCTCTAAAACTCACAGCCAGCCTTCTTTTTCACCTGCCCAATCACTGGCTCTATCTTTCACCTGCCCTCACCTTCTTACAGACAGCAATATACAGGGAACCAAACCTCAGAACAGTGAAAGATTACAAATCAAACCATGATGATTTATAATAAATAATCATCTTTCCTGGCAGTGTTTTTGTCCTATAACACAATTTCAAATTATTTTAAAGTTTTCTTGAATAACTTATCAAATATAGTTGGGTTAAAACATTCTGTTGAATGAGAATGTTTTGGGTTAAAATGTTTTAGATGAAAAAATAAGGGGTTAACTCTGACATAAAATGACCAGCAGTAAACACTCATTGGCCACAAAAGTATTCAGTCTCCAAGAGAATCCTTGTTACCAAGTGGTGCTGCAGAAACTGAACATGTGGAAGACTGATCTCTCACCCTGCAGAGCACTCAGCTCCAAAAGCACTGAAGACCAACTAGGGACAAACATTCAAATGTATGAGCTTACAGAGGCCATTCTTACTCAAACCACCACAGGATCCCAGAACAGCCTGATGGCTATTCATAATACATTAAATGAATAAATGCTGCCTAGGGTTTAAGGAAGGATGAATTTTTTTTATTCATTGTTTCTAGAAGTTGTGTTGTTCTGAAAGATTAAAATATATTGAGTAAGATAAAAGTTTGAAAAGTAAAATTAAGAATAGACAAAACAAAAGAAGAAATGTCTCAGATCTCTTACAAGATAGCTCAGTCACTGGAGTATAGCAGTTTTGTCTGAGATGAAATCTTCATCTTGAAGCCAAATTTGTTGAAACACAACATGTGCCTTCATTTCCTTTCTGTTACAAAGATAAACACCAGGACTGAACAAGGCTGCTTGGGGAGGAACACATTCACTTCACTGTACAGCTTACAGTCTTTCCTGAGGAGACGGGAGGAACCAAAGGCTGCACACTGCAGCAGAGGCCATAGATGACTGCTTCTCACTGGCTTTCTCTCCAGGGCTTGCTCAGCCTGCTTTCTTACACGACCAAGGACCACCTGCTTAGGAATGGCACCACACACAATGGACATTGCCATTCTCTACCAATCATGTTGTCCCAGGAAAAGATTCCCACAACACCTGCAGGTGTGGCTGCTGTGTCATGTGTGGGTCAGTAGGTGGCAGAGAAGATAGAGCCTATGTCTAGGCTCAATGTTCTGACCTATGGACTTTTGAATGATTAGTAACCTAACACAATCTAAACAAAGCATGCCCAAGACAACAAAGTCCTGTGTACTCACAGAGTGGGGAGCTAGCCCAGGTGGGGAGATAGCCAAGGCAGGGGCAAGAGTGAGCACTAGACAACCACCATGGGGCCCGGACATGGAGTTAGCCTGAGATGACCACCAAGCAGCAGTATGTGGGTAAGTCAGGAGCATGGGGAGCAGACCATGCCTGAGATGACCCCTGTCCAAAGCCATGAAGCATAGGCAGGGCATCACACTTCTGAGACCAAACCTGACACCACCCCAGACACTCAAGCCCCTCAGGCCACTAAGAGGAGCAAGTAAGTGGTGGAGAAATGGAAGAGAAAGAGAAACAGGGGGATGTGGGCACAATGAAGAGAGGCAGAACTGGAGACTTGACAGTAGTGAGGATCAGTCTGATGTGAGTAGCCAGGGATGCCACCTGTTACCATGGTGGTGTCCTGTCCTGTGCTGCCTCTGAGGCCACATCTGGATCCATGGTCCTTCAGTAGCAGGGAAGAATTACCGCCAAAGACCAGACAGAAATCACTGGTCTGAGCTGCTGTCCAGGGACATACTGATTTCTGAGGGTTGTGCAGAACTGGCCCCACTCTTCTCCTGGACATCTTGGGAGAACAGGCCTAGAGGGCATCAGAGCCAGAATCTGCCCTAGCCAGCTGGAGTACTCAGGGGAGTATGGAAAATTTGGCACTGCCACTGTCTCCCCAAGAGTGGCATGGATGAGGGGGGAGATACTCCTCTCCCTCTCCAACTATTCCTTCACCTCCTGAAGCAAGCAGCAAACCAGGCCCTATGTTCATGAAAGTGAGAGAGATGGCCCTGCTACAGCACTTGGGAGAAGGGCCAGCACCTCACCTGGGGAACATGATACAGCTGCCAGTCATGATGAGAGCACAGGAGAGCTGGCCCTGGGCAAATGACATGGCACTGAATTTCTCTGCCTTGCATCAGCTTGGGGAAAGGAAAGATTTCCTCCCCTCCCCATACCCCTATAACTGGCAAGAGAGATGGCCCTGGGGTCATGAGAGCAGGAGAGCTGGTCTTGCCCCTCACCTGCTGCAGCACTTGGGAGAGTGAACCCTGCACCTGGCCTGCACAGCACAGTAGAGCTGGCACTTGATGTGGGGGGTTGCAGGCTAACCTGAGGGTGTGAGCAAAGAAGAGTAGGCTCTGCTCTTACAGCCACCAATGTCAGGCTGGAAAGCTGAGCCCAGGGTCTGGAGAGAATGACAACTGGCCCTGTTTCTCACCTGCTGCACCACTTGGGAGAGCAGGCCCTGCACCTCACCTGGGCAGCAGGGCACAGCTGGCCCTGATGACATGGGCTTGAATGAACCAGCCCTGAGAGCAAGAGAGTGGGATTGGGTTACATGATGTGAAATTCCCACACAATACAATTTAAAACAAACACACAAAACATGGACACAGCAGGCACCTGCAACAAGCCTGATGCCCTGTTTCAATCACAGGACACTATGTGGTGGAAAGAGAGAACTGAATTCTGAATGTTGTCTTTTGATGTGTACATGTGCACCATGGCATGAGCATATACATACACACATAAACACATATAACTCACATGCACATGTACAACACAGACATACTCACACAAGCACACAATAAATAAATGTTAGTATTTTTTAAAAGGCCACCTCTCAGAGACTATGAACATCTCTTGTACTGATACTCTCAGGCACTTCATGGGCATACAGGCCTTAACAATCACCACAGCAGCCAAGTGCTGTCAGCCAGGAGCTCTCATTCTCTTTGCAAGACAACATGACAGAAAGGAAAAAAGTTTGTGATGTTGCTGGTAAAAAGAGTCAGCAAGGGAAAAAAGGAAGGAACTCTGGGGCCAGGGGGCTACAGAAAGCAAGTAACAAACTTTGGACTAGTGAGAAGTCATTCCAAGACAGTGGTGAAGCCAGTGCAAGGATCCTGAGGTGAGCACGTTCCTGCTGTGTTCAAGGAATAGGAAGGTAGAGCAGCAAACCCATGGCAAAGGAAGCAAGAAGTTTGAAGTAAGATTTATTACCAGAAAGTGCGTAGGGCAGGAATGAGCAGGTCATGTAGAACCCTGTGAAAAACTGGAAAGAATCTGTCACTTAGAGCAAGACGGGAAGGACTGAAAGGTATAAGTGGGGAAGATATTTAAACTAATTCACTATTAGATGTGTGACTCTGGCTTCAAGACTGAGAATGGACGACCGTACCAGCAGAGAGGTAGGATGCTGGGGAGAGATCCAGGAGACTGGCTGGACCAGCACACTCCTTGGCCACAATAAGGACTCAGATAACAGAAGTGTTTATAAGATGGTGCCGGGGCCCGGGGAGATGACTCAGTGGATAAGCACTTGCTATGCAAGCTTGAGACCTGTGCTCTGATCCCCAGCATCCTCACAAATGCCTGCTGGGCATGGTTACAGGTTTGTAATCCCAGGTTTCAGAAAGGTGAAACAGGAACTATTCCAGGTTAGCTGGCTAGCTGGACTAGCCATATCCATAAGCTTTCAGGTCACATCCATGTGCATGTACGTGAGTCCACTTGCATATGAACATGAACACACATCACACACCTACAGAGAAAGAATGCAGTGTTGATGAGAATCAACGCCTGAATGTGACATTTAGGAAACTTCAGGAGTTAAAAAAAATACCTAGGGTTTTTGGCCTAAGATGCATTTACTGACATGAACAGCCTGAGACTGGGCAGGAAACAGGGAAGGAGAGGAAGCAAAAGTATCCAGAGCAAAAATCTGGGGGAATCCAGGAGCTATTGCTGGCCTGGATGGAACCTGTTGGCAAACCTTGGGTCCCACATTAATGGAGACAGCAACTGAACTCAGACATGAGTCCTGTGGTCAGGCAGGCAGGGCTTCTGCAAACCCAAAAGAAGCTCTCAGCCTGACTCCTCCAGCCCAGGCATCTGCAGAGACTTAACAGGTAACAAGCTGAATCATGTTCAACTTCCACTCCCAGTGTTTACAGGAAGTACATCTGCAGCTCTCTGACACCTGCATTCCTGAAAATGGACCATCGCCTTTTTCACTTTGAAGAGCAGTTTCCTAGCTGACAAGCCTTATTCAAGGACACACACTCCAGTGGGCACCATAAAAGAGTAAATAGTTGGACTCAGATTCCACCAAACCACTTAGTTGTGGGAGGATAAGGGCTGGCCTCACTCCACTATGGAGTATGTAGGAGACATGGGGACCTCGTCCTGAAAACCAGGGCCCAGGGCCCAGCCTCTGCTTGGAGTCTGCAGGCCAGCTCTGATGGATGATACACCACTGCATTCACCTGTCTGGTTCACATGCCTGCTCCTGTCATAACCTATCCTGCACCCTCCTGTCTGCCCTGAATCTGCAGGAATAAGTGTCCTGAATGATGAGATATTCAGAGGGAGGGCCAGGGATGATGATGATGATGATGATGATGATGATGATGATGATGATGATGATGATATTCGTGTGGTATCATATAAGCTATTTACAGGGGGTGGTGTGGGAGAGCCAAGATCTGCAGAGAGCTAAGTTAGACAAACTTAGTGAAGAAAGCACAGGACACCTCAACACAGTTGCCTTAGGATTGATAACCACAGCACAGGAGTCATAGTGGGTCCCCTGATATTATTATCTTGACTCCTCTGAGGCACAGGCTTCAGTGTTAGACCAGCCTTGCTAAGTCCACTCCTGGACAAGGACACAGAACTAATGTTTCTTTTATCCTTACATCAGGGCCTCTAAGAAGTCTTGTGTTGGTCTGTCCCCTTCATACATGTGACCCTTTGGCTTTCTCTGGGTAATGTACTTTCCATCAAATTGTTAGTTGGCTCTGTATTCTTCCCCTTGTGTTATTCTTCCCAGGGACAGAAGACTTCTAAAGATTCCTTCAAAGAGGCTCTCCTGAACTTAGCCTGAGCCTTTACTCCCCCTCTGTCCTGTATCTTCTCACCTTACCCTGGGTAACAATAATGGCTGAAGTATTGATCTCCTTAGAGTAGGACAGTAGAAAAGAAACCTGGGATAGTGAGGACATGGGATAGTGAGTGTCTCCCATGGTCCATCCTGCATCCTCTATCGCTGATAGGGTGCCTCCCCATCAGGCCTCCCCCTTCCCCAGGGCCTCAAGTCTCTAGAGGATTAAGTGAATTGTCTCTCACTAAGGCCAGACCAGGCAGACCTTAGCTATATATATGCCAGGGGCCTCGGACTAGATTATGTAAGCTCCTGGTTGGTGGTTCAGTCTCTGGGAGCTCCCTGGGGTCTTCTTTAGTTGAGACTTCTAATCTTCCTATGGGGTCACCCTCCCCTTCAGCTTCTTCAATCCTTCTTCTAATTCAACCATAGGGGTCTCCAACTTCAGTTCAAGGGTTTGGTGTAAGTATCTGTGTCTGTCTCAGTCAGCTGCTGGTAGGGCCTCTCAGAGGACAGCCCTGCCAGGCTCCTGTCTGTAAGCACATGAAAGCATCAGTAATATGTGGAGAGCCGTGCCCAGAAGATGGCGCCTGGCAGGCAGCCAGGCAAAAGCTTGTACCTGTAAAAACAAGCCTTATTAGGAATATGTAAACAATTTGAAGCTTTCGATAGTAGAGTGCCCATAGTATTATGCCACGTGGCTGAGAATTGTTGGCTGGCCTTAAGGGGATATAAGCCGGACGTGGAAGGGGAGAATGTGCTATTTTTGTATCATAAAGTGTGAATAAACTGCTTGGAGAAGGAACTCGGTGTTGCTGTGCTTTATTTCTGCTGGTCAGAGAGGAGCAACGGCGACAGTAATAGTGTTGGGCCTTGATGCCCCACCATGTGATAGATCCCAAGTTGAGCTGGTCATGGGACCACCTTTCCTTCAGACTTTTCTCCATTGTTGTCCCTGTAGTTCTTTTAGACAAGAACAGTTCTGGCTCAGGAATTTTGATTGTGGGTTAGTAACTCAGCCCCTCCATTTGAGGTCCTGTCTATCTACTGGAGGTGGACTCTTTGAGTTCCCCAACCTCCCATCCCTCAAGGCTGCTTATTTTCATATACTCTCCTGGCCCCCTGACTTCTCTCCTAGACCCCTGCATAACTAATCCTGTTTCCCTTTTCCTCTGACCCTTTCCTCTCCTACCCAGGTTCCTCCTTTCCTCTCCCTCCTGTGAGTATTTTCTTCCCCCTTCTAAGTGGTTGGGCAACAATTTTTATTCTTGTTTTTTGGTTGGTTGATTGAGATAACGAGTGACTGACCGGCTGACTGATAGACTGATTGTGGCCTAGGATGGTTTCATATTCCCCATATGGAAAAGCTGGGCCTGAGCTCCTGATTCTCATGCTTATCTTCTGAGTGATAAATTACAGAGCTACAGGAACATGCTCAGTGACTTTTTTTTCAAAAATTATAGTTATAGATGCTAGAAGACTAAGACTGACCACTATGACTACTCAGCCTCAAACAGGTCTGGCCAGAAAAAAATGGTTACCCCTTCCCACAAAAGTTTGCCCACTCCTAAAAGTATTGGTCGATTAATTATTAAAGGGCCTTGTAGCAGGAGGTATTAATAATGATGTGCCCAGCTAGCTCCCAGCTTAGCCGACATCCAAGTTCCTGCTCCAAGGTTCAACACCGACAAGAGCTCCAGAATCTCTCCACTCGGCTCTCTAAGTTCCCACTGTCGGGTCACTACCACGCCCATTTCCATGCTTCAAACCCCCACGGCCTTTGAGCACATGAGACACACATCATGCAAACCCAGGCTTTGCTGTACCTTTCTCTCTCATATTCAGTCAAGTTGCCTCCAGAAGAAAAACACCACATAGTTTAGGAACAATGGTAATTCAATCTCTCAGCACAACAACAAAACCTAATCCTGTAAGCCTCATAAGATCTAATCCTCCAGTGGTGGATCCTTTCAGATCCGCCATGATAACAGGGAACTCTACTGCTACATTTTGTCCATGCACATGCACACACACACAAGTTGCCAAAAGAGCCCTTCCTCCCTCCCTTCCTCCTCCTCCCCTCCCCCTCCTTCCCCCCAGGGTCTAAACCACCAGCCTGGGAGCACGTAGGGAGGGACCCATGACTCTACCTGTATATGTAGGGGAGGATGACCTTGTTGGGCATAGATGGGAGTGGAGATCCTTGGTCCCATGAAGGCTGAATACCAAGTTGGGGCGGGGGGGGGGGGAGAATTCGACAGTGGGGAGATAGGAGTGGGGGGGTAGGTGGAGCCACACCCTCATAGAAGCAGGAGGAGGGGATGGGATAAGGGGTTCCTGGGTGGTGGGGGGAATGGGGTAAGGAGATAAAATCTGAAATGTAAATATAATATTCAATAAAAAAGGAAAAAAATGATTGTACACAGTATGTACAGATACGGACTAAATATAAAAATGTATATTATTAAACCTTACTTAAAACATATTATTAGATTATTTAAACAAATGATCTTTAAATTTATTTATTGTTTCTATTTTGGTCTCAAGTCTAAACAGTCAAAGAGAAGTTGGAAATGATTGTACAAAGTCCATGGAGCATGTGTGTGATCTTCAGACTTTTGGAGCCAAACCTCAAAACAGACTAAGATTATAAATCAAATCATGATGTTTTATGGTAAATTAATCACCTTTCCTGGCAGTGTTTTTATCCTATAATTACACAATTTAAATTATTTTAGTGTATTCTTGAATAGCTTATCAAATATACCTAGTTTAAAACATACAGGCCTTAACAATCACCACAAAAGGCCAAGTGCTGTTAGCCAAGAGCTTCCATTCTCATTGCAGGACAACATGACAGAAAGCAAACCAGTTTGTGGTGTTGGGTGGTAACAAGAGTCAGCAGGAGAGTAAAGGAGGGTAACGCTGGAAGGGCGGCAGAAGGCAGGTAACAAACTTCTGACCTGTGGGAAATCATTTCAAGAAAATGGTGAAGCCAGTGCAAAGGTCCTGAGGTGAGCACGTTCCTGGTGTGTTCAAAGAAATAGGAAGGTAGAGCAGCAAACCATGACAGAAAAAGTAAGAAGCTTGAAGTAGGATTTATTACCAAAAAGTGAGCAAGGTGGGAATGAGCAGGTCACATAGAGCCCTGTAAAAACTGGAAGAAACGTGTTTGTCACTTAGAGCAAGATAGAGAGGATTGTAAGATATAAATGGGGAAAATATGTAACTAATTCACTATTAGATGTGTGACTCTGGCTTCAAGACTGAGAATGGACGACAGTACCAGCAGAGAGGTAGGATGCTGGGGAGAGATCCAGGAGACTGGCTGGACCAGCACACTCCTTGAACAGTGAGTCAGATAACAGAAGTGTGGATAAGATGGTGCTGGAGGCTGGAGAGATGGCTCAGAGGATAAGCACTTGCTATGCAAGCTTGAGGACCTGTGCTCTGATCCCCAGCATCCTCACAAATGCCTGCTGGGCATGGTTACAGGTTTGTAATGCCAGATTTCAGAAAGGAGAAACAGTAAGTGTTCTGGGTTAGCTGCCTAGCTGTACTAACCAAGTCCCTAAGCTTTCAGGACACACACATGAGTCCATTTGCATATGAACCTGCACACACCTACAGAAGAAATATATGGTGATGATAAGAATCAAATCCTGCCTGGCGGTGGTGGCACACGCCTTTAATCCCAGCACTTGGGAGGCAGAGAAAGGCGGATTTCTGAGTTCGAGGCCAGCCTGGTCTACAGAGTGAGTTCCAGGACAGCCAGGACTACACAGAGAAACCCTGAATGTGACATTTAGGAGACATCAAGAGCCAAAAAAAAATAACAAATTAGACAGGGTTTGTGGCCTAAGATGCATTACTGAAATGAACAGCCTGGGACTGGGCAGGCTACAGGGAAGGAGAGAAGCCCAGAGATCCAGAGCACAAATCTGGGGGGATCCAGGAGCTATTGCTGAGCTGGGACCTGTTGACAAACCTGGTGTTCCACATTTAATGGAGGAGGGAACTGGGCTCAGACATGAGTCCTGTGGTCAAGTAGACAGGGCTTCTGCAAACCTAGAAGAAGCTCTCAGCCTGACTCCTCCAGCCCAGGCATCTGCAGACACTTAACAGGAAACAAGCTGAATCATGTTCAACTTCCGCTCCCAGTGTTTAGAGGAAGTACATCTGCAGCTCTCTGATGCCTGCCTTCCTGAAAATGGGACAGAGTCTCTTTCACTTTTGCAGAACACATTCCTAGCTGAGAACCCTTATTCAAGGACACACACAACAGTGGGCCTCATACAGGAGCAGGGTGAGTAGTGGGACCCATATTCCACCAAAACACTTAGTTGTGGGAGGAGAAGAGCTGGCCTCATTCCACTAAAACATACTGTGACAGACATGGGACCTTGTCCGGAAAACCAGGGCCCAGGGCCCCAGCCTCTGCTTGGAGAGTCTGCAGGTCAGCTCTGATGGATGATAGACTGCTGGATTCACCTGTATGGTTCATGTGTCTGCTCCTGTCATAGTCTATCCTGCACCCTCCTGTCTACCCTGAATTTGCAGGAATAAGGATCCAGAATGATGAGGTATTCATGGATGTGATATATATCAAGTATCATATACAAAATTTACAGGGGGTGGTGTGGGAGAATCAAGGTCCCCAGGGAGCTACGTTAAACAAAGTTAATGAAGAAAACACAAGACACCTCAACACAGTTGCCTTAAGATTGATAGCCACAGTGCACACAGGGAAGAATGAATTTCCAGATACTATAATCTTGACTTCTCTGAGGCACAGGCTTCAGTGTTAAACCAGCCTTACCAAGTCCACTCCTGGACAAGGGTGCAAAACTAATGTTCCTTTTATCCTTACGTCAGGGCCTCTAAGAAGTCTTGTGTTGGTCTGTCCCCTTTGTGACTCTTTGGCTTTCTCTGGGTAATGTGCCTTCCATCAAATTGTTAGTTGGCTCAGTATTGCTCCCCCTGTGTGGTACCCAGGGACAGAAGACTTCTAAAAATCTATCAAACCAGATAGCCTGAACTTCGACTGAGCCTTTACTCCACCTCTGTCCTGTATCTTCCCACCATACACTGGGTCACAGTAATGGCTGAAATATTGATCTCCTTAGAGTGGGACATTAGAAAAGGAACAAGATGAGGACACTGGGATAGCGAATGTCCTGCATGGTCCTTGATGCATCCTTCATCCCTGTGTTTCTATCCTCCTACCATCCTGTCCTTGGTACCCCAGAACCCCCAACCCCTCATCCCTTGATTTGCATCCTCTATCCTCCCAACCATCACGCTCTGACCTGCATCCCTCCTTCTTCTTACGTCTACACTTCCCCACTCTCTAGATGCCCACCTTCCCACTCCTCTGTCTCCATCGATTTCTCTGCCTAGGCTGAGCCAGTCTTCCCTGCTGTGGTTCTCCAAGGTTAAAGAGAGCTAGATCTCCTGCACACTGCTACTGTGGGGCTAGTGCCTTACTTCAGGAACAATACTGCTATGCACCCACAAACCCAACAAACCCAAGGGGTGAACAGCACCCAAAGATTTAGTGAAGGACCAGACCCCCCCATAAGCAAAATGTAGTGAATAATGTCTTCCTAAGGATGGGCTTTTGGTTCCCTCTGACTCAACTCCTGCCCTTGATCTCTCCATTTCTCCTTATCCTCATACATCAGTTTTATCCTGTCCTTTAAAAATTATGCATAAGGTCCACCTGGATCCAATCACTGTTATTACTCAGTCCACATTAGGACAATGGCTGCCCTGGCTAGAGCCTACTAGGTCCCCTATCCTCAATCTCATTGTACACTTCACAGCCTCCTGTGTAATGTCTGTTTCAAAGGTTTCTCCAGAAGGGAATGGCATCAATCACATGACTGATCCAGTAGAGCAGATCAAGCTAAAAATCTCTTTGCAGCACATGAAGTCCACCCACAACATACACACCCCTTAACCCCTAGGTACAGGATCCAGGCTTACCTCCATCATCATCTTCCCACAGGAAACAATCAGTAAAAGGAAACACCCATGATTCTTTTCGTGTGTCCTTAAGGTGAGATAAATAACCTTAATGATCTAAAAGAAGAACCTTAGACAAGCTAAGAAACCCCCAACACAGTATAATGTTTAGCACACCTGTCTTCAGGAAAGTCAACACAGTACCTAGAACAGGCACCAGCATCATTCAGCTGTGAAATGTTAAAGAACATGTTCACGATTAAACACTCCTGTCCCAGAGTTCCCTCTTCTGCCCTATGAAGCCCAAGCCCCTGCACTTGGACACACAGTACCCACTCCTCAGGAGAGACTTGTGTCTTTCAATTGTTCTGATCAAAGGCCCATCTGACCCTGTAGAGGTTTGTCTGCTTTCTTTTATTACCAGGTCTCCTCTATCAGTATTGAATACCCATTTCCAGAAAGAAGCGTCTGCCAGAAACAAGAAGCAACTGGACTCTTGCTTGGAACAACAGAAGAGAGTCTTGAAGCAATAAGAGCACAACTGCTCAGAGAAACAGTATCCCAGAGCTCTATCACCATGGAAAAATCTCAGTCCAAGCAGAAAAGTGACAAAAGGATGGCTTGCTGTAAAGATGAAGAGGACATACACACCAACCCCATTACAGACCATTATGTTCCGTTGAAGCAGATGAATAACAGACCTAAGCCAAAGAGGGACTCTTTGCTAGGTAAGTACACCAAGAACCCCAACCCATCACTCTGTGACCCCTTCATAACTACTGAGCCCTCCTGCCAAGGTTTCCATGAGCAGGCTAGCCTCATGTCAAAAGAGTTCACAGGCTCTAGGAGAGGCTGGAACAGGACGGCTTTCAGAAACCCCTAACTGAACACAGGAGAACACTATGTTCTACAGAAGTGCATGCTCAGGTTCCTATATGGTCCTCTGAAAGAAGCACCATCAAGCTGTAGTGGAGAGAGTTAGGCATGGAGAGGTCTCTGAGAAGGTTGGCATAGGGGTCAAGCCAGCTCTTTTTTTATTTACATTTTATTTACATTTCAGATGCCATCCCCTTTCCCTATTTACCTTCCCTAGAAAACCCCTATCCCATCCTCACTCCTCCTTTTTGCTTTTATACAATTTTTTAAATGTTAATCAAAGGCTTTATAAGTTTGGTAAAATTGGGTATTATATTCACCTTTCAGATTTTATCCCCTTATCCCACTTCCCCCCACCACCCAGAAACCTCCTATTCCATGCCCCCTCCTCATGCTTCTATGAGGCAGTGCCTGCACCTACCCCACCACCACCCCCTCTCCACACTCACATTCCCCCCCCACTCTGTGTTCCCTTTTTATGGGACCAAGAAACTCCTCTCCTACCTATGCCCAACAAGGCCATCCTCCCCTACATATACTGCTGGAGTCATGGGTCCCTCCCTATGTGCTCCCAGGCTGGTGGTTTCGACCCTGGGGGGCTCTGGTTATTTGGTATTGTTGCTTTTCTCCAGGGGTCACAAGTCCTTTCTGCTCCTTCAGTCTTCTCTCTAAGTTCTCCATTGGGAAACCCCTGATCATATCAGTGGTTAACTGTGAGCATCGTCCTCTGAAAGTGTTAGTCTTTGGCAGACCTCTAAGGAGACAGCTATATCATATTCTTGACAGCATGCACTTCCAGCCATCCACATCAGTGTCTAGCTTAGGTGACTGTACATGGGATGAATACCCAGGTGGAATGGTCTCCTGATGGCCCTTCCTTCAGTTTCTGTCCCACACTTTGTCTCCATATTTGCTCCCTTGAGAATTTTTGTTACTCATTCTAAGTAGAACTGAGGCATCCCCTCTTGGTCTTCCTTCTTCATGAGCTTCATGTGGTCTCTGGGTTGAGTTTTTGCTATTCCGAGCTTTTGGGCTAAGATCCGCTTAACAGTGAGTAAATACCATGTGTGTTCTTTTGTGATTGGGTTAACTCACTCAGGATGATAATTTCTAGATCCATCCATTTACCTAAAAATTTCTCAAATTCACTATTTTTAATAGCTGAGTAATACTCCACTGTGTAAATGTACCACATTTTTTGTATCCATTCCTCTGGTGAGGGACATCTTGGTTCTTTCCAGCTTCTGGCTATTATAAATAAGGCTGCTATGAACATAGTGGAGCATATGTCCTTATTATATGTTGGAGCATCTTCTGGGTATATGCCCAGGAGTGGTATAGCTGGATCCTCGGTAATGCTATGTCCAGTTTTCTGAAGAACCACCAGACTGATTTCCAGAGTGGTTGTACCAGCTTGCAATCCCACCAACAATGGAGGAGTGTTCCTCTTTCTCTGCATCCTTGCCAGCATCTACTATCACCTGAGTTTTTGATCTTAGCCATTCTGATTGGTGTAAGGTGGTATCTCAGGGTTGTTTTGATTTTCATTTCCCTGATGACTAAGGATGTGGAACATTTCTTAAGGTGCTTCTCGGCCATTTGAGTTTCCTCAGTTGAGAATTCTTTGTTTAGCTCTGTACCCCATTTTTAATAGGGTTATATGGTTGTCTGGAGCATAATTTCTTGAGTTCTTTGTAAATATTGGATATTAGCCCTCTATCAGATGTAGGATTGGTTAAGATCTTTTCCCAATCTGTTGGTTGCCATTTTGTCTTATTGACAATGTCCTTTGCCTTACAGAAGCTTTGTAATTTGATGAGGTCCCATTTGTCAATTCTTGATCTTAGAGCATAAGCCATTAGTGTTCTGTTCAGGAACTTTTCCCCTGTGCCTAGGTATTCTAGGGTCTTTCCCACCTTCTCTTCTATTAGTTTCAGTGTATCTGATTTTAAGTGAAGGTCTTTTATAAACTTGGATTTGAGCTTTGTACAAGGAGATATGAATGGATTGATTTGCATTCTTCTACATGTTGACCTCCAGTTGAACCAGCACCATTTGCTGAAAAGGCTGTCTTTTTTCCACTGGATGGTTTTAGCTCCTTTGTCAAAGATCAAGTGACCATAGGTATGTGGGCTCATTTCTGGCTCTTCAGTTCTATTCCATTGATCTTCCTGTCTGTCTCTGTACCAATACCATGCAGTTTTTATTACTATTGCCCTGTACTATAGCTTGAGGTCAGGGACAGTGATTCCCCCAGAAGTTCTTTTGTTGTTGAGAATAGTTCTCGCTATCCTGGGTTTTTTGTTGTTCCAAATAAATTTGCAAATTGATCTTTCTATCTCTATGAAGAATTGATTTGGAATTTTGATGGGGATTGCATTGAATCTATAGATTGCTTTTGGCAAGATGGTCATTTTTACTATATTAATCCTGCCAATCCAGGAGCATGGGAGATCTTTCCATCTTCTGAGATCTTCTTTGATTTCTTTCTTCAGAGACTTGAAGTTCTTGTCATACAGATCTTTCACTTGCTTGGTTAGATTAACTCCAAGATATTTTATATTATTTGTGGCTATTGTGAAGGGTGTCATTTCCACAATTTCTTTCTCAGCCTGTTTATCTTTTGAGGAGAGGAAGGCTACTGATTTGATTGAGTTGATTTTATATCCAGCCACTTTGCTGAAGTTGTTTATCAGGTTTAGGAGTTCTCTGGTGGAAGTTTTAGGGGCACTTAAGTATACTATCATATCATCTGCAAATAGTGAAATTTTGACTTCTTCCTTTCCTATTTGTATCCCTTTGACTTCCTTTTGTTGTCTAATTCCTCTAGCTAGGACTTCCAATACTATATTGAATAGGTAGGGTGAGAGTGGGCAGCCTTGTCTAGTCCCTGATCTTAGTGGGATTGATTCAAGTTTCTCTCTCTTTAGTTTGATCTTGGCTACTGGCTTGCTGTATATATCTTTTACTATATTTAGGTATGGACCTTGAATTCCTAATCTTTCCAAGACTTTTAACATGAAGGGATGTTGAATTTTGTCAAAAGCTTTCTCAGCATCTAGTGAGATGATCATGTGGTTTTTTTCTTTGAGTTTATTTATGTAGTGGATTACATTGATGGATTTCTGAATACTGAACCATCCCTGCATTCCTGGAATAAAGCCTACTTGATCATGATGGATGATTGCTTTGATGTGTTCTTGGATTTAGTTTGAGAGAATTTTATTGAGTATTTTTGCATCAATATTCATAAGAGAGATTGGTCTGTAGTTCTCTTTCTTTGTTAAGTCTTTGTGAGACTTAGGTATGAGTGTAATGGTAGCTTCATAGAACGAATTGGGTATTGTTCCTTCTGTTTCTATTCTGTGGAATAGTTTGAAGAGAATTGGTATTAGGTCTTCCTAGAAGGTCTGATAGAATTCTGCACTAAAACCATCTGGCCCCGGACTTTTTTTGGTGGGGAGATTTTTAATGACTGCTTCTATTTCTTAGGGGTTATGCGGCTGTTTAGATGGATTATCTGCTCCTCGTTTAACTTTGGTACCTGGTATCTATCTAGAAAATTGTCCATTTCATCCAGATTTTCCAATTTTGTTGAGTATAGGCCTTTGTAGTAGAATCTGACGATTTTTTAAATTTCCTCTGTTTCTATTGTTATGTTTCCCTTTTCAGTTCTGATTTTATTAATTTGAGTACTGTCTCTGCGCCCTTTGGTTAGTCTGGCTAAGGGTTTGTCTATCTTGTTGATTTTCTCAAAGAACCAGCTTCTCGTTTTGTTGATATTTTGTATAGTTCTTTCTGTTTCAACTTGGTTGATTTCAGCCCTGAGTTTATTTCCTGCCGACTACTCCTCTTGGGTATATTAGCTTCTTTTTGTTTTAATGCTTTCAGGTGTGCTGTCAAGTTATTAATGTATGCTCTTTCCATTTTCTTTTTGTGAACACTTAGAGCTATGATTTTTCCTCTTAGTACTGCTTTCATGGAGTCCCACAAATTTTGATATGATGTGTCCTCATTTTCATTTAAATCTAAAAAGTCTTTAATTTCTTTCTTTATTTCTTCCTTGACCAAGTTATCATTGAGTAGAGCATTATTCAGTTTCCACGTGTATGTGGGCTTTCCATTGTTTTTGTCCATATCAAAGACAAGTCTTAGTCCATGGTGGTCTGATAGGGTACAAGGGATTATTTCAATCTTTTTGTATCTGTTGAGGCCTGTTTTGTGACCAATTATTTTGGAGAAGGCACCATGAGATGCTGAGAAAAAGGTATATTCTTTTGTTTTAGGATGAAATGTTCTATAGATGTCAGTTAAATCCAATTGCTTCATAACTTCTGTTAGTTTCATTGTGTCTCAGTTTAGTTTCTGTTTCCACAATCTGTCCATAGCTGAGAGTGGGATGTTGAAATTTCCCACCATTATTGTGTGAGGTGCAATGTATGCTTTAAGCTTTAGTAAAGTTTCTTTTATGTATGTGGGTGCCCTTGCATTTGGAGCATAGATGTTCAGAATTGCAAGTTCCTCTTGGTACATTTTTCCTTTGATGAATATGAAGTGTCCTTCTTTATCTTTTTGATTACTTTTGGTTGAAAAATGATTTTATTTGATATTAGAATCCCTACTCCAGCTTGTTTCTTGGGGCCATTTTCTTGGAAGATTGTTTTTCAACTTTTACTCTGAGGTAGTGTCTGTCTTTTTCACAAGGGTGCGTTTCCTGTATGCAGCAAAATGTTGGGTCCTGTTTATGTATCCAATCTGATAGTCTATGCCTTTTTATTGGAGAATTGAGTCCATTGATATTAAGAGATATTAAGGAAAATGAATGTTGTTTCCTGTTATTTTTGTTATTGGCAGTGGAGTTATGTTTGAATAGCTACCTTCTTTTAGGGTTGTTGGAAGATTATTTTCTTGCTTTATCTAGGTTGTAGTTTCCCTCCTCTTGTTGGAGTTTTCCACCAATTATCCTTTGAAGTGCTAGATTTGTGGTAAGATATTGTGTAAATTTGGATTTGTCATAGACTATTTTGGTTTCTCCATCAATATTGATTGAGAGTTTTGCTGGGTATAGTAGTCTGGGCTGGCATTTGTGTTCTCTTAGGGCCTGCATGATATCAGTCCAGAATCTTCTGGCTTTTATAGTCTCTGGTGAGAAATCTGGTGTAATTCTTATAGGTCTGCCTTTATACGTTACTTTGCCTTTTTCCCTTACTGCTTTTAGTATCTTCTCTTTGTTTTGTATATTTGATGTTTTGATTATTATGTGACGAGAGGTATTTCTTTTTTGGTCTAGTCTATTTGGGGTTCTGTAATATTTCCCTGTGTGTTCTCCCATCAGCTTCAGGACAAAGACTCTCTGATAGTCATCGGGCTAGGCACCAATCTCTGAGTACAGCAGAATATCATTAAAAATCAGTTCATTGACATTCCTTGCTTTTTGATCATGATTGGTTCTACCCTAGGTCTCTGGGCCATCAAAGTTCCAATTCCTGGCCATCTAGGTCCTGTAGGCATGGGCTCCCTCTTGTGGCCATGGCCTCAAGTTAGAACATTTATTGATTGGCCACTCCCTCAAGCACATCTTGCAGGCAGGACACCTTGTGCATCAAAGGTTTTCTGGGTAGGTTGGTTTCCCAGTCCCACATCTGAAAGCCTTGCCTAGTTACAGAAAATGAAAAGTGCAGGCTCCATATCCACCAATACTAGGAAATCCATTAATTCCTCTGGCTTCCTCTCTCTGGCTTGATACCAGTCTGATGACATTGCCATCAGATGTGACTTATGTGCCATGGCTCTTTTTCTTTGTAACATTCAGTAACCTCTCTATGCTCTGTGTATTTAGTATTGTAACTCTCTGTTGTGGGAAGTTGTCTTTCTGCTCCTTTCTATTTGGTATTCAGTGTACTTCTTGTATCTATCTGAGTGAGTTGGTCTTTCCTGATTCCTATGATTTTATTGAAGATTTGGTCTGTGCATTGACCTGGGAGTCCCCTCCCCCCATTCACTTTTACCTATCAATAGAAGATTTGTCGTTACCTGGTGTCCCCACATTTCCTATAAGTTCCCCTTGAGTTTTACCAATTTATTTTTACTTATGTGGTCTAATTCCCATGCTTTATTTTCTATCCTCTACTTGATGTGTTCTACTTATAAGGCTTTCTTTGAATTTTGTAATTGTGTTGTTGAATTTTTCAAGTTGATCTTCAATTTAGTTGAGTTTCCTTTGATATTTATATCTCATTTGAATTCAGTTTTTAAATCATTGTTATTTTATTTGGCATTGTATTCTTTTTCTCTTGCATATATAACTCGGGCATCTATTCTCCCTGAGTTCATTCTTTTCAACTTCATTAAGCTTTTTGTCTCTGACTTCTAAAACTCCCTAACAATATAATATCCATGATTGCCACTAAGTTCAGTATCCTGACCAGTGCAACTGTGAACTGATCTCTCCAAATTTTTACCAGGACACAAACCTCATCTCAGCATCTTCATTGGAAGGAACTCAAGACAAGACAGACATTAAAGAAAAAAGATTCTAAACGTGAGAGGGAAGGAGAGGACTCAGGAGAAGTGCACCGGGACTAGGGAAAGGTGGGAATCATGTAAATGTAGGGTGTAAGTAGAAAATTCAAGAACTTTACAGAAAACTTGGTAATTCTCACTGGAGAATGTTTCTATGGACTGGTGGACTGGGAAACAGCAAGTGTTGTCTTAACTTTTGTTCTTGTTGTTGCAATGAGACCTGGGCATATGGGTTTTATTCTGTTGTTGTTGTTGTTGTTGTTGTTGTTGCTGTTGTTGTTGTTGCTGTTGTTGTTGTTCTATGTCTGATATGGACATACCGAGTTGTACTGACACATGGGATGTATTACACAGCCTGGATCTGGAGTTAAGAAGAGTGGAGATGGACCTCTCCAGCCTGGGCTGGAATCCTACTAGTAGGACCTGGGCTGGGTCTGGTATTGGAGAGGGTGCATTCAGGGCAGGGGCAAGGACACTCACTAGATTGAGCCTGAGCACAGGGTGAGCTTGGAGGATAGACGTGATACATGCAGCCGTGGGTTGACCAGAGTTGGCCAATAGCTGTGTCAGGAAACACACAGAGAATGTGTAGTTTAAAAATTGTGTCTCATTTCCATATGACTGTGCTAGAGTGGGGACAGTGCTATGATATAGTGAGTGCCAAACAGAAAAGAACCAGAAGGCTATGATCACTTTGAAGCAGCAGCAGGACTATCAGGATTGCATGCTTAAGGTATGGGGGTTGGTAATGACAGAGAGTTCAGGTAGATTGTTTCCACACCACCTGGATGAGATAAAGTGTAATCAGGGGAGTCCCGTGTAGGAGAGACTCAAAAGAAGATCAGGACCACTGGCAGCTGCTGTGCAGTAACCACAGTGGAGATCTGTGTCTGGTTCTGCAGGTCTAAATAAATTTGTTTGAAAACTTCATACATTATACACTGTAGCTTGATCACATCCACTCCCAAGAACACCCTCTAGCACACGCCCTCCCACTCGCATGTCCTCTGACCTTTTGTTTTGTTGATGTTATCATTGGTGTTGATTTGTCTGCTACTCACTGTTGTTTTATTTAAACCTCTCATGCCAGTTAGTGCTGCCTGGCAGAATACTGAGTGATCTTGTCTGCTTACACTTGTGTTCCTCTTGCAAAAACAACTCTATCTGTATTGAGTTCAAGACTACAACAGTCATGCAGTGTTCAGAAAAGCACATCTCACCGCACTCCTTTCTGTGCTCCCACTATTTCATTCTTTCTGCCAACTCACTTGAAGTGTTCCCAGAGCCTTGGAAAACTCTCTTAGAACTCCCACCTAGGACCAAGCCATCAATAGACATTTAATCAGAATTTTGACTCTGAGTCGCTATGTTAATTGCTGAACACTGCATGGAGAAGCTTATTTGGACAAGGTTGAGGTTAATCTGTGAGTATAAACATAATCAGAAGTCGGTTTAACAATATGTCTATTTAGCAAAACAACAGTAATAGGTCCTCTCTTAGGGCCCATGAACTCCTACGACATGGATTTTAGAACACGTTTATAGTACCAGGTATGAACTCCCTCCTGTGGAATGCAAATCTAATCAGAAATTCCTCATAGTAATCATAGAACAGTTGGTTACCCTATAATCTTCAGGCAACTATTGCACTATGGAGCATGACTTCCCTGGCAGGTCAGTATTGTAGCATTCAGGCTCAGAAGCAGGGACTAATTCCATTCATGGCTTTTCTCTACAAATGGACTCATATCATGTCCTAGAACTAGAAAACCTACCAGCATAGATGAAATGGCATGACTGTTCCAACTTAGTTCTTTTAACTCCTGTACAAAAATAAGTGCTGTCTTCAGCAACATGGTCTAACTCTAGTTCTTTTAGACTGTGAAGAACAATGGTAACAGGCTTCTTTGGATTTGGAGTCTCTGCTTCCTCGTGACCAGTAACACTTTGACAGTGTTACTGAGAAATGTCCTACTCTATCGGCTCTAATGGGACTCATCAGAATCTGTGTGTATTACCCCATCTCTGTTTTCTGTCCTGTCAATGGAAACCAAACTCAGATGTTTCTTCTTCATTTAATGTGCTCACAGTTTGCCACTGTGCACGCTGCTGAGCTTCACCGCCCCTGTTGTGCTCCTGCTTCCTCTCACCAGTGCAACTGAGGATTTATCTCTCCAGATTTTGACCAGGACACAAACCTCATCTCAGCATCTTCATTGGAAGGAACTCAAGACAAGACAGAAATTAAAGAAAAAAGATTCTAAATGTGAGAGGGGAGGAGAGGAGTCAGGAGAAGTTCACCGGGACTAGGGAAAGGTGGGAATCATGTAAATGTGGGATGTAAGTAGAAAATTCAAGAACTTTACAGAACACTTCAAAAACAAATTAAACATGCAAATCAAAATATGTAAAGCAAGAATACATATATGACAGAAAACTTGTGGCATTTGTATCTGGAGGCAATGAATACCTCACTAAGTAGAATATTTTCCACTTCCATCCACTTTATGTGAGATTTGATTTATTGGCCTTTCTTCTTTCTCTTCTTTCTCTTCTTTCTCTTCTTTCTCTTCTTTCTCTTCTTTCTCTTCTTCTTCTTCTTCTTCTTCTTCTTCTTCTTCTTCTTCTTCTTCTCCTTCTTTGTCTGTATGTGTGTGTTTCTGATATATATATATATATATATATATGTTTGTGTGTGTGTGAGGGCATATATGAGGAGTCACACTGTGCATGTACATGTGAGTGCACTAAATTGATGTCAGAAATCTTCCTCAATTGCTTTCTTACTGATGAAGGCAGAATATCCCAGCATCTATACCCAGAGCTCATCAAGTAGCAAGACTGGCTCATCATCATACCCTGGGGAAGCCCCTGTCTCAGCTTTCTGGGCCTGAAATTACAGGGGACCCCAAAGTGAATTCAGCATGTAAAGGAAGTCTTGGGATACACATTCTAGCACAAATGCTTTAGCTGAAAGTTCTTTAAAGGTTGAGCCATCTTGCTTCCCCAATATGCCTTCCAAGTGTAATGGAACTTAAGACAATTTAGGTGTTTGCATAATGACAGATACATTCCATCTGGAAGGTCTTGGAGAACGTGCTCTAAGAACAGCTGGGCCCCTCTTGGCACTTTGAGGAGATGTGGCCTGAGCTAGGCAGACCTTGGCCACAGACATGAGTGTCAACCTTGTAACATTCAGGAGATGTTAGAAGTCCTCCTTCAGAAGACAATAAGAGCAAACCTACAGTTCCTAATTTCAGAGGCAAGTTGCCACCTAAAGCCAGACCCTCAAGTGCTAATTGTGTGAACTGATGCTAGTACACTTGGTGCTCTCACTAAATTTTCTTCAACATCTCATCCATGGCAGTACAAGCAGCTGCCTTGTACTTTGAGCAACTGACTGGTATTGAGGAATGAACTTGGATTCTGGTCCATAGGTCATCCTCCTATCTGTCTTGGCTTGAGTTTCTTCTAATGACGGATACTGAGATGAGATTTGTGTTCTGCTCAAAATCTGGAGAGATGAATCTTTGGATGTGCTGGTTGGAGAAAGCAAGAGTAGGGCAGGAAAAGTGAAACTCAGCAAAGTGCACAGTGGCAAACTGTGGAGCATGTTAAATTGAGAACAATTGTCTGAGTTTGGCTTCCATTGCAGGCAGAAAGAAAAGACTGGCCAGGTTTTTAAAATCATTTTATTTATATGCATTCCAGTCATTGCCCTCTCCCAGGCCCCTTTCCCACAGTTCCTCATCCCATTCCTCTTCCCCCTTGCCTCCAAGAGGGTATCACCCCACACCAGGCTTCCCCCTTCCCTGGGGCCTCAAGTCTCTTGAGGATTAAGCAAATCTCCCAGAGGCCCAATCAGGCAGACCTTAGCCATATACATGTCAGGGGCCTCAGACCAGCCTATGTATGCTCCTGGTTGGTGGCTCAGTTCTGGGTGTTCCCAGGGGTCTGCATTAGTTGAGACTGCTGGTCTTCCTATGGGGTCACCCTCCCCTTCATCTTCTTCAATCCTTCCCCTAATTCAGCTGTAGGGGTCTCCAACTTCAGTCCAATGGTTAGATATAAGTATCTATGTCTGTCTCAGTCAGCTGCTGGTAGGGCCTCTCAGAGGACAGCTCTGCCAGGCTCCCATCTGTAAGCACATGAAAGCATCAGTAATAGTGTTAGGCCTTGTTGCCCAACCATGTGATAGATCCCAAGTGGAGCTGGTCATTGGACCACCTTTCCTTCAGTCTCTTCTCTATTGTTGTCCCTGTAGTCCTTTTAGACAGAAACAATTCTGGGTCAGGAATTTTGACTGTGAGTTAGTAACCCAGTCTCTCCACTTGAGGTCCTGTCTACTGCAGGTGGACTCTTTGAGTTCCTGCTCCCCAGTGTTGGGAATTTTGGCTAAGGTTACCCCCATTGAGTCTTAAGAGTTCCTAACTTCCCAGGTCTCTGGTACTTTCTAAAGGGTTCCCCAACCTCCCACCGCCCAAGGCTGCTTATTTCCATTCATTGTGCTAGCCCTCTGGGCTTCTCTCCTGTCCTGCTCCATACCTGATCCTGTTCCCATTTCCTCTCCCTCCAAGGTCTCTCACTCCCTCTCCTTCCTGTGGTTACTTTCTTCCTCCTTATAAGTGAGTAAACAATTTTTTTATTCTTGTTTTTGGTTGGTTGATTGAGTTACTAATAGAATGACTGACTGAATGATTGGTTGATAGCCTAAGATGGTTTCAAATTCCCCATATGAAAAAGCTCTGCCTGAACTCCTGAATCTTCTGCCTGTGTCTTCTCAATGAAAAGTTATATAGCTACAGTAACATGTTCAGTGATTTTTTTCAAGCATGCATGTTAATTATAGTTCTAGAGGCTGTGTGTTTAAGACTCAAAACTGTAACGCCACAGCCTCAAAAAGGCCATACAGGCGCAAACAGGTGCCTGCAGGAAAGAAAGTGTACCCATTCCCACAACAACTTGCCTATTCCTAAAAGAAAAATATTGGTCAATTATTAAGGGGCCTCTCACCATGACCCCAAAAGCCCACACTAGAAATGTATCCCTTACTCCTGAGCACCCTTACTCTTACACTGGCAACTGAGATTCAACCTCAGTTTCAGAGTGGGCAAAAAGATTCAAACAGTAGCCACAAACAAGGCTTGTGTTGAATACAGTACAAAATACACCCAAGATTTCCAGGACTGGGGACTGGGAATCAAGACTATGTCCTAAAACATGAACTCTATGGCATTAATAGGCCTTCCCACAGACCCACAGTCTCAGGACTTCCAGATGATGTTGTCAGGACTGCAATGGTAGATTCAATAAGATCTGTCAGGAGCAGACATCTGCCCCACTGTCTGTAATCTCCCCACTACTCTACAACCTCCTACATGGAGAGACCCCAGACACCAAATTACAATGGGAAATCAGAGCTCAGTGGAGCTACTGCATCATCTCATAGGCTGGATGAAGACAGAGTTGTCTGTGAACTCACGCTTTACTCTCCAGCTCAAGAGCAAGTCTGGCACAGGATAAGAAGTAGATAAATGGCTGAAGCATGAATGAAAGTCAGCCAGTATTATTATTAGTCACATGACCACTTGAAATAGAATCTTCTACTCTAAACTCAAATTTTCTGCACTACACTGTTTAAAATATTCCCGTGCCCACAGCTTAAACAAATACCTATATGTATCCAAATGATAAAGGATCAAAAAAAGAAAGGAAGAAATATATGGGTTAAGGAAAGAGGAAAGAAAAGAAGGGAGGATTGATTGAAGAACACACAACACTAATGTATACACGGCTGCTCAAACTTTCTCTTCCTTTAGAAACATTTCAAGAAGTACATATGAATCAAGAAGTGACACTTTGCTCTACACAGTCATTGAAAGGGGAGAATTTGTTCCAAAATTTCACAAGCCTACTACTCTTCCAAAAATTGTGCCCAAGAGGCTCAGAGAACTTGGTCAAAAAAAAGCTGGCATTCATGTGTACCAGAAGAAGAAGGACATGTGATTGAGATCCAAGATTTATTTGGCCCAAAGTTAGATACCAAGAAAAAGCCTCAGTTGGTCATAATAGAGGGGGCTGCTGGCATTGGGAAGTCAATGCTGGTCAGGCAGGTGAGGAGAGCCTGGAAGGAAGGTCATCTCTACAGGGATCACTTCCAGCATGTCTTCTTCTTTAGCTGCAGAGAGCTGGCCCAGTGCAAGCAGCTGAGTCTGGCTGAGCTCATAGAACAAGACCAGGAAGTGCTCACAGCTCCCATCAGTCAGATTCTGTCTCACCCTGAGAAGTTGTTCTTCATCATAGATGGCATAGATGAGCCAGCATGGGTCTTAGAGGACCAGAATCCTGAGCTATGTCTGCACTGGAGTCAAAGACAGCCTGTGAACACTCTGCTGGGAAGTTTACTAGGAAAATCCATCCTTCCTGAGGCTTCCTTCCTGAGGCCTCCTTCCTGCTCACAGCTCGGAACACAGCTCTGCAGAAGATCATTCCTCCCTTGAAGCAGCCATGTTGGGTGGAAGTCCTAGGATTCGCTCAGTATGAACAGAGAAACTATTTCTGCAAATATTTTGCAAATGAAAGAGATGTAGTTACTGCTTTTAGGATGTCTGAGTCTAACCCAGTGCTCCTGACCCTGTGTGAGGTTCCCTGGGTGTGCTGGCTGGTCTGCACTTGCCTGAAAAAGCAGATGGAGCAGGGTGGAGACTTCTCACTGACCTCACAGACTACCACAGCCCTCTGCCTGAAATACCTTTCTCTGACAATCCCAGGTCAGCACATGAGGACCCAGCTCAGAGCCCTCTGCTCACTGGCTGCTGAGGGGATCTGCCAAAGAAGGACCCTGTTCAGTGAAAGCGACCTCTGTAACCAAGGGTTTGCAGAGGATGCCATTGCCACTTTCCTGAAGATTGGTGACCTTCAAAAACAGCCCAGCTCCCTGAGCTACAGCTTTGCTCATTTGTGTCTCCAGAAGTTCTTTGCAGCGATGTCCTACATCTTGGAGGACAGTGAGGAAAGACATGGTGATATGGAAGATGACAGAATTGTGGGAACACTGGTAGAACAGTATGGAAGATACAACCTGTTTGAGGCACCCACTGTGCGCTTTCTATTTGGTCTTTTGAGTAAAGAGGGATTGAAAGAAATGGAAAAGTTATTTCACTGCAACTTCTCTAAGAAGACAAAGTTGAAGCTGCTATGGCAGATCTTGGCAAAAACCCAACCTCATCAACCACATTCTCTGGGTTTGCTCCACTGTCTGTATGAAAATCAGGAAAAGGAGCTCCTGGCACACGTGATGCATGATCTTCAAGAAACAATAGTGCCTGACCCAAATGACATTGCACACACAGTGGTCCAGACAAATGTGAAGCACCTAGTGATACAGACAGACATGGAGCTCATGGTGGTCACTTTCTGCATTCAGTTCTGCTGTCATATGAGGAGTCTCCAGGTGAATATGGAAAGACAGCGAGGATATGCACTGATGGCTCCAAGGATGGTCCTGTGAGTATTCAGACACAGTCCTCTCTTCAGATTTCCTGTGGGTCTCATGAGACCACGTGTTTTGAACATTTCTCTATTCACTTCGGTGTGCTTGAATCATGGGATGGTGCTGTAAACTTGTCTCTCCCTATGCCTCAGTGAGGAACACCCAGCTTCTCTGATTCAAATCATCTTCACCCTTCATGGGATTCCAATGGCCACAGTTACTAATCCTCCCTCTTTACATACTTTCTCTCTGAGAAACAGCTTATTCCTGTAGGCACCATCGCTATCCCTATGAAAGTAACCTTGGCCCTGAAATCTTTCCCCATCATCTCAGAATGCATATGTATGAGAGTCCCTATGGTTTCACTGCCCAGATAATATCTGTATGTGTCAATGAAGCAGCCTGGCCCTGCCACTCACCTCAAAGGCTCCTTAACTTTCTGCCAATCCTAGTAGCAAGGTAGAGTTCTTCCAGGATTTGCTACCCCTGGAAATATCAATTACTTAGTATCAATATGTGTCTCATCTCCCTCTACATGATTCGCCCCATAAATATTCATTAGTATTTATTTTATACAATGACCAACCAATCAATTACAAGAGGAGAAATACAATTGCTGTCCAAGGACCAGAGAAACTGGGAGAGAAGACAGTCAAATATTCTAATTACATAGGGACTGCCTCTTGCCATGACCAAGCATACACTGGGTATCAGGGAAGGGAGTGTTTACTTAAATAGAGAGATTCTTGGGGTAAGTAACTGTCTTAGTTAGGGCTTAACTGCTGTGAACCCTAACATGGTGCTGTGAACAGACACCATGACCAAGGCAACTCCTATAAAGACAACATTTAATTGGGGCTGGCTTACAGCTTCAGAGGTTCAGTCCAGTATCATCAAGGCAAGAGCATGGCAGCATCCAGGAAGACATGGTGCATGCGAAGCTGGGAGTTCAACATCACCACCTGAAGGCTGCTGGTAGAATACTGACTTCCAGGAAGCTAGAATGAGGGTCTTAAGCCCAT
The DNA here is from genome assembly GCF_011762505.2 of Arvicanthis niloticus. Lineage (NCBI taxonomy): Eukaryota > Metazoa > Chordata > Mammalia > Rodentia > Muridae > Arvicanthis > Arvicanthis niloticus. The sequence continues at coordinate 50,537,477 of NC_047663.1, forward strand.
GCCCACAGTGACACACCTACTCCAACAAGGCCACACCTCCTAATAGTGCTACTCCCTGGCCCAAGTATATACAAACCATTAGAGTAACCATTTTTATTTAAATCTTCTGTTTTTATCTATTGAAACTTTTTCTCCTAATAATCTGAGCTGGATTTGCTGGCATAATCCTGAAATCCTATCATTCAGGAGGCTAAAGGGGAAAAATTCCTTCATTTCAATACTTTGACACCATTTTGACAGGAAATAAAAAGCTCATGTGAAAACCAAATGACTTGAAAGTAGTGGAGTGACTGTGAGAGAACAGGACAGGGTGAGGAGAAGGGGGAAGTGGGCAAAGAGCACAAGAGATTAAACAGTCTTACACACATGCAGGAAGGTGTCAATGATTATTTTTTATTATTAGGATGGACTAATAAATGCTTGTAGAAAACTGATGATATATCAGTTATCAAAACAAAAAAGTTTCTCATAGAGGACAGCATTAAGAATTGGAGAAGCTGAGCTTGGCTGAGCACACCTGTCATCCAAAACTCAGAAAGCAGAGGCAAGCAATTCAGCCCCTCATGAAGACTCAACTGCACAAATGTCATGTATGTGCAGAGGGTCCAGGTCATCACATGCACTGCAACTCATTGGCAGTTCAGTCTCTGTGAGGCCCTATGGGCCCAGGTTAGTTGATTCTGTAGGGTTTGTAGCAGCAGTAGCAGTAGCAGTAGCAGTAGCAGTAGCAGTAGCAGCAGAAGAAGTAGTAGTAGTAGTTTCTTGTGGTGTCTTTTGACTCTATCAATCCTTCCTCTCCCTTTCCACAGGATTCTGCAACCTTCATTTAATATGTGGCTATATATCTCTGCATCAATTTTTACCAGTTGCCTTTCAGAAAGTGAAGCCTTTCAGAGGACAGTTATGCTAGGCTTCTGTCTTCAACTATAGGAAAACAGCATTAAAAGTATCAGGGGTGAGCTCCATCTCATGGCATAGGTCTGAAGTTGGGCCAGTCATTGGTTGGCCTTCCCTCAAAATCTGCTCCATCTTTTACCCCTACCTTTCTTGTACACCAGACAAATGTGGGTCTGAGGGTTTTTGGCTGTGTTTATGTCTCAATGTGTAACTAACATGTTTGTCTGTCTGGATCTGTGTTATCTTACTCAAGATGATCTTTTTCTAGTTCCATCCATTTGCTTGCAAATTTCACCATGCTATTGTTTTTAATACCTGAGTCCATAGTGTAAATGTACCACATTTTTTTATCCATCCCTCGATTAAGGGACATCTACATTGTTTCCAGTTTCTGGCTATTATAAATAAAGCTGCGATGAGCACAGCGGAACAAGTGTCCTTGTGGTATGGTGGAACTACTTTTGAATACATGTCCAGGAGTGATATAGCTGTGTCTAGAGGTAGATCTATTCCCAATTTTCTGAGAAACTGCCAAATTGATTTTCAAAACGACTGTACAGCTTTTCACCCCCCTGCCCCCAGCAATGGAGGAGTGTTCCCCTTGCTCCACATCCTCACCACATAAGCTGTTCCTTGAATTTTTATCTTAACCATTCTGCCAGGTGTAAGATGGAATCTCAGAGTTGTTTGATTTGCATTTCTTTGATGACTAAGGATGGTGAATATTTCTTTAAGTGCTTCATATACTTTAAAGATTCCACTGTTGAGAATTCTCTGTTTAGGTCTGTACCCCATTTTATTCAGTAATTGATTGATTGATTTACATCCCAATTGCAACTTCCCCCCTCCTCTCTTCCCAGTTCTCTGAGGCCAAATCTTTTAAATTCAGAGTCCATTTTAGAGAACCTGACCTAAGTTTGACTCAGGTAAATTAACAGGCTGGTACCTAGCATTAGTTTCCAAGTCGTCCCCCCCGCCCCCGCAGCAAAACCTGGGCCTAGCTCCAGTCTCCAGGTTACATGCCCAGCAAGACCAGCATCTCCAGGTTACACCCCCAACATTACCAGTATCTCCAGGTTATTCCCCCAACAAATCTGCACCCCATGGTTGCAAGCCCACTCCCTGCCTAATGACCACCAATGCAGAGAACAACAGAAATGAAGTTTATAATATGACTCCCAGCACCAGCCAATTATGTTAAAAGCCACAGTAGCTTTCCTATTAGATGCTTGCACACATACTCCCTTCTTGTTGCTTACTATAAAGCCTTGCCGAAACAGACAGTCAGGGCTCCTCTCTCCACCAAAACCATCCTGCCTGTCAGCAGTGAGCTAAGGGGCCCCAAGCTTGCTGGAATAGAATAAAGACCCTGCTGTGAGTTGCATCAGATTGGCTCCTGTCTGTTTTCTAAAGAGATCTCTAAACTTCCCTGGCACTACAGTTCCACCCTTCACCTCACCTCCCCACCCTTTGCCCTTTATGTTCAGAGAAGGGGAGGCCTCCCATGGTCATCAACCCACCTTGGCATTTCAAGTTGCAGGTGCATCTTCTCCTATTGAAGCTAGACAAGGCAGACCAATTATGGAAAGGGATACCAAGGCAGACAGCACTGTCAGAGACAGCTCCAGCTCCTGCGATTAGGGATCTCACATGAAGACCACGCTGCACATTTGTTACATATGTGTAGAGGGCCTAGATCCATCCCTCTACATGTTCTCTGGTTGGTGGTTCAGACTCTGTGAGCCCATATTGGCCCAGCTTAGTTGATTCTGTACATTTCTTATAATGTGTGTGACTTCTCCTGCTCCTTCAACCTATCATGCCCCTCTTCCACAAGATTTCCCAAGATGCACCTCACGCAGAGACCTCCTGGGTCTCTGCATCTGTTTGCATCATCTACTGGATGAAGCCTCTCCAATGACAGTAAAGCAAGGCGACTGTCTGCAAGTAGAGCCGAGTATCATTAGTAGTGTTGGGGTGGGCTCTCATGGCTTTGTCCCTCATAGTTTCTTAGGTTTTTTTCCTATATTTTGGATATCTGCCCTCTGTTAGATGTGGAGTTGGTGAAAATCTTCCTCATTTCAAAGACTGCCGCTTTCCCTTTTGACACTGTCCTTTGCCTTACAGAAGCTTTTCAGTTCATGAGGTCCTATTTATTGTTGATACTAGGGCCAGAGCTCTTGGAGTTCAATTCAGGAAATTGTCTCCTGTATCAATGTGTTCAACGTTACTTCCTGCTTTTTCTTCTATCACATTTAGTGTATCAGATTCTTTATTAAGTTTTTTTGGTTCACTTGGACCTGAGATACCTGCAGGGTGATAGATATGAATCTACTTGCATTGAAGATGTTTTCTTTTTTCCATTGTGTAGTTTTGCCTTCTTTGTCAAAACTTAAGATGCATAAGTACCTGGACTTACTTCTCATTCCTTGACTCGATTCCAATTATCAACCTTTTTATTAATTTTGGTGGGAAGTCTATATTATTAAATGGCTACTAAGGCTTCCTTCTTAGGTCCATTTGCTTGGAAATCTTGTTCCAGTCCTTAAATCTAAGGTAATGATCTTGAAGTGTGTTTCATACATAAAGCATAATGATGGATTTTGTTGTCACATCCATTCTGATAGTATATATCTTTTTATGGGGAAATTGAGTCCATTGATGTGGAGAAATATTAAAGACCAATGGTTTTTAATTCCTTTTTATTTTTCTGTTAGTGGTGTGACTGTGTGTGTTTGTGTGTGTGTGTGTGTGTGTGTGTGTGTGTTTTCCTTATTTTGGTTTTGCTGGTGTGAAATTATTTATTTCCTGTGTTTTCTTGGGTGTAGTTATTAACCTCCTTAAGTTAGAGTTTTTCTTCAACTATTTTCTCTAAGACTGGATTTAGGGATAAATGGTGTGTAAATTTGGTTTGCTGTGAAATATCTTGTTTTCTTGACTAATGGTAATTGAAAGTTTGTCTGAGTTTGGTACTTTGGGCTGGCATTCTGGTCCCTTAGACACTGCAAGACATCTGCCCAGGCTCATCTGCTTTTTTTTTTTCTCTCTCTCTTCTGCTTTTTACATTCTCTGTTGAGAAGTTTGGATAATTGTAATAGGTCTGCCTTCACATATTACATGGTCTTTTTCCCTTGCAGCTTTAAATATTTTTCTTTGTTCTGTATATTTAGTGTTTTGATTATTATGTGGCAAGAGGATTTTCTTTTTTGCTCTAATCTATTTAGTGTTCCATAAGCTTCTTGTATGCTCAAAAGTATTTCTTTCTTTAGGTTAGAAAATTATTCTTCTATGATTTTGGTGAAAATTATTTCTAGGCTTTTGAAGTGGGAGTCTTCTCCTTGTTCTACTTCTATTGTTCTGAAGTTTAGTCTTTTCATAGCATCCCTAATTTCCTGTATGTTTTGTGTCCGAAATTTTGTTGATTTAACATTTTCTTTGACCAATGTGTCAAAAGAATTGGTATATTTTTGGTATATTCTACTCCTGGGATTCTCTCTTCTATGTCTTCTACTGTGTTGGTGGTGCTTGCATGTATAATTTCTGTTCTGTTACCTAAGTTTCCATCTCCAGGATTCATTCCGTTTTCTTTATTGCTTCTATTTCCATCATCAGGTCTTGAAAGGTTTTATTCATTTTCTTTCCCTGTTTGCTTGTATTTTCTATATTTCTTTAAGAAGTTTATTCACTTCCTATCTAAGGAATTCTATTATCTTCATAAGATTGGATTCAAGTTCATTTTCTTGTGCTTCAACAGAGTTAGGGTATCCAGGACTTGTAGTTGGATAGCTGGGCTCTGGTAGGGTCGTATTACTCCAGCTCTTGTTGACTGTTTTCTGACTCTAGCCATTACCCATCTGACTTTTGTGGTTAATATAGCCTTAGGTGCTGATTTCTGACTTTGTTGGATGGATTTTTGAATCAATTTTCCCCTTGGTTTATGTTTCCTCTTGTCTTCTACCTAAGTGGCCTGGGGTTCTCATGACTAGTGAATCTTCAGCTCCAGTAGGGTGTCTCCTCTAGAGTTTGTGTGGCCTGCATAGCATCTGGGATTTCAGGTACTCACCTGGCCTCTGGGATCCATAGTAACAGTGTCCAGGATCCCTGGTACCACAAGGGCCTTTGGGAAAATAGGCAGAATTATGGGCCATGAAATGGAGTCCAGGGGATGGATACAGTTCAAGGGAGTTGGGTATATTTTAAGGGAACTTGGAAGGCAAGGGCTTGGAGTGGGGTATCTGTGCTGCCTGCAAGCTTCTGAAAATGCAGGCAGAGTGGTGGTCCTGAATATGGGGCATAGGGAACAGTGTGAAGACTACCACTCTTGGGTGTGCTTTAGGGTATATAGCAGGCTGGTGATTTTTGAAGGACTGGGTCTTACCTGGTTGTCCCTGATGCCTGCAGGCTTCTGTGAATACAGGCAGAGTGGTGTGCTGGAATATGAATCACAGGGAATAGACAGGGGCAGAGTTTGAAATCTTAAAGCCTGTCACCAGTCATGTACTCCTTGACACAAACCCATACCTCCTAATCCTCCCCAAAGCATACCATGAGTTGAATAAACCATTTAAATGCCCATAACTCAGGGTGACATCTCATTTAAAACACCACGTCTAGCAAGCTCAAGACCCTGGCTTTGATTCACAGCAGAAAGAAAATTCATGTTATACAGGGTACTCTGTATACTTGCCTATAGGAAAACTGAATCACACTTTATCTATTAGCTTATATTCACATGTTTTCTTTTTTTATTATCAAATCATAGTTTTTACTTTTTAACACAGGGGTTAGAAACAGAAAAATGTAGGATGTAGGGAAGGGGATGACACAGGAGCATAGGTGTTTAGGGTGAGTATATATATATATATATATATATATATATATATATATCTTTCAGAACAGGGTATCAACTGGGTAAATGTTCAGGAGACAGGTCACTATGACTCTGCCTATGATTCACTTGTCCTTATCTAAGTTGGTACTATCTGCCAAGGCTACCTATTTTACAAGGTCTATGACTACTCAGGCTGGTAAATTTCCACAAAAGCTGCCTATTTACAATAGCTTATAGCCATCTGTTTCAGTATTTTTCCACAGAGACCCAAGACTTTGTGTTAGCAGGCATATATATCATTGCTGATTTTAGGCTTATGGCTGATTTTAGGCCTTCAGTGTGTAAGCATGGCTGCCCCTGACATCTCCTCCCTTCTCCAAGTATAGAAGGGCCATGGTGATTCTAATCTTCCCAAGGCAGAGATAGAGGCCTGACCTCCAGTAATTAAAGGGGACCTTGTAATGGCTCTGGTCCTCCTGTCGTTGTCCAGTGAGGCATGAGGGCCATATCCATCCCAATGTCTTTTTCCTGGAGAGGGGATACTTTTGACATCAACCCCTATGCAGTCAGGCTTGTCCCTCAGGGAACCCAGAAACATATTTTTAACTTTTATTTATATTCTCTTGCAGTGCTTAGCCTTGCAGCTTAAGCAAGAATTGTCAACCTTACTTCCTTTCATCTTGGGACCATTAATTGGGTTATTTTTGCTTATTTCTTTTGATCCCTGGGCCTTAAATAGGCTAACTTGGTTAAATAACAGATAGATAAACTGGTTAAATAACAGATAGATAAACTGATAGCAAAATCTATTCAGATACATTGTCATAAGTTAGCTGTGGAGGACCACAAGAATCAATATGAGGTTGTTACTCTATCCAGGGTGTTCTCAAATCCCATCTTCACCCAACCTAAAAGAGGGGACTTTTACCCCTAAACCAAGCAGAGAGGGGCAACCCAGAACCTCCTCTGACTGACCATCTGAATTCACATGTTTTCTTAATGAATCGAGGCTGTCTTCTCCTGGAAATAAATGTCTAGTACAGTACCATTCTGAATAGGCTACAGAGAATAATGCCTACAGAGAATAACATGATGAAATGGATCATTTTCCTATACTTGGCTATTTTAAGTTGTCTCTATGTGTCTATGTTTATTTAACCTTACTCTTACAGGGCTTGATACAGATGTTTCAAGTAGAAGAGGTCTGATGTGAAGATTCAGAAGAAATCTGAGTGTGTAGGGATGGAGTCAAGATAGGACAGGAGAAACCAGGAACACCAGTTTGCTTGAACAAGACAGTGTCATTAGGATCATGGGGTGATACCATAGGAAAGTGGAAGACTTCCACTGCTAGGAATAAAGTAAGATTGAGAGGAAAAGTCAGCAAGACAAAGCTGGCAAGAAAAAAAAAACAGCAGCTCATTGCACACGAGAAAAAAAGGGAAAGGACCAGCTCAGAAAATTAAGGCATCAAAGATGGCAGGATGAGCTATATCTCTGTGTGTGGCTCATAACAGCACCTCATGCTTTTTAAATAATATATTCTGGATTTCCACATTCATCCAGTGTAAATAGTGACAATGCATCAAAACTGCCATCCTCTGGGAACTAGGGGATTGAATCATCAAGAAAGAACACTTGCTGCTTTTCCAAAAGATGTGGATCCAATCACAAACATTTGGTGGCTCATATTACCTAAACTGTAGTTCCAGAAGATACAAGACCAAGCTTCTAGACTCTGCCAGTTCCTACATTCATATAGGGCACAGACAAGCAGGCACACACAAAGCAAAAATATATAAATCATACACACAAAGTAAAAATATATCAATTTTTAAAAAAAATCATTCTTTGAAGTTTAGTACTTGGTTTCCCTAATATTTCTTTGGTGTTGAAAATTTATCTGTGCATCTATCTCTCTGTGTGTGTCTCTCTCTGTGTCTCTGTGTCTCTCTCTTGTCTGTGTGTGTATATGTGTATGTGAGAGAGAGGAGAGAGAGAGACAGAGAAAAGAGAGAGAGAGAATCTACTCGGTCTTCTCCCTGTGGTCCTCTATCCTTGGAAGGATACAAGGATCATGTGAACCAACACAGCTGTAGTATAGTGTGTGTGAGCATGCTTACCATACTGTCACAGAATCATTCCCAACTACTGATCCGGAGTTCTCTTCCTTTGAGCTTTCCATCATGAAACTCGGGAAATCTGTTCCAAAGGAAAGCAGGTGCTCTCACATCAAAGAGAAGAAGCCCTTCTGAATTTCCAAGGTCCCATATTAGGTCAAGCAATGAGCTGAGCACTATAGATTAGAAAACAAAGATGTAAGGCCTTTGTTCACATCCTTGGTGAACACCAAGACTGAGTCAGAAACCTAGACTGAGTCAGAAACAGACACACAAAATGAGCACACAGCATACTATCATAAAGGACATAGATGAGGAACCACCTAGAGGAGAGGATCCAGAATTTGGAGCAAAGGAACATATATAAAAGACTAGTGTATTCTGGGGATGGCATACCAGTGTGTGGGGCTCAAGCATATAGAAACCCAATCTGCTATATGGAACTGTGTACAGACTCTGCACACACAAGTCACACCCCTCTGCTACCTCTCTCTCCCCTCAGGTACAGATGGACCCCAATTACTGATGCCAGTTGGAACATTTTGTTCTCCAATCTTAAATTCGCCAGAAACCTGGAGGTGCTGGACCTAAGTGGAAATCCACTGAACTACTCTGCAGTTCTAAATCTCTGTAAAACCCTTAGATACCCTGACTGCCAACTAAAGATCTTGTGGTGAGTCTGCATTGGGTTCTCCCCTGAAGCAGGTAGATGGGAGGAGACTAAAGGCAAAGGAGGACTCTAAGGAAAGGCTTAGTATTTATTAAGTATTCACTGAACTCCCTTTACCATACATATGACATATGGCAGACTTTTCAATATACACAAATGGGATTCTATTCTTGGGAATCATGAGAGTCTGCATTCATCAAGAAATCCCACTACCAAATGATAGCAAATGACTCATGAGGGCTTCAGTGGAACACACTTCCTGGGGATATGGCTAAAGCAAAAGTGAAGAGCACAGAAGCAAAGGGAAGCCTGAGGGAAGAAAGCTTCTGGTCCAAGAAATGGCATCGCCCCATTTCCTCCTACCCTCTGCCCTTGTAATCAGACTTCTACTTGGTTTCTATGGACTTTATCTGGATTAAGATTTGACTTAATGAATGAGATCATGCCCTATTCTGTATCTGGTAAATTTCATGTCACATGATTCTTGAAATGTACCCGTGAGCTATCCTGGGCCTATGGAGCTCTGCCATGTCCAATGGTAGCAGAGAATTGGTCCTGACCTATATCCATTGCTCCTGAAGCTCAGCAAATAGAACATGGAATTATTTCCCTAGAGCAGAAAAGGCACACAGAGAGCTAACCACCAAGGCTGACAAATGGAGACCAGAGGTAAGTTTTCAAAAGCAATGAGCCCTGGGGAAGCTGATGTGAGCATCTCCCATGCAGGCTTATTGAATGTGGCCTCACATCCACACACTGCTCACTCCTGGCCGAAGTGCTCAGTGTCCACTCCAGCCTGACTGAGGTAGACCTGCAGCTGAATGACCTGGGTAACCGTGGTGTGAGGCTGCTGTGTGAGAGGCTCAGGAATCCTGAATGCAACCTCAGCATCCTGCGGTAAGCAAGCCCTGCAATTCCTTTCTGGACATAAGGAGTGGAAGGGACATAGGTGAGTTCCCAGATGACAAAACATAGAAAAGAAAAGGGATAGATAATTCATAGTCAGCCTTCTCCTAACCGGATGTGCCACTTATACCCTGTGATTGAAAAAATCACTTTCTTCTAGAAAACTCAGTGTCCTCATGGATTAAATGGAACGTGATACCCATCTCATGGACATGTAATGTATATTACATAGTACACATAAAATAACATATAATATAGATAATAAAAACAAAAATAATAGTAGGTAAGGAGCTGGGCATGGTGCAATCACATGCATTAGCATATGTCTGAAGACAGTGACAATATACTCATATAAACAAAATAAATAAATTATTTTAAAAGATTTATATGTTGGGACCTTTGTTCCTCAGCATATTTTCAGCCATGACTGTTCCTCACACACTGAAGAACATGTCCAGGACTGACCTCTGCTGCACACCTTCTAGACAGCTCAGTTACATGTGAATTCTTAACTGTTTTCTTCCCTCCTAAAGACTGAACATTCTTGAACTCAAAGGCTCTGTTGACCTCCCCAAAAAGCAGCTTGGTATCATTACACAGCCTCACAGAGAGGAAGAGACTTTCCCCTCCTGTGCTGTCTGTGCCTCTCAGCAGGCAGAGTGGGAGTGATGTGTCCATGCTTAGGAACTGAGGACTCTGAAACCCAGAGAAGTCAGGCACTACTCTAACAGGATCAGCAACCCTGGAACCTGGGGTCATAAGAATGGACCAGAGGACCTTGGTATTGGCTTCTGTGTAAGGACAAGGTTTCCTTCCTTACCACTAAGGGAATGGAGGGGGGAGGTGAGAATGAAAACATGAAACTTTGAATCCTGGCACTATGTGTGCACCTTGAAGAGATGCCCAAAATCCCTTTGGGGATATGGACATGACTCTCAGCCTTTTGGAATTCTGATACCTACAGATGTGCCCTTTGCCAACAAGAGTCCCCTATCTGTGGCCATGTTCCCCTCCCTGGGACAATCTATTTCCAAAGACTGACCTGTGGAGAGGAGGTATAAAGGGCCAGCCTCATGTTTCACCTCTGGAATGTTTCAAAGGTCCACTTCTTACATTCAGATCTCACTGAACACTGAGACTGCCTCATGGACACATCTCCTTCGTCTCAGCCTGCTGCTGTTCTCTCTGTCTCTCTCCTTGTCCTGATTTTTGATCAATTATAAGTTTAAATGAGCCTCCTCACTGGCTCCTTCCATAGACAACAGATTCCAAGATCGTGGACTCTGAATTCTCAAGATTCTGTAGTGGATCCTAGAAGAAATAGCCCCATCTTGTACTTGTAGGCTGGACCAGGCCTCTCTCAGTGACCAAGTGATGACAGAGCTCAGGACTCTGGAAGCAAAGAATGCAGACCTGCTCATCTACAGCACATGGTAAGAAGAGGAGGGAGACAAAGATTTCCCTCTCCTCAACCCTGGCCCTATGTGGCTTGCTAGAAGCTGAGAAATTGGGAAATGGGACCTGAAATGGGAAAAACACAGAGAGCCTGGAGGAAACCAGGAAACCACAGTGACTGAAGTAAGGAAGGGTCTGTAGGCACAAAGGTTGTATTTATTTTTTAGCAAAAATAGGATCATACAACATGCCTACCTAAGCTCTTCCTTCAGAAAAGATATAAAAGGGTCAATTTGTAGAGAGTCCTCTGGGAACAGCAAGTGTGATGATATTAGCCATGAGTAAAGACAAACCACTGGATCAATAAAAGCAGAACCCATAGTGAAGAAAGACATAGAGAAATGCTTAAGAACAAAATACACTCTGTGTATCACTGTTTCAACTCTAATGCTCAGACAAATACACCAAGATAATGTGCATACTCCAACACACACACATGCACATTCACAAACATGCAAACATGCACATACATGCACACACACACACACACATACACACTACCATGAAATATGAAGCCTCAGAGAAGAAGTCCATTTCCATCACACACACACACACACACACACACACACACACCAAGGACTGTGCTAAAGCCTGGTTTTTGGCATATTTCAGCTCATGACTGTGAATTCCATCTGCTCTCAAGTTTGTAGTTTCTGTGCTGCATGTGAAATGGAATGGGCTCTAGACATAGGAGGGTCACCCATCTTTGAACAAACATTCCTGAAGAAACACTATGCATCAAACACTATTTGGGCATCCGAGGGCACATTCATGAACAAAGCAAACATGGCCCAACATTTATTACCTCAGTCTAGCAAAGAGGGAACCTACTGACCACATAATTATACCAGGGGAGTCTGTGAGTGCAATGGTGGTCTGTCTGAACTCATCCAAAGCTGAGGTGAGCTATGGTAACCTCTCAAAGATGAAAAATCTAGGGAAGGAAAAAGAAAACACCAGATATAAAGTATAAGGAAGCAGAGAGAGAAGTTTCTAGGAGGGAGATGAAATCATGTGTGGAGACCTTCAGCTCTGCTTCACCATCACCTGAGAGATCAACAGAAATGCAGGTTCTCAGGCCTCACTCCATCTCTGCTCATTCAGAATTTCAGGTAGGAGAGCTTCCTTCAATGAGAGTTCTGATTCAGCAAGCTATCCAGGTGACATTTGAACATGGCAATTTAAGAGCCACTGGTCTAAACCAATGGGCTGGAAAAGAAGATATAGAAGGCCCTGGAGTGGACTGGGTCCAGAGTAAGAAGACTGGCCCATTCCAAGAAACTTCTACTTCTCCCCAGAGGCAATGAGAGGCATGGCCTCAGTCATGAAGTGGCATCTCTTCCCATGTTTTATGGTCAGCTACTGTGCAGAAAATGTGCTGGAAGGGACCATGTCAGAAGCAGGAATACCTGTCAAAGGATGTAGGTGGTGGCTCAGGACACTGCTCAGTTCATCCTAGGACTAGGATGCAGGCTTTGTGAGTTTAGAGTAGAGAACAAAAAGGGGGAGACAATACCATCAGAGAAGGTATTGTCTAGGTGATTGGCATTCACAGTGAGTGATTATTAGTTTTCTGGCTATAACACAATGTCTGACACGGGGCACCACATATAAAGAACAGACTATTTAGTGCAGTTATGGATATAAGGAAGGGTAAGGGCATGGACTCTGCTTCTAGAGAAGTCTTTCTTGCTCCATCTGATTTCACCACAGGTAAAGTTGAAAGCAAGAAGTTAAGCTGGCTTTTGTGGCAATCTAGTGAGGGCACAGGAATCTACCTCTGTGGTGATTTATTGACCCCTTAATGAAGTCAGAGCTGTCGTGATCTCATTGTGTCTCACCCTTCATCCAATGAGGCCTGTGGCACTGCATTCAGGATTAACATTCTAACGTGTGAACACTGGGGAACACATTCATATAAAACAAAAGAGGAGTTGAGATTATCCTGGTTCTGGCACCATAGATGCACAGGAGGATGGGGGCCTTCATACTGTTGTGGCTCAAAGAAGAAGCATGGGACAGAGTAAAAATCCAGATGGGTTGGTTTTTGTGTGGGGATATTGTGCACATGGCCCTGACTCTCCATGCTTCTCATGACTTCTGAGGGAAACAATATGTCTATGTGTAGGAAGCCACATGGAATGGTCCCTACTACGAACATGGATAAAGAAGTAGGTGATAGCCCAGCCTTATTAAAGCAGCAGAGACAACAGTCAGGTGTGTAAAGGAATTGACCCAGAGTCTGTAAGTATTGGATGCAAGAGCATCTGTGGGAAAGACATCATTTCTCTTTCTTGTTTGAATATTTTATTTCATACACAAGTACTGTATTTACATTATTCCTGCCCCTGCATATATTCATTCCAACTCCTCCTGTGTTCCACCGACAAACTCTCAAATTCCTGACCAATTGTTTAATATTATTGTTCTTAAATATATGTCTATATATAATGTGATGAGTCCATTTACTGTTGGTCATGTATTCATGTTTGAGGGTGGCCACTTAGGATTGTAAAACCTATGTGGTAACCCTTGCCTGGGAAGACTGAGGTTACCTCTCTCCTATCAGATGTTAAGTGCCTATAGCTCATTATTTTGGCATGGAGCATTAAGAGATTTCCCTCATCCAAATTAGCATGTCAACTACTGTTGTTATTGGAAAGATCTTGTTGAAGCAGTGATATTAGTGAGGTTTTATGGCTGCACATTCCCTGTCCCATACAAAAAGCATTATCTGTAATAAATGTCCTGGAAGTGGTCATCATTTCTATCCTCCTGTCTCTGGAATGGAACAGTACAAGCTCACCATAAGCAAGAGCCTCACCCTTACAAGACCTTCCACAGCTAGAACTCAGAGGGAAGATTACTTCCTCCTCTCTCAGCCTTGGAGGCTACTGTTGCCCCTCTCTCAAGTCTGTAGCTTGTATTAGGATCTGTTCCAGGGTTCCCACTCTCATTCTGCTCTGCTATAGCCTAGGACTCACCTCCATATCCCTCTACTCATCTACTTTTTGAGTTCTGTTCTCAGCATACCCACTTGAGACATGCTAGGAAGAAAGAAAACACAAAGGCTGGCTTAAAAGCATATATGTTGGATGGCTGCTCAAAAAGCACAATGTAAAGAAAATAAAACAAAATCACACAAACGTGTGCATACATACACACACACATGCACGTACACACACAGACATATATATATGCAGGCAGCCCAAGGGCCAGTGATACAGACTGAAACTGCACTTCATGATAAGGACTAAGCTGGTCAATCTAGAAAAGGGTTTAGTTATGGTACATTACAGACTGACCACTCCCAGGCCTCTTCTACAGGAGTAAGACTTATAACATGTACCATTAAAGATTTTTCATCCATGCTCTCCTGTCTCTCCAGAAGAGAAACGCATGGAACCTCTGGGAACTGAGGACAACTTCATGGGCCCTACAGGACCTGTGGCTACTGAGGTGGTAGACAGAGAGAGGAACATGTACCTGTGAGTGGGCTTCGAATGGCAGAGGTTTGCTTTTCACAGTCTATTTCTCATAAGAGATCCCCACAGATAGACCCCCAACCCAGTCTCTATTGTAACTTCTTCCTATGCCAATGCAGAAGACTAGAACAGGACTACAATAGAATTTGGGACTGTTATTTTTCTTCCAAAAAAATTTCAAAAATTTATAAAACAGGAGACAAGTACTTTTCTGTCCAGTTCCTCAGATCTATCAACCACTTCCAATTTGTTTCAGCTATGTTCACTCTTTCTTTGTCAACACTATTACAGTATTGTGACAGTACAACTGTCACAGTAATATATGTCCATGTCATCCTATGATTTCATTCACAATAATTTTACTAGGCATCCCTATGATTAAGATAGGACATAGTCTTCCACAACTGTGCTGACCTGAGTACTTCATTTCACCTGAACAGTCTGTGCTAGCTTTGCTCAGTCTGTGAAATGCAGACTTTCTGGTGATTACTGTATTCCTGCTATAAACAGCACCACCCTCCTATTTGTTTTTCTTGTCTCTTAGGTTTTCATTACATCCCTGTATTCTCTGCATTCTTACATTACTAACAACCATTGTGTGCCAAGAACCCCCTGAAGCTGAGAAAATTATCATGTGTATGGTAGCCCTATCCTCCAAAAATTATAGTCTCATAAAAAGTTTTATTTTAACAGGAAGGGTGATATGTAGGAGGAGCTAAGGGGGAAGGAGTACCGAGAGGAACAGATGGAGTAAGGAGAGGAGAAGGTGAAGGAGAGAAGAAGCTAGGTGATGAGAGAGAAAAAGAGGGGGGTGCATGGAGGCAGATGTTCACGTGTCTCCACCAGTCAAAGATAGTTCATATATCTAGGTTAGGTATTGGGTTACACTTCTGATCAAGCATTACCAAACTTATAAAGCTTGTGATTAACATTTTAAAAATTGTATAAAAGCAAAAAGGAAAAGGGGGCATGGGATAGGGGTTTCCTAGGGAAGGGAAATGGGGAAAGGGGATGGCATCTGAAATGTAAATAAAATGTAAATAATGGAAAAAATAAAAAATAATATAAAAAGAAAAGAAAAATTATAGTCTCATGAATAATGACTGACTAAATACACAATGATGGTATCTTCCCTGACATGTTACCCTCTTCCAATACTGACACACTATCTCAGCTAAAGAAACTGTCACTCTTCATTTCCTACCACAGAACTGGCACTTGTCTACCCAACATTCTCCAAACAGACAGCATTGGGAAAATAACTAAAGATCTTGTTAAAGTGTTTTGGGGTC
Source organism: Arvicanthis niloticus (assembly GCF_011762505.2). NCBI lineage: Eukaryota > Metazoa > Chordata > Mammalia > Rodentia > Muridae > Arvicanthis > Arvicanthis niloticus. The sequence continues at coordinate 50,553,133 of NC_047663.1, forward strand.
AACAATTTACCACTATTATCATCAGATAGACAACAATTATTGGAAAGTATACATACACTTTAAGAATATAAAACTAAAAACTGAAGATGTACCTGATTGTTTGAGCCCTTATCAGGTGTGCATAATGTCTTAGGTTTATCTCCCAAAATTCACATACATGTACATTGACAGGGACACACATACACACACACACACACACACACACACACACACCTATTTCATGACCTTCATCACCATCACAGGAACAGCTGAGTGTTCCCTACATGTGTTACATGGAGGTTTGCATTGGGTCACTCAGTACTCACAGCTCTCTAAGATGATGTCATCATTAACCCTATGTACAGATGAGGAAACAGATTGGGAGATTAAATGACTAATCATGGATCCACAGATAGAGCAAATAAATAAAACTCAGAGCCAGCTGCCTGAAGTCTGCTGTGTCCTGATCTCTGCACTGGGTCTGCAAACAACAGATGGGTAGTACTGGTTTGAACTGGTCTCTGTTTCTCCTCTTTCAGAGTTCAATTGCCCATGGCTGGTTCCTACCACTGTCCCAGTACAGGACTCCACTTTGTGGTGACAAGTGCAGTGACAATAAGCATTGAATTCTGTGCCTGGAGCCAATACCTGGACAAGACTCCCTTTCAACACAGTCACATGGTGGTTGGACCTCTTTTTGACATCAAGGCTGAACAAGGAGCTGTGACTGCTGTGTACCTCCCTCATTTTGTGGCTCTCCAAGGTAACTAAGGGAAGCTTAAGGAGAAAGGTTGTAATAATGGGTGGGCTTGACAGGCCATATAGGAACTAAAAGATGGTGGATGATAAAGAAGTGTTTCAAGGTTTCCTTAATGAGGCACAGCAGTTTACAGAGGTGGACAATGATATGTTTTGTCATCCCTTCTTGTCTGATGTATCTTCTTTAAAGCACATGACTCCAAGCCTTACAACTTTACTTCTATTTTACCAAAAGGAATCCCTAATTAGACAGTGATTACCTCAGTTACAATATTAATTGATTATCAATTACTCTTTAAATATATGTCCCTCAAAGTGTACTGTTTCTGCTCAGATGGAAGGGTATCCTGGGACTGGAAGCACAGGAACTATACAGTTCTGAGGGGAGAAGGTATTCCAAGGGAAAATCATCCTGAGACATGGGAACTCAGAAACCACACAGCTCTGAGAGGAAACATCCTCAGCAGAGGCATTGCAGCTCCCAGGGGAGGGTCTCCCCAGCTGAGCTCAGGAGCTTAAGGACCCTCAGCCCTGCTCCATCTCTTCACTTCTTCTCTTCTCTTCTCTTCATTGCTTCTTTTCTTCTCTGAGTCTTCCAATCAGAGAGTCACACAAGGCAGAAAATTCCACGAAAGACATTTATTGTAGGCTCCAGGTTCTGGAGGGAGAGATCAGAAATGGCTGCCCTCTGCTCCCACTCCCAGGAGTTCACAGCAAGGAATTGGAGTATGGACAAGGCTTATATAGTATTTCTGGGGGTGGAGCTTTTATGGCAGAGATTTAAAGATTCAGGGTCGATGAGATTTCAAGTCCTGAGCTTGGGGAGTTTAAGGATATATGGGTATTTCTGTTCAGGGATTGGTGGAGTTTAATGCTCAGAGATTGGTGGGGGTTTGTAGGAAAGAAGTTCAGAGATTGGTGGGTTTTCCTTGAAAAGGAATTGGTGACTTTTTTTTCACCTCCATTTCCCTACATCAGGCTCATGGGTTATGGTGGGAAGTCCTTCCCAATTGCAGCTGGCTTTTGCTGAGGCAACATCTCTGTGGAATTTCTGGGGAGGCTGGAGAGGAGGTGCCGCCACTGTGGCCAGCTCCTGTGGGACAGGTCTTGCAGTGGAGTTTCACCAAGGTTCTATATTAGGCAGGGGAGAATGTGTACCTAGAGTGGACAGCTCCTCAGGCGAGCATCTACTCTGAGGTATCATAATGGACACCTCCTGTGGGGCATTTTACTGCAGCAGACATAGGTGTGGCAGGAAGGAGGGGCCTGCCACTGCTTTGAAAATGTTTTTTTTTAAAGTGAATTTTGGAAACTATAAGGAATATTTATTATTCAGGGTCAACCAACACTGTAAGCTATTACACTCTTACAGGCAGGGAGAAATGATGCCAACACATACCATTTGGGAACTAGAGCCACAAAAGTGGAGTATTCTAATAAGATAGAAGGCTCATAAAATGTTCCAACCACAGTGATCTCCAAAGATACCTTCAGAAAATGGTCTGATAAGTACAAGGTTCTCAATGAATGATCTCATTTTTTAAAAGCCATTACTACAATCTGTGATCCCAGCACTCTGGATGGTGAGGCAGAATAAATTAGAATTCAAGAGCATTATAGACCACACAGCCAGACTCTACCAAAGAAAGCAAAAATAACAAGAAAATCGGGAGTCGTACAAGAAGCTGGTGAGGTTTAATTCCTCTCCTGCTACAAGGATAACAGCAATAGGATCACTGTAGACATCAATAGAATACAACTCATAGCAAAGGAAGGTGTTTGTTCATAGTATGAAGATGATGGGTAGCATCATATGCACACACACAATTGAGACCCTCACCACCTGGAGCAGTTGAGAGAACTATCCTAGGTCATCACAGTGGGTGAGCTGGCTCTGCCCATGACTAGCACAGCACTCGGGGGAGCCAGGCCTGCAGCTTACCTGAAAAGCACAATAGTGATGGCCCTGATCAAGGGGGAGTGGGTGAGCCAGTCCTGAGTACATAGTGAGAGAGAGGTGGCACCACCACCCACCTGCAATCAGGTAGCATGGGCCAGCAACAGAAGAGATGTCCTCTGTTCTCTTGTCCCTCACCACCTGATGAAGTCCAGAAATCTGACCCCAGGGTCATGGGAATGGGTCCATTAGCAGGGACCACATCAAGTTGACAAGGAACATTAAACTTCACAGTTCTAATCATTTTCAACTTCATAATCAAGCATATCACTTTAAATCATAACTATTTAATCTATGTCTCTAAAATTTCAGTTTCATCTCATCATGAAAAATACAATCTAGTTTCAAAGATCCCATTAGAGCTTAATAACTCAAAGAGTTCAAAAATTGGCCTCTAAACAGAGATGCAAGGCAATGTCTTAACCATGAGCTCCTATGAAATTAAAAACAAGTTACATAATTCCAACATACAATGGCATAGAATAAACACTGACAATCTAACATGGAAGAGTCAGAGCATAGCAAGGAGTGCTCAGACCACAGCAAGACAAATTCCATCATCACAAATTCTGCAGCTTTGTGTCCAGCCACAGAGTTCATGGTGTCATTCACTGGACTCCAAAGCACTTAGATAGCTCCACCCCTCAAGTTCCACAAATGAAACACACATAGCCTCTCTGTTAGGCCGTGTTTAAAACTCCTTGTATAAAATTTTATTTGACAGAAAAAAAAATGTGATTCTGGCTTCTGCAACATCCTAGGATTTACATTTCCTCTTAGGCTTCACTTTCAAGCATTCATAGAATGGCCTCCAAGGACCTCCTCACAGGATCTTTGACTCAGACACACTGCCTGGCCTCAGCTTCTCTCTGAAGCTGTGCATCATGACTCAATGAACCCCCTCAATAGAGCATCTTTCAAACATAAAAGACCCCTACAGAGATGATACTGTCAAGTTCTAGTGACAGCTTTGAGATGTGGCCACTCTGATAGCTGTATAATGTACTGACCGGAGGGAAATGCTCACTTGAGTTGTTTGGAACAGAGAAAACCATCAGTTATGGCTTTCTGCATTTCAATTAATTTGGCTCTTCATAAGATGAATCCTATAGAGTAAGATTTTACCCTCAAGACACCTTTCCTACTGACACAGTACAATACAGTTTTCTCTTCTATGATGAAGATCTCTTTAACAATTACTGATGATTTTGAAGAATCATTCAGAAAGTGTTTTTCAAGAAATTTCTCCTGCCAAATTAGTCCTTTACATTGAAACTCATCTTCACTCACATTCAGGGTATTAATACAATAAATCTATATTCTAGAACACATTATTGCATGAATAGATTCTCTCCATTTAAATTTCCCAATAAAAACCTTTCTACTCCCTGGAACCTCGTGAACTGGCCTCCACTAGCTCTATAGGCATTACTGTCTTCCCTGCATTCACCAGAATGTCACCAAAAGCTCTGCTCTCAGGACAGTAGAGTATTTCCAGTCCTAAGTATCAAATTCTGTGATAATCTATCCCCAAAGAGTTCCAAAGGCCTAAGAACCACTGGATCTGCCTCTTTATAGCAAAAGCCCAAGTCCTAATATCAAATCTCTGTCCAGGTTAATTTATTTGTGACTCAAAAAACAATACTTGACCAATGAAACTTAGGAAAGAATAGATGTATTTTTGCTCACAGTTCAAAGGTAAAGTAAGTTCATTATGCTATGGAAGTCTGAGAACATGGAGGTGTGGCATCCGGTAAACTTGTATCAACAGTTAGGGAGCAGAGAACAGTGAATGCTTGTGCTCATGTGACATTCTCCATTTAACTCAGTCCTGGATCCTATTCCATGAAATGGAGTTACCACCTGTGGCTGATCTTCCCAAATCAATTACCCTAATCAAGATAATCTTCTATTATGCCTACAAGCCTAGATCCAACGTGATGCTAGATTTCATTAGGTTCACATTTAAGATTAACAATTCCAAGGATTCTTAGGCCTTTAACTTTAGTGGACAAAGGTACCCTGGATCTCATTCATAACAGCAAAACTGTCCAGCAACATAGACTTTAGTGGACACTACAAAAATCCCAAAACAATTAGCTTAGTGATGACAGCGCCTTAGTGAACCTGAGGGTTGTCAAGCTTCTGGTAGTAGCCTCTTTATATCATTCATGGAGAAGACCATCATGAACCTTCACTCCACTGTGAATATTCCAGTAGCAACTATCCAGGGACAGGTAAAAGCTGCCTTCCACTGAGAGGCAGTCTGCATGAGTTACCCCTGGAAGCAAGTCACACTTACCCTCCCTGGCATCAAGAATTTATAGGCAGAAAACAGTTGATAGTTCTGCAGTGTTATCTCTGGAAGTTAATTAGTAAATCTTATATTAGTCAATTTTTCTAATAAGCATCAAGAAAATAAATACAGACTAAATGGAAATCATAATCAAGGAAAATTATAGAAGAAAAATTGAATCAGGGCTTACAATTTCTGAGGATGATTCAAAGACTTCATGGGAAGGAGCATGGCAGCAAGCAGACAGGCACGGCACCAGAGCTTACACAATGGCTGAGAGCTTACATTCTGATGGGAAAGAAAGAAAACTGATAGTGTACGAGCTTTGCAAACCTTAAAGCCCACCAGTGACACAGCTCCTTCAACAAGGGAATACCTCCTAATCCTTCCCAAGCAGTTCCAACAATTAGAGCAGCCCATTCTCATTCAAACCACAAATTCACAATCATTCTCAATCATGGAGTACCAGTTTCCCAGCCCAGCATGGATAGAGGGAAATACTATAACTACAAACCTTGAATCTCTTCTTTCACAGATATGATGGTGGACACCTCCTTGTTCCATGTTGCTCACTTTCAAGAACATGGGATGGTCCTAGAAACCCCAGCAAGGGTGGAATGGCATTATGCAGTACTGGAAAACCCAAGCTTCTCCCCAATAGGAGTTCTACTGAGAATTATTCCTGCTGTCAGACAACTCATCCCTATCACTTCAATCACACTGATCTACTATCACCGCTCTCTCGAGGACATCACCTTTCACCTTTACCTGGTCCCCAATGACTGCACTATTCGGAAGGTGACACTGAGGACCACAAATGTGGGCAAAAAGAAAATTTGAGTTATAGCTACTGAGCCCCTTGGAGAGATTCTGAACTGAGAGTTGGGATATATGTCTATATGGGGAATCTGGTGTGCATATACAATTCTTAAGAAGGTGTTATTATACAATAATTAACCTTTTTAAGAACGTGTTATTATACAATAATTAAGAAGGTGTGCCTTCTTCTTTTTCTGAAACCCACACACCAGAGTCTCACTCAACTGTATTTGATAAGAATTTATGAATTCCCTAACAGCTGCTATAACACCTTTCCAAACCAACCAGAAGGATGAAAATGCCTATGTGCAAACTGCAGCAGCTCTCTTCTTCTGTGGCAGTTCTGTTCCCACAGTGATCATGAACAGGGTCAACAATCTAAATATCAGTGTGTCAGAACACAAGGTAGAAGGAAACTCATGAGGTGTCATCACCCTATCCCACAAAATGTGCCAATCAACCACCTCACTTTATTCAGATTAGATGTTGTAGTCCAGAAATCTAGATAAACCACTGTCTGTAATGTTCCCAGGCCATTGATGATGAAGAAATGAAGTTTCAATTTGTGCGCATAAACAAGCCACCCCCAGTAGATGCTCTTTATATTGGTTCCCGCTATATCCTGTCTGGCTCAAAAGAGGTGGAAATTATCCCAATGGTGAGCATCCAGGTGTTTCTTATGCAAGACTTGGGGAACCTGTGGGCTGGTTACAGGGATTTGTAAAAAGCTGAGATTGGAGAGAAAGCATTAAGATTTGGGATGAGCAAGAATACATCAAAGTTAGGTGAAAATTAATTTAAGGAACCCAACAAGAATACAGAGTAGGCCTGGAAACTTGAAGAATTCGATTCAGACTGACACAGAGAAGTTTTCGGGTAAACATGGAGAGAAGCAGTCCAGGCTGAGGATCTGTGAGCAGGGTTTTCAGGATGAGCTCTCACTCATCCATGGCTGTTATGGTTTGAATCTGAAATGTCTCCTACAGGTGTAGATGTTAAACAGTAAATGTTGGTCTCCAGACAGTGGTAGTATTTTGAAATTTTGTGGAACCAGATCTGTGAGGCCTGTCTGTCAGAAACAAACCATATGTGGCAAGTCTTGAGTCTTACAGCCTTGCTCTGCTCCCACCTCAGACTGCTCATTCCTAAGCCTCTGAAATATAACAGTCCATGCCACAACTTTTTTCACTTTAAATGGACCCCCAGCTTCCATGCATTCACCACAATGAAACTAAACAATATAAGCCTTTCCTTGTGGTGCTTTCTGTTAGGTTTTGTCAGAATAATGAGAAAAGAACCAGCATGCTGGGTCACAGCTGGGTCCTCAGCCTTGAGAGTAAAGATGTAGGTTCAAAGGTTAAGGGTCACCTCAGTGCAAAATATAGTCAGTGTTTAATATGGTGTGTAAGATGAAGAGACTATGGGACCATAGAAAGTCCTGATTCACATGAGTAGAGGCTTCTCACACAGCCTCTCTCTCAATCTCTCTCTGTCTCTCTATGTGTCTCTCTCTGTCTCTCCATATCTATCTATCTATCTATCTATCTATCTATATCTATATCTATATCTATATCTATATCTATATCTATATATCTATAGATATAGATATAGATATAGATATATAGATATATCATCTATCTTTATATATCTATCTCCAGGAACTCAAACTGTGTTACCGAAGCCCAGGGGAATCCCAGCTCTTCTCTGAGATCTACGCTGGACACATGGGTTCAGGGATTAAGCTGCAAATCAGAGACAAGAGGTATATGAAGCTCATATGGGAGGCCTTGCTGAAACCAGGTAAAATTAGTTTAAGACCAGAGACCCTAAGAGTTGAAGAAAGGTAATGATTAAGGAGAGGTGTATTCTCATTATTTCTTGGTGCCACAAAATAGATCAGTCATGTAGATTTCTAGATCAATAAAAGGTGGTAGGAGCACAGTTTAAACTATGACACTATGTTAGTCATCTTTGCACAATTGTGACCAATATATGAGAAAACTTTAGAGGAAGAAAGATTCCCTTTGATTCAAGGTCTTAGAACCAAGTTTCCATCCATGGTCAGCTGCCTCCATCTCTTTGAGCCTGTTGTGAAACAGGATATCATGGGCGTGGGAGGAGAGAGAGCTGTTTGTGTGGTATCTCAAAAGGAAAAGGAAGAAAACAAAGGCAGAGAGAAAGAGGGACTGGGAAAAGAGGAGGAAGTGGAGGTAAGATGATAGAAAGAGGAAGTCCATACACTACATTTTCTCCCAGACATGCCCAGTGACTCTCCTTCTCCAACTGTATGTTCTTATGTGATTCTCATTCCATTCTCAGTACTCACTCCATGATGAGAGCATTGGTGTATGGCTTCATTCATAGACTCACAGCCCTCAGGACAGTCACTTTTGAATACTGCTACAGGACCAGTCCTTCAACACATGATCATTTTTCAGGAATACATCAGATGCAAAGCGCCACACTCCCTAAACCACGTTTTCTTAATCCTATATTGAATTCCTACTCCCATTGCCCTGGAAGTTACAGATTGAGGTACACAAAGATCTGGCTCCAGTTCACATAACAACTCAGGTTTACAGTGAAGAGATTTTGCCAAAATGAGAGACGTGAAGTTAAATCAATATATAATTTGTATCAATAAATTATTTTATTAATTTTATACATACATACAATACATTCTGGTCACTTCACCTTAAAAATGTATAAAAGTAAAAGAAAGAAAAGTCCTCTCTTCTCCACCTCCTTCTCCTGCCAGTTCTACTTCTTTTCTATAAATCACTTTGCCACATTCAAAAGGGTTCTTTTTATCCCAGAATTTAACTTGGACCATCTGTGTGACCAAAGGTTTTGTACTATCCTGAAAAACATAGTGATCTCACCAGCAGGTATACAGATGGAATATTTACCTCCCTGTCTTTCACAATTTATTATTTGCCAGTTGTTTAGCAGTATGTTCACTGTCCCTGTATCCTGCTTCCCAATAGATAGTGGATTGATGGACAGGCCCAGCCAATGAGGGTCCAGAGACAGGAGCTGTGGGTGCTATGAGTTCATGATGGCCATGGAAATAACCTGCTTATAAGACAGCACTTCACAAGCCTTCTCCATACAGTATGTTGCTGTATTCTCTCTAATTCTCTTTCCACAATGTTATTTAAGCCTTAATGGGGTGATATAAATGACTTAATTATAGGGATGAATATTCACCCATACTTTTTCCTCAGCACCCTGTACAGCCATAAGTGTGTGCAGTCACCTCCATTCACACCAAAGAAAGGCTTCTCTAATGGAGGCTGAAAGTACCTTTTGTCTGTGGCAGAAATATGGATATTTAGAAGGGCATTAGTACAATGTCCAAATAGCTGATCAGCAATAGCAGCTTCTCTCAAGACTCTAAGATTTCTACAGACCTGGATGGTTTATTTGTTTTACAAGATTTACACTGCTAAGGATGCAGTCTCTCTTATGGAGTGGGAATCACAGAGCTAGTGACTGCTCACATCATGTTTGTGCCACTGTGCAGCAGAGGGACCACCTTGGCAGGTTGGTTTATGACCGTAGAGAACACAGCTGGGTCCGACTGTTGTTGATGCCTTTCCTTCCTCAGCAACCTGAGGGCTTAACAACAGGAAGAAAGCTTCCAACTCACCTCCAGCATGAATTCTCTATATCACCTGTCTAAGAGGTGAGCTGTAATAAAAAAACAATGCCTTATCTACTAGTTCTTCTGGGGAACTAGTCAGAATGACATGAGCCTATATTGTCTTAGGGATCTCCAGGACTTCCCTGACCACAAACTCCTAAAGAGGTATCCCATGTTTTCAATTGGGTTTTTGTTTTGAAACCCACTACTTCTAGAATCTCCATCTCAAGCCTTGTATGGTATTATGTTTTTTATACTTACCTAATAATAGGTTCCTAGTCTACCTACATTTTACCAATCTGCCACTGTCCATTATTCCATCCCTTAGACAAAATCTCATTTCTAGTTTTCTGGTTTCAAGACATTTAGAAGCTCCATATAACAAATGTGTAGTTTCCTTCTGGGTATGGGTGGGTAGTTCCAGACAGTTTTTCTCTATGTAACAAAGCCAGGCCCTGAACACACAGAGATCTGTTTGCCTCAACCTCCAAATTGCTGGGATTAAAGATGTGTGCCCCAATACCCAGCCTCCACATAATTTTTAATCCTGTCCTTTGGGACTCATTATGATCTATTCCTTTCCATATGGGAGAGTGTAGTGGCTGGTTTTGCGTCAACTTGACACAAGCTGGAGTTGTCACAGAGAAAGGAGCTTCAGTTGAGAAAATGCTTCCATGAGTTTCAGCTGTAAGGCATTTTCACAATTAGTGATCAATCAGGGAGGGCCCCTTGTGAGTGGTATCATCCCTGGGCTGGTATTCTTGGGTTCTATAAGAAAGCAAGCTGAGCAAGCCAGGGAAAGCAAGCCATTAAGTAAGATCCCACCATGGCCTCAGCATCAACTCCTGCTTCTTGACCTGCATGATTTTCATTGGATCATAAAGAGCAAGGTGGAAGTGTTAGCTGAATAAACCCTTTCCTCCCCAATTTGTTCCTTGGTCATGATGTTTGTGCAGGAATACAAACCCTAAGACAGAAGAGTATTCAAGTATTGGAAGCTCATAATCGTGGCCCACTTGTATCCCCAGTCTTATATCTTGGTTTTAAAATTCATGGTCACTCTGTCACTTTCTTCATTCATAGATGCTCCAATTTATCTACAGATCAGGCTGCACCAAGATGGTCCACCAAGAGTGCATTGTACTCCATAACATTTTCCTTGCATACAAATGGAAACAGAGAAAAAAATGGAACCAGAGCTTTTCTTTTTTTATTTACATTTTATTTACATTTCAAATTCTATCCCCTTTCCCCATTTCCCCTCCCTAGAAAACCCCTATCCCATGCCCCCTTTTCCTTTTTGCTTTTATACAATTTTTTAAAATGTAAATCAAATGCTTTATAAGTTTGCTAATGCTTAATCAGAAGTGTAACCCAATACCCAAGCTAGATATATAAACTATCTTTGACTGGTGGAGACACGTGAACATCTGCCTTCATGCCCCCTCTCTTTCTCTCTCTTTTTCTCTCTCATCACCTAGCTTCTCCTCTCCTTCATCTTCTCCTCTCCTTACTCCATCTCTTCCTCTCGGTACTCCTTCCCCCTTAGCTCCTCCTACATATCACCCTTTCTCTTAAAGTAAAACTTTTCTCAAAATACAATTAGAGCATACTTATTCCTAATTGTACCAGTGAGGTACAAGATAGTCCTAATACCCAGTCCATCATTTTGTTGACTAACCAGAACCTCTGTTATCTCTCCTAACTAAAACACTTAGTTTTGAACCTGATTTTTTTCTTGGCTTTAGAATGAATGTCAGCTGAAAACCATTCTCTCAAGTCTTTTCTCTCAAAGTACATAGCCAGGATTGGCTATGAGACTATAAATTTTCAACCCTGTCAGAAATCCAGAATGACTGAGTTAACTGAAATTATGGGAAGCACTAAACATAGCTTCTAAAACTTAGCCAATTTCTAGAGACCGCTGAACACCTGAAAAGCCCCTATACTACCGAACGTTGGAGCATCAAATCTTCAGCCTTATGGCCCAGAATCATCTGACAGACCTTAGTGATGCAGAATTATTAAAGGCTGATTACTCTGTCTAGGAAGATATAATCAGTCAACTATTCTGCAAGTGTGTCCTTTTCTGGACAGTAATTTGTCTGTAGATGGAAAGAGGCAATTCTGCCTAGTGGCTGTCACCGCACAACTGGAGTATCTCCAAGGATGCTCAATTTCTTCTTAGAATCCATGACAGGAAGCTGTCAGGAGCAAACAGGTCTCTAATCAAAATGAACATTAATATATAAATATTTGTAACGTCAATTCTGTGGACTTCTGATGTTTTGAAAACCAACTATCATATAAGGTAACCTGGACTGTTGTCTGTTCACTCCTCTCAGCTATTTCTAAATAAAATATGGAAAACACTCTAACATTAAACTCAAAGCCATGAATATGGGAACCAGAGCTTTTCAATACCACAAACTGGAACCTTGGACTGACTTCCCTAAACTGTTAGAGCACAGTAGATGTAGGAACCTCTCAAACCCTTGAGGCTTATTCATGAGCTGCAGTTTATTAATCTCCTTCACATGTGGATGAAATTCATTCACTATTCCCTTGTGCTCAGTCTTGCTTCACCTTAATTCTACCATCAAATCCATCACACAAGTTTGTCATATGTGAGTATACAAAATCAAACAAGGACAAAAAGATGTTTTTTTACCAAAAGATTTAAGCCATCTTGCAAAGGATTTCATTGTTGTTCACAAGGAATTCAGTTGAGGATAAAATTAAGTCTAAGATCATGTGTGAGAAGTGTCTAGTTCTCGTTTTCAGGTCTATTCTCACTATGATGATGGGCTAGGCCTAAGATGCCCTGGATAACTGATAAACTGTTGACTTTACAGATTATATCAGAATCTCTGTAGTTCATACTCAAAATCCCAGGCATGTGTAAGAAATTCACAGAATGCACTGAGTGTTGGGATGGACATAATTAGATGCTTCATCTTTCTTTTCTTGTAGGAGACCTCAGACCTGCTCTACCCAGGACTGCTTCAGCCCCCAAAGGTTAGTAAAAACTCTAAAAGGCTAGAGAAGCCAATACTATTCTGATGATATAACCTCAATGAAGGAGCCTCAGTTTGCAAACCTCACCAGAATATAGGAGAGGCTCATACCCAGTGCAGAATGCCTCTCATGCCCCTTCCTGCTTCCATGGTGACAATACCTCTACTCAATCACAAACTGAATACCCTACCTAGAACCTCTACCCCTGGTTATGCAGAGTGTCACACTGATACTGGTTTCAAGAATGTAATGATAATTTTCTACTAGCCTTCCAGAGGAAGAAAGGTGCCAGGGGTGCAGAAGAAAAGAGCAATTGCAGGAAAAGGGCAAGAAGTGGACAGCCAGTCAGAGACCCCGAAGGAACATTTCTTTGCTCAGTGCCTTTCTCATCTTTACCCTTAGATGCGCCTTCCTTGCTACACTTCATGGACCAGCATCGGGGGGAGCTGGTGACCTGAGTGACATCAGTGGACCCTCTACTGGACAGGCTGCATGGTCTGGTGCTGAGTGAAGATTCTTATGAGGCAGTGCGGGCTGAGACCACAAATCAAGACAAGATGAGGAAGCTCTTCAGCCTCAGCCAATCCTGGAGTCAAGCCTGCAAAGACCAATTCTACCAAGCTCTGAAGGAGACCCATCCTCACCTGGTTAAGGACCTCCTTGAGAAACCAGGCAGGGTCTCTTTGTGATCCTGACATCTGTGAGCACTCTCCTTAGAGTCCTGATCTGCTGGAACTTCCTTTGGTCCTTAGTTTCTCCGTCTATAACCAGTGGCCATATGAGTTTCCTTTCTGATAGCACTTTTTCCAGGACACCTCTTGGGGATCCAGATGTTGCCCCTTTGCTTCCCCAGCCAAATGATCATGTGAGTTGAGCATCTCAGAAGACACCCAGTGGGGCTAGTAAGTCTATTCAGGCCTTTTCCCAGCCTGAATGAGAATGTTTTCGGTAAAATAAATGTTTTAGATAATAAAATAAGGGGTGTATTCCGAAGTAAAATGACAAGCAGTAAACACTCATTGAACAGAAAAGTATTCAATTACCAAGAGAAACCTCATTATCAAGTGGTGCTGCACAAACAGGACATGTGGAAGACTGACCTCTCATCCTCAGCTTCAAGCGCAACAAAGCCATTAACATAGACCTGAACCTAGAAATGACTGAGGGAAAGTGGGGAACACTTCACAGAGCAGCTAGGGGAAGCCTTTCTGAAGAGGACTCTAGTCATCAGGGAAATGAGGCAAACTGACATATGAAATTAAAAGGCTGTAGTCTGGGGCTCATGATTGGAGTCCATGACCATCATGGCTAGGAGCATGGCAGGAGTCAGGCAAGCATGGTGCTGGGACTGTAGCTGAGAGCTCACATCCTGAACCACAAGCATGAGACACAGACAGAGACAGAGACAGACATTAGGAACTATGCAGTAGTAGCTGTCTACTTACCTAAGATACTGCCTGAGTTGGAGCACCTGGGAGCCCTGCTTCCTCTGGGTTCTTAAAGATTGGGGGCAGAGCTGCCACCCAAGATCTGCTCAGTGCTTGGACCCAGACTGGAAGGAACCCGTGGGTGGCATTCCAGAGCAGGTGGTCCTTGGCCGGGCAAGAAAGCAGGCTGAGCAAGCCCTGGAAGGAAAGCCAGTGAGAAGTACACCTCCATGACCTCTGTGCAGTGTGTGGCCTTTGGTCCCTGCCATGTTTCCTCAGGAAAGAACATAAGCTTTAACATGGCCAGGATCACAGGGACACAAGAGCCCCTGCCCAGCCAGAGGTATGGGTTCCTTCTTGTTTGGACCTGTGTCTGGAGCAGACCTGAGGCACTGGCTCTGTACCCAGTCCCACAACACCCAGAGGGAGTGTGACTCCCAGGTGCACTAACATGCCCAGGATCGCAGGTGAGGCACCAACATCTGCTCCAACATGCAGAGTAACTCAGACTCTCAGGATCCAGGGACACAGGAACCCCTGCCCAGCCAGAGACACTGGTTCCTTATGGTTTGAACCTGTGCCTAGAACAGACCTGGAGTGCTGTCTGTGTATTCACTCATACAAAACCCCAAAAATGCTCAACTCCCTGGTGCTCTGACATACCCAAGGTTACAGGATCACAGGATCAAAGAGGAAGCTTTACTCCCAGGGAATCAGACACACCCAGAATCACTGGAGCTCTGACATATTCAAGATCTCAGTTGAGGTCACATCTTTCCTAACACCTGGCATAACTGGGACCCTCACAGAAACCAGGGAAACATGAACCCACACCCAGCCATAGGCACAGGTTCCTTCAAGCTTGCACCTGTGCTGGGAGCAGACACAGGGCTCTGGCTACCCAACCACTACTGGAATACTCAGAGAAAGATTGACTCCCAGGAATTCTGACACACCAAGGATATCAGGATCCCAGGATCCCAGAATCACAGACTTACAGAGATAGCTGGACTGTGAGGAGTTCTGACACAACCAGAATCACAGGAGGGACAGGCAAGAAGTCAGAGACTGCAAGGGCAGTTAGCGCTAGAGATAACCAGATAGAGAGAGGCTAGCACAAGAACATAAGCAACAAAAATCAATGCTACTTGACAACATCAGAAACCAGTTCTCCCACCACATTAAGCCTTGGATACCCCAACAAACCTAAAAAACAAGATTCAGATCTAAAATCCCATCTCATGAATATGATAGAGGAATTTAAGAAGGACATAAATAACTCAATTAAAGAAATATGGGAGAACACAGGTAAACAAGTAGAAGCCCTTAATGAGGAAAAACAAAAATCCCTTAAAGAATTACAGGAAAACAAACCAAACAGGTGAAGGAATTGAACAAAACCATCCAGGACATAAAAATTGAAGTAGAAACAACAAATAAATGACAAAGGAAGACTACCCCAGAGATAGAAAACCTAAGAAAGAAATCAGGAGTCATAGACACAAGCATCAGCAACAGAATACAAGAGATAGAAGAAAGAATCTCAGGTGCAGAAGATACTATAGAAAATATTGACACAATTGTCAAAGAAAATGCAAAATGCAAAAAGTTCTTAACACAAAATATCCAGGAAATCCAGGACACAATGAGGAGACCAAACCTAAGAATAATAGGTATAGATGAGAGTGAAGATTCCCAATGTAAAGGGCCAATAAATATCTTCAACAAAATCATAGAAGAAAATTTCCCTAATCTAAAGAACGAGATGCCCATAAACATACAAGAGGCCTATAGAACACCAAATAGACTAGACCAGAAAAGAAATACCTCCTGTCATATAATAATCAAAACACCAAGTGCACAAAACAAAGAAAGAATATTAAATGCAGTAAGGGAAAAAGGCCAAGTAACATTTAAAGACAGACCTATCAAAATTACACCAGACTTCGCACCAGATACTATAAAAGCTAGAAGATGCTAGACAGATGTCATACATACCCTAAGGGAACACAAATGCCAGCCCAGGCTACTATACCCAGCAAAACTCTCAATTACCATAGATGGAGAAACCAAGATATTCCACGACAAAACCAAATTTACACAATATCTTTCCACAAATGCAGCATTACAAAGAATAATAGCAGGAAAGCTCCAATACAAGGAGGGAAATTATACCCTAGAAAGAGCAAGAAAGTAATCCTCTTCCAACAAATCCAAAAGAAGATAGCCACACAAAGATAATTTCGACTCTAATAACAAAAATAACAGGAAGCAACAATCACTGTTCCTTAATATCTCTTAACATCAATGGATTCAATTCCCCAATTAAAAGACATAGGCTAATGGACTGGATACATAAACAGGACCTAACATTTTGCCACATCAGTGAAAAAGACAGACTCTGAGTAAAAGGCTGAAAAACAATTTTTCAAGCAAATGGTCCTAAGAAACAAGCTGGAGTAGTCATTCTAAAATCTCCAGGCTGAGAACACAAAAGGAGGGACTCATGGCTCCACCTGGATAGGTAGTTGAGGGTAGCCTTGCCAGGCATCAATGGAAGTAGAGAGTCTTGGTACCTGAAAGTTTGGATTCCCTAGTGTTGGGGAATTGCAAGAGCAGGGAGGCAGGAATGAGAGGATGGTGGGAACACACACTCATAGTAATTAGAGGAGGGGGGATGGGGTAAGGGGTTAGGCATCAGTGGAAGTGGAGGGCCTTGGTGCCTGAAAGTTTGGATTCCCTAGTGTTGTGGAATTCGAGAGCAGGGAGGTAGAAATGGGAGGATGGTGGGAGCACACCCTCACACAGACTCCCAGAATTATATGGATTAGACATGAAAGAGACAGGCCACCAGAAAACGAGATTCCAGAATTCAAACAAAAAATTATCTTGATACTAAAATTTGTTTTGAGAATTGTATATTGCAGAATATATAGCCTTGGTATATCTTCTCATCAAGCCAGCTGAGCAGACCTGCTTGAACCTCTGATGTTCTGGAATTCCAGCTGGATGCAGTGAAGACACAGTGTCAGAGGCTTATCAATTTACTCTTCCTCCTGCCCCTCTTCTAATATCTCAACGCCCATAATCAGCTTGAAGAAGTTAATGAAGAGTCAGTGCCTCTATTCCCTGGGCTTGGAAACTGAGGTGGTTAATATTGGGCTGTCTTTCTAGGGAAAAATAATGGTTTTGTTGGAACAGGGAGGATTAGCTAGGATTTATTGCATAGCCATAACCTACTGGTAGTAATAAGTATAACTGTTATTAAGATGAAGTCATTATTTCTTACAGTACAAAATTTACTTTGATTTCAAATTTAAGGTTTTCATTGGTACGAGTTTTTTATTGATATAAAAGTGAGATGAATATTGTTACTCTCATAGGCATTGTGCCTATATAACACATTTAGGAATACAAGGCTTAGACTCAGTCCTTCTTTAACTTTTTTAACTGACTTCAGATGGTTAGACTGTGAGTTAAGGGCCTATAGCAAATTCATGGCTTTGAGTTTATTGTTAGGGTATTTGCTATAGTTTATTTAGAAATAGCTGAGAGGAGTAGTCCAGATTACCTTACATGAATAGTTGGTTTTCAAAACATCCGAAGTCCACAGAATTGATGTTACAAACATTTCTGTATTAATGTTCATTTTGATTAGAGACCTGTCTGCTCCTGACAGCTTCCTGTCTTGGATTCTAAGAAGAAATTGAGCATCTTTGGAGTTATTCCAATTGTGGTGAGACAGCCACTAGACAAGAATTGCCTCTTTCCATCTACAGACAAATTACTGTCCAGAAAAGGACACACTTGCAGAATAGTCGACTGATTATATCTGCCAAGACAGAGTTATCAGCCCTTAATAATTCTGCATGACTCGGTCTGTCAGATGATCCTGGGCCAGAAGGCTGAAGATCGGATGCTCCAACTTTCTGTAGGATAAGGACTGTCCAGTTGTTCAGCGGTCTCTATAAATTGACTAAGTTTTAGAAGCTATGCTTTGTGCTTCTCATAATTTCAGTTAACTCAATCATTCTGGATTTCTGACTGGGTTGAAAACTTATAGTCTCATAGCCAATCCTGGCTACTTACTTTGAGAGAAAAGATTTGAGAGGATGGTTTTTAGCTGACATTCATTCTAAAGCCAAGAAAAAAAAGCCAGGTTCAGAACTAAGTGTTTTAGTTAGGAGAGATGGCAGAGGTTCTGCTTAGTCAACAAAATGATGGACTGGGTATTAATTCTATCTTGCACCTTACTGACATAAATTGGTATAATTATGCTCTAACTGTATTTTGAGAAAAAAGTTTTGTTTTAACAGGAAGGGTGATATGTAGGAGGAGCTAAGATGGGAGGAGTGCAGAGAGGAAGAGGAGGCGTAAGGGGAGGAGGAAAAGGAGAGGAGGAGCTAGGTGATGAGAGAGAGAAAGAGGGGGGGGACAGACATGGAGGCGGCGTTCACATGTCTCCACCAGTCAAAGATAGTTGATACATCTAGGTTGGATATTGGGTTACACTTCTGATTGATTTTGAGCATTACCAAACTTATAAAGACTTTGGTTAACATTTAAAAAATTATATAAAATCAAAAAGGAGAAGGGGGCATGGGATATGTGTTTTCTAGGGAGGGGAAATGTGGAAAGGGGATGGTATCTGAAATGTAAATAAAATATCTAATGAAAAATAAATTTTGAAAAAAAGGAATGCCACCCACACTGGACATTGCCATTCTGTACTAATCATGTTGTCCTAGAAAAAGATTCCCACAACACCTACCCCTAGAGGTATTGCAGGTATGGCTGCCATGTCACATGTGCATCAGTAGGCAGCAGAGTTGTGAGAGCCTACGTTTAGGCTCAGTGTTCTGACCTGTGGACTTCTGAACGATTAGCAACCTAACACAATCTAAACAAAGCAAACCCAAGACAGCCAACAGTCCTGTGTACTCCCAGAGAGGAGAGCTACCCCAGGTGGGGAGCTAGCCAAGGCAGGGGCAAGAGTGAGCACTAAACAACCACCATGGGACTTGGACACACAGTTAGCCTGAGATGACCAACAAGTTGCACTATGCAGTTAATTCAGAAGCATGGGGAGCAGACCATGCCTGAGATGACCCCTGTCCAAAGCCATGAAGCATAGGCAGGGCATCACACTTCTGAGACCAAACCTGAGACCACCCCAGACACTCAAGCCCCTCAGGCCACTAAGAGGAGCAAGTAAGTGGTGGAGAAATGGAAGAGAAAGAGAAACAGGGGAATGTGGGCACAATGAAGAGAGGCAGAACTGGAGACTTGACAGTAGTGAGGATCAGTCTATGTGAGTAGCCAGGGATGCCACCTGGGACCATGGTGGGGTCCTGTTTTGTGCTGTCTCTGAGGCCACATCTGGATCCATGGTCCTTCAGTACCAGGGAACAATTACCACCAAATGACAGACAGAAATCTCTGGTCCAGGCTGCTGTCCAGGGACATATTGATTTCTGAGAGCTGTGCAGATCTGGCCCCACCCTTCTCCTGGGCATCGTGGGAGGACAGACCTAGAGGGCATCAGAGCCAGAGAGCTGAATCTGCCCCGGCCAGCTGGAGTACTCAAGGGAGTATGGAAAATTCGGCACTGCCACTGTCTTCCCAAGAGTGGCATGGATGAGGGGGGAGATACTCCCCTCCCCCTCCAACTATTCCTTCACCTCCTGAAGCAGGCAGCAAACCAGGCGCTGTGTTTATGAGAGTGGAACAGATGGCCTTGCTCCAGCACTTGAGAGAAGGGCCAGCATCTCACTTGGGGAGCATGATACAGCTGCCACTCATGATGAGAGCACAGGAGAGCTGGCCCTGGGCACATGAGGTGACACTGGTTTTTCTGCCTTGCATCAGCTTGGGGGAAGGAGAGATTTTCTCCCCTCCCCTTACCCCTATAACTGGCAAGAGAGATGACCTTGGGGTCATGAGAGCAGGAGAGCTGGTCTTGCCCCTCACCTGCTGCAGCACTTGGCAGAGTGGACACTGCACCTGGCCTGCACAGCACAATAGAGCTGGCACTGGATGTGGGAGGTTGCAGGCTAACATGGTCTGAGAGTGTGAGCACAGAAGAGTAGGCTCTGCTCTTACAGCCACCAATGTCAGGCTGGAAAGCTGTGCCGAGGGTCTGGAGAGTATAATAACTGGCCCTGTTCCTCACCTGCTGCACCACTTAGGAGAGCAGGCCCTGCACCTCACCTGGACAACAGGGTACAGCTGGCCCTGATGACATGGGCTTGAATGAACCAGCCCTGAGAGCAAGAGAGCGGGACTGGGTTACATGATGTGAAATTCTCACACGATAAAATTTAAAGCAAACACACAAAACATGGACACAGCAGGCACCTGCAACAAGCCTGATGTCCTGTTTCAATCCCAGGGCACCACATGGTGGAAAGAGAGAACTGAATTCTGAATGTTGTCTTTTGATGTGTACATGTGCACCATGGCATGAGCATATACATACACACATAAACACATATAACTCACATGCACATGTACAACACAGACATACTCACACAAGCACACAATAAATAAATAAATAAATAAAATATATATATATATATATATATATATTTTTAAAAAGACACCTGTCAGAAACTGTCAACATCTCTTATACTGATACTCTCAGGCACCTCATGGGAATACAGACCTTAACAATCACCACAGCAGGCCAAGTGCTGTTGGCCAGGAGCTCTTTCTCTTTGCAGGACAACATGACAGAAATCAAATCAGCTTGTGGTGCTGGGTGGTAATAAGAGTCAGCAGGAGAGTAAAGGAGGGTAACGCTGGAAGGGCGGCAGAAGGCAGGTAACAAACTTCTGACCTGTGGGAAATCATTTCAAGACAGTGGTGAACCAGTGCAGAGATCTTGAGGTGAGCACGTTCCTGGTGTGTTCGAGGAATAGGAAGGTAGAGCAGCAAACCCATGGCAGAGGAAGTGAGAAGTTTTAGGTTTCTGAATTTATCGACAGAAAGTGGGCAGGGCAGGAATGAGCAGGTCATGTAGAAACCTGTGAAAAACTGGAAGGAACCTGTTTGTCACTTAGAGCAAGATAGGAAGGACTGAAAGGTATAATTAGGGAAGATATTTAAACTAATTCACTATTAGATGTGTGACTCTGGCTTCAAGACTGAGAATGGACAAAAGAACCAGCAGGGAGAGGTAGGATGCTGGGGAGAGATCCAGGAGCCTGGCTGGACCAGCATGCTCCTTGCCCCCAATGAGGAGTCAGATAACACAAGTGTTGATAAGATGGGGCTGGGCCATAGAGATGGCTCAGTGGATAAGCACTTGCTATGCAAGGTTGAGACTTGTGCTCTGATCCCCAGCATCCTCACAAATGCCTGCTGGGCATGGTTACAGGCTTGTAATCCCAGGTTTCAGAAAAGAGAAACAGAAAGCATTCTGGGTCAGCTGCCTAGCTGGACTACCAAAATCTCTAACCTTTCAGGTCATACACATGAGTCTACATGCACATGAAAATGCACACACATCACACACCTACAGAGAAAGAATACAGTGTTGGTGAGAATCAAAACCTGAATGTGACATTTAGGAGAGTTCAGGAGTCAAAAAAAATTGACAGGGTTTGTGGCCTAAGATGTGTTTACTGAAATGAACAGCCTGTGACTGGGCAGGCTACAGGGAAGAAGAGAAGCACAGAGATCCAGATCACAAATCTGGAGAAAATCCAGGAATTATTGCTGACCTAGAACCTGTTGGCAAACCTTGGGTCCCACATTAATGGAGAGGGCAACTGAGCTCAGACATGAGTGCTGTGGTCAGGCAGGCAGGGCTTCTGCAAACCCAGAAGAAACTCTCAGCCTGATTCCTCTAGCCCAGGCAGCTGCAGAGACTTAACAGGTAACAAGCTGAATCATGTTCAACTTCCACTCCCAGTGTTTACAGGAAGTACATCTACAGCTCTCTGTCGCCTGCATTCCTGAAAATGGGCCAGCGTCCTTTTCACTTTTAAAGAAGAGTTTCCTACCTGAGGACCCTTATTCAAGGACACACACTCCAGTGGGCACCAGAGAAGCGTAGGGTAAGTAGTGGGACCCAGATTCCACCAAACCATTTAGTCCTGGGAAGATAAGGGCTGGCCTCACTTCACTAAGGAGTATGTGGCAGACATGGGGACCTCGTCCTGAAAATTGGGGCCCAGGGCCCCAGCCTCTGCTTGGAGTCTGCAAGCCAGCTCTGACGGATGATAGACCACTGCATTCACCTGTCTGGTTCATGTGCCTGCTCCTGTCATAGCCTATCCTGCACCCTCCTGTCTGCCCTGAATCTGCAGGAATAAGGATCCTGAATGATGAGGTATTCAGGGATGAGATATATATTATCATGGATGCAATTTACAGGGGGTGGTGTGGGAGAGCCAAGATCTCCAGAGAGCTAACTTAGACAAAGTTAGTAAATAAAGCACAGGACACCTCAACACAATTGCCTTAGAATTGATAACCACAGCACACAAGGGGAAGAGTGAATCCCCAGATATTATTATCTTGACTCCTCTGAGGCACAGGCTTCAGTGTTAGACCAGCCTTGCCAAGTCCATACCTGGACAAGGACACAGAACTAATGTTTCTTTTATCCTTACATCAGGGCCTCTAAGAAGTCTTGTGTTGGTCTGTCCCCTGCATACATGTGACCCTTTGGCTTTCTCTGGGTAATGTGCCTTCCACCAAATTGTTAGTTGGCTCTGTATTCTTCCCCTTATGTGGCATTCCAGGGATGGAAGACTTCTAAAGATTCCTTCAAAAAGGCTCAACTAAACTTAGCCTGAGCCTTTACTCCACCTCTGTCCTGTATTTTCCCACCATACACTGGGTCACATTAATGGCTGAAGTATTGATCTCCTTAGAATGGGACGTTAGAAAAGAGAACCTGGGATACTGAGGACATGGGATAGTGAGTGTCTTCCATGGTCCATCATGCATCCTCTATCCCTGTGTTCCTGCCCTCCCATCCTCCTGTCCTTGGTACCCCAGCACCCCCTTTTCCATCCCCAACTTCATTCCTTCATTCACATCCTCTATCCTCCCAACCATCACGCTCTGACCTGCATCCCTCCATCTTCTTACATCTACACTTCCCCACTCTCTAGATGCCCACCTTCCCACTCCTCTGTCTCCATCAATTTCTCTGCCTAGGCTGAGCCCGTCTTCCCTGCTGTGGTTCTCCAAGGTTAAAGAGAGCTAGATCTCCTGCACACTGCTACTGTGGGGCTAGTGCCTTACTTCAGGAACAACATTGCTATGCACCCACAAACCCAACAAACCCAAGGAGTTAACAGCACCCAAAGATTTAATGAAGGACCAGATTTAAAAAAAAAAAATCTAGTGGATAATGTCTTCCTAAGGATGGGCTTTTAGTTTCCTCTGACTCGGCTCCTTCCCTTGATCTCTCCATTTCTCCTTATCCTCATACATTATTTTTACCCCATCCTTTAAAAGTTATACACAAGTTCCTCCTGGATCTAATCACTGCCATTGCTCAGTCTATATTAGGACAGTGGCTGACCTGGCTAGGGGCCTACTGAGTCCTCTATCCTCCAACTCATTATACAGTTCACAACTGTACTCAGCTGTTTTCAAAAGTTTCTCCAGAAATGAATGGCAGCAATCACATGACTGTTCCAGTAGAGCATATCAAGTTAAAACTCTCTTTCTAACACAGGAAGTCCATCCACAACGTACACCCCACTTTAACCCATAGGACAAGAGAGATGAAGCTCAGCAGAGTGCACAGTGGCAAACTGTGGAGCATGTTAAATTAAGAACAATTGTCTGAGTTTGGGTTCCATTGCAGGCAGAATGCAAAGAATCACCAACTTTTTTTTTAAAATTATTTTATTTATTTACATTCCAATCATTTCCCCCACACACACAGTTCCTCATCCCATTTCTCTTCCTCCTTGCCTCTGATAGGGTGCCTCCCCACCAGGGCCTCAAGTCTCTAGAGGATTAAGCAAATTGTCTTCCACTGAGGCCAGACCAGGCAGACCTCAGCTATATATGTACCTGGGGCCTCGGACTAGCTTATGTAAGCTCCTGGTTGGTGGTTCAGTCTCTGGGAGCTCCCTGGGGTCTTCTTTAGTTGAGACTTCTAATCTTCCTATGGGGTCACCCTCCCCTTCAGCTTCTTCAATCCTTCATCTAATTCAACCATAGGAGTCTCCAACTTCAGTTCAAGGGTTTGGTGTAAGTATCTGTGTCTGTCTCAGTCAGCTGCTGGTAGGGCCTCTCAGAGGACAGCTCTGCCAGGCTCCCATCTGTAAGCACATGAAAGCATCAGTAATAGTGTTAGGCCTTGATGCCCCACCATGAGATAGATCCCAAGTGGAGCTGGTCATTGGACCACCTTCCTTCAGTCTCTTCTCTATTGTTGTCCCTGTAGTTCTTATAGACAGGAACAGTTCTGGGTCAGGAATTTTGACTGTGGGTTAGTAACTCAGCCCCTCCACTTGAGCTCCTATCTACTGGAGGTGGACTCTTTGAGTTCCCTCTCCCCAGTGTTGGGTATTTTATCTACAGTCACCCTCATTGAGTCCTGAGTGTCCCTCACCTCCCCAGTCTCTGGTACTTTCTAAAGGGTCCCCCCAACCTCTCATCCCTCAAGGCTGCTTATTTCCATTTACTCTCCTGGCCCTCTGACTTCTCTTCTAGACCCCCCCACATAACTAATCCTTTTCCCATTCTCTGCTGACTCTTTTCTCTCCTGCCCAGGTCCCTCCTTCCTCTCCCTTCTGTGAGTATTTTCTTCCTCCTTCTAAGTGGGTAACCAACAATTTCTATTCTTGTTTTTTGGTTGGTTGATTGAGATAATGATTGACTGAATGAATGATTGATAGATTGATTGTGGCCTAGGATGGTTTCATATTCCTCATATGGAAAAGCTGGATCTGAGCTCCTGATTCTCATGCTTATCTTCTAAATGATAAATTATAGAGCTATGGGAACATGCTCGGTGAATTTTTTCAAAAATTATAGTTCTAGATGCTAGAAGACTAAGACTGAAAACTATGACTACTCAGTCTCAAAAAGGGCTTATAAAGGCAAACAGTTCCGGCAGAAAAAAAGGTTACCCCTTCCCACAAAAGCTTGTCCATTCCTAAAAGAACAGTATTGGTCAATTAATTATTAAAGGGAATTGTAGAGGAAGGTATTAATAATGAATCGCCCAGCTAGCTTCCAGCTTAGCCGACATCCAAGTTCCCGCTCCAAGGTTCAACACTGACCAGAGCTCCAGAATCTCTCTACTCGGCTCTCTAATCTCACTGGCGGGTCACTACCACACCACTTCCGTGCTTCAGACCCCCATGGCCTTTGAGGGACTCATCACACAAACAAAGGCTTTGCTTTAGTCGAGTTGCCTGGAGAAGAAAAACACCACACAGAGTTTAGGAACAATAGTAACTCAATCTCTCTGCACAACAACCAAAACCTAATCTTTTAAGCCTTATTAAATCTAATCCTCCAGTGGTGGATCCTTTCCGATCAGCCATAATACCAGGAAACTCTATTGCTACATATTGTCCATGCATGGGTACACACGCATGGCCAAAATGGCCCTCTCCTCCTCCTCCTTCTCCTCCTCCTCCTCCTTCACCTCCCCCCTTCCCTTTCCCCCTCCTCCTCCTTCTTCCCTTCCCCCTCCCCCTCCCCATCTCTCCTCCTTCCCCCCTTCCCCCTCCTTCTCCCCTTCCCCCTCCCCTTCCCCCTCTTCCTCCTCCTCTCTTCCCCTATCCAGCCCAGAAGTCCCTCCTACTTGCCCAGTGATTGGCTCCTTTATTCATAAGGGATTGGTTCACAAGAAGACACCTAAGTATGTGACTCACTCCTTGTCTGCAGCCCCACCCAGGAGAGCAGAAATTAAATTCAAAATGTAGGTAGCACAGAGCCATCCACAACAGGGCCTGAACCCATGACTCCAAACCCCCACAATAGACCCTTACTCCCAGTATTCCTTACTCCTAGTTTCAGAGGAGACAAAACAGATCCAAATGGTAGCCACAAACAAAGGTATCTGAAAGGCAGTACAAAATACAACCAAGATTGCCAGGCTGGGGACAGGGTACCAGTCTATGTCCTGAAACATGAACTCTATGGCATTGCTAGACTTTCCTGTCAGACCCACAATCTCAGGACATGGGATTGATGTTGTCAGGACTGCAATGGTGGATCCAATAGGATCTGCAAGAAGCAGACATCTGATCCACTATCTGTAATCTCCCTGCTATCCATAGCCTCCTACAGGGAGAGACCACAGCCACCAAATTACAGATGGGAAAGCAGAGTTCAGTGGAGCCACTGCATCATCTCATAGACTGAATGAAGACAGAGTTATGTCTGTGAACTCAACCTTTACTCTCAGCCTCAAAAGCAGGTCTGGCACAGGGTAAGAAATCAATAAATGGCTGAAGCATGAATGAATGTTAGACAGCATTTTATTGGTCACATGACCACTTGAAGTAGAATCTTCTCCTCTAAACTCACATTTTCTGCACTACACTGTTTAGAATATACTAATGTCCACAGCCTATATGCTGTAGAGCATAGACAGAAGCATAAATGCATCCAGATAATAAAAGATCAAAAAAAGTAAGGAGGGAAGGAATGTAGGAAGGAAGGAAAGAGGAAAGAAGGAAGGATTGATTGAATGAGCACACAACACTGATGTATACACTTCTGCTCAAACTTTCTCTCTTTTATTCAGGAACCATTCCAGAAATGTATATGAATCAAAAAAGGGAGAACCTTTCCTCCATCCAGCCATCAAAAAGGGAGAATTTGTTCCAAAATTTCACAAACCTACTACTCTCCCGAAAATTTTGCCCACAAGGCTCAAAGAAGTTTGTTAAGAAAAGCTGGCATCGATATGTACCAAAAAAAAAAAGACAAATGATTGAGATCCAAGACTTATTTGGCCAAAACATACGTACACAGAAAAAGCCTCAATTAGTCATAATAGGGGGGGCTGCTGGAATTGGGAAGTCAATGCTGGCCATGGAGGTGAGGAGAGCCTGGAAGGAAGGCCAGCTCTACAGGGATCGCTTCCAGCATGTCTTCTTCTTCAGCTGCAGAGAGCTGGCCCAGTGCAAGCAGCTGAGTCTGGCTGAGCTCATAGAACAAGGCCAGGAAGTGCCCACAGCTCCCATCAGGCAGATCCTGTCTCACCCTGAGAAGCTGCTCTTCATTCTGGATGGCATAGATGAGCCAGCATGGGTTTTGAAGGACAAGAATCCTCAGCTATGTCCGCACTGGAGTCAAACACAGACTGTGCACACACTGCTGGGAAGTTTGCTGGGAAAATCCATCCTTCCTGGTGCTTCCTTCCTGCTCACAGCTCGGAACACAGCTCTGCAGAAGCTTATTCCTTCCTTGAAGCAGCCACATCAGATGGAAGTTCTAGGATTCTCTGTGTTGGGACGGGAAAACTATTTCTACAAATATTTTGTGAAGGGAAGAGATGCAATTACTGCATTTAGATTGGTTAAATCAAACCCAGTGCTCCTGACTCTGTGTGAGGTTCCCTGGGTGTGCTGGCTGGTCTGCAATTGCCTGGAAAAGCAGATGGAACAAGGAAGAGTACTCTCACTGACCTCAGAGACCACCACAGCCCTCTGCCTGAAATACCTTTCACTGAAAATCCAAGGCCAGTACATGAGGATCCAGCTCAGAGCCCTCTGCTCACTGGCTGCTGAGGGAATCTGCCAAAGAAGGACCCTGTTCAGTGAAAATGACCTCTGTAACCAAGGGTTTGCAGAGGATGCCATTGCCACTTTCCTGAAGATTGGTGTCCTTCAAAAGCAGCCCAGCTCTCTGAGCTACAGCTTTGCCCACTTGTGTCTCCAGGAGTTCTTTGCAGCAATGTCCTACATCTTGGAGAACAGTGAGGAAAGACATGGTGATATGGAAGATGACAGAATTGTGAAAACACTGGTAGAACAGTATGGAAGAGAAAACCTGTTTGAGGCACCCACTGTGCGCTTCCTATTTGGTCTTTTGAATAAACAGGGAGTGAGAGAAATGGAAAAGATCTTTGGCTGCAAGCTTCCTAGGAAGACAACGTTGAAGCTGCTATGGAGAATCATAGGGGACTCACCCTATCAACTTCATCATCTGGGTTTGTTCCACTGTCTGTTTGAGAATCGGGAAGAGAAGCTCCTGACACAGGTGATGTATAATCTTCACTTAACAGAGCCTAGCCCAAATTACATGGAAGCCACATTGTTCCAGACAAACGTGAATCACCTGGTGGTACAGACAGACATGGAGCTCATGGCCGTCACTTTCTGCCTTAAGTTCTGCTATCAGGTGACCACTCTTCAGCTGAACAGAAAAGGGCCGCAGGGACATGAGTTGACGCCCCGCAGGATGGTTCTGTGAGTATTCAGACACAGCCCTCTCTCCAGACTCCCTGTGGATGCCATGAGCCACGTGTTCTGAGCACCAGCAGCACTCTCAGTTGGTTCCAGGGCAGCAGGGTACAGGTCATCAGTGACATCTAACTGTGGAATCTGACCACCTCTCTCTATTCACCTCTGGGTGCTTGATCATAGGATGGGGCTATGAACTTGTCTCTCCCTATGCCTTATTGAGGAACACCCAGCTTCTCTGATTCAAATCATCTTCATCCTTCACAGGATTCCAACGGCTACAGTTACTGATCCTCCCTCTTAACATGCGTTCTCTCTGAAAATAAGCTCACTCCTGCAGGCATCATCCCCTATCCCCACAACAGTAACTTGGCCCCGAAATATTTTCCTATCACCTAAGAATGAATATGCATGAGAGTCCCTATGGTTTCACTGCCCAGATGATATCTGTATGTGTCAATGAAGGCAGCCTGCCCCGGCACTCACCTGAAAGGCTCCCTAACTTTCTGCCGATGCCAGCAGCAAGGTAGACTTCTTAGCTACCCCTGTGCAGAACAGCTTACTTAGAATCAGTATGTGTCTCCTTCTCTCTACATGGCCCACCCCATAAATATTCATTAAGTATTTATTTTATACAGTGACCTACCAGTCAATCACAAGAGGAGAAATAAAATTTCTTCCCAAGACCAGAGAAACTGAGAGAAAAGACAGCAATCTACTCTAATTATATAGGGAGTGCCTCTTGCCATGACCAAGCATGTGCCTGGTATCAGGGAAGAGAGTGTTTGTTTACATTGAGAGATCTCAGCATAGTAATGTTTTCAGTCAAGTCTTCTGTTTTACATGTTGAAATGTTCTCTCCTAATAATCTGAGCTGGACTAGCTGGCATAAGCCTGAAATTCCATCCTTCAGGAGGTTAAAGCAGGAAGAGCCCTTGATTTCAGGACTTTGACACCATTTTGACAGGAAATAAAAAGCTCATGTGAAAACCAAATGACTTGAAAGTAGTGAACTGACTGTGAGAGGACAGGACAGGGTGAGGAGAAGGGGGAAGTGGGGCAAAGAGCACATGTGATCAAACAGTGTTACACACATGCAGGAAGGTGTCTCAATGACTGTTTTATATGATTAGGATGGACTAATAAATGCTTGTAGAAAAGTGATGATATATCAATTATCAAAACAAAGGAAGTATGAACCAGAACTTCATTTCTCAAAGAGGACAGCGTTAAGAATTGGAGAAGCTGAGCTTGCTTGTGCACACCTGTCATCCAAAACTCAGAAAGCAGAGGCAAGAAGGCCAGAAGTCCCAGCCCAGCCTGGGCTACATAGTGCGGTGCTATCTCAAAGTATCATGGGCTAAGGACGGAACTCATTGATAGAGAGACTGCTTATTGTGTTGGATAATTTTCTGTTGCTCTGATAAAACTCCATGGTCAAGTCACCTTATACAAGAGTTGATTTGAGCTCATGGTTCCAGAGAGGTCAGGGTCCATCATGGCACATGGAAAGCATAGTGACTGGAGCAGCAGCTGAGAGCTCGTATCTTATATCACAAGCAGGAAGCAGAAACAGTGTCCTGGGAGTAGGTCAGGATTTTTAATATTTTTAATTTATTATTACTATTAATTAAGCTATTATTTACATCTGGATCATAGCTTTCCTCCAATCCTCTCCTCCCACTCCCTCTCTTTCCCCTTATTTCCCCCATTCACACCTCCTACACTTCCCCTCATAAAAGGGGAGGCCTCCCATGGATATCAACCAGCCTTGGCATACCAAGTTATAGTAGGTGCATCTTCTTCTATTGAGGCTGGACAAGGCAGGCCAGTTAGGAGAAAGGGATCCAAAGCAGACAATGTAGTTTAAGACAATGCTGATCCCACTTTAGGAGCCCCTCATGAAGACTCAGCTACACAAATTTAATGTATATGCAGAAGGTCTAGATAAGTCACATGCATTGTCTCCATTGGCAGTTCAGTCTCTATGAGCCCTCACAAGCCCAGGTTAGTTGATTATGTAGGGGTTGTTGTTGTTGTTGTTGTTGTTGTTGTTGTTGTTGTTGTCGTCGTCGTCTTAGTTTCTTTCTAGTGGTGACTGACACCTCCAGCTCTGTCAGTCCTTCCTCTCCCTTTCCACAGGATTCCCCAAGCATCTCTGCATCAATTTTCATCAGTTGCTAAGTGAAGCCTTTAAGAGGGCCATTATGCTAGGCTTCTGTCTTCAAGTATAGGAGAATATCATTAACAGTATTAGGGGTGGGCTCCCTCTCGTAGCATAGGTCTCAAGTTGGACCAGTCATTGGTTGGCCTTAATAAAAATCTGTTCCATCTTTTACCCCTGCCTACTTGTACACAGGACAAATTGTGATTCTAAGGTTTTATCTGCCTATGTTTATGTCTCAATGTGTCTCTCCATTGGACGTCTTTCCTGGTTACAGGAGATGGCTGGTTCAGGTGACAGATCCTCCACTGTTAGAAGTCTTCACTAGGGTCCTCTTCCTAGATTCTTTGGAGCTTCCATTGTCCTATATTTCTGGCTCAACCCAGAGATGTCACCTCAAATCCAGTTGTCTCAGTACTCTCTCCCTATGTCCTTCCCCACCTTGTCTCTCCTGTTCCTATGCCCACAACCTCTCCTACCCAGACCCCATCCCTCTATCCACCCTGTTGATGTCTAATCTATTTCACCTTCTCAGTGAGATTCAAGCATCTCTCCCTGGGCCCTTATTGTTACTTAGCTTCTTTGGGACTGTGGATTATAGCATGGTTATCATGTACTTTGTGACCAATATTCACTTGTAAGTGAATAATATGTTTGTATTTCTGGATCTGTGTTATTTTTTCTAGTTCCATCTGTTGCCTGCAAATTTCATGATGCTATTGTTTTTAATAGCTGAGTCCATCATATAAATGCACCACATTTTCTTTATCCATTCCTCAATTAAGGGACATCTACATTTTTTCCAGTTTCTGGCTATTACAAATAAAGCTGCTATGAACACAGTGGAACAAGAGTCGTTGTGGTATGATGAAGCTTCTTTTGGATATATGTCCAAGAATGGTATAGCTGTGTCTAGAGGTAGATCTATTTCCACTTTCTGAGAAACTGCAAAGTTGATTTTCAAAATGGCTGTATAACTTTGTCCCCCAACCAGAAATGGAGGAGTGTTCCCCTTGCTCCACATCCTCACCAGCGTGAGCTGTTCCTTGAATTTTGATCTTAGCCATTCTGACAGGTGTAAGATGGAATCTCAGAGTCATTTTGATGTGCATTTCCCTGGTGACTAAAGAGGGTGAATGTTTCTTTAAGTCCTTCATAACCATTAGAGAGTCACTATCATGAATTCTCTGTTTAGCTCTGTACTCCATTTTATTCATTCATTCATTCGTTCATTCATTCATTTATTTACTTATTTACTTACATCCCAACTGCAGCTTCCCTCTTCCTCTCCTCCCAGGTCCACCCTTTCACCTTACCTCTCCCATTTTTTGCCCTGTCTGGTCAGCCTGGAGGCATCCCACGGTCATCAACCCCCGCCCCTTGGCATTTCAAGTTCTAGGTGCATCTTCTCCTATTGAAGCTAGACAAGGCAGGCCAGTTATGGAAAGGTATCCAAAGGCAGACAGCAGAGACAAAGACAGATCCAGCTCCTGCCGTTACAGAACCCACATGAAGACCAAGTTACACATCTGTTACATATGTGTAGAGGGCCTAGATCCATCCCATGCATGCTCTCTGGTTGGTGGTTCAGTCTCTGTGAGCCCCTATCGGCCCAGATTAGTTGATTCTGTACATTTTTTGTACATGCTTGAACTCTCCTGCTCCTTCAATCCCTCATGTGATTCTTCTACAAGATTTCCCAAGATGCACCTAATGTTTGGCTGTGGGTCTTTGCATCTGTTTCTATCAGCTACTGGGTAAAACCTGTGACATTATCATTACACTAGGCAACCATCTGCAAGTAGAGCAGAGTATCATTAGTAGTGTTCCCATTAGCAGTAGTAGCCATGAGAGAGAGCTCACCCATGGCTTTGCCCCTCATAGTTTCTGAGGTTCTTTATATATTTTGGATATCAGCCCTCTGTCAGATGTGTAGTTGGTAAAAATCTTTACCTTTCTGTAGACTGCCATTTGTCCATTTGACACTGTCCTTTGCCTTACAGAAGCTTTTCAGTTTCATGGGGTCCTATTTATTAACTGTTGATCTTATGGCCTGAGCTCTTGGTTTTCCATTCAGGAAGTTGTCTCCTGTATCAATGTGTTCAAGGCTACTTCCTGGTTTTTCTTCTATCAGATTTAGTGTATCTGATTTTATGTTAAGTTTTTTGGTCCATTTGGACTTGAGATGTGTGCAGGGTGATAGATATGACTCTATTTGCATTCTTCTACATGGAGATGTCCAGTTAGACCAGCAACATTTGTTGAAGATGCTTTCTTTATTCCATTGTGTAGTTTTGGCTTCTTTGTCAAAAATCAAGCATGCATAAGTGTCTGGACTTACTTCTGGTTCCTTGATTCTATTCCAATTATCAACCTGTCTGTTTTCATGCCAGTACCATGTAGTATTCATTACTATTGCTCTGTAGTACAGCTTGAAATCAGGGATGGTGATACTGCAAATAGTTGGTGTTTTTTTTTTTTTTTTTAATTTGTACAGAATTGTTTTAGCTATCCTGGTTTTTTTGTTTGTTTGTTTGTTTGTTTTTCAGAATGAATTTGAGTATTGTTCTTTCAATGTCTAAAAAACCTGTGTGAGTATTTTGATGGGAATTACATTGATCTGTAGTTCGTTCTTGGTAGTTTGGCCATTTTTACAATACTACCAATCCATGAGCGTGGGAGATCTTTGCATCTTCTGATATCTTCTGCAATTTTTTTCTTGAATAATTTAAAGTTCTCATCATACATATCTTTCATTTGCTTGGTTAATATTACTAAAGGACATTTTATATTATTTGTGGCTATTGTGAAAGGTGTTGTTCCATATTTTCTTTCTTAGCCCATTTGTTGTTTTATATAGGAGCACTACTGATATTTTTACTTAATTTTTTATCCAACCACTCACTGAAGGTGTTCATCAGCTGTAGGAGTTCTCTGGTAGAACTTTTATGGTCACTTATGTATACTATCATATCATCTGAAAATAGCAATACTTTTATTTTTTCCCTTCCCATTTGTATCCATTTGGTCCCCTTCAGCTGTATTATCACTCTAGCCAAAACTTCACGTTCTATACTGAATAACTATGGAGAGAGTGGACAGCCTTGTCTTGTTTCTGATTTTAGTAGAATTCCTTTAAGTTTCTCTCCATTTAATTTGACATTGACTATTTGCTTCCTGTATATCGTTTTGGATATTCACCCTGTATCCATGATCTCCCCAGGACTTTTAATATAAAGCTGTGTTGGATATTTTTTCAAATGATTTTTCAGTATCTAATGAAATAACCATAGGTTTTTTTACTTTGTTTATATGGTAGATTATATTGATTAATTTTCATATATCAAAATATCTCTGCATGTCTAGGATGAAGCCTGCTTAATTATGGTGGATGATGTTTTTTTGATGTGTTCTTAGATTTGGTTTGCAAATAATTTATTGAGTATTTTTCCTTCAATTTCATAAGGGAGACTGAACTGAAATAATTTTTCTTGGTAGAATCTTTGTCTGATTTAGGTATCAGAGTGCCTTTAGTCTCATTTAAAAAATGAGTTTGGCAGTGTTCCTTCTGTTTCTATTTTGTGAAATAATTTGACGAGTACTTTTATTAGATTTTTGTTGAATGTCTGGTAGAATTCAACATTAAACTATCTGACATTGGGGTTTTGTTTTGTTTGGTTTCATTTGGTTTGGTTTGGAGACTTTTGATGACTGCTCCTGTCTCCTTAGGAAATATGGGTTTATATAGATTGTTTAACTGATCTTGATTTAGCATTGATAAGTGCTATCAATCAAAGAAATAGCACATTTAGTTTAGATTTTCTAAGTTTGTGAAGTACAGGTTTTTGAAGTAAGAGCTAATGATTTTTTTTTTAATTTCCTCAGTGTCTGTTGTTATAGCTCCCTTTTCAGTTCTGATTCTGCCCGTCGTTCTACCTCTCACTGTCTCTGCTTCTCTGTCTCTGTCTTTCTCTCTCTCTCTCTCTCTCTCTCTCTCTCTCTCTCTCTCTCTCTCTGTGTGTGTGTGTGTGTGTGTGTGTGTGTGTGTGTGTGTGTGTCCACTCTCCTTTCTCTTTCCTCTCCCTATGGTTCTTTATCCTTGGAAGACTACAAGGACCATGTGAACCAACACAGCTGTAGTATAGCGTGTGATCACGCTTACCATACAGTTACAGAATCATTCCCAACTGCCAATCCTGAGCTCTTTTCCTTCAAGCTATCCATCATGAGACTCAAGAAATCTATTACAAAGGAAAGCAGGCGCATTCACATCAAAGAGAAGAAGCCCATCTGAATTTTCAAGGTACCACTTTGTGTCAGGCCCTAAGCTGACACTACAGATTAAAAAGATGCAAGCCATTTGTTCACAACCTTCAAAAACCTGGACTGGGTCAGAAACAGATGCACAAAATGAGGACATAGCATGATATCCTAAATAACACAGATGAGGAACCACCCAGAGGATAGGATACAGAGTTTGGAGCAAAGGAACATGAAGTCTAGTGAATTCTGGGGTTGGCATAACAGTGCCAAAGGCTCAAGCAGATAGAAACTAAATCTGCTGTGTGGGACTGTGCACAGACCACACACACACACACACACACGTCACACACCTTTTTTCCTCTCAGGTACAGGTGGACCCCAATCACTGATGCCAGTTGGAAGATTTTATTCTGCAATCTCAAATTCACCAGAAACCTGAAGGAGCTGGACCTAAGTGGAAATCCACTGAGCTATTCTGCAGCATGTAGTCTTTGTAAGGCCCTGAGGCACCATGGCTGGCAACTAAAGACCTTGTGGTGAGTCTGGCCTGGGTTCTCCCTGAAGCACGGGCAGATGGGAGGAGATTAAAGACAAAGGATATCGACAGTGAAGCTTGGTATTTATCAAGTATTCACTGAACTCCCATTACCTCACCTATAACACATAGCAGACTTGTTAAGATAAACAAATGGAATTCTGTTCTTGGGGATCATGAAAGACTGCACTTGTCAAGAAATCCCACTAGCAAATGATAACACACATTTCCTGAGGACACAGCTAAAGCAAAAGTGAAGAATATAGAGGCAAAGGAAAGCCTGAGTGGAGAAAGCTCCAGGTCTCAGAAATGGCTTCTTCCTCCTTTCCTTCTGCCTTTGTATTCAGATTTCTACTTGGTTTCTATGGATTTTATCTTGATTAAGATCTCACTTAATGAATGAGATCATGCCCTACTCTAGGTCTGGTGTATTTCATTTCACATGACTCTTGAAATACAGCAGTGAGAGGTCCTAGGCCTATGAAACTCTGCCATGGCCAATGGCAGCAGAGCATTGCCCCTGACCTTTATCCATTGCTCTTGAAGCACAGCTGTAGACAACATGGAGTTATCTCCCTAGACCAAAAAAAGGCACAACAGAGAGCTAACCACTAGCAGCTCAGCATGCCAAGGCTCACAAAAGGAGACCTGAGATAATTTCTCAAAAGCAATGAGTCCTGGAGAAGCTGACAATGATCATCTCCCATGCAGGCTTGTTGACTGTGGCCTAACATCCACACACTGCTCACTCCTGGCCAACGTGCTCAGTGTCCACTTCAGCCTGACTGAGGTAGACCTGCAGCTGAATGACCTGGGTGATGATGGTGTGAGGCTGCTGTGTGAGGGGCTCAGGAATCCTGACTGCAACCTCAGAATCCTATGGTAAGCAAGTCCTGCATTTCCTTTCTGGACATAAGGAGGGGAAGGGACAGAGGTGAGTTCCCAAAAGACAAAATGAAGAAAAGAGAAGGGATAGATAATTCATAGTCAGCCTGGCTCCTGACCAACTGTGCCATTTACACCCTGTGACTGGGCAAGTCACTGTCTTCTGGAAAACTCAGTTTTCTCATGGATTAAATGGAAAGTGATACCCATCTCATGAACATGGAATGTATATTACATAGTACATATGAAATGACACACAGTATACATTTGTAAAAACAAAGATAATACTAGGTAAGTAGCTGGGCATGGTGGATCACGTGCATTAACATGGCTATATGTAGTAAAAGGCTCTCAAGCTTGCCTTCTTCCAGGAGAGTGCCTCAATTATTTATACATTCATTAATCCACGTATGTTTGCAATCATATCAAGTTTTCTGTGTGCCAGGATGTAAGAAAATTAACACAAACACACATGGCTCACTCTTCTGAGTTAAGTGGAAAGAGACAGACATTGATCACCCATCAGCCTGTGACTCTGTAATGCCAAACCTTTGAATGCTGTTCAGGCAACAGTATTATGAGCATATAATGTTGTGAGAGAAATAATTTTACTGAATGGCCCAAGAGGGATCTCTGAGGCATGAAGGAGAAATGGGCCTTGATTCAGCCAACATGTGACCAGCAGCCCAGGCAAAGGCAGAGTTGAGGAAGGTTCTAGAACAGATAGGGGCTGGACCCATAGAGCTTCACAGGGGTTGACTACAGAAAACTGAGATAGATTGCTGTACCTGGAAGTGTACCATTCCTCTAGAGTTCCAGGCAAATTAAGAAAACCTCCAAACCACAGCCCTGGACACATGTGTCCTTCTCCACACTATCTCTAAGATGCTCCCTCTCCAGGCCCTCCACCTCTCCAGCACAAGTCCACAGGCAGTTTCCAGAAAAACACTTCCCAGAGGTTGCTGGCCAGTGCCCTTCAAGAGCTCAGAGAACCACAATGGCTCCAGAACCCTGTAGCCAGAGCATGCTGGCTGGTTCTTTTAGCCAACAGGAAGAGTCAGGCAAGCCTGTGCCCCAGGGACTTATCTCTGTCTGGCCTTCTGATGTAACTCTCAAACCTAAAGGAGCAGTTGGGCAGTTAGGATTCTTTTTTTTTTTAGTGAAGTATTTTGACTTTATTTTTTTATTGGATATTATATTTACATTTCAGATTTTATCCCCTCACACCTATTCCCCCCACCACCACCCAGGAACCTACTATCCCATCCCTCATCCTCATGCTTCTATGAGGATGTGCCCCCACCTAGCCCCCACTCCCACCTCCCCACCCTCAAATTCCCCTCCACTCGGTGTTCATCCTTCATGGGACCAAGAATCTCTTCTCTCACCTATGTCTGACAAGGCCATCCTCCCCTTCATGTACAGATGGAGTCATGGGTCCCTCCCTATGTGCTCCCAGACTGGTGGTTTAGACCCTGGGAGCTCTGGTTGGTTGGTATTGTTGCTCTCCTCATGAGGCCACAAACACTTTCTGCTCCTTCAGTCTTCTTTCTAACTTCTCCATTAGGAAACCCTTGATTAGATCAGTGGTTAGCTGTGAGCATCGGTCTCTGGATGTGTCAGCCTCTGGCAGACCTCTAAGGAGACAGCTATATTAGGCTCTTGTCAGCATGCACTTCCTGCCATCCACATCAGTGTCTACCTTTGGTGACTGTACATGAGATGGATACCCAGGTAGAATGGTCTCCAGATGACCCCTCCTTCAGTTTCTGTCCCACACTTTGTCTCCATATTTGCTCCCTTGAGTATTTTTGTTACTCTTTCTAAGTAGAACTGAGGCATCTACACTTGGTCTTCCTTCTTCATGAGCTTCATGTGGTCTGTGAGTTGAGTCTTGGCTATTCCAAGCTTTTGGGCTAACATCAGCTTATCAGTGAGTAAATACCATGTGTGTTCTTTTGTGATTGGGTTAACTCACTCAGGATGATATTTTCTAGTTCCATCCATTTACCTAAGAATTTCTCGAATTCATTATTTTTAACACCTGAGTAATACTCCATTGTGTAGATGTACCACATTTTTTGTATCCATTCTTCTGTTGAAAGACATCTGGGTTCTTTCAAACTTCTGGCTATTATAAATAAGGCTGCTATGAACATAGTGGAGCATATGTCCTTGTTATATGTTGGAGCATCTTTTGGGTATATGCCCAGGAGTGATATAGCTGGGTCCTCAGGTAATGCTATGTCCAATTTTCTGAGGAACTGCCAGACTGACTTCCAGAGTAGTTGCATCAGTTTGCAATCCCACCAACAATGGAGGAGTGTTCTTTCTCCACATCCTTGCCAGCATCTACTATCACTTGAGTTTTGGATGTTAGCCATTCTGACTGGTGTGAGGTGGTATCTCAGGGTTGTTTTGATTTGCATTTCCCTGATGACTAAGGATGTTGAGCATTTCTTAAGGTGCTTCTCAACCATTCGAGTTTCCTCAATTAAGAATTCTTTGTTTAGCTCTGTACCCCATTTTTAATAGGGTTATTTTGTTGTCTGGAGTATAATATCTTGAGTTCTTTGTATATATTGGATATTAGCCCTCTATCAGATGGAGGATTGGTAATGATCTTTTCCCAATCTATCGGTTGCCATTTTGTCTTATTGACAATGTCCTTTGCCTTACAGAAGCTTTGCAATTTTATGAGGTCCTATTTCTCAATTCTTGATCTTAGAGCATAAGCCATTGGTGTTCTGTTCAGGAACTTTTCCCCTGTGCCTAGGTATTCAAGGGTCTTCCCCACCTTCTCTTCTATTAGTATCAGAATATCTGGTTTTATGTGAAGGTCCTTTATCCACTTGTACTTGAGCTTTGTACAAGGAGATAATAATGGATTGATTTGCATCCTTCTACATGCTGACCTCCAGTTGAACCAGCACCATTTGCTGAAAATGCTGTCCTTTTTCCACTGGATGGTTTTAGCTCCCTTGTCAAAGATCAAGTGATCATGGGTGTATGGGTTCATTTCTGGATCTTCAATTCTATTCCATTGATCTTCCTGCCTGTCTCTGTACCAATACCATGCAGTTTTCATCACTATAGCTCTGTAGTACAGTTTGCAGTCAGGGACTGTGATTCCCCTAGAAGTTCTTTAATTGTTGAGAATAGTTCTCACTATCCTGGGTTTTTGTTATTGCAAATGAATTTGCAAATTTCTCTTTCTATCTCTATGAAGAATTGATTTGGAATTTTGATGGGGATTTCATTGAATCCGTAGATTGCTTTTGACAAGATGGCCATTTTTACTAAATTAATCCTGCCAATCCACGGGCATGGGAGATCTTTCCATCTTCTGAGATCCTCTTCTATTTCTTTCTTCAGAGACTTGAAGTTCTTGTCATACAGATCTTTTACTTGCTTGGTTTGATTCACTCCAAGGTATTTTACATTATTTGTGACAGCTCAGTTATGTGTGAATTCTTACCTGTCTCCTTCCCTCCTAAAAACCAAACAATCTTGAACTCAAAGGCTGTCTTGACCTCCCCATAAAGCATCTTGCTGTCATTTTCACAGCCTCTCAGAGAGGAGGAGCCTTTCCCCTCCTGCCCTGTCTGTGCCTCCCAGCAGGCAGAGTGGGAGTGATGTATCCATGCTTAGGAACTGAGGACTCTGAAACCCAGAGAAGTCAGGCACTACTCTAACAGGATCAGCAACCCTGGAACCTGCGGTCATAAGAATGGACCAGAGGACATTGGTAGTGTCTTCTGTGTAAGAACAAAGTTTCCTTTCTTAGCAGTAAAGGAATGGAGGGGGAGGTGAGAATGGAACCAAGGCTCTTTCCTTCAAGGTGAACCTTGGCTCCTGTGTTCACCTTGAAGAGCTGCCCAGAATCCCTCTGGGGATATAAACATGACTATCAGCCTTTAGGAATACTGATGGCTACAGATGTGCCCTTTGCCAACAAAATCCCCCTTATCTATGGCCATGTTCCCCTCCCTGGGACTATCTATTTCCAACAACTAGCCTGTGTAAAGTTATAAAGGACTAGTCCCTCCTTTCAGCTCTGATATGTTCCAAAGGTCTTCTTCTCATATTCAAATCTCCCTGAACACTGACCAAGTCCCACTGAGACTGCCTTATGGACATATCTCTTTCTACTAAGCCTGCTGTGTTCTCTCTCTCTCTCTCTCTCTCTCTCTCTCTCTCTCTCTCCCTCTCCCTCTCCCTCTCCCTCTCCCTCTCCCTCTCCCTCTCCCTCTCCCTCTCCCTCTCCCTCTCCCTCTCTCCCTCTCTCCCTCTCTCCCTCTCTCCCTCCCTTTGTTCTGATTTTTGATCAAGTATGAAGCTGAATGAGCCTCCTCACTGGCTCCATCCACAGACAACAGAGTTCAGGATCCTGGACTCTGACTTTTCAAGATTCTGTGGAGGATCCCAGAAGAAACAGCTCCCTCTTGTGCTTATAGGCTGGACCAGGCCTCTCTCAGTGACCAGGTGATTACAGAGCTCAGGACCCTGGAGGCAAAGTATCCGAAGCTGCTCATCTCCAGCACATGGTAAGGGGAGAAGGGAAACAAAGAATTCCCTCTGGTCAACCCTGGCCCTATGTGGTTGACTCGAAGCTGAGAGATAGGGAAAGGATCCGGAGGTAGGAAAGACTCAGAGACCCTGAAACAAACCAGGAAATCACAATGATTGAAATAAGGAAGTGTTCTGTAAGAGGTTGTGGTTTTGGGGTTTTGGTTTTTTGATTTTGGGGGTTTTGGGGTTTTTTAAGGTAAAATTAGAATCATGTAACATGCCTATTTAAGCTTTTCAACCAGAAAAAAAATATGAAAGGGTGAATTAGCGGAGCATCTTCTGGGAACAGCAATTGTGATGACAGTAGCCACCAGTAAAGCCAGACCACTGGAACAATGGAAGCAAAAACCACAGTGAAGAAGGACATAGAGAAATGCTTAGAGAACAAAACACACTTCATATATCACTGTTTCAACTCTAATGCTTAGACAGACACATACACAAAAGGTAATGTGCATGCTCTAACACACACACAAACACACACACACACACACACACAGGAACTGTGCTAAGCCTGAGATTTGGCATATTTCAGTTCATGTCCATGAATTCATTCTGTTCCCAAGTTCATAGCATCAGTGCCACATGTGAAATGGAGAGCCCTCTAGACGTAGGAGGGTCATCCATTCTTTGAACAAACATTCCTGCAGAAATACTATGCATCAAACACTATTTGGGCATCTGAGGGCACATTCATGAAAAATGCAGAATGGACCAATATTTATTACCTCAGTCCAGAAAAGAGGGAACCCACTGTTCACGTAATTATACCAGGGGAGTCTGTGAGTGCAATGGTGGTCTGTCTGACATTATCCAAAGCACAGGTGAGCAGTGGTGACCTCTCAAACATGGAAAATCTGAGAAAAGCCAAGAAGAAGAAAACACTAGGTATAGAGTATAAGGAAGCAGAGAGAAGTTCCTTGGAGGAAGAAGAAAACACATGTGGAGACCTTCAACTCTGCTTCACCATCACCTGAGAGATGCATAGAAATGCAGGTCCTCAGGTCCCACTGCATCACTGATGACTCAGAATTTCAGGTAGAGCAACTTTATTCAATGAGATTTCTGATTTAGCAGGCTATTTCAACATGGTAATTTGAGAGTCACTGGGCTAAAGGTCAATGAGCAGGAAAGGGTGGTATATGAGTCCCTGAAGTGGACAGGCACCAGAGTAATGCCTCATGCCAAGAAATGCCTACTTCTGCCCAGAGGCAATGAGAGACATTCCATGGCTTCAGTCATGAAGTGGCATCTCCTCCCATGTTTTATGGTCAATAACTGTGCAGAAAATGTGCTGGAAGGGACCACATCAGAAGCAGATACCTGTCAGAGGATGCAGGCAGTGGCTCAGGATACTTCTCATTCCATCACAGGACTAGCACAGAGGCTTAGTAGTGAGTGATTAGTAGTTTGTTTTCGGTATCTATAACACAGCATCTGACATTGGGCACTGCATATAAAGAACAGAGATTCGTTCTTGCAGTTCTGAATGTAAGGAAGGGCAAGGGCATGGACTCTGCAACAAGAGAAGCTTTCTTGCTCATCCATCTGATTCTGCAACAGTGAAAGATGAAAGCAAGAAGAAAAGCTGGCTTTTCTGTGAATCCAGTCAGGGCACAGGAATCTACCTCTGCGGTGGTGATATTGACCCCTTAATGAAGGCAGAGCCCTCATGATCTCATTGTGTCTCACTCTTCATCCTATGAGCACTGTGGCATTGCACTGGGAATTAACATTCTAATGTGTGAACACTGGAGAATGCATTTGTATAAAGCAAAGGAGCAGTTGAGATTATCCTGGTTCTGGCACCGTGGATGCACAAGAGGATGGGGGTCTTCATACTGTTGTGGCTCAAAGAAGCATGGGACAGAGTAAAAATCCAGATGGGTTGGATTTTGTGTGGGGATACTGT
This sequence comes from Arvicanthis niloticus, assembly GCF_011762505.2. Classification (NCBI taxonomy): domain Eukaryota; kingdom Metazoa; phylum Chordata; class Mammalia; order Rodentia; family Muridae; genus Arvicanthis; species Arvicanthis niloticus. Next base: position 50,595,764 of record NC_047663.1, read on the forward strand.
GCACACAGCATTGAATCTCTATGCTTCTCATCACTTCTGAGGGAAACAATATGTCTATGTGTAGGAAGCCACATGGAATGGTCCCTACTACAAACATGGATAAAAAAAAAAGTGGGTTACAGCCCAGCCTTATTGAAGCAGCAGAGACAACAGTCAGGTATGTAAAGGAATCAACCCAGAGTCTGTAAGTATTGGATGCAAGAATATCTGTATGGGACAGATATCATTTCTCTTTCTTGTTTGAATTTTTTATTTCATACACAAGTACTATATTTACATTATTCCTGCCCCTCCATGTATTCACTCCAACTCCTTCTGTGTTCAGTCTACAAACTCTCAAATTCCTGACCTCTTCTTTAATATTATTATTGTTAAATATATGTGTATATACACTTATGTGTGAGTGTGTGTGTGTGTGTGTGTGTGTGTGTGTGTGTGTGATGAATCCATTTACTGTTAGTCATATATACATGTTTGAGGGTGGCAACTTAGGATTGTAAAACGTATGTGGTAACACTTACCTGGGAAAGACTGATGTTACCTCTCTCCTACCAGCTGTTAAGTGCCTATAGCTCATTATTTTGGCATGAAGCATTAAGAAATTTCCCTCATCCAAATTAGCATGTCAACTACTGTTGTCATTGGGAAGATCTTGTTGAAGAAGCGATATTGGTGAGGTTTGATAGATGCAAATTCTGTGTCACATATAAAAAGCATTATCTGTAATAAATGTCCTGGAAGTGGTCATCATTTCTATCCCCCTGTCTCTGGCATGGGACAGTACAAGCTCACCATAAACAAGAGCCTTGCAAGCCCTTCCACATGGAACCCAGAGGGAGGATTATTTCCTCCTCTCTCAGCCTTGGAGGCTACTGTTGCCCCTCTCTCAAGTCTGTAGCTTGTATCGGGCTCTGTTCCAGGGTTCCCTCTCTCATTCTACTCTGTTATAGCCTAGGACTTACCTCCATGTCCCTCTACTCATCCATTTTTTGAGTTCTGTTCTATTCTCAGCATACACACTTGAGACATGCTAGGAAAAAAGAAAACACAAAGGCTGGCTTAAAAGCACGTATGTTGGATGGCTGCTCAAAAAGCCCAATGTAAAGAAAACAAAATCACACACACACACACACACACACACACACACACACACACACACACATGTGTATACACATATATACATGCAGTCAGCCCAAGGACCAGTGATAGAGACTGAGGCCTAAGCTAGTCAATCTAGAAAAGGGTTCAGCCATGGTACATTACAGAGTGACCACTGCCTACCCTCTTCTACAAGAGTGATACTCATAACTTGTACCATTAAAGACCTTTCATCCATGCTGTCCTGTTTCTCCAGGAGATAAACTCATAGAACCTCTGGGGACTGAGAATGACTTCTGGGGCCCTACAGGACATGTGGCTACTGAAGTGGTTGACAGAGAGAGAAACATGTACCGGTGAGTGAACTTTGCATGGCAGAGGCTTGCTTTTCACAGTCTAATTTCCATTATGGATGCCCAGAGATAGACCCCCAACACACTCTCTATGGTAACTTCTTCCTTTGCCAATGCAGAAGGCTGGGCCAGAACTACAATAGAATTTGGGCCTGTTGTAAAAATAGGGGTCTTCTTCAAAATTTTTTCAGAAATTTATAAAGTAAGAAACAAGTACTTCCCTGTCCGGTTCCTCAGATCCATCAACCATTTCTAATTTGTTTCAACTACACTCATTCTTTCTTTGTCAACACTGTCACAGTCTTGTGACCGTACAGATATCACAGTAATATATGGCCAAGACATCATAGGATTTCACCCACAATAATTTTACTAGGCATCCGTATGCTTAAGATAGGACCTATGCTTAAGATAGTCTTCCACAACCAGCACATCACCAACAGCTAAACTGTGCTGACCTGAGTACTTCATTTCACCTAAACAGTCTGTGCTCAGCTTTGCTCATTATGTGAAATGTAGTCTTTCTGGTAATTACTTTACTCCTGCTATAAACAGCCTTCCACTCCATATGATGTTTGTTTTTCCTGTCTCTTATCTTTCCACTTCATCCCTGTAGTCTCTACATTCTTACTTTACTAACAACCCTGTGTGCCAAGGATCCCCTGAAGCTGAGAACATGATCGTGTGTATGCCACCCCTATCCTACAGAAATTATAGTCTCGGGAATAATGACTGACTAAATACACAATGATGGTATCTTCCATGACCTGTTACCCTCCTCCAACACGGTCACAGTCACTGTCTCAGCTAAAGAAATTGTCACTCTTCATTTCCTCCCACAGAAACTGACACTCTTCTACCCAACAGAGAGCTTCAGGGGTTCTTGGCACACAGGGCTGTTAGTAAAATAAGAATGCAGAGAATACAGAGATGTAATGCAAAGGTAAGAGACAGGAAAAACAAATATCATGAGGAAGGGGGTGCTGTTTATAGCAGGAATACAATAATCACAAGAAAGAGTACATTGCCAAACAGCATTAAGAAAGTATTTTTTCAGGACCAACAATTCACCACTATTGTCATCAGATAGGCTCTCATTATTAGGAAATGTACACTTTAAGAATATAAACACTAAAAACTGAAGATGTATCTGATTATTTGAGCCCTTGTCTAGTGTGTACCAGGTTTTAGGTTTATCCCACAAACTTCACACACACACACACACACACACACACTCATACCTATTTCATCACTCTCATCACCATCACAAGAGGAGCTGACTGCTTCCTACATGTGTTACACAGAGATTTGCATTAGGTCACTCAGTATTCACAGGTCTCTAAGATGATGTTGTCATTAACCCTATGTACAGATGAGGAAACAGAATATGAGGTTAAATGACTAATCAGGGATTTGTATAGACAGCAGAAAAACAAAACTCAGAGACAGCTGCCTGAAGTCTGCTGTGTCCTGAGGTCTGCACTGGGTCTGCACACAACAGATGAGTACTGCTGGTGTTAACTGCTGCCTGCCTCTCCCTCATCCAGAGTTCAGTTGCCCGTGGCTGGCTCCTACCACTGTCCCAGCACAGGACTCCACTTTGTGGTGACAAGGGCAGTGACAATCGAGATTAAATTCTGTTCCTGGAGCCAATACCTGGACAAGACTCCCTTGCAACACAGTCTCATGGTGGTTGGACCTCTGTTTGACATCAAGGCTGAGCAAGGAGCTGTGACTGCTGTGTACCTCCCTCATTTTGTGGCTCTCCAAGGTAATCAAGGGAAGCTTAAGGAGGAAGGTTGTAATAATGGGTGACTTGACCGGCCATGGAGGAACTAAAGAATGGTGGGTGATAAAGAAGTGTTTCAAGGTTTCCTTAATGGGGCACAGCAGTTTACAGAGGTGGACAATGATATGTTTTGTCATCCCTTCTTGTCTGATATATCTTCTTTGAAGCACATGTCTCCAAGCCTTATAACTTTATTTCTGTTTTACCAGGGGTATCCCTAATTAGACAGTGATGTCCTCAGTAGCAAAATTAACTGGTGCTTATCAAGTACTCTTTAAAAGTATGTCCCTCAAATTGTATTTTTTTCTGCTCAGATGGAAGAGTGTCCTGGGGCTTAGAAGCCCAGGAACCATACAATTCTGAGGGGAGAAGGTATCCCAAAGGAAGGGCATCCTGAGACATGGGAGCTCAGAAACCACACAGCTCTGAGAGGGAGCATTGTCAGCAAAGGCATTGCAGCTCCCAGGGGAGGGTCTCCCCAGCTGAGCTGAGGAGCTCAGGAGCCTCAGCCCTGCTCCTTCTCTTCAATTCTTCTCTTCTCTTCATTGCTTCTTGACTTCTTAGAGTCTTCCAATCAGAGAGTCACATAAGAAAGAAAATCCCACTTTTGCAGAAGCTCCATGTCTGTTGGGCTTCTGGGGAGGCTGGAGAGGAGGTGTTGCCATAGTAGACAGCTCCTGTTGGCCAGGTCCTGCAGTGGAGTTTCACCAAGGCTCTAAGCTAAGGCAGGAGAGAAGGTGTAGCTACAGTGGACAGCTCCTCAGGGCAGCATCTACTCTGATATATCATGGTGCCACAATTTTAACAGGAGCTGCCATTTTGCACAGCTCCTGTGAGACACTTTGCTGCAACAGCCATAGTCTGGGGCAGGAAGGAGGGGCTTACCACTGGTTTGAAGAGGTTTTTGGAAAGTAAATCTTCAAAACTATAAGAACCATTTGTTACTTAGGGTCAACCAACACTGTAAGCCATTACACTCCTACAGGCAGGGAGAAAGTGATGTCACCACATGCCCTTTGAGAACTAGAGCCACAAAAATAGAGTGTTCTTAGAAGAGGGAAGACTCATAAAGTGTTCCAAATACAGTGATCTCTATATATTCCTTCAGAAATGGTCTGATAAATACAAGATTCCCAATGAATAATCTCATAAAGAAAGCCAATACTATAGTCTGTAATTCTAGCACTCTGGAAGCTGAGGCAAAATAAATTAAAATTCAAGAGCATTCTAGACCACACAGCCAGACTCTACCAAAAAAGCAATAATAACAAGAAAACCAGGAGTAGTACAAGTAGCTGTTGAGGTTTACTTCCTCTCCTGCTTCAAGGAGCACAGCAATAAGATTGCCAAGACACCAGTAGAATCCAACTCACAACAAAGGAAAAATTTGTTTGTTCATAGTATGAAGATGATGAGTAGGAGGTGGGGGAGAGGTGGGGTGACACAACACACAGACACACACACACATGCACACGCATGCATGCACACATATGCGCCCCTAACAACCTGAAGCAGTTGGGAGAACTAGCCCTAGGGTCATCACAGTGGGTGAGCTAGCTCAGCCTATGACTAGCCACAGCACTTGGGAGAGCCATACCTGCAGCTTGCCTGGGCAGCATACTACTGCTGACCATGGTCAAGGGGAAATGAATGAACCATCCCAGTGAGCTGGCCCCATCACCCATCTGCAATCAGGTAACATGGGTCAGTAGCAAAAGAGATGCCCTCTGCCCTCTTGCCCATCACCACCTGAAGCAGTTCAGAAATCTAACCTGAGGGTAATAAGAGTGGGCCCATTAGCAGGAACCACATTAAGTTGACAAGTGACATTCATCTTCACAGTTCTAACCATTGTCAATGTCATACTCAAGCACATCACTGAATCATAACTATCTAATCTCTGTCTCTAAAGTTTCAGTTTCATCTCATCATGAAAAATACAATCTAGTTTCAAAGATCACATTAGACCTTAATAACTCTAACAGTTCAAAAGTCTACCTCTGAAAAGAGATACAAGGCTATGTCTTAACCATGAGCTCCTATGAAATAAAAAAAAAAAAAACCAAGTTACATACTTCCAATGTACAATGGCACAGGATAATGACTGACATTCTAACATGGAAGAATCAGAGCATAGTAAGGGGTGCTCAGATTACAGCAAGACAAACTCCATAATCACAATTTCTGTAACTCTGTGTCCAGACATGGAATTCATGGTATCATTCACTGAACTCCAAAAGTCTTAGAGAGCTCCAACTCTATAGTTCTACAAATGAAGCACACATAGCCTCTCTGTTAAGCCATGTATCTACTCCTTGCCTATAACTTTATTTAGCAGAAAAAAATATGGTTCTGGATTCTCCAACATCCTAGTATTTATAGTCCCTCTTTGGTTTCACTTTCAAAGGTTCATTGAATGACCTCCCAGGACCTCCTCACAGAATCTTTGACTCAAGACACATTGACTGGATTCAGGTGGATTTGAAGCTGTACATCATGACTCAATGGACCCCCTCAATAGAGCATCTTTCAAACATAAAAAACCTACAGAGATGATACTGTCAAGTTCTAGTGACAGCTTTGAGATGTGGCCACACCGATAGCTGTATGACATGCTGACCATAGGAAAGCTCTTACTAGAGTGTTTTTGGAACAGAGAAAGGCATCAGTTAAGGCTTTCTGCCTTTAAATGAATTTGGCTCTTCACAAGATGAAGCCTATAGGGTGAGATTTTATCAAAACATCTTTTCTATTGCCACAGTACAGTACAGTTTTCCCTTCTGTGATGATGATCTCTTTAACAACTACAGCTGATTTTGAAGAATCATTCAGAAAGTTTTTTTTCAAGAAACATCTCCTGACAAATTAGTCCCCTATATTTAAATTCATCTTCACTCATATTCAGGACACTAATACAATAAATCTACATATTGAGCAAATAAAAATCTTTCTATTCTCTGGAACCTCAGGAGCAGGCCTTTACTGACCCTCAGCATCCTTGTCTTTCCTGCATTCACTGGAATGTCACCATGAGCTCTGCTCTCAGGAGAGTAGAGTATTTACAGGCCTAAGTATCAAATTCTTCAATATTCTATACACAAAACAGTTCCAAAGGTCTAAGAATCACTTGATCTGGCTTTTTTATAGCAACAATCCAACTCCTAATATCAACTCTCTGTCCAGGTTACTTTACTTGTGACTCAAAAAGATATATACCTGACCAAAGAAACTCAAAATAAAATAGATTTATTTTGCATCACAGTTCAAAAGCAAAGTCAGCTCATCCTGACATGGAAGTCTGAGAACATGGAAGTATGGCACCTGATAAACTTGCATCACCAGATCAGGAACAGAGAAGAGTCAACGTTTGTGCTCATGTGACCTTATCCATTTAACACAGGCCTGGATTCTGGTCCATGGAATGATATTACCCACCTGGGATAGATCTTCCCAAATCAGTTACCCAAATCATGATAATCTCCTTCTATTATGCCCCCAGGCCTAGATACGTGGTAATACTAGATTTCATTAAGTTCACATATAACCTGAGGGTTGTCAAGTTTCTGGCTGTTGAAGTAATTATTTAAAAACACCCGCTGGTTAAGCTATCTAAGCTGCAGTGGCTCTGCATAGCTCAACAGCCATGTTGAGGCCACGTGTACACTGCAGCTAGAAATGGCCAGCCAGAAACACCAGCCCTGCCACCTATGAGACACTAGCATGGGAGATGGCTCTGCCAATCTTCCACGCTGTCTCTGCAAGGCTGGGCATTGCCCAGAACATCCCACCAACCACGAAGGCTCAGTACAAATGAGACTCTAATGCTTAGATCATCCAAAGGCTTATATATTTGGTGATAACCAATAACAAAATGCCCACTCAATCAGAGGTGTAACCCAATACCCAACCTAGATATACCAACTACCTTTGACTGCAGGAGACACGTGAACATCTGCCTCCATGGTTCCCTCTCTCTTGTCTCTCTCCCTCTCCTAGCTCCTCCTCTTCTGCCTCCTCTTCCTATCCTTACTCCTCCTCTTTCTTTCCTTACTCCTCCCACCTTAGCTCCTCCTACATCTGGCAGTATCCTCTGAGACTATATCCATTATAGCATTGGTAGAGTAGACCATCATAAAGCCCCACTCCACTGTGAATATTCATGCAGCAGCTATCCAGAGACAAAGTCAAAGCTGTCTCCCAATAAGAGGCAGTCTGCATGAGTCACTCGTGGATGCAAATCATATTTACTGTCCTTGGCATCATGAATTAGTAGTGAGAAAACAGATGACAATTCTGCAGTGTTGTCACTGGAAGTTAATTAGTAAATCTAAAATTTTAGTCAGGTTTTCTCATAAACATCAAAAAAAAAATAAATACAAACTAAATAGAAATCATAATCAAGACAGAATACAGAAAAAAACTTTATTGGAGCTTACAGTTTCAGGGTATGACTCAAAGACTTTCATGGGAAGAAGCATGGCAGAAAGACTGCAGGCATGGCATTGGAGCTTACACAGTAGCTGAGCGCTCACATTCTGATGGGAGAGAAAGAAAACTGATAGTATATGAGCTTTGCAAACCTCAAAGCCCACCAGTCACACAGCTCCTTCAACAAGGGAATACCTCCTAATCCTTCCCAAGCTGTTCCAACAAATAGAGCAGCCCATTATCATTCAAACCACAAATTCACAATCATTCTCAATCATGGGGTACTAGTTTCCCAGACCAGCATGGATAGATGAAAATACTATGTCTACATCCCTTAAATCTCTTCTTCAACAGATGGAAAGGTGGACACCTCCTTGTTCCATGTTGCCCACTTTCAAGAACATGGAATGGTCCTAGAAATCCCAGCAAGAGTGGAACAGCATTATGCAATACTGGAAAAGCCAAGCTTCTCCCCAGTGGGAGTTCTACTGAGATTGATTCCTGCTGTTGGACAATTCATCCCCATCACTTCCATCACATTGATCTACTATCACCTCTATCTCAAGGACGTCACCTTTCACCTTTACCTGGTCCCCAATGACTGCACTATTCAGAAGGTGACACTGAGGACTACAAATGTGGGGCATGGAGGGCAAACAGAAAATTTGAGTTATAGCTAGTGAGACCCTTGGGGAGATTCTGAACTGAGAGTTGAGATGTGTTTCTGTATGGGGAACCTGGTGTGCCTATACAATTCTGCCTTCTTCTTGCGCCCTGCCCCACACCAGAGTCTCACTCAACTGTCTTTGATGCCAAATTACTAATCCCCAAATAGACTCTATAGCATCTTTCCACCCACCAGAAAGATGAAAATGCTCTATGCTCAAACTACAGCAGCTCCTTTCTTCTGTGGCAGTTACTCTGTTCCCACAGTGATCATGAACAGGGCCAACAATCCAAATATCAGTGTGTCAGAACACAAGGTAGATGGGAGCTCATGAGGTGTCATCACCCTATCCCACAAAATGTACTGATCAACCACCTCACTTCATTGAGATCAGATGTTTTGTCCCAGAAATCTAGATAAATCACTATCTGTAATGTTCCCAGGCAATTGATGATGAAGAAATGAAGTTTCAGTTTGTGCGCATAAACAAGCCACCTCCAGTGGACACTCTTTATGTTGGTTCCCGCTATATCGTGTCTGGCTCCAAAAAGGTGGAAATTATCCCAAAGGTGAGCATCCAGGTGTTTCTGAGACAAGGCTTGGGAAACCTGTGAGGCTGGTTACAGGGCTTTGTAGAAAACTGAGACTGAGGAGAAAGCAATTAAGATTTGGGATGAGCAAGAATACATCAAAGTTAGGTGAAAATTAATTTAAGGAACACAACAAGAATGCAGAGCAGGCCTGGGAACTGGAGGAATTAGATTCAGTCTGGCACAGAGAAAGTTCTGGCTAAACATGGAGAGAAGAAGCCCAGGCTGAGAATTTGTGAGCAGGGTTTTCAGGATGAGCTTCACTCATCCATGGCTGTTATGGTTTGAATCTGAAATGTCTCCTACAGCTGTGAATGTTTAAACAGTAAAGCTTGGTCTCCAGACAGTGATAGTATTTTGGGAATTTGTGGAATGAAGTCTGTGAGGCCTGTCTATCAGAAGCAAGCCAGATGTGGCATCCCTGGAGGCTTACAGCCTTGCCCTGCTCCCACATCAGACTGCTCATTCCTGAGCCTCTGGATATAACAGACCATGACACAAGTTTTTCCACAAAGAATGGACCCCCAGCTTCGATGCATTCCCCACCATGAAACTAAACAACAACATAAACTTTTCTTAAGGTGTTTCCTGTCAGATTTTGTCAGAAGAATCATGAGAAAAGAAACAGCATGCTGGGTCCTCAGCCTTTTGAGGAAATATGCATGTTCAAAGGCTGTGCATCACTGAAGTGCAAAAGATAGTCACTGTCTAATGTGGTGTGCAAGATCAAGACATTATGAGGTTGTGGATAGCCTTCATTTATATGAATAGATGCTCCTCACACAGCCTGTCTCTCCTCTCTTTTCTCTCCTCTCTCCTTTCTTCCCCTCTCTCCTTTCTTCCCCTCTCTCCTCTTTCTCTCTCTCTCTCTCTCTCTCTCTCTCTCTCTCTCTCTCTCTCTCTCTCTCTCTCTCTGTCTCTCTGTCTCTCTCTCTTTCTCCAGGAACTGGAGCTGTGCTACCGAAGCCCTGGGGAATTCCAGCTCTTTTCTGAGATCTACGTTGGTCACATGGGTTCAGGGATTAAACTGCAACTCAGAGACAAGAGGCATATGAAACTCATATGGGAGGCCTTGCTGAAACCAGGTAAAATTAGTTTAAGACTAGAATCCCTCCAAGTTGAAGAAGGGCAATGATTAAGGAGAGGTGTGTTGTCATTTTTACTTGGCACCTCAAAATAGATCGATCATGTGCTTTTCTGGATCAATAAAAGGTGATAGGACCACAGTTTAAACTATGACACTGTGTTAATCAGCTCTTCACAATTGTGACAAATATGTAAGAAAAAAGACTTTAAAAGAAGAAAGGTTTCCTTTGATTCGAGGTCTTAGAACCAAGTTTCCATCAATGGTCAGTTGCCTCCATCTCTTTGAGCCTGATGTAAAACAGGATATCATGGAAGTGGGAGCTTCCATTTGAGAGAAAAGGCTTTTTGTGTGGTAGCTCAAAAGCAAAAAGAGTGGGGGAGAGACAAAGAGAGAGGGGGGATTGGGAAGAAGAGGAGTAAGTGGAGGTAAGAAGAGAAGAAAGAAAGTCCATTCACCATGTTCTCTCCCAGACATGCCCAGTGACTGTCCTTCTCCAACTGTACACTCCTATGAGATTCTCTTTCCATTCTCAGTCCATCACTCCATGATGAGAGCATTGGTGTATGGCTTCATTCATAGACTCATAGCCCTCAGAACATACACCTTTGAATACTGCTGCAGGCCCAGTCTTTCAACACATGATCATTTTTCAGGGAACATATTATATGCAAAGTACCACATGCCCTAAGCAACCTTTTCTCAATCCTGTGTTCTCTTTCTGCTCCCACTGCCCTGGAAGTGACAGATTGAGGTGCACAAAGATCTGGCTCCAGTTTACATAACAGCTCAAGTTTACAGCGACAGGATTTTACAACATGAGATACTCAATCTTAAGTCTATATATAATGTGTATTAATATATTACTTTTAACAATTCTATACTTGCATATCATTCACTGTAGTAACTCCACCTTAAAAAAGTTAATAAGCAAAGGAAAGAAAAGTCCTCTCTACTCTCCCTCCTTCTCCTGCCAGCTCTGATTCTTTTCTATAAATCTCTTTGACACATTCAAAGGGGTTTTCTTTGTCTCACAGAGTTTAACTTGGACCATCTGTGTGACCAAGAGTTTTGTACTATCCTGAAGAACATAGTGATCACACCTACAGGTATACAGATAGAATATTTACCTCTCCGAATCGAATAATTTATTACTAGCAAATAGTTTAATAGTAAGTGTACTGTCCCTACAAGCTGCTTCCCCATGGGTAACTGATTGATGGACAGGTCCAACTAGTGAGGGTCCAGACACAGGAGGAGTGGGTGCTATGAGTTCAATATGGCCATGGCAACACCCTGCTTATAAGACAGCACTTCACAAGCCTTCTCCATACAGTATGTTGCTGTATTCTCTCTAATTCGCCTTCTGCCATGTTACTTAAGCCTTAAATGGGATGATATAAATGACTTACTTACAGGTGTGAGTATTCACCCATACTTTTTTCTCAGCCTCCTGTACAGGCATGAGTATGTGCAGTCACTTCCGTTCACACCAAACAGATACTTTTCTGAGGTATGCTGAAAGTAGATTTGTCTATGCTATAAACATAGATATTTAGCAGGGCATTAGTACTATGTCCATTTAGATAAGCAGCAATAGCAGCTTCTCTCAAGAACCTAAGATTTCTACAGACCTGGACTGGTTTATTTGCTTTACAATTTTACACTGCTAGGGATGCAGTCTATCTTATGGCGTGGGAATCGTGGAGCTAGTGACTGCTCCCATCATGTTTGTGCCACTGTGCAGCAGAGGGGCCACTTTGGCAGGTTGGTTTGTGATCATAGAGAACCCAGCTGAGTCAGACTGTTGTTGATGCCTTTTCTTCCTCAGCAGCCTGAGGGCTTAAAACAAAAAGAAACTTCTAACTCAGCTCCAGCCTGAATTCTCTATACTGCATGTCTAAGAGGTGCAGTGTATTCAACACTAATGCCCTATCTACTAGATCTTCTGGGGAACTAGTCAGAATGACATGAGCATGTATTGTCTTAGGGATCTCCAGGACTTCCCTACCCACAAAAAATCCTGAGATTTCCCAAATTTGACCTGGGTTTTTGTTTTGAAACTCATTACTTCTAGGATCTCCATCTCAAGGTTTGTATGGTGTTACGTTTTTTTTTTATAGTTACTAAAGTAGTAGGTTCCTCATCTACCTACAATTTACCAATCTGCTATTGTCCTTTTTTCCATCCCTAAGGCTAAGTCCCACTTCTAGTTTTCTGGTTTAAAGAGGTTTAGAAGTTTCATATAACAGATGTATTGCATCCTTCTAGGCATAAGTGAGTAATTCCAGGCAGTGTTTCTCTATGTAGTAAGCCCAGGCCTTGATCTCACAGAGATCTGCTTGCCTCAACCTCCAGAGTGCTGAGATTAAAGATGTGTGCCACCATACTGAGCATCCATATAATTTTTCTTAATTCTCTCTTTTGAAACTCACTAAGATCTATTCCTTTCCATATGGGAGCATATTCAGGTATTGGAGGATTATAACCATTGCCCACTTGTATCCCCAGACTTACATCTTGGTTTTGAAATTCATGGTCACTCTGCCATTTTCTTCATTAGATGCTCCAGTTTATAGAGAGCTCAGAATGCACCAAGATGATCAACATAGCATGGATTTTAACCCATATCATCTTTCCTTCATACAAATGGAACCAGAACTTCCCAGCACTACAAACTAAGTCCTTGGGCTGACTTCCCTAAACTGTTAGAGCACAGTGGATGTAGGGACCTCTCAAACCCTTGAGGCTTATTTATGAGCTGCAGTTTATTAATCTCCTTCACATGTGGATGAAATTCATTCACTATTCCCCTGTGCTCAGTCTTGCTTCACCTGAATTCTACCACCAAATCCAGAACACAAGTTTGTCATTTGTAAGTATACAAAATCAAACAAGGACAAAAAGATCTTTTTCTTACCAAAATGATTTAAGCCATCTTGAAAAGGACGTGATTGTTATCTACAAGGAATTCAGTCAAGGATAAAATTGAGTCTAAGATTATGTGGTAGAAGTGTCTATGGCTCATTCCCAGGTCTATTCTCTCTAGAGTGATAGACTAGGCCTAAGATGCCCTGAATAACTGAAGAACTGTTCACCTTCCAGATTATATCAGAATATCTGTAGTTTATTCTTAAAATCCCAGGCATGTGTAAGGGATTCACAGAATGCCCTGAGTGTTGGTATTGACATCATTACAGATGTTTCATCTCTCCTTTCTTCCAGGAGACCTCAGACCTGCTCTGCCCATGAATGCACAAGCCTGTAAAGGTTAGTAAAAACTCTAGAGTCTAGAGAAGTCAATAGTATTCTGCTGAAGAAACCTTGAGAGAAGAGTAGAGGGTAATAAAAAAAACTCACTTTGAGAATGTAGGAGAGGCTCATACCAAGGGTAGAGTTCCTCTTACAAACCTTGCATTTTTTCCTGGTGACAATGGCTCTACTCACTTCCAAACTGAATACCACACCAAGAACCCCTCCTCCTGGTTATGCAGCATGTCTCTCTGATACCTTGTCTCAACAACATAATGCTATTTTTCTATTGGCCTTACAGAGAAAGAAGGGAGCCAGGGGTACAGAAGAAATGAACAGTTACAGGAAAAGAGCAAGAAGTGGGCAGCCAGTCAAAGATGCCAAGGAGCATTTCCTTGCTCAGTGCCTTTCTCATCTTTACCCTTAGATGCTCCTTCCTTGATACACTTCATGGACCAGCATCGGGAGCAGCTGGTGGCCCGAGTGACATCAGTGGACCCTCTACTGGACAGGCTGCATAATCTGGTGCTGAGTGAAGAATCATATGAGGCAGTGCGGGCTGAGACCACAAACCAAGACAAGATGAGGAAGCTCTTCAGCTTCAGCCGATCCTGGAGTCAAGCCTGCAAAGACCAATTCTACCAAGCTCTGAAGGAGACCCATCCTCACTTAGTCATGGACCTCCTGGAGAAGTCAGGCAGGGTCTCTTTGGGATCCTGACATCGGTGAGCACTCTCCTTAGAGTCCTGATCCACCTGGACTTCTTTTGGTCCTTAGTTTCTCCATCTGTAACCAGTTGCCATGTGAGTTTCCTTTCTGATAGCACTGTTTTCAGGATAACTCTTGGGGATCCAAATGTTCCCCCTAGGTTTCCCCAGCTAGATGATCATGTGAGTTGAGCATCTCAGAAGACACCCGGTGAGGCTAGTAAGTCTATTCAGGCCTTTTCCAGCCTCCTTTGATGGTCAGAGTGGACAGCCTCAAGCTAACCTGACCCACCATGATACAAGCAGGATAGGGATCCTGAGAATAAAAACAAAGAGATGATAGTTTTCCCTGAAAAGTCAATGTCTTATGAATAAGAAAGGAGGAGGCCTTTAAAACTCATGTTGTCTGGTCAAAGATGTAGGGAAGTCACATGATACAACATGCAAAACGCCTCAGATTCAGTGCACACTGTGAATTAATCTTGGGCAGTTGCATATGCACAGACCTTTGGTTCTTGTGATGAATTTGCAAGTCTCACATTTGGTTACATCATCCCATATGGAGGTGTGAGTCAAGGTGACAAGGCTTTCCCTCTGGATCATGCTCTGCATCCCTTGCTGCAAGGCCCATAAACAGAGCAGTTAGTCAGCTTCTCAGTGTCATCCATCTTTCCTCTTTACACTGAAGGTGTGCTAGCTCTGCTGTGTGGATCTCTGTGCCCTGCTTCTCCTTCTTATTTGGAATACAGTAGTTTCTCATTCTAACTCCTGCCCTTACTAGATCACAGACTGGCAGTTTCAGCCAAGACATCTTACTCAGAATCCTCCAGCATTTTATTGGATATTTCCAAGTTTTGAGCTTCCTTTCTGTGATACTGACTCCATCAGGAATTTAGAAATGACTTAAACTAAACCAATAAATCAATGACACATAAAACCAAGGTTCTTAAAAGTTTATGATAAATAGGACACACTGTGCTGTCAGGGTTCTTAAATGTGTGTGATGGACAGGACACACTGAGCTTATCTGTAAGTAAGTAAAAATGCTAAAATATCAACAGTTAATATATATTTTATACAGTGAGCATCTTAAAACTTATTAAAAGGAAATATATTTGATTTCATGAATTATTGATGTATTAAAATGAGTTCCCATCACTTTCTCTGTCTTCTCACTGCAATGCAAGGTCATCAAGTGCTCTGTCTGACCCATGTCTCCATATGGATTTGGATAGGATGGGCAGAGACAAAAGCCCTGACAGAATAGACACTCTGTGGCCAACAGCAAATCTGCACTGGAACAGCCTCCATAACCAAGGTTCTCAAGTTGGCTCCTCCAGAGGACAAGTCGCCCGGAGAGTGGTCACAACTGGTTGCTTCAGTGAGAAATGGCAATTTGCAAAGAGAACAGTTTTAGTGAATAGAATATCTTAGTATTAACTTTTCTTCCAAGAAATATTATTAGTCTTTCTGTGGTCTCTGTCTAAGGATGTGATCTGCAGCCTGCACAGCTAGTGTCCCTTTAATACAAACAATGATGTGGTGCCAGCAAGAGACACCTGCAACTGCAGAAAGTGTCAGGCCCTTTAATAATTCCAAAGGGAGAGTAAGTATTTATAAATGGAGACTTTTAAAGTACAAACTCATCTTACATAAACCAATAACTTGAAAGAAATACACTTTTTATAATAAAAGAAATGTATTGACATGTTTACATTTTGTGTTAATGATAATTAAACAGAATTATAACAGTTAACATCTTAAAATTAAACTTAGGATGGCTAAGGGTTCATTTTTAAATGTTGTACATAAAGGGAAACTGACAGAGATGTTAAGTGAGAGCTATCGGCTTCGGTGGCAGTCTGCCGGATAAAAGGTTTGTGTGTTTGCTTTTGTTTTGTTTTTGTGTTTGTCGTTGCTATTGTTGTTTTGAACTTTAAATACCCATTCATAAAGACTGTTTTGTGTCAAGTTAACAGTGTGGCTTAGCAGTCCATATAATGTGTTTACCTGTGTGACCTGATACCAATAGTCACAACAGAAAGCAGAATGGTCCTGCTTCTTGGCTGGAGCGTGGTGGAGTGGCCTGGGGTGTACATAGCAGTGTTTACCAGCCTGGTCCATCCTTACAATCCTAGTATGTTGAAACATTTGGTGTCTTCAAGAAAAATAAAATTAAAAACCAAACACTTTGGCTCTTTACACGTCCAGTGTTTTGCTATTTAAAAAATACTTATTTTTTTAGTCTATGTCTATTTATTTTTAATCCAGGGATAAAGATGGAGCAGAGGTTGAAGGAATATCCAACCAGTGACTGACCCAACTTGAGACACAACCCATATAAGAAAGCCAGTCTCTGACACTATTAATGATACTTTGCTATCCTTGCGGATAGGAGCCTAACATCACTTTTCCTAAAAGGCTTCAACTAGCAGTGGATGAAAACAGATACAGAGACCCACAGACAACATCAGGTAGTGCTTGGGAGGCTTGCAGAAAAGTGAGAGATAGAACTGAGCAAGCTGGAGGAGGCAAGGACACTACAAGAACACTTACAGAGTCAACTAACCTGGGACCATGGGGTCTCAGAGAGATGAGATGGAACGACCAACCAAAGACCATGCATTGTCTGGACCTTGGTCCCATACATGTAGCAGATGTACAGCTTGGTATTCATGTGGGTCCACTAACAATTGGAGAGGACTCTGTCTCTGTCTCTGTTGACTACCTTTGGATCCCTTTCCCCTAACTGAACTGCATGGTTGGGCCTCAGTGAAAAGAATGGGCTTAGGCCTATTGCAAGTGGGTGTCCCAGAATGGGGTAGAATTCAAGGGGGACTTCCCCTATACTGAGGAGAAATGGAGGAGGTTGCGGGAGGGATTTGTAAGGGTGAGACTGGGAGGAGAGGAAGGAGGGAAAATACAATCAGGATGTAAAGTAAATAAATAAATTTTTAATCTAAAAATAAAATTTTACTTCTCTTCTTATTCTTAAATGATCATGATTGCCATTAAAATGGGTGTATATCTTCAAAGTATTTCACTTTAATGGAAACTTTGTTTTATATAATCTAAACATTAAATACTTTTAAAAAGCCAGAATCTCACTAGATTCTTCATCTGGTAAATCCAGGGAGATTTTATTCCCTTCTTCTTCAGGGACTAGTATTATTACATTATTTCCATTTAGTAAAATCTGATATAATTGTGTATCCTTCCTCTGTTGTAATTTCTTGGTAAAAACTGTGACTTTTTCTAAAACCATACAGACAACAAATAATCCTAGAAAACTCCCATCAATTTTTTTTAATTTTTTCTTTTTCCAGCCTTTTTGAAACAAGGTTTTAATGTGTAGTCCTGGCTGTCCTGGAACTCACTCTGTATACCAGGATGGACTCGAACTCAAAGAGATAACTTGCCTCTGACGCCTGCGTGCTGAGATTAAACATGTGCAAACAACTATCCAACCCAAACATGTCTTTATCACTCTTCATCATTGTGTCATTCTCAATCCTATACACTTGTCCAGAAGCTCTAGTGGTGGGAGTTGCAATGGATTCATGGTGGTATTGGCCAACTTGGTCACACTGAGAGTCTGGTTTACTTTAACCAGTGAGCAGTGCTTCCCTTCAAGATGTGACCCTCGTGATTGGTTTTGGGCAATGTATAAACTGCTGAAAGAGACAAGACCTCTGAATCCTTGTCACCTCCCTTTTTTAGCCTTCATTTGGCTGTGCCACAAGCCAGACTGCAGTGAAACAGTCTGTGCTTCTCAAGATGGACAGTGCCCAAACCAGCAGAACCCCTGTTAAGGAGAACAGACATCACATAAAACCATTAACTAGCAGAGTGAGCCTGGAGTCACTTCTGCTGCTGTCACACTAGGTGGCGCTATGAACCGAGGTTTACATCAATCAGGGGCACAAAGAGCCAAAGGACAGTTTGGTGAGAGAACAACAGGTGGGGTCAATTCAAGAAAAAGGCATTCCTGCAAATGCCTGTGGTCTTTCATTGTTCCATGAGTTATCTCTAATAAATTTATTTCTATTCTTTAAGATGAGCTTACTGAGTCATTTTCGTGCTGTGGAAATGTCAGAAGTTAAGGGCAGATTCTAGTTTTACGTCTCCCCAGAAAAGTCAAACAACAGTTGATCAACAAATATTTGAGCGATTGAAAATGAAAGTACACACTACATACAGATACAAACTAAATATAAAAATGTATATTATCAAATCTTACTTAAAACATATTATTAGATTATTTAAATCCATGATCTTTACATGTATTTATTGTTTCTATTTTATTCTCAAGTCTAAACAGTCGAAAAGAAATTGGAAATGATTGTATAAAGTCCATGGAGCATGTGTGAGATTTTCAGACTTTTGGAACCAAACCTCAAAACAGACTAAGATTATAAATCAAATCATGATGTTTTATGGTAAATTAATCACCTTTCCTGGCAGTGTTTACATCCTATAATTACAGAATTAAAATTATTTTAGTGTTTTCTTGAATAGCTTATCAAATATAGCTAGCTTATCCTGTCTTGGATTCTAAGAAGAAATTGAGCATCTTTGGAGTTACTCCAGTTGTGGTGAGACAGCTACCAGGCAAGAATTGCCTCTTTCCATCTACAGACAAATTACTGTCCAGAAAAGGACACACTTGCAGAATAGTGGACTGATTATATCTGCCTAGACAGAGTAATCAGCCCTTAATAATTCTGCATCACTGGTCTGTCAGATGATCTTGGGCCAGAAGGCTGTATATCAGATGCTCCAACATTTTGTAGTATAGGGAGCGTCCAGGCGTTCAGCAGTACCTATAAATTGGCTAAGTTTTAGAAGCTATGCTTTGTGCTTCCCATAATTTTAGTTAACTCAAGTCATTCTGGATTTCTGACAGGGTTGAAAACTTATAGTCTCATAGCCAATCCTGGCTATTTACCTTGAGAGAAAGATTTGAGTGGATAGTTTTCAGCTGACATTCATTCTAAAGCCAAGAAAAAAGCCAGGTCCAGAACTAAGTGTTTTAGTTAGGAGAGATGACACAGGTTCTGGTTAGTCAACAAAATGATGGACTGGGTATTAGGACTATCTTGTACCTCACTGGTACAAATTGGCATAATTATGCTCTAATTGTATTTTGAGAGAAATGTTTTATTTTAACAGGAAGGGTGATATGTAGGAGGAGCTGAGGTGAGAGGGGTACCGAGAGGAAGAGAAGGAGTAAGGAGGGGAGGAGAAGAAGAAGAGGAGAAGCTAGGTGATGAGAGAGAGAAAGACAGAGAAAGAGAGGGGGGATATGGAGGCAGATGTTCACGTGTCTCCACCAGTCAAAGATAGTTGATAAATCTAGGCTGGGTATTGGGTTACACTTCTGATTGAGCATTACCAAACTTATAAAGCCTTTGATTAACATTTTTTAAAAGTGTATAAAAGCAAAAAAGAAAAGGGGGGCATGGGATAGGGGTTTTCTGGAGGGGGAATGGGGAAAGGGGATGGCATCTGAAATGTAAATAAGATATCCAATTTTAAAAAGAACATTAAAAAATAAATAGATAAAAACACTGATTTCCTTGGGGGGGGGAGAAAACCTTGGCCCTTTCTCGGTTGAGACATCTGGGTCAATTTCAGTTTCTGGCTATTATAAATAAAGCTGCTCTGAACATAGAAAAAATATAGCTAGCTTAAAACATACAGGCCTTAACAATCACTACAAAAGGCCAAGTGCTGTTAGCCAAGAACTTCCATTCTCGTTGCAGGACAACATGACAGAAAGCAAACGAGTTTGTGGTGTTGGGTGGTAACAAGAGTCAGCAGGAGAGTAAAGGAGGATAACACTGGAAGGGCGGCAGAAGGCAGGTAACAAACTTCTGACAAGTGAGAAATCATTCCAAGACAGTGGTGAAGCCAGTGTGAAGGTCCTGAGGTGACCACGTTCCTGGTGTGTTCAAGGAATAGGAAGGTAGAGCAGCAAACCCATGGCAGAGGAAGTGAGAAGCTTGAAGTAGGATTTATTACCAGAAACTGGGCAGGGTGGGAATAAGCAGGTCATGTAGAACCCTGTGGAAAACTAGAAGGAACCTGTTTGTCACTTAGAGCAAGACAGGAAGGACTGAAAGATATAAGTGGGGAAGATATTTAAACTAATTCACTATTAGATGTGTGACTCTGGCTTCAAGACTGAGAATGGACAAAAGTACCAGCAGAGAGAGGTAGGATGCTGGGGAGAGATCCAGGAGATTGGCTGGACCAGCACACTCCTTGCACAGTGAGTCAGATAACAGAAGTGTGGATAAGATGGTGCTGGAAGCTGGGGAGATGGCTCAGTGGATAAAGCACTGACTATGCAAGCTTGAGGACTTGTGCTCTGATCCCCAGCATCCTCACAAATGACTGCTGGGCATGGTTACAGGTTTGTAATCCCAGGTGTCAGAAAGGTGAAACAGGAAGTGTTCTGGGTTAGCTGGCTAGCTAGACTACCCAAATCCCTAAGCTTTCAGGTCACACACATGTGCATGCATGTGAGTCCACTTGCACATGAACATGCACACACACCACACACCTACAGAGAAAGAATACAGTTTTGATAAGAATCAAAACCTGAATGTGACATTTAGGAGACTTCAGGAGTCAAAAACAAAACATTGACAGGGTTTGTGGCCTAAGAGGCATTACTGAAATGAACAGCCTGTGACTGGGCAGGCTACAGGGAAGAAGAGGAAGCAAAGATATTCAGAGCACAAACCTGAGGGGATCCGGGAGCTATTGCTGACCTGGGACCTGTTGACAAACCTGGGATTCCACATTAATGGAAGAGGGAACTGAGTTCAAACATGAGACCTGTGGTCAGGCAGGCAGAGCTTCTGCAAACCCGGAAGAAGCTCTCAGCCTGACTCCTCCAGCACAGGCATCTGCAGAGATTTATCAGGAAACAATCTGAATAATGTTTAACTTCCACTCCCAGTGTTTAGAGGAAGTACATCTGAGGCTCTCTGATGCCTGCCTTCCTGAAAATGGGACAAAGTCTCTTTCACTTTTGCAGAACACTTTCCTAGCTGAGGACCCTTATTCATGGACACACACAACAGTGGGCCTCATAGAGAAGCAGGGTGAGTAGTGGGACCCAGATTCCACCAAAACACTTAGTTGTGGGAGGATAAGGGCAGGCCTCATTCGACTAAAACATACTGTGACAGACATGGGGACCTCGTCCTGAAAACCAGGGCCCAGGGCCCCAGCCTCTGCTTGGAGAGTCTGCAGGTCAGCTCTGATGCTAGATCACTGCATTCACCTGTCTGGTTCATGTGCCTGCTCCTGTCATAGCCTATCCTGCACCCTCCTGTCTGCCCTGAATCTGCAGGAATACATGTTCTGGATGATGGGGTATTCAGAGATGAGATATATATTAAGTATCATATATGCTATTTACAGGGGGTGGTGTGGGAGAGCCAAGATCTGCAGAGGGCTAAGTTAGACAAAGTTAGTGAAGAAAGCACAGGACACCTCAACACAGTTGCCTTAGGACTGATAACCACAGCACACACAGGGATGAGTGAATCCCCAGATATTATCATGACTCCTCTGAGGCACAGGCTCCAGTGTTAGCCCAGCCTTCCCAAGTCCACTCCTGGACAAGGACAAAAAACTAATGTTCCTTTTGTCTTTCCATCAGGGCCTCTAAGAAGTCTTGTGTTGGTCTGTCCCCTTTATACATGTGACCCTTTGGCTTTCTCTGGGTAATGTGCCTTCCATCAAATTGTTAGTTGGCTCAGTATTGTTCCACCTGTGTGTGGTACCCATGGACAGATGACTTCTAAAGATTCTATCAAACCAGCTAGTCTGAACTTAGACTGAGCCTTTACTCCACCTCTGTCCTGTATCTTCCTACCATACACTGGGTCACAGTAATGGCTGAAGTAATGATCTCCTTAGAGTGGGACATTAGAAAAGAAGAAGATGAGGACATGGGATAGCGAATGTCCTGCATGGTCCCTGATGCATCCTCCATCCCTGTGTTTCTATCCTCCTATCATCCTGTCCTTGGTACCCCAGAACCCCCAACCCCTCATCCCTTCATTCACATCCTCTGTCCTCCCAACCATCACGCTCTGACCTGCATCCCTCCATCTTCTTACATCTACACTTCCCCACTCTCTAGATGCCCACCTTCCCACTCCTCTGTCTCCATCGATTTCTCTGCCTAGGCTGAGCCAGTCTTCCCTGCTGTGGTTCTCCAAGGTTAAAGAGAGCTAGATCTCCTGCACACTGCTACTGTGGGGCTAGTGCCTTACTTCAGGAACAATACTGCTATGCACCCACAAACCCAACAAACCCAACAAACCCAAGGGGTGAACAGCACCCAAAGATTTAGTGAAGGACCAGACCCCCCCCAAAAAAAATCTAGTGAATAATGTCTTCCTAAGGATGGGCTTTTGGTTCCCTCTGACTCTGCTCCTGCCCTTGAGTTCTCCATTTCTCCTTATCCTCATACATCATTATTATCCTGTCCTTTAAAAGTTATGCACAAGGTCCTCCTGGATCCACTCACTGTTATTACTCAGTCCACATTAGGACAATGGCTGCCCTGCCTAGGGCCTACTGGGTCCCCTATCCTCCATCTCATTGTACACTTCACAGCCTCCTGTGTAATGTCTGTTTCAAAGGTTTCTCCAGAAGGAAATGGCAGCAGTCACATGACTTATCCAGTAGAGCAGATCAAGTTAAAAATCTCTTTGCAGCACATGAAGTCCACCCACAACATACACACCCCTTGGCCCCTAGGTACAGGACCGAGGCCCACCTCCATCATCATCCTCACACAGGAAACAATCAGTAAGAGAAAATACCCCTGATTCTTTTCATGTGTCCTTAAGGTGAGATAAATAACCTTAATGATCTAAAAGAAGAACCTTAGACAAGCTAAGAAACCCCCAACACAGTATAATGTTTAGCACACCTGCCTTCAGGAAAGTCAACACAGTACCTAGAACAGGCACCAGCATCATTCAGCTGTGAAATGTTAAAGAACATGTTCACGATTAAACACTCCTGTCCCAGAGCTCCCTCTTCTGCCCTACAAAGCCCAATCTCCTGCACCTGGACACACAGTCCCCACTCCCAAGAGAGACTTGTTGTGTCTTTCAATTGTTCTGATCAAAGGCCCATCTGACCTTGTAGAGGTTTGTCTGCTTTCTTTTATTACCAGGTCTCCTCTATCAATATTGAATACCCATTTCCAGAAAGAAACTTCTGGCAGAGACAAAAAGCAACTGGACTCTTGCTTGGAACAACAGAAGAGAGTCTTGAAGCAATAAGAGCACAACTGCTCAGAGAAACCGTATCCAAGAGCTCTATCACCATGGGAAAATCTCAGTCCAAGCAGAAAAGTGACAAAAAGATAGCTTGGTGTAAAGATGAAGAGGACATATACACCAACCCCATTACAGACCATTATGTTCTGCTGAAGCGGATGAATCGCAGACCCAAACCAAGGAGGGACTCTTTGCTAGGTAAGTACACCAAGAACCCCAACCCATACTCTGTGACCCCTTCATAACCACTGAGTCCTCCTGCCAAGGTTTCAATGGGCAGGCTAGCCTCATGTCAAAAGAGTTCACAGGCCCAGGAGAGGCTGGACCAGGAAGGCTATCAGAAACACCTAACTGAACACTAGAGAATGTCATGCCCGACTCGTCCAGCAAGGAAGACATGAACAACTGGATCCTTCTCAACAGCCTTTATTGTGGAAGCGCTCTTTTAGTTTTCAGAGGGAGACCTCGAATTCCCAGGGCGAGCTGCTTATATACCCTCAGCCCTGGGGGGTGGGGGGAGGAAGCACGTGGAGGTTCTCGATTGGTCAGATTGCAGTGCCTCATAGCATACCATATTTGCATACCCCGCCCGGGAGGGGATGATTGGTCAGGATCGTGGTACCCTATTGATACCTCATTAGCATGCCCCGTTGGGGAGGGGCTGCCACCAAACTGAGTTTCGCATGCGCAGTGCACTGGTAGCTGATACCAGAGGCCTAGGCCGGCGCCATCTTGACCAGCCGAGTTGGGTCGGTGGCCTACAAGAGAACACTCTGTTCTACAGAAGTGCATGCTCAGGTTCCTATGTGGTCCTCAAATCCCCCTGGAAGAAGCACCTTGAAGCTATAGTGGGGAGAGTTAGGCATGCAGAGGTCTCTGAGAAGGTTGGCATAGGGGTCAAGCCAGCTCTTGAAAAGAACAATTAGTGACAAGATGTTACAAGCCCAGATATTGGAGTTGGCAAAGGCACACTCTACCTATCCTAATGCATCCGTCTGGGAAATGGGAAGATAAAGCGCTGTCTCCTTAGGCTGTAGCAGTTGAGTGATAATCCATGTCAAATATTAATCAGTCTGATATTCGACAAATGCTCAATAATTTTAAGTACAAGCCCATGCTATTGATGCTGTTATTATAGTTTGCCACCCTGTGGGACAGAAGCTCAGAGACACACATGGGGGAGCTTAGGCTCAGGAAGGAATAGACATTCACACAGAGGACCAGAGTAGACACAAGAGAGGTGTATGACCTTCATGGACCCAGAGCAGAACTGTTTCCTAGCAGCACCTGTGAATGCCCATGTGACCATGAGGGCAAGCATGAAGGGCCCCAGCAGTTCTCCCTGCCTCCTACCCCTGCCTCTCTGACCAACACGCAACCACTGTCTCCTTCCCAGAGGACATTCTTCCTCATTACTCAGACCCACAAAGAAAGAAAGAGAGAGAGAGAGAGAGAGAGAGAGAGAGAGAGAGAGAGAGAGAGAGAGAGAGGAAGAGAGAGAGAAAGAGAGAAAGGAAGTAAGGGAAAAGCAAGAAAAACAAAGAAACCCTCAACACACAGTTCCCTACCCTGCACAGCTCCTTGAAACTACCGAGCTCAGACCATGAGTATTGGAGATATTTTCAAATCTAAAAGGTCAGATTGATTGAAATCTAATAAGTCTGGATACAAAAGAAAAGGTTAACTAGCCTGAGAGCTGTGGGTGGGACTCCACACAGATGTGGCTCTTCCCACATGAGCCTCCCCCGGTATTGGGAAGTGGGCCAAGAAACTCAAATGAAGGCCTCAGCAGCATGGTGGTGAGCTAAGAGTCACAGGCTAGAAATGAGCCTCCAGGCTCTGCAGTGCTGAGGCTGCGTTTACAGGTGGGAAAACTGGAATCCATGAGGGACAGAAGAGAGCCTAGCCCAACTGGCATCCAGAGCTCTGCTCAGAATCTGAGTGGGCACTGAAGATCCTGAGGGTCAGGGAGGTCCTGAATCTCCAAGGTCTTGTCTATTGTCCTGAGGAAAGAGTATGCTCCTGCCTCAGCTTCACCCAGTTTCTTCTACTGAGTTCCCTTAATTCGTTTGCACTTACACAGACCATGCCCCGGCCTCCTCCTCTACTTGAGGATCAATGTAGCCATCTTTCTCCAGTGCACAAGGTCTAGAGAGAGGTTAACTTGTTCAAGCTCTTAGCACGTAGACACAGACATGGGGCTGTGATCGAGTACAATCAGTGCCTAAAGAGTGACTTTCTCCTCCTCCATCTGTTGCTGCTCTGTGAAAGTCCCACCTACACCCAACTTTTATCTTTACTTCAAAGTCCATTCTTCCCAACACACCTTGAGCTGGAGGAACCGTAGTTTACAGCCAGCTTGAGTACACAGTGAGATCTATTAAAGTTATTACCCAGGAGTACTAGTGACTTATCAGGTTATTGTGACAGAAGCAGTTTATTCAGGAAAGGCTCACAGATCATGGATGGTCCATCGGGGACAAAGGCCAGAGAGTCAATGATTGACACAGCTGGTCACGAGGGTTTAGTTGGGAAACAAAAACAGATAAATGCTGCTGTTCGGGTCAGTTGTCTTTTTCATTCAGTGCAGGATTCAAGCACTAGGAATGGTGACACCGTCAATCAGGGTGGACGTACCTCAGTTAACCTAACCTATCCCTCACAAACCTTCCCAGGGACATTTGTGCAGGGTGTTTCTAGATCATGTGACATTGACAATGCTAGCCCTGACATCATCTCACAGGATCATTAAAGAGTTCAGAGTGTAAGTGTCTATAGCCCAGTGGGAGTTTGGTAACTAGATGCTTCCTCTCCATCCTTTCTCACTGGGAGAGCCTATGCACTCCTTCACCAAGCCTTTCCAGACCCAACCCACCAGGGGTTTTCAGGCTGACTTACCCAATCTTTTAACATCAGAGGGTGTGACTGAGGACTGGAAACCTCATTCCAACCCTGGACCAGCAAACAAGAAGGGACAAGTTGACCTCTGACTGAAAGTTTAAACTCACTGCTCTAGTGAGATGACCTCCTTAAGGTGACACAGAGACAGGAACAAAGTGAACACCAAGAGCCCAAGAACTGCAGAGGCCTAGACAGCACCTAAAATATCCTGCCCTGGAGTCTCACTGTTGGGCCTCAGCAGTGCTCCCAGGAGGCTCTTGGAATTAAGGATACTGTCTTCCACGACAGGAACACAGCCTGGCTTTCTGAGCAAGGAACTGGCAAACAGGAGAATCCATTTCCACAGGATTCCTCATCACTCAAGTGGCCAAGGGGTTACCAGGAATTTCCTGAGAACACCACTCATGCCAGGCCCCATGCCAGGGCTTCACTTATATCATGCTCACACTGAAATCTCACAACCAGCCTTGAGAGAGAGACCACTATTGTTCCACCTTGGGAAAAGAGGAGCAAGTCTTAGAGAGGTAAAGGCTCTCAGTTGAAGAACTGTAACTTTGCCATCACTCTCACGAGTCACAAACATTTTTGTAAAAGCACATTTATTAATTAATTGGACTAATTCTTTCTGTTTTTCTTCTTTCATACAATACATTCTGTCCACAGCCTATGCCTCTACTAGGCCCAGTCCTCTCTACACCTCCCTATTCTCTCCACCCCCAATCCACTCCTCCTGCATTTCCCTTCAGAAAGTTATAGGCTTTCCAGAAATAGCAACTAAACACAGCATAAAAACATGCAATAATAATTAATAGGCATAAATCCTCATATCAAGGCTAGGCAAGGCAGCCCCGTAGAAAGAACAGGACCTCAAGAACAGTAAAAAGAGTCAGAGACACCCCTTCACACACACAGTTAGAAGTCTCAGAAAAACACCAGCTAAACAACCACAGCATATATGCAGAGGACCTAGTGCAGACCTCTGCAGGCTCCATGACTGACCCTCCAGTCTCTGTGAGCCCTCATGAGCCCTTATGAGCCCTGCTTAGTTGACTGTCTTCCCTGAGCTATGTCCTTATCCCCTCTAACTCCTACCATCCTTCCTCTCCCTTTTCTGACGGGTTCCCCAAGCATCATGTAATATTTCCCTGTGTGTTCTCCCATCAGCTTCAGGACAAAGACTCTCTGATAGTCATCGGGCTAGGCACCAATCTCTGAGTACAGCAGAATATCATTAAAATTCAGTTCATTGACATTCCTTGCTTTTTGATCATGACTGGTTCTACCCTAGGTCTCCGGGCCATCAAAGTTCCAATTCCTGGCCATCCAGGTCCTGTAGGCATGGGCTCCCTCTTGTGGCCATGGCCTCAAGTTAGAACATTTAATGATTGGCCACTCCCTCAAGCACATCTTGGAGGCAGGACAGCTTGTGTGTCAATGGTTTTCTGGGTGGGTTGGTTTCCCAGTCCCACATCTGAAAGCCTTGCCTAGTTACAGAAAATGAAAAGTGCAGGTTCCATATCCACCAATACTAGGAAATCCATTAATTCCTCTGGCTTCCTCTGTCTGGCTTGATACCAGTCTGATGACATTGCCATCAGATGTGACTTATATGCCATGGCTCTTTTTCTTTTGTAGCATTCAGTTACCTCTCTATGCTCTGTGTATTTAGTGTTGTAACTCTCTGTCATGGAAAGTTGCCTTTCTGGCCCTTTCTCTTTGGTATTCAGTGTGTTTCTTGTGTCTATCTGAGTGAGTTGTCCTTCCTGATTCCTATGATTTGATTGAAGATCTGTTCTGTGCATTGACCTGGGAGTCCCCTCCCTCCATTCACTTTTGCTAATCAATAGAAGATTTGTCATTACTGGGTGTCCCCACATCTCCTATATGTTCTTCTTGAGTTTTACCAATTTATTTTTTTTTTACTTATATGGTCTAATTCCTATGCTTTATTTTCTATCCTCTAATTGATGCATTCTACTTATAAGGCTTTCTTTAAATTTTGTAATTGTGTTGTTGAATTTTTCAATTTGATCTTCATTTTAGTTGAGTTTCCTTTGATATTTATATCTCATTTGAATTCAGTTTACAAATCATAGTTTTTAAATCATTGATATTTTATTTGGCATTTTATTCTTTTCCTCTTGTATATAACTCGGGCATCTATTCTCCTGAGTTTACTCTCTTCAAGTTCATTAAGCTTTTTGTCTCTGACTTCTAAAACTCCCTAACAATGTAATGCTATGGTTGCCACCAAGTTCAGTATCCTGGTTCACCTTGGTAATTCTCACTGGAGAATGTTTCTATGGACTGGTGGATTGGGAAACAGCAAATGTTGTCTTAACTTTTCTTCTTGTTGTTGCAATGAAACCTGAACATATGGGTTTTATTCTGTTGTTGTTGTTGTTGTTGTTGTCTGACATGGACATACTGAGTTGTACTGATACAGTTGTATTGCCCAGCCTGGATCTGTA
The DNA here is from genome assembly GCF_011762505.2 of Arvicanthis niloticus. Classification (NCBI taxonomy): domain Eukaryota; kingdom Metazoa; phylum Chordata; class Mammalia; order Rodentia; family Muridae; genus Arvicanthis; species Arvicanthis niloticus. The sequence continues at coordinate 50,624,421 of NC_047663.1, forward strand.
GTTAAGAAGAGTGCAGATGGACCTCTCCAGCCTGGGCTGGAATCCTACTTGTAGGACCTGGGCTGTGTCTGGTGGTTGGAGAGGGTGCATTCAAGGCAGGGGCAGGGACACTCACCAGACTGAGCCTGAGCACAGGGTGAGCCTGGAGGATAGACGTGATACATGCAGCCGTGGGTTGACCAGAGTTGTCCAATGGCTGTGTCAGGAAACACACAGAGAATGTGTAGCTTAAAAATTGTGTCTCTGTGCCATATGAGTGGGCTAGAGTGGGGACAGTGACAAAAGAGAAGAACAAAGAGGTCACGAACCCTTTAAAGCAGCTATGGAACTATCAGGATTGCATGCTTAAGGTATGGGGTTTGGCGATGACAGAGAGTTCAGGTAGATTGTTTGTTTCCACACCACCTGGATAAGATAAAGTGTAATCAGAGGAATCCAATGTAGGGGAGAGTCAGGAGAGCAGGATCACTGGCAGCCACTTGCAGTAACCACAGTGGAGAGCTGTGTCTGGTTCTACAGGTCTAAATAAATTTGTTTGAAAACTTCATACGTTATACACTGTAGCTTGATTGCATCCAATCCCAACTCCACCAGAACATCCTCCAGTACACACCCTCCCACTCTCATGTCCTCTGCCCTTATGTTTTGTTGATGTTATCATTGGTGTTGATTTGTCTGCTACTCAGTGTTGTTTTATTTAAACCTCTCATGCCAGTTAGTGCTGCCTGGCAGAATACTGAGTGATCTTGTCTGCTTACACTTGTGTGCCTCTTGCAAAAACAACTCTATCTGTATTGAGTTCAAGACTACAACAGTCATGCAGTGTTCAGAAAAGCACATCTCACCGCACTCCTTTCTGTGCTCCCACTATTTCATTCTTTCTGCCAACTCACTTGAAGTGTTCCCAGAGCCTTGGAAAACTTGCTTAGACCTCCCACTTAGGACCAAGCCATCAATAGACATTTGATTTTGAGTCTCTATGTTAATTGCTGAACACTGCATGGAGAAGCTGATTTGGACAAGGTTGAGGTTAATCTGTGAGTATAAACATAATCAGAAGTCAGTTTAACAATATGTTCATTTAGCAAAACATAGGTCCTCTCTTAGAGCCCATGAACTCCTACACCATGGATTTTAGAACACGTTTATAGTACCAGGAATGAACTCCTGTGGAATTCAAATCAAATCAGAAATTCCTTATAGTAATCATAGAACAGTTGGTTACCCTATAATCTTCAGGCAACTATTGCACTAGGGAGCATGACTTCCCTGGCAGGTCAGTATTGTAGCATTCAGGCTCAGAAGCAGGGACTAATTCCATTCATGGCTTTTCTCTACAAATGGACTCATATCATGTCCTAGAACTAGGAAACCTACCGGCATAGTTGAAATTACATGACTGTTCCAACTTGGTTCCTTTAACTCCTGTAACAAAAATATGTGGGGTCTTCAGCAACAGGATCTAACTCTAGTTCTTTTAGACTGTGAAGAACAATGGTAACAGGCTTCTTTGGGTTTGGAGTCTCTGCTTCCTCGTGACCAGTAGCACTTTGGCAGTGTTACTGAGAAATGTCCTACTCTATCAGCTCTAATGGGACTCATCAGGATCCGTGTGTATTATCCCATCTCTGTTTTCTGTCCTGGCAATGGAAACCAAACTCAGATGTTTGTTCTTCATTTAATGTGCTCACAGTTTGCCACTGTGCACGCTGCTGAGCTTCACCACCCCTGTTGTGCTCCTGCTTCCTCTCACCAGTGCAACTGAGGACTCATCTCTCCAGATTTTGACCAGGACACAAACCTCATCTCAGCATCTTCATTGGAAGGAACGCAACACAAAACAGACATTAAAGAAAAAAATTCTAAATTTGAAAGGGAAGGAGTGGAGTCAGGAGAAGTGCACTGTGACTAGGGAAAGGTGGGAATCGTGTAATGTAGGGTGTAGTAGAAAAGTCAAGGACTTTACAGAAACATTTGAAAAACAAATTAAATATGGAAATCAAAATATGTAAAGTGAGAATACATATATGACAGAAAACTTGTGGCATTTGTATCTGGAGGCAATGAATACCTCACTAAGTAGCATATTTCCACTCCCATCCACTTTATGTGAAATTTGATTTTATTGGCCTTTCTTCTTCTTTCCCTCTTCTTCTTCTTCTTCTTCTTCTTCTTCTTCTTCTTCTTCTTCTTCTTCTTCTTCTTCTTCTTCTTCTTCTCCTTTGTCTGTGTGTATGTATGTGTTTGTGGTGCATATATATATGTGTGTTTGTTTGCATGTGTGAGAGCATATATGAGTGGGGAGTCACACTGTGCAGGTACATGCGAGTGCACTGAATTGATGTCAGAAATCTTCCTCAATTGCTTTCTTACTGATGGAGGCAGAATATCCCAGAATCTATACCCAGAGCTTATCAAGTAGCAAGACTGGCTTGCCATCATATCCTGGGGAAGCCCCTGTCTCAGCTTTCTGGGCCTGAAATTGCAGGGGACCACAAAGCAAACTCACCATGTAAATGAAGTCTTGAGATACACATTCTAGCACAAATGCTTTAGCTGAAAGTTCTTTAAAGGTTGAGCCATCTAGCTTCCCCAATATGCCTTCCAAGTGTGATGGAACTTAAGACAATTTAGATGTTTGCATAATGACAGATACATTTCATCTGGAAGGTCTTGGAGAAAGTGCTCTGGGAAGAGCTGGGCCCCTCTTTGCACTTTGAGGAGACAGAGCCTGAGCTAGGCAGACCTTGGCCACAGACGTGAGTGTCAACCTTTGTGCATTCAGGAGATGTTAGAAGTCCTCCTTCAGAAGACAATAAGAGCAAACCTACAGTTCCTAATTTCAGAGGCAAGTTGCCACCTAAAGCCAGGCTAATTGTGTAAACTGATGCTACTACACTTGGTGCTCTCACCAAATTTTCTCCAGCATCTCATCCATGGCAGTACAAGCAGCTGCCTTGTACTTTGGACAACTGACCAGTGTTGAGGAATGACCTTGGATTCTGGTCCATCCTCCTGTCTGTCTTGTCTTGAGTTCCTTCCAATGAAGATGCTGAGATGAGATTTGTGTTCTGGTCAAAATCTGGAGAGAGGAATCTTTGGATGTGATGGTTGGAGGAAGCAAGAGTAGGGCAGGAGAGGTGAAGCTCAGCAAAGTGCACAGTGGCAAACTGTGGAGCATGTTAAATTGAGAACAACTGTCTGAGTTTGGCTTCCGTTGTAGGCAGAAAGCAAAGGCTGGCCAAGTTTTTTAAATAATTTGATTTATATACATTCCAGCCATTGCCCTCTCCCAGTCCCCTTTCCCACAGTTCCTCATCCCATTTCTCTTCCCCCTTGCCTCCAACAGGGTACCACCCCACCAGGCTTCCCCCTTCCTGGGGCCTCAAGTCTCTGGAGGATTAAGCAAATCTCCCAGAGGCCTAAGCAGTCAGACTTTAGTCATATATGTGCCAGGGGCCTCAGACCAGCCTATGTATGCTCCTGGTGGGTGGCTTACTCTCTGGGAGTTCTCAGGTGTCTGCGTTAGTTGAGACTGCTGGTCTTCCTATAGGGTCACCCTCCCCTTCAGCTTCTTCAATCCTTCCCCTAATTCAACAATAAGGGTCCCCAACTTCAGTCCAATGGTTGGATATAAGTATCTGTGTCTGTCTCTGTCAGCTTATGATAGGGCCTTTCAGAGGACAGCCCTGCCAGGCTCCTGTTTGTAAGCATATAAAAGCATCAGTAATAGTGTTAGGCCTTGATGCCCCACCATGAGATGAATCCCAAGTTGAGCTAGTCATGGGACCACCTTTCTTTCAGTCTCTTCTCTATTTTTGTCCATGCACTTTTTTTTTTTGACAGAAACAATTCTGAGTCAGGAATTTTGACTATGAGTTAGTAACCCAGTTTCTCTACTTGAGGCCCTGTCTATCTACTGGAGGCGGACTCTTTGAGTTCCTACCCCCCAATGTTGGGAATTTTGGCTAAGGTTACCCCCATTGAGTCTTAAGAGTTCCTAACTTCCCAGGTCTCTGGTACTTTCTAAAGGGTTCCCCAACCTCACACACCCCAAGGCTGCTTATTTCCATTCATTGTCCTGGCCCTGTGAGCTTCTCTCCTGTCCTGCTCCATACCTGATCCTGTTCTGCTTTCATCTCCCACCAAGGTCCCTCACTCCCTATCCTTCCTATGATTACATTCTTCCACCTTCTAAGTGAGTAAACAACTTTTTTATTCTTGTTTTTGGTTGGTTGATTCAGTTACTAATAGAATGACTGATTGATTGATAGATTGATTGATTGATAACCTAAGATGGTTTCAAATTCCCCATATGGAAAAGCTGAGCCTGAACTCCTGATTCTTCTGCCTGTGTCCTCTGAATAAAAAATTATATAGCTACAGCAACATGTTCAGTGATTTTTTTTCAAGCATGCATATTAATTATAGTTCTAAAGGCTGTGTGTCTAAGACTCAAAACTGTGACGCCACAGCCTCAAAAAGGCCATACAAATGCAAACAGGTGCCTGCAGGAAAGAAAGGGTACTCCTTCCCACAACAGCTTGCCTATTCCTAAAAAAAAAAATATTGGTCAATTATTAAGGGGCCTCTCACCATGACCCCAAACGCCCACACTAGAACTGTATCCCTTACTCCTGAGCACCCTTACTCTTACATTGGCAACTGAGTTTCAACCTCAGTTTCAGAGTGGGCAAAAAGATCCAAACAGTAGCCAGAAACAAGGCTTGTGTTGAATACAGTACAAAATACACCCAAGATTGCCAGGCCTGGGGACTGGGAATCAAGACTATGTCCTAAAACATGAACTCTATGGCATTACTAGACCTTCCCACAGACCCACAGTCTCAGGACTTCCAGATGATGTTGTCAGGACTGCAATCGTAGATTCAATAAGATCTGTCAGGAGCAGACATCCGCTCCACTGTCTGTAATCTCCCCACTACTCCACGACCTCCTACAGGGAGAGACCCCAGCCACCAAATTACAGTGTGAAAGCAGAGCTCAGGGAGCTACTGCATCATCTCATAGGCTGGATGAAGACAGAGTTATGCCTGTGAATTCATGCTTTACTCTCCTGCTCAAGAGCAAGTCTGGCACAGGATAAGAAGTCGATAAATGGCTGAAACATGAATGAAAGTCAGACAGAATTATTATTAGTCACATGACCACTTGAAGTAGAATCTTCTACTCTAAACTCACAGTTTTTGCACTACACTGCTCAGATTATTCAAATGCCCACATCTTAAACAAATGCCTAAATGTATCCAAATGATAAAGGATCAAAAAAAGAAGGGAAGAAATGTATGGGTTAAGGAAAGTAGGAGAAAAGGAAAGAAGGAAGGATTGATTGAAGAACACACAACACTAATGTATACACTGCTGATCAAACTTTCTCTTCCTTTAGAAACATTTCAAGAAGTACATATGAAACAAGGAGGACTGACTCTTTACTCTACACAGTCATTGAAAAGGAAGAATTTGTCCCAAAATTTCACAAACCTACTACTATTCCAAAAATTGTGCCCAAGAGGCTCAGAGAACTTGGTCAGGAAAAGCTGGCATTCATGTGTACCAGAAGAAGAAGGACATGTGATTGAGATCCAAGACTTATTTAACCCAAGCTTAGATACCCAGAAAGAGGCTCAATTGGTCATAATAGAGGGGGCTGCAGGGATTGGGAAGTCAACACTGGTCAGGCAGGTGAGGAGAGCCTGGAAGGAAGGCCAGCTCTACAGGGATCGCTTCCAGCATGTCTTCTTCTTCAGCTGCAGAGAGCTTGCCCAGTGCAAGCAGCTAAGTTTGGCTGAGCTCATAGAACAAGGCCAGGAAGTGCCCACAGCTCCCATCAGTCAGATCCTATCTCACCCTGAGAAGCTGCTCTTCATCCTCGATGGCATAGATGAGCCAGCATGGGTCTTGGAGGAACAGAATCCTGAGCTCTCTCTGCACTGGAGTCAAACACAGCCTGTGAACACACTACTGGGGAGTTTACTAGGGAAATCCATCCTTCCTGAGGCTTCCTTCCTGCTCACAGCTCGGACCACAACTCTGCAGAAGATCATTCCTTCCTTGGGGCAGCCATGTTGGGTGGAAGTCCTAGGATTCGCTCAGTATGAACGGGAAAACTATTTCTACAAATATTTTGCAAATGTAAGAGATGCAACTACTGCTTTTATATTTGTTAAATCTAACCCAGTGCTCTTGACCCTGTGTGAGGTTCCCTGGATGTGCTGGTTGGTCTGCAATTGCCTGAAAAGGGAAATGTTGCAGGGGAGTGACCTTTCATTGACCTCAAAGACAACCACAGCCCTCTACCTGAAATACCTTTCCATGAAAATCCAAGACCAGTACATGAGGATCCAGCTCAGAGCCCTTTGCTCACTGGCTGCTCAGGGGATCTGCCGAAGAAAGACCCTGTTCAGTGAAAGTGACCTCTGTAACCAAGGGTTAGCAGAGGATGCCATTGCCAATTTCCTAGAGATTGGTGTCATTCAAATGCAGCCCAGCTCCCTGAGCTACAGCTTTGCCCACTTGTGTCTCCAGGAGTTCTTTGCAGCGATGTCCTACATCTTGAAGAATAGAAAGAAAAGACATGGTGATATGGAAGATGACAGAATTGTGGGAACACTGGTAGAACAGTATGGAAGATACAACCTGTTTGAGGCACCCACTGTGCGCTTTCTATTTGGTCTTTTGAGTAAAGAGGCATTGAAAGAAATGGAAAAGTTCTTTCACTGCAACTTTTCTAGGAAGGCAAAGTTGAAGCTGCTATGGCACATCCTAGCAACAACCCAACCCCATCAACCACCTTCTATGGGTTTGCTCCACTGTCTGTATGAAAGTCAGGAAAAGGAACTCCTGACACATGTGATGCACGATCTTCAAGGAACAATAGTGCCTGGAACAAATGACATTGCACACACAGTGGTCCAGACAAATGTGAAGCACCTGGTGATACAGACAGACATGGAGCTCATGGTGGTCACTTTCTGCATTCAGTTCTGCTGTCATGTGAGGAGTCTCCAGGTGAATATGGAAAGACAGAAAGGATATGCACTGATGGCCCCAAGGATGGTCCTGTGAGTATTCAGACACAGTCCTCTCTCCAGATTTCCTGTGGGTCTCATGAGACCACGTGTTTTGAACATTTCTCTATTCGCTTCAGTGTGCTTGAATCATTGGATGATGCTGTAAACTTGTCTCTCCCTATGCCTCGGTGAGGAACACCCAGCTTCTCTGATTCAAATCATCTTCACCCTTCATGGGATTCCAATGCCACAGTTACTAATCCTCCCTCTTAACATACTTTCTCTCTGAGAAAGAGCTTATTCCTGTAGGTACCATCGCTATCCCTATGAAAGTAACCTTGGCCCTGAAATCTTTCCCCATCATCTCAGAATGCATATGTATGAGAGTCCCTATGGTTTCACTGCCCAGATAATATCTGTATGTGTCAATGAAGCAGCCTGGCCCTGGCACTCACCTCAAAGGCTCCTTAACTTTCTGCCAATCCCAGTAGCAAGGTAGAGTTCTTCCAGGATTTGCTACCCTGTGCAGTAGTGGTTACTTAGTATCAATATGTGTCTCACCTCCCTCTACATGATTCACCCCATAAATATTCATTAGTATTTATTTTATACAATGACCTACCAATCAATTACAAGAGGAGAAATACAATTGCTGTCCAAGGACCAGAGAAACTGGGAGAGAAGACAGTCAAATATTCTAATTACATAGGGAATGCCTCTTGCCATGACCAAGCATACACTGGGCATCAGGGAAGGGAGTGTTTACTTAAATAGAGAGATTCTTGGGGTAAGTAACTGTCTTAGTTAGGGCTTAACCGCTGTGAACCCTAACATGGTGCTGTGAACAGACACCATGACAAAGGCAACTCCTATAAAGACAACATTTAATTGGGGCTGGCTTACAGCTTCAAATGTTCAGTCCACTATCGTCAAGGCAAGAACATGGCAGCATCCAGGAAGACATGGTGCATGCGAAGCTGGGAGTTCAACATCATCACCTGAAGGCTGCTGGTAGAATACTGACTTCCAGGAAGCTAGAATGAGGGTCTTAAGCCCATGCCCACAGTGACACACCTACTCCAACAAAGCCACGCCTCCTAATAGTGCTACTCCCTGGCCCAAGTATATGCAAACCATTAGAGTAACATTTTTATTTAAATCTTCTGTTTTCATGTGTTGAAATTTTTTCTCCTAATAATCTGAGCTGGACTTGCTAGCATAATCCTGAAATCCTATCATTCAGGAGGCTAAAGGGGAAAAATTCCTTCATTTCAATGCTTTGACACCATTTTGACAGGAAATAAAAAGCTCATGTGAAAACCAAATGACTTGAAAGTAGTGGAGTGACTGTGAGAGATCAGGACGGTGTGAGGAGAAGGGGGAAGTGGGCAAAGGGCACAAGAGATTAAACAGTCTTACACATATGCAGGAAGGTGTCAATGATTATTTTATATTATTAGGATGGACTAATAAAAGTTTGTAGAAAAGTGATGATATATCAATTATCAAAACAAAAAAAGTTTCTCATAGAGGACAGCATTAAGAATTGGAGAAGCGGTGCAGCGTGCGGGGGGCCGCGCGCTGCCTCTCAAAGGCCAGACGGCACTGCTGGGAGGCGGCGGCGACGACAGCGGTGACAACGACAGCGGCGGTGATGGGCGCCGCGCCGGGGGTAAAGCACCATATCCCACTTGAACTTTGCATCCAGGAAGCCCAAGATTGAAGACAAAAGATCGGAGACATTGACTAACCTGGAAACAGGGACATCTTTGGAACTTTATCTACAGTAATCTTTGAAACTTTCATCAGGTGAAACCAACTTCATCTTACTCTGCTTATTGAAAAGGACATGGCTTCAAGAATTTTAAATTTCCTTTTAGTTTTTAATGAACTTTATGGGAAACAGAGCCCTTAAAAGGCTTGAGAATAACAAGAAGAGATTGAAAACAGGCAATACTGCTGTCTGTTTTTCTTCTCATTCAAGGAAAAGGATTTACAACTGAACCTGTAACAGCTGTTGTCCAACTTTGGCCATCAAGAGAGAACTAAATAAAATTAAATCACCATTGCCAGACGACCAGCCCTGGTGAAGTCAAGGTGTGAAAGTGGTGGCATTGAGAAGACTGCTGGAAAGGGACAAGGACTGCACTTAAGAAAATCAGCTTCTCTTTAAGCTGGAAGACACCAAGTTCCTTCTTGGATTAAAATAGAAACTCAGGGCACACCTTTTAGGTGCTGCTCATATTTTTGTGGAAGTGTGGTGTTGTGGAAGGGCTCTTGTATTTCCTCAGAAGAGTTAAAGCTTCCTGCCCTCCCCACCCCCTAATACTTTATTCCTCCCTTTTGAAGACCTGCCTCCATCCATGAGCTATACCTTGATCTGCCTGACTCTGCATGTTTTCCACCTGCGACTGTTTGCATGCGTACAGCCTACTGTTTGTCTTCATGTTTTAAACTGTACAAGTTGTGTTTCTTAATCTCCTTTTCTGCTGTATTCTGGGGAGGTGGTTTTTAATCAGTTGAAATCACCTTTCCCCCTCCCATGTGCTTTCCTTCATTTGAGATCTTTTGACCTTCATTTTTATTTGGGAGGGGGAAGGGTGATAATTTTACATTTTCTGTTTTCCCCAGTTTCTTTCCTCTCTGTCTCCCTCATCCCATTTTCTTGTCTGTTCTGCCGCTGTGTGGGCCTGGGCTATGCGGCAGGGCACATCTTTCATCAGAGCTCCAACATGCCCGCAGAGTCTGGAAAGAGGTTCAAACCCAGCAAGTATGTACCGGTCTCAGCAGCCGCCATATTTCTAGTGGGAGCTACAACACTCTTCTTTGCCTTTACGTGTCCAGGACTAAGCCTGTATGTGTCACCTGCAGTGCCCATTTACAATGCAATTATGTTTCTTTTTGTGCTGGCCAACTTCAGCATGGCCACCTTTATGGACCCAGGAATTTTCCCCCCGAGCCGAAGAAGATGAAGACAAAGAAGATGATTTCCGAGCTCCCCTTTACAAAACAGTGGAGATCAAGGGTATCCAGGTGCGAATGAAATGGTGTGCCACCTGCCGCTTTTACCGCCCTCCTAGATGCTCCCACTGCAGTGTTTGTGACAACTGTGTGGAGGAATTTGATCATCACTGCCCTTGGGTGAACAACTGTATTGGTCGCAGGAACTACAGATACTTCTTCCTTTTCCTCCTTTCCCTGACAGCCCACATCATGGGTGTGTTTGGCTTTGGCCTCCTTTATGTCCTCTATCACATAGAGGAACTCTCAGGGGTCCGCACTGCTGTCACAATGGCAGTGATGTGTGTGGCTGGCTTATTTTTCATCCCTGTAGCTGGCCTCACAGGATTTCATGTGGTGCTGGTGGCTAGGGGACGCACAACCAATGAACAGGTTACAGGTAAATTCCGGGGAGGTGTGAATCCCTTCACCAATGGCTGTTGTAACAATGTTAGCCGTGTCCTCTGCAGTTCTCCAGCACCCAGGTATTTGGGGAGACCAAAGAAAGAGAAGACCATTGTAATCAGACCACCTTTCCTTCGACCAGAGGTGTCAGATGGGCATGATCATGGATAATGGCATCCAGGGAGAACTGAGGAGGACTAAGTCTAAGGGAAGCCTAGAGATAACAGAGAGCCAGCCTGCAGATGCGGAACCTCCACCTCCTCCTAAGCCGGACCTGAGCAGATACACAGGGCTTCGAACACACCTCAGCCTGGCTACTAATGAGGATAGCAGTCTCTTGGGCAAGGACAGCCCCCCTACACCTACCATGTACAAGTATCGGCCAGGTTACAGCAGCAGTAGCACATCAGCCGCCATGCCTCATTCCTCCAGCGCCAAGTTGAGTCGTGGAGACAGCTTGAAGGAGCCAACTTCAATTGCAGATAGCAGCCGCCATCCCAGCTACCGCTCAGAACCCAGCTTGGAGCCAGAGAGCTTCCGGTCTCCCAGTTTCGGCAAAAGCTTTCATTTTGACCCATTATCCAGTGGCTCACGATCCTCCAGCCTCAAGTCAGCTCAGGGCACGGGCTTTGAGCTGGGCCAGTTGCAGTCCATTCGTTCAGAGGGCACCACCTCCACCTCCTATAAGAGCCTGGCCAATCAGACACGCAATGGAAGTCTATCTTATGACAGTCTACTTACTCCTTCAGACAGCCCTGATTTTGAGTCAGTACAGGCAGGGCCTGAGCCAGACCCACCTTTAGGCTACACCTCTCCCTTCCTGTCAGCCCGGCTGGCCCAGCAACGGGAAGCCAAGAGGCACCCACGTTTGCTGCCAACTGGCCCACCACACCGAGAGCCCTCACCAGTCCGTTATGACAATCTGTCTCGCCACATTGTGGCCTCCCTCCAGGAACGAGAGAAGCTGCTACGACAGTCACCTCCACTTGCAGGCCGTGAGGAAGAACCAGGCTTGGGAGACTCAGGCATTCAGTCAACACCAGGCTCAGGCCACGCCCCCCGTACTAGTTCCTCCTCAGATGATTCCAAGAGATCACCCTTGAGCAAGACTCCACTGGGACGCCCAGCTGTCCCCCGTTTTGGCAAACCAGATGGGCTACAACTGCCCCCTATCTGGGCCGATCGATGTCCTATAGCAGCCAAAAAGCCCCATCTGGTGTCTCTGAGACAGAGGAAGTAGCATTGCAGCCATTACTGACACCCAAAGATGAAGTACAGCTCAAGACCACCTACAGCAAATCCAATGGGCAGCCCAAGAGTATAGGCTCAGCTTCTCCTGGCCCAGGCCAGCCACCTCTCAGTAGCCCCACAAGGGGAGGAGTCAAGAAGGTGTCAGGGGTGGGTGGCACAACTTATGAGATTTCTGTGTGAATCTTGGCGCCTCCCTTCCCCCACACCTCTGCACCTACACCAAAGGGCCTCAGGTGGCCACCTTCCTTCCCTCAAGGGGCTCCCCTACTTTGCATGGACATTTTTTAAACCACCGATTCCAAGAGGATGAGGCTTGTTTTACAAAATGCCATGAGGTTAAGGAGAGTTGGGGCCCTGAGACTGGGGTGGCACCTCCCCCTCCTTTGATCTTTTAAGACCTTCCCTTCCTTGATCCCTGGACCAGACTCAGTGGACATTTGTGCAATTGCTCGCCCTGGAGGGAACCAGATCATTTTTAAACCAGAAATAATTTTTTTTTTATTATTGTTACGGATTCTATTTTTTTCCTCTTCTCCGTTACCAGGTGTGTGTGTACATATATATATATTATAAATATCAAAGAAATTATATATCTATCCTGGGATGGGAAAACAAGGGAGGGATATATATATATGGAGGGGGATTTTATTCTTCCCTTTCCTTAGACCAGCAGGAAAAGAGAGACATTAAAGTCTTCCTTTTCTCCATGGTTCCCTCTCTTTTGTCCCAGTTACCGACTAAGGAAGTAGCGCCCTCTGCTGGTGCTAAGTGATTAGGAAAGAAACAGTCCATCTGGGGTTCTCAGTCAGATGAAAGAATTTGGAGAGTTTTTTAGGCTCCTTCACATCTAGTTTCCCCAGGAAAGGGGTCACAGTTCCATGACGGTGGTGGGAGATCAGGAAGAGAGCTTGGCCTAGTTTAAGAAACACCAGGCATCCCACCCTCCATTCTTGGGAGACAGGGATTATGGTGGGCTTCAATGAGCCCCAATGCTTCCCTATAATTTACAGAAAAAATCTTAAAATCCAAGGCCAGGAGAGAAGAATCCAAAAAGCAATATTTTTCATCATATGCCAAAAATGGGATAGCGAGAAGGAGTGGCAGGCCTAGGCCCCTCCAATTGTCCCTTGGGGTTTACCCCTTAGCCCACCTCAATATGGTGCTGGGTAGAGGGGGTAGTGGCTGGGTTGTAACCTTTAAACAGGGAAGACTCCAGCTTCTATACAGAGACCCTTTAATTTTTTTATTCTGATTAGCCATTTTAAACCAACAAGGAATAAAATAAATCCTGATTAAAAAAAAAAAAAAAAAAAAGAATTGGAGAAGCTGAGCTTGCCTGTGCACACCTGTCATCCAAAACTCAGAAAAGAGAGGTAAGTAGGCCAGAGTTCCAGCTGGGCTACATAGTGTAATGCTGTCTCAAAACATCACGGTCTAAGGATGGGACTCATTGGTGGAAAGATTGTTTTGTGTTGGATAATTTTTTGTTGCTCTGATAAAACACCATGGCATCTTGTACAAGAGTTGATTTGGGCTCATAGTTGCAGAGGGATCAGGGTTCATCATGGCACAGGGAAAGCATGGTGACTGGTGACTGCAGCAGCACCTGAGAGGACATACCTTACATCACAAGTAGTAAACAAAAACAGTGTACTGGGAATGGCTCAATATTTTGAAATATTTTTATTATTAATATTAATTAGTTATTTGCTTTATATCTGGATCATCATAGTTTCCCCTCAATCCTCTCATCCAACTCCCTCCCTCTCACCTTTTCTCCTCCCCATTCACCCATCCTACACTTCTCCTCATAAAAGGGGAGGCCTCCCATGGATATCAACCAGCCTTGGCATACCAAGTTGTAGTAGGTGCATCTTCTTCTATTGAGGCTGGACAAGGCAGGCCAGTTAGGAGAAAGGGATCCAAAGCAGACAATGTAGTTTAATACAACCCTGTTCTCACTTTAGGAGCCCCTCATGAAGACTCAGCTGCACGAATTTTATGTATATGCAGAAGGTCTAGATAAGTCACATGCATTCTCTCCATTGGCAGTTCAGTCTCTATGAGCCCTCACAAGCCCAGGTTAGTTGATTATGTAGGGTTTGTTGTTGTTGTTGTTGTTGTTGTTGTTGTTGTTGTTATTGTTGTTGTTGTCTTAGGTTTTTTTTAGTGGTGACTTTGACACCTCCAGCTCTGTCAATCCTTACTCTCCCTTTCCACAGGATTCCCCAAGCATCTCTGCATCAATTTTCATCAGTTGCTAAGTGAAGCCTTTAAGAGGGCCATTATGCTAGGCTTCTGTCTTCAAGTATAGGAGAATATCATTAACAATATTAGGGGTGGGCTCCCTCCCATTGCATAGGTCTCAAGTTGGACCAGTCATTGGTTTATTCAAAATCTGCTCCACCTTTTACCCCTGCCTTCTTGTACACAGGACAAATTGTGATTCTAAGGTTTTACTTGCCTATGTTTATGTCTCAATGTGTCTCTCCATTACAGGAGATGGCTGGTTCAGGTGCCATATCCTCTACTGTTAGAAGTCTTCCCTAGGGTCCCCTTCCTAGACTCTTTGGCACTTCCATTGTCCTATGTTTCTTGCTCAACCCAGAGATATCACCTCAAATCCAGTTGTCTCAGTACTCTCTCTCCTATGTCCTTCCCCACCTTGTCTCTCCTGTTCCTATGCCCACAACCTCTCCTACCCAGACCCCATCCCTCTATCTACGCTCTTGATGTCTAATCTATTTCACCTTCTCAGTGAGATTCAAACATCTCTCCCTGGGCCCTTATTGTTACTTAGCTTCTTTGGGACTGTGGATTATAGCATGGTTATCGTGTACTTTGTGACCAATATCCACTTGTAAGAGATTAACTAACATGTTTGTCTTTCTGGATCTGTGTTATCTCACTCAAGATGATCTTCTTCTAGTTCCATCTGTTGCCTGCAAATTTCATGATGCTATTGTTTTTAATAGCTGAGTCTATCATATAAATGTACTACATTTTCTTTATCCATCCCTCAATTAAGGGACATCTACATTTTTTCCAGTTTCTGGCTATTACAAATAAATCTGCTATGAACACAGTGGAACAAGAGTCATTGTGGTATGGTGGAGCTTCTTTTGGATATATGTCCAAGAATGGTATAGCCGTGTCTAGAGGTAGATCTATTTACACTTTCTGAAAAACTGCCAAATTGATTTTCAAAATGGCTATACAATTTTGTCCCCCAACCAGAAATGGAGGAGTGTTCCCCTTGCTCCACATCCTCACCAGCGTGAGCTGTCCCTTGAATTTTTGATCTTAGCCATTCTGACAGGTGTAAGATGGGATCTCAGAGTCATTTTGATGTGCATTTCCCTGATGACTAAGGAGGGTGAATATTTCTTTAAGTCCTTCATAACCATTAGAGAGTCACTGTTATGAATCGTCTGTTTAGCTCTGTACCCCATTTAATTAATTAATTAATTAATTAATTTACTTATTTATTTACATCCCAACTGCAGCTTCCCTCATCCTCTCCTCCCAGGTCCACCCTTTCACCTTACCTCTCCCATCCCTTGCCCATTCTGGTCAGAGCAGGGAGGTCTCCCATGGTCATCAACCTACCTTGGCATTTCAAGTTGCAGGTGCATCTTCTCCTATTGAAGCTAGACAAAGCAGGCCAGTTATGGAAAGAGATCCAAAGGCAGATGGTAGTGTCAGAGACAGCTCCAGCTCCTGCCGTTAGGGATCCCACGTGAAGACCAAGCTACACATCTGTTACACATGAGTAGAGGGCCTAGATCCATCCCATGCATGCTCTCTGATTGGTGGTTCAGACTCTGTGAGCCCATATTGGCCCAGCTTAGTTGATTCTGTACATTTCTTGTAGTGTGTGTGACTTCTCCTGCTCCTTCAATCTATCATGCCCCTCTTCCACAAGATTTCCCAAGATGCACCTCACGCAGAGATCTCCTGGGTCTCTGCATCTGTTTCCATCATCTACTGGATGAAGCCTCTCCAATGACAGTAAAGCAAGGCGACTGTCTGCAAGTAGAGCCAAGTATCATTAGTAGTGTTGGGGTGGACTCTCATGGCTTTGTCCTTCATAGTTTCTTAGGTTTTTTTCTACATTTTGGATATCAGACATCTGTTAGATGTGGAGTCAATGAAAATCTTCCTCATTTCAAAGACTACCACTTGTCCTTTTGACACTGTCCTTTGCCTTACAGAAGCTTTTCAGTTCATGGGGTCCTATTAATTATAATATATATAGATATATAGATAGATAGATACCTGGGCCTGAGCTCTTGGACTTCAATTCAGGAAGTTGTCTCCTGTATCAATGTGTTCAACGTGACTTCCTGCTTTTTCTTCTATCACATTTAGTGTATCAGATTCTTTATTGAGTTTTTTTTTGGTTCACTTGGACCTGAGATACCTGCAGGGTGATAGATGTGAATCTACTTGCATTGAAGATGCTTTCTTTTTTCCATTGTGTAATTTTGGCTTCTTTGTCAAAAATTAAGATGCATAAGTACCTGGACTTACTTCTCATTCCTTGATTCCATTCCAATTATCAACCTATCTGTTTTCATGCCAGTACCATGTAGTATTTATCACTGTCTCTCTGTAGTACAGCTTGAAATCAGGATTGGTGATACTGCAAAAGGTTTTTTTTAAACTATTGTACAGGATTGTTTTAGCTATCCTGGATTTTTGGTTTTCCCTACAGATTTGACTATTGTTCTTTGAAGGTCTATAAAGAATGGTGTTAGTATTTTGATGAAAATTTCATTAATCTGTAGATTGCTTTTGGTAGTATGGCCATGTTTATAATCTTACCAATCCATGAGCATGGGAGATTGTTGCATCTTCTGATGTCTTCTTCAGTTTCTTTCTTCAAAAATTTAAAGTGCTTTTCATACAGGTCTTTCATTTGCTTGGTTAGAATTACTCAGGGATATATTATTTGTGGCTATTGTGATAGGTGTTGCTCCATATTTTTTTTCTTAGCCCATTTGTTGCTTTATGTAGGAGAACTATTGATTTTTTTTTAGTTAATTTTAGTTAATTTTGTATCCAACCACTCACTGATGGTGTTCATCAGCTGTAGGAGTTCTCTGGTAGAACTTTTATGGTCACTTATGTATACTATCATATCATCTGCAAATAGCAATACTTTTATTTCTTCCTTTCCCATTTGTATCCATTTGGTCCCCTTCAGCTGTATTATCACTCTAGCTAAAACTTCACATTCTATACTGAATAACTATGGAGAGAGTGGACAGCCTTGTCTTGTTTCTGATTGTGGTGGAATTGCTTTAATTTTCTCTCCATTTGATTTGACATTGGCTATTGGCTTGCTGTATATTGTGTTTAGGTATGTACTTTGTCTCTCTGATCTCTCCAAGACTTTTAATATGAAGCTGTGTTGAATTTTTTCAAATGATTTTTCAGTATCTAATGAAATAATCATGGGGGGGGTTCAGTATGTTTCTGGGGTGGATTACATTGATGAATTTTCATACATTGAACTATCTTTGCATGCCTGGGATGAAGCCTACTTGATCATGGCAAATGATGTTTTTGATGTGTTCTTGGATTTGGTTTGCAAATATTTTATTCAGTTTCCTTCAATATTCATAAGGGAGATTGGACTGAAATAATCTTTCTTGGTAGAATCTTTGTCTGATTTAGGTATCACAGTGCTTGTAGCCTCATAAAAAGTTAGTTTGGCAGTGTTCCTTCTGTTTCTATTTTGTGGAAAATTTGAGGAGTACTGATATTAGATCATCATTGAATGTCTGGTAGAATTCAGCACTAAACTTTCTGATCTAGGGATTTTGTTTGGTTTCTTCAGAGACTTAATGACTGCTATTTCCTTAGGAAATATGGGTTTATACAGATTGTTTACTTGCTCTTGATTTAGCATTGGTAAGTGTTATCAATCAAAGAAATAGCCTATTTAGTTTAGATTTTCCACATTTGTGGAATACAAGTTTTTGAAGTAAGACCAATTGAGCCTTTGAATTCCCTCAGTGTCTGTTGTTATATCTCCCTTTCCATTTCTGATTTTATTAATTTGGATACTCTCTCTACCTTTTATTTGGTTACATCAGGGTTCGTGTATCTTAATTTTCTCAAAGAACCAACCCTTAGTTTCATTGATTCTTTATGCTGTCCTCTTTGTTTTTACTTTTATTGATTTCAACACTGAGTTTGATTATTTCCTGCCATCTACTCCTCTTGGGTGTGTTTACTTCTTTTTGTTCTAGGACTTTCAGCTGTGTTGTTAAGTCACTAGTATAAGATCTCACTAATTCCTTAATGAAGACATTTTGTGCGATGAGCTTTCCTCTTAACAGTGTTATTGTGTCCCCTAAGTTTGAGTATGTTATGCCTTCATTTTCATTGAATTCTAGAAAGTGTTTAATTTCTTTATTTCTTCCTTGACCCAGTGGTCATTAAGTAGACATTGAGTATTTAATTTCCATGAATTTGTAGGTTTTCTGTTGAGACTTTAATCCATGTTGAGCAGATATAAATCAGAGGGTCATTTCACTTTTCTAACATCTGTTGTGACTTGTAACTTTGTGACCAAGTATATGGTCAATTTAGGAGAAGGCTCATTGAGGTGCTGAATGTTCTGGAGAATTTTTTTAATCTGTTAGGACCATTTGAGTCAAAACATCTCTCAGTTCCATTGTTACTCTGTTTAGTATCTGTCTGGATAACTTGTCCATTGCTGTTGACTAATTCCACTATTAACATGTGGAATTTAATATGTGATTAAGGCTTTAGTAATGTTTCCTTTATAAATGTAGGTGCCCTTGGATTTGAGGGGTAGATATTTATAATTGAGATGTCATCTTGGGGAATGATTTTTTGATGAGTATGAAGTGTCCTTCTCTGTCTTTTTTTAGTTAATTTTGTTTGGAAGTCTATTTTATTAGATATTAGAATGGCTACTAAAGCTTCCTCCTTGGGTCCATTTGCTTAGAAATCTTGTTCCAGTCCTTAAATCTAAGATAATGATCTTGAAGTATGTTTCTTACATAAAGCATAATGATCGATTTTGTTTTCACATCCATTCTGATAGTATATATCTTTTTATGGGGAAATTGAGTCCATTGATATGAAGAAATATTAAAGACCAATGGTTTTTTGTTTTTTTTTTTTAAAAAGACCAATGGTTTTTAATTCCTTTTATTTTGCTGCTGCTGCTGCTGCTGGTGGTGGTGGTGGTGGTGGTGGTGGTGGTGGGGTGTGTGTGTGTGTGTGTGTGTGTGTGTGTGTGTGTTTCCCTTGTTTTGGTTTTGCTGGTGTGAAATTATTTATTTCCTGTATTTTCTTAGGTGTAGTTAACCTCCTTAAGCTAGAGTTTTTCTTCAACTATCTTCTCTAGGGCCGGATTTATAGATAGATGGTGTGTAAATTTGGTTTGTCATGGAATATCTTGTTTTCTTGACTAATGGTAATTGAAAGTTTGGCTGAGTTTAGTAGTCTGGGCTGGCATTCTGGTCCCTTAGACACTGCAAGACATCTGCCAGGCTCTTCTGTTTTTTACATTCTCTGTTGAGAAGTTCGGTTAATTCTAATAGATCTGCCTTCATATATTGCATGGCCTTTTTCTCTTGCAGCTTTTAATATTTTTTCTTTGTTCTGTATATTTAGTGTTTTGATTACTATGTGGCAAGAGGATTTTCTTTTTTGCTCTAATCTATTTAGTGTTCCATAAGTTTAGTATATGCTCACAAGTATTTCTTTCTTTAGGATAGAAAATTATTCTTCTATGATTTTGATGAAAATTATTTCTAGGCTTTTGAGGTGGGAGTCTTCTCCTTGTTCTACTTCTATTGTTCTGAAGTTTGGTCTTTTCATGGCATCCCTAATTTCCTGTATGTTTTGTGTCTAAGATTTTGTTAATTTAACATTTTCTTTGACCAATGTGTCAATTTTTTGGTATATTCTACTCCTGAGATTTTCTCTACTATGTCTTCTATTCTGTTTGTGGTGCTTGAATGTACAATTTCTGTTCTGTTACCTAGGTTTCCATCTCCAGGATTCGTTCAGTTTGTGTTTTCTTTATTGCTTCTATTTCCATCTTCAGGTCTTGAAAGGTTTTGTTCATTTTCTTTCCCTGTTTGCTTGTATTTTCTATATTTCTTTAAGGGGTTTATTCACTTCCTATCTAAGGAATTCTATTTTCTTCGTAAGATTGGATTCAAGGTCATTTTCTTGTGCTTCAACAGTGTTAGGGTATCCAGGACTTGTAGTTGGATAGCTGGGCACTGGTAGGGTCATATTACCCCAGCTCTTGTTAACTGTTTTCTGACACTGGCCATTACCCATCTGACTTTTGTGGTTTATATACCTTAGGTGCTTATTTCTGACTTTGTTGGATGGATTTTTGGATCAATTTTTCCCTTGGTTTATGTTTCCTCTTGTCTTCTACCTGAGTGGCCTGGGGTTCTCATGACTAGTGAATCTTCAGCTCCAGTAGGGTGTCTCCTCTAGAGTTTTTGTGGCCTGCATAGCATCTGGGGTTTCAGGTACTCACCT
The DNA here is from genome assembly GCF_011762505.2 of Arvicanthis niloticus. NCBI lineage: Eukaryota > Metazoa > Chordata > Mammalia > Rodentia > Muridae > Arvicanthis > Arvicanthis niloticus. The sequence continues at coordinate 50,644,655 of NC_047663.1, forward strand.
TGCCTCTGGGATCCATAGAAACAGTGTCCAGGATCCCTGGTGCCACAAAGTCCTTCGGGAAAACAGGCAGAATTATGGGCCATGAAATAGAGTCCAAGGGATGGATACAGTTCAAGTGTGTTGGGTATATTTTAAGGGAGCTTGGCACCCAAGGGCTTGGAGTGGGTTATCTGTGCTACCTACAAGCTTCTAAAAATGCAGGCAGAGTGGTGGACCTAAATATGGGGCCAGGGAACAGGGTGAAGATTACCGCTCTTGGGTGTCCTTTAGGGTATCTGGCAGTCTGGTGATTTTTAGAGGACTGGGTCTTACTTGGTTGTCCCTGATGTGCGCAGGCTTCTGGAATACAGGCAGAGTGGTGTGCTGGAAAATGAATCACAGGGAATAGACAGGGGCAGGGTTTGAAATCTTAAAGCCTGTCACCAGTCATGTACCTCTTGACACAAAGCCACACCGCCTAGGCCTCCCCAAAGCATACCATGAGTTGAACAAATCATTCAAATGCCCATAACTCAAGGAGACATCTCATTCAAAACACCCCATATAGCAAGCTCAAGACCCTGACTTTGATCCACAGCAGAAAAAAAAAAATGTGTTATACCCTCTGTATACTTGCCTATAGGGAAACTGAATCACACTTTATCTGTTAGCTTATATTCACATGTTTTCTTAATGAATCAAGGCTGTCTTCTCCTGAAACTAAATGTCTAGTATAGTATCATTCTGAATAGGCTACAGAGAATAATGCCTACAGAGAATAACATGATGAAATGTATCATTTTCCTATTCTTGGCTATTTTAGGTTATCTCTATGTGTCTATGTTTATTTAAACTTACTCTTAAAGGGCTTGATACAGATGTTTCAAATAGAAGAGTTCTGATGTGAAGATGTGGAAGAAATATGAGTATGTAGAGATGAAGGCAAGATAGGACAGGAGAAACCAGGAATACCAGTCTGCTTGAACAGGACAGTGTCATTAGGAACATGGGGTGATACCATAGGAAAGTGGAAGACTTCAGCTGCTAGGAAGAAAGTAAAATTGAGTGGAAAAGTCAGCAAGACAAGGCTGGCAAAAGACAGAAGCTCATTGCACACAAGGAAAACAAGGGAAAGGACCAGCTCAGGAAATTAAGGCATCAAAGATGACAGGATGAAGCATTTCTCTGTGTGTGGCTCATAATAGCACCTCATGCTTTTTAAATAATATATTCTGGATTTCCAGGTTCATTCAGTGTAAATACTAACCATGCACCAAAACTGCCATCCTCTGGGGACTAGAGAGTGGATTTGAAAAAAATGTTGATCCAATCACAAACTTTAGATGGCTCACATTACCTTAACTGTAGTTCCAGAAGATATAAGGCCCAGCTTCTAGACTCTGCCAGTTCCTACATTCATATAGGGCACAGACAAGTAGGCACACACAAAGCAAAAATATATAATTTATTTTTAAAAATCATTCTTTGAAGTTTAGTACTTGGTTTCCCTAATATTTCTTTGGTGTTAAAATTTTATGTGTATCTATCTCTGTGTGTGTGTCTCTCTGTCTCTCTCTTTTCTCTGTGTGTGTATGAGAGAGAGAGAGAGAGAGAGAGAGAGAGAGAGAGAGAGAGAGAATGAATGAATCTACTCTGCCTTCTCCCTGTGGTCCTCTATCCTTGGAAGGATACAAGGATCATGTGAACCAACACAGCTGTAGTATAGTGTGTGTGTGAGCATGCTTACCATACTGTCACAGAATCATTCCCAACTACTGATCCCGAGTTCTCTTCCTTTGAGCTTTCCATCATGAAACTCGGGAAATCTGTTCCAAAGGAAAGCAGGTGCTCTCACATCAAAGAGAAGAAGCCCTTCTGAATTTCCAAGGTCCCACATTAGGTCAGTCAATGAGCTGAACACTATAGACTAGAAAGCAAAAATGTAAGGCATTTGTTCACACATTTGGTAAACACCAAGACTGAGTCAGAAACAGACACACAAAATGAGCACACAGCATACTATCATAAAGGACATAGATGAGGAACCACTTAGAGGAGAGGATCCAGAATTTGGAGCAAAGGAACATATACAAAAGGCTAGTGAATTCTGGGGATGGCATACCAGTGTGTGGGGCTCAAGCATATAGAAACCCAATCTGCTATATGGAACTGTGTACAGACTCTGCACACACAAGTCACACCCCTCTGCTACCTCTCTCTCCCCTCAGGTACAGATGGACCCCAATCACTGATGCCAGTTGGAAAATTTTGTTCTCCAATCTTAAATTCGCCAGAAACCTGGAGGAGCTGGACCTCAGTGGAAATCCAATGAGCTTCTGTGCAGTTCTAAATCTCTATAAAACCCTTGTACACCCTGAATGCCAACTGAAGATCTTGTGGTGAGTCTGCATTGGGTTCTCCCCTGAATCAGATAGATGGGAGGAGACTAAAGGCAAAGGAGGACTCTAGGGGAAGGCTTAGTATTTATCAAGTATTCACTGAACTCCCTTTACCACACCTATGACATATGGCAGACTTTTAAAGATAAACAAATGGGATTCTATCCTTCGGGATCATGAGAGTCTGCATTCATCAAGAAATCCCACTACCAAATGATAACACTAGATTCATGAGGGCTTCAGTGGAACACACTTCCTGAGGACATGGCTAAAGCAGAAGTGAGGAACACAGAAGCAAAAGGAAGCCTGAGGGAAGAAAGTTCCCGGTCCGAGGAATGGCATCTCCCCATTTCCTCCTACCCTCTGCCCTTGTAATCAGACTTCTGCTTGGTTTCTATAGACTTTATCTTGATTAAGATTTGACTTAATAAATGAAATCATGCCCTATTCTGTATCTGGTAAATTTCATGTCACATGACTCTTGAAATGTACCAGTGAGCTACCCTGGGCCTACTAAGCTCTGCCATTTTCAATGGCAGCAAAGCATTGGTTCTGACCTATTGCTCCTGAATCTCAGCTGCATAGAACATGGAATTATCTCCCTAGGGCAGAAAAGGCACACAGAGAGCTAACCACTGGCAGCTCAGCATCCCAGGGCTCACAAATGGAAACCTGAGATAAGTTTTCAAAAGCAATGATCCCTGAAGAAGCTGACGTGAGCATCTCCCATGCAGGCTTGTTGAATGTGGCCTCACATCCACACACTGCTCACTCCTGGCCGAGGTGCTCAGTGTCCACTCCAGCTTGACTGAGCTAGACCTGCAGCTGAATGACCTGGGTAACCGTGGTGTGAGGCGGCTATGTGAGGGGCTCAGGAATCCTGCCTGCAACCTCAGTGTCCTGCGGTAAGCAAGCCCTGCAATTCCTTTCTGGACATAAGGAGGGGAAGGGACATAGGTGAGTTCCCAGATGACAAAACATAGAAAAGAAAAGGAATAGATATTCATAGTCAGCCTGGCTCCTGACCAGCTGTGCCACTTACACCCTATGATTGAGCAAGTCACTGTCTTCTGGAAAACTCGGTGTCCTCATGGATTAAATGGAATGTAATACCCATCTCATGGACATGTAATATATATTACATAGTACATATGAAATGACATATAATATAGACAATAAAAACAAAAATAATAGTAGGTTAGTAGCTGGGCATGGTGCAATCACATGCATTAGCATGTGTCTGAAGACAGTGACAATATACTCATCTAAACAAAAGAAGTAAATCTTTTAAAAAGATTTATGTGTTTATTTTATGTATGTGGGTACACTGTACATTGTTGCTACCTTTAGACAGACCAGAAGAAGGCATCAGATCCTATTACAAATGGTTGTGAGCCACCATGTAGTTGCTGGGAAATAAATTCAGGACCTCTGGAAGACAGTCAGTGCTCTTAGCCACTGAGACATCTCTCCAGCCTCCCATAGGCAGTTTCTTGAAGAACACTTCCCAGAGGTTGCTGGCCAGTGCCCTTCATGGGCTCAGAGAACCACAGAGGCTCTGGAGCCCTGTACCCAGAGCCTGCTGGTTCTTCCAGCCAACAGGAAAAGGAGTCAGGCAAGCCTGGTCCCTGGGGCTTCCCTATGTCTGGTCTTCTGCTGCAACTCTCAAACCTTAGGAGCAATTTTGAAGTGATAATTCTTATTTCCTCCCCTCTGGTAGCTATAATAGGCCCAGCTGATTGGCACCTTTGTTCCTCAGCATATTTTCAGCCATGTCTGTTCCTCACACACTGAAGAGAATGTCCAGGACTGACCTCTGCTGCACATCTGCCTTCCTTCCAGACAGCTCAGTTACATGTGAATTCTTACCTGTCTCCTTCCCTCCTAAAGACTGAACAATCTTGAACTCAAAGGCTCTGTTGACCTCCCCATAAAGCATCTTGCTGTCATTACACAGCCTCTCAGAGAGGAGGAGCCTTTCACTTCCTGCCCTGTCTGTGCCTCCCAGCAGGCAGAGTGGGAGTGATGTATCCATGCTTAGGAACTGAGGACTCTGATACCCAGAGAAGTCAGGCACTACTCTAACTCCATCAGCAACCCTGGAATCTGAGGGTCATAAGAATGGACCAGAGACCTTAGTAGTGGCTTCTGTGTAAGAACAAGGTTTCCTTCCTTAGCACTAAGGGAATGGAGGTGAGAATGGAAACAAGGCTCTTACCTTCAAGGAGAATGCCCATGAAACTTTGCATCCTGGCACTATGTGTGCACCTTGAAGAGATGCCCAGAATCCCTTTGGGGATATGGACATGACTCTCAGCCTTTTGGAATTCTGATACCTACAGATGTGCCCTTTGCCAACAAGAGTCCCATATCTATGGCCATGTTCCTCTCCCTGGGACAATCTATTTCCAAAGACTGACCTGTGGAGATGAGGTATAAAGGGCCAGCTTCACATTTCACCTCTGGAATGTTTCAAAGGTCCACTTCTTACATTCAGATCCCACTGATCACTGACTAAGTCCCACTGAGACTACCTCATGGACAAATCTCCTTCTTCTCAGCCTGCTGCTGTGCTGTCTGTCTCTGTCCTCTGTCCTGATTTTTGATCAATGATAAGTCCAAATGAGCCTCCTCACTGGCTCCTTCCATAGACAACAGATTCCAAGATCCTGGACTCTGAATTCTCAAGATTCTGTAGTGGATCCTAGAAGAAATAGCCCCCTCTTGTACTTGTAGGCTGGACCAGGCCTCTCTCAGTGACCAAGTGATTACAGAGCTCAGGACCCTGGAAGCAAAGAATGCAAACCTGCTCATCTCCAGCACATGGTAAGAAGAGGAGGGAGACAAAGATTTCCCTCTCCTCACCCCTGGCCCTATGTGACTGGTTAGAAGCTGAGAAATTGGGGAATGGGACCTGAAATGGGAGGCAATGAGAGGCATGGCCTCAGTCATGAAATGGCATCTCTTCCCATGTTTTATGGTCAGCTACTGTGCAGAAACTGTGCTGGAAGGGACCATGTCAGAAGCAGGAATACCTGTCAGAGGATGTAGGTGGTGGCTCAGGACACTGCTTAGTTCATCCTAGGACTAGGATGCAGGCTTTGTGAGTTTAGAGTAGAGAACAAAAAGGGGGAGACAATACCATCATAGAAGGTATTGTCTAGGTGATTAGCATTCACAGTGAGTGATTATTAGTTTTCTGGCTATAACACAATGTCTGACACGGGGCACCACATATAAAGAACAGACTATTTAGTGCAGTTATGGATATAAGGAAGGGTAAGGGCATGGACTCTGCTTCTAGAGAAGCCTTTCTTGCTCCATCTGATTTCACCACAGGTAAAGTTGAAAGCAAGAAGTTAAGCTGGCTTGTGTGGCAGTCTGGTGAGGGCACAGGAATCTACCTCTGTGGTGATTTATTGACCCCTTAATGAAGTCAGAGCTGTCGTGATCTCATTTGTCTCACCCTTCATCGTATGAGCACTGTGGCATTACATTCAAGATTAACATTCTAATGTGTGGACACTGGGGAACATATTCATATAAAACAAAAGAGGACTTGAGATTATCCTGGTTCTGGCACCATAGATGCACAGGAGGATGGGGGCCTTCATACTGTTGTGGCTCAGAGAAGAAGCAAAGGACAGAGTAAAAATCCAGATGGGTTAGATTTTGTGTGGGGATATTGTGCACACAGCTTCTCCATGCTTCCTGACTCTCTTCCTCTATGTGTAGGAAGCCACATGGAATGGTCCCTACTACAAACATGGATAAAGAAGAAGTAGATGATAGCCCAGCCTTATTGAAGCAGCAGAGACAACAGTCAGGTGTGTAAAGGAATCAACCCAGAGTCTGTAAGTATTGGATGCAGGAGCATCTGTATGGGAAAGACATCATTTCTCTTTCTTGTTTAATTTTTTATTTCATAAACAAGTACTATATTTACATTATTCCTGCCCCTCCATGTATTCACTCCAACTCCTCCTGTGTTCCATCCACAAACTTTCAAATTCCTGACCAATTCTTTAATATTATTGTTGCTAAATATATGTGTATATATGCATATGCTTATGTAGCATACATATATACATATACAAAATCACACACATTATATATATACATATATACATATATATATGTATGCATATATATATATATATATATATATATATATATATATACCAAGGACCAGTAATACAGAATGAAGTGGTACTTTCTGATAAGGCCTAAGCTGGTTAAACTAGAGAAGGGTTCAGCCATGGTACATTACAGAGTGACCACTGCCTGGCCTCTTCTACAGGAGTAATACTCATAACTTGTACCATTAAGGACCTTTCATCCATGCTCTCCTGTCTCTCCATAGAACCTTTAGGGACTGAGGACGACTTCTGGGGCCCTACAGGACCTGTGGCTACTGAGGTGGTTGACAGAGAGAGGAACTTGTATCGGTGAGTGAGCTTTCCATGGCAGAGTCTTGCTTTTCACAGTCTACTTTCCGTAAGGAATCCCCAAAGATAGACCCTCAACCCACTCTCTATGGTAACTTCTTCTTTGCCAATGCAGAAGACTAGACCAGGACTACAATAGAATTTGGGCCTGATATAAAAATAGGGGTCTTCTTCAAAAAATTTCAGAAATGTATAAAATAAGAAACAAGTTATTTCCTTGCCATTTCCTCAGATCCTCAACCATTTCTAATTTGTTTCAACTTTGCTCATTCCTTCTTTGTCAACACTGTCACAGTATTATGACAGTATAGCAATCACAGTAATATATGGCCAAGACATCATAGGATTTCACCCACAATAATTTTACTAGGCATCCCTATGATTAAGATAGGACCTAGTCTTCCACAACCAGCACACCACTAACAGTTCAACTGTGCTGACCTGAGTACTTCATTTCACCTAAACAGTCTGTGCTCAGCTTTGCTCATTGTGTGAAATGTATTCTTTCTGGTGATTACTGTATTCCAGTTATAATCAGCATTCCCTTCCTCTCGATATTTGTTTCTCCTGTCTTTTACCTTTCCATTACATCCCTGTAGTCTCTACATTCTTACTTTACTAACAATCGTGTGTTCCAAGGATCCCCTGAAGCTGAGAACATGATCATGTGTATGGCACACCTATCCTGTTGAGGCCCACATTCTGCCTCAACACTTTTGGGGCTAAGTGCTCTGGTCAAGAGAGAGTGTGGTTCTTGGGGCAAGAGACTCGAAGAATGGAGACAAGACAGGGTGTGATTCAGTCTCTATTTTCTCAAGTCTCCCTTATTGAAGGGAATTCTGAGGTATTTATATACACAAGCAGGAGAACACAGGTGAAAACACTTTACCACGTGCACCATACAGCTGAGGTCACTAAACAGCAAAACAAGCTATGTGGGATAAACAATATATTTATCAGAGTGTGCTTCAGCTGTTATAGGCTTTTGACAACCAAGTCTTTCATCAGGGTATATGGTTCCAGATGGCTGCAAAGTTGATCTAGCCGCTTTCTACTAAAGTCAGCTCCCAACAGGTCCCCCTTTTTAAATTTTTTTCAAAAGGGAAGGCTGGGAAAACTTACGGAAACCGTGCCTGTCCTAGGTTGGAACAAAGGACCCCAGCCTCACTTAAGATGGTGAGGCCTCCCTTATTTTAGGGGCAAGGGTCTTGAAGTGTTCCTTTACCCGTCATTGGCTATCCGGCTTAGCGCGTAAGTTAGGGGTTAATCCTCGTCAATCTTGATGGCAGAGGTTTAAGAGTCCCCTGCTTCCAGCCTGTAATATTGGACCTGTATGGGTTTCATTTGTTATCTGTTGCCGTACCAAAGCCATCAGTTTGTTGAACAGCATGAACCCGAGAGACAAGAGACTTAATATCTAAACCGTTGATATAAAAGCAACACTCTTTAAGGCAACACACAACTTCCCCTGTTGGAGAAGTGAAAGGTCTAAGCCTTGTACCCACAAATTTATACCAATGAAATCCTTGAATTTTGCATCAGCTTAGTAACAGTTATACAGATAAAGACAGCCTAATATTAACCACCTCAGTCCCCAAGTCCAGGGAATTGGGGCGCCGACTCTTCATTAACTTCTTCAAGCTGAACATGGGCGTTGAGATATTAGAAGAGGAATGAGGGGAAGGGTTAATTGATAAGTCTCTGACTCTGTCTTAACTGCATCCAGCTGGAAGTCCAGGGCATCAGTGAACATGCAGGTGATAAGATTCATTCTCCAAAGCTGTGTATTCTGCAATATACAAATCTCAAAACAAGGTTTAGTATCAAGATAATTATTTTGATTCTCTGAAATCTAGTGTTCTGGAGGCCTACCTCTGTCATGTCTGATCCATATAATTCTGGAAGACATAACTACTACCTTAATGACCTCATCAGAAAACTCATAGAAAAACCTTTTTTTCCAAATTAGCCTTTCCTTAAGCCAGTAACCAGAAAAACCTTTACATTGAGTTTTTATCCAGAAAAATATTATACAACTCAGAATCACACCCATTTTGAAAGTTAAATCAATTAACATTATCATTCTGCTTAGCTCTGTCTAGAGCAGCCTTCTATTTATTCCTCGCGTCTTTAAAGCCTTTTTCATCTGTTTTTACTCACTTATTTCTTGCCCCATTTTCGTTACTATAACCTTTATTTATCTGTTTGGCTCTCTTGACTCAGAGCAGACTGCAATTTACTCCTTGCATCTTTAAAACTTTTTTCATCTGTTTCTGCTTATTTTTTTCTTGCCTCGTTTTTGTTACTATAACCTTTATCTATCTGTTTGGCTCTCTTGACTCAGAGCAGCCTGCAATTTACTCCTTGCATCTTTAAAACCTTTTTCATCTGTTTCTATTTACTTATTTCTTGCCCCGTTTTTGTTACTATGCAATCACCTTTGTTTCACTTCCGAATTCAGCCAGCTCTGTCAGTTGACTGGTTCTCCAGCGCAGGGTGTCTTCCACTGTATCCCGCTTACTGGAGTCCCTGTTCAGGCACCACTAATGTTGAGTCCCTTACTCTGCCTCAACGTTTTGGTTGCTAGGTGCTCTGGTCAAGAGAGAGAGTGGGGCTGCAGGGGCAGGTGACGCGAAGAATGGAGACAAGACAGGGTGTGATTCAGTCTCTTCTATTTTCTCAAGTCTCCCTTATTGAAGGGAATTCTGAGGTATTTATATACACAAGCAGGAGAACACAGGTGAAAACACTTTACCACGTGCACCATACAGCTGAGGTCACTAAACAGCAAAACAAGCTATGTGGGATAAACAATATATTTATCAGAGTGTGCTTCAGCTGTTATAGGCTTTTGACAACCAAGTCTTTCATCAGGGTATATGATTCCAGATGGCTGCAAAGTTGATCTAGCCGCTTTCTACTAAAGTCAGCTCCCAACACAATCCTACAGAAATTATAGTCTCGGGAATAATGACTGACTAAATACACAATGATGGTATCTTCCATGACCTGTTACCCTCCTCCAACACTGTCACAGTCACTGTCTCAGCTAAAGAAACTGTCACTCTTCATTTCCTCCCACAGAAACTGGCACTTGTCTACCCAACATTTGCCAAACAGACAGCTTTGGGAAAATAACTGAAGATCTTGGTAAAGCATTCTTTCGGGACCAACAATTTACCACTATTGTCGTCCATTAGATTCTCATTATGGGGAAATGTACACTTTAAGAATATAAACACTAAAAACTGAAGATGTATCTGATTATTTGAGCCCTTGTCTAGTGTGCACAAGGTTTTAGGTTTATCCCACAAACTTCACACACACACACACACACACACACCAATTTCAACATTATCATCACCATCATTGCCATCACAGGAAGAGCTGACTGCTCCCTACATGTGTTACATGAAAGTTTGCATTAGATCACTCAGTACTCAGTTCTCTGAGATAATGTCATCATTAACCCTATGTACAGATGAGGAAACACATTGGGAGATTAAATGACTAATCAGAAATCCATATAGACAGCAGAGGAATAAAACTCAGAGCCAGATGCCTGAAGTCTGCTGTGTCCTGATCTCTGCAATGGGTCTGCACACAACAGATGAGTAGTACTAGTTTAAACTGGTGTCTGCTTCTCCTCTTCCAGAGTTCAATTGCCCATGGCTGGTTCCTACCACTGTCCCAGCACAGGACTCCACTTTGTGGTGACAAGGGCAGTGACAATTGAGATTGAATTCTGTGCCTGGAGCCAATACCTGAACAAGACTCCCTTGCAACACAGTCACATGGTGGCTGGACCTCTGTTTGACATCAAGGTTGAGCAAGGAGCTGTGACTGCTGTGTACCTCCCTCATTTTGTGGCTCTCCAAGGTAACCAAGGGAAGCTTAAGGAGGAGGGTTGTAATAATGGGTGACTTGACCGGCCATGTAGGAACTAAAAGATGGTGGGTGATAAAGAAGTGATAATAAGGCAGAGCAGTTTACAGAGGTGGACAATGATATGTTTTGTCATCCCTTCTTGTCTGATGTATCTTCTTTGAAGCACATGTCTCCCAGCCTTATAACTTTTTACTATTTTACCAGAGGAATCCCTAATTAGACAGTGATGTCCTCAGTACAATATTAATTGGTGATTATCAAGTACTCATTACAAACTATGTCCCTCAATGGGTACTGTTTCTGCTTAGATGGAAGAGTATCCTGGAACTTGGAAGCCCAGGAACAATTTATCCCTGAGGGGAGAATGTAGTCCAATGGAAGGGTATCCTGAGACATGGGAGCCTAGGAACAACATAGCTCTGAAGTGAAACAGTGTCCCAAAGAAAGGTCATTCTGAGACATGGGAGTTCAGAAACCACACAGCTCTGAGAGGGAGCATTGTCAGCAAAGGCATTGCAGCTCCCAGGGGAGGGTCTCCCCAGCTGAGCTGAGGAGTTCAGGAGCCTCAGCCCTGCTCCTTCTCTTCACTTCTTCTCTTCTCTTCATTGCTTCTTGGCTTCTTGGAATCTTCCAACCAGAGAGTCGCACCAGGCAGAAAATCCCATGAAAAACATTTATTGGAGGGTCCAAGATCTGGAGGGACAAATCCAGGGATGGTTTCCCTCTGCTCCCAGGAGTGAACAGCAAGGAATTGGACTATGGACAGGGTTTACATAAGATTTCTGAGGGGTGGATCTGTATTGGGAAGAGGCTTCCAGATTGAATATTGATGGGATTTCAAGTTCTGAGCTTGTAGAGCTCAGGATTTGTGAGTTTTCCTGTTCAGGGATTGGTAGAGTTTTATTTTCAATATTGGTGGGGATTTGTGGGAAGGGAGCTCAGGGATTCATGGGTTTTTCTGCTCAGGAATTGGTGACTTTTTTCACCTCCCTTTCCCTGCATCAGGCTTGTGGGTTAAGATGGGAAGTCCTTCCCACCTGCAGCTGGCTTTTGCAAAAGCACCATCTCTCTGGGGCTTCTGGGGAGGCTGGAAAGGAGATGCTGCCACTGTGGACAGCTCCTGTTGACCAGGTCCTGCAGTGGAGTTTCACCAAGGCTCTAAGTTAAGGCAGGAGAGAAGGTGTAACTACAATGGACAGCTCCTAAGGCCAGCATCTACTCTGAGGTTCATGGTGCTACAATTTTGACAGGAGCTGCCATTTTGGACAGCTCCTGTGGGTCATTTTACTGCAGCATCCCACAGGCTGGGGCAGGAAGGAGGGGCCTGCCACTGCTTTGAAGAGGTTTTTGCAAAGTGAATCTTGGAAACTACATAACATCTACTACCCATGGTCAACCAACACTGTAAACCATTACACTCCTACAGGAAAGGAGAAAATGATGTCACCACATTCTGTTTGAGAACTAGAGCCACAAAAGAGGAGTGTTCTAAGAAGAGAGAAGGCTCATAAAGTGTCCCAAATGAAGTGATCTCCAAAGATTCCTTCAGAAAATGGTCTGATAAATACAAGGTTCCCAATGAATGATCTCATAAAAATGTCAATACTATAGTCTATAATTCTAGCACTCTGGGGGCTGAGGCAGAAGAAATTAAAATACAAGAGCATTTTAGACGACACAGACAGATTCTACCAAAAAAAAAGGCAATAACAATAAGGAAACCAGAAATAGTACAAGTAGCTGGTGAGGTTTACTTCCTCTCCTGCTTCAAGGAGCACAGCAATCGGATTGCCAAGACACCAATAGAATCCAACTCACAGCAAAGGAAAAAATTTGTTTGTTCATAGTATGAAGATGATGAGTAACAGGTGGTGAAGATGTAGGAGTGACACAACACACACACTCACTCCCATATGTACCCCTCATCACCTGCAGCACTTGGGAGAACTAGCTCTAGGTCATCATGGTGTGTGAGTTAGCTCAGCCCCTGACTGACACAGCACTTGGGAGAACCAGCCCTGCAGCTTTCCTGGGCAGCACAGTAGTGCTGGCCCTGCTCAAGGGGAAATGAACGAGCCAGATCAGTGAGCTGGCCCCACCACCCATCTGCAATGAGGTAATATGGGCCAGAAGCAGAAGAGATGTCCTTTGCCCTCTTGCCTCTCAGCACCTTAGGCAATCCAGAAATCTGATACCAAAGACATAAGAGTAGGCTCGTTAGCAGGAACCACATCCAGTTGACAAGTGACATTAATCTTCACAGTTCTGACCACTGTCAACTTCATACCCAAACACATCACCTTAAATCATAACTGTCTAATGTCTGTCTCTAAAGTTTCAGTTTCATCTCATCATGAAAAATACAATCTTGTTTCAAAGGTTCCATTAGACCTTAATAATTCCAAGAGTTTAAAAATCTACCTCTAAACAGAGATGCAAGGCAATGTCTTAACCATGAGTTCCTATGAAATAAAAAACAAGTTACATACTTCCAACATACAATGGCACAAAATAAACACTGACATTCTAACATGGAAGTGTCAGAGCATAGCAAGGAGTGCTCAGACCACAGCAAGACAAACTCCACAATCACAAAATCTGCTGCTTCATGTCCAGCCATGGAGCTCATGGTATCACATTCACTGGGCTCCAAAAGACTTAGATAGCTCTACTCTCCAGTTTCATAAATGAAGCACACATAGCCTCTCATTAGGCCATGTCTCTACTCCTTGTCTAAAACTTTATCTGGCAGAAACAAATTGATTCTAGTTTCTCCAACATCCTAGGATTTACATTTCCCCTTAGGCTTCACTTTCAAACATTCATAGAAAGACCTCGAGGACCTCCTCACAGGATCTTTGACTCAGACACACTACCTGGCCTCAGCTGTTATCTGAAGCTGTGCATCATGACTCAATGAACACCCTCAATAGAGCATCTTTCAAACATAAAAGACCTACAGAGATGATACTGTCAAGTTCTAGTGACAGCTTTGAGATGTGACCACACCAATAACTGTATGACATGCTGACCATAGGGAAACTCTTGAGTGTTTTTGAAACAGAGAAAAACATCAATTAAGGCTTTCTGCCTTTAAATGAATTTGGCTCTTCACAAGATGAAACCTATAGAGTGAGATTTTACTCTCAAGACACCTTTCCTATTGCTGCAGTACAATACAGTGCAGCTTTCCCTTCTGTGATGATGATCTCTTTAGCAATTACTGCTAATTCTGAAGAATCATTCAGAAAATTTTTCTCAAAAACTTCTCCTGCCAAATTAGTCCCCTATATTTAAATTTATCTTCACTCACATTCAGGGCATTAATACAATAAATCTATATTCTTGGCCAAACTGTAACATGAATAGATTCTTTCCATTTAAATTTCCAAATAAAAAACTTTCTACTCTCTGGGACAACTTGAGCAGGCCTCCACTGCCTCTCTTGTCTTTCTTGTCTTTCCCGCATTCACTATAATGCTACTATGAACTCTTCTCTCAGTAGAGTAGAGTGTTTCTAGCCCTAAGTATCACATTCTTCAATATGCTATCCACAAAACAGTTCCAAAGGCCTAAGAACCACTTGATCTGGCTTTTTTTATAGCAACAACCCAACTTCTGGTATCAACTCTCTGTCCAAGTTACTTTACTTGTGACTCATAAAAAAAATGCCTGACCAAAGAAACTCAGGAGAGAATATATTTATTTTGCCTCAGAGTTCAAAGGTAAAGTCAGTTCATCATGATATGGAAGTCTGAGAACATGGAGGTGTGTCACCCGATAAACTCACATCCACAGGTAGGGAGCAGAGAACAGTGAATGCTTGTGCTCATGTGACGTTCTCCATTTAACAATTTCCTGGATCCTATCTGGTCCATGGAATGCTGTTACCCACATGTGGTGGATCATCCCAAATCAATTACCCCCAGTCAAGATAGTCTCCTTCTATTATGCTGTCAGGCCTGGATACAAGGTGATAGTAGATTTCATTAAGTTCATTTAAGATTAACCATTCCATAGCTCCATATAGCTTTGTCTTTAGAAGACAAAGGTACCCTGGATCTCAGTCATAACAGTAAAACTTTGTCCTGCAACAAAGACTTTAGTGGACACTGCAAAATCCCAAAACAATGAGGTTGGTGATGAGAACACCTTGGTGAACCTGAGGGTTGTCAAATTTCTGGAAGTAGCCTCTTTTAGCGCCCACGGAGGAGACCATTATGAACCTCCACTCCACTGTGAACATTCATGCAGCAGCTATCCAGGTACGAAGTCAAAGCTGCCTTCCAATAACAGGCAGTCTGCATGACTCACCACTGAAAGCAAGTCACACTTACCCTCCCTGGCATCATGAATTTGTAGTGAGAAAACAGTTGATATTTCTGCAGTGTTGCCGCTGGAAGTTAATTAGCAAATCTTAAATTTTAGTCAGTTTTTCTCATAAATATCAAAAAATAAATACAAACTAAATAGAAATTATAATCAAGGCAGGTTATAGAAGAAAAATTGTATTGGGGCTTACAGTTTCAGAGAATGATACACAGACCTTCATGTGAAGGAGCATGGCAGCAAGCAGGCAGGCTCAGCACTAGAGCTTAGAGCAATAGTTGAGAGCTTACATTCTGATGGGAGAGAAACAAAACTGATAGTGTATGAGCTTTTGAAACCTCAAAGCCCACCAGTGACACAGCTCCTTCAACAAGGGAATACCTCCTAATCCTTCCCAAGCAGTTCCAACAAATAGAGCAGCCCATTCTCATTCAAACCACAAATTCACACTCATTCTCAATCAATAGTTTCCCAGACCAGCATGGATAGATGGAAATACTAAATCTACATCCCTTGAATCTCTTCTTTCACAGAGGAAACAGTGGACATCTCTTTGTTCCATGTTGCCCACTTTCAAGAACATGGGATGGTCCTAGAAACCCCAGCAAGAGTGGAAGAGCATTACGCAGCACTGGAAAGCCCAAGCTTCTCCCCAATGGGAATTCTACTGAGATTGATTCCTGCTGTTGGACAATTCATCCCCATCAACTCCATCACATTGATCTACTACCACCTCTATCTCGAGAATGTCACCTTTCACCTTTACCTGGTCCCCAATGACTGCACTATTCGGAAGGTAACACTGAGGACCACAAATGTGGGGCCATGGTGGGCAAACAAAAAATTTGAGTTATAGCTAGTGAGCCCCTTGGAGAAATTCTGAACTGAGAGTTGAGACATACAGTTTGGATACATTTCTATAGGGGGAACCTGGTGTGCCTATACAATTCTGCCTTCTTCTTGCCCTGCACATACCAGAGTCTCACTCAACTGTCTTTGATGTCAATTTACTAATCCCCAAATAGACTCTATAGAGTCTTTCCACCCACCAGTAGGATGAAAATGTTCTATGCACAACCTGTAGCTACTCCATTCTTCTGTGGCAGTTACCCTGTTCCCAAAATGAACATGAACGGGGCCAACAATCCAGATATCAGTGTGTCAGAACACACAATAGAAGGGAGATCATGAGATGTCATCACCCTATCCCACAAAATGTGCTGATCAACCATCTCACTATATTCAGATCAGATGTTGTTGCCCAGAAATCTAGATAAATCACTGTCTGTAATGTTCCCTAGGCCATTGATGATGAAGAAATGAAGTTTCAGTTTGTGCGCATAAACAAGCCACCCCCAGTAGATGCTCTTTATGTTGGTTCCCGATATATTGTGTCCTGCTCCAAAAAGGTGAAAATTATCCCAATGGTGAGCATCCAGGTGTCTCTGATGCCAGGTGTGGGAAACCTGTGGGGCTGATTACAAGGCTTTGTAGAAAACTGAGATTGGGGAGAAAGCATTGAGATTTGGGATGACCAAGAATACATCGAAGATAGGTGGAAATTAATCTACGGAACCCAACAAGAATACAGAGTAGACCTGGTGACTGGAGAGATTAGATTCAGACTGACACAGAGAAGGTTCCAGCTAAACATGGAGAGAAGCCCAGGCTGAGGATCTGTGAGCAGGGCCTTCAGGATGAGCTCTCACTCATCCATGGCTGTTATGGTTTGAATCTGAAATGTCTCCTACAGGTGTAGATGTCAAACAGTAAATGTTGGTCTCCAGACAGTGGTAGTAGTTTGGGAATTTGTGGAACCAAATCTGTGAGGCCTGGCTGTCAGAATCAAACCAGATGTGGCAAGTCTTAAAGCTTACAGCCTTACTCTGCTCCTACCTCAGACTGCTCATTCCTGAGCCTCTGGGATATAACAAACCATGCCACATGTTTTTCCACTAAATGGAGCCCCAGCTTCGATGCATTCTTCACCATGAAACTAAACAATATAAACCTTTCCTTAAGGTGCTTCCTGTCAGGTTTTGTCAGAATAATGAGAAAAGAACCAGGATGCTGGGTCACAGCTGGGTCCTTACTTGAGAGTAAAGATGTAGGTTAAAAAGTTGAGGGTCACCTCAATGCAAAAGATAGTGTCTACTGTGGCATGCAAGATCAAGAGATTATGAGGTAATGGAAAGTTCTAATTCACATGAGTAGAGCCTTCTCACACAGTCTCCCTCTCCCCACACCCTCTCCTCCCTCTCCCCTGTCTTTCCCTCCCTTCCCTCTCCCTTCTCCTCCCTCTTCCCTCTCCCTCTTCCCTCTCCCTCTCCCTCTGCCTCTCCCTCTCCCTCTCCCTCTCCCTCTCCCTCTCCCTCTCCCTCTCCCTCTCCCTCTCCCTCTCCCTCTCCCTGTCTCTCTCTCTCTCTCTCTCTCTCTCTCTCTCTCTCTCTCTCTCTCTCTCTCTCTCTCTGTGTGTGTGTGTGTGTGTGTGTGTGTGTGTGTGTGTCCAGGAACTGGAGCTGTGCTACCGAAGCCCCGGGGAATCTCAGCTCTTCTCTGAGATCTATATTGGACGCATGGATTCGGAGATTATGTTGGAAATCAGAGACAAGAGGCATATGAATCTCCTATGGGAGGCCTTGCTGCAACCAGGTAAAATTAGTTTAAGACCAGAGACCCTAAGAATTGAAGAAAGGCAGTGATTAAGGAGAGATGTGTTGTCATTGTTTATTTTTTATTGAATATATTATTTATATTTCAGATGTGATCCCCTTTTTCATTTCCCCCCTCACCCAGGAACCCCTTATCCCATCCCCCCTCCTCCTGCTTCGATGAGAATGTGTCCCACCCACGAATATTTCTTGGTGCCACAAAATAATCCCATCAGTCATGTGCTTTTCTGGATCAATAAAATGTGGTAGGACCACAGTTTAAACTATGACACTGTGTTAGTCAGCTCTTCACAGTTGTGACAAATATATGAGAAAAAAGGACTATTTTTTCATTCCTTTTTTATTCTTAAATCATTTTTTACAGTCCAGACTTTATCGCCTCCCAGTCTAACCTCCAACTTCCACATCCCACACCTCTTCCCCACACCCTAGTCTCCAAGAGGATGTCCCCTCTCCCCTACACCCCACCAGACCTCCCCACTCCCTGGGTCCTCAAGTCTCTTGAGGGTTACTCTCTGAGTGAGTCCAGACCTAGCAGTCCTCTGATGTATATGTGTTGGGGATATCATATCAGCTGGTGTATGCTGTCTGGTTAGTGGCTCAGTGTCTGAGAAATCCCATGGATCCAGGTTAGTTGAGGCTTCTGGTCTTCCTATAGGATCGCCCTCCTCCTCAGCTTCTTCCAGCTTTTCCCTAATTCAACCACAGGGGACACCAGCTTCTGTCCATTGGTTGAGTGTAAATATCTCCATCTGACTCTTTCAGCTACTTGTTGGGCCTTTCAGAGAGCAGTCATGATAGACCCTGTTTGTAAACACACCATGCATCAGTGATAGTGCCAGGACTTGAGGCCTTCCCCTGAGATGGATCCCAATTTGGGCCTATCACTGAACCTCCTTTTCCCCAGGCTTTTCTCCATTTTTGTCCCTCCAATACTTTCAGACAGGGACAATTCTGGGTCAGAGTTTTTGACTGTGGGATGGCAACCTCATCCCTCCACTTGATGACCTGTCTTTCTACTGGAGGTAGACTGTATAAGTTTCCTCTCTCCACTGTAGGGCATTTCATCTAAGGTCCCTCCCTTTGAGTCCTGAGAGTGTCTCACCACCCAGGTCTCTGGTACATTTTAGAGGGTGCCCCCAACTCCTACCTCCTACGTTTACCTCTTTTGATTCATTCTGCTGGCCCTCGGGACTTCAGTCCTGTTTCCTCCCCTCTTCCCCTCCCTATCCCCTTTTCATCCAGGTCCCTTGCCCCCCCACCCCATGATTGCTTTCTTCTCCCTCCCTAGTGGGATTGAGGCCTCCTCACTTGGGCCCTTCAACTAGTTAGCCTTCTTGAGTTCTGTGAATTGTATCCTGGGAATTCTGTACATTTTGGGCTAGTATCTACTTATTAGTGAGTACATACCATGCATATCCTTCTGGGTCTAAGTTACCTCACTCAGGATGATATTTTCTAGTTCCATCCATTTGCTACAAAACTCATGATGTTTTTATTCTTAATGTCTGAGTACTATTTTGTTTTGTAAATTAACCATATTTTCTGTATTCATTCTTCTGTTGTGGAACATCTGGGTTGTTTCCAGCTTCTGGCTATCATAACCAAGGCTGCTATGAAGATAGTGGAACACGTACCTCTGTGGCATGGTGGGGCATCTTTTGGGTATATGCCCAAGAGTGGTATAGCAGACCTATCAGAATTATACCAGACTTCTTAACAAGGACACTAAAAGCCAGGCGAGCCTGGACAGAGGTCATGCAGACTCTAAGAGAACACAGATGCCAGCCCAGGCTACTATACCCAGCAAAACTATCAACATAGATGGAGAACCCAAAATATTTCAGGACAAAACCAAATTCAAACAATATCTAGCTACCAACCCAGGCATACAAGGGATTTGAGAAGGAAAACTCCAACACAAGAAGGGTACCTGCACCAAAGAAAAAACAAGATATTGATCCTCTCATGACAAAGCCAGAAGGAGAGAATCACATGCACATAATGCCACCTACAAAAACAAATGTAAATGGAGCAATCATCTGTCTTTAATATCTCTCAACATTAATGGACTCAACTCACCTATAAAAAGACATAAGTTAACAGACTGGATATGCAAACAGGATCTGCCATCCTGCTGAATTCAAGAAACACACCTCAGTAACAAAAACAGACACTACCTCAGAGTAGAAGGCTGGAAAAAAGTCTTCTAAGCAAATGTTCCAAAGAAACAAGCTGGCATTGCTATGTTGATATCCAATGTTACTTTCAACAAAAAGTTATCAAGTGAGATGAGAAAGGAAACTTCATATTTATCAAAGGAAAATCCACCAAGAGAAAGTCTCAATTCTGAACATCTATGTTCCAAAAAAAATACTTCAAAAGAAGTAAAGTTTCCTTTGTCTCAAGATCTTAGAACCAAATTTCAGTCCACAGTCAGCTGCCTTGATCTCTTTGAGCCTGATATGAAACAAGGTATTTCATATCCTGTGGGAGCTTCCATGTGAGAGAGAAGGCTAGTCATGGGCTATCACCTATGAAGAGAAAATGAAAGGGAGAGAAAGGGAGAGAAAGTAAGAGTGAGTGGGGAGAAGAGTAGGAGGTGAGAAGAGGAGAAGAACAGGAAGTTTATGCACTACATTCTCTCCTGGACATGCCCAGTGACTGTCCTCTACCAACTGTATACTCTCATGTGATTCCCTTTCCATTCTCAGTACTCACTCCATGAAGAGCATTGGTGTGTAGCTTCATTCATAGACTCACAGCCCTCAGGACAGTCACCTTTGAATACTGTTGCAGGGCTAGTCTTTCAACACATGATCATTTTTCAGGGAACACATCATCTGCAAAGCAATACATACCCTAAGCCCCATTTTCTCAATCCTGTATTCTCTTTCTTCTCCCACTGCCCTGTAAGTGACAGGTTGAGGTGCACAAAGATCTGGCTCCAAATCACACAACAGCTTCACTTAAAGAGAAGAGATTTTTCCAGTGTTAGATACCTGATCTTAAGTTCGTTCATAATTTATATTAATAAATAATACTTTAATAATATATTAATAAATGTTATTGTAACTATTTTATATGTGCACACATTCTAGTCACTGCGCCTTAGAAAGAAAAAAAGAAAAAAGAAAAGGGAAAAATTGTCTCTTCTCTCCATCCTATTCCTGCCAGCTCTGCTTCTCTTCTCTAAATCTCTGCCACATTCAAAATGTTTTTCTTCATCTCACAGAGCTTAACTGGGACCATCTGTGTAACCAAGGGTTTTGAACTATCCTATAGAACACAGTGAGCTCACCAGCAGGTATACAGATGGGATGTTTACTTCCCTGTCTCCAATAATGTATTTGCCAGTAGTTTGGCTATAAGTGGCACTGGCCCTGTGAGCTGCTTTCCCATGTATAGCTGACTTCTTGGCAGGCCCAGTTGATGAGGGTACAGAGACAGGAGTTGCAGATGCTATGACTTCATGATGGCCATGATCATGCCATGCTTACAAACAGCACTTCACAAGCCTTCTCCATATAGTATATTGCTATAATCTTTCTAATTCTTCTTTGACAATGTTAGTTAAACCTTAAGAAGTATTATAAATGTCTTAATTACAGGGATAAGTACACACCCATCCTTTTATTCTCAGCATCCTGTACAGACATAAGTATCTGCAGTCACCTCTATTCATTGAAAATGAATGCTTTTCTTATGACTGCTGAAAGTAGCTTCTGCCTGTGGTAAAAGCACAGATATTCAGAAGGGCATTGATACTATGTCCATTTAGCTAAGCAGCAGTAGAAGCTTCTCTTAAAGTCCTAAGACATCCTCCAACCAGGGTTTCTTTGTTTTACCAACAGTATAGTATTTGTGATGGATTCTATCTTGTGGAGTGAACGTGAAGTGTAATCAGGAAGCTACTGGTTGCTCCCATCATAGTTATGCCAATATTGCAGTAGTGGGACCCTCTGGCCTGGCAGGTTAGTTATAGCATCATAGATAACACAGCTGTGTGGGATGCCATTTCTTCTTCAGCAGCCTGCATAGCACTAGAAACCCTAGCAATAGGAAGGAAGCTTCCAACTCAATTTCAGCTTGAATTCTCAGTTTCACATTTCCAAGATGTTTGGATTCCCTATACTACCTTATCCAAGATAAGGTCTTATCTACTGGGTCTGATGATGAACAAACAAGAATTACATGAACCTATATTGTCATGAGGAACTCTGGAGCCTCCATTCTCAACAACTCCTATGGTGGTATTTCATGCCAAGACCTAGTTTTGTTTTGAAACCCAATACTTCTACACACTCCCATTCCTTGATACTGAATATTCTCAAGAGATGAGATGGAAGCATAGGTAATTTTAACCTGAATTTTTCTAATAGTAAAAAGCTTCCTAGCCATGTGAATTTTCTCCTTTGAGAATTCTCTGGTTACTCCTCTGGCCCATCTTATAACTGGGTTATTTCCTTGGAATTTAGGATTTTGATTTCTGTGTACATTCTGATTACTATTAATCTACTACTAGATATTAACTTGAAAACTGTTTGTCTCCTTCTAGCATGACTCTTTCCTGACTTAAGTTATCTTTACTATACAGACTTTCTTGGTGTTGTGAAATTCAATTTATCTACTACTGGTTTTGTTTCCTTGCTACCAGAGTCTCACACAGACAATCCTAACTTATGCTGCCATGTTTGAATGCACTCCTTATGTTTTCCTCTACCAGTTTTGGAACTGAATCTTATATTTAGGTCTTTGATCATTTCGTGTTGAAGTGTTGATGGTGAGACATAGGCATCTAGTTTAATTATTCCACATGTTGCCATCTAGGTTGTCCAGTACAATTTTTTGAACAGGCTGTCTTTTCCCAGAGTTTACTTTTGGCTTCTTCATCAAAGGCCTGGTAGCTATGGTTGTAAGGATTTTGCCTGCCACTCTATTCTAATCCATTGACCTGGGTGTCCATTTCTACTCATGCTGGGCTCTTTTAATTACTATGGCTTTAGCATTAATTTGAACCCACATGAACTGATGCTTCCCATTATACTGCTGTTGTCCAAGATTACCTTACCTATCTATAGCTCTTGTGGTTCAATGTGTGTTTCAGAATTTTTTCCTACTATTTGTTAAGAATGTCCCTGGGATCTTAATTGGGACTGCATTGACTCTGTAGAGTGTTTTTAGTCAGTGGCTATTTTTACAATGTTGTTTCTTCTAAACAATGGGCATGGTGGCAGTGTCTTTCCATCTTCTGAAACCTTCATCTATTTATTTCTTTAATGTATGTCTTAAAAGTCGTTGTTGCAGAATTCTTGCATTTCTATGGTTAGGTTTTGGTCCATCATTTTAACTCATCCATCTTTTCAAGATTACATAGAAACTCAAATATAGTACAATTTCTTGAGTTCAGTAATAGTACATTTCTAGCCCAACACCCACAATGCCAAAACCAAGCTCCACTAATCAAATGTAACAGGGCTTCTGATGCAACCAGGGCTTCTGATACAACAAACTGGGTTCTTGGGCTGACTTCCCTAATGTGTTAGAGGACAGAGAATATAGGGTCTTCTCAAATGCTTGAGGTTTATTTATAAGCTGCAGCTTAGCAATCTCCTTCACTTGTGACTGACATTCACTCACTATTCCCATAAGTTCAGTCTTGCTTCACCTTAATTCTGCCAGCAAATCCAGAACATAAGTTTATTGTATGTGAGTGTACAAAATCAAACAACACCAAAAATAGATTTCTTTCTTAGCAAAAATTAGATGATAAGTGATTTAAGCCATCTAGCAGGGGACTTGTTGTCTGCAAGGAATTCAGTTGAGGATAAAATTGAGGCTGTGATTATGTGGGAGAAGTATCTATTTCTCATTCATTGTTCTATTCTTTCTATGATGATAGGCTAGGGCTAAATGCCCTGAATAACTGAGAAGCTGTTCATCTTCCACATTATATCAGAAATGTCTATAGTTAGTTCTCAAAACCAGGCATGTGTATGAGTTTCACAGAATGCACCGCATGTTGGTATGAGCATCATTACATACGTTTCATCTCTCCTTTCTTCCAGAAGACCTCAGACCTGCACTGCCCAGGATTTCTTCAGCTCCCAGAGGTTAGTAAAAAAAAATTGTAACACACTAGAGAAGCCGATTGTATTTTGCTGGTACATCTTCTGAGCCTTTAGAGAAGGGCAAAGAGAAAGGAGGAAGCCTCAGCTTGCAAACCTCACCAGAATGTAGGAGAGGCTCATATCCAGGGCAGAATTCCCTCATGCCCCTTGCTGCTTCCCATGGTGACAATAACTCTACTCAACCCCAAAATTAATGCCCAACCATAAACCCCTCCCCATAGTCAGGTAAAATTTCAAAAAATTAACTGGGCCCAAAAAAACCATAAAGATATTTGCCAATGACTTTCCAGAGGAAAAGGGGAGCCAGGGATGCAGAAGCAAAGAATGATTACATTAAAAAAAAAAAAAAAAAAGCAAGGAGTGGGCAGCCAGTGGGAGACCCCAAAGGAGCATTTCTTTGCTCAGTGCCTTTCTCATCTTCACACCTAGATGCTCTTTCTTTGATACACTTTATGGATGAGCATCGGGAGCAGCTGGTGGTCCGAGTGACATCAGTGGACCCTCTCTTGGACAAGCTTTATGGTGTGGTACTAAGTGAAGAGGAGTATGAGGCAGTGAGGGCTGAGACCACAAACCAAGACAAGATGAGGAAGCTCTTCAGCCTCAGCTACTCCTGGAACCAATTCTGCAAAGACAGATTCTACCTAGCTCTGAAGGAAACCCATCCTCACCTGGTCATGGAACTCCTTGAAAAATCAAGGGGGGAAGTGGTGTCTGTGAGATTCTGACATCTTAGTGGCTGAGGGGTGATTATTCTCCTTAGAATCCTGGCTCTGCCTAACCTTCCTTTGGCCCTTAGTTTCTCCATTTATATAGTCAGTTTCCATCTGAGTTTCCTTTCTGAGAGTACCGTTTCCAGAACACCTCTTGGGGATCTGGATGTTCCCCTTTGCCCTTCCTTGGCCAGATGTCATATGTGGTGAGCATCTCATAAACACACAGTGGAGCCAGAAAATCTATACCTTCCCTGCCCCTGCCTCCTGTGCCCTAACCCCTGCTCTTATGGTTAGAGTAGAGACAACCTGGCCCACTATAAATGCAAGCAGGACAGGGGATACTGGAATGAAAACAAAGAGATGATAGCTTTCCCTCGGAAGTGAATGTCTTATGACTAGGAAAGGGCTTTTTTAATTCATGTTATGTGGTTAGAAACACGGATGTAGGGAAGTCACATGATGCAACGTGGAACTCACTGACAGAAACACCTCAGATGCATTGCACACTGTGAATTAATCTTGGACAGTTGCATATGCATTCGCTTTTTGTTCTTGTGATGAATTTGCAAGCCTCACATTTGATTACATCATCCCATATGGAGGTGTCAGTCACAGCTTAAGAAACTGATGTACGATGGTAGACCAGATGACTGAACAAAAGGCTCAGTGGTTAGAAGCTGTTCTTGGAGATAGTCAGAATCCTATTCCCAACACCCACTTCAAGCAGCTCACAAATATGGATAACACCAAGCCCACAGATCCAATATCCTATTTTGTACTTCATAGTCACCCATACATAGATGCACAATCACACACAAGATATTTTTTATTTTTTATAAAAGAATGAATAACAAAATTGGATTCCTCTCCATTGCTAATGCATCTACAAGAAAAATTATCTCACCAAAACTCACAGTGGCACTGGAGGCTTATGAGCCTGTATACTTGTTCCCAGGACAGCCCTGCCAGTCTCTTTCCCCAGGCTACCCAGCTACCGCTCTGGATCAAGCTTCTATGTCCCTGCTTG
Source organism: Arvicanthis niloticus (assembly GCF_011762505.2). NCBI lineage: Eukaryota > Metazoa > Chordata > Mammalia > Rodentia > Muridae > Arvicanthis > Arvicanthis niloticus. The sequence goes on from NC_047663.1 coordinate 50,670,244, forward strand.
CCAGACCCAGGGACAGAGCAGTTGGCCAGCTTCTTAGTGTTGGCCATCTTTTCCTCTTGACTCTTCAGGTGTGCCAGGTAAGCTGTGTGAAATGAAGGCTTTCCTCTCTGTCTTAAAATATGGTATTTTCCTTATTTTAACTCCTGCCTTATGCTGGGTCACAGGCTGCCAGCTTTAGCCCAGACTTTACCCAGAATTCTCTGTACTTTTTATAGGACAAGTAATTTCAAGTTTTTGGACTCCCTTTCTGTTATATTGATTTATCAGGAGCTAAGAAATAACTTAAAACTGAACAAATAATGTAATTATAGATCAAATCAGGGCTCTTAAATGTGTATGACAAATATGATACACTAGGATGTCAATCATGGTTCTTAAATGTGTACAGCAGCTACAACACACTGAGTTTATTTGTAAATAACTAAAACTGCTAAACTATCAATACTTAATATAAATTTTATAGTCTGAGCTTCTTAAAATCTATAAAAAGGAAATATATTTAAGACTACTAAATTTTATTTTATTCCATAGTTGGTGTATAAAAATGAGTTTATATCACCTTTTTTCTGTATCCCTCTGATCGCTGTCCACCCTCCTTCTAGTCCTACACACACACACACACACACACACACACAACACACACACAGTTCCTCCCCCCATCTCTCCCTCTTCTTCTCTGAGAGACTACAGGCCTCTCCCCAAGTTATCCCCGCCCCATCCTGGCACTGCAAGTCTCTGCGTTCATAGAGTCATCCTCTCCCACTGAGGCCAAACAAGGCAGCCTAGTAGGGGAGTGTGATCCAAAGACAGGCAGCAGATTTAGAGACAACCCCCATTTCAATAATTGGAGGACTGGCATGAAGACTGTACATATCTGCTACATATGTGCAGGGTGGGGAGTTGGTTGAGACTGTGTATGACCTTTTGTTGGTGGTTCAGACTCTGAGATTCCACAGTGGTTCAGGTTGACTCTGTTGGTCTTTCTGTGGAGATCCTGTCCTCTCCTTCACCCAACTCTTCCATAAGACTCCTCAAGCTCCATCCAATGGTTGGCTTGGATATCTATGTCTGTCGCTGCTGAGTAGAACCTCTCTTAGGACAGTTATGCTAGACTCTTATTTGCAGAAATATGGTTTACTTTAACCAGTGATCAGTGACTTTCTCAAGATGTGACAACTATGATTGGACTGAACTATGTATACAACTGGTAAATAAGACCAGACCTCTGAATCCTCGTCACCTTCATCTTGGAGCAAGCCTGAATTAGGTTGTCCAACATGCCAGACTGCAGTGAAACAATTGAACCTCCCCAAGATTAACAGTGTTTGAGAAAAATACTAGAGGTGTTATATAAACTCAAGACATTTAATAAAATGATCATGTGTTTTTTCTTTGAGTTTGTTTATGTAGTGGATTATATTGATGAATTTCTGTATACTGAACCATCTCTGCATCCCTTGGATGAAGCCTACTTGATTGTAGTGAATGATCATTTTGATGTGTTCTTGGATTTGATTTGTGAGAATGTTATTGAGTATTTTTGCATCAATATTCATTAAGGGAAATTGGTCTGAAGTTCTCTTCCTTTGTTGGGTCTTTGTGTTTTAGGTATGAGCATAACTGTGGCTTCATACAATGAATGGGTAGTGTTCCTTCTCTACACTACATAAATGCTGCCAAGAGTATAGGGAAAGATGATTTTTTTATTGGTTGTTTCCAGGAGTTGTGTTGGTCTGAAAGATTAAAATATATTGCGTGAGAAAAAAATTTGATAAAGTAACATTAAGAATAGAAAAAAAGTTGGGCAGTGGTGGCACACACCTTTAATCCCAGCACTTGGGAGGCAGAGGCAGGCGAATTTCTGAGTTTAAGGCCAGCCTGGTCTATAGAGTGAGTTCCAAGATAGCCAGGGCTACACAGAGAACCCCTATCTCAAAAAACAAAACAAAAAAAAAAAAAAAAACAAAAAAAAAAAAAAGAATAGGAAAAAAAACAAAAGAACAAAACTCTCATGTCTCTTATAAAATGGCTCAGCCCGTCATTCGCTGGTGTATAACAATTTTGAGTGAGATGGAAACTTCATCTTGGAGGGAAACTTCTTGCAACACAAGATGTGTCTTCATTTGCTTTCTGTTGCTGAGATAAACACCAGGACTGCACACGGGCTGCTTGGGGAGGAACACATTCACTTCACTGTACAGCTTACTGTCTTTCCTGAGGAGACAGGGCAGGAACCAAAGGCCTTACTTACACTGCAGGAGAGGCCATGGAGGAGTGTTTCTCACTGGCTTTCTCTCCAGGGCTTGCTCAGCCTGCTTTCTCACAGGACACCTGCTCAGGAATGGCACCCACACTGGACATTGCCATTCTGTACCAATCTTGTTGTCCCAGGAAAAGATTCACACAACACCTGCCCCTAGAGGTGTTGCAGGTATAGCTGCTGTATCAGGTGTGCTTCCACAGGTGATAGAGAGGAGAGAGCCTATGTCTAGGCTCAGTGTTCTGACCTATAGACATATGAATGATTAGTGACCTAACACTGCCAGAACAAAGCAAGCCCAAGACAACCAGTAGTCCTGTGGACACCCAGGATTGGGAGCTAGGTCAGATGGGGAGCTAGCCCAGGCAGGGTTAAGAGTAAGACCTAGACAACCACCACTCTGACACCATGGGGCATGATAGGGAGCTAGCCTCAGATGACCACCACTCTGCACTGTGCAGGTCTGCGAAGAGCATAGGGAGCAGACCATGCCCAAGATGATCCCTGTCCAGAACCATAAAGCATAGGCAGGGCATCACACTCCTGGGGCCACCCCAGACACTCAAATCCCTCAGGCCACTAAGAGGAGCAAGTAAGTGGTGGAGAAATGTAAGAGAAAGAGAAACAGTGGGATGTGGGCACAATGAAGAGAGACAAAACTGGAGACTGGAGGGTAATGAGGAACAGCCTGATGTGAATACCAGTGATGCCACCTGGGATCATGGTGGGTTCCTGTCCTATGGTGATAGTGGATTCACATTAGGACCTATGGTACTTCAGCAGCAGGGATGAAGTACCACCAAAGGCCAGGCAGAAATCCCTGGTCTGGGCTGCTGTCCAGGTACACGTCTGGGTGCTCGGCAGAACTGACCCTACCCTTCTCCTGGGCATCATGGGAGAATAAGCCCCTGGGGGCATCAGAGCAGGAGAGCTAAATCAGCCCTAGCCAGCTGGAGAACTCAGGAGAACAGGCCCCAAACATTATGGGTGTTGTGGGTGTACAGGACCCAAGGGTATGAGTATGGAAATGTTGGCCCTGCCACTGTCTCCTCTAGAGTGGCATGGATGAGGGAGAGATAATTCCCTCCCCATCAAATACTTCCCTCATCATCTGAAGCAGATATGAAACCTGTCCTTTGGTTCATGAGATGTGGAGAATTGGCCCTGCTCCAGCACTTGGGAGAAGGGCCAGCACCTGGTCTTAGAGCATGAAACAGCTGCCAGTCAAAGGTGAGCTGTTTGGAGCAAAGGTAAGGCTGACCCTGAACATGTGAGGTGGCCCTAAACTTATCTGCCATACATCAGGTTGGGAAAGGAGAGATTCCTTTCCCTATCCTTACCCCTATAACCAGCAAGACAGCTGGCCCTGGGGTCACACATGTGATTCTACTTGAACATGAAAATGCACACACACCACACACCTACAGAAAAAGAATATGGTGTTGGTGAGAATCAAAACCTAAATATGATATTTAGGAGACTTCAGAAGTCAAAAAAAATAAACAGGGTTTGTGGCCTAAGATGTGTTTACTGAAATGAACAGCTTGTGGCTTGGCAGGCTGTAGGGAAGGAGAGAAGCACCGAGAGTCAGAGCACAAACCTGAGGAGATCCAGGAGCCATTGCTGACTTGGGACCTGTTAGCAAACCTCGGGTCCTGAGTTAATGGAGAAATGAACTGAGCTGAAACATGACTCCTGCAGTCAGGCAGGCAGGACTTCTGCAAACCTGAATGAAGCTCTTGGGCCTGATTCCTCCTGCCCAGGTAACTGCAGAGACTGAACAACAAATAAGATTCAAACTCCACTCTCAGGGTTCAGAGGAAGAACATCTACACAGGCTCTTTGTTGCCTGACTTCCTGGTGAGAAAGCAAGAGTCTCCTTCACTTTTGAAGAACATGTTCACTAGTTGAGGAGCCTTGGTTAGGGATGCCCATATCAATGGGCCCTGTAGATGTGCAGGATGAACAGTGGGACCAAGAGTCCACCAAACCACTTGAATTGTCAGAAGATAAGGGCTGACCTGACTCTAGTAAAACATCTTATGGCAGACATAGGGACATCATCCTAAGAGCCAGTGGACAGGGCCAAGGACCAGCTCTGGTGGATAGTAGACTGCTAGAATCACCAGTATGCTTCATGTATCTACACCTGTCAGGCCATCCTGCTCTCTCCTGTCTGCTCTGAACCTTCAAGGATAGGGGTCCTGAATGACAAGATATTAAGACGGAAGATCAGGGATGAGAAATAAAAAAGACAGAAACAGCAGCTGGGACCAGCAGGTCTTGCATAAGGTCATGAATTAGGCCAAGCAAGTTTACTAAAAAGAAAGAGGCTTGGAGCAATTAACGCTTTGTGAACCAGGAAAAGAAAGTCATGCTCACAGAAAGAAAAACATTTTCACAGGAAATATGCACAGAAACTCATGAATTCATACATAAACACAGACATGTTCACATTTTTTTGGTCGAGCTCAACAACCTGTCTCATCTACTCCACAAGCATTCATGCAAACACTCACTCACACACACACACACACATACACGTATATACATATATACATACATATGTAATGGAACAAAAGCCCCCACCAGCTGGTTTCATTGAGCAAGCACCAGCACAGAAAGAACTCACTCATTCTGGATGAAAAATAAGCTCCAACCTTTATTGCTTAGAGAAAGAAATAATGTTTACATTTTTATTCAGTTTGGAAAAGCCATGTCCTTGGCAGTAAAAAGAAACATGCTGTTAAGAAAAAAAAAAAACCTGTCTTATGGTAAGAAGAAGCCTACTAGATCTCTCTGCTCTCTCTCTGCTTGGCTCCACTCCACACTCTTATTGTCACAGTTCCTAGTTCTTGTACTTTCTCAGGATACATGATCACATGATATTCCAAACATCTTTTTTTCAAAATGTTTATGAGTTCAAACATAAATTCAAATCATAAATGGAATAAGAAGTTGTAACAAAGATGTTTACATGTGTTTCCATTAAGACTATCTAATTAAACAACAGTATATGTCATTAGCTCCAAAGGTTCATTAGGAACTTAAAACAATATTTTTATTTACTTATTCATGTTATATCCTACTCACTACACCCCTCTCTGTCACCCTGTCCCTCAATCTTTCCACCCATCCCCCCTCCCTTTCTCCTCTGAGTGGGTGGGATCTGCCTAGATATCCCTCAACCCTGACAAAACAAGTCTCTGTAAGACTAGGCACATCCTCTCCCATAAAAGTCAATCAAGGCAACCCAGCTACAAGAGAATATCCCACACACAGGAAACAGCTATATTCATGGCTAACATAAAGGTTGTTGTTATCCTAATTTCTTTCTTGGCCTATAAAGATGTTCCACCATCTCACAAAGACACTTGCTAAGCTATGTTCATAGCAGATTTATTCATAATAGCCAGAAGCTGGAAACAACCTAGATGCCCTTCAACTAAAGAATGGATAAAGACAATGTGGTACAAAATAGAATAGTATCCAGCGATTAAAATCAAAGACCATCATGAATGTTGCAGGAAAAGAATGGAACTTGAGACTATCATCCTGAGTGAGGTAACCCAGTCCCAAAACAACACGCATGGTATATACTCACTTATAAGTAGATATTAGCCATAAAATACAGATGCCTATGGTACACTCCACAGACTCAAAGAAGGTAAACAAGAAGGAAAGCACAAGTGAGGATGCTTGAATCTCACTTAGAAGGGGAAATAAAATAGTCATAAGAGGCAGATGGAGGGAGAAAATTCAAAGGGAGGCAGATGGGGAAGATGAGGGATTCAGGATCAGGTGTTGGGAAGAACAGGAGTGATGGCCAGATGGCCATGAGAATGAGTGGAAATCTGCAACTGATTAGGGTAGGGAAGTAGGAGGAATCTCCGGGACAAGAAAGAGACATGGAATAAAACAGGTACCCAAGAATCAATATGGGCATCTGTGGTGGATAGCCCTAGCCTCTTGTTGTCATGGTAACTCCACTCCTGGGCGGGGCTGCGAAGGAGGAGTGAATCTTGTAAACCTTCTGTCCAATCAAATTTGTTAAATAAAGGCTACAGCCAGTGATTGGGCAGTAGAAGAGGAGTGGGAGGAGCCAGAGGCAGGAAAAGGGAGAAGACGAGGAAAAGAGGGGAGAGAGAAGCGGCGGCGGAGTTGGCAGTTGGTCGAAGCTAGAGGGCAGTTGGTAGAGAGAAGACGAAGAAGACCTAGGAAACCGCAAGTTGTTAAGAGCTCTCATAGCCGGGGAATAGTGTAGTTTAATGGTAAATCTGCCCAATCTAGGCATGCAGCATTCATTTGATACTTATTGACTTGTGTCTTTTCTTCTATGGACTTTCAATGGGCGAGAGATTTACCACAACAAATTGGCGCCCAACATATTATTTAGAACTCAACTAACTTGAGACGAAAGAACAAAAGAAAGGTTACAAAGTACAAAAACTTCCCCAACGGCCAAGGTCAGGAGCAGCACTCAGCTTACAGCTGGGCTTGCTCACTGCCCTGTGAAAACTGAAAGAAGGGTCTTCCGAAAACTCAACAGTGAAACAAAAGTTATTGTAGCAGACCAGTAGGTCATTTAAATTAAAAAATTAAATTAAAAAACGCTGAATAGACACAGATAAATAGATGTAAAAGGTTTTAAGGTTGCGAGGAGTAAATTGCAGGCTGCTCTGAGTCAAGAGAGCCAAACAGATAAATAGAAAGGTTATAGTAACGAATTGTAAAGAGGGACTGGTGATCCTAGAACACAACTGCCTACGAGGTAGTTTTCAGGTAGAAACAGTGAATTGAGGGCTCCAAACCAGATAATTTTTTAATATAAAAAAAACATATTTTGATACTTAAAGATGACAAAAACAATGGATATCTTTTGGGCTTTATATGATGATATTTCAAATGGTTTGACAGAAATCAACTTAGGGAACACTTTATTATTTATCAGTATTGCTATATTTAATTTTTTTATATACTATGTCTTCTCAAAAGACAAAGCTCTAGATAAAAAATTCTTTGCCTTGGAAAAGAGATTACAAGAAACAATAGAACTTTTGGTACAGGATAGAGATGAAATTTGTAAACAGATAGAAAATAATGAGGAATGGAAGCAGGGCTTAGAACAGAAGTTACAGGAACAAAAAGATGAAAATGAAAGTGGGAGACAGGAGATTAAAAGGATAATTGAACAGAAGATAGAGCAGTTAATAGATCAGATGGAGAAACAGATAGAAAATAATGAATTGAAGACACAAGAAATTATAGATCAGAATAAGAGACAGAAAGATGAAAATGAAACTGGGAGACAGGAGCTAGAAAAGATGATCGAACAGAGCATACAACAGCTCACAGATCAGATGGAGAAACAGATAGAAATTAATGAGGAATGGAAGCAGGGCTTAGAACAGAAGTTACAGGAACAAAAAGATGAAAATGAAAGTGGGAGACAGGAGATTAAAAGGATAATTGAACAGAAGATAGAGCAGTTAATAGATCAGATGGAGAAACAGATAGAAAATAATGAATTGAATTATAGATCAGAATAAGAGACAGAAAGATGAAAATGAAACTGGGAGACAGGAGCTAGAAAAGATGATCAAACAGAGCATGCAACAGCTCACAGATCAGATGGAGAAAGAGATAGAAAATAATGAGGAATGGAAACAATTATAATATAAAAAAAACATATGAAGCATGTATACAAACCTTAAGGGAGGAATTTAAATTTTCAGCTGAGGAAAATACTGAGGTTAAGACAGAAGTAAATAGAGAAAGTCAACCAAGAGTTATTAGAAAACACACCTTGGTCTATCCGGTTACGGTACAACAAAGACCTCCAAATGTTGTTTACCCACAAGGTTATGAGGAATTTGAATGGCAACCTGTGGATGTGTTAGATCTGAGAAAATTTAAGGAGAGTGTCACTAATTTTGGTATGCACTCACCAGTTGTTAAACAAATTCTGACTTCTTGGGCTATTAAAAATAGAATAATCCCCCAAGACTGGAAAGATATGGCAAGAGCTATATTAGAACCTGCCTCAAATTTACAATGGGTTGCATGGTGGAGAGATGAGGCGAGAGAGATATCACGACAAAATAGAGCCAGAGGAAGACAGATTTCCATAGACCAACTGCTTGGTGAAGGTCGTTTTGCTGAAATAGAGGTGCAGGCTGTATATGATGAAGAAACTCTGGCATTGTGTAGATTGTCAGCCTTAAATGCCTGGGACAAAGTTGCAGAATCCGGGAAGAGACTTGAACTCAAGTCATACAAGGGCCAAAAGAAACCTTCCCTGACTTTTTACAAAGGCTAACCTCAGCTGTCAAAAGGAGTATATCAGATTCAGTAGCAAGAAAGGCAATAATTGAGTCTTTAGCCTTTGAAAATGCAACTGCTGAGTGCAAGGAAGTAATCAGACCACTGAGGGCAAGGTCAGCATCAATAGATGAATGGATTAGATACACAGCTGATGTTGGATCTCACTCAGCTGATATGTCAGTAATAGGAAAAACTGCAACTAGAAACCTAGAGATGACCCAAGATTTCAAATGTTTTAATTGTGGTAAATGGGGTCATCTCAGAAATGACTATAGGAAAAATCAAAATAATATGAAATGGGGGCCTAGGCCTTCTGGAATATGTCAAAGATGTGGCAAAGTCCGACATCTGACCAGGGAATGTAGAGCAACAACAGACAAATGGGGCAATACCCTGCCAAAAAACTTCCAGGGGGGCCTCTTGCAGGCCCCAATGCCAGAAAGGGAGAATTCTCTTCCTCGGGACAATTAAATGTCACTGCTTCAAAAACAGATGTTTTGAGACCAGTTATGACTGAGGAGAAGGGCACACAAACTGGAGAGATACACGACCTCAAGGACATGCTGGACACGAAGGAGCGGATGGTCAATGTTCTCCAGAAGAAGATAGAAAATCTTCAGGAACAACTAAGAGATAAAGAGAAGCAGAAGAGCAGCTTGAAAGAGCAAGTCAAGTCTCTGCAGGTGGACACGACTAGCATGGACACAGCTCTGACAATGCTGAAGGAGGCTCTTGCAGACAAAGAGCGGACAATTGAATGTTTAAAGGAGCAGCAGGCCAGAGATGAGCGAGAGAAGCAAGAGGAGATTGAAACCTACAAAAAAGATCTTAAAGACTTGAAAGAAAAAGTCATCCTATTGCAAGGAGACCTCTCAGAGAAGGAGACTTCTCTCTTGGATCTCAAAGAGCGTGCTTCTTCCCCGGTTTCCTCAGGACTTAAAAAGGACTCACGGCTCAAGACCTTAGAAATTGCTCTTGAGCAGAAGAAGGAAGAGTGCCTAAAAATGGAGAGATCTAATCGAACTTTAAAGGAGATGCTTAATAGTCAAAAGGAATCAATAAGAACCCCCAAAGATGGATTATATATTGCTTTATTAAACTTAAATTTTTTGAATATTAATGAACAAAACACCACAGTCGCTGAGAAACGTTGGATGGTGGATAAAACTACTGAACTAAATCAATCTGTTTATATTAAGGTTATTATGACGTCAGAATGGAAAGTGGGAAATGTATTACGCTGGGGGAGAGGTTTTGTTTATGTTTCCACAGGAAAAGAAAAGCTGTGGGTTCCTTCCAAAATGATAAAGATCAGAAATGACAAAGGAAGACCCCCTGAAGCACTAGTCGACACAGAAGAAAAGGGAGACTAACTCAACCAACCAAATGGGTGATGTATATATGGTGTTATGTCTCTTATATGGACTTAACTGGCTGGGACTAAAATGTCAATACAAAGCCAAGAACATTTAATTGGGTAATAATTTCTCATGACTTAATACATGCCATCCTTTATGAGGGCATGTATATAAGTTATATATAGTTTGATTAAGTAATCAAACTAACCTGAAGAGGGCAGTGGCCTTTCTTTATTGATCTTCATTGACAAAGCTGTGTGCCCTACATGTTCCACGTGAATGTTTTTATAAAATTACCTGTTGCTTTTAAGTTTTATATGTTACAGGATGAAAGAAGAGAAATTCAGCCCTAGCATAATTTATACTCGGGGATTCTGAGTCTCTAGGACCTCCTATTCCAGCTTCGTGCTTGATTCTACTGCAATTGCATCGAAGCCGCTTCTTTTAAGGACTTGCTTCCAGAACTTTTCCAGAACATCTAGCTTGCCTGTCCAACCTTTCTGACTGTAACAGTTATGGTGTCAGCTTTGCTATGAACTTTCTCAGTACACAGTGACTTCAAGGCAAATGATGCCAGCTAGCTCTCCTTTGACTAAGCCAATTTTCCTGTTTCCCTTTGGGCCCCCAGATGGGAATTCTTTACCCCAATTCAGCTGGAAGCAGACAAAAGGAGATCATCACCCCAGTTCCTTATGTTGGGGTGGATGGTTCTGGTTACTTTGTAAATTATACATGTGTTGTAATTTAAGGAATACTTTACAAATGTAGCTTCAGACAGGAAGGGAATTAGAGAGCTAAATCTCAGGAATTAAGTGGGATTAATATTTTACTCTTATATAGGCATTGTGCCTGTATAACTAATACAGAAATACAAAGCTTAGACCCAGTTTAAAAAAAAATAGGTATATCTTACATTGGTAAGAAATCTTTATGATAGTTACAAGGTTGAAATTATAATCTCTTACATTGATATGGAATTTATTTTATACAAATTTAGGATTTTCACTGGCATAAGTTTCTTATTAATACAAAAGTAGGATTAATATATTACTCTCATGTAGGCATTGTACCTATATATCTTATTTAGAAATACAAGGCTTAGACCCAGTCCTTTTTAATAAAAAAAAAAATTAATGGAAAGGAATTAACAGACAACTGTTCAGATTGCCTTACATAGTTGATTTTCAAAAACGTCAGAAATCCATAGAATTGACATTACAAACATTCTGATATAAACATTTATTTTATTGGAGACCTATCTGATCCTGACAGCTTCCCAGTCTTGGATTCTAAGAAGAAATTGAGCATCTTTGGAGTTACACCAGTTGTGGTATGACAGCCACTAGGCAAGAATTGCCTCTTTTAATCTACAGACAAAATAGTGTGCAAAAAAGAAACACACTTGCAGAATAGTCGACTGATTATATCTGCCAAGACAGAGTAATCAGCCCTTAGTAATTCTGCATTACTAGGTCTGTCAGATGATTCCTGGGCCAGAAGGCTGAAGACCAGATGCTCCAACGTTTTGAAATAAGGAACTGTCTAGATGTTCAGTGGTCTATTTAAATTGGCTGAGTTTTAGAAGCCACGCTTTGTGCTTCCCATATCTTTAATTAACTAGTCATCCTGGATTTCTGATGGGGTTGAAGATTTATAATCTCACAGCCAAATCAGGCTATTTACTTTGAGAAGATGATTTTCAGATGCTATTCATTTTGAAGACAGGACATAAGCCAGGTTCAGAACTAAGTTTTTTAATTGAGAGAGATGGCAAAGGTTCTATTTAGTTAACAAAAATGATGGACTGGGTGTTAGGTTTATCTTGTACTTTAACAATCACAACATGGTAATATAGTTAGTGTTCAATTAATATGTGAAAAGGAAAAAAAATTTTTTTATTATTGGACAAAAAGGGGGAAATGTGGTGGATAGCCCTAGCCTCTTGTTGTCATGGTAACTCCACTCCTGGGAGGGGCTGCAAAGGAGAAGTGAATCTTGTAAACCTTCTGTCCAATCAAATTTGTTAAATAAAGGCTACAGCCAGTGATTGGGCAGTAGAAGAGGAGTGGGAGGAGCCAGAGGCAGGAAAAGGGGAGAAGATGAGGAAAAGAGGGGAGAGAGAAGCGGCGGCGGAGTTGGCAGTTGGTCGAAGCTAGAGGGCAGTTGGTGGAGAGAGAAGACGAAGAAGACCTAGGAAACCGCAAGTTGTTAAGAGCTCTCATAGCCGGGGAACAGTGTAGTTTAATGGTAAATCTGCCCAATCTAGGCATGCAGCATTCATTTGATACTTATTGACTTGTGTCTTTTCTTTAATGGACTTCCAATGGGCGAGAGATTTACTGCAACAGGCATCCTTAGCTACGACTCAGAGCATTGAGAATATGGAACCTGAAGAGTCCACCTCCTGTAGCCAGGCAGGAGCAATGGGGACAGCAACCCACCCACAAAAATTTTGACCCAAAATGTATCCTGTCTATAAGAAATACAGGGACAAGAGATGGAGCAGAGACTGTGGGAATAGCCAGCTAACAACCTGCCCAATTGAGACCCATCCTATGGGCAAGCACCAGTTCCTGAACACTATTAATGATACTGTTATGCTTGCAGACAGGAGTCCTAGCATGGCTGAGATGCTTCACCCAGCAGCTGACTCAGTACAGATACAGACACCCATAGCAACAGTAGATGTGTTTGGGAAGTCTTATGGTAGAATAGGAGGAAGGATTAATAAGGATTAAGCCCTAAGGGGATAGGAACTATACAGGGAGACCAACAGCAACTAATGTTCGGGCTCTCAGAGACTGAACCACCAACCAAAGAACTTACACAGCTGAACCTAGGCTTCCCTGCACATATGTAGCAGATGTGCAGCTTGGTCATTATGTGAGTCCCCGAAAAACTGGAGTGGGGGCTATCCTAAAAGCTGTTGTCTGTGTGTGGGATATGTTCATCTACGTTAAGCTGCTTTGTCTGGCCTCAATGAGAGAGGAAGCACCTAGCCTCACAGAGACTTGAGAGGTCATGTCGGGGGAAACCCAGAGAGGTCCCACCCACTCAGAGGAGAAGAGGATGGTCGAAGGATTGTAGAAGGGGTGACTGGGAGGGGGCAGTAAGCAGAATGTAAATGAATAAATAAAATTAATATTAATAAACAGATAAATAAAAATACAAAGTTTCCAGTGAATGATCTCATAAAGGAAGCCATTACTACACCCTGTGATGCTAACACTCTGGAGGCTGCGGGAGAAGAAATTAGAATTCAGTATCATGCTAGACCATACACCCAGACTCTGGGGAGAAAAAAGCAGCCACAAAATAACCAGGTGTTGTAAAGTGGCTGGTGAGGTTTACTTCCTCTCTTGTTTCAAGAAGGGCAGCAATGGGCTCACTATAGACACCAGTAGAATACAACTCTCAGCAGAGAAAGAAGGTGTTGGTTTATGGCGATGAAGTTGATGAGTCGCAGGTGGTAGGGATGTAGGGGTGATGCGAACCTCAAACCCACACTCCCCTCACCATCTGCAGCAGGTGGGAGAACTGGCCTGGGATTATGAGAGTGGGTAGCTTGCCCTGACCCTCACTGGCTGCAGCACTCATGAGAGCCAGCCCTGCACTTTGCCTGGGAATCACAGTAGTGCCAGTCCTGGTCAAGAGGATGGATGAGCCATCCCTGAGCTACAGAGCAAGGAGAAATTGGCACTGACACCCATCTGCAGTGACAGGGAGATACCCTCTGCTCTCTCAAAACTCACCAGTGGAGAAGGTCCAGAAAGCTGACCTCAGGGTCATGGGTGCAGACTGATTAGCAGAGTTGACAAGTGATATTCATCTTCACAGTTCTAACCATTATCAGCTTCACACCCAAGTACATCACTTTATGTCATTATTTTCCACTTCCTGTCTCTAAAATTTCAGTTTCATCTCATCATGAAAAATGCAATCTGGTTTCAAAGGCCCCATTAGACCATAGTAATTCCAAGCATTTAAAAGTCCACCTCTAAACAGAGACTCAAGGTAATGTTTCAACCATGACTTCCTATGAAATAAAAAACAAGTTACATTCTTCCAACATACAATACCACAGAATAAATGCTGGCATTCCAAAATGGAAGAATCAGAGCATAGCAACGAATGCTCAGACCACAGGAAGACAAAACTTCATCATAAACATGAAATTCTGCAGTTTTGTGTCCAGCTATGGAGCTCACAACGTCATTCACTGGACTCCAAATACTTACATACCTCCACCCCTCCAGTTATACACATGAAGCACACATAGCCCCACTCTCTCAGGCCACAACTCTACTCTTTTCCCACAACTTTCTTCAGCAGTAAAAAATGTGATTCTGGCTTCTCCACATCCTAGGATTTCTATTGCCTCTTAGGCTTCCCTTTCAAAGGTTCACAGAATGACCTGTCAGGATGTCCTTGCAGGGTCTTTGACTCAGACACATTGCCTGGCCTTGGCTGCTATCTGAAGCTGTGCATCCTGACTCAATGACTCCCTCAATATAGCATCTTTAAAAAAAAAAAAAAAAAACCCTACATGGATAATTGTTCTGTTGACGGCCTTAAGATGTGACCACACAGAAAGCTGTATTATGTGCTGGCCTTAGGGAAACACTTACTGGGGCAATTGCATTTGTGGAGCAGGGAACACCATCAGTTAAGGCTCTCTGACTCTAAATGGATTTGGTTCCTCAAAAGATGAAGCCCGGGAAGAGTGAGGCTCTGTCCTCAGGACTCCTTTCCTGTTGGCACAGTGCAGCTTTTCCTTCAGAGATACTGAGCTCTTTAACAATTACAGCTGCTTTGGGGGATTCACTCAGAATGTTTTCTTTCATAAAACTTCTCCCTCCAAATTAGTCCGTTATATTTAAATTCATCTTCACTCGGATTCAGGGTGTTAACACAATAAATCTAGATTCTTGACCAAACTGTTCATGAATAGATCCTTTTACACTTTCCTTTTTCTTCTTATTTTTTAATTAGATATTTTATTTACACTTCAGATGCCATCCCCTTTCCCCATTCCCCCCTTAGAAAACCCCTATCCCATGCCCCCTTTTTCTTTTTGCACATATACATTTTTTAAATGTTATTCGTGGGCTTTATAAGTTTGGTATTGCTCAATCAGAGGTGTAACCCACTACCCAACCTAGATATATCAACTATCTTTGACTGGTGGAGATACATGAACATCTGCCTCCCTGTCTCTCCCCTCTTTCTCTCTTTCATCACCTAGCTTCTCCTCTCCTTCTCCTCCTCTTCTTACTCCTTCTCTTCCCCCTCAGTACTCCTCCCACCTTAGCTCCTCCTACATATCACCCTTCCTGTTAAAATGAAACTTTTCTCTCAAAATACAATTAGAGCATAATTATGCCAATTTGTACCTGTGAGGTACAAGATAGTCCTCATACCCAGTCCAACATTTTGTTGACTAACCAGAACCTCTGTCGTCTCTCCTAACTAAAACACTTAGTTCTGAACATGGCTTTTTCCTTGGCTGTAGGATGAATGTCAGCTGACGACCAACCACTCAAATCTTTTCTCTCAAGGTAAATAGCCAGAATTGGCTATGAGGCTATAAGTTTTCAACCCCGTCAGAAATCCAGAATGACTGAGTTAACTATAATTGTGGGAAGCACAAAGCATAGCTTCTAAAACTTAGCCAATTTATAGAGACCTCTGAACACCTGGACACTCCCTCTACTACATAACATTGGAGCATCTGTTCTTCCACCTTCTGGCCCAGGATCATCTGACAAACCTTAGTGCTGCAGAATTATTAAGGGCTGATTACTCTGTCTAGGCAGATATAATCAGTCGACTGTTCTGCAGGTGTGTCCTTTTCTGGACAGTAATTTGTCTGCAGATGGAAAGAGGCAATTCTTGTCTAGTGGCTGTCTCACCACAACTGGAGTAACTCCAAAGATGCTCAATTTCTTCTTAGAATTCAATATAGGAAGCTGTCAGGAGCAGACAGGTCTCTAATCAAAATGAACAATAATACAGAAACGTTTGTCATGTCAATTCTGTGGATTTCTGATGTTTTGAAAACCAACTAGCCATGTAAGGTAATCTGGACTGTTGCCTGTTAACTCCACTCAGCTATTTCTAAATAAAACATAGAAAACACCCTAACAATAAACTCCAACCCAAGAATTTGCTGTAGTCCCTTAACTCACAGGCTGACCATCTCAAATCAGTTTAAAAAAGTTAAAGAAGGACTGGGTCTAAGCCTTGTATTCCTAAGTGTGTTATACTGATACAATGCCTATGAGGGTAACAATATTCATCTCACTCTTATATCAATAAGAGGCTCGTACCAATGAAAACCTTAAAATTTGTAATCAAAGTAAATTGGTACCGTTTAAGAATTTATGTCTTCATCTTGATACTAATTATACAGATTTCTACTAATAGGTTATGGCTATGCAATAAACCCTAACTAATCCTCTCTATTCCCACAAAACCACTACTTTTCCCTAGAAAGACAGCCCAACATTTACCACCTTAGTCCCCAAGCCCAGGGAATAGGGGCGCTGACTCTTCATTAGCTTCTTCAAGATGACTATGGGCATTGAGATATTAGAAGAGGAGTTGGGGTAAGAGCCAATTGACAATCCTCTGATGCTGTGTCTTCACTGCCTCCAGATGGAATTCCCGGACCTCAGAGGTTTGAGCAGGTCTGCCCAGCTTGCTTGTTGAGTAGATACACCAAGGCTGATCATTCTGCAATATACAATTCTCAAAACAAATTTTAGTATCAAGATAGTTTTTTTTAAGAGGGCTGACATTTTATTAAGGATGTTGGTTCTAACCGCTTTTCTTTTTCCCCCCCCCTCTTTTATTGGATATTATATTTACATTTCAAATTTTATCCCCTTACCGCATTCCCCCCCACCTCCCAGGAACCCCTTATCCCATCCCCCCTCCTCCTGCTTCTATGAGGGTGTTTACCCACCTACCCCCCAATCCTCAGATTACCCCCCCCACTCAGTGCTCAGCCTTCAAGGTACCATTGACCTCATCTCCCACCTATGCCCAACAAGGCCATCCTCCCCTATATGTACAGCTGGAGTCATGTGGCTCTCCATATGTGCTCCTAGGCTGGTGGTTTAGACCCTGGGGAGCTCTGGCTGGTTGGTATTGTTGCTCTCTTCATGAGGCCACCAACCCTTTAGGCTCCTTCAATTTACTCTCTAACTTCTCCATTGGGAACCTTTGATCAGATTAATGGTTAGCTGTGAGTATCTGCCTCTGGGTATGTCAGACTCTGGGGGACCCCTAATGAGACAGCCTTATCAGGCTGCTGTCAGCTTTCCCTTCCTGACATCCATATCAGCGTCTATTTTTGGTGACTGCACATGGAATGAATACCCAGGTGGAATGGTCTCCATACAACCTCTCCTTCAGATTCTGTCCCACAATTTGTCTCCATATTTGCTCCCTTGAGTATTTAGTTACTCCTTCTAAGAAAGACCTAGGCATCCTCACTTGTTCTTTCTTCTTCATGAGCTTCATGTCGTCTGGTAGTTGAATCTTTGTTGTTTCAAAATTTGGGCTAATCTCCGCTTATCAGTGAGTAAATACCATGTGTGTTCTTTTGTGATTGGGTTACCTCACTCAGAATGATATTTTCTAGTTCTATCCATTTACCTAAGAATTTCTCGAATTCATTATTTTTAATAGCTGTGTAATATTCCATTGTGTAAATGTACCACATTTTTTGTATCCATTCCTCTGTTGAAGGGCATCTGGGTTCTTTCCAGCTTTTGGCTATTATAAATAAGGCTGTGGAGCATATGTCTTTGTTATATGTTGGGGCATTTTCTGGGTATATGCCCAGGAGTGGTATAGCTGGGTCCTCAGGTAGTGCTATGTCCAATTTTCTGAGGAACCCCCAGACTGACTTCCAGAGTGGTTGTACCAGTTTGCAACCCCACCAACAATGAAGGAGTGTTCCTCTTTCTTCACATCCTCGCCAGCATCTACTATCACCTGAAGTTTTGATCTTAGCTATTCTGACTGGTGTGAGGTGGTATCTCAGTGTTGTTTTGATTTGCATTTCCCTGATGACTAAGGATGTTGAACATTTCTTAAGGTGCTTCTCAGCCATTCGTGTTTCCTCAGTTGAGAATTCTTTGTTTAGCTCTGTACCCCATTTTTAATAGGGTTATTTTGTTGTTTGGTGTCTAATTTCTTGAGTTCTTTGTATATATTCAATATTAGCCCTCTATCGGATGTAGGATTGGTAATGATCTTTTCCAAATCTGTTGGTTGCAGTTTTGTCTTGTTGACAGTATCCTTTGCCTCACAGAAGCTTTGCAATTTTATGAGGTCCCATTTGTCGATTCTTGATCTTAGAGCATAAGCCATTGGTGTTCTGTTCAGGAACTTTTCCCCTGTGCCTAGGTATTCGAGGGTCTTCCCCAATTTCTCTTCTATTAATTTCAGTGTATCTGGCTTTATGTGAAGGTCCTTTATCCACTTGGAGTTGAGCTTTGTACAAGGGGATAAGAATGGATTAATTTGAATCCTTCTACATGTTGACCTCCGGTTGAGCCAGCACCACTTGTTGAAAATGCTATCCTTTTTCCACTGGATGGTGTTAGCTCCCTTGTCAAAGATCAAGTGACCGTAGGTGTGTGGGTTCATTTCTGGGTCTTCAATTCTGTTCCATTGATCTTCCTGCCTGTCTCTGTACCAATACCATGCAGTTTTTATCACTACTGCTCTGTAGTACAGTTTGAGGTCAGGGATGGTGATGACCCCAGAAGTTCTTTTATTGTTGAGAATAGTTCTCGCTATCCTAGGTTTTTTGTTATTCCAAATGAATTTGTAGATTGATCTTTCTATCTCTATGAAGAATTGATTTGGAATTTTGATGGGTATTGCATTGAATCTGTAGATTGCTTTTGGCAGGATGGCCATTTTTACTAAGTTAACCCTGCCTATCCAGGAGCATGGGAGATCTTTCCATCTTCTGAGATCTTCTTCAATTTCTTTCTTCAGAGACTTGAAGTTCTTATCATACAGATCTTTCACTTGCTTGGTTAGATTCACTCCAAGATATTTCATTTTATTTGTGGCTATTGTGAAGGGTATCATTTTCCTAATTTCTTTCTCAGCCTGTTTATCCTTTGAGTAGAGGAAGGCTACTGATTTGTTTGAGTTGATTTTATATCCAGCCACATTGCTAAAGTTGTTTATCAGGTTTAGGAGTTCTCTGGTGGAAGTTATAGGGTCACTTAAGTATACTATCATATCATCTGCAAATAGTGAAATTTTGACTTCTTCCTTTCTTATCTGTATCCCTTTGACTTCCTTTTGTTGTCTAATTGCTCTAGCTAGGACTTCCAGTACTATATTAAATAGGTAAGGTGAGAGTGGGCAGCCTTGTCTAGTCCCTGATCTTAGTGGGATTGCTTCAAGTTTCTCTCCATTTAGTTTGATGTTGGCTACTGGCTTGCTGTATATTGCTTTTACTATGTTTAGGTATGGGCCTTGAATTCCTGATCTTTCCAAGACTTTTAACATGAAGGGATGTTGAATTTTGTCAAATGCTTTCTCAGCGTCTAGTGAGATGACCATGTGGTTTTTTTCTTTAAGTTTATTTATGTAGTGGATTACATTGATGGATTTCCGAATATTGAACCATCCCTGCATTTCTGGGATAAAGCCTACTTGATCTTGATGGATAATTGTTTTGATGTGTTATTGGATTCGGTTTGCGAGAATTTTATTGAGTATTTTTGCATCAATATTCATAAGTGAGATTGGTCTGTAGTTCTCTTTCTTTGTTGGGTCTTTCTGTGGTTTAGGTATGAGTGTAATGGTAGCTTCATAGAACGAATTGGGTAATGTTCCTTCTGTTTCTATTTGATGGAATAGCTTGAAGAGGATTGGTATTAGGTCTTCCTTGAAGGTCTTAAAGAATTCTGCGCTGAAACCATCTGGCCCCGGACATTTTTTGGTGGGAAGATTTTTAATAACTGTTTCTATTTCTTTAGGAGTTATGTGACTGTTTAGATGGTTTATCTGCTTCTCCTTTAACTTTGGTACCTGTTATCTATCTAGAAAATTGTCCATTTCATCCAGATTTTCCAATTTTGTTGAGTATAGGCCTTTGTAGTAGGACCTGATGATATTTTTAATTTCCTCTGTTTCTGTTGTTATGTCTCCCTTTTCAGTCCTGATTTTATTAATTTGAATACTGTCTCTGC
This sequence comes from Arvicanthis niloticus, assembly GCF_011762505.2. Taxonomy (NCBI): domain Eukaryota; kingdom Metazoa; phylum Chordata; class Mammalia; order Rodentia; family Muridae; genus Arvicanthis; species Arvicanthis niloticus. The sequence continues at coordinate 50,690,415 of NC_047663.1, forward strand.
GCTCTTTGGTTAGTCTGGCTAAGGGTTTGTCTATCTTGTTGATTTTCTCAAAGAACCAGCTCCTGGTTTTGTTGATATTTTGTATAGTTCTTTTTGTTTCAGCTTGGTTGATTTCAGCCCTGAGTTTGATTATTTCCTGCCGTCTACTCCTCTTGGGTATATTAGCTTCTTTTTGTTCTAATGCTTTCAGGTTTGCTGTCAAGTTGTTAATGTATGCTCTTTCCAATTTCTCTTTGTGGGCACTTACAGCTATGATTTTTCCTCTTAGTACTGCTTTCAGTGAGTCCCACAAGTTTTGATATGATGTGTCCTCATTTTCATTTAAATCTAAGAAGTCTTTAATTTCTTTCTTTATTTCTTCCTTGACCAAGTTATCATTGAGTAGAGCATTGTTCAGTTTCCACGTGTATGTGGGCTTTCCTTTGTTTTTGTCCATATCAAAGACAAGTCTTAGTCCATGGTGGTCTGATAGGGTACAAGGGATTATTTCAATCTTTTTGTATCTGTTGAGGCCTGTTTTGTGACCAATTATATGGTCTATTTTCGAGAAGGTGCCATGAGGTGCTGAGAAGAAGGTATATTCTTTTGTTTTAGGATGAAATGTTCTATAGATATCAGTTAAGTCCAATTGGTACATAACTTCTGTTAGTTTCATTGTGTCTCAGTTTAGTTTCTGTTTCCATGATCTGTCCATAGCTGAGAGTGGGGTGTTGAAATCTCCCACTATTATTGTGTAGGGTGCAATGTATGCTTTAAGCTTTAGTAAAGTTTCTTTTATGTATGTGGGTGCCCTTGCATTTGGGGCATAGATGTTCAGAATTGCGAGTTCCTCTTGGTACATTTTTCCTTTGATGAATATGAAGTGTCTTTCTTTATCTTTTTTGATTACTTCTGGTTGAAAAAATGATTTTATTTGATATTAGAATTGCTACTCCAGCTTGTTTCTTGGGACCATTTGCTTGGAAGATTGTTTTCCAACCTTTTACTCTGAGGTAGTGCCTGTCTTTTTCACAAAGGTGAGTTTCCTGAATGCAGCAAAATGTTGGGTCCTGCTTACGTATCAAGTCTGATAGTCTATGTCTTTTTATTGGAGAATTGAGTCCATTGATATTAAGAGATATTAAGGAAAAATGGATGTTGATTTTTGTTATTGGCGGTGGTGTTATGTTTGTATAGCTACCTTCTTTTAGGGTTGTTGGAAGATTACTTTCTTGCTTTTTCTAGGTTGTAGTTTCCCTCCTTGTGTTGGAGTTTTCCACCAATTATTCTTTGAAGTGCTGGATTTGTGTTGAGATACTGTGTGAATTTGGATTTGTCATGGAATATTTTGGTTTCTCCATCAATAATGATTGACAGTTTTGCTGGGTATAATAGTCTGGGCTGGCATTTGTGTTCTCTTAGAGTCTGTATGATATCGGTCCAGGATCGTCTGGCTTTTATGGTCTCTGGTGAGAAGTCTGGTGTAATTCTTATAGGTCTGCCTTTATATGTTACTTTGCCTTTTTTCCTTACTGCTTTTAGTATTTTTTCTTTGTTTTGTACTATTTGATGTTTTGACTATTATATGGCGGGAAGTATTTCTTTTCTGGTCTAAACTATTTGGAGTTCTGTAGGCTTCTTGTATATTTATGGACATCTCTTTCTTTAGGTTAGGGAAGTTTTCCTCTATAATTTTGTTGAGGATATTTACTGGTCCTTTAAGTTGGGAGTCTTCCCCCTCATCTATACCTGTTATCCTTAGGTTTGGCCTTCTCATTGTGTCTTGGATTTCTTGTATACTTTGGGTTAGTAACTTTTTGTATTTTGCATTTTCTTTGACAGTTGTGTCAATATTTTCCATGGTATCTTCTGCACATGAGATTCTCTCTTCCACCTCTTACACTTTCCAATAGAAACCTTGCTACTCTCTGAAGCCTCAAGAGCTAGCCTCCACTGTCTCTCTTACCATGGTTGTTTTTCCTGCTTTAACCAGAATGCTAGCATAAGCTCTGCTCTCACCATGGTTCTTCTAGTCCTAAGTACTAAATTTTTCCACATTCTAGCAACGAAAAAGTTACAAAGGCCTGAGAACCACTTGATCTGGCTTTTTACAGCAGCAACCCAACTCCCAATTTTCTGTCCAGGTTACTTTACTTGTAGCCCAAACAAAACACCTGACCAAGGAAACTTAAGTGAGAATGGGTTTATTTTTGCCTCACAGTGCTCAGGTACAGTCTGCTCATCATGACATGGAAGTCTGAGAACATGAAGGTGTGGTACCTGGTAAACTTGCATCAACAGATAGGGAGCAGAGAACAGTAAATGCTTGTGTTCATGTGACATTCGCCATTCTACACAGTCCTGGATTGTGGTGCACGGAATCCCATCCATATGGCTAGGCCTTCTCAACCAGTCATCATAATCTTCTACACACCTCTAGGTCTACATCCAAGGCTATTATAGATCTCATCGAGTTCACATTTAAGATTGACCATCCCAAGGGTCCATCCAGTTTGTCCTCAGTGGACAAAAGTATACTTTGATCTCTTTTTTGTTTTGTTTTGTTTTTGTTTTGTTTTATTTTTGTTTTTCAAGACAGGGTTTCTCTGTATAGCCCTGCTGTCCTGGAACTCTGTAGAGCAGGCTGGCCTCAAACTCAAAATCCTCCTGCCTCTGCCTCCCAAGTGCTGGGATTAAAGGCGTGCGCCACCACTGCCCAACGAGTTTGGTCTCTTTTATAACAGCAAAACTCCAACCTGCAGCAAAGGTTTTAGTGGATACTGTGAAATCTCTAGATGCTGAGGTTAGTGATGGAAAAACCTCCATGCACCTGCTGGTTGTCAAGTTTCTGACAGTAGCCTCTGAGGCTAATTTCTTCATAGCATCCATGGATCAGACCATCATGAGCCTCCACTCCACTTTGACTAGTCAGCCAGCAGCTATCCAGGAACAAATTCAAAGCTGCTCCCCAATAAGAGGCTGAGTGCAGGAGTCACCACTGACAGCAGGTCACACTCATCCTCCCTGGGATGGTGAATTGAGGGTGAGAAAACAGTTGAAAGTTCTGCTTTGTTGTCAGTGGAAGTTAATTAGTAAATCTTACATTTTGGTCATAGTTTTTCTCATATACATCAAAAATAAATACAAACTAAATAGATGTCAAGGCAACTTGCAGAAGAAAGATTATATTGTGGCTTACAGTTTAAGGAAGATTCTAAGACATTCATGGCAGAGAGCAGGGCAACAAGCAGCAGGCATGGCACTGGAACCATGGCTGAGAGCTTACTTACATCCTGATCCACAAGGAGAAGGGAGAGAAAGAAAACTGATGATGGTATGAGCTTTGCAAACCTCAAGCCCACCAGTGACACAGCTCCTTCAACAAGGGAATACCTCCTAATCCTTCTCAAACAGTTCCAACAAATAGAGCAGCCCATTCTCATTCAAACCACAAATTTACAATCATTCTCAATCATGGGGTACTAGTTTCCCAGACCAGCATGAATCAACAGAAATACTAAATCTACATCCCTTGAATCTCTTCTTTCACAGATGGAATGGTGGACAGCTCCTTGTTCCATGTTGCCCACTTTCAAGAACATGGGATGATCCTAGAAACCCCAGCAAGGGTGGAACAGCATTTCACAGTACTGGAAAGCGCAAGCTTCTCCCCAATGGGAGTTCTACTGAGATTGATTCCTGCTGTCGGACACTTCATGAAGTGGTGGAAAGTCCTCATTCATAATGAGTAGAGGCTTTTCACACAGCCTCTTTCTCTGTCTCTCTCTCTGTCTCTCTGTGTCTCTCTCTGTGTCTCTCTCTGTCTCTCTGTGTCTCTCTCTCTGTTTCTCTCTATCTCTATCTCTATCTCTATCTCTATCTCTATCTCTATCTCTGTCTGTCTGTCTCTCTCTCCCCAGGAAGAGGAGACCTGGGGAATCCCATCTCCTCTCTGAGATCTATATTGGACATGGATTCAGAGATTAAGCTGCAAATCAGACAACAAGCATATGAATCTCATATGGGAGGCCTTGCTGAAACCAGGTAAAATGAATTTAAGGCCAGAGACCCTAAGGGTTGAAGAAAGACAATAATTAGAAAGAGGTGTATTGTCAATTTTGGGGGCCACAGAATAGCCAAATCATTTTTGCAGCTTTTGCTATACCAATAACAGGTAGTATACGCACAGTTTACACTGTGATGCTGTGTTAGTCAGCTTTTCCTATTTGTGACAAAATTTGTGAAGAAAAAAAATATTTTTGCTAAATATACAAGTTTTATTCTTGATATATTGCCTAAATATTACAATTTTGTGATTATTTTGTTTCCTTGATTCTTTGTTTTTATGACAATTCTGTCTGAAGTCTCCCATCTTAAAGTATCCTATAACTTGAACTTTCATGATGTTTTGGTTTAAGCATGGGGCGGGGGTGTTTGTTGTTTGCGTTGTCAGAAGAAATATCATCTGAATTTTTTCCTAAAATCTATATTGTTTTCTTCTTTGTTTTATTCTCAATTCAACCTTCTGAAGAATCATTTCTTATCAAAGGGCAAATACTCCTCCTGATCTTCTGGCTGAGTTGTGGCACATGTAGCTCAGTGTTGGATAAGGAAAAGGCAACATAGAGCAGGTGATGGCAGGCGATTTGCTGAGCTGGACATGTGAAGCCGAGGTAGGCTGACTTGCAGCCAGGGGAGCCTTGGCTGTTCTAGAACATGTGTGGATCATTCAAGAGGAAGAACTTGAGTCTGAATGTACAGATATTGGTTGTCCAGTGTCAATAAGTACAGAACATAGAGGGATGCTGGCAACTTATTCTTTATAATGAGCCTTGGTAGAAGAGTCTTCTTATCTCCTTTTTCACTTTGAGAGTACAAAACTCTGGGAAATACTCCCAGGTAGCATTCTGGCTCATTTTCTTCTTGCCTGACCTTTCTTGTCAGGACTTCTCTGACAGCACAGAGTGCCATGCTGGGCTGTCTTGGAGTGTTCTGAAGTTGTGCAAAAGAAACTTCTTATGGTAGGATTGCCTCTTGGTGACTTCTTTAAGGGACTCTGTTCCTAAGTAGCACCACCTGTGGGGATGAAACTTCTAAACACATGAGCCCATGAGGGGCATTTCTCTTTCAAGCGGCAGCTTCATCCAATACACTTTTAAGCAGGAGGATTTGAGTTGATTATCCAGAACGTATAAAGCCAGAAGGAATGGAGAGCTGTCTTGGTGGTTATAGCACATCCTGTTGGGATGTCAGGATACACAGCGACTCACAACAGTCTCTAATTTCATCTCTAGGGGATCTAATAGCTTCTTTTTTTTCCACAGCTGGCACTTAGTCCCCAAGCCCAGGGAATAGGGGCGCTGATTCTTCATTAGCTGAAGAAAAAAATTTTAAAGAAGAAATGTTTGAGTTTTTTGGGCTTCTTGGTTTTTTTTATTTTTGTTTTTGTTTTTTATTTTGATTCAAGATCTTAGAACCAAGTTTCACTTCATGGTCAGCTGCCTCAGTCTCTTTGCACTGGGTATGAAACAGGATATCCTGGAAGTGGGGGCTTCTATGTGAGAGAGAAGGCTGTTCATGTGGTAACTCAAAAGCCAAAACAGAGGAAAGGAGATGGAGAGAGGGGTGAGGGATTGATTGGGAAGAAGAAGTGGAGCTGAGAAGAGGAGAAGGAGAGGAAGTCCATGCACTGCATTCTCTCCCAGACATGCCCAGTGACTGTCCTCCTCCAACTGTACACTCCTATGAGATTCCCTTTCCATTCTCAGTACTCACTCCATGATGAGAGCATTGGTGTATTGCTTCATTCATAGACTCACAGCCCTCAGGACCAGTCACCTTTGAATACTGCTACAAGGCCAGTCCTTCAGCATATGACCATTTTCAGGGAACACATCTTTGCAAAGCACCACATGCCCTAAGCCACCTTTTCTCAATCCTGTCTTCTCTTTCTGCTCCCACTGCCCTGGAAGTGACAGATTGAGGTGCACAAAGATCTGGCTCCAGTTCGCATTACAGCTCAGGTTCACAGTGAGGGAATTTTGCCAAAATGAGATACTCAATCTTAAATCTATAAATAATGTGTATTAATAGATTATTTTTTAACAATTTTTTACTTGCAGACAATGCATTCTAGTCACTCCACCTTAAAAGTAAAAAAGTAAAAGAAGGAAAAGTCTTCTCTTCTCTCCCTCCTACTCCTACCAGCTCTGCTTCTCTATAAATCTCTTTGCCACATTCAAATGGTTTTTCTTCATCTCACAGAGTTTAACTTGGACCATCTGTGTAATCAAGGGCTTTTTACATTATCCTGAAGAGCATAATGATCTCACCAGCAGGTATACAGATGGAATATTTACCTCCCCATCTCCCATAGTTTATTATTTGCCAGTAGTTTAGCGGGATGTGCACTGTCCCTGTGAGCTGCTTCCCCATGGGTAGCTGATTGATGGACAGGCCCAACTAGTGAGGGTCCAGAGACCGGAGGAGTGGGTGCTATGAGTTCACTATGGCCATGGCAACACCCTGCCTTCTCCATACAGTATGTTGCTATATTCTTTCAAATTCCTCTTCTACAATGTTCCTTGAGTCTTAATGAGGTATTATAAATGTCTTAATTATAGAGATGAGCATTCACCCATACTTTATTTTCAGCATCCTACGTAGCCATAACTATCTGCAGTCACCTCCATTCACACTAAAGAGAGGTTTTTCTGATGCCTGCTAAAAGTAGCCTTTGTCTATGGTATAAACATAGATATGTAAAAGGGCGGTAATACTGTGTCCATTTAGCTAAGCAGCAATAGTAGCTTCTCTTACAAGTCTAAGAGTTCTACAACCTGGGCTGGTTTATTTGTTTTATAAGATTTATACTTTTAGTGATGGAGTTTATCTTATAGAGTGGGAATCACAGTGCTAGTGACTGCTCCCATCGTGTTTGTGCCACTGTGCAGCACAGGGACCACCTTGGCAGGTTGGTTTATGATCATAGAGAACCAGTTGGGTCAGACTGTTGTTGATTTCTTTTCTTCCTCAGCAGCCTGAGGGCTTAAAACAGAAAGAAATTTCCAACTCAGCTCCATCGTGAATTCTCTATAGTGCACGTCCAGAGGTGCGGTGTACTCAACACTAATGCCTTATCTACTAGTTCTTCCGGGGAACTAGTCAGAATGACATGAGCCTGTACTGTCCTACAGACCTCCAGGACTTCTCTGCCCACAAACTCCTAAGAAGGTGTCCCACATTTGAAACTGGGTTTTGTTCTGAAACTCATTGTTTTTTAGAATTTTCATTTCAAGTCTCACAGGGTATCTTTGAACTCTTTTATGTTTTTTATTAATTTTTTAATTAATTATTTTATTTATTTGCATCCCAAATGTTACCCCCTTCTGGTGCCCCCTCCAGAGTTCTTTACCCCAACCATTCTTCCCTACACCTCTGAGAGAATGCTCTCTCACTCATGCCAATTCCCCTCACATCCCCCTTCCCTGGAACATCAAGTCTCTACAGGATTAGGCACATCCTCTCCCACTAAGGCCAGATAAGGCAGCCCTCTGCTACATGTGTGCTGGGGGCCTTGAATCAGACTGTGTATGTGTATGCTCTTAGGTTGGTGTCTTAGTCTCTGGGAACTCCCAGGGGTCTGGTTTAGTTGACAGCAATGGTATTCCTATGAGACTGCCATCCCCTCAGCTCCTTCAATCCTTCTAACTCTTCCATAGGGTTCCCCAACCTTAGTCCAATGGTTGACTGTAAGTATCTTCATCTATCTCAGTCAGCTGCTAGTAGACCCTCACAGAAGACAACCATGCTAGGCTCTTGTCTGCAAGCACAACATGGCATCAGTAATAATGTCAGGGTTTGGTGGCTACCCATGGGATGGATCCCAAGTTAGGCCAGTCACTGGATAGTTTTCTCTTCAGACTCTGCTCCATTTTTGTCCCTGCATTTCTTTCGGACAGAAACAATTCTGAGTCAAAAATTTTGAAGGTAGTTTGGTAACCCCATCCCTTCACCAGGGGCCCTGTCTATCTACTGGAGGTGGTCTCTTCAGGTTCCATCTCCACACTGTTGGGCATTTCAGCTGAGGTCATCCCCAATGAGTCCTGAGAGTTTATCATATCCCAGGTCTCTGGGACTTTCTTTTTTTTGTTCCCCTCTGGGACTTTCTAAAGGTTCCCCACCACTACCCAGCCCCAGAAGTTACATATTTCTATTCATTCCTCTGCCCTCTGGACTTCTCACTTATCTCCATCCATTCCTGATCTTGCCCCCTTTTTGCCTCCATCTCCCTTCTCCCACACAGGTACCTACCTCCTTCTGCTTCCAATGATTATCTTGTTTCCCCTTCTAGGTGAGTCTGAAGCATCCTCATTTGGACCCTTTGGCTTGTTAACCTTCTTGAGTTCTGTGGATTGTATCCTGTATATTCTGTACTATTTTTGGTTAATATCCACTTATTGGTGAGGACATACCATGCATGTCCTTTTGGGTCTGAGTTACCTCACTCAGGATGAGACTTTCTAGTTCCATCCATTTGCCTTCAAAACTCAAAATGTCCTTGTTATTAATAACTGAATAGTATTCCATTGTGTAAATGAACCACATTTTCTGTATCCATTATTCTGTTGTGTGACTTCTGGGTTGTTTCCAGCTTCTGGCTATCACAGATAAGGCCACTATCAACATAATAGAGCATGTGCCTCTGTGGTCATCTTTCTGGTATCTGCCCAAGAGTGGTACAGCTGGGTCTTCAGGTAGATCTTCTTTACAGAAGCTTTTCAGTTTCATGAAGTCCCATTTATCAATTCTTGATCTTACAGCCTGAGCCATTGCAGTTCTGTTTAGGAAATTTCTTCCTATGCCAATGAGTTTGATGCTTTTTTCCACTTTCTTTTCTATAGACTCAGCGAATCTGGTTTTATGTTGAGTTCCTTTATCCACTTGTACTTGAGCTTTGTGCAAGGTGACAAATATGGATCAATTTTCATTTTTCTACATATGGATTGCCAGTTAGACCAGCACCATTTATTGAAGAAGTCTTCTTTTTTCCATTGTATATTTTTGGCTTCTTTGTCAAAGATCAAGTATCGATAAGTGTGTTTTTATTTCTGGGTCTTCAATTCTATTCCATTGATCAATCTGTCTGTTTCTGTACCAATACCATGCAGTTTATTTTCCACTATTGCTCTATAGTACAGCTTGATGTCAGGGATGGTGGTTCCCCCAGAAGTTTTTTATTGTTACAAATTGTTTTCACTATTCTGGGGTTTTTGTTTTTCCATCTGAAATTGAGAATTGCTCTTTCCATGTCTTTGAAAAAAAATGTATTGGAATTTTGTAGCTGGTTGTCAGCTTGACTATATCTGGAATGAACTACAATCCAGAATTGGAGGCTCACCTGTGATCCACATCTTGAGGCTGAAAGACACGAGTTTCTGACTTGGATCTTGGCATAGAGATCTTGAGGCATAGTGGCCATGAAAAGCTTAGACCCAGACAAAGTATTCCATGCCTTAATCCCAGGAGACTAAGGCAGGAGATCTCTGAGTTCAAGGTCAGCCCGGGACAAAACAAGTCTCAGATCCAGGCATGGTGGTACACATTTAATTTGGGCCACACTTTCTACTGGAGACCTACATAAGGACATTGGAAGAAGGAAGATTCATTCTTCTTCACCTGTTTGTATTTATGTGCCAGCACATCTACTTCTACAGAAGACTAGCTAAGACGACTATACCTGTGGGACTGAACAACTGCTGGGTTAATTGGACTATAGACTGTAAGTCATCACAATAAATTCCCTCAATATAGAGAGACACACCATAAGTTCTGTGACTCTAGAGAATCCTGACTAATACAAATTTTGATGGGGATCGCACTGAATGTGTAGATTGCTTTTAGTAGGATGGCCATTTTTAATATGTTAATCATACCAATCCATGAGCATGGGAGATCTCTACATTTTCTGAGGTCTTCTTCTATTTCTTTCTTGAGAAACTTGAAGGTCTTATCATACAGGTCTTTGACTTGTTTGGTTAGAGTTACCCCAAGATATTTTACATTATTTGTGACTATTGTGAATGGTGTTGTTTCCCTATTATCTTTCTCAGCCCTGTTATCATTTGTATAAAGGAAGGCTACCGATTTGTTTGAGTTAATTTTATATCTGGCCACTTCGCTGAAGTTGTTATCAGCTGGAGAAGTTCTCTGGTAGAATTTTGGGGGTTGCTTATGTGTACTATCACATCATCTGCAAATAGTGATACCTTGACTTCTTCTTTGCCAGTGTGTATCCCCTTGATCTCCTGTTGTTGTTGATCTCCTTATTTCTCTAGCTAGAACTTTGAGTGCTACATTGAATAGATATGGAGAGAGTTGGCATCCTTGTCTTCTCCCTGATTTTAGTGGGACACAAAGAACCAAAGGATGAAGAGTTTGGTGAGAGAGCAGCAGATGGGGCCAGTTCAAGAAAGGGGTTCCTGCAAATGTCTGTGGTCTTCCATTGCTCCATGAGTTATCTCTAATAAATTCATTTCTATTCTTTAGGATGAGCTTAACGAGTCATTCTTTGTACTGTGGAAAGGTTAGAGGTTAGGGGCAGATGCTAATTTTACATCTCTCCAGAAAAGTCACACAAGAGTTAATCAACAAATATTTGAGCATTCACAAATGAGAGCATTCACACACTAAACATAGATTCAGACTAAGTATAAAAAGGTATATTGTCAAAGGTTAACTTAAAATATCAGATTATTTAAACTAAAGATATTTAATTTTATTTTCTGCTTCATTTTTTGCCTCAGTCTAAACAGTCCAAGAGAAGTTAGAAATGATTCTATGAAGTGCATATAGCATGTATGCAATTTTCAGACTTCTGGATGCAAACCTCAACAGACTAATATTAATAAATCTAACCATGATGTTTTATGATAAATTAATCACCTTTCCTGGCAATGCTTTTGTCCTATAACACAATTTGAAATCATTTTAGTATGGGGTTTTTTTTTTTTTTGCTATCTTATCAAATATATCTAGCTTAAGACCTTCTATTGAATAAGAATGTTTTAGACTGAAATGTTTTAGATGATAAAATAAGGGGTTTGTTCTGAAGTAAAATGACAAGCAATAAGTACTTATTGGCAACAAAATTATTCATTCACCAAGAGATACCTTTTTACCAAGTGGTGCTGCACACACCAGACACCTGCATGTGGAAGACTGGCCTCTCACCCTGCAGAACACTCAGCTCCAAATGCACCAAAGACATTAACACAGACCTGAACCTGACACTGCCTGAGGGAAGGAGGGGAAGACTTCATGTGGAGCAGCACAGGGAAGGCCTTTCTGAAGAGGACTCTACTCATCAGGGAAATGAGGCAAACTGACAAACGGGACCATATGAAATTAAAAGGCTGTCATCTGGGGCTCATGTTTGTAATCCATGACCATCATGGCAAGGAGCATGGCAGAAGACAGACAAGCATGCTGCTAGGACTGTAGCTGAGAGCTCACATCCTGATCCACAAGCACAAAACAGAAATAGAGACAAGGGCGCTGAGATTGGATGGGCTTTTGAAACCCCAAAGCTTGCCCTCATTGACACACCACCTTTAATAGAGACACTCCTCTCGAATCTCCCTCCTCCACAGCTTCTTCCAGCTTCTCCCTAATTCAACCACAGGGGTCACCAGCTTGTGTCCATTGGTTGGGTGTAAATATCTGCATCTGACTCTTTTCAGCTACTTGTTGGGCCTTTCAAAGGGCAGTCATGATAGGCCCCTTTGTGTAAGCACTCCATAGCCTCAGTAATAGTGTCAGCCTTGGGGCCTCCCCTTGAGCTGGATCCCACTTTGGGCCTGTCACTGGACCTCCTTTTCCTCAGATTCTTCTCCATTTTTGTCATTACAGTTCTTTCAAACAAGAACAAGTCTAGGCCAGAGTTTTGACTGTAGGATGGCAACCCTATCCCTCCACTTGATGCCCTGTCTTTCTACTGGAGGTGGGCTCTATAAGTTCCCTCTCCCCAGTGTAGGACATTTCATCTGAGGTCCTTCCCTTTCAGTCCTGAGAGTCTCTCACCTCCCAGGTCTCTGGTACATTCAATAGAGTTCCCCAACCTCCTACTTCCTCAGATTGCCTGTTTCCATTCCTTCTGTTGGCCCTCAGGGATTTTGTCCTGTTCCCCCACCCAACACCTGATTATGTTCCTTCTTCCCCTCCCTGTCCTCTCTCCCACTCAAGGCCCTCCCTCCCTCACCCCTCCTGTGACTGCTTTCTTCTCCTTACCAAGTGGGATTGAGGCCTCCTCACTTGGGCCCTTCAGCTTGTTAACCTTCTTGAGTTCTGTGGATTGTATCCTGGGTATTCAGTACCAGCAGTCTCAAATAACCTCAACCCCTGAGATCTCTCAGACACTGAGCCACCAACCAAGCATCATACAGCAGCTAACATGAGGCCCCCAACACATATACAGGTGAGGACTGACAGGTCTGGCCTCAGTCAGAGAGGATGCACCTAACCCTAGAGAGACTTGAGGTCTAAGGAAGTAGGGAGGTCTGGTGGAGTGGGGTTGTGGGGGTGGGGACATCGTCTTGGAGACAGTGGGGGTATGGGATGTGAAACAGTCAGAGGGTGGACTGGGAGAGGGATAAAGTCTGGACTGTAAAAAAAATTAAAGAATAAATTTATTTTTAAAGAAAAGACAATCCTAATCCTTTCTAAACAGTTGCACCAACAGAGGACAAAGAATTCAAACGTATGAGCTTATGGGGGCCATTTTAACTCTAACCACCACAGAATCTCACCATAGACAGACAGAATGGTTATTTATAAAATAAACAGAAAGTGGCAAATGCTCTTGAGGATATGGAAAAACAGAAATTCTTATTTGTTGTTGGTGGGTGTTGTGGTTTGAATGATCAAAATATATTGTATAAGAAAAATTTTGAGGAAAAATATAAAATTAAGGATAGAATAAACAAACCTCTCAGGGCTCCAGCAAATGGCTCTGTAGGCAAAGGCACTGGTGTAGAGCTGAAATGTTCTTGGGGAGAAACTTGTCAAGACACAAGATGTGTCTTCCTATGCTTTCTATTGCCTTGAGAAACAGATGACTGACCACAAGCAGCTTGAGGAGGAAAGGGTTGACTTTACTGTTCAGTTTACTGTCTTTGATGAGGAGACAGAGAAGGATCAAGGGCCACACACTGAGGACATGGAAGAGTGTTGCTCACTGACTTGCTCTCCAGGGCTTGTTCAGCCTGCTTTCTTATATACCCCAGGACCACCTGCCCAGGGCTAACACCATCTACAATTGGAATGGTCCTCCCATATCAATCATGTTTTCTCAGGGAGAGATTAAAAAAACAGGCACCTGCCATCAAACCTGATGTCCTGATTTAGATCTCAGGTTGACACATGGTGGAAAGAAACAACTTACTCCTGAATATTATCCTATGACTTGCACATGTACTCCATGGCATGTAAAAACACACATACACACACCACATACAAATACACAAATATACACTAGTCATACAATCACCACAAAAATACATACGTATCACACACATACATACACATGTATACCAAACACATACATATATACATACAGACCACACACATATACACCACACATTTACAAACAACACAGACACACATGCACACACATGTATATGTATGTATGTATGTATACCATACACACACATATATGCCACACACAATAAATAAATGTTAATATATTTTTTAAAAAGAACACCTCTCGGGTACTGTGAGCACCTCTTGTGCTGTTATTGTGAATCAAGCACTAACTTGAGGACAGGGAACATAACAATCAACAAAGTAATCTAAGTCCTGTCTTCCAAGAGTTTCCATTCTCTTTGCAGGTAGACAGGAGGAAAACAAGTTTGTGATGTTGGATGGTAACAAGAGTGAAGCAGAAGAATAAAGGATGCTAACTCCGAAAGGGCAGTGCTATTTCAGAAAGCAGAAAACAAGCTTCTGACCAGTAGGAAGTCATTGCAAGGGAATGGTGAAGCCAGTGCTAAGGTCCTGAGGTGAGTGCATTCCTGGAAGGTAACCCATGGAAAAGTGAGTGAGGAGCATGAGGTGGTATTTAATGCCAGAAAGAGGGCAAGAGTTGGATGGGGCACGCCAGGTCATGTAGAGCCCAGTAACACGCTAGAAGAACTTATGTTTCACACAGTTCAAGACAGGGAGGATTACAAGGTAGAGGAGAGGAGGTTATTTAAACTAATTTACATACTTATGTATTATTCAGGTTCCAAGCCTGAGAATAGACCATGAAGTATCAGCATGCAGCATTAAGAAGCAAGACCAGAGACCCAGGATACTGGCTGGACTGCCAGTGTTCTTGAGCACAGTGAATAGGGTCAAGTAACGGATTTGTTTAAAAAGATAGTGTCAAGGCTAGGGAGATGGATACAGTCTTGTAACCCCAGACCTCAAGAGGAGGAAACTAGGAGTGATCCTAGCTGTCTGGATAGCTAGTCTATCCAAATCCATGAGCTCTCAGGCCACACACAAACACAGCATGTGAGTCCACATGCACATGAACATGCACACACACCAACCAACTACAGAAAAAACGGTGATGGCAGTGGGAATCAAGTATCAGAGTTGAGATTTAGGAGAGTCCAGGAGTGAAAAAAAGGCCTGGGATTTGCAGCCTAAGAAGCATTTACAGAAATGAAGCGCCTGTAGCTGGGCAAGCTACAGAGAAAGAAAGGAAGCACAGAAATCCAGAACACAAATCTGCAGAGATCCAGGAACTATTGCTGACCCTGGACCTGTTGGCAAACCTCAGGTCCCACATTAACGGAGAAGTGAACTGAGCTCGGACATGAGTCCTGTGGTCAGGCAATCAGGGCTTCTGCAAACCTGGACTCTTGGGCCTGGTTCCTCTCACCCAAGTATCTGCAGAGACTTTAACAGGAAACAAGCTGAACAATGCATCTGCGCAAGCTCCTGATGTCTGGCTTCCTGATAAGGAAGCAGCGTCTCACTTTTGAGTCTTTTTCACTTTCACTTTTGTTTTTTGGTTGAAGGCCCTTGGCCAGGGACGAACACATCAGTGAGCCTGAAGAGCAGAGTGAGTAGTGGGACCCGGAGTCTACCAAACCATTTAGTTGTGGGAAGATAAGGGATGGCCTGACTCCATTATGGTGTATTGTGGCAGAGATGGGGACTTTGTCCTAAGAGCCAGGATACAGGGAGGGCCCCAGCCTCAGCTTAAGAGAATCTCCCGGCCAGCTCTGGTGGTTGATAGACTGCTGTATTCACCTGTCTGGTTCATGTGCCTGCTCCTGTCACAGCCTATCCTGCACCCTCCTGTCTGCCCTGAACCTACAGGAATAGAGGGCTGAATGGCAAGGTATTGAGAGAGAGGACCAGGGATGAGAAGAAGACAAAAGCAGCAGCTGGGATCAGCAGGTCTTGCTGAACTGATGAATGAGGCCAAGCAAGTTTACTAAAAATTATATAGATATAGATATAGATATAGATATAGATATAGATATAGATATAGATATAGATATATGTGTGTATACATATATATACATATATGTGTATATATATGTATATATACATATATATACATATATGTGTATATATATGTATATATACATATATAATATCATCATGTATACCAATGGCAAGGGGTAGTATGGGGTGGCCAAAGTCCCCAGAGAGCTGAGTCAGACAGTAAAGAAAACGCAGGACACTGCCAGGGAATGGGGGAGAGGGACAGTCTTCTTTCTTGTGGTTCTTCTTGAGGTAGTGCAAGGGGAAGAGCTTCAGCGGAGGGTAAGACTTTGTCTTATGAGATATTTAGGGTTGCTGTATAATAATAAAAAGTTTATTTATCTAAGTCTAAGTTACCTTGCTACTGTAGCTGACCTGTCTTCTGTGATCCTGAGGCCAGAAACTGCAGTTTCTGGCACTTAGCACCTCTTCCTCAAACAGCAAAGGATTGAATAACCAACCTTTGTGATCTCAGCAGGAACTGAGAGGCTCTAACTTTAGGCCTACTAGTCTCAAGTCGCAGGAAGACGAAGGGACACTTTGAAAAGTAATTACACAGTTTATTACTAAGTTAGAAAAAAACTTCCTATAGAAGCTATCTAAGGGGGTAAGTGGAAAGATCTAAGGAGGGAAAGGGAAAAAAATCTTCTCTAAGCAGGAAAAGTCAAAAAATTCTAGTAAGGGAAAAACTCTTCTAAGGGAAAAATTCTTTTCTCATCTCTTTGTCCTCAGTATTTATACATCTTTCAGAATGCATGATCACATATTTAAAAGTTCATCACAAGTTCAACAAAAATTCAAATCATAAATTGAAATAGAAGTTTACAACAGAGAATGTTTGCATGCATATCCATTAGGAGTAATTATCTGGCTAAACATCCATCACTTGTCACAGCTCCAAAGGTTCACTGAAGGTTTAAAACCGTAGTTATTAGTGAAGTTTTGTATAGATAAACCCAGTCAATTTTTTATCTTCTGCCCTAGTACCTATAATAAATCCTTAGTTCCCTTTTTTATGACCTGTGATTTTTTACAACCTCTTGGAATGTGCTCTGAGTAGGAGGAAGTCTGGTTACTATCTAAGAGCAATTAACTGGTTGTTAGCATTTCTGTCTAAACTCCACCCCACAGTCACCTGGCAATAGCCAGGTATGCTCCTCTCCAGTTACCTGGCAACAGCCTGGTAGGCCTGGCCCACTATAAAAGGGGCTGCTTGTCCCCCTCCTCTCTCTCTTCTTCTCATGATCTCTTGCTCTCTTTCTTTTGCCTTCTTGGGCTCTTCCCTTCCCCCCTCTCTCCCATTCCCTTCCCCTCTCTCTGTCCACGTGCTCATGGCCAGCCTCTACTTCTCTACTCATTCCCTCTGTCTGCCTTTCTCTGCCTCTACTACCCTCTTAACTCCCTTCCCCATGCCCTGAATAAACTCTGTTCTATACTATACCATTGTGTATTCCTCAGGGGGAAGAGATGTCTCGGCATGGGCCTGCTGAGACATTCCCTTCCCCCATATCTCACCACACACACCCATAGAACATATCTCCCTCTCTATCTTTTTATGACACATCACTGATGACACTTGGGAGACTGGCAGAGTTCTCATTGCAATTTTGACTATCAGAAAAGGACCTAATAGCAGTCTGACTATAAAAGAGCTTAATAATCACTGATATAATTTTAAGAATTCTTATAAGATCATCATTAAGACTTAAGAAGTCATCTATTTGTCTATACAACATCACTACTAGACAGTACATCTTCATAGATTTGCAGAAATCTGCTCCAAAGGGGTGTGCTAATACCTAGTTATTGTTATATATGTTTAATAACAGGAAAAGCACATTAATAACAGGAATCTTTCCTAAAATGAATTCTCTTACAGCCTTGACAAGTAAGAACGAACCTGTCACAGATTATATAATAACCCGAAGCAGGCCATCTCAGGAAAATCACCTGCTAGTTATTAGCTTGTCCCTTTATGGCTCCTAACAGGACACCTCAACACAGTTGCCTTTCCACTGATAACCACATTCCAGGGAGATGAGCTGGACCCCCAGGAACTGCATCTTTGATTCCTCTAAGGCACTAGCTCCAATGTCAGACTAACCTTGCCAAGTTCACTCCTGGACAAGGACATAGAACTAATATTCCTTTGTCCTTTCATCAGGGCTTTTAAGAAATCTTCTGTCATCAGTGGGAGGTGAGGCCCTTGGTCTGGTGGAGGCTCAATGCACCAGAATAGGAGACTGCTAAGGTGGTAGGTGGGTTGGGGAGCACCCTCATAGAAACCGGGAGAGAGTGGGAGAGGGGGTTTGTGGAGAGGAAACTGGAAAAGGGGATAACATTTGAAATATAAATAAATAAAATAACCAAGAAATCAATCAATCAATCAATCAATCTGTCCCCTGCATACATGTGGCTCTTTGGTTTTCTCTGGGTAATTTGCCTTCTAGCTTACTTGGCTCAGTATTGTTCCCCCTGTGTGGTGCTCAGCGTTAGAAGACTTCTAAAGATTCCTTCAAAGAGGCCAGCCTGAACTTAGACTGACCTCACCCTCTGTCATAGTAATGGCTGAAATATTGATCTCCTTAGAGTGGGATATTAGAAAAGGAAGAAGATGAGGACATGGGGTAGTGAGTGTCCAACACGGTCCATCATGCATCCTGCATCCCTGCGTTCTGTCCCGAAACCCCCAACTCAGTATAATGTTAAGCACAGTTACTTTCAGGAAAGCCAACACAGTAGCTAGAAGATCCACTGGCATCATTCAGTGAAATGCTAAAGAACATGTCCACTGTTAAACACTCCTGCCCCAGAGTTCCCTCTTCTGCCCTACAAAGCCCAAGCCCCTGCATCTGGACACTCAGTAGCCACTCCTCAGGAGAGATGTGTGTCTTTCCGTTGTTTTGATTAAAGGTGATCTGACTGTGTAGAGGTTGTTCTGCTTTCTTTCTTTTTTTTTTCCTTCTTTTTTTTCATTTTTAATTAAATTTAGATTCTGATCACTGTGCCCCCTCCTGGTCACCCCTTCTAACAATCTCTCCCCTATTGCTCCTCCTTTTCTCTTCTGAGAGGGTGGAGGTCCCCTGGGTATCCCTCCACCCTGGTACATCAAGTCTCTGTGGGACTAGGTGCATCCTCTACCAGTGAGGCCAAACTAGGCAGCCCAGCTAGAACTAACAAGCAATAGCTTTTGGGATAGCCCCCCATTCCAATTGCTCTAGACCCACATGAAGACCAAGTTGCACATCTGCTACAGAAGTGCAGGAGGTGGGTTAGGTCCAGCCCATGTATGCTCTTTGGTTGGCGACTCAGATCCTGAGAGGCCCAAGGGTTCAAGTTAGTTGACTCTGTTGGTCTTCCTCTGGAGTTCCTTTCTCTTTCGGAGCCTTTCATTCTTCCCACAACTCTTCCATAAGAGTCCACAAGTGCCATCCACTGTTGGGCTGTGGGTCTCTGCATCCATCTGTGCCAGCTGCTAGGTGGAGCCTCTCATAGGACAGCCATGCTAGACTCCTGTCTGCAAGCAAAACAGTACCATTAAGAGTGTCAGGGATTGGTGCTTGCACATGGCATGGGTCTCCAGTTGGGCCAGTTATTGGTTGTCTGTTCCCTCAGTCTCTGATCCATCCCCTGTCCCTTCATTTCTTGTAAACAGGATAAATTTGGGGTTTAAAGTTTTGTAGGTGGGTCAGTGTCCCTATTGCTCCACTGGGGTCCCTACCTAGCTATAGAAGGTGGCCTCCTCAAGTTTCATATCCCTAATGCTGAGTCACAGCTAAGGTCACCCCCATTGATTCTTAGGTTCCTCTCCTATGCCAGGTCTCTGGCAGGTCCTCGAAATGTCTCCACCCTCTCAGCCCCACTAGTTGCAGATTTCCATTCATTTTCATGGCAGCTGGCCTTCTGTCCTGTTCCTCCCCACACCTGATCCTGAATCCCACTCCCATCACCTTTCCCACACAGTTTCCTCCCTCTATCTGCCTCTTATGACTATTTTATTTCCCCTTCTAAGTGAGATTCAAGCATCATCACTTTACCTTCCTTCTTGTTTAGTTTCTTTGGTTTGTGGAGTGTAGCACTGGAATCCTGTACTTTATGGCTCATATTCACTTATCAGTGGGTCCGTACATGCTGGTCCTTTTGTGTTTGGTTTACATCACTCAGGATGATATGCTCAAGTTCCATTCATTTACCTGCAAAATTCATAATGTCTTTGTTTTTAATAGCTGAAATGTATTCCATTGAAATGTACCACATTTTCTTTATTCATTCTTCAGTTGAGGGACATCTAGGTTGTTTCCAGTTTCTGGCTTTTATGAATAAAGCTGCTATGAACATACTTGTGCAAGTGTCCCTGTAGTATAGTTGGACATCTTTTGAGTATATGCCCAGGAATGATATAGCTGAGTCTTAAGGTAGAACTATTGCCAGTTTTCAGAGAAAACACCAAATTTATTTGCAAAGTGGTTGTACAAGTTTGCATTCCCACCAGCAATGCAGGAGTGTTCCCCTTGCTCTACATCCTCGCCAACATGTACTGTCTCTTAGCCATTTTGGTGGGTGTAAGATGTAACCTGAGAGTTCTTTTGATTTGCATTTATTTCCATGATGATTAAGGAGTTTGAACATTTCTTTTTTAAAAAATTTGGATATTGTATTTATTTACATTTCAGATGTTATCCCCTTTCCCCATCCACACACCCCCCCAAGAAACTGGCTATGCCATCCCGCCTCCTACTCCTGCTTCTATGAAGGTGTCCCCCCACCCACCCACCCACCCACTCCTATCTCCCCACCCTCGAATTCCCCCCACTGGGGCAAATAGCAACACATGTCCAAGGACCTCCTCTCCCACCTATGCCCAACAAGGTCATCCCCAACCCCTACACATAAAGCTGAAGCCCTGTGTGCTCCCAGGCTGGTGATTTAGACCCAGAAAGCTCTGGTTGTTTGCTATTGTTGTTCTACCCATGGGGCTGCAAACCCCTTCAGCTCCTTCAGTCTTCTAACTCCTCCATTGGGAACCCCATGATCAGTTCAATGGTTAACTGCAATCATCCACCTCTGTATGTCAAGCTCTGCCAGAGCCTCTAAGGAGACAGCAATATTAGGCTCCTGTCAGCATGCACTTCCTGGCATCCACAACAGCATCTGCCTTTGATGACTGTGCATGGGATGGATACCCAGGTGGAATGGTCTCCAGACAGCCCCTCCTTAAGTTTCTGTTCCATTCTTTGTCTTTTTATTTTCTCCTGTGAGTATTTTGTTACTCTTTCTAAGAAGGACCAAAGCACCCACACTTTGGTCTCCCTTCTTCATGAGCTCCATGTAGTATGTGAGTTGTATCTTGGGGCTAACATCAAATTATCAGTGAATGCATACCATGTGTGTTCTTTTGTGATTGGGTTACCTCACTCAGGATGATATGCTCAAGCTCCATCCATTTGCTTTAAAAACATGAATTCATTGTTTTTAATAGCTGAGTAATACTCCATTGTGTAAATGTACCACATTTTCTATATCCATTCCTCTGTTGAAGGACATCTGCGTTCTTTCCAGCTTCTGGCTATTATACATAAGGCTATTATGAACACAGTGGGGCATGTGTCCTTGTTATATGTTGGAGCATCTTCTGGGTATATGCCCAGGAGTAGTGTATCTGGGTCTTCAGGTAATGCTATGTCCAATTTTCTAAGGAACCACCAGACTGATTTCCAGAGTGATTGTATCAGCTTGCAATCCCACCAACAATGGAGGAGTGTTCCTCTTTCTCCACATCCTCGACAGCATGTGCTATCACCTGAGTTTTTGATCTTGGCCATTCTAACTGGTGTGAGGTGGAATCTCAGTGTTGTTTTGATTTGCATTTTCCTGATGACTAAGAATGTTGAACATTTCTTTAGGTGCTTCTCGGCCATTCAAGTTTTCTCGGTTGAGAATTCTTTGTTTAGCTCTGTACCCTATTTTTTAATATGGTTATTTGATTGTCTGGAGTCTAATTTCTGAGTTCTTTGTATATTTTGGATATTAGCCCTCTATCTGATATAAGATTGGTTAAGATCTTTTCCCAATCTGTTGGTTGCTGTTTTGGCCTATTGGCAGTATCCTTTGCTTTACAGAAGTTTTGCAATTATATGAGGTCCCATTTGTCAATTCTTGATCGTAAGCCTAAGCCATAGGTGTTCTGTTCAGGAACTTTTCCCCTGTGCCTAGGTTTTCGAGGGTCTTCCCCAACTTCTCTTCTGTTAGTTTCAGTGTATCTGGTTTTATGTGGAGGTCCTTAATCCACTTGGACTTGAGCTTTGTACAAGGAGATAAGAATGGATCAATTTGCATTCTTCTACATGCTGACCTCCAGTTGAACCAGCACCATTTGTTGAAAGTGCTGTCCTTTTTCCACTATATGGGTTTTGCTCCTTTGTCAAAGATCAAGTGACCATAGGTGTGTGGGTTCATTTCTGGGTCTTCAGTTCTATTCCATTGATCTTCTGGTCTGTCTCCTTACCAATACTATGTAGTTTTTATCACTATTGTTCTGTAGTACAGCTTGAGGTCAGGTGCCAGGGCCAGCCCCGGCTTAGTGAGGGAAGCTTCTTTTTCTCTTCTTCTTGTCGGTTCTTCTTGAGGCATTGGAAGGGAAAAAGCATCAGCAGGGGGTAAGACTTTGTCTTACAAGATAGTTAGGTTGCTGTATAATAAAAGTTTACTTATCTATGCTAGAAAAGTTTACTTACTATGCCACTGTAGCTGATCTGCTCTCTGTGATCTGTTGTAGTAATTATTTTAAAAAACGGCTGCCCATCAGGCCAACTATCTAAGCTGCAGCGTCTCTGCCTAGCTCAGCCTCCATGTTGTGTGGCCAGAGGCCACATGTGCACCACAGCTATAAACAGCCAGCCAGAAACACCAGCCCTGCCACTCATGAGACACCAGAGATGGCTCTGCCAATCTTCCATGCTGTCTCCTCAAGGCTGGGCATTGCCCAGACCATCCCACCAACCATGCAGGCCCAGTAAGAAACTGAGACTCTAATGCTTAAATATTAATCAACAGCTTTATAAGTTTGGTAATGATCAATAACAAGATGCCCATACAATCAGAAGTGTAACCCAATATCCAGCCTAGATATACCAACTACCTTTGACTGGCAGACACGCGGGAATATTTGCCTCCATGATCGCCTGTCTTGTCTCCTCTCTCTCCTCTCATCCCTCTCCTAGCTCCTCCTCTTCCTTTTCCTTACTCCTCCTCTTCCTCTCCTTACTCCTCCCACCCTAGCTCCTCCTACAGTGATCCTCTGACCAGAAACTTCTGTTTCTGGCACTTAGCATCTCAGCCCAAAAACAGCAAAGGATTAGGTAAATAGCCTTTGTACTATCTCAGCAGGAACTGTTGGGCCCTAACTTATGCCTGCTAGTCTGAGGTCCCAGAAAGAAAAACACTTAGAGAAGTTATTATAGAGTTTATCACTAAGTGTAAAAAGCTTCCTATAAAAACTATCTAAGGGGAAAAGTGGAAAGGTCCTGAGTCCCTGGAAAAGGGGAAAGATTCTATTCTATATACTACTCTAAATGGGGAAAGGTTAAAAAATCCTATTCTATCTCTATTCTCTCTATTTTATCTGCCTATTCTAACTAACTCTCATCTCTTTGTCCTCAGTACTTATACATCTTTCAGAGTACATGGTCACATGTTACAAAGTTCATCACAAGTTCACACTGAAAATCAAATCATAAATTGAAATAGAAGTTTACAACAGAGAATGTT
The DNA here is from genome assembly GCF_011762505.2 of Arvicanthis niloticus. Lineage (NCBI taxonomy): Eukaryota > Metazoa > Chordata > Mammalia > Rodentia > Muridae > Arvicanthis > Arvicanthis niloticus. The sequence goes on from NC_047663.1 coordinate 50,713,704, forward strand.
TACATGCACATCCATTAATTATCTGGCTAAACATCCATCACCTGTCTAGATCCACAGGTTCACTGAAGGTTTAAAACTATAACTAAGAAATTAGTGAACTTTTGTATAGATAAGCCCAGGCAATATTTTATCTTCTGTCCTAGCACCTATAATAAATCGTGAGTTCCTTATTAGTGACCTTTGGTTAATTGTTTTACAACCTCTTGGAATGTGCTCTGAGTAGGAGAAATTTTGGTTACTATCTAAGAGCAATTAACTGATGACACTTGGGAGACTTGCAGAGTTCTCATTGCAGTTTTGACTATCAGAAAAGGACCTAATAGCAGTCCCACTATAAAAAAGCTTAATAATCATTGATATAATTTTAGGAATTCTTATTGGATCATCATTAAGACTTAGGAAGTCATCTATTTGTCTATATAGCATCACTACAAGACAGTACATCTTCATGGATCTGCAGAGATCTGCTCCAAAGGGGTGTGCTATTGCTTAGTGATTGTTATATTTGTTTAAAAATAATAATAGGAAAAGCATATTAATAGCAGGAATGTTTCCTAAAATAAGTCCCTTACAGCCTTGCTGAATAAGGGCTCACTTGTCAGAGATTATATAATAATCCAAAGCAAGCCATTTCAGGATGATCACCTGCTAATTATTAGCTTGTTCCATTATGGCTCTTGACAGTGGAGGATGGTGAATTCCCCCAGAAGTTCTTTTATTGTTGAGAATAGTTCTCGCTATCCTGGGTTTTTTGTTATCCCACATAAATTTGCAAATTGCTCTTTCTATCTCTATGAAGAATTGATTGAAATGTTGATGGGGATCGAATTGAATCTGTAGATTGGTGTCATCAATATGGCCATTTTTACCATATTAATCCTACCAATCCATGAGCATAGGAGATCTTTCCATCTTCTGAGATCTTCAATTTGTTTCTTCAGAGACTTGAAGCTCTTGTCATACAGATCTTTCACTTGTTTGGTTAGAGTAACACCAAGGTATTATATATTATTTGTGACTATTATGAAGGGTGTCATTTCCCTAATTTCTCAGCCGGTTTATCCTTTGAGTAGAGAAAGGCTACTGATTTGTTTGAATTAATTTTATATCCAGACACTTTGCTGAAGTTGTTTATCAGGTTTAGGAGTTCTCTGGTGGAAGTTTAGGGGTCACTTAAGTATACTATCATATCATCTGCAAATAATGATATTTTGACTTCTTCCTTTCCAATTTGTATCCCTTTGACTTTTTTTTGTCTAATTGCTCTGGCTAAGATTTCCAGTACTATGTTGAATAGGTAGGGAGAAAGTGGACAGCCTTGTCTAGTCCTTGATTTTAGTGAGATTGCTTCAAGTTTCAAGTTGGCTACTGGCTTGCTGTATATTAGTTTTATTTTGTTTAGGTATGGGCCTTGAATTCCAGATCTTTCCAGGACTTTTACATGAGGGGTGTTGAATTTGGTCAAATGCTTTCTCAGCATCTAGTGAGATGATCATGTGGTTTTTTTTCCTTTGAGTTTGTTTATATCATGGATTAAGTTGACAGATTTCTGAATATTGAACCATCCTTGCATTCCTGGAATAAAGCCTACTTGATCATGATGGATGATTGTTTTGATGTGTTCTTGGATTCAGTTTGTGAGAATTTTATTGAGTATTTTTGCATCAATATTCATAAGGGAAATTGGTCTGAAGTTCTCTTTCCTTGTTGTGTCTTTGTGTGGTTTAGGTATGAGGATAATTGTGGATCAACAGAACAAATTGGGTAGTGTTCCTTCTGTTTCTATTTGTAGAATAGTTTATAGAGAATTGGTATTAGGTCTTCCTTGAAGGTCTGATAGAATTCTGCACTAAAACCATCTGGTCCTGGGCTTTTTTTTTTTTTTTTTTTTTTTTTTTTTTTTTTTTTTTTTTGGTGGGGAGAGTTTTAATGACTGCTGCTATTTCTTTAGGGCTTATGGGACAGTTTAGATGCCTTATCTGCTCCTGATTTAACTTTGGTACATAGTAGCTGTCTAGAAAATGGTCCATTTCATCCAGATTTTCCAGTTTTTTGAGTATAGGCTTTTCTAGTAAGATCTGATGATTTTTTTTAATTTCCTCAGTTTCTGTTGTTATGTCTCCCTTTTCAGTTCTGATTTTATTAATTTTGATACTGTCTCTTGCCCTCTGGTTAGTCTGGCTAAGGGTTTATCTATCTTGTTGTTTTTCCCAAAGAACCAGCTCCTGGTTTTCTTGATACTTCGTATAGTTCTTTTTGTTTCTACTTGGTTGATTTCAGCCCTGAGTTTGATTATCTCCTAAGGTCTACTCCTCTTGGATGTATTTGCTTCTTTTTGTTCTAGAGCTTTCAGGTGTGCTGTCAAGCTGCTAGTGTATGTTCTCTCCAGTTTCTTTTTGTAGGCACTTAGAGCTATGAGTTTTCCTCTTAGTACTGCTTTCATTATGTCCCATAAGTTTTGGTGTGATGTGCCTTCATTTTCATTACATTCAAAATTCTTTATTTCTCCCTTGACCAAATTATCATTGAATAGAGAGTGTTGTTCAGTTTCCACGTTTATGTGGGCTTTTCACTGTTTTTGTTATTATTGAAAACCAGCTTTAGTCTTTGAGGATCTGATAGGATGTAAGGGATAATTTCAGTCTCTTTGTATCTGTTGAAGCCTGTTTTGTGACCAATTATATGGTCTATTTTGGAGAAGGTACCATGAGGTGCTGAGAAAATGTATATTTTTTTGTTTTAGGATGAAATATTCTATAGATATCTATTAAATCCATTTGGTTCATAATTTCTGTTAGTGTCACTGTGTCTCTGTTTAGTTTCTGTTTCCATGATCTATCCATTGCTAAGAGTGGAGTGTTGAAGTCCCCCACTATTATTGTGTGAAGTGCAATGTGTGCTTTGAGCTTTAGTAAGGTTTCTTTTATGAATGTGGGTGCCCTTGCATTTGGAGCATAGATATTCTGAATTAAAAGTTCATTCATCTTGGTGGATTTTTCCTTTGATGAGTATAAAGTGTCTTTCCTTATCTTTTTTGATAACTTTTGGTTGAAAGTCGATTTTATTCATTATTAGAATGGCTACTCCAGTTTGTTTCTTGGGACCATTTGCTTGGAAAATTGTTTTCCACCCTTTTACTCGGAGGTAGTGTCTGTCTTTGTCACTGAGGTGCGTTTCCTGTATGCAGCAAAATGATGGGTCCTGTTTGCCTATCCAGTCCATTTATTGGGGAATTGAGTCCATTGATACTAAAAGATATTAAGGAAAAGTAATTGTTGCTTCCTGTTATTTTTGTTATTAGAGATTAAATTATGTTTGTGTGGCTATTTTTGTTTTAGTTTGTTGGAAGATTTACTTTCTTGCTTTTTCTAGGTTGTAGTTTCCCCCCTTGTGTTGGAGTTATTTTTGTTATTAGAGATTAAATTATGTTTGTGTGGCTATTTTTGTTTTAGTTTGTTGGAAGATTTACTTTCTTGCTTTTTCTAGGTTGTAGTTTCCCCCCTTGTGTTGGAGTTTTCCATCTATTATCCTTTGTAGGGCTGGATTTGTGGAAAGATATTGTGTATCTTGTCATGGAATATCTTGGTTTCTCCATCTATATTAATTGGCAGATTTGCTGGGTATAGTAGCCTGCGCTGGCATTTGTGTTCCCTTAGGGTCTGTATGATATCAGTCCAGCATCTTCTGGCTTTTATAGTCTCTGGTAAGAAGTCTGGTGTAGTTCTTATAGCTCTGCCTTTATATGTTACTTGACTTTTTCCCTTACTGCTTTTAATATTCTTTCTTTGTTTTGTGCATTTGATGTTTTGATTATTATGTGACAGGAGGAGTTTCTTTTTTGGTCTAGTCTATTTGGAGTTCTGTGGGCTTCTTGTGTGTTCATGGGCATCTCTTTCTTTAGGTTAGGAAAGTTTTCTTCTATAATTTTGTTGAAGATATTTACTGGCCCTTTAAGTTGGAAATCTTCACTCTTATCTATACCTATTATCCTTAGGTTTGGTCTTCTCATTGTGTTCTGGATTTCCTGGATGTTTTGGGTTAGGAGCTTTTTGCATTTTGCATTTTCTTTGACAATTGTGTCAATGTTTACCATGGTATCCTCTGCACATGAGATTCTCTCTTCTACCTTTATATTCTGTTGGTGATGCTTGCATCTATGACGCCTGATCCCTTTCCTAGGTTTTTTATCTCCAGGGTAGCCTCCCTTAGCAATTTCTTTATTGTTTCTAGTTCTATTTTTAGATCATGGATGGTTTTGTTCAATTCCTTTATCTGTTTGGTTGTGTTTTCTTATAATTCTTTAAGGGATTTTTGTGTTTCCTCTTTAAGGGCTTCTGTTTACCTGTGTTCTCCTGTATTTTTTATGGGTGTTATTTATGTCCTTCTTAAAGTCCTCTATCATCACCATGAGATGTGATTGTAAACATGAATCTTGCTTTTCCAGCATGATGGGGTATCCAGGACTTGCTATGGTGGGAGAACTGGGTTCTGATGATGCCAGGTAACCTTGGTTTCTATTCTTGCTCATGTACTTGGGCTTGCCTTTCTATATCTGGTTATCTCTAGTGCTATCTGCACTCACTGTCTCTGACTGGAGCCTGTCTCTTCTGTCACTCAGTACACATCATCCATCCATCTTCTTGTGTCAGAACTCCTCAGAGTCCAGCTGTGTCTATGATCCTGTGATCCTGAGATCCTGGTTGAAAGAGCTCCTGGGATTCAGGCTGCCTCTGGGATCCTGAAATCCTATGATACTGGGCGTGTTAGAGCTCCTGAGATCCCAGCTTCCTCTGAGTGTTGTGGGATTGGGTGGAGAGCTATGATCCTGGGCATGTTAGAGCTCCAGCTTCCTCAACTGCTCTGAGTACAGTGGTTCCTCTACAATGAATAGGATGTGGTGTCTTCATGGGAGCAGACCAGCTACGAGTCTGCCCCAGCAAAAAGGACCGAGCAGAGGGAGCAGAAGGTGAGTAGTATTTGGGAGGGCAGAGTTTTGGTGGATGATGTGTATCGAGTGAGCCTGGCTCCCAGCTGCAGCTCTGGAGCATTGGGTTGTGAGGGAGGATTTTAACCGATGCTCTGAGTACAGTGGTTCCTCTAGGATAGGTCAGGGTATGGTGTCTTCATGGGAGCAGACCAGCTAGGAGTCTGCCCCAGCAAAAAGGCTGAACATTTCCTTAAGTGTTTCTCAGTCATTCCAGATTCTTCTATTAAGAATTCTGTTTAGCTGGGCAGTGGTGGCACATGCCTTTAATCCCAGCACTTGGGAGGCAGAGGCAGGTGGATTTCTGAGTTTGAGGCCAGCCTGGTCTACAAAGTGAGTTCCAGAACAGCCAGGACTACACAGAGAAACCCTGTCTTAAAAAAAAAAGAATTCTGTTTAACTCTGTACCCCATTTTTTAAACTGGGTTATTTGGGTTGCTAGTCTTAACTTCTTGAGTTCTTTATAAATTTGGGGTATTAGCAATCTGTCAGATGTAGGGCTAGTGAAGAGTCACTCCCAATCTGTAGGCTTCCATTTTGTACTATTGACAGTGTCCTTTGCCTTACAGAAGATGAAGTCCTGATTATATCAGGATTGTTGATCCTAGAGCCTGAGCCATTGGTGTTCTTTTTAGGAAGTTGTCTCTTGTACCAATGAGTTCAAGGCTATTCCCTGCTTTCTGTTCTATTAGATTTAATGTATCTGGTTTTATGTTGAGGTCTTTGATCCAGTTAAACTTGAGTTTTGTGCAGGGTGGTGGATATAGCTCTATTTGCATTCTACATGCAGACATCCAGTTGGACCAGCACCATTTGTTGAAGATGCTCTCTCTTTTCTATTATATGATTTTGGCTTCTTAGTCAAGAAATCAAGTGTCCATAGGCGTGTGAGTTTATTTCTGGGTCTTCGATTCTATTTCATTGGTCAACCTCTTCTGTTCCTATACAAATACCACGCAGTTTTTTATTACTGTTGCTCAGTTGTACAGCTTTAGGTCAAGGATGTTGATTTGTCAGAAGTTCATTTATTGTTCAGGATTGTTTTAGCTCCTGGAGTTTGTTTGTTTGCTTGCTTGCTTTTCCATATAAAGTTTAGAATTGCTCTGTCAAGGTCTGTAAAGAATTGTGTTGTAAGTTTGATGGGTATTGCATTAAATCTCTGCTTTTGGTAAGATGCCCATTTTCACTATGTTAATCTATCGATCCACAAGCATGGGAGATCTTGCCATCTTCTGATATCTTCCTCAATTCATGGTATTCCAATTTTCCTGGATGTTTTGTGTCAGTACTTCTTTTAGATTTGATATTTTCTTTCACCGATGTATCAATTTCTTCTATTGTATCCTCTACTCCTAGTATTCTCTATCCCATCCCTTATATTCTGTTGGTTATGCTTGCTCTGTTGTTTCTGTTCACTTCCCTAGGTTTTACATCTCCAGGATTTCCTCAGATAGTGTTTTCTTTATTGCTTCTATTGCCATTTTCAGGTCTTGAATAGTTTTGTCTTTCCTTCACTTGCTTAATTATATTTTTTCTATTTCTTTAAGGTATTTATTTGCTTTCTCTTTAAAGATTTCTACCTGTTTTATTATATTTTCTTGTATTTCTTTAAGGGATTTATTCATTTCCTCTTTAAAGGCCTCTATCATCTTTTGAGGATTGGCTTTAAGCTTATTTTCTTGTGCTTGGTAGTGTTAGGGTATCCAGGGCTTGCTCCAATAGCTGCACTCTGAAGGTGACATATTCCCTTGGCTTTTATTGACTGTGTTCTTTTGAGGGCCTTTAGCCATCTGGATGGCTTTAGTTCCTGGTAAATAGTAAATATTGTTGTAGTAAATATTGGGAAGAGGACTAACCTCGGTGGTCCTGGTGTGGCAGGCATCTGGTGGGCATCCTTGGTCTGTATGGTTCCTGATAAGCAGGTCTGATGAAAGTGGGCTCAGAGGTGGTAGAGAGATGGAGGTCCACTGGGGAGAACATGCTCAGAGCAGCTGGGGTACCCCAGAGGACTCAGTGTGCCAGGAAGATGGGTCTGGGAAGGGAATCTATTCTGTATAGTTCAGGATCTACTGGTCTGCTTTCATTTGTTACCAGGTCTCCTCTATCCATTCTGATCAAACACACATTTCCAGAGCAGAAATGTCTGGTAGAGACAAGAATTCACTGGCCTCCTGCTTGGAATAACAGAAGAGAGTCTTGATGCAGTAACAGCATAAACTGCTCAGAGAAGCAAGCAGTATCTGAGGACGGCATCACTATGGGAGAATCTCAGTCCAGACATGAAAAAATCACAAAGGAGACTCAGCATGGAGATCAACAGGATGTCTGCTTTGCCTTTGAAACAATGAGCCAGATGCAGATGGAGACCAAAGACCAGCACTCTTTGCTAGGTAAGTACACCAAGAACCCCAACCCATCACTCAGTGACCCCTTTATAACCACTGAGCCCTCCTGCCAAGGTTTCCATGAGCAGGCTAACCTCATGTCAGAAGAGTTCATGGGCTCCAGGAGAGGCTGGAACAGGAAGGCTTTCAGAAAGCCCTAACTGAACTCTAGAGAACACTCTGCTCTACAGAAGTGGGAGGGCTCAGATTCCCATGTGGTACTTACAGAACCCTGGAAGGAGCACCCTAAAGCTGTAGTGGGGAGAGTCAGGCTTGCAGAAGGACTCTGAGAAGGCTGACATAGGATCGTGAGGTCAGGTTTGAGAAGAAAAATTAGTGACACCAATGTTACAAGCCCAGGCTTTGGAGCTGGGCAGAGGCAGACTCCAGCCCTTCTCAATGTGTATATCTGAGAAATGGGAAGGTTAAAAAAAACTGTCTCCCTGGGCTGTGGGAGTAAAGTGATAATCCATGTCAAATATTAAACAGAGTCCAATAGTTAATAAATGTTCAAAAAATTAGGGGCAAACCCATGCAATTGCTGCTACTGTTGTGGTTTGCAACCCTGTGGGAAAGAAACTCGGAGCCACACATGGGGAAGCTGAGGCTCAGAGAGGAATAGAGATTCACAAAGAGGACTAGAGTAGACCCAGGAGAGGTGTGTGAACTTCATGGTCCCAGAGCAGGACTTTTTCTCAGCAGCACCTGTGAAGGCCTCACTGTCCCCCATGTGACCATGGAGAAGGTTATGAGGGTAAGCATGGAGGGCCCCAGCAGTTCTCCCTGCCTCTTACTCGTATCTTTCTGACCAACACACAACCACTGTCTCCTTCCCATAGGACGTCTCCAATCCCTTCTCAGATGGCCAAGCACATCCAATGACATGTCCCTTATCCACCACATCTATGGAAAACAGCAGACCTCAGATCATGAGTCAAGGAGACGCTCTCTTCTGTCAAAAAAGGATCATGTTAACTGGGAAACTGACAAGTCTGAATGTAGAAGCAAAGGTAAGCTAAGCTGAGAGCGATGGATGGGATTTCCGGAACATAAATGTGGCTCTTCAAACGTGCACCTCCACTTATATGGGGACTGGAACACTGAACTTGTTTCTAAGGGCAGAGCAGCGTGGTGGAGTGCTAAGAGTCACGGGCTAGAAGTGATCCTGCAGGCTCTGCAGAGCTGAAGTTGCATTTACAGGTAGGGAAACTGGAACCTATGAGGGACAGCAGTGGCCTAGCCCTACTGTCACACAGAGCTCAGCTCAGAATCTGAGTGGGCACTGAAGATCCTGGGATTCAGGGAGGTCCTGAATCTCCAAGGTTTGTCTATTGAAATGGACCTGAGAAGAGGGTATGCTCCTGCCTCAGCTTCAACAAGTTTCTTCTACTGAGTTCCCTTAATTCATTGCACTTACACAGACAATGCCCTTGCCTCCTCCTCTTCTCAAGGATCAAGGTAGCCATCTCTCTCTAGGGCACAAGGTCTAGAGAGGGGTTAACTTGTTCAAGATCTCAGTGCATAGAGACAGACTTGGGGCTGGGATCTAAAGCAATCAGTGCCTAAGGAGTGACTTTCTCCTCCTCCATTCACTGCTGCTCTGTGTAAGTCCTGCCTACACCCAGCCCTCATCTTTCCTTCAACATTCATTCTTCCCACCCAACATTAAGCTGGAAGAGCCTGAGTTCGAGGACAACCTCAGGTACATAGTGAGATCCTATAAAAAAATGTATTAACCAAGGGGGAGCAAGGGACTGTAGAAGTAAGGGGAAGGGAGGGGGGACAGTAATTGCGATGTAAAGTAAATAAAGAAAAAAGTTATTAGCCAAGAGTATTGGTGGCTTGTTGGTGACTTATCATGTTATTGTGATGGAAGCAGTTTATACAGAAAAGGCTCACAGATCATGAATGGCCCATCAGGGCACAAAGGCCAGAGAATCAATGACTGACACAGCTAGTCATGAGTGTTTAGTTGGAAACAGAGACAGATGAATGCTGCTGTTCAGATCAATTTCCCTTTTCATTCAGTGCAGAATTCTAGCACTAGGAATGGTGACACCTACAAATAGGGTGGACCTACCTCAGTTACCCTAACCTATCCTTCACAAACCTTCCCAGGGACATTTGTGCAGGGCGTTTCTAGATCATGTGACATTGACAATGCTAGCCCTGACATCATCTCACAGGATTATTAAAGAGTTCAGAGTGTAAGTGTCCATAGCCCAGTGGGAGTTTGGTAACTAGATGCTTCCTCCCCATCCTGTCTCACTGGGAGAGCCTATGCACTCCTTCACCAAGCTTTTCCAGGCCCAACCCACCAGGCCTTGAGTTTTCAGGCCAACTTACACAATCTTCTAACATCAGAGGGGGTGACTGAAGACTGGAAACCTCAATCCAACCCATCCCTAGCAGTCAAGAAGAAACAAGTTGACTTCTAACTGAAAGTTTAAACTCACTGCTCTAGTGACATGAGCTCCTTAAGGTGACACGGAGCCCAAGAACTGGAGAAACCTAGACAGCACCTTATGAATCCTGCCCTGGAGTCTCACTGTTGGGCCTAACCAGTGCTCCCAAGAGGTCCTTGGAATTAAGGATACTGTCTTCCATCATAAGAATACAGCTTGACTTTCTGAGCAGGGAACTGGCAAACAGGAGAATCCATTTCCACAGGATTCCTTATCGCTCATGTGGCTAAGGTGTCATCAGGAATTTCCTGAGCACACCGCTCATGCCAGGCCCCATGCCAGGGCTTCACTTATATCACACTCACACTTAAATCTCTCTTACAGCCAGCCTTGAGGGAGAGATTATTATTGTCCCACCTTGGGGAAAAGAGGAGCAAGGCTTAGAGAGATAAGTCTAAAAGTTGAAGAACTGTAGCTTTGCCTTCACTGTCATGAGTCATAAGCATTTTTGTAAAAATTATTAATTGATTGGACTAATTCTTTTTTAATTTTTATGTATTCTTCTCTCTTAAAACACTTTCTGGCCACAGCCTCCTCAGACTCCACTCCCTCCCCCCACCCCGAGTTCCCCTTCACACCTGCCCATTTCCCCCAGATCTGGTCCTCCTCCATTTCCCTTCAGAAAAGAATAAGCTTCCCAGAAATATCAACTAAACACATCATAAAAAGATGCAAAAAGAGTAGGCTAAAACCATCATATCAAGACTGGACAAGGAAACCCAATAGGAATAGCAGCTTCCCAAAAGCAAACAAAAGATACCTCCCACTATTAGAGGTGTTGGAAAAACACCAGGCTAAACCTCTGCATGAATGCAGAGGACCAGACACATGCCCATGCAGGCCCCATAACTTCCACTTCTGTCTTTGAGAGCCCTTATGAGCCCTGCTTAGTTGTGTTCCATGGGCTGTGTTCTTCAGATGTCCTTAACCCCTCAAGCTCCTACCATTTTTTTCTTTTCAAGGAGTTCCCCAAGCTCCACTAGAAATCCTGCACCTGCAGTCTCACTACTGGGTCATGGCACTGCTCCCAAGAGGCCCTTGGAATTAAGGGCAGTGTCTTCGCCTTTATGTTTGCCTGTGGGACTCCGCGTGTTTTCCCATCAGCTTCAGGAAGAAGACTCTCTGATGATGATGGAGCTAGGCACAAATCTCTGAGTACAGCAGAATATTGTTAGGAATCATTTCATTGACATTTCATTGTGGTGAAGTCATGTTTGTTTCTACCCTAGGTCTCTGGGCCATCAAGCTTCTAGTTCCTGGCCATCCAGGCCCTGTAGGTGTGGGCTCTCTCTTGTGACTAGCACCTCAAGTTAGAACAGTCAGTCATTGGCCACTCCCACAAAAATATTTTGCATGGAGGTCAAAGGTTTTGCGGGTGGTTTGGTTTCCCAGTCCCACAACTGGAAATCTTGCCTAGTTACAGAAAATGAAAAGTGCAGGCTCCATATCCACCAATACTAGGAAACCAATTAATTCCTCTGGCTTCCTCTGTCTGGCTTCATATCAGTCTGATGACTTAACTCTATGGCATTTTAGACCTTCCCATCAGACCCACAATATCAGGACTTGCAGAAGAATGTTGTCATGACTGTACTGGTGGGTCCAATAGGATCTGTCAGGAAGAGAAAGCCACTCCACCGTCTGTAATCTCCCCAACTACTCTATGGCCTCCAACAGGGAGAGACCACAGCCCCCAAATTATAGATAGGAAAGATGAGCTCAGTGAAGCTAGTAGATCAATTCATAGGCTAAATGAGGACAGAGTTATGCCTGTGAACTCACCCTTTACTCTCGGCCTCAAGAGCAAGTCTTGTACAGGGTAAGAAACTGATAAATATCTGAAGTGTGAATGATGCTTCACACAGTATTATACATCACATGATCACCTGAACTAGAATCTTCTACTCTAAAACTCACATTTTCTGCACTTCGCTGCTCAAAATAAATCAGTGCCCATAGCCTGTATGCTATACAGCTTACACAAATGCCTAACTTGATCCTGAAGTTGAAGGATCAAAGAAATGTAAAAAGGAATGAAGATAGAATGGAAGGAAGATAGGAGGTAAGAAACAAATGAAGGGAAGGAAGAAAAAGAAAGGAGGAAATGAAGGGAAAGGAAAGGAAAGATTAAATGAACAGACAACCCTAATATGAACATTTCTGCTTAATCTTTCTCTCTTTTATTCAGGGAACATTCCAATAATATATGAGAAGCAAGGAGAGACTATTTGCCCCATACAGTCCTTCAAAAAGTATTTGCTCCAAAATTTCACAAGGCTACTTCTCCTACGAAAATTGTGCCCAAGAGGCTCAGAGAACTTGGTCAGGAAAAGCTGGCATTCATGTGTACCAGAAGAAGGAGGACATATGATTGAGATCCAAGACTTATTTAATCCAAGCTTAGATACCCAGAAAGAGCCTCGATTAGTCATAGTAGAGGGTGCTGCAGGGATTGGCAAGTCAACACTGGCTAGGCATGTGAGGAGAGCCTGGAAGGAAGGCCAGCTCTACAGGGATCGCTTCCAGCATGTCTTCTTCTTCAGCTGCAGAGAGCTGGCCCAGTGCAAGCAGCTGAGTCTGGCTGAGCTCATAGCACAAGGCCAGGAAGTGCCCACAGCTCCCATCAGTCAGATCCTGTCTCACCCTGAGAAGCTGCTCTTCATCCTCGATGGCATAGATGAGCCAGCATGGGTCTTGGAGGAGCAGAATCCTGAGCTATGTCTACACTGGAGTCAAACACAGCCTGTGCACACTCTGCTGGGAAGTTTACTAGGGGAATCCATCCTTCCTGAGGCTTCCTTCCTGCTCACAGCTCGGACCACAGCTCTGCAGAAGATCATTCCTTCCTTGAAGCAGCCATGTTGGGTGGAAGTCCTGGGGTTCTCTGAGTTTGAACGGAAGGTCTATTTCTACAAATACTTTGCAGAAGAAGGAGCTGCAATTATAGATTTTAGTTTAATTGAATCAAACCCAGTGCTCCTGACCCTGTGTGAGGTTCCCTGGGTGTGCTGGCTGGTCTGCACTTGCCTGAAAAAGCAGATGGAGCAGGGTGGAGACCTCTCCCTGACCTCACAGACCACCACAGCCCTCTGCCTGAAATACCTTTCCCTGATAATCCCAGGTCAGCACGTGAGGATCCAGCTCAGAGCCCTCTGCTCACTGGCTGCTGAGGGGATCTGCCAAAGAAGGACCCTGTTCAGTGAAAGTGACCTCTGTAACCAAGGGTTAGCACAGGATGCCATTGCCACTTTCCTGAAGATTGGCATCCTTCAAAGGCAGCCCAGCTCTCTGAGCTACAGCTTTGCCCACTTGTGTCTCCAGGAGTTCTTGACAGCGATGTTCTACATCTTGGAGGATAGTGAGGAAAGACATAATGATATGGAAAATGACAGAATTTTGGAAACACTGGTAGAATGGTATGGAAGACAAAACCTGTGTAAAGTACCCACTGTGCGCTTTATATTTGGTCTTTTTAATAAACAGGGAATGAGAGAAATGGAAAAGATCTTTGGCTGCAAGCCTCCTTGGAAGACAAAGTTTAAGCTGCTATGGAGAACCATAGGGTACCTACCCTATCAACTTCATCATCTGGGTTTGTTCCACTGTCTGTATGAGAACTGGGAAGAGGAGCTCCTGACAGATGTGATGTATAGTTTTCACGTAACAAAGCCTGACTCAAATTCCATGGAAGCCATATTGGTCCAGACAAACATGAATCACCTGGTGGTACAGACAGACATGGAGCTCATGGCTGTCACTTTCTGCCTTAAGTTCTGCTATCAGGTGACGACTCTTCAGCTGAACAGAAAAGGGCCGCAGGGACATGAGTTGACGCCCCCCAGGATGGTCCTGTGAGTATTCAGACTCAGCCCTCTCTCCAGACGCCCTGTGGACGCCATGAGCCACGTGTTCTGAGAACCAGCAGCACTCTCAGCTGGTTCACGGGCAGCGGGGTACAGGTCATCAGTGACATCTAACTGCGAAATCTGACCACCTCTCTCTATTCACCTCTGGGTGTTTGATCATAGGATGGGGCTATGAACTTGTCTCTCCCTATGCCTTATTGAGGAATACCCAGCTTCTCTGATTCAAATCATCTTCATCCTTCACAGGATTCCAACGGCTACAGTTACTGATCCTCCCTCTTAACATGCGTTCTCTCTGAAAATAAGCTCATTCCTGCAGGCATCATCCCCTATCCCCACAACAGTAACTTGGCCCTGAAATATTTTCCCATCACCTAAGAATGAATATGCATGAGAGTCCCTATGTTTTTATTGCCCAGATGATATCTATATGTGCCAATGAAGGCAGCCTGGCCCTGGTACTCACCTGAAAGGCTCCCTAACTTTCTGCCAATCCCAGCAGCAATGTACACTTCTTCCGAGGTTTGCTAACAGTGCACAGTATGGATTACTTAGTATCAGTATGTTTTCGTCCCTCTACATGATTCACACCATAATCATTACATACTTATTTACACAAGCCCCTAACAATCAATCACAAGAGGAGAAATGCAATTGCTGTCCAAAGAGCACAGAAACTGTGAGAGAAGACAGCAAACACTCTAATTACATAGGGAGTGACTCTTGCAATGATCAGGCACATGCCAGGTATCAGGGAAGGGAGTGTTTACTTAAGTGGAAAGATTCTCAGGGGTAGTAATGTGTTATTTAAGTCTTCTGTTTTTACATGTCAAAACTTTGTCTCCTAATAATCTGAGCTGGAAGAGCTGGTAATCTTCTCTTTCTTCTATTTCTATTATTCTTAGGTTTGGTCTTTTCATAGCATCCCAAATTTCCTGGATGTTTTGTGTCAGAAACTTTTTAGATGTAACATTTTCTTTGACTGATATATCAATTTTTTCTATAGTTTCTTCTACACCTATACAAGAGATAGAAGGTTCTCTCTTCTATCTCTTGTATTCATTGGTGGTGCTTACATCTGTAACTTCTGTTCTCTTAGCTAGGTTTTCCATCTCCAGAATTGCCTCCGTTTGTGTTTTCTTTATTGGTTCTATATTTTTTATTTTATATTTTATTTATATCTCAGATGCCATCCCCTTTCCCCATTTCCCCTCCCTAGAAAACCCCTATCCCATGCCCCCTTTTCCTTTTTGCTTTTATACATTTTTTAAATGTTAATCAAAGGCTTTATAAGTTTGGTAATGCTCAATCAGAAGTGTAACCCAATATCCAACCTAGATATATAAACTATCTTTGACTGGTGGAGACACGTGAACATCTGCCTCCATGCCCCCCCCTTTCTCTCTCTTTCTCTCTCTCATCACCTAGCTTCTCCTCTCCTTCTTCTCCTCCTCTCCTTACTCCTTCTTTTCCTCTCAGTACTCCTCCCACCTTAGCTCCTCCTACATATCACCCTTCCTGTAAAAATAAAACTTTTCTCTCAAAATGCAATTAGAGCATAATTGTTCCTAATTGTACCAGTGAGGTACAAGGTAGTCCTAATACCCAGTCCATCGTTTTGTTGACTAACCAGAACCTCTGTCATCTTTCCTAACCAAAACACTTAGTTTTGAACCTAGCTTTTTTCTTGGCTTTAGAATGAATGTCAGCTGAAAACCATTTACTCAGATCTTTTCTCTCAAAGTAAATAGCCAGGATTGGCTATGAGACTATAGGTCTTCAACCCCATCAGAAATCCAGAATGACTGAGTTAACTGAAATTATGGGAAGCACTAAGCATAGCTTCTAAAACTTAGCCAATTTATAGAGACCGCTGAACACCTGGAAAGCCCCTATACTACCGAACATTGGAGCATCAAATCTTCAGCCTTCTGGCCCAGAATCATCTGACAGACCTAGTGATGCAGAATTATTAAGGGCTGATTACTCTGTCTAGGCAGATATAATCAGTCGACTATTCTGCAAGTGTCCTTTTCTGGACAGTAATTTGTCTGTTAGATGGAAAGAGGCAATTCTTGCCTAGTGGCTGTCTCACCACAACTGGAGTAACTCCAAGGAATTGGTTCTATTTTCATTTTCAGGTTTTGAACAGTTTTGTTTATTTTCTTCGCCTGTTTGATTGTATTTTCCTGTATTTTTAAGAGATTTATAAATTCCCTCTTTATAAGCCTCTATCATCTTCCTAACATTGGATTAAAGGTCATGTTCTCATACTTCAACTGTATTAAGGTATCCAGGACTTGCTGTAGCAGGATTGATGGGCTCTGTTGATGACATTTCCCTTGCTCTTGTTGATTGTGTTCTTAAACTTTAGCCCTCTATGTTTTGTCATTAGTATAGGATTAGGCGCTGATTTCTGAGTTTATCTTTATGGGTTTAGGGTTTTATATTGTTTTTTTCTTGGTTTCTGTTTTCTCTCTGTCTTCTGGCCTGAGTGGTCTGGAGTTCTTGTGACTAGTGAGGATTCAGGTCCAATAGGGTGACTCCCCAGGAGTTTGTGTGCCCTGTATGGCCTCCAGGGTTTAGTGTAATAACCTTGCCTCTGGGGTACCTAGTACCAGTGTGGCCTGGGGTCCTTGGTGTCACAGTGGCCTATGGGAAAACAGGCAGATTTGTGGGCCAGAAAAATAGAGTCTGGGATGGAGTGTAGTTTAAGGGTGTTGGATGTGTTTTAAGGAGGCTTGGCAGGCAAGTGCTTGAAACAGTGTCTACCTGGTTATCTCTGGTGCCTGCAGGCATCTGGGAATGCAGTCAGACTTGTGGGAATAAAAATGGAGGGCAGATGACAGGGTGAACTTTAACACTGTTGGGTGTGCTTTAGGGAGATTTGGCTAACATGGCATTTGTGGGAATGAGGAAGTGCTGGGTTTTATCTGACTGGACCTGAGGCCTACAGGCGTCTGGGAATACAGGCAAATTTGTGAACCAGAAAATGAAGTACAGAGTCAAGGCTTTGAAATATAAAAACCTGTTCCCAGTGACATACTTTCCACCACAAAGACCACACCACACCTCCTAAGCCTCCACTAGGAGCATCATGAGTTGAACAAACCATTCAAATGTCCATGACTCTGAATGACATCTCTCAAAACACCACATCCAGCGAGCACATGACCCTGGCTTTGATCCACAGCAAAAAGGCAAAATTGTGTTAGACCCTTTAATCTATTCTCTGTGTACTTTTCTATAAGGATCTGAATCACATTTTATCTATTATCTTATATTCACATTTGTTTTCTTAATGAATCAAGGCTGCCTTCTCCTAGACCTAAATGTCTAGTGCAGTGTCATACTCAATAGCCTTATGAAAATACCTACACAGAAAAACTTGGCCAATTGGATTATGGTTATAAAAAGTCTTAAAGGGCTTGAGTGGATGTTGTTGAGAAGTATAGACCTTCAGAATTCTGAGGCTGTGCAAAGCCAGAGGCCAGATAAGGAAAGAGGAACCAGGAACACCAGCTTGCTTGAAAAGCACACTGCCCTTAGGACTCTGTGGACAACCCCATCAGAAAGTGAAAAGCTTCAGCTGCTAGTAAGAAAATAAAATAGAAAGAACACGTCAGCCAGACAAAGCAGGGAGGTAAACAAGAGGCCATTGCACACTAGGGAAACAGTTCCAAGGCAGAATTGGCAACACCAAAGGCAAAGGGAAAAAACAGCTCAGGAAATTAAGGCATCAAAGATGGCAGGGAGAGCAATTTCTCTGTGTGAGGCTCATAATGGCACCTCATGTTTTTTAAATAATGCAGTCTGGATTTCCATGTTCATTTGGTGTAAATACTGACCAAGCATCAAAACTGCCATCCTTTGTGGGCTGGGGGAGCAGTTCAGACAGTAGGAGCACTGGCTGCTCATCCAGAAGATGTGAAGCTGTTCCCAGCACCCACACCCGATAGCTAACACCACCTTTGACTACAGTCCCAGATGATCCCAGGCATAGCTTCTCACCTCTGCTGGCTCCTACATCCATATAGGGCACAGAAAAGCAGGCATAAAAAATCATACCCATAAAGTAAAAAAAAAAAAAAAGTAGATAAATATTTTTTAAAACATCATTCTTTGAAGTTTAGTATTTGGTTTCTCTAACATTTCTTTTGTGTTGTAATATTGGAGGCAGGGGGATAGAATCCTACTTTTTTTTTTTTTCAATCAAAGTTGCCTACTTTGAATCTATGTTTTGGGAGGTGGGTTTTTTTTTTTTTTTTTTTTTTGAGTTGTTGTCCTGTTTTGTTTGTAGTGCTGGGGATCCAGTGTTGCACAGATCAAGCAGGGAGCTGCTCTTGGTGTTTATAGATTACTCTAGCCTAGAATTCACCATTCCCACACCAAGTAAACGTTGTTGCTGACATTAAAGAATAAAGGAATGCACTACCATTGTGGGCTGATCTCTCTCTCTCTCTCTCTCTCTCTCTCTCTCTCTCTCTCTCTCTCTGTGTGTGTGTGTGTGTGTGTGTGTGTGTGTGTGTGTGTGTGTGTGTGTGTTCTCTCTCCTTTCCCACTGGTCTTCTATCCTTGGAAGGATACAAGGACCATGTGAACCAACACAGCTGTAGTATAGTGTGTGTGATCATGCTTATCATACCTTCACAGAGTCATTCCCAATAGCCTCTCCTGGGCTCTCTTCCTACACACCTTTCCAGCTTTTCTTCATGACTCGAGAAATCTACTCCAAATGGAAAGCAGGTGCACTCACTTCAAAGAGAAGAAGCCCATCTGAATTTCCAAGGTCCTACTTTGTGTCAGGTCATGAGCTGAGCACTATAGATTACAAAGAAAAGATGCAAGTCATTTGTTCACACCCTTGGGACACCTAGACTGAGTCAGAAACAAATGCACAAAATGAGCACACGGCATGCTATCCTAAAGGACATAGGTAAGAAACAACCCAGAGCAGAGAATACAGAATTTGGAGCAAAAGAACATGTAGAAGGCTAGTGGATTCTTGGGGTGGCATACCAGTGCCTGGGGCTCCAGTAGATAGAAACTCAGTCTACTATGTGGGGCTGTGCACAGACCATGCACACACAAGTCATACCCCTCTGCTACCTCTTTCTCCCCTCAGGTGCAGGTGGACCCCAATCACTGATGCCAGTTGGAAGATTTTCTTCTTCAATCTTAAATTCACAAGAAACCTGGAGGAGCTGGACCTAAGTGGAAATCCACTGAGTTACTCTGCAGTGCAAAGTCTCTGTACAACCCTTAGATACCCTGACTGCCAACTAAAGACCTTATGGTGAGTCTGGCCTGGGTTCTCCCTTGAAGCAGGGGTAGATGGGAGGAGACTAAAGGCAAAGGATGCCTGGGGTGAGGCTTTGTATTTATCAAGTATTCACTGAACTCACTTTACCACACTCATAACAGATGCCAGATTTGTAAAAATAATCAAATAGGATTCTGTTCTTGGGTATCATGAAAGACTGCATTCATCAAGAAATCCCACTAGCTAATGATAACACTAGACTCATGAGGGCTTCAGTGGAGCACACTTTCTGAGGACATGGCTAAAGCAGAAGTGAAGAATACAGAGGCAAAGGGAAACCTGAGGGGAGAAAGATCCAGGTCCAAGAAATGGCATCTCCCTGTTTCCTGCCACCCTCTTCCCTCGTAAGAAGCCTTCCATTTCTGTTTCTATGGACTCTGTTGTTATTAAGATTTCACATATTGCAGAGGGCGTGGGGCCCTCTGCGCTCTCTGTCTACCTGCGAGTTCGAATCCCGCTGCATCCCGTTTGTCTCCTCCCGCATCTCATGGGGGGGAAAAAAAAGTTTAAAAGCTGGTCAGTGGTGGTGCACGCCTTTAATCCCAGCACTTGGGAGGCAGAGGCAGGTGGATTTCTGAGTTCGAGGCCAGCCTGGTCTACAGAGTGAGTTCCAGAACAGCCAGGACTACACAGAGAAACCCTGTCTCAAAAAACCAAAAAAAAAAAAAAAAGTGAGATCATGCTCTTTGGGGGGGGGAGGGGAGGGTCTGGCAAATTTCACATCACATGGCTCAGGAAATATACCAGTGAGCTGTCCTGGCCCCCTTGGGGCTCTTCCATGTCCAATGGTAGCAGAACAGTGGTCCAGACCTGTACCCATTGCTCCTGCATCTCAGCTGTGGGAAGCATGGAATTATCTACCTAGGCCAGAAAAAAATCACAACAGAGAGCTAAGCACTGCCAGCACAGCAAGCCAGGGCTCACAAACCGAGACCTGAGCTACACTGACAGTGAGCATCTCCCATGCAGGCTTATCAACTGTGGCCTCACATCCACACACTGCAAAGACCTGGCCCCAGCACTCTGTGCCTGTTCCAGCCTGATAGAGCTTGACCTGCAGCTGAACGACCTGGGTGATGATGGTGTGAGGCTGTTGTGTGATGAACTCAGGAATCCTGCTTGCAAACTCAGCAACCTGTGGTAAGCCCTAAGATTCATTTCTGGACAGAAGGAGAGGAAGGGACATTGGTGGGTTTCCAGATAACAAGGCAGGGAGAAGAAAACAGAAAGATAACACATAGTTAGCCTAGCTTACACCTGTGATTGGGCAAGTCATGCTCATCCCTAAAACTGTTTCTTTGTGTATTAAATGGAATGTAATACCTTTTCTATGGATATGTAATGTATATGAGATATTACATATGAAATGGCATACAATATGTATATATGTGTAAAACAAAGATAATACTAGATAGATAGCTGGGCATGGTAGACACACATATATTAGCATGGCTTATAGCCTAAGGGACTCCAATGTTTGCTTTCCTCTAAAAGAGTGCTGCAATCATTTATTCATTCATTAATTCATGTATGCATGCATTCATATCAGGTTCTTTGTGTGCAGAGAATTGGTGCAGGTCATAGGAAAATAAGCAGAAAAAAAAGTGAATCTGTCCTCTGAGTTATGTGGAAAGAGACAGAAACCCATCAGCTTTTGACTCTGTATTGAGGAGCAGCTGAACGCTGTTCGGTCAACAAATACTATGAGAGTGTAATTCTGTGAGAAGCATAATTTTACTGAATGGTCCAAGAGATATCTCTGAGGCATTAAGGAGAAAGAGACCTTGGTCAGCCAACATGAGGCCAACAGCTTAGACAAAGGCAGAGTGGGGGAAAGGCCCTGGAACAAACAGGGGCTGGAAACACAGAAGGTTGAGTATAGATGCCTGAGATAGTTTTCAGTACCTGGAGCTACACTATTCCTCCTGGCCTAGAGATCCATGAAAGCTAAGAAAACCTTCAAACTACAGCCCTGCAGACATGCATCCTTCTCCACACAGCCCTTTCATGCTGTCTCTAAGCTGCTCCTTCTCCTGTCCCTCCACTTCCCCAGCACAAGTCCAGAGTTTCTAGAGGAACACTTCCCAGGGGTTGCTGGCCAGTGCCCTTCATGAGCTCAGAGAACCACAGTGACTCTGTACCCCTGTACCCAGATCCTGCTGGTTCTTCCAGCCAACAGGAAAAGTCAGGCAAGCCTGTGCCCTGGGACTTCACTCTGTCTGACCTTCTGCTGCAACTCTCAAACCTGAAGGAGCAGTTGGGCAGTGAAGCCCAAATTATTTCCTCCCTTCTGGTATCTGAAACAGGCCCAGTTGCTTGGCACATTTTCAGCTATGATTGCTACTCACACACTGAAGAGCTGAACCAGGACTGGCCTCCACTACAAGTCTGCCTTCCAGACAACTCAGTTACATGTGAATTCCTAGCTGACTCCTCTGACCTCAAGGGCTCCATCACCAAGAGAGCATCTTGTGAAGCAGGATGGTATCATTACACAGCCTCCCAGAGAGGAGGAGCCTTTCCCCTCCTGCCCTGTCTGTGCCTCCCAGCAGGCAGAGTGGGAGTGATGTACCCATGCTTAGGAACTGAGGACTCTGAAACCCAGAGAAGTCAGGCACTACTCTAACTCCATCAGCAACCCTGGAACCTGAGGATCATAAGAATGGACCAGCAGACCTTGGTAGTGGCTTCTATGTAAGGACAAAGTTTCCTTCCTTAGTGCTAAAGGAATGGATCGGGGAGGTGAGAATGGAACCAAGGCTCTTTCCTTCAAGGAGAATTTCCATGAAACCTTGCATCCCGGCACTACGTGTTCTCCTTGAAGAGCTGCCCAGAATCCCTTTGGGGATATGTACATGACCTCCAGCCACTGGGAATGCTGATAGCTACAGAGGTGCCCTTTGATGACTGTCCCCTCTCTAGGACAGTCTGTTTCCAATGAGTGGCCTTTAGAGATGAAGTATAAAGGGTCAGCTCCTCATTTCTTCTCTGGAATATTCCAAAGGTCCTCTTCTTGTATTCAGATCTCCCTGAACACTGACCAAGTCCCACTGAGACTGCCTTATGGACACATCTCCTTCTTTTCATCTCTCTCTCTCTCTCTCTCTCTCTCTCTCTCTCTCTCTCTATCTCTCTCTGTCCTGATTTTTGATCAAGGATAAGATTGAATGAACCTCCTCATTAGCTCCATCTCTATCCACAGACAACAGAGTCCAGGGTCAATACTGGACTCTGATTTCTCAGGATCCAGTGAAGGATCCCAGAAGAAACAACCCCCTCTTGTGCTTGCAGGCTGGACCAGGCTTCTCTCAGTGACCAGATGATTATAGAGCTCAGGGCCCTGACAGCAGAGAATCCAATGCTGTTCATCTCCAGCACATGG
Organism: Arvicanthis niloticus; assembly: GCF_011762505.2. Taxonomy (NCBI): domain Eukaryota; kingdom Metazoa; phylum Chordata; class Mammalia; order Rodentia; family Muridae; genus Arvicanthis; species Arvicanthis niloticus. Next base: position 50,736,108 of record NC_047663.1, read on the forward strand.
TAAGGGGAGCAGGGGGGGAGAAAGAATTCCCTCTGGTCAATTCTGGCCCTATGTGACTAGTTCGAAGCTGAGAGGTGGAGAAAGGGTCCTGAGGCAGAAAAGACATGCACAGACTGGAAGAAACAAGGAAACCAGAGCAGAGAAGTTGAAGAAGTGTTCTGTATGTAGGGAGGTTGTATGATTTTTTTAAGAAAAATAGAATCATATAATATGCCTACTTAAGCTCTTCCATCAGAGAATAAATTATGAAAGGGTGAGTTAGTGGAGAATCCTCTGGGAACAGCAACTGTGATGACAATAGCTACCAGTAAAGCCAGACCACTGGAACAATGAAAGTAAAGCCACAGTGAAGAAAAATGTAGAGAAACGCTTAGAGCACAAAATACACTCTGTGTATCAGTCTTTCAACTCTAATGCTCAGACAGACACATACACAAATACACAAATGAGAATGTGCATGATCCACCACACATGCATGCACACACACACACTCATGCCAACGTGCACGCACATGTGTGCACACACACACATGCACACTACTATGGGTTATGAAGCCTAAAGGAAAGAAAAGTCCATTTCCACCCCCCAGGGACTATGCTAAAGCCTGATTTTTGGCACATTTTAGTTCATGGCCATGAATCCCATCTGTTCTCAAGTTTGTAGCTTCTGTGCCTCATGTGAAATGGAGGGACCTCTAGACATGGGAGGGTCATCCATTCATTGAATGACGGTGCCTAAAGAAACACTGTGCATCATACAACTGAGGGCACATCTGTGAATAAGGCAGACATGGCCCAACATTTATCACCTCTATCCAGAAAAGAGGGAACAACTGTCCACATAATTGTACCCAGAGAGTCTGTGAGTGCAATGGTGGTCTGTCTGACCTCATCCAAAGCTGAGGTGAGCTGTGGTGACCACTCAAAGATAGGAAATGTGGGAAAGGCCAAGAAGAAGAAAACATCAGGCCTGGACTCTAAGGAGGCAGAGAGAGCAGCTCCTTGGAAAGAGAGAGAAAACCATTTATGGAGTCCATCAGCTCTGCTTCACCATCACCTGAGAGACCCACAAAAATGCAGGTTCTCAGGCCCCACTTCATCTCCGCTAACTTAGACTTTCAGATAGGGCAGCTTCCTTCAATGAGATTTCTGATTTAGCAGGCTATCCAGGTGCATTTGAACATAGTATTTGAGAGTCACTGGTCTAGAGGTCAGTAAGCAGGAAAGGGTGGTAGAGGAGGCCCTGGAGGGGACAGGGTCTACAGCAAGAATAGTGGACCATGCCAAGAAACTTCTGTTTCTTCCCAGAGGCAATGAGAGGCATTTCAGGGCCTCAGCCATGAAGTGGCATCCTCTCCCATGTTTTATGGTCAGCTACTGTGCAGAAAATGTGCTGGAAGGGACCACATCAGAAGCAGGGACACCTGTCAGAGAATGCTCAGGACACTGCTCACTCTGTCCCAGGACTAGGATGCAGGCTTTGTGGGTGTAGAGCAGAGAACAGAAGGGAGGGGATAGTTAGAAGGTATTGTATATAGGTGATTGGCATTCACAGTGAGTGATTGTTTTCTGGCTATAGCACAATGTCTGACACTGGGCACCACGTATAAAGAACAGAGACTATTCATTGCAGTTATGGATATAAGGAAGGGCAAAGACATGGACTCTGCATCTAGAGAAGCCTTTCTTGCTCTTCCATCTGATTTCACAACAGGGAATGTTGAGAGCAAGAAATTAAATTAGCTTTTGGATCAATCTGTTCAGAGCACAGGAATCTACCTCTGTGACGATGCTATTGACCCCTTCATGAAGGCAAAGAGCTCATGATTTCATTTTGTCTGACCCTTCCTTCATCCTATGAGCACTGTAACATTGCATTGGGGATTAACTTTCTAATGTGTGAAAACTGGGGAACACATTCATATAAAGCAAAGGAGGGATTGAGATTATACTGGTTCTGGCACCATGGATGCACAAGAGGATGGGGCCTTCATACATTTGTGGCTCAGAGAAGAAGCATGGGACAGAGTTAAAATCCAGATGGGTTGGATTTTGTGTGGAGATATTGTGCACATATCCCTGGCATTCCTTATTTTTCCTGACATCTGAGGGAAAATATGTCTATGTGTAGGAAGCCATATGTAATGGTCCCCACTGAGAACATGGATGAAGAAGAAGTGGGTGGTAGCCCAACCTCATTCAAGAAGGAGCGACAACAGTCAGGTATGTGAAGGGATCAGACCCGCAGCAGGTGAGTATAGGTTGCAAGAGCATCTGTAGAGGAAGTCATCATTTCATTTTTTTAATTTTTTCGAATTTTGTATATAAGTACTATATTAACATCATTTCTGCCCCTCCTTCTAGTCACTCCAACTCCTCCTGTGTTCCATCCACAAACTCTCAAATTCATGACCTCTTCTTTAATATTGTCATTAAAATATGTGTGTTTACACTTATGTATACGTATGTATATATAAATACCTGATGGGTCCATTTACTGTTGGTCATGTATATAAGTTCGAGGGTGACCACTTAGGATTGGAAAACCTATGTGGTAACCCTTGCTTGGGAAGACTGATGTTACCTGTTTCTTACTAGTTGTTAAGTGCCTATATCTCTTCACTTAAGGGTGGGGCAATATGAGATTTCTCTCATTCACATTAGCATGCAACTACTGTTGTCATTGAGTAGATCTTGTTGAGCCAGTGATATTGGTGAGGTTTCATGGGTGCACATTCCCTGTACCATACAGAAAACATTATCTGTAATAAATGTTCTGAAAGTGGTCATCATTTCTATCCCATCTCTGAAGCTGAACAGCACAACCTCACCATATACAAGATCCCCACCCCTTGCAAGACCTTCCACACCTAGAACCCAGAGGGAGAATTACTTCCTTCTTTCTCAGCCTTGGAGGCTACTGCTGCCCCTCTCTCAAGTCTTAGCTTGTATCAGGCTCTGCTCCATGGTTCCCTCTCTATAGCCTAGGACTCAGCTCCCTATCCCTGCTCATCCATTTTTTGAGTTGGGCTCTGTTCTCAGCATACCCACTTGAGACATGCTAGGAAGAAAGAAAACACAAAGGCTGGCTTAGGATCAGTATGGCAGGATGGCTGCTCACAAAGCACAATGTAAAGAAAAATTTTAAAAATCTCTCTCTCTCTCTCTCTCTCTCTCTCTCTCTCTCTCTCTCTCTCTCTCTCTCACACACACACACACACACACACACACACGTGTGTGTGTGTGTGTGTGTGTGAGCATGTGTGTATGCAGGTAGCCCAAGGACGAGTGATACAGACTGCTGATGCACTTCCTCATAAGGCCTAAGCTGGTCAACCTAGACAAGGGTTCAGGCATGAAACATTACTGGGGAAATCAGGAAAGATGAGACTGGACAACACAGAGTGAACACTGTTGGGCCTCTTCTGCAGGAGGGCTGCTCATAACTTGTACCATTAAAGAACTTTTATTCATGCTCTCCTGTCTCTCTAGTAGATAAACCCATGGAAACTCTGGGAACTGATGATGACTTCTGGGGCCCAACAGGACCTGTGGCTACTGAGGTGGTTGACAGAGAGAGGAACCTGTACCGGTGAGTGAGCTTTGCCTGGCAAAGACTGGCTTTTCACAGTCTACTTTCCATAAGGGATCCACACAGATAGAAATGCCCCCCTCCCCAGTCTCTACCATGGCTTCTCCTTCCTTTACCAATGCAGGAAGTTAGGCCAGGACTGCAATAAAAATTTGGAGCTGTTATAAAAACAGGGGTCTTCTTCAAAACTTTTCAAAAATTTATAAAACAGAAGACCACACCTACTTCCCTGTTCAGTTCCTCAGATTCATCAACCACTTCCAATTTGTTTCAACTATGCTAATTCTTCCTTTGTCAACACTGTCACAGTATTGTCAGTCTATCACAGTAAGTATTGTACAGCTGTCACAGTATTATAAGTCCACAACACCATGTGATTTCACCCACAATAATTTCACTAAGCATCCCACATGATTAGAATAGGACCTTGTCTTCCAAACCAGCACACCACTAGCACATCAACTGTGCTGACTTGAGTCTGTCATTTCACCTAAAAAGTCTGTGCTCAGCTTCACTCATTATCTGAAATGTGGTCTTCTGGTGATTATTTTATTCCTGGTGTACATAGCATCCCTCCCCTCATTACATTCGGGTTTTCCTGTCCTTAGATTCACCTTAAATCTCTGAGCTCTCTGCACTCCTGCTTCACTAACAACCATTGTGGGCCAAGAACCATTGAAACTGAGAACATGGCCATATGTACGGCAGCCCTATCCTCCTCAGAGCTCTGCACTGGGTCTGCACACAACAGATGAGTAGTACAGATATGAACTGGTGTCTGCTTCTCCTCTTCCAGAGTTCAATTGCCCATGGCTGGTTCCTACAACTGTCCCAGCACAGGACTCCACTTTGTGGTGACAAGGGCAGTGACAATTGAGATTGAATTCTGTTCCTGGAGCCAATACCTGGACAAGACTCCCTTGCAACACAGTCACATGGTGGTTGGACCTCTGTTTGACATCAAGGCTGAGCAAGGAGCTGTGACTGCTGTCTACCTCCCTCATTTTGTGTTCCTCCAAGGTAACCAAGGGAAGCTTTAGGAGGAGGATGGTAGTAATGGATGGACTTGACAGGCCATGGAGGAACTAAAGGATGGTGGGTAATAAAGAAGAGTTTCAAGGTTTCCTTAATGAGGCAGAGCAGTTTACAGAGGTGGACAATGATATGTTTTGTCATCCCTTCCTGTCTGATGTATCTTCTTTGAAGCACATGTCTCCCAGCCTTTATTTCTGTTTCACCAGAAGGTATTCCTAATTAGACAGTGATGTCCTCAGTAGTAATATTAACTGGTGATTATAAATTACTCATTAAAAACTATGCCCCTCAAGGTGTACTGTTTCTGCTCAGATGGAAGGGCACCCTGGAACTTGGAAGCTCAGGAACCATTCAACCCTGAGGGGAGATGGTATCCCAATGGAAGGTCATCCTGAGACATGGGAGCTCACACAGCTCTGAGAAGAAGCCTCCTCAGCAGAGGCATTGCAGCTCCCAGGGAAGGGTCTCCCCAGCTGAGCTGAGGAGCTCAGAAGCCTCCTTCTCCTCATAGCCCTACAGCTTACCTGGGCAGCCTAGTAGTGCTGGCCCTGGTCAAGGGGAGTGGGTGTGCCAGCCATGAGCACCCAGTGATGGAGAACTAGCACCGCGACCCATCTGCAATCAGGTACCACAGGCCAGGAGAAGGAGAGATCCCCTCTGCCCTCTTGCCCCTCACCATCTGAGGCAGACCAGATATCCAACCACAGGGTCATGAGAATAGGCTCATTAGCAAGAACCACATCAAGTTGACAAGTGACATTAATCTTCACAGTTCTGACCACTGTCAACTTCATACCCAAGCACATCACTTTAAATCATAACTATCTAATCTCTGTCTCTGAAATTTCAGTTTCATCTCATCATGAAAAATACAATCTTGTTTTGAAGGTCCCATTAGAACTTAATAATTTTAAGAGTTTAAACGTCTGCATCTAAACAGAGATGCAAGGCAATGTCTGTGAGCTCCTATGAAATAAAAAACAAGGTACATACTTCCAACATATAATGGCACAGAATAAACACGGATGTTCCAACATGGAAGATCCGGGAATAACAAGGAATTCTCAGCCCACAGCAAGACAAAACACCATCATAAACACGAAATTCTGCAGTTTTGTGTCCAGCTATGGAGCTCATGGTGTCAGTCACTGGACTCACTCTTACGTACCTCCACCCCTCCAGTTCTGCACATGAAGCACAGATAGCCTTTCTCTCAGGCCACCACTCTACTCTTTTCCTACAACTCTCTTCGGCAATAGAAACTGGGATTCTGGCTTTTCTATGTCCTAGGATTTCTATTGCCTCTTAGGCTTCCCTTTCAAAAGTTCACAGAATGACCTGTTAGGACGTCCTTGCAGGATCTTTGACTCAGACACACTGCCTGGCCTCAGCTGCTATCTGAAGCTGTGCATCTTGACTCAATGAAACCCCTCAGTACAGCATCTTTCAAGCATAAAAAAACCTACAGAGATGATACTGCCAAGTTCTACTAACAGCTTTGAGATGTGGCCACATCTTAAAGTACCATGATACTTCAGATAGCTGTATGATATACTGACCATAGGAAAAGACTTACTTAAGATTTTGAAACAGAAAAACCATCAGTTAGGGCTTTCTTCATTTAAATATATTTAGTTCTTCACAAGATGAAGCCTATAGAGTAAGATTTCGCCCTCAAGACACCTTTCCTATTGCGATAGTACAATACAACTTTCTCTTCTGTGATGATGGTCTCTAACAATTACATTTAGAATGTTCATTGTCAAGAAACTTCTCCTGCCAAATTAGTTCCCTTATATTTAAATTCATCTTCACTCACATTCAAGGCATTAAAACAAAAAATCCATATTCTTGACCAACCTGTAGCATGAATAGATTCTTTCATTAAATTTCCCAATAAAAACCTTTCTATTCTCTGGAACTTCATGAGCTGGCTTCCACTGCCTGTCTTGGCATTCTTGTCTTTCCTGCATTCACCATGACATCACCATAAGCTCTGCTCTCAGGATAGAGTATTTCCAGTCCAAAGATTCAAATTCTTCAATATTTTATCCACAAAACAGTTCCAAAGGCCTAAGAAACACTTGATCTGGCTTTTTTTTTTTTTTAGCAACAACCCAACCTCTGATATCAACTCTCTGTCCATGTTACTTTACTCTTGACTCAAAAAAAAAACTGACCAAAGAAACTCAGGAGAGAATACATTTATTTATTTTGCCTCACAGTTCAAAGGTAAAGTCAGTTCATCATGACATGAAAGTCTAACATGGAAGTGGAGTACCTGGTAAACTTGCATCAACAAATAGTGAGCCAAAAGCAGTGAATGATTGTGTTCATGTGACCTTCTCCATTTAACATAGTCCTGGATCCTAGTCTGTGGAATGATGTTACCCCACCTGGGGTAGATCTGCCCAAATCAGTTTCCTAAATCAATATAATCTCCTTCAGTTATGCCCCCAGGCCTAGATCCAAGGTGATACTATATTTTATTAAGTTGACATTTAAGATTAAACATTCCATTGATCCATATAGCTTTGCCGTCAGTGGACAAACGTACCCTGAATCTCATTCATAACAGCAAAACTCTGTTTTTCAACAAAGACTTTACTTTTACTTTAGTGAACACTGCAAAATCCCAAAACAATGAGGTTAGTGATGGCAGCACCTTGGTGAACCTGCAGGTTCTCAAGTTTTTGGCAGTAGCCTCTGAGACTGTATTGTTTATAGCATCCATGGAGGAGACCATCATGAACCCCCCACTCCACTGTGAATATTCATGCAGCATTTATCCAGAGACAAATTCAAATCTGTCTCCCAATGAAAGGCACTATGCATGAGTCACCCCTAGAAGCAAGTCACATTTACCCTCTGTGGCATGATTAATTTGTAGTGAGAAAACAGTTGGTAGTTCTACAGTATTACTGGAAGTTAATTAGTAAATCTTATAATAGTCAATTTTTCTCATAAACATCAAAGAATAAATACAAACTAAATAGAAATCATAATTAAGGCAGGTTACAGAAGAAAAAATGCATTGGGGCTTACAGTTTCAGAGGATGATACACAGACCTTCATGGGAAGGAACATGGCAGCAAGCAGGCAGGCTCGGCACTAGAGCTTAGAGCAATAGTTGAGAGCTTACATTCTGATGGGAGAGAAACAAAACTGATAGTGTATGAGCTTTTGAAACCTCAAAGCCCAGCAGTGACACAGCTCCTCAACAAGGGAATACCTCCTAATCCTTCCCAAGCAGTTCCAACAAATAGAGCAGCCCATTCTCATTCAAACCACAAATTCACAATCATTCTCAATCATGGAGTACTAGTTTCCCAGACGAGCATGGATCAACAGAAATACTAAATCTACATCCCTTGAATCTCTTCTTTCACAGAGGAAACAGTGGACATCTCCTTGTTCCATGTTGCCCACTTTCAAGAACATGGGGTGGTTCTAGAAACCCCAGCAAAGGTGGAACAGCATTACGCAGTACTGGAAAACCCAAGCTTCTCCCCAATGGGAGTTCTACTGAGATTGATTCCTGCTGTTGGATACTTCATCCCCATCACTTCCATCACATTGATCTACTATCCCCTCTATCTAGAGGATGTCACCTTTCACCTTTACCTGGTCCCCAATGATTGCACTATTCGGAAGGTAACACTGAGGACCACAAATATTGGGCCATGGAGGGCAAACAGAAAATTTGACTTATAGCTACTGAGCCCCTTGGAGAAATTCTGAACTGAGAGTTGAGACATACAGTTTGGATACATTTCTATAGGGGGAACCTGGTGTGCCTATACAATTCTGCCTTCTTCTTGCCCTGCACACACCAGAGTCTCACTCAACTGTTTTGAGGCCAATTTACTAATCCCCAAATAGACTCTATATCCTCTTTCCACCCACCAGAAGGATGAAAATGCTCCATGTACAACCTGCATCAGCTCCCTTCTTCTGTGGCAGTTACCCTGTTCCCAAAATGAACATGAACGGGGCCAACAATCCAGATATCAGTGTGTCAGAACACAAGATAGAAGGGAGATCATGAGATGTCATCATCCTATCCCACAAAATGTGCTGATCAACCACCTCATTTTATTCAGATCAGACCTTGTAGCCCAGAAATCTAGATAAATTACTGTCTGTAATGTTCCCAGGCCATTGATGATGAGGAAATGAAGTTCCAGTTTGTGCGCATAAACAAGCCACCCCCAGTGGATGCTCTTTATGTTGGTTCCCGCTATATCGTGTCTGGCTCCAAAAAGGTGGAAATTATCCCAAAGGTGAGCATCCAGGTGTTTCTGATGCTAGTCGTGGGAAACATGTGGGGCTGATTACACGGATTTGTAGAAAACTGAGATTTCTACAGAGGAATGCAGAGTAGACCTAGGGACTTGAGGAATTCAATTCAGACTGACACAGAAGTTTCCAGCTAAACATGGAGAGAAGCAGCCCAGGCTGAGGATCTGTGAGCAGAGCCTTCAGGATGAGCTCTCACTCATCTATGGCTGTTATGGTTTGAATCTGAAATGTCTCCTACAGGTGTAGATGTCAAACAGTAAATGTTGGTCTCCAAACAGTGGTAGTATTTGGGGAATTTGTGGAACCAAATCTGTGAGGCCTGGCTGTCAGAAGCAAGCCATATGTGGCAAGCCTCGAGGCTTATAACCTTGCCCTGCTCCCACCTCAGACTGCTCATTCCTGATCCTCTAGGATATAACAGACCATGCCACACGTTTTTCCAGTAAGAATGGAGCCCCAGCCTCAATGCATTCCCCATCATGAAACTAAACAACAACATAAAACTTTTCTTGTGGTGCTTTCTGTCAGGTTTTATCAGAATAATGAGAAAAGAAACAACATGCTGGGTCCCTGCTAGGTCCTCAGCCTTGAGAGTTAAGATGCATGTTCAAAGGCTTGTGTCACCTCAGTGCAAAAGATAGTGTCTACTGTGGTATGCAAGATCAAGAGATTATGAGGTAATGGAAAGTCCTGATTCACATGAGTAGAGCCTTCTCACAGTCTCCCTCTCCCCTGTCTACCCCCTCTCTTCCTTCCTCTCCCCCTTCCTCTTCTCTTACCCTCCCTCTCCCTCTCCCTCTCTCCAGGAACTGGAGCTATGCTACCGAAGCCCTGGGGAATCTCAGCTCTTCTCTGAGATCTACATTGGACATATGGATTCAGAGATCATGTTGCAAATCAGAGACAAGAGGCATATGAATCTTGTATGGGAGGCCTTGCTGAAACCAGGTAAAATTAGTTTAAGACCTAGGAATTGAAGAAAGGCAATGATTAAGGAGAGATGTGTATTGTCATTATTTCTTGGTGCCACAAAATAATCCGATCAGTCATGTGCTTTTCTGGATCAATAAAAGGTAGTAGGAGCACAGTTTAAACTATGACACTGTGTTAACCAGCTTTTCACAATTGTGACAAATATATGAGGGGGAAAAACACTTTTTTTCATTTTTTCACTTTTTTCATTTTTTTATTCTTAAATCATTTTTTATAGTCCAAACTTTATCCCCCACCTCCCAGTCCACCCTCCAACTGTTCCACATCCCACAACTCCTCCCACCATCCCTGTCTCTAAGAAGATGTCCCCACTCCTGCACACTCCACCAGACCTCACTCCCTGGGGTCTGAAGTCTCTTGAGGATTACTCTCTGAGTGAGTCCAGACATGGCAGTCCTCTGATGTATATGTGTTGAGGGTGTCATATCAGCTGGTATATGCTGCCTGGTTGGTGGCTCAGTGTCTGAGGGATCCAGGGCAGGTTAATTAAGACTGCTGGTCTTCCTATAGGCTTGCCCTCCTCCTCAGCTTCTTCCAGCTTTCCCCTAATTTAACCACAGGGGACACCAGCTTCTGTCCACTGGTTGGGTGTAAATATCTCCATCTGACTCTTTCAGCTGCTTGTTGGGCCTTTCAGAGGGCAGTCATGGCAGACCCCTGTTTGTAAACACACCATAGCATCAGTGATAGTGTCAGGCTTTGGGGCCTCCCCCTGAGCTTGATCACAAGTTGGGCCTATCACTGGACCTCCTTTTCCTCAGCCTTTGTCCGTGCAGTACTTTCAGACAGGAACAATTCTGGGTCAGAGTTTTTGACTATGGGATGGCAACTCCATCCCTCCACTTGATGCCCTGTCTTTCTACTGGAGGTGGGCTCTATAAGTTCCCTCTCCCTACTGTAGGGCATTTCATCTAAGGTCTCTCCCTTTGAGTCCTGAGAGTCTCTCACCTCCCAGGTCTCTGGTACATTTTAGAGGGTGCCCCCACCTCCTACCTCCCGAGGTTGCCTGTTTTAATTCTTTCTGCTGACCCTCAGAACTTCGGTCCTGTTTCCCAGCCAGTACCTGATCATGTTCCCTCTTCCCCTCCCTGTCCCCTTTCCCATCCCGGTCCCTCCCTTCCCTGTGATTGCTTTCTTCTCCCTTACAAGTGGGATTGAGGCATTCTCACTTGGACCCTTTGGCTTGCTAGCCTTCTTGAGTTCTGTGGATTGTATCCTGAGAATTCTGTACTTTTTGGCTAATATCTACTTATTAGTGAGTACATACCATGCATATCCTTTTGGGTCTGAATTACCTCACTCGGGATGACATTTTCTAATTCCATCCATTTGCCTGGAAAACTAATGATGTCCCATTCTTAATGGCTGAGTAGTATTCCATTGTGTAAATGAACCACATTTTCTATATTCTTCTGTTGTGGAACATCTGGGTTGTTTCCAGCTTCTGGCTATCACAAACAAGGCTGCTATGAACATAGTGGAATGTGTGCCCCTGTGGCATGGTGGGGCATCTTTTGGGTATATGCCCAAGAGTGGTACAGCAGGTCTTCAGATAGATCTATTTCCAATTTTCTGAGGAACCTCCAGATTGTTTTCCAAAGAGGTTGTACCAGTTTGCAATCCCACCAGCAATGGCGGAGTGTTCCTCTTTCTCCACATCCTCACCAACATGTGCTGAGTTTTTTATCTCAGCCATTCTGATTGGTGTAAGGTGGAATCTCAGGGTCATTTTGATTTGCATTTCCCTGATAACTAAGGACTCTGGACATTTCTTTATGTGTTTCTCAACCATTCGAGATTCCTTCATTGTGAATTCTCTGTTTAGTTCTATACACCATTTTTTGATTAGGTTGTTTGGTTTCTTGGTGGTTAGCTTCTTGAGTTCTTTATATATTTTGGATATTATCCCTCTATGGGATGTGGGGTTAGTGAAGATTTTTTTCCTAATCTGCAGGTTGCCAGTTTGTCCTATTGCCTATTTCCTTTGCCTTACAGAACCTTTCCAGTTTCATGAAGTCCCATTTATCAATTCTTGTTCTTAGTGCCTGAACCATTGGAGTTCTGTTTAGGAAATTTCCCCCTGTGCCAATGAGTTTGAGACTCTTTCCCACTTTCTCTTCTATTAGATTCAGTGTATCTGGTTTTATGTTGAAGTTCTTGATCCACTTTTATTTGAGTTTTGTGCAAGGTGACAAATACAGATCTATTTTCATTTTTTTTATATACAGACTGCCAGTTAGACAAGTATCCTTTGTTGAAGATGCTTTCTTTTTTCCATTATATATTTTTGGCTTCTTTGTCAAAGATCAAGTGTCTGTAAGTGTGTGGTTTTATTTCTGAGTCTTCAATTCTATTCCATTGATCAACACGTCTGTCTCTGTACCAATATCAGGCAGTTCTTATCACTATTGCTCTGTAGTATAGCTTGAGGTCAGAGATGGTGGTTCCCCCCAGAAATTCTTTTATTGTTAAGAATTGTTTTGACTATTCTGGGTTTTTTGCTTTTCCAGAATAATTTGAGAATTTCTGTTCCATGTCTTTGAAGAACTGTGTCGGGATTTTGATGGGGATTTCGCTGAATCTGTAGATTGCTTTTGGTAGATGGCCATTTTTACTATGTTAATTCTGCCCATCAATGAACATGGGAAATCTCTCCATTTTCTGAGATCTTCTTTGGTTTCTTTCTTGAGAGTCTTGACGTTATTGTCATACAGATCTTACACTCGTTTGGTTAGAATTACCCCCAAAATATTTTATATTACTTGTGACTGTTGTGAAGGATATTGTTTCCCTAATTTCTTTCTCAGCCTGTTTATCATTTGTTTAAAGGAAGGCTACTGATTTATTTGAGTTAATTTTATTTTTTATTTTTTTCTTTTTGATTTTTTGAGACAGGGTTTCTCTGTATAGCCTTGGCTGTCCTGGGACTCACTCGGTAGACCAGGCTGGCCTTGGACTCAGAAATCTGCCTGTCTCTGCCTCCCAAGTGCTGGGATTACAGGCGTGTGCCACCACTGCCTGGCTTGAGTTAATTTTATATCTGGCCACTTTGCTTAAGTTGTTTATCAGCTGTAGAAGTTCTCTGCTAGAATTTTTGTGGTTGCTTATGTGTACTATCATATCATCTGCAAATAGTGATACCTTGACTTCTTTGGCAATTTGTATCCCCTTGATCTCCTTTTGTTGTCGTGTTGCTCTTGCTAGAACATCGAGAACTATATTGAATAGATATGGGGAGAGCGGGTATCCTTGTCTTTTCCGTGATTTTAGTGGGATTGCTTCAAGTATCTCTCCATTTAGTTTGATATTGGCTGTTGGTTTGCTGTAAATTGCTTTTTTTTTCTTTCTTGTTATTAATTTATATACATTCCATTCCCTTTTTAATTGGATATTTTATTTATTTACATTTCAGATGTCATCCCCTTTCCCCATTTCCCATCCTTAGAACTCCCCTATACTATCCCCCCTCCTCCTTTTTGCTTATGTACCATTTTAAATACATGCAAGTATTAAGGCCAGTTCTAGGTTGAGGGACTAGCAATACAATAGATGCAAATAGTCAAGAAACAAGCAAGACAATAAACACAAATAGTCAAAGAACAAATAAGGTAATAAACAAAATTCTGTGATCACTCCCATGATCACTGTTTCTAAGGGCCTATCAGGATGACCAAAATATCTGATCCAACTTCCCTGTCCTAGCCCAAAGTCAATTTCATGTCTGAAGCCTACTTCTTTGTTCTAGCCTAATGTCAGATTCCTGCCTGAAGCCTACTTCCTTGTCTTTGGCCAATGTCATATTCCTGCCAAGCAGCCTAGTTCCTTGTCCTTGGCCCATGTCAGATTCTTGCCAAGCAGCCCCAAAGGTTCTCTGCCTCTCCCCCTTTTTTATTTCATTAACAAGACTGAGCCTGTCTTAGGTCATTCTGACAAGAATGTCTTCCTTACCCATCACAGAGTATGCATTATCAAAAGCAATATACTTTTATTTTAGGTTGGTAAGGCTCTGTACAGTATCTTACCCATCCTTGGCTTGCCAGCCTGTTAATTTAATAACTCTGTCTGAAGTGTCCATTTTCAGGTTCAAGCCATGTACTTTGGCTGCCAACATGTTGATGTTATTAAAGATAAGCTTTAACATGATGGGCAGGAATAAAAGTATTCCCAGGACAAAAAGGGCTAGCATGATCAAGGTATATATGCCATTCTTGAAGCTTGACCAAAATAGAAATACTGACCTCAGGCCATGGTTAATTTTATGAGCAGTATCTACCTCATCAATGCCCAGCAGAGCAGCATTCTTGAAATTCATAAGCTCACTATGTAAAGTTAAAACATCCAGGGAGGCTGGAGAGATGGCTCAGAGGTTAAAGAGCACTGACTGCTCTTCCAGAGGTCCTGAGTTCAATTCCCAGCAACCACATGGTGGCTCACAACCATCTGTAATGGGATCTGATGCCCTCTTCTGGTGTGACTGAAGACAGTGATAGTGCACTCCTATACATAAAATAAATAAATCTTTTAAAAAAAAAAAAAAACATCCAGAGAGGTGTTAGAATTATGCCAAGTACACTGCAAGTGTCTTTAAACTTTTTCCTAATTATAATGACTACCACTGTAAATTTTAGAACTAGCATGAATCCAATGATATTTAGCATGACACTAGAGATGGCTCCTTACTCTTAAATTCTGAACCTCCTTCCAATAACTTGAATAGGATAAAGAGCATCAATCCATTCTTCCAAATGCCTACCTAAATCCTCTTATATATTCAACACATTAGTAACATTTTTTGCTAAATGATTAACAAAAGTAGCTGTCTTAACTTCTTGTGTCAAAGCAATTGCAGAAGCAGTGGTGCTAGCAATTAATGTAATTAAAGCTGTTATACCAGCAATAATCAAGCCCACTACCCTCTTGCTTCTGCTTAAAGCCTGACTCATTTCTCCCAGTACTTGCAAGCTATTTTTAGAATACAAAGGTTCTGTGATACTCAGGGCAATAAAACAAAAGCTGGTTGATAGACCTCCATAACTGACATGCCCAATTTCAAAACACTAACACAATTAGAAGGTGTACAATGAATGCAACTTACATTAAATACTGTCGAAGAAACAAAAGTAATTTTAACTTGACAATTAAAAGAGCCTTAACACATGTGCTAACACCTGTTTGAAATCCAGATCCTGTCCCAACTTTATCTCTTGCTAATATAACATCATAGAGAACTGCAGCTAACTTCCAAATATGTCTCTGAAAATGTCCAGAACCAGACTTCCAAATGAAGACTGTTATTTCCAATATTGGATTTCTTTCTAAATCAGTACATGATTGAGTCCGAATAACTAGTCACATTTAAGAACAATATGAGAGTCATTACAACTTCTCTTTTTGATTCCCTGTTCCACAAGGTCTAAAAACTTGAAGCAAGGCAGCTTGTCCTATCAGGGGTATAGGTAAGTAATGGTGGGTCGGGAACATATGTACAATACAGCTTCCCAGTCACCATTGTCAGGGCACTCAGCAAGCTCACAGGTCAGCATCATTCTTTGTCCTGGCATCAGCATGTCTCACCTGTCACTCTGGCAGCCACCATGCTCCTTCAGCATCCTGCAGAAAAAACACAAACATACCCTCTTCCCCATATTTAATACCTGATTGAGATCACTCCTTATGCCAGTAAGTGGATTCTTCCCTTTCACCTATGCATAAGTATGCCTAGTTGTAGAGCGCCATAGACACTCAGCAGAAAGTTCCTTGGCATCCAAATTTTTAAAAAATTAAAATAAAAAGAACATGATTTAAATAATTTTGTGATATATGGGGATATATTCCCCCTTTTTTATTTTCTGAAGATATTGATTTAAAGTTCCAAGGGCCCTTTCCACAGTCTCTTGACCTTGACAATTATAAGGAATCCCAGTAACATGGGTAATGTTAAATTCTGCCAAAAAGTCTCAAATGTTTGACTGCAATAGCCAGTTCCATTATCTGGTTTTTTGTTTGTTTGTTTGTTTGTTTTGCATTTTTGTTTTTTTATTATTGGATACTTTATTTATATAGATTTCACATGTTATCCCCTTTCCCCATTGCCCCCCCCAGAAACTCCTGCACCCATCCTCCCTCCTCTTATTTCTATGAGAGTGTGCCCCTACCCATCCAACCACTCCCACCTCCCGACCCTCGAATTCCCCCTCACTGGAGAATCCAGCCTTCAAGGGACCAAGGCCCTCCTCTCCCACTGATGCCAGACAAGTCCATCCTCAACTACCTATACTATTCAGCTGGATCCATGGGTCCCTCCATGTGTGTCCCAAGCTGGCAGTTTAGACCATGGGAGCTCTAGCTGGTTGATATTGTCCCTCTCACCATGGAGTCGCAAGCCCCTTCAACTCCTTCAGTCTTCTCTCTAATTCCTCCACTAGGGACCCTGTGATCAGTTTGATGGTTAGCTGCAAGCATCTGCCTCTGTATATATAGGTTGTGGCAGTGCCTCTCAGGAGAAAGGTATATCAGGCTCCTGTCAGCATGCACTTCCAGACATGAACAACAGTGTTTGCATATGGTGATTGCACCTGGGATGAATCCCAGGTGGGGCAGTCTCTGGAAGGTTCCTTCTCCATTTTCTGCTCCACATATTGTCTCATATTTGCTCCTGTGAGTATCTTGTTACTCCTAAGAAGCCCCAAAGTGGCCACACTTTGGTCTTTCCTTTTCTTGGGCTTCATGTGGTCTGTGAGTTATGTCTTGGGTATTGTGAGATTTGGGGATAATATCCATTTATCAGTGAGTGCATACTATGTGCCTTCTTTTGTGATTGGATTACCTCACTCAGGATAATATTGTGTAGTTCCATCCATTTGCCTGAGAATTTATCGAATTCATTGTTTTTAATAGCTGAGTAGTACTCCATTGTGTAAATGTACCACATTTTCTGTATCCATTCCTTTGTTGAAGGACATCTGGGTTCTTTCCACCTTCTGGCTATTATAAATAAAGCTGCTATGAACACGTGAAGCATGTGTCCTTGATATATGTTGGAACATCTTTAGGGTATATGCCCAGAAGTGGTATAGCTGGATCCACAAGTAATACTATGTGCAACTTTCTGAGGAACCTCCAGACTGATTTCCAGAATGTACCAGCTTGCAATCCCACCAACAATGGAGGAGTGTTCCTCTTTCTCCACATTCTCACCAGCATGTGCTGTCATCTGAGTTTTTAATCTTAGCCAGTCTGACTAGTGTGAAGTGGAATCTCAGTGGCTAAGGATGTTGGACATTTCTTTAGGTGCTACACGGCCATTCAATATTCCTCAGTTGAAAATTCTTTGTTGAGCTCTGTACCCCATTTTTAATAGAGTTATTTGATTGTCTGGAGTCCAATTTCTTGAGTTCTTTGTATATTTTGGATATTAGCCCTCTATCTGATGTAAGATTGGTTAAGATCTTTTCCCAATCTGTTGGTTGCTGTTTTGGCCTATTGACAGTGTCCTTTGCTTTACAGAAGCTTTGCAATTTTATGAGGTCCCATTTGTCAATTCTTGATCTTAAGCCTAACCCATTGGTGTTCTGTTCAGGAATTTTTCCACTGTGCCCATGTGTTCAAGGCGCTTCCTCACTTTCTCTTCTATTAGTTTCAATGTGTCTGGTTTTATATGTAGGTCCTTGATCCACTTGGACTTGAGCTTTTGTACAATGAGATAAGAATGGATCAATTTGCATTCTTTTCCTTGCTGACCTCCAGTTCAACCAACACCATTTGTTGAAAATGCTATCTTTTTCTCCATTTTAGCTCCTTTGTCAAATATCAAGTGACTACAGGTATGTGGGTTCATTTCTGGGTCTTCATTTCTACTCCATTGATTGTCTTTATCACTACTGCTCTGTAGTATAGAATTGAGCAGTGTTCCTTCTGTTTCGATTTTGTGGAATTGTTTATAGAGAATTGGTCTTGAAGTCAGGGATGGTGATTGTCCCAGAAATTCTTTTATTGTTGAGAATAGTTTTCACTATCCTGGGTTTTTTTGTTATTCCCAATGAATCTGAGAATTGCTCTTTCTATCTCTGTAAAGAATTGAGTTGGAATTTTGATGGGAATTGCATTAAATCTGTAGATTGCTCTCAGAAAGATGGCCATTTTTACTATATTAATCCTACCAATCCATGAGCATAGGAGATCTTTCCAACTCCTTAGATATTCGTTTTCTTTCTTCAGGGACTTGAAGTTTTTTGTCATACAGATCTGTCACATGCTTGGTTAGATTCACACCGAGGTATTTTTATATTATTTGTGACTATTGTAAAGGGTTTTGTTTCCCTAATTTCTTTCCCAGCCTGCTTATCCTTTTGTAGAGGAAGGCTACTGATTTGTTTGAGTTAATTTTATATCCAGACACTTTGCTGAAGTTATCAGGGTTAGGAGCTCTCTGGTGGAAGTTTTGGGGTCACTTAAGTATACTATCATATCATCTGCAAATAGTGATATTTTAACTTCTTACTTTCCAATTTGTATTCTTTTGATCTCCTTTTGTTGCCTAATTGCTCTGGCTAGGACTTCCAATACTATATTGAATAGGTAGGGAGAGAGTGGGCAGCCTTATCTAGTCCTTGATTTTAGTGGGATGGCTTCAAGTTTCTCTCCATTTAGTTTGATGTTGGCTTGGCTTGCTGTATATTGCTTTTACTATGTTTAGGTATGGGCCTTGACTTCCTGATCTTTCCAAGACTTTTAACATGAAGGGGTGTTGAATTTGGTCAAATGCTTTCTCAGCATCTAGTGAGATGATCATGTGGGGTTTTTTTCTTTGAGTTTGTTTATACAGTATATTACATTGATGCATTTCCAAATATTGAACCATCCCTGCATTCCTGGGATAAAGCCTACTTGATCATCATAGATGATTGTTTTGATGTGTTCTTAGATTCAATTTTTGAGGATTTTATTGAATACTTTTGCATCAGTATTCATAAGCTAGCTTCCTAAAGTTCTCTCTCCTTGTTGGATCTTTGTGTGGTTTAGGTATGAGCATAGTTGTGGCTTTATAGAATGAAGTGGGTAGTGTTCCTTCTGTTTCTATTTTGTGGAATAGTTTATGGAAAATTGGTATTAGACCTAGAATTCTATCAGACCTTGAAGGTCTGATAGAATTCTACACTAAAACTATCTGGTCCTGGGATTTTTTTTGGTAGAAAGACTTATAATGACGGCTGCTATTTCTTTAGGAATTATAGGACTATTTAGATGGTTTATCTGACCCTGATTTAACTTTGGTATCTTGTATCTGTCTAGGAAATTGTCCATTTCATCCAGATTTTTCAGTTTTGTTGAGTATGGGATTTTGTAGTAAGATCTGATGATTTTTTTAATTTCCTCAGTTTCTGTTGCTATGTCTCCCTTTTCAGTTCTGATTTTATTAATTCTCTGTGCCTTCTGGTTAGTCTGACTAAGGGTTTATCTATCTTGTTGATTTTCTCAAAGAACTAGCTCCCTGTTTTGTTCATTCTTTGTATAAGTCTTTTTGTTTCTACTTGGTTGATTTCAGACCTGAGTTTGATTATTTTCTGCCATCTACTCCTCTTGGGTGCATTTGCTTCTTTTTGTTCTAGAGCTTTCAGGTGTGCTGTCAAGCTGCTGTGTGCTCTCTCCAGTTTCTTTTTGTAGGCACTCAGAGCTATCAATTTTCCTCTTAGCACTGCTTTCATTGTGACCCATAAGATTTGGTATGATGTGTCCTCATTTTCATTAAATTCTAAAAAGTCTTTAATTCCTTTCTTTATTTCTTCCCTGACCAAGTTATCATTGAGTAAAACATTCTTCAGTTACCTTGTGTATGTGGACTTTCCATTGATTTTATCATTATTGAAGACCAGACTTAGTCCCTGGTGATCTGATAGGATGGATGAGATTATTTCAATTTTCATGTATCTGTTGAGGCCTGTTTTGTAACCAATTGTATGGTCTATTTTGGAGAAGGTACCATGAGGTGCTGAGAAGAAGGTATATTCTTTTGTTTTGGATGAAATGTTCTATAAATATCTGCTAAATCCATTTGGTTTATAACTTCTCTTAGTTTACTGTATCTCTGTTTGGTTTCTGATTCCATGATCTGTCCATTGATGAGAGTGGGGTGTTGAAGTCTCCCACTATTATTGCATGAGGTGCAATGTGTGCTTTGAGCTTTAGTAAAGTTTCTTTTATGAATGTGGGTGCCCTTGCATTTGGAACATTGATGTATGAATTGAGATTTCATCTTGGTAGATTTTTCCTTTGACGAGTATGAAGTGTCCATTCTTATCTTTCTTGATAACTTCTGGTTGAAAGTCGATTTTATTCTATATTAGAATGGCTACTCCAGCTTGTTTCTTGGGACCATTTGCTTGAAAAATTGTTTTCCAGCCTTTTACTCAGAGGTAGTGTCTGTCTTTGTCACTGAGGTGTGTTTTCTGTATGCAGGAAAATGTTGGGTCCTGTTTATGTATCCAGTCCATTAGTCTATGTGTTTTTATTGGAGAATTGAGTCCATTGATGTTAAGAGATATTAAGGGAAAGTGATTGTTGCTTCCTGTTATTTCTGTTATTAGAGATGAAATTATGCTTGTGTAGCTATCTTCTTTTGGGTTTGTTGGAAGATTACTTTCTTGCTTTTTCTAGGGTATAATTTCCCTCCTTGTGTTGGTGGTTTCCCTCTTCTATCCTTTGTTGGGCTGGATTTGTGGAAAGATATTGTATAAATTTGGTTTTATCATGGTGTTGAGAACTGCTCTAGCCCACGTTTGGGGGAGCCAAAATGTCAGGGGCTGCTCTATCAATGTTGGGACCCGAACTGCCAAAAGCCTTGGGGGCTAAGTTGTTAGAGCCCTCACTGCCCCAAGCTGCTCTGGTCCATGGGTTGGGGTTCAGCAAGTGAGAGAGTGAAGACGGACACAGAAGAATGGAGACCAGACAGAGTGTGATTCAATCCCATTTATCTTTCAGTCTCTCTTCCTAGTCCAAGTCCCAAATCTTGAGTTCCTAGTCCTAGTTCCTAGTCCCTATTCCCTAGTGCCTCTAAGTTCCAAGTTCTTTCTCCAAGTGCTATGTGCCTAATTGTCTAATGCCTTTCCAAGTGCCAATTGTCTAATGTCTAATTCTCTGTTGTCTAATAATATTCCAAGTGCCTAGACTCAAGTGCCTACTCCTAACACCTAATAACTAACTTCTTCTGTCTGCCTCTGCCTTTTATATGTCTCACTTCTAAGCCACGCCTCTAAGTCACACCCTTAGGTTTTATCTCTAAATCACACCTTTAAGTCTCACACACCCAAGGAAAGATCCTGGGTATCTAAAACAAGATGTTATCAGAGTGTGCTCAGCTGTTGCAGGCTGTTGTAATCAAGTCTCTTGTCAGGATATATGGTTCAAGATGGCTGCATGGATGATAGCTGCCTTTTGTTAGCTCCCCACGTCATGGAATATCTTGGTTTCTCCATCTATATTAATTGAGAATTTTGTTGGGTATAGTAGCCTGAGATGGCATTTGTGTTCTCTTAGGGTCTTTATGACATCTGTCCAGGATCTTCTGGCTTTTATAGTCTTTGGTGAGAATTCTGGTGTAATTCTGGTAGGTCTGCCTTTATATGTTACTTGACCTTTTTCACTTACTACTTTTAACATTTTTTCTTTGTTTTGTGCATTTGATGTTTTGATTATTATGTGACGGGGGAATTTCTTTTCTGATCTAGTCTACTTGGAGCTCTGTAGGCATTTCTTCCTTTATATTAGGGAAGTATTCTTCTGTAATTTTGTTGAAGATATTTACTGGCCCTTTAAGTTGGGAATCTTCACTTTCTTCTATACCTATTATCCATATGTTTGGTCTTCTCATTTTGTTCTGGATTTCCTGGATGTTTTGGGTTAGGAGTTTTTTGCATTTTGTATTTTTTTGACAGTTGTGTCAATGTTCTATGGTATCTTCTGCACCTGAGATTCTCTCTTGTATCTCTTGTATTCTGTTGGTGATGCTTGCATCCATGACTCCTGATCCCTTTCCTGGGTTTTCTATCTCCAGGGTAGTCTCCATTTGTGATTTCTTCATTGTTTCTACTTCCATTTTTATGTCCTGAATCATTTTTGTTCAATTCCTTCACCTGTTTGGCTGTGTTTTCTTGCAATTCTTTAAGGGATTTTTGTGTTTCCTATTTAAGGGCTTCTACCTGTTCACATGTGTTCTCTCCTGTATTTCTTTAAGGGAGTTATTTATGTCCTTCTTAAAGTCTTCTATCATCATCATGAGAAGTGATTTTAAATCTGAATCTTGCTTTTCTGGTTTCATGGGGGATTCAGGACTTGCTATGGTGAGAGAACTAGATTCTGATAATGCCAAGTAACCTTGGTTTCTGTTGCTTATGTTCTTGTGCTTGCCTTTCACCATCTGATTATTTCTAGTGCTACCTTCACTCACTGCCTCTGACTGGAGCCTGTCTGTCCTGTTATATTGGTTGTGTTAGAACTCCTCACAGTCCAGCTGTCTCTGTAATCCTGTGCTCCTGAGATCCTGGTTGTGATAGCTCCTGGGAGTCAGGCTGCTTCTGGGATCCTGAAATTCTGGTGTGCCCAAGCACCTGTGATCCTATCATTTTATATTCCTGGGCATGTTAGAGCTTCTGGAAGTCCAGCCTTCTTTGGGTTTTGGAGAATTGGGTGCAGAGCTGGTACCCTAGGACTGCTCAGAGCACAGGCACAAAAGGGTCCCATGCCACTGGCCTTGAGGGAGTTCCTGGGTCCCTGTGGGTACCACTTACTCCCAGTTTTATTTGGGGGTGTCCTGGCCTACTCACCTACACTCCTGGGCATGTTAGAGCTCCTCGGAGTCCAGCCTCCTCTGTAAATTGCTTTTATTATCTTTGGGTATCCTGATCTAAAATTCTATCTCATGAAGAT
The DNA here is from genome assembly GCF_011762505.2 of Arvicanthis niloticus. Lineage (NCBI taxonomy): Eukaryota > Metazoa > Chordata > Mammalia > Rodentia > Muridae > Arvicanthis > Arvicanthis niloticus. The sequence continues at coordinate 50,758,950 of NC_047663.1, forward strand.
AATAGAGTCCTTTAAGGATAAATAAATAACTCACTAAAAGAAAACACACAGGAAAACACAGGTAAACAGGTAGAATCCCTTAAAGAGAAAACAAATCTCTTAAAGAAATACAGGAAAACACAATCAAACAGGTGAAGGAATTAAACAAAGCTGTCCAAGACCTAAAAGTGGAAGTGTAAACAATAAAGAAAACAAAAGGGAGGCAACCATTGAAATGGAAAACCAAGGAAAGAGGTCGGGAACTACAGATGTAAGCATCACCAAAAATATACAAGAGATAGAAGAGACAATCTCAGGTGTAGAAGAGACCTTAGAAGATTTTTTTAACTTCTTTTATTGGATATTTTATTTACATTCCAGATGTAATCTCCTTTCCCCATTTTCCCTATTCCATCCCCACCCCTTCTGCTTCTCAATCCACCCTCCCATTCCCACCTCCCCACCCACGATTTCCCCCACACTGTGGCGTCCAGCCTTCACTGGACCAAGGACTTCCTCACCCACCTATGCCTGACACTGTCACCCTCCCCTACATATACAGCTGGAGCCATGGGTCCCTCCCTATGTGCTCCCAGGCTGGTGATTTAGACCCTGGGAGCTCTGGTTGGTTGGTATTGTTGCTCTCCTCATGGAACCACAAACTCTTTCAGTTCCTTCAGTCTTCTCTCTCACTCCTCCATTGGGAACCCCATGATAAGTTCAATGGTTAGCTGTGAGCATCCACCTCTGTGTATTTCAGGCTCTGGCAGACCACTAAAGAAACAGCTATATTAGGCTCCTGTCAGCATGCACTTCCTGGCATCCACATCAGCATCTACCTTTGGTGATTGCACAAGAGATGGATACCCAGGTGGAGCAGTCTCTGGACAGCCCCTCCTTTAGTTTCTGTCCCATGTTTTGTCTCCATATTTGCTCCCATAAGTATTTTGTTACTCCTTCTAATAAGTGTCAAAGTACCTACACTTTGGTCTTCCTTGTTCATGAGCTTCATGTGGTCTGTGAGTTGTATCTTGGATATTGCAATATTTTGGGATAATATCCAATTATCAGTGAGTGCATACCATATGTGTTCTTTTGTGATTGGGTTACCTCACTCAGGATGATATTTTCTAGTTCTATCGATTTGCCTAAGAATTTCTCGAATTCATTGTTTTTAATAGCTGAGTAATATTCCATTGTGTAAATGTACCACATTTTCTGTATCCATTCCTCTGTTGAAGGACATCTGGGTTCTTTCCAGCTTCTGGCTATTATAAATAAGGCTGCTATAAACATAGTGGCGCATATGTCCTTGTTATATGTTGGAGCATCTTCTGGGTATATGCCCAGGAGTGGTATAGCTGGATCCTCAGGTAATGCTATGCCCAATTTTGTGAGGAACCACCAGACTGATTTCCAGAGTGTTTGTACAAGCTTGCAATCCCACCAACAATGGAGGAGTGTTCCTCTTTCTCCACATCCTCGCCAGCATCTACTATCACTTGAGTTTTTGATGTTAGCCATTCTGACTGGTGTGAGGTGGTATCTCAGTGTTGTTTTGATTTGCATTTCCCTGATGACTAAGAATGTTGAACATCTCTTTAGGTGCTTCTTGGCCATTCTAGTTTTCTCAGGTGAGAATTCTTTGTTTAGCTCTGTACTCCATTTTTTAATAGAGTTATTTGGTTGTCTGGAGTCTAATTTCTTGAGTTCTTTGTATATTTTGGATATTAGCCCTCTATCTGATGTAAGATTGGTTAAGATCTTTTCCCAATCTGTTGGTTGCTGTTTTGGCCTATTGACAGTGTCCTTTGCTTTACAGAAGCTTTGCAATTTTATGAGGTCCCATTTGTCAATTCTTGATCTTAGATATTAAGCCATTGGTGTTCTGTTCAGGAACTTTTCCCCTGTGCCTAGGTATTCGAGGGTCTTCCCCACCTTCTTTTCTGTTAGTTTCAGTGTATCTGGTTTTATGTGAAGGTCCTTGATCCACTTGGACTTGAACTTTGTACAATGAAATAAGAATGGATTAATTTGCATTCTTCTCCTTGCTGACCTCCAGTTGAACCAGCACCATTTGTTGAAAATGCTGTCCTTTTTCCACTGTGTGGTTTTAGCTCCTTTGTCAAAGATCAAGTGACCATAGGTGTGTGGGTTCATTTCTGGATCTTCAATCCTATTCCATTGATCTTCCTGCCTGCCTGCCTATGTACCAATGTCATGCAGTTTTTATCACTATTGCTCTGTAGTATAGGTTGAGGTCAGGTATGGTGATTCCCCCAGAAGTTCTTTTATTGTTGAGAATAGTTCTCGATATCCTGGTGTGTGTGTGTGTGTGTGTGTGTGTGTGTGTGTGTGTGTGTGTGTATGATATTGACACAACTGTCAAAGAAAATTCAAAGCATAAAAAACTCCTAACCCAAAACATCTAGGAAAGCCAGGACACAATGAAAAGACCAAATCTAAGAATAATAGGAATATAGGAGAGTGAAGGCTCCCAGCTCAAAGGACCTGAAAACATCTTCAATAAATCATACAAGAAAAAGTCCCCAACTTAAAGAAAGAGATGGCCATAAATTTACAAACCTACCGAGAACACCAAATAAATTGGACCAGAAAAGAAAATCCTCTTGTCACATAATAATTAAAATAGTAAATGCACAAAACAAAAAAAAAAGAATATTAAAAGCTGCAAGAGAAAGGGGCCAAATAACATATAAAGGCAGACCTATCAGAATTACACCATACTTCTCAACAGAGACATGAAAAGCCAGAAGAGCCTGGAAAGAGGTCATGCAGACTCTAAGAGAACACAAATGCTAACCCAGGCTACTATACCCAGCAAAACTATTAACATAGATGGATACAGAGGATTCTAGAAGGAAAACTCCAACACAAGAAGAGTACCTAAGCCAAAGAAAAAACAAGATATTAATCATCTCACAACAAAGCCAGAAGGAGAGAATGACATGCAAATAATGCCACCTACAAAAACAAACATAACAGGAACAAACAATGATCTGTCTTTAATATCTCTCAGTATTAATGGACTCAACTCACCTATTAAAAGGCATAAGCTAACAGACTGGATACACAAACAGGATCTGGCATTTTGTTGCATACAAGCAACACACCTCAGTAACAAAGACAGACACTACCTCAGAGTAAAAGGCTAGAAAAAAGTCTTCCAAGCAAATGGTTCAAAGAAACAAGCTGGTGTTGCTATTTTAATATCCAATATTACTTGCAACCAAAAGTTATCAAATGAGATGAGAAAGGACACTTCATATTCATCAAAGGAAAATCCATCAAGAGAAAGTCTTATGTCTGAACATCTATGTCCCAAAAAATACTTTAAAAGAAGTAAAGTTTCCTTTGACTCAAGGTCTCAGAACCAAGTTTTAGTCCATGGTCAGCCATCTCCATCTCTTTGAGCCTGATATGAAACAGGATATCATGGAAGGGGGCTTCTATGTGAGAGAGAAGGCTATTCATGTGCTATCACCAACGAAGAGAAAGGGGTTGGGAGAGAAAGAGAGAGAGAAAAGGGAGAGAGAGAGAGAGAGAGGAAAAGAGTAGAAGGTGAAGGTGAAAAGAGAAGGAGAGAAAGTCCATGCAATATGTTCTCTCCTGGATATGCCCCGGTGTCTATCCTCCTCCAACTGTATACTCTCATGTGATTCCCTTTCCATTCTCAGTACTCACTCCATGATGAGAGCATTGGTGTATTGCTTCATTCATAGACTCACAGCCCTCAGGACAGTCACTTTTGGATACTGCTGCAGGACCATTCCTTCAACACATGATAGTTTTTCAGGGAACACATCATATTCAAAGTACCACATACCCTAAACCCCATTTTCTCAGTCCTGTATTCTCTTTCTGCTCCCACTGCTATGGAATTGACAGATTGAGGTGCACAAAGATCTGGCTCCAGATCAAATAACAGCTTCACTTAAAGAGAAGAGATTTTCCCAATGTTAGATACCCCATCTTAAATCCATACATAATTCATACTGATAAATGATATTTTAATAATATATTAATAAATGTTTTTGTAACAATTTTATATGTGCACACAATACATTCTAGTCACGGCACCCTAAAAAAAAAAAAAAAAAAAAAAAAAAAAAAGTAAAAACTGTCTCTTTTCTCCATCCTATTCCTGCCAGCTCTGCTTCTCTTCTCTAAATCTCTGCCACATTCAAAATGTTTTTCTTCATCTCACAGAGCTTAACTGGGACCATCTGTGTGACCAAGGGTTTTAAACTATCCTATAGAACACAGTGAGCTCACCAGCAGGTATACAGATGGAATGTTTACTTCCCTGTCTTCCATAATTTATTTGCCAATAGTTTAGCTATAAGTGGCACTGGCCATGTGAACTGTTTTCCCATGTATAGCTGACTGCTTGGCAGGTCCAATTAATGAGGTTCAGAGACAAGAGTTGCAGATGCTATGAGTTCATGATGGCCATGGTCATGCCATGCTTACAAGACAGCACTTCACAAGCCTCCATATAGTATATTGCTATAATCTTTCTAATTCCTCTTTGACAATGTTAGTTGAGCTTTAAGGGGTATTATAAATGTCTTGCAGGCATAAGTACACACCCATCCTTTTATTTTCAGCATCCTGTACAGCCATAAGTATCTGCAATCACCTCTATTCACTGAAAAAGGAAGCTTTTCTAATGACTGCTGAAAGTAACTTCTGCCTGTGGTAAAAGCACAGATATTCAGAGGGCATTGATACTATGTCCATTTAGCTAAGCAGAAGTAGAAGCTTCTCTCAAGGTCCTAAGACATCCTACAACCAGGATTTCTTTGTGTTACCAGCAGTATAGAATTTGTGGTGGATTCTATCTTGTGGAGGCAACCTGAAGTGTAATCAGGAAGCTACTGGTTGCTCCTATGATTGTTGTGCCAATATTGCAGCAGTGGGACCCTCTGGCCTGGCAGGTTAGTTATAGCATCATAGAGAACACAGCTGGGTTAGACTGCGGGTGATGCCTTTTCTTCCTCGGCAGACTGCATAGCACTATGAAACCCTAGCAATAGGAAGGAAGCTTCCAACTCAATTCCAGCTTGAATTCTCAAGATCATGTTTCCAAGATTTTTGGATTCTCTATACTACCTTATCCAATACTAGGTCTTATCTACTGGTTCGGATGATCAACAAATAAGAATTACATGAACCTGAGCAACTCTGGAGCCTCTGTTCCTGACAACTCCTACAGCAGTACCCCATGCCTAAATCTGAGTTTTTGTTTTGAAACTCACTACTTCTTCACCCTCCCATTCCTTGATACTGAATAGTCTCAAGAAATGAGATGATGTCATAAGTAATTTTAACCTGAATTTTTCTAATAGTAAAACGTTCCCTAGCCATATGTTCACTCCTTTGAGAATTCTCTTGTTACTCCTCTGGCCCATCTTATAACTGGGTTATTTCCTTGGAATTCAGGGTTTTTTTTTTTTTGTTTTGTTTTGTTTTTTTTTGGTTTCTGTGTACATTCTGATTACTACTAATCTACTACTAGATATTAACTTGGAAACCATTTGTCTCCTTCTTGCATGAATCTTTGCTCACTTATGTTATCTTTACTATACAGACTTTTTTAGTGTCATGAGATTCACTTTATCTACTACTGGTTTTGTTTCCTGTGCTACCAGAGTCTCACTCAGACAATCCTAATTATGCTGCCATATGCAAATGCACTCCCTACTTTTCCCTCTACCAGTTTTGAGACTGGATGTTACATTTAGGTCTTTGATCATTTTGTGCTGAAGTGTTGATGGTGAGATATAGGCATCTAGTTTAATTATTCCACATGTTGCCATCTAGGTTGTCCAGTACCAGGCTGTCTTTTCTAGAATATATTTTTTGCTTCCTCATCAGAGGCCAGGTAGCTATGGTTATGTGGATTTTGCCCAACCCTCTCTCTATTCTAATCCATTGACCTGGGTGTCTGTTTCTATCCATGCTGTGCTCTTTTAATTACTATGGCTTTAGCATTAATTTGAACCCACATGAACTGATGCTTCCCATTATACTGCTGTTGTCCAAGATTACCTTGGCTATCTATAGCTCTTGTGTTTCCATGTATGTTTCAGAATTTTTTTTTACTATCTGTTAAGAATGTCCCTGGGATCTTAACTGGGACTGCATTGACTCCGTAGAGTGCTTTTGGTAGGGTGTCTGTTTTTACAATATTGATTCCACCAAACAATGAGCATGTTGAAGGTGTCTTTCCATCTTGTAAAGCCTTCCTAGATTTACTCATAAATGTATCTTAAAGTTTTTGTTGTAGAGGTCTTTTATTCCTATGGTTAGGCTTTCTGTCCAGCATTTTGATTGATTGATTTTACATATTTATTTATTTTTACTTGTTTGCTATTTTAACTCATCCATATTTTCAAGATGACATAGACAAGTGAATATTCTAAATTTTCTTGAGTGCAGTAACAGTAGATTCCTAGTGCAACTCCCAAAACCAAGCTCTCCTAATTAAACAGGCCTTCCCATTACAGTAGACTGGGTCCTTGGGCTGACTTCCCTAAACTGTTAGAGCACAGTGGATGTAGGAACCTCTCAAACCCTTGAGGCTTATTCATGAGCTGCAGTTTATTAATCTCCTTCACATGTGGATGAAATTCATTCACTATTCCCCTGTGTTTGGTCTTGCTTCACCTTAATTCTACCATCAAATCCACCACACAAGTTTGTCATATGTGATTGTACAAAATCAAACAAGGACAAAAAGGCAGGATTTTTGTTTTGCTTTGTTTTGTTGTTTATTTAACCAGGAATTAATATCAAAGCCATCTAGCAAGGGACTTGGTTAGATGTTCACAAGGAATTCAGTCAAGGATAAAACTGAGTGTGAGATCACATGTGAGAAGTGTCTATTGTTCATTCCCAGGTCTACTCTATGGTGATAGGGTAAGGCTAAGATGCTTGTTCCCAGGTCTAATCTCTCTATGAAGATAGGCTAGGACTAAAACGCCCTGGATAAGCCGGGTGGTGGTGGCACACGCCTTTAATCCCAGCATTTGGGAGGGAGAGGCAGGTGGATTTCTGAGTTCGAGGCCAGCCTGGTCTACAGAGTGAGTTCCAGGACAGCCAGGGCTACACAGAGAAACCCTGTCTCAAAAAGAAAAAAACAAAAAACAAAGAGACGCCCTGGATAACTGAGGAACTGTTCATCTTCCACATTATATCAGAATGTCTGTAGTTCATTCTCAAAATCCCAGGCATGGGTGGAGTTCCACAGAATGCACTGAGTGTTGGTGTGGGCATCATTACAGATGCTTCATCTCTCCTTTTTTTCCAGGAGACCTCAGACCAGCACTGCCCAGGATTGCTCCAGTCCCCAAAGGTTAGTAAAATTTTAAGACACTAGAGAAGCCAATCATATTTGACTGGTACTTCATCTATCCTTGAGAAAAGACAGAGAGAAAGAAGGGAGCCTCAGTTTGCAAATGTCTCCAGAATGTAGGAGAGGTTCATAACCAGAGAGGAGTTCCTCTCATGCCCCTTGCTGCTTCATATGGTAACAATTCCACCCATTCCCAAACTTAATGCCCAACCATTAACTCTTCTCCCTAGTCAGATAAAATTTCAAACTAATAACTACCCCCAAGAAGGGAGCCAGGGTACAGAAGAAAAGAGCAGTTACAGAAAGAGCAAGAAGTGGGCAGCCAGTCTGAGACCCCAAGGAGCATTTTCTTGTTCAGTGCCTTTCTCATCTTTACCCTTAGATGTTCCTTCCTTGCTACATTTCATGGACCACCATAGGGAGCAGCTGGTTGCCCGGGTGACATCAGTGGACTTCCTATTAGACAAACTGCATAGTCTGGTGCTAAGTGAAGAAGATTATGAGGCAGTGCGGGCTGAGATCACAAACCAAGACAAGATGAGGAAGCTCTTCAGCCTCAGCCGATCCTGGAGCTGGGATTGCAAAGACCAATTCTACCAAGCTCTGAAGGAGACCCATCCTCACCTGATCATGGACCTCCTTGAGAAGTTGGGTGGGGTCTCTGTTAGATCCTGACATCCTGGTGGCTGACGGGTGAGCAGACTCCTTAGAGTCCTGGCTCTGCCTGACCTTCCTTTGGTCCTCAGTTGCTCCATCTGTAACCAATGACCATCTGAATTGCCTTTCTTGTGGCAGTGATTCCATGACATTTCTTGGTGATCCCTTTTGGCCTTTCCCAGGCCATATGTTCATGTGGAGTGTGTACCTCAAAAGACATCCAGTGGAGCCGGCAAGTCTACTCAGGTCTTGTCCCGGATGCTCTTATGATCAGAGTAGCCAGCCTAGAGACAATCTGACATACCATAAATGCAAGCAGGACTGAGGATCATGGGAATGGAAACAAAGGGATGGTAGTTTCTCCTAGAAAGTGAGTGTCTTTTGAATAGGAAAGGAAAGGAGCTTTTTTAAACTTATGTTCTGTGCTCAGAAGCAGAGGTGTAGAGAAGTCACATGATGCAGCATGGGACTCACTGCCAGAAACACCTCAGATTCAGTGCACCTCAGATTCAATTTATCTTGGGCAGTTGCATATGCACAAGCCTTCTGTCCTTATGATGAATTTGCAAGCCTCACATTTGGTTGCATCATCCCATATGGGGGTGTGAGTCACTACTTAAGAAATTGATGTGTGAGTGTAGACCAGATGACTGAACAGAAGGATCAGTGGTTAGGAGCTGCTCTTAGAGATGATCAGAGTCCTACTCCCAGGACCCACTTCAGTCACCTCACAACTATAGATAACACCAGACTCATGGGATCCAACAGCCTCCTTCCTACTTCTTGATCACCCATACACACATTCACACACAAAAAAAAATATGTTTTTAATTTGTATAAAAGAATGAATAATAAAATGGGATACTTCTCCATTGCTTACCCATCTGCCAGAAGAAATACCTCACCAAAACCCACGGTGGGACTTGAGGCTTGTGAGTTTGTGTACTTGTCCCCAGGACAGCCCTGCCAGTCTCTTTCCCCAGACTAAAACAAAACTTATAACTTAAAATGAAACAAATAATATAATTACAGGTCAAGTCAAGGTTCTTAAACATGTGTGACAGATATGACACACTGGGCTGTCATTCAAGGTTCTTAAATGTGTGTGACAGATATGACACACTGGGCTGTCATTCAAGGTTCTTAAACATGTTTGACAGATATGACACACTGGGCTGTCATTCAAGGTTCTTAAATGAATATCACAGATACGACACACTGGGCTGTCAAGGTTCTTAAATGTGTGTGACAGGACACACTGGGCTGTCAACCAAGGTTCTTAAATGTGTATGGCAAATATACTGAGGGGTTTTTTTGTAAATAAGTAAAAGTGCTAAAATATTAGTAAATACAAATTTTGTAGTCTGAGATTCTTAACGTCTATAAAAAGGGAATATATTCATGTCTATTAACTGTGATTTCATGAATTATTGGTTTATAAAACATGGTCACCTCACTTTCTCTTGTCTCCTGCAATCCAAGGTTACCAACTAACTATTCTGTCTAACCCATGCCTCCATGGTTAGGATGGGCTGAGACACAAGCCCTGACAGAACAGACTTTCTATGGCCAACAGCAAATCTGCGATGAAACAGCCTCCATAACCGAGGTTCTCAACTTGGCTCCTCCAGAGGACAAGCCTCCTGGACAGCAGTCAGGACTGGTTGCTTCAGTCAGATAATGGCGCATTTGCATGGAAAACAGTATTAGTGAATAGAATATCTCAGTATTAAGTTTTCTTCCAAGAAATGTTATTATTCCTTCTCTGGGCTGGGTGTCTAAAGATGCACTCTGCAGCCTGCACAGCTCAAGTCCCTTCAATACAAACATACCTTGTGGTACCAGCAAGAGACAATTGAAACTACAGGAAGTGTCAGCTTCTGTAAAGAGTCCAAAGGGACAGTAAGTGCTTAGAAATAAAGGCTTTAAAGTACACATTCATCTAACATAAGCCGGTGATTTGGGAGAAATATACTTTATACAATAAAAAAAAGTTTATTGACATGTTTACATTTTTGTGTTAATGATAATTAAACCCAATTACAACAGTAATTTTCTTAAAATTTATCTTTAAGATGATTAAGGGTTCATCATTTTTAAATGTCCTACATAAGAAAAACTTATTAAGGAATATAAAATGGCAACTATCTGCTTAAGTAGTATTCTGCTGGGAAAAAGCTTTTTTCTTTTTAACCATAAATGCCCATTAATGGAGACTGTTTTATGCCAAGTTACTGTGACTTAGCTATCAAAATGCATTTATCTGTGTGATCTGATATCACTAGTCACAACAGAGAGTAGAATGATCTAGTTTCTTTGCTGAAGCAGGTGTGGGGGAGGAGTCTAGGGTGAGGGCATATCTGTGTTTTCACTGCTTGTCCTTCTTTATGATGTTATTTTTTTATTTAACTTTTTTTGTCTTCCAAGAGAAATATTACAAAATCAAAAACCAAAAGTTTCTGACTCCTGACACTTCAAATGTTTTGCTATTTTTTAACCAAAAATATCTTTTTGCAGTCTATTAAAAAAAATCTTCTTATTCCAAAATAATCATGATTAGCATAAAATGGCTGTGTATCTTTAAAGTAGTTTATTTTAATAGAAACTTTTTATATATAATCTAAACATTAAAGATTTGTAAAAAGTCAGACTCTAGCAAAAGTCAAGGAAATCCAATCATACTCCAAGTCTTTCCTCTCCAGAAACCAGTATTGTTAAATTAACCAGATCTAATTTTCTATCTTTTTTCCTTCTGGTATAATTTCAGTCTGTGGCATCTTCCAACGTCATAGTGACAAAATCATCAAATCCTAGCAGTATGCCAACAATTTCTTTATCACTCACCATCACGATGTGAATTCTCAATCTTATACACTTGTCCATAACGTCTAGTGTCAAGAGCTCAACAGGTTTGTGGTTGTGTTTGCCAATATGGCCACCCTAGAAGTATAGTTTAATTTAACCAGTGAGCAGTGCTTCCCTCAAGGTGTGGCAGCCATCTTTGGTCTGAGCTGTGTATCTGCTGGTAAAGGAGACTACACCTCTGAATTCTCCTCACCTCCATTTGTAATTTGGGGCTTATGGTTGGTTGGAGTTCTTGACCATCATGGCTAGGAGCATGTCAACAAGATAGCAGTAGTTGAGACCTCACAACCTGATCCACAAACAAAAGACAGACAGACAGAGAGAGAGAGAGAGAGAGAGAGAGAGAGAGAGAGAGAGAGAGAAGAGAGAAGAGAAGAGAAGAGAAGAGAAGAGAAGAGAAGAGAAGAGAAGAGAAGAGAAGAGAAGAGAAGAGAAGAGACTGGGACCTGTGTGGACTTTTGCAGCAAGCCTGTGTAAGGTCCGAGCTGCCCCACGTTGGGCGGCCAAACTGTAGCAACCGAGCTGTTCCGCAGGTCTGGGTCTAGTGAGAATGGAGACAAGACAGAGGGTCTGATCAAGTCTCATTTATTGTGTGTCTCTCTCTCTCTGTCTCCTTCTGTCTCCCATATTCTCTCTATTGAAGGGAAATCTGGGGTATTTATAGGCTTTTGCCACGTGCCTTGTAGGCGCGTGGATACCACGTGCCTTGCAGGTGTGGATATGACGTAAGCCTTACAGGTGTCTATAGCGTGGATAGCACGTGGATAGCACGTGGACAGCACGTGAACCGCATGCCTTGCAGGCATGGATACCACGTGTACCTTGCAGCTGGGGGCAGTAAACAGCAAAACAAAATATGTGGGATATCAGAGTGTGCTTCAGCTGTTGTAGGCTATTGAAAAACAAGTCACATGTCAGGGTATATGGCTTGAGATGGCTGCAAAGCTGATAGCCGCTTTCTGCTAAAAGTCGGCTCCCAACAAGCCTGAATTGGCTGTTTCACATAACAGACTGCAGAGAAACGAGCAAATCTTCCCAAGATAAACAGTGTTTGCCCAAACCAGCAGAACCCCCTGATAAGGACAAGGACAGACTAGACATAAAAGCATAACTAGCTGTGTGAGCCTGGAGTTACCTCTATTGCTTTCACACTGGCGACACTAGGAACCAAAGTATACATTGATTCTGGGGCATACAGAGCCAAAGGATGAACTTTGGTTGAAGAGTTCAAACTCTCTTCTGAGCTTCATGCAGTCTCTTTACTGTAATAGCCTATAAAATCAAAATCAAAAAGCAGATCACATACTTCCAACATCACAGGATTGTACTAGACCTGCTGGCACACAGTTGAACAGCCTTCGGGGGGGGAGGGGAGCAAGGATTAAAGATAGGAAAGGCAAAAAAAAAGATACAAGAGACAGCTATTGGAGGGCTGGAGGTCAATACTATGCCAGCCTCACATTTGTTTTTCTTAGCCTTTTTATACTACACAGTACCATGGGAAGCAAAGCCACAAGCTAACAGAAACAATTGCTGAAGTATACACATAAGACATTTGTTCTCATCCAGAAGCCTCCCTGTTCCTTCCACAAGGACAGTTGTTCAGACCCTCACCTTGAGCCTCAAGTGAACCTTCTCTTAATTGATCCATGCCTCAGCAGGCCAGAAAATCTGTCAACAGACCCCGACCTGCCTTGACTCTGACTGGCAGGCAGATATTCTTTCTCTCTCTCTCTCTCTCTCTCTCTCTCTCTCTCTCTCTCTCTCTCTCTCTCTCTCTCTCTCTCTCCTTCAGAGAAGCAGCAAACAGCTCCTGGCACAGGATATACATTACCATTCCAAAATGTCATAGTGAGAGATTGATGGACCAAAATCAAGACAGAAAACTGTCTGGGAAAACTCCAATCTCTGCATCTACATGTCTAATGTCAACTCCTTTCTACTTTGTTAACTACAGCACACTTCTTTCTCTTTGGCTGTTATCCACTCCATTAGCAGATTTCCTCTGCAGGTGTTCCATGGCTCTGGCATCTCTAACATCTTGGGGTCTCCAAGGCAACTTGCACTTCACAGCTTCTGTTCCAGTGTCTAAGATCCATACATGATCTTCTGAAATCCTCCAAAGGGCTTTGGTCACTTCTCCAGCTCTGCCCTCTGTAGCACTGTAGACTCTGGCTGAATCTGCTCCACTGCTGATACTATTCTTGATAGTCATCCCAGGGTACTGGCATCTACAATATGCTAGGGTCTTCTACTGCAACTAGGCTGTACTTTCACCAATAGCCTCTCATAGGCTTTCTTCATGGTGTCAAACCTCAACTTCTTTGCACTACCCTTTTGGTCCTGGGCCTTCAACTACCACTAAGACTGCACCTTCACCAATGGCCTTTCCTAACCTCTCACAATGCCAAGCCTCAGCTGCCTTCCATGAACCTTCATGCCTTCAAAACCAGTACTACCTGGGTGATTCTTGTGCTTTACCAAGTCTGGCTGCCAGCATGAGGTCTATCTCTGGAACACAGCTTCTTTGTGCTCTCAAGGAAAACTTCCCAGAAGATTTCACCTCAGTGGTGCTGGTCTTTTCTTAATCACCACTAATTTATTAGCTCCAGGTAACCAGCATCAATTGTCCCAGTAACTCTATTCTTGACTCTAGAGTCAGAGTCACATGACCAAATCTGCCAAATTCTATGGCTTGCTGGGGCTGGAACATGTCCCCCTTATTCTATTACATCTTCACCAGCTTTCTGTTTTCAATGTTTTCATTCACTGTCTAAGCTCAGCTGTTCTGGAACTTGCTCTGTAGACTAAGCTGACATTGAACTCAGAGATCTGCATGCCTCTGTCTCCTGAATTCTGGGATTAAAGACGTGTGCCACCATGCCTGGACCTTAGCTTTTTTGTAAAACCTGGAACTTGCTATGTACCAGGTTGGCCTTGAACTTGAAGATCTGCTTACCTGTCTCCTGGGATTAAAAGTGTGTACCACCACTTCTTTTTATTTAATTCCTCTTCAGAAGATCTTTATAGGTTCTAGATTGTAGTTCATTCCAGATATAGTCAAGATGACAACCAAGTATAACCATCATAATCCATCCCTTATCAATTTGACACACAAGCATATCTCCTTATATCTAGATGAAAACAACAGCCAGGTCATATTAACACCTAACATGAAATAACTATACCTTTTTCAACTTTGAACACATAAATAATAAGCTTAGCTGGATGGGATCTTTCCCCAAGGTCACTACTCCCTTAATTTCATTCAATATCCTTAAAAACAGGATTTAGCTCCATTCTATTTCCTAGTGTCTCTTTAATCTTTGAACCATATATTTTGTATTTTTCATTTCTCAGTTTGCTACACTTGATCAAAATGCTCTTCATAAGAGTGAACCACAGAACAGAGTCTATGATAGGCTTTTTTGAGATTTCCTTTGTTGGTATAATTCATCTGAATCTCTTCATCTTAGCCTCGGACAGACTCTTCAGATAAGGGCAAAAATCAGCCACACATGTCACCAATATATCACAAACATGATCTCTAGGCTACATACTAAGAGTCTTCTCTTCTGAAATCTCTTGATCCAGACCCCCAAAGTTCAAATCGCTCTAAGCACCAGTCTTCTATGTCCCTATTAGTATGACCCATTAAGCCCCACTTAAAGCATTCCACTGCTTTACTACTCTGAAGTCCCAAAATACATTTCTCCAAACACAAGCATGGTCAAATACCCAGAAATCCCCCAGTGCCTGGTGTGGGGAAGAAATCTCACGGGCGGGGGGAAGGGAGTCCGGCGACAGAGTCTCAGGGCGGTCCGGCATCAGGGCTTCCCACGAAGCCAGCGGAGGATCCCACATTCACGCAGCTGTCGGTGGGCGGGCCGGCGGCTGCATCGGCAAGGTTCCAGGGTTCCAAAAGCTAGGAATCAGGCGGAGAGACCATGGACACGTGGAGTCCGGTTTTCCAAAGCTTTTATTGTTCATGACATGGTGAATGGGCGCAACTGGTACACGCTTCCCCCGCCAAAAGCCAGGGGAGACCAGTCTTATAGAGAAGGGAGAAAGGGGAGGGAATAACTTAATTAGCTACGCCCCTGGCCTTTTGATAATTGATTAATATTTAAATCTCTGGAGGTGGAGACTTGTTAGTCACACCCTCTACCTGTCCTACGTGACTGAAGGTAACAGGTTAAATGGAGTTACCTCGTCCAAAGCCCAACACCTGGTACCAACTTCTGTCTTGGTTAGGATTTTATTGCTGTGCAGAGACATCATGACCAAGACAACTCTTATAAAGCCAAGCATTTCATTGGTGCTGGCTTACCATTTCAGAGGGTCAATCCACTACCATCATGGCAAGAAGTATAGCAGTGTCCAGGTAGACATGGTGCTAGAGAAGGAACTGAGGGTTCTACACCTTGATCTAAGGATAGCCAGAAGGAGACTGTCTTTAACAGGCAGCCAGGAAGAAGTTCTGATTCCACACTGGAAAGACCTTAGGCATAGGAGGCCTCAAAGCCCACCTATACAGTGATGCATTTTCTCCAACAAGGCTACACTTACTCCAATAAGGCCACACCTCCTGATAGTACTACTCCTTATGGCTAAGCATTCATGACATGAATCTATGTGGGCCAAACCTATTCAAACCACCACAATCCCCATTCCCCATTATAATGTCCTTAACCCAGAGGTCTTCCCCCTTCACCTCAGAATGCATATGGATATATTTATGTTAGAGTTCTTATCTTTCTCTACAACACTGATCTCCTTGAGTCAATGATGCTACAATGGCCCTTAGTACTCAACCTAAAATAGTTTCTGTCAACCCTCTAGCCCTAGCAGCATGGTGGATGTTCCTTCCCAGGGCCCATGACTCTGTGCTGCAGAGGTTACTCGATATCAGTACTCAGTACCAGTGGTTACTCAATCTCAGTCTCCCTTTGTGTTATTCCATAAGCATTCACTAAGCACTGACTTTATGACAAGCCCTACTAATCACAAAACAGAAAATACAGTTGCAGCCCTATGGACCTCACGACTTGAGAAAAAAGACGGTCTTCTACTCTAATTACCATACGGCATAACACTTGCAATGGTCAACCACATACAAGGTACCATAGAAGAGAATGTTGACACAAGTAGACCAAAAAGGAAAAAATTCTCAGGGGAAAAAATGGTTTGGATTTTGTTTTGTTTTAAGTCTTCTATTTTCCCATTCTCAAGCTTTTTTTCATGATAGAACTTACATTTTAACTGGACTTGCTGGCAGAGGCTTACCAGGCCATACTCAGAAGGCCAAAGCAGGTAAATCACTAGAGTTCAAAATAGTTTAAGAATAATCTGAGCAACAGACATGAAAAAAGCACCTTTAAAAAAAAGATTTAAAAGCAGTGTCTTACTTAAGATTTTATTGTTGTGAAGAAACACCATGACCAAGGCAACTCTTATAAAGGAAAACATTTAATTGGGGCTAGCTTACAGTTTCAGAGGTTTAGTCTGTTATCATCATGGCAGGAAGCATGTCAGTGTGCAGGCAGACATGGTGCTGAAGAGGTAGCTGAGAGTTCTACATCTTGATCCACAGGCAGTAGGAGACTGTGTCACACTGGCCAGACGTGAGCGTATAAGACCTTAAAGCCTGCTCCCACAGTGACACACTTTCTCCAATAAGGTCACATCTACTCCAACAAAGCTACACCTCCTGTTAGTGCCACTCCCTGTGGACCAAGCATTCAAACACATGAATCTATGGAAGCCATTTTCATTCAAACTACCACAGTGACTATTAGAGAACAGGAAAGAGATGAGGAGGAAAGAAGGGGAAATTGGTTAAAGAGAATAAATGCAATCAAAGTATGAGATAGATAGATAGATAGATAGATAGATAGATAGATAGATAGACAATATTTATACATACATACATACATACATACATGAAGATGGCCCAATGAAAGGGACTCTTCTTTTTATAGGGTTATTACAGGTCTTAGTAAGGGTTTCTTTTGCTGTGAAGAAGCACCAAGACCAAAGGCAACTTGGAGAGGAAAGGATTTACTTTAGCTTAAATTTCCACATCAGAGTTCATAATGAAGAGAAATCAATGTAGGAACTTAAGTCAGGAACCTGGAAGCAGGAACTGAAGCAGAGTCCATGGAGAAACAAGGTTTACTGGATTGTTCTTCATGACTTGCTCATCCTACTTTCTTGTACAACACAGTGCCAACAGCCCAGGAGTGACACTGCCCACAGTAAGCTGGGTTCTCCTACATAAACAATTAATCAAAATGTCCTGCAAACTTGCCTACAATCTATATTGTTGGGGGCTGACTTTTAGCAGAAAGCGGCTATCAGCTTTGCAGCCATCTTGAGCCATATACCCTGACATGTGACTTGGATTACAATAGCCTACAACAGCTGAGCACACTCCGATAATCTTGGTTTAGATACTTTGAGATTAAAGGTGCATGAGATTAAAGGTGTGTGAGATTAAAGGTGTGTGACTTAAGAGTGTAATTTAGAGATCAGATTTAGAGACAAGACCTAAGGGCATGATTAAAGGTGTGACCAAAAGGCATGGCTTAGAAGTGAGACATATAAAAGGCAGAGACAGAACAGATCAGACACATCAAACACAGCAGAGAGAAGACAGATAGCAGGCAGTTGGAAGAGAACTTGGAAAAAGTAACTTGGAACTTGGAGGGTCTAGGAGCTAGGGACTAGGGACTAGGAACTTAGGACTAGAGACACTTAGAGGAAGAGAGACTGAAGAATAAACAGGATTGAAACACACTGTCTGGTCTCCATTCTTCGAGTCCTTCCTCACTCTCTCTCTTGCTGAACCCCGACCCTTGGACCAGAGCGGCAGCTTGGGCGGGGATAGAGTGGCCGCCCCAAACGTGGGTCGGCCCAGGCCTCAACATTTTGCTCGGGCCGTGACATTTTTTGGCCACCCGAACATGGGGCTAGTGTGGTTCCCAACACTATATGATGGAGGCAATTCTCTCTCTCTCTCTCTCTCTCTCTCTCTCTCTCTCTCTCTCTCTCTCTCTCTCTGGTTTTTTCGAGCAGGGTTTCTCTGTGTAGTCCTGGCTATCCTGGAACTCACTCTGTAGATCAGGCTAGCCTCAAACTCAGAAATCCGCCTGCCTCTGCCACCCAAGTGCATGCGCCGCCACCGCCCAGCTGAGGCCTTTTCTCAATTGAGGTTTCTCCACCCAGATAATTCTAGTTTGTGCCAAAGTAACATTGATGAGGTGTGTTTCTTGGAAGCAGCAGAAAAGTGGATCCTGTTTTCTAATCCAATCTATTGGTCTGTGTCTTTTTATTGAGGAATTAAGAACATTGATACTGAGTTTTATCACTGTGTAGTATTGTGATGATTTCCTGCAGGCTTTACAACAGGCAGGAAAAAAAAGATCCACAAAGATGTTATGTCTTAATCTTGAGGTCTCCATAGACCACTAGAGACATCAGGAGTCTAACTTGTATGTAAAAGTAAAGAGTCTTTATTTAACTTGGAGTTAGGACCTTCTAACCTTTGTAGCACAGTGAAAGGTGTGGAAGGTACTGAGCTGGTACAAGCATTGCCTTTTTATCATGGTTGTAGGGTGAGGGACTTTTCAATTTGGCAGTTATATGATTGGTTGACATTTGCTTGGTGCACTTATATTGACTGGTAATGATTTTAGCTTGGTATGAACAATGGTTGCTAGGTTAATTAATTAAGACATTAGGTAATTTTCCCTTAAGTGCTGATTGATTGTTGCTAGGAGTGGGGTGGCTATTTGCCTGGGGGGAATTGTGATTGTTGTCAGGGTAACATGGCTTTTGGAACAACTTGAGGTTTTTCCAGTAGTTGAGTTCAAGAGGGCATGTTAATTATAAAATGGTGTCTGAATGCAAAACAGAATCTGTAATGTTAAGCTGGGCTCTTCATTTAAGTTGGTCCCTTTATTCCCCTTTCACAAGTACCTAAGAGGGACCTCAGTATCTATGGTCTTAACTTTTAATGACTGATATTGAGATTTAAGGACCAAGAGTTGTGTAATATTGACTTGGTCTTTGACAAAGTTAACCAATCTATTAAGAATGTAGGGCCCAAAAGTGAGAAACAGGACTTACCATGTTTGCATGGTTTTACCTTCGCAAAGTCTATTTCTTAATGGGCACCTGGTCCAGTTCCTCTTTGTTGGGAGCCCCTTTCTTTGTGTTGATGGTCCACATGTACCCATGACTTTTTGTTTGACAATTTTCCATCTGCCTCTATGAGGACTGAATGTTGAGCTCTTGTATCCGTTAGAAACTGTGAGTTTGTAGGTGAGGAATTTGAAGGAAATTTGTTCTACTAAAGATTCTAGGTGAATAATCATCAAGTCCAAGTGTTGAATAAGATCCTCCATTTTTCTCATGCCCGGGTGGGTAGTCTGGAGGATATGTCGGAGCAATTTCTTTCTTTTTTTTTTTTTTGAAATAACAAGAATATTTATTTACATTTACAGATGACTCTTCACCTAAAACACAGCACAGATGGTTCCAAACTGGGTAGCTCTCCAATGTTGATTTAGAAACTAAAAACGGATTCAGTCTGCTGTGTGTAATTCCTTGGCAAAAATCATATACTTCTTTATAAATGGAAATGGTGAATCCTAATGTGTCAAAAATCTTCCCTCACCGCCTTAGGCCTTTATTCTCACTGGGAAAGAAGGAATTGGCATTTTCTAGGCCCCACCCTAAATATGATTAGTTTTATGCTTTGAATTTTTTTACAAGTTAATCTTTTTTTGGATATTTTATTTATTTACACTTTAAATGTTATCCCCTTTCCTGGTTTCCCCTCTGGAAACCTCCTATCCCATTCTCCCTTCCCCTGCTTCTATGAAGGGTAGGGACATTTGGCATGATTTTAAAAGGGCGGGATAACCAGCCCTCTTCTAGGTCTACCATTTTTGGGATAACCTATGTGTATTGGTTCATGCCTGTAGCCTTTTGTACCCATGACTTTTTGTTTGACAATTTTTCATGCGCCTCTATGAGGACTGAATGTTGTATCTATTAGAAACTTGATAGGCTTCCCTTCCACTTTGATGGTTACCCTAGGTTCAGGAAGGAGGCCCAAACCCCATCTCCCCTTGTCACTTAGTTCTATTTTCAGCACTTGTGCTTGACATCTTTCTGGAGGGTTCTTAGAGCAATCTTTGATCTAATTTCTTATCTTTTACAATATGTACATTGGGGAGTTTTGTGAGTTTGGGGGGGTTTTTTGTTTGGTTGGTTGGGTTTTTTGATTGATTGATTGATTGATTGATTGATTGATTGATTTGATTGATTGATTGATTTTGAGCCAGGGCTTATCTGTTCTTGATGGCCTCTTATCTTTGTCATCCACTAGATGTCGCCATTGTCATTGTTTTCCACATTCATGTCAGGTACAGTGGCCAGGAAGATTTTAGCCAAATCCCTCATTTATTTGGCATTGAATCAGGCCTGTTTTGTCTTCAGGAGACTCTTTGTTATTATTTACTTTCCAACATTTTTATAGGAACTTTTCTTGTATCTACTCTTTGTAACTCTCTTTGAAACTTACTCTTCATGACTGGTGCTGTTTGGTTGGTGAAGGCCATCATCATCGTTGACTTGTTCTCTGGTGACTCCAGGTCTATCCAGGTGTAAGTCCAGAATGTTGTCACAATTTTTTCTAGAAAGGCTGCATGGGACTCCCTGTCTCCCCATCTAGCATCTATCTTAGCCAAATTAGCGGGGTAGCAAGCAGCCACCCAGAGCCCGCCCCGTGCCCCCATTAGAGTTTGGCAGTAGACACAGAGCCTCTCCTTACCTTTAACCATGCTGTAATCCCAGAAGTGTCAATAATCAACTGGTTAGTAGTAAGGGCCCTGTTCTTGACCAGAACTAACTTCTGAGCCTTATTAATAATTCTTTCTCTCTCTTCTGTGATAAAGAGAATCTGTAGCAGTTGCTGACAAATATCCCAAGTAGGTTAGTGGGTAAAGATTATTGAATCTAAAAGATCTATAAGGGCCTGGCCTCTTCTAAAATTTGGGATTCTGCATCTTCCGATTATATAAATCACTGGTAGAAAAAATGTCGATATTGTGCAGTCGGTTCCCCTGGTCATCTGGGGGGGTTCCTGTAGCCCTAAAAGGGAGGAACACTATGGTGTCAGGCGTTTTGTGTTAGCCTGTTCCTTAGCAACATGACCCCTAGTATGTGGAGGGTTAATAAGGGAGCAGTTGCCCTTTCTGTTTCTCCTGATATTGCCATCACGTTAACCCCCTCCAGCACTGGCTGTGGGGCATATGCAACCAGTGGCCAGTTCAGGTAGGAGGGAGGAGGGAAAAGAATTCTATCTGTATCCTTGCTATCTTGCAAAACAGGACAGACAGAGCAAGTTTGTTTAGGTTTCTCTGTCTTGTCTTCTTTTTGCTTTAAGGATGTGTTTTGGAAGGAGTAGTGGTTTCACCCAGTCTGGTGGGTTGTCTACGAAGTCTTGCCAGTTGATGATATAGGGGGTGTGGTCTGGGTGACTAGGCCAACTATAGATGACATTTTTGACTTTCTATATTGTGAAGGGGTCCCAGGTCCTCTCAGATGGCCATCTGACTTGGAAATCAGGCCATCCCTCCCTAATCTGTCCTTTCTAACTTTTAGCCCTAAGTCTCTGGCCCTAATCTTAAAGTCCTTAAATCTGTCCCAAAAAAAAAGTATCAAAGAGATCTGGGTCTGTCCCATTATCCTAAGTTCAAAAATAAAAACAAAATACAATAAAATAAACTAAAGAAACATAGACACACTAATGTCTATCTGCGCACAATATCAAAAGCAAAAGTGAGAGACAGCTAACTGACATATGGCAGGCTTAACCTGCTGTCTCTTCAAAGAAACAAGAGGGATCCAGTTCCCTACCAGTGGGTCAAGGAAGTCTCCTGGCCCCTGTTGTCGTGGGGGTCCAGTGCATCTGCTCAAATCCCATGTAGTAGTACTAAATTATTAGTTTACTGGTATATAGATTTACTAAAACAAAAATGGCCAAACATTTAGACAAACATTATCTAAAGCACACTTATCGATCAATCTTCTGCTCCTCGGGTCAGGAGTCCTGGTTGGGAGGGGAGTGTCATGGGGGTCCTGAACAAGCCTCCAGATGTTATGTCCAGGACTAGAGGTCTCCACAGACCACCAGAGACCATCAGGAGTCTAACTCATATGTAAAAGCAAAAAAGTATTTAAACTGTAATTCAGATCTTCTAACCTATGCAGCACAGTGAAAGGTGTGGAAGGTACTGAGCTGGTACAAGCATTGCCTTTTTATCATGGTTATAGGGTGGGGGAGTTTTCAATTTGGCAGTTATATGATTGGCTGACATTTGCTTGGTGCACTTATATTGACTGGTAATGATTTTAACTTGGTATAAACAATGGTTGCTAGGTTAATTAATCTATTTTAAGACATTGGGTACTTTTCCCTTAAGTACTAATTGATTGCTGTTAGGATTGGGGTGTCTATTTGCCTGGGGAAACTATGATTGTTGTCAGGGTGACATGGTTTTTAGAACAACTTGAGATTTTTCCAGTAGTTGAGTTTAAGAGAACATGGTAATTATAAAATGGAGTCTGAAAGCAAAATGGAGTTTGTAGTCTTAAGCTGGGCTCTTCATTTAAAGCTGGGCCCTTCAGATTCCCTGCAGGCTTTACAACAGTTAGGGGAAAACAAACCACAAAGAAAGAATGAAACTTGGCTCAGACTGATTTTATTATAATTAGTGCTGGACCAAGATTTCTAGAATCTGGGCCAGATCATTTTACTTCAGCCATATTTAAGCAGAGCACAATTTTGGAAAAAGGATCAAGGTAACAATTAGCCCCATGAGTATAACAAAGCTTAAGATACGTTTACACTGAAGTTCTTAACAAAGTACACATGGCTTCATTTGTAAGATGGCTTCTTGTTGACTTAGAAAAGTACACATGGCTTCATTCATAAGATGGCTTCTTGTTGACTTAGAAACTCTCAATATAAGGGTCTAAGGAGAGTGGCTGAGGTAAACATAAGGCCTGTGGGAGTCAGGATTGGCCTGGCCCTGAAATAACATAGAAGCCATTTGGGCTGTTGAAGAGCACAAGTGACATCACTCATAAGGAGGGGTTTATGGCCTAGAAGTCATGCTCACAGTTTGAAGGGGAAATGATACTGTTTAGCTCGATAATGCAGTGTGTGAAAGTGGAGAAATTAATTAAGCAGGAGTTATACAGGGCAGAGTCTATTCTAGCACTACCACCATTTGCTCTCAGGCTACAGACATTCCCTCTCAAGACACTCCCCTTTGTTCTTTCCATGGACCGTCTCTGTGGCCTTCTATTCTTGGAAGGACATGGAGTCTGTGTGAACAAACACAGTCACAGTGTTCATGATCATACTCAAAACCCTATCACAGAGTTTCCCTCAAACACTTCTGGATGTTCTCCACTTCCCATTTTCTGCTTCCCTTTATGGCGACTGTTATTTTAGAATTTTATACCAAAAGGAGACAGGTGTGTACATATCAAAGGAATTAAGACTCTCTGAACTACCAATGTCATCTTCTGTGCCATGTCCTGTACTAGGCACTGATATTATAAACAAAATATGCCATTTATCTGCCCATGCCCTTGAGGAACACCTAGATTATGATGGTAACACACACAAAATGAGCACACAGCATGCTGTGCTAAAGACCATAGATAAGGAACTACACAGAGAAAGGACCAAGATGTTGGGGAAATAGAAAAAGTGTGGATCCTGGTCTATCCTGAGAATGACACACTGAAGCTGTCTAAGTGTTCTATTGCTGTGAAGACATGTCATGGCCACAGCAACTCTTATAAAAGAAGACACACTTAATTGGGGCTTGCTTACACTCAAAGATTTAATCCATTAGTGGTAGAGGTAGCTGAGAGTTCTACATCCAGATCTGAAGGCAACAAGGTGAGGGAGAGAGAGAGAGAGAGAGAGAGAGAGAGAGAGAGAGAGACAGACAGACAGACACAGACACAGACACAGAGACACAGAGAGGAACAGAGAGAGACAGAGACAGAGAAACACAGACACAGTGACACATTTCCTCCAACAAGACCACACTTCCTAATAGTGCCACTCCCTGGTGACCAAGCATTCAAATCTATGACCCTATGGGGAGCATTGTAATGCAAACCACCACAGAGGGCTAGGATTCAGGAGGATAGAATTCCACTCTGCAGTGTGGGGCTGTCCACTTCAGACTATGCATATTACAATTCATGTCACTTCTTTTCCCTTTCTTCCCCTCAGGTCCAGGTGGACCTCAATCACTAATACCAGTTGGCAGGTTCTCTTCTCCACTGGAGTTCACAGGAACTGGAGGAGCTGGACTCAAATGGAAATCCACTGAGCTACTCTGCAATACAGAGTCTGTTTAGGACCTGAGACACCCTGGCTGCTACCTAAAGACACTGTGGTGAGTCTGGTCTAGGTTCTCCCCTAAAACAGGGATAAATGGTAGGAGAACAAAGGTAATAGCTGAGTCTAGGGTGAGAGTTAGTATTTGTCAAACCTTCACTGAACCCTTTTGGCCATACCTGTAACAGATGCCAAACTTGCTATGATAAACAAATGGGATTCTGTTCTTGGGGATCATGAGAGACTGACATTCATCAAGGAACCCCACTAGCTATTGCTAGCAAACTTTCTGAGGAAGTGGCTTGAAGAAAAACTGAAGAACACAGAGGAAGAACCAAAGTGAAACCTGAGGGAAGAAAGCTGCAGGCCCAGGGTGTGTCATCTCCCCATCTCCTCCTGCCCTCATAACCAGCCTTCTACTCTGTTTCTATACACTTCATCTTTATTAAGAATTCACATCAGTGAGGTCATGCCTTATTCTATTTCTTCTTAGAATACTTCACTTTTGCACGGCTCTTGAGACACACTAGTGGGCTGCCATGGATTTTTCATACCTTGGCCCTCCTTGACCCAGCAGCAGCAGAGCAGTAAACTTAACTATATACCATTGGTCATGCAAATCAGCTATGGAATTTTCCACCCTGATAAGACATGAAAAGACAAAGAACTTAGGACTGCCAGAGCAGCATGCTAGCTACAGACATGGCCCTAGCCTGGACAGCATATACTCCAAACCCCAATATATACTAGGGACCAACAGGCACTCAGGTCCAAACAAACCTTTCATGTTCCCTTTTACCTACTGTTCATACACTAGAAGTTCACTGGTTTGTTGCCTGGCTTATCTAGTGTTTCTGGTCAGATGTAAGGCTATCCTGGAACTTGAAAAGCTAGCAACCTCACAGCTGTGAGGTGGGACAGTGTCCCAAGGGAAGGGCATCCCGAGACATGGGAGCTCAGGAGCCGCACAGCCCTGAGAGGAAGCCTCCTCAGCAGAGGCATTGCAGCTCCCAGGGGAGGGTCTCCCCAGCTGAGCTCAGGAGCTCAGGAGCCTCAACCCTGCTCCTTCTCTTCATTTCTCTTCTCTTCATTGCTTCTTGGCTTCTTGGCTTCTTCTAATGAGAGAGTCACACCAGCAGGAAATCTCATAAAAGAGATTTATTGGAGGGTCCAGGATATAGAGGGATGAATCCAGGGATGGGTGCCCTCTGCTCCTGGGAGTGAGCAGCAGGGAATTGGACAATGGGCAGGACTTACATAGGTTTTCTGAGGGGTTGGAGATTTTCAGGGTAGAGAGTTCCAGATTGAGGATTGATGGGGTTTCAAATCCTGAGCTTGGAAAACTCAGTGATTTGTGGGTTTTTCTGTTCAGAGATTGGTGAGGTTTTTTGCTCAGGGATTGGTGGTTTGGTTGGTTTAGGGGTTTTTTGGTAGGTTTGGTTTGGTTTGGTTTGGGTCCCCGTTTCCCTGCATCAAGCCTATGGGTTAAGATGGGAAGTCCTTCCTGGCCACAGGTGGCTTTGGCTGAGGCACCAACTCTATGGAGCTACTCTCAGAGGCTGAAAAGAAGGTGCTGTCACTGTGGACAGCTCCTGTGGGACAGCTCCTGTGGGACAGTTCCTGCAGTGGTATTTCACGAAGGCCTTAGGCAGAGGCAGGAAAAGAGATGTGCCACCATAAACAGCTCCTGTGACTGCTGCAGACTTAAAAGGTGTCCTGGTGCCTCCATTTTGACAGGAGCTGCCTTGACCATTTTGACAGTCCTGTGGGGACATCTTAAGACAGGGCAGGCCATAGGATGGGGCTGGAAAGAGGGACCAGAGCTGCTTTTTTAGCTTTTTCCAAGTGCCACTTAGGGATTACACCTAGACACCCTCTATCCTCTGGTCGATGTGGCTAAGAGTTAAAGTCAGGTATACAAATTGAACATTCAATAAATTACACATAAAATCTTGATGTGGTGGGTAGGAGGACTGGTGTGAATTCTACCAAGAGTGAGAGGCAGAGAGGGCCTGCATCCTCAGGGACAACTTAGGTGCAAAAAGAAAACTAAAACCTTGAAAGTCGCTACAAGCCAATGGAAGCCCTGCTCTTCCTTTAATGAGGATTTGCAAATACCAAACAAGGAGACCTGATTCCCTCTAACCAGAAGAGTGGACTCTCAGGAAGTGACAGAATGCACCCCCTATGCAGCCTCATCAACTGTGGCATCACGTCCATCTGCTGCCAGGATCTGACCTCTGTGCTTGCACAGCTTGAAAGAGCGACCTAGGTGACCATGGTGTGAGGCTGCTGTGTGAGGAGTCCTGTTCAAGAGTCCCGCCTGCAAATTCAGACTCCTGCGGTAAGACAGATTCTGGGAGTTCCTTCTGTCAGGAGACTGGGGAGTAGAGTACCCAAGAATGGCATGTGAAAGGGAAAATAAAAGGAGACAGACAAGCATAGGCAGTCTGGCTCCTGACCAGCTTGTGCCACTATGTCCATGGCTTAGGCAAGTCACTGTCTTCTCTAAACTCAGTTTTTTCATCCATTAAATGAGAATGTCTTACATACCTTGTGGATTATAATAGCACAAAATATACACTTGTAAAAGCAAATTTAATATCAAGTGGGCAGCAGGGCATAGTAGAATCCTATTTATTAGTGAGGTTGTGAAGGGTCTACTCCATTTCACTGCAAAGTAGCTCTTCACTCATTCACTCATTTGTTCCTTCATAGCAGACCCCTGTGTGCCAACTGCCAGCCCAGACACTAGGTATACAATCGCAAACACATATGGGCTTTGTCCTCCTGAAGCTGTGTGGGAAGAGTCAGGCATAGATCACCCATCAGCCCATGACTCTGAATTGACAAGCTCTCTTGAATGCTGTGATGTCAATAGCATTGCAAGAGTATAATGTTAAGAGAGGGGAGAGTGTACTGCAGGGCCCGTGAGGGCTTCTCTGAGGCCAACCTGGGGATAGCAGTCCCAACAAAGGCACAGTTGGGGAAGACCTGAAACAAAGCGTCCAAAGACCTGGGCAGACATAGGGCCTTAAAAGAACCTTGAGTCGACCTTGTGAGGCTGAAATAGAATATCCTCCATGCCCTCGATTGCCATGCAAGCCAGGGAAGCCTCCCTTGTGTAAGCCTTTCTCTACTTCCTTACTTCCAGCTTCCTCTCCCTTCTAGCTCCCCAGCATGACAGAGCCCTCCTGCCATGTGCTATGGAACCACAGAAGGTTCTAGACCCCTGTGTCCAGAGCCCTCCTGGTCTTCCATTTGGCAGAGAGAGTTCAGAAGACCTATGGCTCATGGCTTTCACCACCAGAACCACCACTTCAACTCTCAAACCTAAAGGAACAGACAGAGTAGGATGTGACAGCGAAGAATCTGGTTTTGACCTCTCCGATTGTGGAAACTGTCCCAGTCCGTGACTGTCTCCCACATGCTGACAAGCTTGTCTGGTGCTGGCCTCTGCCACAGGTCTGATTTCAGGACACATCTCAGTTACTTTTCAATCTTAGCTGCCCCCTTCCCACCTAGAGATAGGAACAAGCTTCAGCTTCAAGAGCTCCCCTCCCTCCATAGGGAGAACAGCCCATAGGGTTAGGAACGGTGACATTGCACAGCCTCTCTCAAGTGTAGGACTCTTTCCCCTTCCGCTTCGTTCTTGCCTCATGGCAGCTTTAGAGGAAGTAATAGCGCCCCTTGTTATGGACATGGAGGCCCAGGGAAGATGGCCACTCCCTAAGCCAATTCTAGGACTTGAAGCCTGTGAGAATAAAATCCAGGGCCTGGGTTAGTTAGCTCAATAAAAAGCATGTGCATGTGTGAGAACATAGCTTCCATCTCCAGAACTGAAAGGGGGTATAAAATCCTAAAACACAGGCATTCTGGCACAACTGTCCAGAGTCCCTTCTGTGGCAAAGCTATGACACACACACTAACACCGAGATGTTGATGGTCGTTGCAAGGATAAGTCCCCACTGAGGGCAGAGAAAGACACAGAAAGATGTTTGGGAAAAGCCAGTTCACTCCCTTACCCATCTCTCCTCACATATACACACGAACACCCTCTGTTTGAAGAGGGAACCTTCAGACAGGAAGGTCAGCTTCTGCACCTAGAGAATGCATTTGGCCCTGTGTTCTCCCAGTTTGACACATTTCAGGTTATGGGTATCTGTCCCCCAACTTCCTGTCTATCATACCTTATCAGACATGAAAGCCAAAGTTATAAGCATAGGAAACTTATCCATTCACGGAACAAGTATTCAACAGACATTTGGGAGGGGCTGTCAGAGTGGGTCTTAGTTCTTATTATGCTACTTTACCTATGACTGGACACATTGAAAAGAGTGAAATCATTTCCTAGAGTTCCAAAGACTAGGAAGTATAAAGCTGTAGGCTCTGCTTCTAGAGAAGTCCTTCTTGTTTTTGACATCCCAGGGCAAAACAGGGAAAGACCAGAGAGCACAAAGAGAACAAGAGACTAAGTTAGCTTTTGTGACAATCCCAGGAATCTGCTCCTGTGATAACGACACCAACCATTGACAAAGGCAGAATCCTTAAGTCCTGAATACCTCTTACCCTTCTCCTCCCAGCACAGATGCACTGGAGATTAACTTTATAGTGAACCTTGATAGACACATTCAAACCTCATTGATTTTAAAAGAGGGGTCAAGATGATCTCAATTGTAACATGGGTGCCTAGGTAAATATGAGGGTGAGGGAAGTCATAGAAACATGGCCTAGAAAAGAACCATGGGCCTTAGTTCAAATTCAGATGAGTTAGACTGTAGGTAAGGATATCTTATAGACAGCCCTGGTTTTTTCCCTGACATCTGAGGGAAAGAACACCTCGGTGTATAGGAAACCATGTGTGACAATCTCTACTTCAGGTCTGGATAGAGGAGAAATGCATGCTAGCCCATCCTCACTCAAGGAACACAGACTACTGTCAGGTATGTGAAGGGGGACAACTTGAAGCATCATAATAGGACTACCATTTCTATCCCCTGTCTCTGAGGTGGGACAAAGCAGGTTCCCTACTAGAAAGAGCAATGCCCTTGGAAAGTCTTCATGCTTAGAATCTAGGGAAGCTTTCTTCTTTCTCAGGATTGGGATCCAGTGCTATCCTAGAGCATGCTTCAGACTCTATATCAGGAACCCATGTCCCAGTCAGGTGCTAAGATCTGGAAATCACCTCCCTACCCCTGCCCATCTATCTTTTGAGCTAGGTTCTTCTCTCAACTGAAGAGATGCTGGGAAGAGGAACACTTCTGGAGAGTAGGGGAGAAGAAGACAGGGGCTTAATCAGAAGTAGATGCCAAGGTTGTGGAGGCAGGCAGCATTCCGAAGGCAAGCACTGAAAACAAGGAAAAGGAGGGAGGTGAGTGAAGGAAAAAGGGAGGAAAAAAGGAGCAATCAAAAGAAACAAAGAAACCCCAGAAGCAGGGACAGAGACAGCAGGCACACTCCCTGTTGTAGCCAGGCCTCAGAAAAACCTTAGCCTCCAGTCTAGCAGGAGAGGGCTGGGGAGACATGCCCAGACAATACAGAATGACCACTGTCCTGCCTGTTCCAGAGGAAGAAACTCTCCCACTCACCTTACTCTTCCACCTACAAGTTCATGGAGTCTCTGGGGACTAGAAATGGCTTCTAGGCCTGCACAGGACCTGTGGCTACTGAGGTGGTTGACAAAGAAACCTGTACCAGTGAGTGAGCTAGCCTTCTCCATTCTACTCCCCACAAAGGATTCCAACAACAGCAGCATCCACCCCAGTCTCCTGTATGCCCCCCCCTCCTTACCAAGCAGGGATGGGGCACAGTGGCAGGACTGAGATACTGGGTGTATGCCTTTGATAATAGAAAAGTAAGCTTAGCAGTCAATGTTTTCAAACATAGACAGATGTAAAGAGTACAGATGCTTCCTCATCCTGTTCCCTAGCTTGGCCAGATTCATTTCAACCAGTCTCATTCATCCTTTCTCACTATTATAGTATTTTAAGATTAGGGTGTCTGCTGATTCCTCCAGAAACATTTCATGAAGAATCCCTCTGAAACTAAAACGAGGCCTTGTCTTCCATAAACAGCATTTAACACTACCACATCTTGGAGGATAAGGTTGCTAATGAACCCAAGTTCTACTTTAGAAGTCGGAACTGGAGCCTACCTGCAGTTCTAGCTAGGCCGGCCGATCTGCTTTACAGAACCTGGGAAAGGAGGGGAACCCAACTCCCCTCTTTAAGCCCAAGTGTCCTCCCACTTGGGCTTAAAGGAAACCTCAGTGTGCCATCAACAAACGCAGACACTGTAGTGGATGCACTGACAGGAGCCTGATATACCTGTCTGCTGAGAGGCTCTGCCAGAATCTGACACATACAGAATTGGATGCTGCCAACTAACCATTGAACTGATCATGGGGTCCCCAGTGGAGGAGGTAGAGAGAAGATGAAGGAGCCAAAGGGGCTTGCAGTCCATGGGAAGAGCGACAATACCAACCAACCAGAGCTCCAAGGGTCTAAACCGCCAGCCTGGGAACATGCATGGAGGGACCATGGTTCCAGCTATATATCCAGTGGAGGATGGCCTTGTCAGGCATTGGTGGAAGAGGAGATTCTTGGTGGCGTGAAAGCGGGATGCCCCAGTGTGGGAAAATTCGAGGGTGGGGGAAGTGGGTGGATGTGGGGGCACATCCTCATAGAAGCAGCGGGAGGGGGGACGGGATAGGGAGTTCCTGGCCGGGGAGGAATGGAGAAAAAGGATAACATCTGAAATGTAGCATTTCCAATAAAAATGCATAAGTTGGGGGGAAAAAAGGAAACCTCAGGGTCTGCTCAAAGTTTCTATTAGGAGCAACTAACTAGTTGGGCCTTCAGACCTTGCCCACTCCTGCCACCTGCAGGAGAAAGCCGCTACTGCACCCTTAACTCTGAAGGAGGCTGAATGCAGGGTTGTCACTGAGGAGGAACTAGAGTCCAGGTGGGGAGCATCAGCCAAAACTGAGACCTAGAGTGAGGCTTTGTGTTGGGAAGAGTGAGGGTGTCACTGAGAACCAACATCTTCCTAATGACTAATGTCGTTCAAAGACAAACACACATACATATGCTCAGGCACACGGGCGCGTGTAAAGTACCTCCTCCATTAGGTTTTTAGGGTATTGGCTGCCAGTATGATAACATGAACCATTTTAGAACTTGGTGCCTACCCGAGAGAAACAAGTGCACACATCCATATGATGACTTGTAAACAAGTGGTCTAGAAGCTAAATTTTTAATGGTTAAAATCTAGAAACAAGGCTGGAGAGATGGCTCAGCTGTTAAAGGCACAGGCTACTCTTCCAGATGACCGGGGTTCAATTCCTAGCACCCACATGGCAGCTCAAAACTGTAAATCACACCTCCACACAGACATACATGCAGGCAAAACACCAATACACATGAAAT
Organism: Arvicanthis niloticus; assembly: GCF_011762505.2. Classification (NCBI taxonomy): domain Eukaryota; kingdom Metazoa; phylum Chordata; class Mammalia; order Rodentia; family Muridae; genus Arvicanthis; species Arvicanthis niloticus. The sequence goes on from NC_047663.1 coordinate 50,790,697, forward strand.
AAAAATAAATTATTTTTTAATTCAAGAAACAACCCAAAACCCACTAACAGATAAATAGAAAAATCTTGCGAACCAAACTCTGCCTCAACGCTTTTGGGGGCTAAGTGCTCTGGTCAAGAGAGAGAGTGGGGCTGCAGGGGCAGGAGACTTGAAGAATGGAGACAAGACAGAGGTTCTGATCAAGTCTCAAGTCTCATACCAAGTCTCCTTTATTGAAGGGAATTCTGAGGTATTTATATGCTTTTGCCACGTGCCTTGTAGGCGCGTGGATACCATGTGTCTTGTAGGTGTTGATATGACGTAAGCCTTACAGGCATCTATAGCATGGATAGCACGTGCACTGTGTGCCTTGCAGGCTTGGATACCATGTGGGACTTACAGGCATATATGGCCTGGATAGCACGTGGACAGCACGTGAACCACATGCCTTGCAGGTGTGGCTACCACGTGCGCCTTGTAGCTGGGAGCAGTAAACAGCAACACAAAATATGTGGGATATCAGAGTGTGCTTCAGCTGTTGTAGGCTATTGAAAACCAAATCTCTTATCAGGGTATATGGTTCCAGATGGCTGCAAAGATAATCTAGCCGCTTTCTGCTAAAAGTCGGCTCCCAACAGAAAAATGCATTGTGGTGATGTACATATGACAGAATACTATGTTAAAATTAGCAATTTAAAAAATAAACCTCTGTGTGTACAAGGGTGGGAATGTGGACTGGGAAGCAAGTGTGATTGGGGTGAAATTCCCAAATGATTAATAAAAAACGTGTTGGGGAGAAAAAATAAACTACTGAAAAATGGCATAAATGGACTAGGAAGATGGCTCAGTGGCTAAGAGCACTGGCTGCTCTTCCAGAGGACCTGGGTTCAATTCCAAGCACCCATATAGTAGTTTACAACTGTCTGTAACTCAAGTTCCACAAGAGCTAACACCTTCACACAGACAATTAAATTTAAAATTCTAGAAAGAATATGAGTGCCCACCATGTGATTCCAGTTAGACAAAATCCTATTCGTAGAATTCTCTGGAGAGGGGTAGCTCTTAGAATGTATGTAAGTTCCTGGGAATGAATCATAAGTACCCAGCCCCCCTGTTGCTTTTATGTCCCTCACACTGCTGGCCTTTCATAAGGACTCCCTCCTTCTAACTGACTTAGCAGAAGACATTGTCAGATAAAGCTACCTAGAACGATATAACAATACTATATAAAAATACAATGAACTTGAAAAAAAAAAAAACCCACCATGGAAAGGTGGCTACCTTTCCTGAACATTTTAAAATAAGAAACTTGACACATCTGAGGCAGCTCATCACATTTCTGTCCAGCTTTGACTCCGAGTGTTCTGCAGTGTGAGTGTCCTTCTGTGGGAGTGATTGGGACCACATGCACAATGATATCCCAGTGCCAACTCATGTTACAGTAGGATTGCCCAGCATTAACACTGGGTGCGATGTAAGACTCAGCACCACCAAGATTTCCTGGAAGCCTGATATCACCAGGAAGAGCCTAATTATACTAGAAGATTGTTCCCTCTCATTAACTGACAGTATTGCCTCATTGTGGCTTTCCCATGGTGCCTTGGTCCGTTCTCCGTTGCTATAAAAGAATCCCCGAGGCTAAGTACGTTAGTTTGGCATGTAGTTCTGAAGGCTAGCTTTACTCAATGATGGCTTCTGCTAGGCCAGTTACAACACTGCTGAGGGAGTCCTATGAAAGGCCAGCAGGGCGAAGATGAAGGCAGACCTTAGGGCAGGGACCCAATGCATACACTCATAGCATAGAATCATTTGCTCACACCAAGAATCTCACTTACAGAGGAGGCCCACTGTTGTTCCCAGGAAGGCCTGTCTAGTGGGGCTCTGTGGCTACATTTCATGTTAATTCATCTACTTCTGTTTTCTCTGTCTCTGTGTTATTGTTTCTGTTGTTTGAAACCAGGTCTAGTGTAGCCCAGGCTGATCTTGAATGCACTGGGTAGCTGAAGATGATCCTGAACTTCTGGTCCTTCTGCCTCCATTTTCCAAGTGGTGTGATTATAGGCATGTCCTGAACTGAGCAGTCACTGCGGGGAATAAGTGGAGGCTTCAGATGACCTTCTCTAGACAAGAATAATGGTGGAATAGCTTGGTGGGAGGTGGTGGGAGGGAGACATGCAGAGTACTAAGGGTCATTTCCCACAATTGTGAGAAGTTCATACGGAAGATTTATAGACCCTGTGAGTGTTCTGTGGTGGGCTCTACGGTGGTGTGGATCCATTGGGAGCTATTTGTAGGTTAGCCCCAGGCAGGCAGGAGCCTGAAGGAGGATAGTGAGAGAAAAGCACTGGGTAGACAAGTGCATAACACAGCTGGATAGATGCTTCTGGGAAGAGGCAGGCAGAAGCATTGATGCTATGATGTTATTCAGAAGTCCAGCCCTGTCCCTAGTTGCCTAGCAACTGTTGTTGATCAAGTGGTTGCTAGACAATATAGGGCCATCTAGACAGTAGGATAAGGACCTTAAAGTGTGTGGGCTCTGATCAGAACATCACATGGTATTGTTACTCCTGACAACAACCATTAGGCCTGTTGCTTGTATTTTTCTCACCCCCTAATTGCCTTTGTCACATACAAAAATAGCATGACAATGACGCACAAGACCTGGAAAACTGAGAAGGACACCACATGATCTTACCAAAAAAAACAAGATGAAAATTACTACCTTTACTCTTTCCATCCCAGGTTTCCTCTATGAAAATGCATTTCACATTTTCTTATCATTTTAATACATGTGAACTTACATCATTTCATTCTGGTTTAAGTAACCACACAAGCCTATTAGACTTCACCAGGATACTCCTCTCTGATGACCCCATCAGCCCACACCCAACCCTGTGCATGCTCGGCAAACACCCTGCCACTGAACTAATTGCTCCCAGTCTCAACTGCAGCCTCATTTCATTAACTAGGCTCCTCTCATTCTGCGAATGAATTTGCTTCCAATTTTGTGCCCTGATCAAGATCACTTCGATACATATTCTTCTGCAAAGAGACTGCCTTGGGGTCAACACCCAAGGACAAGACAATTGCATCAAAAGACACAAATAGTCTATGACAAATAGTATACTTCACCAAATTGCATCCATCGTAAGTGGTGGCAGTTTTCTCAGGACTAACAGATGCATTGATCTTACCACTGGCTACGGTACTGTTGCCTGGGGAACAGATCGTCTAAATAGCACCATAGCCGGCACCAACCCTGGAGTCTAGGATCCAGCCATGATTCTCTGGTTTATCATATCATCACGAAAATTCTGTTAGTGGATTCAGAATCTACTGGCTCCTCTTTACCAGTCCACAGGCTACAGAACACTTCTTCCCTCACCCATTCTGAAAGCGTGTTTGTGTTATAAGGTAGAAAAGTACTTCCAGCCTGATATGGTGGCTCACATCTGTAATGTGAGCATGCAGCAGGCTGAGGCCAGAGGATCACCCATGCATTTGATGGTACTCTTGGCTACATAGTGAGTTCCAGGACAGTTTAAGCTACATGTCTGGAGAAATGGTTCCGTGGTTAAGAACATATGTCACTCTGCCAAAGAACTGAGCTTGGATCCCAGCACCCACATTGAGCACCTCAAAGCCTTTAATTCCAGATCCAGGGGATCCAGCACCCTCATCTGGTCTCCCTGGACACCCCACATATATAGCACTCTCACACTGACACAACACATACATTAAAATAATAAAAAGAATAAAGATGCCACCATCTTCTGACATCCATAGACACCTGCATGCACGTGCACACATATACACATGCATAAGTGAAATAAACCCTTTTTATTTTAAAAGAAGCTGGAGAGATTTCTCACCAGTTAAGCGTACTCTCTGCTTTTCCAGAGCAACCAGGTCCAATTCTCAGCACCCAAATGTGTCTCATAATCATCTCTAACTCCAGCTTCAGGGAAACTGACACCCTCTTCTGGCTTCTGAAGGCTACACACACACACACACACACACACACACACACACACACACCAGAGTACACCAACACATGCAGAGGCAAAACACCCACACACATAAAATTTAAAAGGGATTTTTAAAAAGGAAAATATACAAGGCCATACCACAGTTGAGCATTAAGCACATTCCTGTTACTAGAAAGTTGCCTGGAGCCTGTTTACAGCTAGCATTTATATTTCTCCCCCAGCCACAGGCAACATATCTCTTTTCTACCTCTATAAATGTGTCCTTTCTGAACATTTCACATCTATTCTATTACCTGGCTTTTCCTTTTTGCTTAGCACACTGATTTAGACCCACCCTAGTTCAACAGGTACCAGTAGCTCACTCCTTTACATTGCTGGGTAGTATTTCAATTGTATAGATGAACCACATCCATTCACCATTTGGTGGCCATTTCAATTATTCTCAATTCTGGCTTTAACCAGTAGTGTTGGTATAGATGTTTAAACATTAATCTCCACATAGAGCTGTCATTTTTCTTAGGTAGAATCTAGGAGTGGATCCTATCTTTTCTTATTCCTATTTTTTCTTTGAAATGTATCTTTTTATACAATATATTCTGCTATGGTTTCTGTTCTCCCGACTCGTCCAAAACCCTCCCCACCACCCCTCCCATCTGAGTACACACTTTGCTTGTCTTTAGTCAGAAAACAACAGGCATCTAAAGAATAATAATAAAATAGAACAAAAATGAACAACCCAGAATAGGACAAACATGCTCATACACACAGAGATGATGACATACACAAAAGGACCTGTAATGTGGGGGCAGAGAAGCCTTGACAAAATATTATGAGACCAAAAACCTCCAAAGATGTCTTTAAGCACTCACTTTCGGTTGACCATATACTGCTGGGCATGGGGTCTGCCCTCAAGAGTGGTTTGTTTCAGGGCTGGAGAGATGGCTCAGTGGTTAAAAGCTTCCAGAGGACCTGAGTTCAATTCCCAGCACCTACCTGGCATATCACACCTGTCTGTAACTCCAATTCCAGGGAAACACCCTCCCACAGACATACATGCAGGCAAATGAAAATATGGCTTTGTTTTGTTTTGTTTTAAAAAAAAAAAAAAAAAAAAGAGTGGGCCAGGCAGTGGTGGCACAAGCCTTTAGTCCCAGCACTTGGGAGGCAGAGGCAGGTGGATTTCTGAGTTCCAGGTCAGCCTAGTCTACAGAGTGAGTTCCAGGACAGCCAGGGCTATACAGAGAAACCCTGTCTCTAAAAACAAACAAACAAACAAACAAACAAACAAACAAAAGAGTGGTTTGTTTCCCCAATGAGACTCCATAGGAGAAAATTAATTTTTCATTTGTGAGCAGAATTCAATAGTAGGTAGAGTCTGTGTTAGGGATGGGGACAAATAGTCCACTTCTCCCTCCTCCCAGTGCTGGCACCCCATCTGGCACAGACCCATGCCAGCCTGTGCATGCTACCACAGTTTTTTGTGAGCACATATGTGTGTGTGGGTCCTGTTGTATTTAGAGGGCCGTGTTTCCTTGGCAAGCTCCATCCTTTCTGACTCTTGCAATTTCTCCATCTACTCTTCTACAGGGTTCCTGAGCCCTGAGGGGAGGGACTGACAGAGCTATTCCTACGAAGATGGAGTGTTCTGAGGTCTCTCACTCTCTGCATATAGTGTGCCTCTGGATCTCTGTGTATGTTCCTATTGAAGGAGTAAGCATCTAATGATGGCTGGGCAAGGTACTGATCTGATTCCTTGGCCATGGTAGCCAGCCTGTTTCCAGGGAGTGCCTCTCTGGATTCTGGCAGCTGGGAATGGGAGAGAGAAAGGAAGGCTGAAGCAGGTGACCCGCTACACAGCTCAGGGTAAGACTTGGGTTCTATATCTTTTTTAAGTTTCAAAAACAATTTTATGCATATGTATGTTTTACCTGCATGTATGTCTCTGTGTTGTGTGCATGCCTGGTGCCCATGGGAGTCAGAAGAGGGTGTTGGGTTTTCTGGAACTGGAGTTACAGTCCCATGCAGGCCACCATGTGGTGCTGGGAATAGAACATGGGTCATCTGAAAGAGCAGTCAGTGCTCTTAACTGCTTAGCCATCTCTCCAGGCCCCTTAGGATATATCTTAAGTATAAGCTCAACGTTTGTTTTTTTTTAACTGTCAGACTATTTTCTAAAGACTCTCCAACCTTCTATCCAACAGCATAGCTGAGGATCCCATGTTCTCTTTGTCCTAGGAGAGGCTCTTATCTGAGCTGCTAGATTCTGAGAATGTAACCTCTTGCTGTCAACAGTCACTATTTGCTGTATCACTTACTCAACAAACATCAGTATGATACCACGACCGAGTGGGATTTACTACTGCTGCAAGGAGTCCTGAAAGCTTTGAGACTGAGACACAGCATTCTGGTCATAATACTTCAACACCTCCAACCTGGGTTCTGTTGGATGAACTAGAATGAGCTGTCTGGCGGGAATCAGTTCTATTGATACTGACAGGCTTGCCAAGGATTCCTCCAATACAACAAGGGCCCAACGAATCGTGTGATTGCTCTCCCCAAATCCTGTGATTGCTCTCCCCAAACCCTACAAGGGACTGACAACCAGCCTTGGAACCTCAGGCACAACAGAGGTGCCAGGAGATAGTGGTACTATCTCCTGAAGTACTGAGTACTGAAGGTACTAGTGGTACCCATCAAGAGCCCAAGGTACCGAAGAATCTGACTGGGAAGGAAAGTGAGAAATGAGCTCCTTTTTCTTTCCATTTTTCTCTTTGGAATAGACTTTTTTTCTGAAATAGATTGTTTTTCTGAAAGGACACTGTTTTTTTTCCAACACTTTAAAAACTAGTGTGTGCATGTATGTTTAATGTATAATATGTGAGCGCATGTACACGTCCATCACAGAGCATAGAAGTTCAGGGGATAATCTGTAGGCGTCATGTGAATCTCAGGCAGCAAATTCAGGTTCTCGGGCTTGGTGGCAAGCACCTTTAACCTGCCGAGCCACCTTGCTGCTACCTGAGATTTGCTTCCAATTATTAGTGAAATGCACCAATGAAGCAGATGAAGAATGTAAAAATAGGCTATATAGATAGCAGTGAGAGGAGGGAGGAAGAGGGAGGGAAAGGTAAGTCTGCCTGCATTACTTCTGGACCCTTGGTTCGTGAGAGTTTTATTGTGACGTTGTTTTTGTTAGATTGTTTTGTTTGGTTTTGTCTTTTTGAGTCAGAGCCTCATTATACATCCAGGCTGGACGGGAACTCGTGATCCCCTTCTGCCTCAGTCTCCTGCGTTTGTACACAGTTAAGCTTCCTTTTTTTTTCTACAAGACTGTGTCAGTTTTTCATACATTATACAAACACATACATCTGCTGGAGCCAGAAAGGGATCAGAAGTTCAGCCTGGGAAGGGGAAGGAAGGGAATGAAGGAATAAAGATAGTGAGGGAAAGGCAATATCTGATATCGAGTGATCAGAGTAAGTGGCTAGCAGTTTGTCAATTGGCCTTTCTTCGCTGATTTTCATGTACGTGGCTCTCAACGCAACAATGCAATGTCCTTTAGTTATAAAACTGCGTAGCTGTGCATCATCTCATTAAATGTGTTTGTGTGTCTATCAAATTTTAAGATCTTACATTATTCATGTCTTTGGAAAGAAGAAACAAAACCCTGGGGAAGCTCCCCACACAGCTTGGAGCTTTGCCCCCTGCATTTCTACTTCCAGACTGCCGAGTCCCCCTTACTAGCCGGGAGATCCCAACGTCTCTCGCCTCCTCCCCTGCACCACAGTCTCGTTGCTATGGAGATAGACTTTGCTGCGCCAAGACTTGCGAGGTGCTAGAAGCTGGCTGGCCAACCTCTGCAACAGGCTGTGGGCGGAAAGGAGGAGCCAGTGAAAGTGTCGTCTGGGCAGAGAGGCCCCGGACCCCATAGAGGCCCCCTGCTCTGCTGGCTCCGCCTCTATCACCCCCACCCACCCAGGGTATAGAAATACTGCTGCAATCCGGGCCACCGCCCACTGCACTGCGACCCAGTAGAGACTTCGCCTCTTAGTCTCAGCAGCTTAGCCAACCGTGCTCTGAGCCCATGGCTAAAGGTCCCTTTTCGCGCAAGCCCTGGGGTCCAGAGCAGATGCATTTCGACTCGGACCCTGAATACGAGGGCCTGTTCGATAAGCCTTCCCTGGAGGAGGGCCACAGTGCCCCTGCACCTAAGTCTGCATCCTCGGCTGGCAGGAAATCTGGACGGCGCTCGAGCGGGAGGGCTCCGGGGACCCGCGCTGGGCTGTCTCGAAAGGCCACCGTGCGCCCTGAGCCCAAGGAAGAAGAGCCTCCGGTGGAAGAGGGCTGCTACCTAGACCACTTCCCGCACCTGTCCATCTTCATCTACGCGGCCATCGCCTTCTCCATCACCTCCTGCATCTTCACCTATATCCATTTGCAGCTTGCCTAAGCGGCCAGGGCCCGACGGGGTGGGCGCAGAGTGGAGGAGAGGGGAGGGGAGAGGAAAGAGAAGCATAGCCTTTTGTTTCAGAGACGCGCTGCACCCCTTCATCTAGCGTTCAAAGCTTCTTTTCTTTGTTGTCGCTTTGTCTAACTGTTCCTCAGACGGTCCAGAGTCGCTGCAGGCAATGGAATAGCTGTGCTGCTTGCACCCGTACATTGAGTTCAATTGGTATAATCCTGGCTTGAATTGAACCCCGTTTGTAATTAGGATGTCTCTGTATCCTACCACTTGTGATGTGAAGGCCCAGCATTTTTTGTGTTTGTAGAGAGCAGAGTTCAGCCTTCTGTTTAAAGGATGAACCAGACCGGAGCCTGTGGCCTCTCTGAGAGGGTACCACAAGGAGAGTCAGCACCCTGGCTCGGAGTGCTGGAGCCTCATGATGCTGCGTCACCCTGGGATGAGCCAGTTGTGCCTAGTTCTAGGACTCTGAGCACCAAGCTGGTGGACCTGGGAGAGCAGCGGATATGGCTGGATGCTGGAGGAGGTGAGTGGCGTTTGTCAAGATGATTCTGCCCCTTCAGGAGCTGGGGCTGACGCGGTCTGTGCATTTTTCCCGTTTTAGGTTTTGTGGCTACCAGAAGAACCCACGGCCTGTAGTAAGCAGAATTGACCACCAGAAAGCCAACGCTCAAGACGGGTTTTTGAACTGTGTGGAACAGAAGACCACAGGTCTTCAGAGATGGAGGAGGCCTAGAATTCATGTATCCTATGAGATGAGACTGAGAGCTTTCCTTTGCAGGCTGTCTATAGGACTGTGCTAGAGAATTCTATGTGACTTCATTTCAGCCTGGAGGCCTTCTGAAGCTGTGGTACCAAGATGAAGGGGCTGGGATTAAGGACTGTCAGTAACAGAGTTCCTGCTGATATTTGTCCTCTCAGATTCAAAAAAAAGTGAATACCAGAGCTCACTTTTGGAGGTTATTCACCTACCCACTCTTTATTCATGTCAGCTGTTTAAATGCAAAACTTTGCACTGCTATACTCTGGAAATATCTATAACTGCAATATGTCTGATGGAATAAATCATATTCTCAGTCTCCTCTGTATTCAATTATCCATTAACTCCCAACTGTATGATGGCCCTTGACAGATTCCCTCTTCTGCCCTAGATTTCACTCCCTTTTCTTTAAAACATCCCCACGATACCTGTAAAGCTGATTTGATTACACAGCATTTCTAGGTACAGAATCTCTCCAAACCAAATAGCTATACAGGCCCCTCTGTGGCATCTGCCATCATGTCCAGATTCCTATTTCCACAATCCCCTAACAGCAGTCTGGCTTTGCCACATGGTACCATCGCCCATTGCTCAGTATAAGAATCCCCACTTGCCTCCCTATCAAGGGGTTTCTGACCCAGCACAGTCCCTCAGCTAAGCTCAATCTGCTCCATGATTGACCCAGCTTGAGGTTTTTTTTTTTTTTGGTTTTTCGAGACAGGGTTTCTCTGTGTAGTCCTGGCTGTCCTGAAACTCACTCTGTAGACCAGGCTAGCCTCGAACTCAGAAATCCGCCTGCCTCTGCCTCCCAAGTGCTGGGATTAAAGGCATGCACCACCACCGCCCGGCCCAGCTTGAGTTTTTATAAATTGTTTTCAAATAGAAGGGCCTTACTTCACTGTTCTGGTCTTCCCTGATCCCATGTCCCCATGTGATTTGGTATTTTCCTTCATTGCACTTTAAATGTCACATGTCACAAGTCTGACACCCACTGTTCCCTGATAACAGCTTGTTTACAGTAATTCCCTCTAACTGTCAATGGCAATGTTCCCCCAGATCACATCTCCGAGGTACCAAAAAAGTTCTGTCAGTTTCCGGCTGTACCCATGGATGCTGGATCTAGTACTGAGGTTTAGAATTGCTCCCCACTGGATGCCTACGTATGGGCTAATGCTTTCCAAGAACACACTCCCTATTGTCTCTCACTTTACAGTCCTAGGTATGATTGTATCATCTAATCCTGACAACAAATTCCTACTAGTCCCCAAACCAAATTATTCATTTCTCAACATTTGTTATTCCATGTTATCATGAGATTTTCCAGATATCTAAATTCCATTTTCTACCCCAAATTCAAGCATCTAGTTTTACCAACTAGACCACGGCTAGCCCTATTACCTCTAAAATCTTAATATTGGCTTCAATGTCCAGACTGGGGATGGTTCGCCAGTTTGAATGCTTGTTGCATGGTAATAGTCAATTAGGGAGCTCATCCTGGGGAAGACTAAATATTCATTCATATTCTCACTCAGCATTCCTTAGTTACCTGTAATTGTCTATGGGTGGGACCAATGAAATTCGCCCTACCCTCACCCCTCTGCAACTTCATGTTAGCATGTGTACTGGTGATGCCTTTGTTCAGATCTTGTTTAGGCAGCTATATTGTTGAGGTATCATGGGTGAAGCTTATGCATACAAACAGCACTCAGCAGACTCAACAGGCTGTATTTGTGTGTGTGTGTGTGTGTGTGTGTGTGTGTGTGTGTGTGTGTGTGTGTAAAACAATAACAATTTAACAAAAGGACCACAAATTTGAAAAGAGGGACATGGGAAAGAGAGGAAGGAAAGAGAAATTATAACTATATCTTAATTTAAAAAATTAAAAGCTGGATGAGCAAGTCATAGAAAGTAAGTAGCACCTTTCAGTGGTCTGCTTCAGTTTGATTCCTGGCTTAAAATTGCCCTGACTTCCCTCACTAATGGATGTTATCTTGAAATAAAAGAGAAAATAACACCCACTCATTTGCCCCACTCCCAATCCCAAACCAAACCAACCAATCAAGTAACAAAAGACTGCTTGCAGCTCTTTCAGAGGACTGGAGTAAGATTCCCAGTACCCATGTTGGTCAGCTCCCAATCACCTGTTAATCCTAGGCCCAAGGGGTCTGATACCCTCTTCTGGCCTTTACAAGCACCAGCAAACATATGGCATACACAAAGATAAATAAAAATTTTAAATCTCAAATATCCAGCCCCAGTCTGGGGTGTAGTTCAATGTTATGAACCCTAGGTTCCATACCCAGTACAGCAAAAACAAATAACCTATATTGTCCCTCATTTCTTAATGTATTAGTCCCACAAATATTGTCTCCCCATTGTTGTACTCCAGCCTTTAGCATTCACCTACCGTACACCAAGCCCACTCATACCCAAGATTCAATTACTTTTGTTCCCATACTCTAATATTGTCTCTTATTGAGCTATGTTCCTTACACCTGCTCATTCCTCTGTGACCAGGCTGGCCTTGAACTTTGAGATCTGCCTGCCTCTACCTCCCAAGTGCTGGGTGGCCTGTATCTTCTAACCTCTGTTCTCCCATCATCCAGGTTGCCTCAGCATCGTCGTATGTCTGGCCCACCTTCCTGTTAGGTTTTCCCACAGTGACATGCATCTCTCCACTATTTTGTAGGTGACTGCTTTCCTATACTGATTCTCAACAATATGCCAATTTTGAGGTTGCCTTGTCCAAATTTTCAGGTCTTTTCCTGCCTAATAATAAATATCCTTTTAGGGTTTCACCATAAAAATATTTACCTATGAGCTGGAGAAAGAACTTGGCAGTTAAAAGCACTCATGATTCTTAGAGAACAGGGTTTAGGCTTCCCTAACTCCAGTTCTAAAGATCCAGCACTCTCTTCTGGCCTCTGCAAGGTCATGCATACATAGGCAAAACACTCATAAAATAAAAATCTTAAAAATCAAACATACCCATCCTTTTATGTTGCTCAAATTCCAGGAATGCAGGCGTATAGTTGAGTGGTATAGCTTAGTGTGAACACTAGCTAGATTTAGTCCCTAATACCCAAAACATGTATTTTTAAGATTCTATATTCTTATTGACCTAGCTGGGATCACATGTTTACTTTTGGCCAAAAGGGACAAGTTATCAGACAATATGAAAATAACCTCTCAAATAAAAACTGAAGTGTTAAGAATGTTGTGGGCAGGAAAAGTATCAGATATATACTTCCAGCAGATCAAAATTGACCCAGTGCCAATTGTTTGGGGCAAGAGTCCTGTTCTAAGCTGTCAGAGCTGAGCAGATATACAAATACATGAAGCTATTTCTGATTATGAAACAATATTATGCAGGACAGCCAAGGCTACACAGAGAAACCTTGTCTCAAAAAACAAACAAACAAAAAAAGAATATTATGCTTGAAAGAGATATTAGAATTTTGCTTAGACAGTACAAAAGCTCTCAGATTTTATTTTACTAACAGGTACCCTATACCCTTATCAGTTATCTTACTCTGATCTCACTAGGTCCATGGCTATTAAAACAACAACAACAACAAAAACCTCAGTAACTCAGAACACCAAAAATGTAGTCATAGCTGTGGAAGGCCAAAAATCTGCAATGTGTCCACAGGGTCACTGCTGGAAACTCTGAGAATCTGTGCCCTGCCTCTCCCACCTTGTGGCTGTAGTACTCCAAACCATCTAGGCCACAAGACAACATGTCTTATATCTCAAATCTTCCATTTGAAGGTATATTTTATCATCACTGGATTAGGGCCCACCAAGATAGTTCAAAATGATCTCTTCTTACTTAACTCAGTTATATTTACAAAGACCCTCTTTCTTTAAGGCAACACTTAAAAGTCCCAGAAATTAAAATATAAATGTACCTTTGAGGGATTCTCCCATTCAACTACATTAGTTTTCCAATGTGCTAAATTGGAAATAAATGTAATAATTTTTATCTAAGTAAAAAGCCACATTAAGCCAGGTGTAGTAATCCCAGCATTTTGGAAGCAGAGGCCAATCTAAGCACATGAAACCTTGTCTCAAAACCAAACCAAACCAAAAACCAACCAAACAACAAAAAAAGCCATAGAGGGGATTGGCTTTTCTCCAAGGTCTCTTGCTGGACTCCAAGACTAACTGCTTACCACCACTAGGTTCTTGCTCTTGCAAAGGATCTGTTCTAGAAATGGAAACATTTCTTCTGTACTGAAGCCAAAGTTGTAGGTTTTGTTTGTTTGTTTTTAACTACTTCCTTATCCCAATCAATTAGCAAAGTCCCTGTCCAAGCTAAGTTACTGATAAAAGTGCTATACTGCCTAGGCCATGATGGAAAACTATGATTCTGCATTTCCTCTCACTGCTGGGGTGTCAGAACTACACCAGTGTGAAACACAGGGGGACTAGGCTACATTCCATTCTGCCTGTTGAGATGCCAGGCTCCTGTGATACCCCTAAGAGATGGGCCCCAGCCCATGTTTCTCTGGGTACAAAATGGCAGGGGCTGGAATGGAGGCTATGGTTCTCAAGCTCCTGGGCACCCAGGCAATGCTAGGAACCACAAGGAGTTGAGAAAGGGAGTGAGAGGGTCTGGGGCTGCAGGCCTGAGATGAGTGCCAGGCAGGAGGAATCTGGCTTAACTCAGGATGCCAGGAGTGTGGGAGGGGCCTTCTCTGGAAGGCTTAGGCCTGGCTTGGCATGACAAAAGCTTTCCCTCCATGGCAGTCCTTAAGGAAAGAAACAGTCCTTGCTTGTCCAAACTATTTATTTATAGTGAAAAAGGATGCATACAATACAACTGACTCTGAATGGACCAGAGATTAAATACCTTTTGCAGGAAAGAATGTCCAGGAAAGGAAGTTTATTGGCTAAACCCTCTGGGCCTATCTAGATAACCTCATTAGCATGGAGAACTCTGAGTTTCTATGCTATGCAACCGTTTGTCTGGGTCCTCTTAATGAGGTGTTGTTCCAGGACAGGAAATCTGGTTGGGAACAGATTCAAATGCCTAACGTTCTCAATTATCAGAATTGCTGGGGTTAATAATCTGCTCAACTTTACCAGTTCTTCTGTCTGGTGACACAGTTCCACTTGCCCCACAAATGACTGGTTAATAAAGTAGTTGGGTATTTAATTCTCTCACATTTGTCTTCAGTCAGTCAAAAGGATTAAGATCACAAAGGGCTCATGACCAAAGTATAGTATCTTTGGCTATAGCATCATTCTTTAAACATGCTCCCACAAAAGCCAGTGCTGATTTACATATCTTCACACACATTAAGCAGTAAGGTAGTAAGTAAATACTGAAATATTTAGTATAGGTATAAAGATTATTATAGGTAAATGCCTTCCTGCTGTCTCTTCCCATAGATCATGTCAGAGCAGGACCTGAACTCATATTTTTATTGGAAAGCTACTCCTTAAAGAACACTCCTGTTCCCACAGTAATGGCATGAATCAAAGTATAAACTTGAACAGTGTACCACCAAGAAGTCAAGAGTTTTAACATGAATTTTGTGGGATACATTCAAACCCCTTACACCAACCCTTTTAGTAATTTTCTACCCCCGCTTTGTCCCTACAAGTCCCATTCTGTCCCTTAGCTGCTCATTCCCAATTTCTTATCCTTCTTATATTCAGAATCTAATCTTTCCCTCAATGCAAAATCCTGATGCAATGGTCCCAATATCTAACTTAAGAGACCTAAATAAAGTCTGCTTTACCAATATAACAAGTGTCAGCAATCACATTTGGGCTTTCTTTTTTCTTTCTCTCTCTCTCTCTTTTTTTTTTTTTTTTTTTTTTTGAGATGCAGTCTCTTTAGTCCTGGGTCCCCTGGAGTTCTTTATGTAAGTCAGGCTAAACTCACAAGAGGTCCACCTGCCTCTGCCTCTTGAGTACTAGGATCAATAGTGTGCATGAAACCCAGCACCCAGCTAGGAGTCAGTTTTTAATAACACACACTCACACATACACAGGGGTTTTGCTTGTCTCTTAAGGAAAAAAAAATATATATATATCACTGTGTGTGCACACATGATGTGGGGGATGGGAGTGTACATGCCACAGTGTACCTTTAGAAGTCAGAGGACAATTTTGTGGAGTCAAGTCTTTCTTCCCATCTTTAAGTAGGTTCTGGGGAGCCTACTCAGGTCACCAGGCTTATATTACAAGTACTTTTACCCTCTGACCCATCTTATCAGCCCTTGCTTGTCATACAAAAAACAGAATGGAATATGACAGGTGTATACTGTTTCCTACACTGTCCATATCTGTTCTAGCTGTGTGAATTCCTTAATATGCTCTACCTTATGGGTTTTCTGCTATTTTCTTTGCCTAGGATGATCCCATGGGCGCAAGGGTAATACTTTCTAAGCTTAACTTGAATCTTACATTATCAATCAGACATGCCCCTTTAGTACTGCACTATACATCATCCCATATCCCTGATCCCCTCTGCTGCGCCCTGCTTCCCTTTAACTTCCTTTTCCTTCTCTCTGGTGTGGCGTGTTAAATCCTGAGACACCCCCATGCTGAGCATACTCTACCACTGAGCTCTGTCCTCAGCCTAGCTCTATTAGTCTCTGATGTGCCTCATGGTTATACTCAGTGAATACACAGACCTGGTTTATACAATAAAAATGAGCAGAAACATCCAGTTCCATGAAGATTCTATTCCCTCCTGAAATCATACTAAAACATCCCTAACAGCAAAATGGGTACAATCCCAAAAGAACAGGAGACATTACCAGACGTGAGGACAGCCAACCCAAGTTTCAGAGGGAGAAAAGCAAATGAACACAAGTTCCACTTTAGAAATCTGAACTGGAACATGCAATTTAGAAGATCTGCTGATTTGCTTTGTGTAATCTAGGAAAGGAGGGGAATGTGGCCCCAAAAGACCTTAAACATAAGAGTAAACAAAGAAAAGCTACCCATTTACATGCCCCCTCTTTTCACTACTGAGAAATTACTGTTTCCAGTCTTTTGCTTTGTTTTTCTACATTGTCTCTAATGTTCTGGAGTTTTCTGCAGTTCTGGACCAGGGACACCAAACTCTCCCTAAAGTTACTAGTTCCTTGATATCTACCAATGTTTTCAAGCTCATCAAAGAAAGTCAAGGTCTCTCTGAGTTTGGCTTTAACAGTTTTTTGCTCCTCTAATTCTGCAAGAAGGGCCTGCTCAGTGCATAATTCAACTTTATATTTCTCCTGTAACTCTTTGATTTCCTGTTTGAGAAGATGGAATTTTTCTTCACTGAAAGGATTCGTCTCCTGACACTTATCTTCAGGAAGCAGGATGTTTGGGGGAATACACAAAATCGACTGCAAAATCAGCTGTTCCATTTTGCCGAAAAGATTATCGAAACGTCCTTTCATGAAGCAAAGAAACTTCTCTGTGCATTTACGAGTCTGGACAGGGCTAATCTCACAGTCTGGAATGCCCTCCAACTTCTTTAGGATAACCTGTTCAACAGCCTGCATCACTTCAAACAGGTGGTCTTGAAATGCTATGTAGATCCTTAGCAGGCAAGTCTGTGGGGTGAAGCCAAAGAACTGGGCCTCATAGGCCATCGGGTCCACAGACATCCTGCTTTATTCTGTGCTCTCAACTGTGAAAACCTGCAAGTACAAAAAGAAAAATAGTTCATTTGGACATTATCACCAGCAGAAAATAACAAACCTCATTACTGATAAGCAAATCAACAAAGAAAGCAACTAAAAACTAAGGAGTGCTCCTTTGATACCTGAAGTCTCTTCCAGCCTTAACTGTCCACAGAAAGACAGAAACAGCCCTTGCCTATCTGAGTCAAATATAGGAAAGTCATATCCTCTTTATTATTCATTTCCTTCAATTAGTACTACTGAAGACTTAGGCACAAGCCCAACCTCAATTCTGTTATCTTGGGCAACTTTCAAAGCTTAAACAGACAGCCCCAATGCCCTAGAGACCCGGTCTTCTAAGCTTCAATGATCTACATGTGGCTCTTCCCTCCCTCCCCACCCTATCCCACTGTCCACATACCAACCTCTCAAGACAACTCCTTGCTGTGTAGGCTATGGGTTGGCCTCAAATTCTTTCATTTGTGACAGGGTCTTATGTAGCTGAAGCTGGCCTCAAACTTGGGATGTAACAGGATGGTCTTGAACTTTTGGTCCTTCTGCCTCTACCACCAGAATGCTGGGATCCTAGGAGTATAACAAACCCAACTTTTTATGTGGTGCTAGGTTTAGAACCCAGGGCCCAAATAAGCACTCTATTGACTTAGCTACATCTTCAACAGCTCCCATGCTAGTCTGTCATTCACATCATACCTCCCACAATCTTCCTCTGTCCCTGCCCTCAACCTTTGCTTTCTTGCTCCCAGTCCTTCCACCTAACTTCCTCCCCCATTCCTTTTAGGCCCCATGTTCTACCATTTTAATTACCTCATTATAAATGTTCTCAGTTCCCTTATATTCTATTCTAGCCATCTGATAAAAATCAATGAAAGGACCAAACCTATACCCTCACTTGTTTCAAGGATCTGAGTGGCATTCCTTTCTAGTATAAACATCTACAACCATGTTATCCCATTTCTTTATGGCCATGGGAGATTACTTAACCTTGGCACTCCCGGGTAAGGGCCCTTAATATAATCTACAAGCTGCTACTTCAACTACCACATGAATTTTTTAAAGAATTAACTGGAAAAAAAAAAAGTATAACCAATGGCATGGACAACTTACAAGAAGTCAGGATACAATTACCCTTGAAAATTTATATATGTATTGGTTTTAAAACACAGGTAACAACTATATGACTATATGAACAAAATCTGTCTTTGAAGTGCTGTTCATAGATTATCTCTAGACTAGAAAGAGTTTTACTTCCTGAACACTTTTCCTAGATTATGTTCCAACTAGGGATTTGTTCTGTTGACACAGAGCATCGCTATGTTGCTTAGGCTAGCCTCAAATTTCCCATTTTATTACCTTAGCCTCCCAAGGAGCAGGATGCTCGAACTATACTCTTAAATTTTCTGTTGTTCTTTATAGACAATTAGGTTTGGCTGACCTAGAACTCACTTTTTATGAGTATGTGCATGTATCTATCTGTGTATGTACACATACATGAAGATGTCCACAAGAAACAGAAGGTGTTAGGTCCACTGGAGCTGGAGTTACAGACAGATGTGAGTGCTAGGAATCCCACTCAAGTCCTCTGCAAAGGCAGCAAGAGCCCTTAACTATAGAGCCACCTCTCCAGGCCCCGCAAATAATCTCATATACACAAATCCTATTTAAATGTCCTTGTCGTTTCATATTATCATGCTCATTTACTTGACTGACTCTGACCATAGTAGTATACACATATCCCAGATAAAGTGCCCATGCTTTGTGACAAACACTTCATTGCATTCTAGTGCTTTTTTTTTTTTAAATGCTGGGATCTGAACTAGGGCATCATACTTGTTAGGTAAAATCCTATCAATCAGCTGCATATATCCCTGACCCTGGTTCAAGCATCTTACTACCAGAAATGTTATTTAAAAAAAAAAAAAAAATCAACAAACCAAAAAAAAAAAAAAAAAGATTCTTTTAAGGGTTTCAGCTATGCATCTATCCTCCCTCTCAGCCCATGGCCCACATCCATGCCCTATGCAACCTTTGGCCAATTTAGTAAGAAAGTGCTGTTCCAAAAAAGGAGAGGGGAAAGGGTAGCACAAAGTCAATCATACACGGAATAAACCCATTCCCCTTAGACCTGTGCTGTTTGTAACTGCATTGTTAGGAGGAGTGATACGCAGTGTAAAATAAGACAGTTCTTCCCCACCAACCAAATAATCAAGAAACCTAGTCAAACTTGTGAGCACACATCATGATGATAAGAAGCCGGGCTGAAAGGATGGCTCAGCAGTTAAGTCCTCTTGCTCTTGCAGAAGGTCCAGACCTCACAATCATAGCTTTTATTCTTTTTTTTTTCCTCCCCCTTTTTAGCTGTTTTGTTTGTGGGTTCTTCATGGGTTCTTCTTTTTTATCTGTCTCCTAACTGTATCTTCTCTGTCTCAGCTCAGCTTCTCCTGGCTCATCTGTCACTGTCTCCTCCTCTCAGTCTGCTTGCCCAGTTCACTTTCAACTGCCTCCTGTTCTCACTCTGCTCAATCCCTGTCTTCTCTAGCCTCTAATCAATCTTCTCTCTTCCAGAACCAACTGTCTTCTCTGACCCTACTCTTCTGTCTCCTGGACCCACTTCTGCCTACTCCCCAATCCCACTACTCTCCCTCCTATAACTACTAAATATATCATTCCAGTTTCAGGGGATTTGACACCGCCCACCTCAGGAACTACACACAGTGTGGCACACATACATGTGGTCAAACTTTCAAAACACACTCACACACAAAAAAAAAAAAAACAAAAATAAATTAATTTTTAAAATGTCTTAAGACAGTGAGAAACTGGGCTAGAGAGATGGCTCAACAGTCAATAACACTTGTTCTTGCAGAAGACCTGGGTTCAATTCCCAATACCTACATGGTGGCTCATAACCATCCATAACTCCAGTTCTAGAGGATCTAATGTTCTGTTCTAACCTCTTCAGGAGACCAGGTACACACATAGTGCATATACATATATGTAAACAAAATACTCATATACATACATTTCAAAAAATAAAAATAAGATTATTAAGCAACAAACAAACAATAGCAGGGATGGAGAAATGACTCAGTGGTTAAGAGCTCTAGCTGTTCTTGTATGAGACCCAGGTTCAGTTCTTAGCACCCACATAGTGGCTCACAACTGTCTGCACCTCCAATTCCTGGGAATCCAATGTCTTCTAATCACGGAGGAAACCAGGAACATACATGGTGAATTTATTTACATGCAGGCAAAATATACACACATTAAAAAAAAAAAAAAAAAAAGATAGTGAGGAACAGGGTAAAAGTCAGACTATGACACTGAAATGGATTAATGAGGTTCTTCCTGATTTGGTCCTTAATACTCCAATATAAGATTCTACAGGTGCAGCTAAGGATATGCTTTGCTGGCAAGCCAAAATGATAAGATTAATGACAGTCCATATCAAGGCACAATATTCTTTGACAAACTCTCTTACCTTCAAACCACCTAAGGCTACATTTGTAGGAGATCTCAAATAGTAACAGTAATGGTAATCAGTGAGCTGCTACTCTATTTCTAAATTACTTTTATCCATGTGTGGATCTCTTCTGGGATCCTTTAATGCCAGACATTGCACAGATCTATAAATTAAAGATACATTTAAGAGACTTGCTGGGAACAAATTCAGAAGCATGCCACATGATATGACCTTGAAGTCAGAAGAGTCTGCATTATAGCAGGAATAAACTTACTGTTCATTTTTTAATTATTTCACAGTTCCTTTATCAGACCTCATCTTTTTAATTGTCTTTTGTTTACTACTTTCTATTCAGTCACTGGGTCATCTAAGAATACTTAAGTTCTTTTAGTTTCGTACAATAATTTTTAAAAGATTTGATTATTTATATGTGAACATATGCCTATGTGTTGCACCACATGCATATAGGTGCCCCTGGAAGCCAGAGTGGGTCAGATGGACTGGAGCCAGACTCACACTGAACATGTGCTGGAATGCAGACTCAGGTCCCTGGAAGCAGCAGCTGGGCTCCTTACTGTTGAGTCATGACTACACCCACACAATGACCACCTTTTAGAAACCTATAAGAGAACAGCTACTCGAGACTATGATTTTTTTAGTGGAGCATGTGTACTTTGTGTCTGTCTTCACTCTAACTTGGTAGTGAGAGTAAGCCATTCCTCAGTGCTCTAACACAATGACAAAGTCACCGGAGTAGCGAGACGTGGGTATTTAGTTATCCCACTAAAGGATGCAACCTTAGCAGCAGTTGTTTAATCAACGTTAGAAATCTGAGTTTACAGGATATTATTTATACTCATAGCTGATGGGTTAGAAAACTAGTTTTGCATATGTAGAACTAGTAAAGACAAACATCCTTTGTATTTCAAAATAGGGTCTCAAAACAGTTCTACATTTTCACTTTAATTGCTAGGAGCCTTGGAGGTATTAATTCATCTTCTAATCATAACAGATGATGTCAGCTAATGGTGGAGATCTTTCTAGGAAATCTTTCGGGGGATTTGTCACATATTTGCATATATAATGTCACTAAGCATTGCCAAAACATTCTCAGAACATCTAAGCTGGTTTACACTCACTTGGAGTAGACCAGAACTTCTTGTATCTGCCAATACTCTAACTTTTGTGAATTTGATAGTCATACTTGTTTTTCTTTCCTATAGAGCTAAGAAGTATGCCCAGGGCCATTTATATACTAGCTAAGCTCTCTAGTGCTAGATTCTCAGCCCCACACTGTATTTAAAATCTAAAACCATCTGACTTCACATACTGTTTGGACACTGAAACTACCTCCACCCTCCATCTCCATATACGTTGTTTATATTGAGATGACTTTCCTAGATTATATTTTCAGTCTCCAAGTAGGACAGTCATCCGTTACGAATCACCCAGATGATGGGCCAATCTACTGACAACTTGCACCCTATAATTCTCTTAGGTTTGCACTCTAACTTTGCCTCAAAATTCTCAACAATCTTGAATACCTGATATATAACCAAATTCCAACATCCAAACATCCAGTTCTGAGAAAAGTTCCAATTTTGCCTTTTCTGTTAGACACTGCCAATGCTATGATGAGGCAGCAGCTATAAAGATGCAGTTTTACCATCAAGGTGCTAAGACCACTCCCCTTGTGTTTGCTCCGCTCTCCTCTGAGTTGTCCACACTGGCCTAGACCTTCAGGATGCAACGAATCCTCTGGCTTCAGCCTTCAGAGTGGCTAGGAGACACAGGGCGGTGTCATTACGTTCAGCCATACTTCTAAATGCCATTCTCTCCAACTTTTTACTTGGTCCCTACCAGTCTTGACAGTCACATTTTTTAATGCTTCTTTACAACGTACTGAATACGACGGCCACGATCAGGATAGTCTTTGCTCCAACACAACCGAATCCTGCTTTCTTTCCTTCAAGTAGGCACGCATTAGGCGCAGATTCAAGAGCCAGTTCGAATACACATCCCTAAAAAAACCAGCCACTACCTCCTTCGCTTTCCCCGCAGTGCTATTAACTCATCTACCGTCTCTTCTCTGCTAGATTAGAGTTCCTGCGATTGAAGATAAACAGGGGAGGTTCCCACACCGTCTCGACAGAATGTAATGGACCTCAGAGCCTACGACCACCAGACAAGGCCCAGAAACCTCAGAACGGGAAGCGCTTCCGGCAGCTCCAGCTCCTGTCCCACCCCGCGGCCGCGATGCATGCTGGGAACTCTAGGTCTCCCGGCCCAGCCAGGCCGGACCTGAGGGATTCCTTACAGACCACTCCACCACCCCGACGCTACTCCTCCGGTTCCACCCTTTCCGCTCCTCCTCAGAGAGCACACAGCCCCTACCGAAGCGAGCTCGGGAACGATGGAGTCCGCCACACACCGGCTTCCCGCCACTTCCTTTAAACTATATGGAGCTGCTGGAAGAAGGCGGCGACACCGACCCCTCAGAATCGACTGAGACCTGCCTCTGCGAACGAACGCAAAGGCGGGATGGATCGCACTCCTGATTGGCTAGCCGTGGGTCGAAAAGGGGCGCTCTGATTGGTAAAAGGAAAGAGACAAGGCGGGAAAGCTAGCTGTGGCCTGCAGGGATTGGCGGAAGGAACTAGTACTTTCTCTCTGCGTTGGTAGGCGGAGAAGTAAGGATGGGCCGACGCAGAGGCGCAACTCTTGATTGGTGGATGAGCATCCCCAAGGCGCCAGCGATTGGTGGTTGTCTGAGTCCACAGCGCTGATTGGACAATAGTGGGTAGGCTGGAAGCCAGTTTTGAGTCCGCCCCGCCGCCTGGCATACTGGCGGAAGGGAAAGGGGGGCAGGCGCGGTGGGAAAGATGGCGTACCAGAGCCTCCGGCTGGAGTACCTGCAGATCCCGCCGGTCAGCCGCGCCTACACTACCGCCTGCGTCCTCACCACCGCGGCCGTGGTGAGCAGTTGTGGCGCCGCATCCTCTTTTTCCAGGCTAGCTATGACTGCGTCTTCAGAAAGCGGGTTTGGGCCGCGGAGAAGCCCAGTGGGTCTGGTCCCAGGGGTGGGTGGAGACATCCGGAGCTGACTCTAGGGTTTGGGATATTCCCAAGGGTGCCAAGCCAGTGACCTGAGAAGGGTGTGCTCCTTCCTGAAGGGCCAGGTCAGTTTCAGACAGATGAAATCCAGACCTGTAGTGAATCAGAAGTGCGGGAGCCACCCACCCAAAAATGTGTCTGAGAGGTCTAGCTGTGTCCAGGTGACTAGTGGGAGTAAGGTCCGCTAGGTCCACAGACTATTATATTGAGTATAGAAATCTTGAGTTTTCTAGAAACATCTTTCAAAGGACGGCCTGTGGATATAAGTAACTGGCCGCCCGTATCTAATTAGGATTAATGGTAGTAGGGTCTTAAATCTCTTATTCCAAGTTGTTTCATCCAGCTGTTTGATATGGTGACCACGTGACGCACAGATTTGTAAAAGATGCTGTTATCTCTAGAATATTACCACCCGCTTGCCTTATAGTATCCTCAAATATTGCAACATAAAACTTACATTGTGTGTTTATACAAAACGGTTGTGCAAATTCTAAAGAATCTCTTACCAGCTGTCACAAGCAAGACAGAAATTATTAGATCTACTAATCCTTTGTTGTTCATGCTGTAATTTTGTTTTGCGGTTGATCTGCTTCAAAAAGCTCTTTTTCCATTTCAGCAGTTGGAATTGATCACACCTTTTCAGTTATACTTCAATCCTGAATTAATTTTTAAACACTTTCAAGTAAGTGGTCTATAACAGCTATGATTAATGTTTTCACTGCCTTTTTTTTTTTCATATTATTTAGTAAGTAGTAAATCCTGTCAAATACAGTCTCAAAACATAACCCAGTAGGGGAAGCTCTGATTACAAGTCTTGTTGGGATCTTGTTGGGATTACAAGATGAAATTTCACAGCCTGGTTGGACCCCAGAATCATTTAGGAGCTGCTAGGTATTTGTGAACTCCTCATCATATACCAAATTAGAGTTGCCAGGGGTGGAGCCAGGTACAGGCAGAGTAACCAGGAGGATGGCAAAGTGCTGGATAAGTTTGGGCAATATAGAGATACACTGTCTTAAGAAAATAATTTTTTAGTGTACTTTTGATGTGTTGAGATTCTGAATTTGACTACGACTCGTTAAAACTAATGTGGCCATAATCCCAGCAGTCAGGAACCTTAGCTCACCGAACTACACATCAAGGAATTGTCTCATCACACAAACAACAGTAACAACCAACAAGAGTAATAATGATGTGATTTGAGAATAGACTGAGAGCTAGCTGCCCAGGAAGTCTCACAGGATAGCCTTATTTTGTCTATTTACCACCCAGACTCACCTATCACTGTTGTTAATCCTCAGGGTCCAGCTCATAAACTCAGTTCTGGTAAAACATTAACATTGACCTGTCTTCTAGAAGTCAGATTATACTAACAAAGGTCTTATACCATTATCTAAAACAGAATGTTGACTTTCTAGATTACAGTTTGGAGCAGTCTTTTTCCAGGGATTAAAATGCCAAAGAGCAGTGTGTTTTCTTGGCAGGATGGTCATTCATTCACGGTCTAGGTGAAGTGGAGGCAAGAGCTCAGCAGCTGTGACTCTTTGTTGATGCTTTCCCCTGTCCCAAATGTGTTACACTCCCTTTGTACCCGTTGAACTCTAGCTTGCCTTTCAAGATTGGGCTTTTGTGTACCCTCAGATATATTATCTTTCCTGTTAGAGCCTCTCTCACCCTTATTTAGGATTTTTTTATGTGCACTGTCCTTACTAGCATGTAAATGCTATAAACTCTGGATTGTTTGCCTGTGAATAGAGTGCTGGCTCCCTTTCACACTGCTGTGACAGAATTCCTGACAAAGCAACTTAAGAAAGAAACTGGTTTATTTTGGCTAACAGTTTGTTGGTAAAGTCCATTGTGGTTGGGAAATTGTGGCATTCAGAGCTTCAGGCAGTTGGTCCCATTGCAGAGGATGAGTAGGGGTGCTCCCTATGAGTAGGGGTGCTCAGTTCACTTCCTCCTATTTAGTTGTCCTAGGACCCCCACCCCTGAGATGATGCTCCTCAGTGTTGTCCTTTCCACCTTGAGTGACTGAGTTGAGAAACTCCCTCACAGACATGCCGGAGTTTGTCTTGAGTGACTTGATCCGTCAGTATTATCACAAGTAAATTACCAGTGATCAAGGGTTTAAGGGTCCTCTGATACCTTGCTTGACTTTGTCAAGTCAGGATTCCAGTGACCCTTGCTAGGATTGCTTCATTCTGGTTTAACTGCCTAGGGTTAGGTTGTTTTGTTTTTGTCTAGTTTTTCCAGATAGTCTATCTTTTAGCTGTGGCTGGTATGACCCTCATGATGTCCTCCTGCCTCAGCCTCTTGGTGTGCATCACTGTGCTTTTTTTTTTTTTTTTTTTTGACAGCGTCTTATGTAGCTTGGGCAGCTCTTGAACTTAACAATTCTCCTGTGATTGTCCTGCCTGGACAGACATGAGCGACCGTCCCTAGCCAAGGTTAAATCCTCGAATTAAGTTTGGAATTAGGACCTGCATGTCCTTAGGCAAGCCATAAGTTTTAAAATTCCTAATTTGTGAAGTGAGGATGGTCACGCCAGCTTGCTTGCTTATCTCACATGTGATAGTAAATTATGTAAAACTTTGTGACTAGTTGTATGTTGAGTAGGTGAGACTGCCCTTGCATCTTTCTTTGTCTCTTGGAGCCTTAATTCTGTCTTGTAAGGAAGTTGACTTCAAACCAGAACCTGACTGTTTATCCTAGAATTTTTCTATCAGTATGTTGTGGCTAGTACAGAAACATTTCTTGACCGCTTCACACGCTGAGTTCCTGAGATCTTTAGCACTTATAAACTCCTCATTCGGACTAATGGTGACTACACACATAAGAACACTCTGTTCTCACACTAACCTAGCTTTTACTCGGCGGCATAGTGTGGATTTTTGTGTTGTTTAATAGAAGATAATCATGGTTTTGAGTTTTTTGCTCTATTCATATAAATTTCACAGTCTAATTAATATCTTGCATGTGTATATGCACACATATACAAACTTGGGCAGCACAGAACAAATCCAGAATCAGACTGGGTGCCCTGTTTGAATGTGCCCCATCTAGGACTTTAGAGCCTCAGAGTCGTAGAATGTTGTTTTTATCTTGGTATAGAAATGTTTCCTGGTCATGTATTTTACTTAATATGCCTTTCTCTTGATTCTCCCCCACCCAATTCCCCCTGTAGGTCTGGAGGCTAATCACCAATTTCTTATTTTTTGGTCCAGTTGGATTCAATTTTTTGTTTAACATGATTTTTCTGTATCCTTTATTAAATGGAGTCAACATCAAAACTTTAGGTTATATAGTATGTATATATATAAATATATTACACATGTAAAACTTAGTATATACTATAAGTTGAAACTACTACTCTTGTTTATTTTTATAACATTTTACTTAATGGCTTTTGGGTCTATAGTTTGTAATCAGATCATAATGTTTTGAAACTGTTTGTAATCCTTGTTTATACAGAAGGTTCCAACTGTTAAAAGATATTAGTGTCCTTAAGTTGTGATTTATTGTAGGCATATTTGTAAAATAACATCAGCACCAGCCGACACAGTAGTGAAACAGCCTGAAACATTGGTAACTCAGCGAACTTTCCCAGGTTTTGGAATGGGTTTCTGAGAGTAGGGATTTTGATTGCAAGGCTAAAAAGACAATGTCGGAATATCTGCTGGGTTGACATTTTAGGTTTGGTTAAAGACAGGAAGAGCCATGGCAGTTGAGGAGTCGGATGTTAATTGGGTGTGCTCAGCTAGTCAGTCCTCCTATACCTAGTGCTCCTGCTCAGCCGCAGGACACAGAGAGCCTTTAGGGGTGATGGGACTGGCGTCCTAAAATGGCTTCTTGTGTTTCCTGCAAAGAATATCATTCTGATAAGTTTCTAAAGAAAGGCTTTTCATTACAGTTTTTATTAACTAGGAAATAGAGATGCTTAGCCTCCCTGGCCTGGAAAAGTACTTATCACACAAGGCTTCTTTGCAGGGAGTTCTTCCAAATTAGCAAACCAAGTATGGTGCAAGTTAACATATAATTGAGCATAGGAAAGACAACACCATGAACTGGAAGAGATGTAAGAGGGATGGAACCATGTTCATGCAGTATTTGAGTTAGCATCCCAGCGAGACAGGCTACTCTTCAACCATTGGCAGAGAAATGCAGCTTGACTGTTTACAAATTGTATAAAGCCCAGGTATGTTTCAGTGGTTCGGTACATTTTATCTTTACATGTGTATGCCTAATATTTTCTTAACTTGAAACTTAAGATATCGTTATTGTCGAATGCTGGAAGAAGGCTCTTTCCGAGGTCGGACAGCAGACTTTGTATTTATGTTCCTTTTTGGTGGATTTTTAATGACTGTATCCTTCAACAAATAGCATACAGAACAGACTGTCATCTGTTCCTCAAGTTTTTCATCTGTCTCCCATGATTAACTAGATATTTTGAACAAATAGACAAACATAGATCTCCAGATTGTAGCCTCAGGAGCTAACTATTTATTTCACACCCCCTTGACAGCTTCCAAGCCCAGAGGTTGGACAAGAGGCTCCACTGGGCAGGAAGTTCCAACCCAGGCGGGTTACCTTGAAGCGGGTTACCTCAGTCACTTCACTGCTGACTTCACTTTTAAACTGGGTTGGTAAGATAGCGTGTATTAAGTCACTGTCAAGACTGATACAATTGTTTTTTTAAAAGAAGAGAATTTGTTCTGTGTATCAGACTTAGGTGTAGTGCTGAGTGCCAAAAAGGCTTTGTTCCAGCCTGCATGCTTCAACACCTGTGAAGGTGGTGGTGGTGAGTGAGCTTCACTGTACGTACTGTCAAAGGAATTAATGTTGCCCCAAAAGGCAAGAGTATCACAAAAACAGAATTTTAGGAGTAGAGAGATGGCTCAGTGGTTAAGCGCACTGTCTGCTCTTCCAGAGGTCCTGGGTTAATTCCCAGAAACCACATGGCAGCTCACAACCATCTGTGATCTGATGCCCTCTTCTGGTGTGCATAAAGACAGGGCACTCATATACATAAAATAGGTAAATTTTTTTTAAAAAGCAGAATTTTAGTCTGTAGTAGCTATAATCCAGATAGTTCAGCCCAAGCCAGTTTCTGCCTAGATGGCTTGGGTAATTAATTTCAGGCTTTTCTTCTGTTAGTTTAGAAATGTCATACTCAGCTTTCCTAACGCAGATATCAGCTAGCGGGCAGCCTGTATGTCTCTTGCGTAGTCTTCCCTAGTACGCGCTCATGCTGACACTTTCCTTGATGCCATTTACTAGCTTTTTGGTTTGTTTGTGAGCTTAGTTTTTTTAGGCCAGGCCTTTACAATAATGCTGGTTTACGTGTGGAGCCGAAGGAACCCGTATGTCCGCATGAACTTCTTTGGTCTTCTAAACTTCCAGGCCCCCTTTCTGCCCTGGGTGCTCATGGGGTTTTCCTTGTTGCTGGGGAACTCAATTATAGTGGACCTTTTGGGTAAGTGTCTTTGTTTTACCTGATAATGTATTCTGTCACTGTCTTTCATGTTTATTCTGTTTAGTCTTCGTATATAGCTATTATATGATTGTTTAATAATTATATCTAAAAGATATTAATTCGCCGGCGGTGGTGGCGCACGCCTTTAATCCCAGGTTATCCCAGCACCTGGGAGGCAGAGGCAGGTGGATTTCTGAGTTTGAGGCCAGCCTGGTCTACAGAGTGAGTTCCAGGACAGCCAGGGCTACACAGAGAAACCCTGTCTCGAAAAACCAAAAAAAAAAAAAAAAAGATATTAATTCATTGATTTTTTTTTTTATAATAATTATCCTAAATAAAGTATGTGATGATGATAGGAAACTTAAACTTGAAATTTTAATCTTCCTTTTTATCTTTTATTCCTGACTGATTACAGGTATTGCAGTTGGGCACATATATTTTTTCTTGGAAGATATATTTCCCAATCAGCCTGGTGGAATAAGAATTCTGAAAACACCATCTATTTTGTGAGTATTTAACTCCATGTTTCATGTTTCATGTTTCATGCAGACAAACCATGATCACAGTTTATTTTGGGTCCCTTCAGTGCCTGGTTTGTATCAGTGTTTGCAGATTGAGCAACATGTCTGCAATGAGGAGCTTTTGGATTGGCCAAAAACAGATTGGGCCAGGGTTCTGATTACTGAGCTCTTGACATCATGGGTGACTTTGCAATTACTATCCTGAATGACCACTAGAACTTGTGTCCCAGAGAGGAGCCTGCGGGTTTTGTGACAGCTGCTTTCCAAATAGAGAGACATGAACAGCAGAATGGGCAGCGCAGTCCAGAGGACAAGCTGACAGCGTTCTGACCAGTGAAGTGGGTGATGGAGAGACACAGGGAAACAGAAAGGAAAAGGCTTTAGACCTGAAGCTACACTGACTGATCTACCAACAAGCAGTGTGACTCAAAGCACATCTCTTCATTTTGTACTGCAGTTTCTAGTGCTACAGTTTTGATAAGACCCTTTTCTGCTCTAGAATTTTGTGTTCTTGGGAGCTATTACATGAAAGAAGGGCTCTATTGAGGCAACAAAATGATTTGATATAAGTTCTCTGTTGTGGAATAGTTAAGCGAAAAAGAATGAACATGGTTCAGTAGTAACAGGACCAGCTGCTCCTCCAGAAGACCCAGGTTCGGTTCCTAGCACACACTGGCTGCTAACCACTGTCTATAACTGTAGTCCCATGGATTTGATGCCCTCTTGGTGTACAGATGTACATGCATACAAAATACCCATATACATAAAATACACAAACAAACCTTTAAAAAAAGATCTAAAATTAAAAATAAATAAATCTTAAAAAGAAGAATGAGCTAGTGAGGTAAGCTACTATATACCTGTTCCCCCATCCACTCTGAAGGCTGAGGCAGATGAATTCAAAGTTTGATGCCAACCCAGGTAACATACCAAGAGGCCATCTTAGGGGAAATTTTTTTTAAATAAAAATAACAACAACAACAAAAAAAAAAAAAAAACAGAAGGAAGTAAATCTTCTGTAATTCTACTTATACATAGCAGTGTCCCTGGACTGGGCTTTTAATAGGCAGTCTTGCATCTTTCACTGTCGCATGATTACTGTATTTGCATCATCTCTACTTCTCCCTTCAGTTCCTCCTGGGTCTCCCCCATCCACTCTTCAATTCATGACCTCCTCTTTAATTAGTATACAGACATACACAAAATCTATTTACCTATTCAGTCCACCTGGTGTTGTTTATATGTAGATGTGTTTAGGGCTGGGACTGGGTAATTGTAAATACTTTTTAAATAGCTATATAATTTTAATTTTTAAAAGATTTTTTTTATAAATGTGTTTGCAACACTGTGTGCCTACATTTTATGTGCACAGTATGCATGGATGCATGTGCCTACAAAGGCCAGAGGACAGTGTATCTCCTGGAACTAGAGTTACAGTTGGTTGTAATCCCCTGACGTAGATACTGGAAACCAAACCTGGGTCCTCTACAAGTATAGTAAGTGCTCCTCACTGCTGAGCCATCTCTCCAGCCCCTGTCTGTATATTTTCTTAAAATGTCATTTCTTAATGTGCAATAATTACTTTTCATATCTGGGAGTGGTGGTCCACACCTTTAATTCCAGAGCTCAGGAGGCAGAGACAGGTGGATTTCTGAGTTTGATGCCAGCCTGATTTATAGATCCAGTTCCAGGAAAGCCAGGACTACACAGAGAAACCCTGTCTCGAAAAAGAAGAAAAGGGAAAACAAGTGACATTTCCATTATAAATGGCCTACAGAATTTCAGTGGCTGCATGATAGTCTGTGGTTCATATTTAACATAGATACATTACTCCCTTACTAAGGACATCAATATCGGTCATTGCTTGTCCTGTAATTGAAGTGATGGATGTCGTTGTAACTGAGTTCACACACTCCAACATGGAATTCACTATCTTAGCCATTGTTAAATGAGCAGTTCAGTGGTGGTGTATGCATTTGTGTTGTGCTGCTATGGCCGCCATCCTTAGAAGGTTTTATCTTATAATCCTTAAACTCTACCCAGTAATTAACTCCCTATTTCTGTCATCCAGCAACCACCATTCTTTTTAGGTGCCTGTGGATTTGACTATTCAGGTACCCCATCAGCATTTATTGTTTCCATAGTAAAACTTAGTATAAGAGGTAAATATTAATGTAAATGTTAAATAAGTATAGAGCCTTTAAAGTATACTACCTCTTTAGCTGGCAGGCAGAGACGATGCTTATCTGTTTGTGGAAGCCCAGCGGTACTGCTTTATAGTACTTCCAGGCACTGACTGGTCTCTGTGTTTTAGGAGGACTATTTTTGATACACCAGATGAAGATCCCAATTACAACCCACTACCTGAAGAGCGGCCAGGAGGCTTTGCCTGGGGTGAGGGCCAGCGCCTTGGAGGGTAAAAAGCAGCTGTGCCAATTATGAGACCCATCTGAGAAAGACTCAGTGAAATGTCCATTGGGATCTTTTATCCCTTGTTGCAAAAGTGTGGACAGTTTTGACAGCTTGACAGATTTTTTAACTCCAGAAGCACTTTATGGGATGGTACACTGACTAACACAGAAGACATTTCCAGCAGTTTGCCAGGGGTTCCTCACTATGCTGGTACTAAAAGTATAACCTCTTGGAGCCAAAAACTGGAGAAACAGATATCCTGCCTACTGCCTCCAACAAGTACATGGGTACTTGAGCTCGGTGGCATAAGGCAGGGTTTTCCTCCTCCTCTTCTTTGATAGACAAGGCCGTGGTGTAAATGGAAGTTACAGAGAGGACAAAATAAAACTGAATTCCATCTCTCTCACGCTGTATTTAAGCTTTCGTGTGATCTTTTAAATCATGGTAATGTGTTGTAGCTCTCCTGCGTATGTTTGAACACAGCAGTTTCCATGCCTGCCCTCATGTCTCCATGGCTTTCAACTGGATTTCATTTCAAGATTGGAAATACACAGCCGTTATGTACATCTGACTAATTCTAGTTCAGAGTGCTAGCCTCATAGAAGGAAGATTGGTTTCTGCCATTCAGATAGTTCTCCATCTGAAAACCATGAAGCTTCAAGTTTAGACCACGGAAGGAGGGAGAAGGGAGGGTAATTTCTTGTAGCCAAGGTATTTGACTATAGAAGCCAGTTGTAAACAAAAAGTAACTGTGACATCTCTTTGAGCTGGAGTTTCTCTGCTAAGAAATACCCAGATTAGTAATTGCCACCTTTTGTCAAAGCACAGGAATAAGATTGGGCAGCAATTGGGCATGTGTTCCTCTTGTCATTTCAAAAAAAGTTCAGAACCTTTCCAGGGCCAAGTGCCTGGTTCATCTTCCCGGTCGGGTGGAAATCAGGGTCTCTAGAAGCAGCCACACTGATGGCTCAAGTGAATACTTGTCAAAGATGGCACATCTTGTCTGACTCAACAGTTTTCCATTCGTGCTGTTACGTATTTATCAGAACTCAGAAAGATGATCTAAGATAGTTTTCATAAACATCAAAGAGCACAGGACTCCCCAGATTGGATCATCCTATTTAGGCTGAGTTGCTTTTCAGATGAAGTAGCAAGTATTTTAATGACTAAGTGGAATATGATAAGGAACGGAATGAGTATGGCTTGTTACATGGCACTAGTGAATAACTGAAGACCATTGTAATTTTATGGGACGTGGGTCAATGGGACTGCTTTTGTCTTGTTTAAAAATCTTTAAAGTTTAATGACAATCTTAGATTGTATGATCCTTATGGGATTCTTAAGTTTAATTATTGTTTTTGTTCAAGAAGGCTTTTATCAGTAACTTTTATGGGTTTATTTTTATTATTATTGCTTCCTTTTAAGCCAGAAATGGGTTTCTTTAAGGTTTTATTTATTTTTCCTTAGTGAATTTTAGATTTAGCTAATTAATGGAGTTATTGTAACCGATTTTTAATTCTAAAAATCTCTTCACCAGCTATTCATTTTAAACAGTGAATACCTATACATATTTATGACTGAAAAACAGAAAATGTATTTTGGATGTGTAGCCTAAAGTGGTCTCTGATTTTTAGGATGTGAATTCCTAGTGGCAGAATGCCATGCTGCGTGCCACACTGTCTCCTGGCAGTGCCGATTTCAGTCACTTGGCCTCTTAGTAGCTAGGCACGTCCCTGGCCCTGTGTTGTTGGATAGTATCCCTGTGCTCACTGGGACACAAGGAAAAGTCCTCATTTCCCCAACAAACCTCTCGATTCTGATTCTTCCAAAACACACTTCCTTTTCGTGATATGAGTCAACAGAAAAGTGAGATTGGATTATGGGATTCTGTGACCACTTAAGCTTACATGAATATAGTTTGAGCCATTTCCTGGATTGATTGTTCCAGAAATAACGGAAAAGCACACCTAAAGCATAGGGCGTTTTGTTTTGTTACAGGAATACAGTATATGTTCATTTAAAAATGAATGGACATGCCAATTCCATCTCCATAGGAGATAGATTTTATATACTTTGGTGTGTTTTTTTCACTATGAATTTTTACTTGTTTCTTCCACTTCTTTTTCTGTCATTCTGTCTTCTTGTCTTTTATATTTCTTTTGTACTTGGGTGAAGCAAAGTGTCCACATCCTGGATCTTGAAATGGAACCATAACACTGTCTCTAGGGTCCTCTGGGAATTAGGAAACATTGGAGCTATTGGCATGTTGCATAACATGCTTCCTAGAATTGTCACGCCTTCAGTCACCATTTTATTTTGTGGCTATATTTTCCTTTCACGGGTGAGTTCTATCTGTGTTAGCTAAGATCCTGCCCTTCCATCCTCTTCAGGATGATTCAGCCACTAACTGTTTTGAGCTTGCATTAAAGCTCTTGAACCTTGCTTGTCTCGATAGCCACTCTGCTCCAAAGTCTACAGTCACTTCTTAGCCCTTATCAAATGCCTATTTTGTGTCTTTCTCTGAACCTTGCTCCTACTTCTCCCTAGTAGGGAGGTCAGTTTAAGTTTCTTCAGTCTTTCAAGACCCTGACGCTAAAATCTTAAAACTAAGGTCTATTTCACTGTCTTCTTTTAATCCTTATGAAGCTTCAAATCTGTACTAAAATTCTTATACCAAATCATATATTGTCTTGTACTGTTCTTAGCTGCTACATGTATGTTAGTTTTGTTTCCCTCATGAGAATGTAAGCTCCTTAAGGGCAGGGACTATGTCTTAATTTTTGTATCCACCACAGTGCCTAGCACTGTGCTTGGCACATGGGTGCTGAATAAATACTTTGTTTATTGATCAGCAAACTATTATCTTGTATTTTTAATTATGAAAGAATCACTGTGTATGTTTCCAAAGTTATACCTAGCTGCTGAGGTTTAATATTCTTTCTGGAAACAGGATGGAATAAAACTGACCATGATTGGGAGCAATGATTTGGTGGCCTTGCAGTCCAAGGTGACAGAGAGCTGCTACAGTCATGATCAGACCAGGCAGTCATTGTACAGACTTGACCACCTCAGATGAGAGTGAAGTGTGTCTGACAGATCTTTTGGAGGAGTAATCAAAATATTCTTTTGAATGTTTAGTGTGTTAGCTTCTCTACAAGAAAGCCATTGAACCACAAGAGGGTTTTTTGAAGGGGCAGCAGATTTCAGACTGCCATTGAAGGCCTTGTGAGCAACATGTAATGAGAAATTGAAGTTTTCTTTTTTTGGGGGGGGGTGTGTTTTTTTGGTTTGGTTTGGTTTTTTGTTTTTTGTTTTTTGAGACAGGGTTCCTCTGTGTACCTCTGGCTGTCCTGGAACTCACTCTGTAGACCGGGCTGGCTTCGAGCTCAGAAATCCACCTGCTTCTGCCTCCCAAGTGCTGGGATTAAAGGTGTGTGCCACCACTGCCTGGCTGAGATTGAAGTTTTCAACTCTGATTATTTTATCATTGAGGCTGCTGAATAAATGGGTTACCAGGAATGAGTTCCTTATAGAAGTGTTGTTTTACCTTCACACACACACACACACACACACAAAACCTCTGACCCAATATTTTAAAAACACCAAGATTTTTGTTTTGCTTTTCTTGTTCTAAAGAAAAAGAATGGTTTGCATGATAACTGTTACATGTGATTAGTGGGTGCTTCTAGATGAGGGGCCTGTTGGGGGAGGGGGATGGCTCTAGAGGTAATAACACCACCAAGCCTAAAGACCGGAGTTCAATCCCTAAGCCACCACATAGTGGAAGGAGAGAAGCAACTGCCTAATTTGTTCTCTGACCTCCATTCCCTCTCCTCTCCTCTCCCCTCCCCTCCCCTCCCCTCCCCTCCCCTCCCCTCCCCTCCCCTCCCCTCCCCTCCCCTCCCCTCCCCTCTCTCTCTCTCTCTCTCTCTCTCTCTCTCTCTCTCTCTCTCTCTCTCTCAGACACATACAAAATCAATGTATGTTTTTTTAAAAGAGGTGTTTTACTTACCAAGAGGTGATTCACTCACTCAGATGACCTCCTGGACTCTTGCAGTTTAAGAATCTGATGCTCCCACGTTAGGTTGCTTGGAATGTGCAACTGCCTATTTTATTTCCTCAAGGTCCATAACTTGACATAATGGATGTAGTAAAGCTTCATGGGGGACCCAGACATTCTTTTAAAAGGCTTTAAAGCATCTCAACAGGACCAAGGCCAAAGACCACACCAGATTCCAGAACAGACAGGTCCACATCTGGGGGTTTAAAAAAAAAACAAAAACAAACAAAACAGGTCCACATACCAAATTTGATGGATATCCTTCACATGAGTTGAGAATTATAGGAGGCCACATTCTGTATAACAAAACATGGCTCAACAGTTAAGAGGACTTAGGCCAGGTCCCCCAGGGGTTCCAAGCACTCACATGTAGGCTCACAACTGACTGTAACTCCAATTCCAGGGAATCCAACACCCTCTTTGGCCTCTGAGTACTGCATGTAAGTAGTGCAGAAACATACACTCAAATAAAATGCCCACACCCTCCCAAAAACAAAAAAGCGAAGCTAACCACTGATCTCGTGCCTGTCTTTCTGTGTTGAATTAGCAAAGTATCTAAGAGCTTGCAATTGAAACAGGAAGGAAGAACTGGTTATATACAAGTTTTCTGTGGGAGTAGTGAATAATCGCACTGATTAAGGTGTGTACAATAGGGCTGAAAAGCTGTGTAAAGAATGAGAAATTTTAGTTCCACTCAATTTGTTTTTTCTCTTGTGCTTGTGTTCTTTGAGCCTATCACTTTGTGAGGAAATTACACAATATCAGAATCATAGAATTCACTTTTCCGTAATTTAAGATACTCACTAGTAACATTTTCAAAATCCTTTGCAGCATCGGAATAATTTTAGTCTCAGAAATTTTCACTTTCTACATTTGTAAATTGGAACTTCCTTCAAAGCTTGACTACTGTTGGAGGCCTAGATGGGACACTCATTTTTATTGGGAAGAAATAGCTTTGGTAGAACGAGAGTCTAGGAGGACAACGTCATTACGCAACAAGGTCCTGTGGAACCGCACAGCTGTCGTATGCTGTTGTTACTCGGGCCGTTTTTTAGGTCGCACCTCCGGCCTTGCTCTCACAGGATGTAAATGCTACCCAAACCCACAGCGCATGTTGGGAATTGCAGTTCCTTTCTTCAAGGCAGGAGGCGGCTGTGAGGTCATCGGTGGTCGCCAGACACGCCTGCACGTGGCGAGAAAGAGGCGGTGCGCGCTTAGAGTCCACAGCTGAGCGGAGCTGTCGGCGCCCGTGCCTCCTGCCGCGGTTCTCCCGACATGCCGGAGGAGGCGGGCCTCCCGCCCGCCAAGAGATTCCGGCCGGGCTCCTGCCCTCCCGGGAGGCGAGTAGTGATGCTGTTGGCGGCTGGCGGCGGCGGAGCCGGCGGAGCCGGAGGAGGCAGGAGGCAAACGCCGCCGCTGGCCCAGCCTTCGGCTAGTCCTTACCGCGAGGCCCTGGAGCTGCAGCGCCGGAGTCTGCCCATCTTCCGGGCGCGGGGGCAGCTATTGGCTCAGCTCCGAAACCTGGACAACGCGGTCCTCATCGGTGAGTGGCCACTTTGGTGGCCCTTTCTTGCTCTAGATCTGTGAGGGCACTTTTTCTTAGGTGCTTCTCACTTTCTTTGCGTTGGTTTCTTCAACAAACTTGAAAGGTTATCAGTGCCAGGCGTGGACAGGGACCTCTGGAAAGAGGCGGACAGAATTATCCCGCTGGCGCTGACCATTCGAGTTTGAGGATAAAGATTCACCTTCCGTGACGGGGTGTGGAGGGCATATTGGAGATTCTAAGAGAGCTTTGCACGATGGGCCTCACCAAGGCTTTTGAGGAGGCAGCTGCGAAGCGGGTCCCTGGGGACCGTCATTCTATGCAGCGATGGAGAAACTGGCTGCCAGAAAGAATTCAGTTACCGAGAACCAGTTTCTTGTGTACTAGAAAAGCTTGGCAGCAGTATTCGAGGGCAGGGACTGATTTCAAGTGGTTTTGCTACAGTGTCTAAGATAGAGGAGTGCCTGAAGGAATGGTATAAGTGAGAAAGAGACCGGAGGGCTGGCAGTCAGTAGAATCGACAATTGCGGGGGTGGGGGAGTGCACGTTGCATATGTAGTGTTGATTACAGCTCCTAAGAATTTTTTCAAAAGAACTTTAGGAACTGATCTGCATTGGACTGAGGAGTAATTAGGAAGCGAAAGAATGAAGGCAGTGAAAATAGGTTTCTGCCTTGGCCAACCTAGTGAAGCTGAGGAACTTGTAAAATATTTACAGATTTTGGTAAGCTGAGCGGAGAGGACACTGAAGATAGAATAGAACTAATGGATCAAAGGTTAGGAGATGTAAGAGATGGGGGGTCCCGGGCATCAGGAGTTACAGAGAACCCACCTGGCACAGGAGAAAGGCTGTCTCGGGAGGCAAAAGCACTTGTAGCAGAGGAGTAGAGGGAAGTCACATTTGAGAAGATCCAAGAGTTCTGAGGAGAACAAAAGTCTCAGAACATCAAGTAGGATCTTGGGGAGATGGAGACAGAAGATAGGCTGCAAGAATATGAACAAGATGGACGGTAGAGCTGATGCCCAGGTAAATTTTGTCCCTATATTTGTATGGCTGGAATATTTTATTTAGCAATAGTCAGTTGCCTTGGAATAGGAGTGGGAAAGATACAGGAGAGACACTGATCTACATCTGAGGTCGTGTGGAGGATTCCACAGGAAAATGCAGGCTAATCAGATTCTTAGTCTGAGATCCTTAGCTGAGTCTGGAAAGGTAAGCAGTCAGAGGCAGTCTGGGAGCTGGAAGAAAATGCAGGACTCATGGACCTGGAGAATTCCTGTTAAAGAGGATGAGCCATAGCAAAGAAGGATGTGCAAATTTCTTGAGTTCCTCTAATCAGGTGCTTTTTGAGGTACCAACAGACATACATAGGAAACAACCTTCATTGAGTGCTTGCTCTATGCAGTGTTCAAGCCTATGAAGAGACCTGCCCTCTGGAATTAGAGGGCAGAAACATTTAAGTACTTCGGTACTGTTTGGAATGATCCGTGCTAGAAGAGAGATTGACAGGCACTAAGGATCCCGGAGATGAGGCCCACTAGTACAGCCTGGAGGGTGAGAACTCTCAGGCTGACTCATCCTTAACTTGCCAGTTAGGACAGGTAGGTATTGTACCCATAGTACGGTAGACAGAGTCAGGAGGTTTGAAGACAGCAGCAAGCAGCAGCCAGAGTAAAGGGCGAGCAGTATATGAATGGACGTTTCGTCGGATCACTGTGTATCAAGATACATGACTGTCATATTTCATTTTCTGTTGTAACAATACCAGTTACCTACTATTGTACATGTTTCCAGTTTTGTTTGGGCTTTTTATTTTGTTTTTCATTTTGTTTTTGCTATCATGTGGCACATTAAATTAAAACATCTTTGTTTTCTTAGACTCAATTTCTGCAAGTGGAATTTTGAGCCAAACCATATAAACATCCTAAAGTTTAGCGTATTTTTATTGTTTGTTTGTTTGTTTGTTTGTTTGACAGTCTGTCTGTTATGTAGCTCTGGCTGTCCTGGAACTGACTGTGTAGACCAAGCTGGCCTAGAACTCAAAAAGATCCACCTGTCTCTGTCTGCTGTGGTTAAATGCCCATATCACCATGCCCAGCCCATTCTAAAAGTTTTTGAAATGTAACTGGGCCTCCTGGGAAACAGTGGCAATGGCTCTTCACCAGCAGTATCCCTAGGTGCCCATCTGCCTAAGGCTTAGCAAATCAGTATTTTCTTTTGTGGTTTGGTTTTGTTTTTCCTGACTTTGAGCTGTTTATTTGGCAAGTTTACCTTAGTCTCGTTTGAATAAGAGTTTCTTTTCTCTCCCAGGGGAAACTGGCTCTGGGAAAACAACTCAGATCCCACAGTACCTCTATGAAGGGGGAATTAGCCGCCAGGGCATCATTGCTGTGACCCAGCCCCGTCGAGTGGCTGCCATCTCTCTTGCCACCAGAGTCTCAGATGAGAAGAGGACTGAACTCGGGAAGCTGGTACCTCATTGCATTACTTAACATGAGTACTGTTAAGTAACCCGCTGTGCTCCTGCCTTTTATTTTTCTGAACAAGTTCTTTCTTGGCCTCTACCACCCACCCACATTATGTTGACTTGGAAGTTCAATACGTAACACAAACTGGCCTGGCACCCTGAATCCTCAATCCTTCTGCCTTAGCCTCCTGCATGCTAGGATTGCAGGGGTGTGCCACAATACCCAGCCGAGCAGCTGGCTTCTAGTAAATAGTAAATAAATAAATAGCCACTGCTATTTACGCTAATCTCAGAGTTTTCCAGAGATCAGTAACTCTTAGTACAATTTATTAGCTTTGATTTCACAGGTATTGGCAAGCTCAGTAAATTAGAGGTGGATTCTCTGGTTTAGGTGTCTGTGTAAACACTTTCATAGTGCTGGAGGTTGAACTCAGGGCCCTTCATATACTAGGCAAGTGCCCTTCTGGACCCTTTACCCCTAATTTA
This sequence comes from Arvicanthis niloticus, assembly GCF_011762505.2. NCBI lineage: Eukaryota > Metazoa > Chordata > Mammalia > Rodentia > Muridae > Arvicanthis > Arvicanthis niloticus. Next base: position 50,831,075 of record NC_047663.1, read on the forward strand.
TGTGCTTAAGACCTCAGGCATGTCTTTTTTGTTTGTTTGTTTGCTGGTTTGTTTTGAGGTTTTTTGGTTTTTTGGGTTTTTTTTGTTTTTGTTTTTGTTTTTTTGAGACAGGGTATCCCTAGCTAGTGTGGGACTTTATATATAGACCTATAGTCCAGAGTGGCCTTGAACTTATAGCAGTCCTGCCTCTGCCTACAGAGTGCTGGGATTATAGACATACAGTTACCATGTCTGTCCAGAAACCTCTTTTAAATCTATTATATAGATGTATATTTCTATTAAATAGATGTATATTTCTGTAAAAATTTGTAACATTCTTACTATAGGTACATAGAATGAGTCTTGGAGCTATGTAGGAGACAGATTCATATTTGTATTATATATCAGAGGACAAATTGGGAGTTAGATCTCTCATCTCTCTGGGCTCTGGGGGTTGAATTTAGATGGTTTGGCCTGCAAGGCCAGTGCTTTTACCCGCTGTTCCATATTGCTTGCCCTAGATTAGTTCTTTGATGTTTCATTGCAGTGTTTCTCTGCAGATAGACCACACTCCTGAGGGAGTGGCCAGAGTGCTGTAGGTCTCAGTTTACCACACTGCTGAGGACAGTGCTGGATACAGTCAACAGGTATTCAGTAAATGTTGAATGAATAAAGGAGTCATATTTTCTCACAGATTGGCTATACAGTGCGCTTTGAGGATGTCACCTCAGAAGACACCAGGATCAAGTTCCTGACAGATGGCATGCTTCTTCGTGAAGCAATTTCAGACTCCTTGCTTCGGAAGTACAGCTGTGTCATTTTGGATGAGGCTCATGAGCGGACCATCCACACAGATGTACTCTTTGGAGTGGTGAAGACTGCACAGAAGAGGCGAAAGGAGCTAGGGAAACTGCCTCTCAAAGTATGTGGACCCTGTTTAAGGACCACGCCTTTCTTCCCAGGGTGTCTCTCCTGCCCATTCTGCTTCAGGCACATGGGAGAAAGTTCACCCTGTTGGGAGCAACATGGGCCTCAGCCATGTTTTGAGCATTTATAGACAGGCTGTCCAGTGCTTACTTCCCATCCTCCTCATCTTCTGTAGGTGATTGTGATGTCAGCTACCATGGATGTCGACCTGTTCTCTCAGTATTTCAATGGAGCCCCTGTCCTCTACCTTGAGGGTCGGCAACATCCAATCCAGATCTTCTATACCAAACAGCCTCAGCAGGATTACCTGCATGCAGCTCTTGTCTCAGTCTTCCAGATCCACCAGGTATGGAGAGGGATGAAAATCCCTGGCAAATTCTGTTTCCCCTTATAGTGAGAATAGTTAGCCTCTGAAAGAAAAGCCACAGAATATGACAGCTTTGTGAACTGTATCATCAAGAATAGACTCATTTGAGGGCCGTGAGATGTCTAGAGGGTAAGGTGCTTGGCGCTAAGCCCGTGATCTGATTTCAGTCCCAGGGGCCCACATGGACAAAAGAAGCGACAAGCAATTTTCCTCTGACCTCCACACATATGCCACACACACAAATAAATATATATAATAAAATGATCCTTTAAAAAGGTTCATTTGCTATATCTGTTTTTTGCCTCTTTTAATGATGTTTCTTATTTTCTCTGAAAAAATAAATAAATAACTCAACTCTAATCAACAGCCATTCTCCTCTGAGCCAGGAAGCTCTTCTGTGCTAGAAGAGTGGTCCACGTGCCTTTCTGTATATCAGAACCTGTGGGGAAGTATAATCTGTGTTGCAACCCAGTATGCTGAATAAGTGTATCTTGTCATGTAACCCAGGCTGGCTTCCAGCTGGTTGTGTTCCTGCCTGGGTTTCCTGAGTGCTGGAATTACAGGTATACACTACCACGCATGTTGTGAGGTGTCCCAAAACTTTTAGATACTGCAAAATATCTTATAATTTTATTAAAAATTTACATTTACATGTGAACAATCAGAGGCTGGGGAATGGTTCAGTGGGTAAAGAGTTTGCCAAAGAAGTTCGAAGACCTGAGTTTAGATCTCCAGCACTACATGAAGTCACGTGGCGATGTGCATCGGAGACGCAGTGATTGTCATGGAGGGAGGGATGGAGACAATTGGAACCCTGGAACTGGCAGGCTGGCTGGCCTAGACAGTCGGTGAGCACTAGATTCAGTGAGAACGCCTGTCTCAAAAGTTACATGGAGAGTGGTGGGTAAAGATTTGATTTCTGGCCTCTATGCATAACTCACGTGAACATATGTTTACAAAAAAGATTGTGAATGATTAAATCCTATTGTTTTAGTTTGATTTGTATAGACTTTTTAATTTTTATATTAAGTTCCTATGAACATCTAGAGGCAAACAATTTTTATTTTAACCTAAGTATTGCTTATGTAGTTCAAAGTTTTAGAAAGCCGACAGTTGGTCTGGGAATATAGCTCAGTCTGTAGAATGATGGCCCATCATGCTTGCAGCCCAGGGATTGGTCCCCAGTACTGCATAAAGCTGGTATGACAACCAGCACTGATGGAAGGTGCAGGGAGGAAGAGTCCAGGGCCATTCTACTCTACATAGCGAGCTTGAGTTCACTCTGGGCTATTTGAGAACTAGACTCAAAAAAACAAAGGGTTTAGTTTAACAATCTCAATTTAAAACAGCAGTTGAGCCAGACGGTGGCAGTGCACTTGGGAGCAAAGGCAGGTAGATCTCTGAGTTTGAGGCCAGCCTGGTCTACATAATGAGTTCCAGCCCAGAGTAAAACTGGAGACTCAGCAGTTGCTGTGAAAGTTGCTTTTGAATTTTAAAATACCCTGCGCATGTTAATGTTTCTTGATTTGTCATCATCCACCGTTACATGCTTATCTCTTAAATAATCAGCCAGGACTCCTTCCCAGCCCGCCTGTGTTCACCATCCTTCCAACGTAGCTGTATCATAATTGTCTTTAAATCCAGCATATTAAGAGAAGACAATGTTAGCAGCCCTCTGTCCCCCTCCTGGACTGACCAGTTTGGGCAAGCCTTCAGTGTGACACATGATGCACTGTGTATTGTGTGGCAGTCATGAGATGTGTTGCGTGTAGCCTGTCTCGGTCATCTGTGCTGCCATCCTTGTGGAGCAGTTGCTCTGCCAGACCTCCTCCTGCTGTTGCACACCTTGCCCATGCTAGACCAGTGCTCTACTCTGAGCCACAGTCTCCATCCGCATTTCTTGTCACTATTCTCCTTAGCAGCTGTCCCCTAACCAGCCCCCTCCCCCTTGTCTTCCACCTTTCAAAAATGAATTGAGCCAGCTTGTCTCTGGTCCTTGTCATTTTAGGGCAGTGATTTTTTTTTTTCTTCTAAGGGACGGAAACAGTTATTTTCACTGTCAATTTGGTAATGTTTGAAAGAGAAGAAAAAGACAGCCAAGAAAAGTTGGCCAAAAGCCAACGTCAGAAGAGAAATTTTTTTTAGAATTTTATTTTAAAAATGTATTGTGTAGGGGGACTGTGTATGCACATGTGTGCATGATATGTGTTGGAGAAAGGGCAAAGCACACATGTATAGTTCAAAAGACAACTTTATAGAGCTGGTTTTCTATTCCCACATGTACATGGGTCCTTAGGCTCAAATTCATGTGACCAGCAAGTGCCTTAACCCCACCCCCCGCGCCAGCTCACAGTAAGCTTCCAGTTCAGTGAGAGATCCTGCCTCAGGCAGACAGGTGAAGGAAGTCACCTGGTATCTTCTAGCCACATGTGAGTACAGGCGCACACGCTCCATGTACATATCACACTCAAAAGAAAAAGAAGGGAAAGAAGCTCTTAAAAATTATTTTTGTGTGCTTGCTTCAGCAGCACATATACTAAAATTGGAACAGTGCAGTGATTAGCATGTCCCCTGTGCAAGGATGACATGCAAATTTGTGAAGCATTCCATGTTTTTAAGCTGTGAACTGAAAAAAAATATTTTTTTGCGTTTATTTATTCATTGTGTGTATGGTAGGGTGCGGTGCTCAAGTCCCTGTGCCGTCGTGGAGGTCAGAGAACAGCCTGGGGGAGTTTCCCTCCACCATATGGGTCCTGGGAACAGACTCAGGCCAGCAGCCTTGGCAGCAAATGCCTTTTCTTTTCCCCCTGAGCCATCTCACCAACCTAAAAGAACTGTTATACAGAATTTCTTACCTCTGATTGGCCCTTCATTGTGTTGTCTTAACAAAAGCAGTTTCCCGTTAGAACTTCCCTACCCAGTTCCTGGTCACAGTTGGCTGGCTCTCGTGTTAGCAGCTCTGTGTATTGCTGGTAAGGATCTTTTCCCAGGGAGATACCAATGTCAGACTTGCTTCATCTTCATAATTAAAAAGTAAAACAGAAAATAAAAGCCCTATTGGAAATATCACCATCATAAATATTCTTTCTAGGAAGCTCCCTCTTCTCAAGACATCCTGGTGTTCCTCACTGGTCAGGAGGAGATCGAAGCAATGAGCAAGACCTGCCGAGACATTGCAAAGCACCTCCCCGACGGCTGCCCTTCAATGCTCGTCCTTCCTCTGTACGCCTCCCTGCCCTATTCACAGCAGCTTCGAGTCTTTCAAGGGGCCCCAAAGGTGAGCGAGCCATTTCTGCCAGCCACATCACTGGGCATCAAGTCAGATCTGTCCATGTGTCCCATGATCCAGAGAAGGTGGAAGAAGGAGTACTCAGGTACCAGGTCAGCTGAGAGGGAGAGCTGGCGTGTGAGGAGGGGGCAGTTGTCAGGATGATGGAAGGCATAAAGGTAAATGAGTGGCTTCTCTAAGCATTGGTGTAAGCTCCTTGCCCATAAACCATTTGTTGTGTGCTAGGCACAGTACTGCCACTCACTCAGGCCACTTGTCATCCTCATGGAATGCCATGAGGGACGCTGAGAACCCCAAGAAGAGAGGCAGGAATTGCTTTAGACACACAGTAGGGCCAGAATTTCAACTCCTATCTGTCTACTCGCCTTGAATCTTTACCTTGTTCCACTACACCTCATTGCCTCAAATTAACCTTCAGGACCTCAGTGAAATGACCAGTGTCCTCCCTTTCCCTTTGTTCCTTACCAAGTATAAGATCTGAAATTAGTATGACTACTATTAACAATGAAGTCACCTTTTCTTGATCATAAGCAGGTTGTGGAAATGCATGGTGAGAAAGTCTTCAACCTCTGAATCATGTGTGTCATACGGCTCTTTGGTTCTCTTCCTCCTTTTAGGGCTATCGCAAAGTGATCGTTTCAACCAACATCGCTGAGACCTCCATAACCATCACAGGAATAAAATACGTAGTTGACACGGGCATGGTTAAAGCAAAGAAGTATAACCCTGGTGAGAAACTGGAGCCCATGAATGTCTCCTGTACATAGTGAGCAGCGGTTACAACTGTAACCCCAGCATTTCCTCCCAAGTAAACATCTCATGTTTGTGAGGAGCTAAGATTCAAATGACAGAAACAGTTCCCACCTATGTCCATAAAGGAGACCTGATGAGGCAGGAAGTCAGAGAAGAAAGAACTCAGTTGTAGAGAACCTGAGAACGACAGATCAGGGCCTGGACTGAGGAAGCTGGCCAAGAATGGAGGGAGAAGCCCAGGGACAGCTTGGCACTGGTCACAGACTCTCGAAAGGCCACTGGAATGTGTCTGCTGTGGACTTTCAGGTTTCTCTGGAAAGAGACAGGCACTCTGGGCTGGAGTAGCAAGCACAGAGGGAAGCACTGGCTGTCTTTTGCAAGGGTCAAGCTGGCCTGAAGTCAGCTTTACACATTTCTGATTCATACCTTGCTTTAGTCTGTAGAGGAATTGGGGCTGCTGCAATTATTATAACTACCCAATATTTAATTGGCATCTTCTACTAAACACTGGAGGTGTTTCATGCCATGGTGACAAAGTGTAGGTCTCTAGTTCCTGGCACAAAATATTCCTGTTCTTGAGTGAATTGTTGTCTTTTACTTCAGGGAAATAAATGTCACATGATCTATTTTCTTATAGAACTGGGTGGGAGGGAGGATTAAGAACCCTGTCATCATTGGTTGATATATGACCAGCCTTTTCATTTAGCTAGAAACTGTCTCAGCACCAAAATTCCCAAGAAACCCTCAGTGCCAGGCAGCAGGGATAGTTGGCCATCCCATGATGAAAGCCCAAATTTCTAAAGCCATTCTCCTGCTCCCTTGCTTGCAGACGGTGTTGTGATGTTTCTTAACATTTCACACATGGCTCATTGTTGAGTTCAATTTCACTGTGAGGTTTAAAGTGGCTGAGCACCTGGGTTTGTGCTTTCTTGTTTAGCCTCGAGCTTTCCCTGACCCCTGTGTTGCAGAAACACTCAGTGGTACTCAGCATCATTTCTTGCCAGCATTCTAGAAACAGCTTGCTTATGTGATGAAGCAAAGCACTCATGGCCTTTTCTCCCTGCAGACAGTGGTCTTGAGGTACTGGCTGTACAGCGAGTATCAAAGACCCAGGCCTGGCAGCGTACAGGCAGGGCTGGACGAGAGGACAGTGGCATCTGCTACCGACTCTACACCGAGGACGAGTTTGAGAAGTTTGAGAAGATGACGGTGCCTGAGATCCAGAGGTAGTTGGAGGTTGCACCTGCCCTGTCATGCATCCTGCTCTCTCCTGCCTGCTCCTGTTCTTGGGCTGCAGTTTTCACTAATGCTTTCTGGAGAGCAGTTTTTGACTCAGTGGAGTCAGGGACAAATGAATGACCCTAATTTCTTCCCTCATAGGTGTAACCTGGCAAGTGTGATCCTTCAGCTCCTAGCAATGAAAGTTCCAAATGTGCTCACCTTTGACTTCATGTCCAAACCATCACCAGGTAAACTGGAAGGCAGGCAGGCAGGCGGGCGGGCGGGCGGGCAGGCAGGCAGGCAGGCAGGCAGGCAGGCAGATAATGCAAAGGAGTTCTTACCCAGGAAACGTACCTTAAATGAAAATAAAAAACAAAAATCATTTGGTCCTGCTCTTTTGCTGATTTGATTTCACTTGTCATGCAGTGCAGGTTATGTGTTACAGTGCCACTGTGCAGAGACAGGGGACATCATCAGGCATCCATGGATGCTCCTGAAGCCCAGAGAAAGGGCAGAGATCAGATCTCTTTGCATTAAACTGGGATTTGACCGCTCCCTGCCCTTTGTTGGTAATCTTTTGCATCTGGACCTTGATCACTGTGCCATTTCCCTCTTCTTTAAGGAAATGCAGTGGTTAATCGAGAGGATAAACTGTCAATAGGTGCCCCAGGTCGCACTTTGAACCTCAACTCAGTTCTTCTCCCAAAGAGACATTTTCTGGCTCTTTTCTACACAAAAGTCTGTGCGTGTGGGAATGTGTACATCTTTAAGAACACGATCAGCACATAGGATACAGTTCTACACTGTATTTTTTTTAATTCCTAGGAAGGAATAATAAATACAAAGTCTAATGGTAATAAAGCCAACATCTGTGTGATGCTACCCACACCATGGAAGCCAAGCCCCTGGACTTCTGCCGAGCCATTACCGCCCCACACCCCCTCCCATGACTACTACTTTATGTATCTTTTGCTAGTGTGTCACTAGGCTTAGAACAGTGTGAGGACAGTGGTGGGTGGTCCTGCTGTTTGTAGAGCCAGAAGCACTCAACTAGCTCCATCTTCTTCCTGTTTTGGACTTCTGGCTCCTTTTTATGTCTCTGTTTCTGTAGATCACATTGAGGCGGCCATTGCCCAACTGGACCTGTTAGGTGCTCTTGAACATAAGGATGACCAGCTTACCCTGACTCCAATTGGAAGAAAGATGGCAGCATTTCCTTTAGAGCCCAAATTTGCCAAAGTAAATGACCCCTCCTCCTCATTGCCTTTTCTCTGCCTTACAGGTTAGGACATGCCTAAGCTTCTGAACTAACCTTACTTACTCTCTCAAAAACTGCCCATCACCCCTCCTCTCTGTACAGTGCTGACTTGGGTTGTGTATAAGACTCAGATGTCAGTCACAACCCTACCCACAAAGACTTGGAGTCCTGTGGGGATGGCATCTCTCTGTTTTACAAAGACGTAAATGGCATTGACACAGCATTATGGTCTTAAAGCCACCATACTCCTTTAATGGAAACTGCAAGAGACTGTACAAAAATACTATTCAGAAGGTAGGAAATTTGACACATGCATTTTAAATTTGACTTTCCAGACTATCCTCCTATCCTCCAAATTCCACTGTACAGAAGAGATTCTGACCATAGTCTCCCTGCTGTCTGTGGACAGTGTCCTTTACAACCCTCCTGCCCGGAGAGATGAGGTGCAGAGTGTCCGGAAGAAATTCATATCCAGTGAGGGGGATCACATCACCCTGCTCAATATCTACCGAACCTTCAAAAACATAGGCGGGAATAAGGTGAGCCTCCCTCCTGCTGTCAGACATGTGCTTTTAAATAGATCTGTTTTTTGGCCAAAGCATGTTAAAGAGTCTCTGTCCTCTCTCTCTCTCTCTCTCTCTCTCTCTCTCTCTCTCTCTCTCTCTCTCTCTCTCTCTCTCTCACACACTCTCTGTCACACACACACACACACACACATATGTGTAAGTGCCGGGACATCACTAGAAATGTTATTTCAGGTGTTTGTTCTGCTTGTGTTTAATAGACTCTGGACAGGTTAGTTGAGTAATTAAAGACTATTTTAGCCACTAGAATTATGGCCTTTTTTGGAGGAGGGGGGAAGGGTACAAGGGCTCTCTGTGTTCCTGGCTGGCCTGGAGGTTAGCCTTGAATAAACAGATACCCACCTGTCCCTGCTGCCCCAGTACTGTGATTAAAGGCATGTGCAGCTACACCCAGCTCCAGCCCATTTTTTATTACTGTAAAGAAATACTTGAGGAAGGCCATTTTATAAAGAAAAGAGATTTCTTTTGTCTCACATTCCAGACTGGTAATGACTTAGAGGTCATTAAAGGTGGTGGTGGTGCACACCTTTAATCCCAGCACTTGGGAGGCAGAGGCAGGCAGATTTCTGAGTTTGAGGCCAGCCTGGTCTACACAGTGAGTTCCAGGACAGCCAGGACTACACAGAGAAACCCTGTCTCGAAAACCAAAAAAAAAAAAAAAAAGACTTAGAGGTCTTATCTGATGCTTTAAGATAGAAGATAGAACATAGCATCACACAGCAAGAGAAACACTGTCTTCTGGACTCTTCCTCTTCTGCTAATTAGGGGCCGATGGGGATTCAGTCATGGGGCCTTATTTAAACCTAGTCATTTTTCAGATGTCATTTTAAAATTGGTGTGTGTGTGTGTGTGTGTGTGTGTGTGTGTGTGTGTGTGTGTGTTTGCATGTGTTTGCCTTTTTGAGTATCTAGGCACCATAAGCTTGCTGTTTTTGTGGAGACTGGAAGAAGGTGTCAGATTCCCAGGGATGGTTGTAAGCTGCTGTATGAGTTCTAGAAATTGGGCCTGGTTCTCTGGAAGAGTGGGCAGGGTTAATCCTTGACTGTCTCTCTCTAGCTCCTACGTTTTTAAAATTTATTTTGTTTTTGAAGCAGGTTCTCACTATGTAACCCCAAGGCATGGAATTTCCTATTTAGGCTGAATTTACTGTGTATGCCTGCTTATTCCTATCAGCTGCTAGAATTAAAGGCATGTGCTATACTATGCTTAGCTATTTTAAGGGGAGGGGGGTGGGTTGGGTTGGGTTGGGTTGGGTTGGGTTGGGTTGGTGAGACAGGGTTTCTCTGTGTAGCCCTGGCTGTCTTCTTTGTAAACCAAGCTGGCCTCAAACTCACAGAGCTCTACCACTCAGCTTGGCTCTGGCTATCCTGAATTCACTGTGTAGACCAAACTGGCCTCAGACTCAGAGATCTGCCTGAAGTGCTAAGATCAAAGCTCTGAGGGAGGAGGGAGCATATATATGGAGGTCAGGGGACAGTTTCCCTTCTTGCTTTCCACTGTGTGTGTTCCAGGGCTTGAACTTGGGTCATCAGGCTTGGCGGTAAACACTTTATTCACAAATCCATCTTACTGGCCACAAGTGTCATAATTTGAGTTAAGTTTCCACTTAATGCTTTGCAATAGGGATTCACTGAAGCTTTGGAGAATATTCAAACCATACAAGATGGTTTTCTTGCCTACCTGCTCAACTTTTATACTGGTTTTTGATAAGCATTTCAGTTCCTTATACTAAAATGGAAAATGGGAGTATATTCTCTCTGTGTTAATAAATCTATAACAATTGAGCCTTAGTGTGTATTTTTTTTTTAAAAATGGTACCCTACAGTTTTAGCATTTAGCACTTTTATCATTTGTTAACTTTACTATATTTACCTTTATATTTATAAAGTGGTGTGGGTGTGGGTGGGTGTGTTGAAGTGTGCATGTTGAAGTTGTGTGCATGGGTGTGTGCACACATCTATACAGATGTGCCTCATGGCACCTATAGAGATCCAAGGACAACTTGTAGGAGTTGCTTCTGTACTTCAATGGTATGGATGCATGGGGTTTAATTCAGGTGTCCAGATTTGGCAACAAGCTTCTTTACCAGCTGAGCCATCTCGATGGCCCTCAATTTATATTTAAATGAACAAAAAAGGTGCCAATGCAGTCAAAAATTCTGAGTCCTTCCTTACCGAACTGTTCTACCTGAACAGGATGCCATCCGTTTGTCTTTAAAGCAGGGTCTTGCTTATGTATGTAACCCAAGTTGACCTCAGACTTGTGATCTTCAGCCTTCCAAGTGCTAGACCACAGACAGGTATGTGGCACACACCTGGCACTAAGGACATGCTTTTCAGCAGGGCTTGGTTGCCTCCAGTTGGTTGACTGCACAGTTAGACTGTCTCAGCTGGGCAGTGGTGGCACACACCTTTAATCCCAGCACTTGGGAGGCAGAAGCAGACAGGTTTCTGAGTTTGAGGCCAGCCTGGTCTACAGAGTGAGTTCCAGGACAGCCAGGGCTCTGATAGACAAAGAGACCCTGTCTCTAAAAACCAAAAAAAAAAAAAAAAGACTGTCTCAAAACAAACAGAAAAGGAAGCATTAGCTTCCCTGTATCCACAGTCTGCCCTTTCAGCTGCAGCTGTTTCCATCACCAGTGTCTCTTGCTCTGCTCTCCTTGTGTTCAAGAGGGAATATTCTGTGGGGCCAACAAGTGAGCATAAACTTGTTGGTCTATTCTCTGTGGCTCAACTTCACCTGGCTAGCACGTATTTGCCAAACCATCAGTCCCTCCTGGAGTGTGGGAGAATTCCCGTGTCCATGGTCTCTCCAGATGTTGGTTGAAATTACTTGTGTAATCTGTTTGTATTGTTCTAAACATTGCCTCCATCCCACACAAGACAAGCAACCTTACATAAATGTATTGGACATTTCTGTGTCTTTTGTCCATTTTTCTCCAGTTTCTTGGTCGTCTTCTCACTGTTCTTTAATAATATTCTAGAGGTACGTGTCCTTTATGGGTATGGTGGTGCATGCATCCCAACCCATAGCTTTTGTATGATGACCTAGGACAGGAATCTTTGTTTTATTTTAGTTTAAATAATTCATATTTCTCCTAATTTATACTTTTAAATATAAAAGTATGTTCCTATATTCCTTTTGACACCTGTAGAACCCTCTGAATTCAGCTGTGCCATCCAGGTTTTGGTATGTGCATGTTTCCTCTGCATAGAAACGAGAGGATTAACATATCTCCTTTTCTTATATTCAGGACTGGTGCAAAGAAAATTTTGTCAACAGCAAGAATATGCTGCTAGTAGCTGAAGTCAGAGCACAGCTGAGGGAAATCTGCTTAAAGGTAGTACTTCCCTTTCAAGGAAAAGTTTTTATTTTTCTTGTAGGGGTCTTGAATTGCTTGTCACTAGTGGTATGAAAAAAATCTTGTTGTAGAAAAACTTTAAATACACAAGAATATAGAAGTTACTCATAATTCTACTTTCTTTCCCTCACAATTATGGTTTATTCATAGAAATCCATGGTGGTTTGGGTTTTTTTCCCTCCCCCTCCTCAATTCCCATGCCACCCCAGTACTGTTGATTGAACCCACTAGGCAATGCTCTTCCACTGAGCCAATTAGTTTGTCTTTCACTTAGTTTACATTGTATCAGTGACTTACATTCCTGTTGTGGGGATGGTACTGGGCATGGAAACTTTATAACTATATTCTGATTTAAAAAAAAAAAAAAACAACACACACACAACTTGCCAGACAGTAGTGGTGTGCCCTTTAATCCCAGCATTTGGGAAGGGAAGCAGAGGCAGGCAGATCTCTGAGTTCAAGGCCAGCCAAGGTTACACAAAGAAACCCAATCTATAAAAAACAAAGGGGAGGGGGAGGGATCGAGGAGAAAGATAAACTACTAAAAGGTAAAGTGAACTATTGGAAAACACCAGAAGAGCATTTTTTAAACCAGGGTCATGTATTTAATAACTTCACTGTGTACTTGAAACTTGGAGGCTGCCCAGTAGGTGAGGAGAAAGGAATCTCTGCCCCGTGTGTCCTGTGGTTTGTGCTCATGGCAAGCCTATATTGAACAAGTCCCACATCTGCTGAAGCTGTCTTCATGTTAGTGGCTCCTCTTTTTCATGTTCCAGATGCCTCTGCCAGCTGCACTCAGCTTTGCAATGTCTGGGCCCAGAGGCTTCTCCACCCTGCAGGGACTCCCTAGTTCATACACCCAGAATGGCTGCTTTTCTAGCTAGAGAGTTTGTCTAGAGTGTGTTGTGAGGAGGGGTAGACAACCTTTGCCCTCCAGACTCCCTAGTTCCTACACCCAGAATGGCTGCTTTTCTGTCAAGGGAGTTTGTCTGGAGTGTGTTGTGAGGAGTGGGGAGGCAGCCTCTGCACTGTGATCTCCAGGAGGCTCAATCTCTATGCTTTTGAATCCCACCAAGTCTTCAACTTCTTGGTGGAAGACTGCAGCTCTGGGTATACTAGAGACAGTCATAGTCTCTATTAGTGAGCCTCATGGCAGGTGAGTGGCTCACAGGTTGATCCACCCCATGGCGTCAGCTGGGTGGTTTTATCTCAGAGGAAGTTGCTACTCAGCACACCCAACCTGTATATAGTAGCCTATATGGATGTCTCTCTCCCGTTCCCACCTTTCCTAGGCTGATATTTTCCTGTTTTGTTTTGGTTTGTTTTTATTTCAGTCTATCCTCCTTTATCCATGTCCTCATTCTTTACCCAAGCTGCTGCCTAAGGCATTTGAAGTGACACCTTTGGATGGCAATCGAAATTTCACTTTGTGTTGGCTGCACTTGAGCTGTGCGGTGTGCAGTGCTGTGGAGAATTAATGCTTGAGGTCTTTTCTGTCTTTCTTCTAAAACAGATGTCAATGCCAATTGTGTCATCTCGAGGGGACATGGAGAGTGTCCGCCGTTGCCTGGCTCACAGCCTCTTTATGAGTACTGCTGAACTCCAGACAGATGGCACCTATGCCACCACGGACACACATCAGCCAGTGGCCATCCACCCGTCATCTGTCCTCTTCCACTGCAAGCCTGCCTGCGTGGTATATACTTCACTGCTCTACACCAACAAATGCTACATGCGTGACCTCTGCGTCGTGGATGCTGAGTGGCTCTATGATGCTGCCCCTGACTACTTCAGGAGGAAGCTGAGAACGGCCAGAAACTGAGCCATCCCAGGATGCTGCCAGCACAGCGGGGCCTGGAGCTTAGATCACAGCTGTCTTCCAAACAGACTCAGAAGCTTGCAGCCAGACTTTCAGACTTCAAGAGCTTAAAAGTTTGTTGAAACTTCTCAGACTCAACCATGCAGACATGATCAGACTTACACCATGAGAAACCGAGACTTCGGGTTTGACTAGGCAGTTTTGGGTGACTGAATTAACTTCTGAGCCTCAGTTTCCTCATATGCCAGAGAGGGATAAGACTTACAAGTTCAGAGTAATGAAGTTTAGAGAAAATGAGCAGAACGTTACACAGTGATTTGCCTGGTACAAGATAAGACAATCAGTGACTTGTAAGCCATTGTGCTTTATGATACTAATTAGGTACAGCACAGTCCCTTGAGCTCTTGTGACTGGGAGAGGAGCCATAGGAGACTACAGATCTAATTTGTTGAAATGTCTCTCCCCCCTTCTTACTCCCTCTCTCCTGTGGATCCCAGGACCTCATGCATGCTATGCAAAACTCTTTACCACTGAGCCAATCCCCAGCCCTCACTTCTACTTTAATGTCTACCTGTATATCTTTTAAACAGAAAATGGGAAATTTTCTATTTTGCAAATCTCCCACAGACAGCTCCAGAGTAAGGTATATTCTGAGGTGTTGACCCTTATGGCTCAAGGTGTAGCACATTATCTTGTCTGCCTCCAAGCAGAGACCAGCAAGGAGTTCCTTGGTTGGTCCCAGTGCCTCTGTGGTATGTCCCCACCAATGCTTTCAGGAGACTAGCAGGTTTCCTGAAACTAGGAAGCCAACTTTTCAGTGCAGTGGCTTCTGAAGCCCGTGGTAATTTTCTCTTTAACTAAGCACCTATGAATGTGTGCCCGTGAGGGAAGAGCCCCACCTATTTCAAGTCTGGTCGAGTCAGGGCTGCTAGATGGGAAGGAGGAGGAGACTGTGCTTAGTGGTTCAGAAGCCAGAGTATCCATTTGTCCCTTTTCCCACACCTACTCTTAGTCTAGGTTTTTTGCTTGTGTTTTTTCTTGAGGGGTAAACCACTTGAGACAGGGTTTCTCTGTGTAGCCCTGCCTATCCTGAAACTCTCTCTATAGACCACACTGGCCTCAAACCCAGAGATCAGCCTGCCTTTCTCTCCCAAGTGCTGGGATTAAAGGCATGCATCGCCACCTGGCCAGTCTTTTTATTTTTGATGTTACTAATTTTCTGTGGTCTGTCTGCTTTTCGGAGACCTGGGGACAGTGAGCTTTTCTGCTTCCTAACCAGTCACCACTCTCAGACCTTCATTATCTGCATTTGTTAGAGGGAACTAGAGAAGCCTCTACATCCTTTTTCCAATTGGAAAAGATACATCTTAGCCAATTATTAGGAGCAGACATTCCCTGGTTTGATAGTACATATCTATAATCAGTCCCAGCTGAGATGGGAGGGCTTGCAAGTTCTAGTCCAGCCTGGGCTAGGCCTTGTATCTAAGTGAAGGAAGGGGAGGAGCACACTTAAACAGAGAATGTTTGAATATAGAAGGAAAAAAAAATTTTAGCCCTTTTATTGTGCTTAATTGATCCAAACACATCTGTACTACTAGGATTTTCTCATTTATACAATGAATTGTTTTGTTTATAAGCAATGGGCCAAACTGTCTTCGAGGCACTTTGAAGACACAGGCAGTTTCTTTGAGTCCAACAAGCTCTTTGAAGAGAGCATAGCCTGACTGGGCACTTCCATTGCCAGAATCTCATTAGTTCACAGCTGTGTCTATTGAGGCTGGTCTAGGATTTATTATAACCCTAGTCATGCGCAGTCAAGCTTTTAGCCAGTGCTTAGGGTTGTCTGGGTACCTGTGACCATTTTGATAAAATGGTCACGTTATCAACTTTCTGAAATGCTCTCAAGAATGTACTTTCTTTTGAAGTGTATTTTTTGTATTTATACAAGGTTTATTTAGCCTTGCTTGGTAAGAGGAACTTTTGTATTTTTAAAAGAACATTCATTATGCTCGTTAAAGAAAACAAGGAGAAGGCAGTATATTCCTCAGCAGCAACCAGTCTGCTCCTTAGTAAACTAACGAGGTGGTTTCTGGGCTGGGAAAGTAGCCAAAAGTGACTGGCTCCAGAAAGAGGCCTAGGACCTTAACCTGGAGAGACTGCTGCAGAGGACTGGGACTTCCAGAAAAAGGAGTGAAGAGTACAGTTTCTAAGTACCTAATGTTTCTGTACAAAAATATATTTATCACTCTAACATTGTGGGAGAATTTTAATAGAGTATTTAGTTTTTTACTAAGCTTTTTAAAAACTTACTTTTCAACACAGCTGCTCAGGGATTACATGAGGTGGTAGCCCCATTCTGACTCCACGGATCACTACAAGTCAATGCTTATCTTAAGCCGAAGGGACAGTGCTCTTAAAGCTTTCTTAAGAAAGTGAAATGTCTTCTGATCTTACTGCAGTACAACCTGAGCTGCTTTTCCAGTTGGCAAACTCTCTCCAACCTGAGGACTCCTACCTGCACAGAATAGCCTCCAAGAAGCAGAGGACCGTCCACAACAGCCCTGCATGCTGCAGGTGTTTCTCTCTCTGTAACCATGGCCTGCAACACCCAGCACAACAGTTTCATTACCAGGTCCCCTGTGAGAACCTTTGTGTCTCTTGTAATAGCATTCCAAAACAGCAAAGTATTTACTGTGACACAAATCCTTGTACTCCAGCTACCAGGATCTGTTTGGAACTGTGGCCGTGCATCTAAGATGCCATTCTCTGAGCACATAAGCTGTACCCATGGGGAAACAATTTTACATCAGTTGCTGTAGTGTAGAAAAATAACAAGCTGATTTGGACTTGGACTGAATTCTCTCTGATCTCAAACACAAAAGAACAGTTCTAGTATATAATGCTCAAACGCTGCTTTTGACTATCAAATCCATAAAAACTGAATCTTATATATGATCTGTGTGGCCTCTTTTGTTGGGCCTCCTTTCCCTTATTTAAAGAATGCTGAATTCAGAATTTTAAACTTTAGTCTTATTGCCATTCATTAGATAAGTCTTGGTATCCCAACATTTAATTTGGTTTTTTGAGAGAAGGTTTTTTTATGCAACCCTGGCTGTTCTGGAACCTGCTATGTAGACCAGGCTGGCCTTAAACTCAGGTGTTCACTTCTACCACCCAGGTGCTGGGACTGTAATGCATGAGCTGGGTTTTTGTTACTTGTTTTTGGGTGCGTGTGAGTGATTTCGTTGGTTGGGTTTTGTTTTGGGGTTGGGTTTTGGTTTTGTTGTTTGTTTGTTTGTTTGATTGATTGATTTTTTTAAATGGCTTTGAGTGTTTTGCCTGAATGTCTGCACCACAGGCGTGCCTGGTGTTCATGAAAGTCAAAAGAGGGTGTCTGCTGCCCTGGAACTGGAGTTACATGGTGGTGAGCAGGCATGTGGATGCTTGGAATAGAACTCTAGTCCTCTGCAAGAGCAACAGTGCTCTTAACCACTGAGCTGTATCTCCAGCCTGTTATCCTTGATTTTTAACCTAAATGTGATGACGTAAGCCATGTATTCCTGCTCCCAGGAAAATGATGGTGCATTAAAACTGGTCCATGAATTGTTAGGGGTTGCAAAGGTTTCTAACATAAATCCTTCATCCTGTTCTTGGGATTCTGGGTCTGATGTCCTGAGACCAGGATGCCCAATCCACAACAGCTGCATGCAGGTCAGCCTGAGCTTTCCAGAGCTGGGCGGTTTCAGAAGATCATTGGGGTGAAGCCTGAGCGTATTGGGGAGAAGCAACAAAGCTTGGCGTAGATTGAGAAAAGCAGGTGAATTGGGCAGAATGGGCTGCAAGGGAGACGTGATGAGTCAAGGCCTCCCCGGCTGCACTGGCGGCTTCCAGCAGAGGGCGCGGTCCGGCCCGGTGCCTGCAGTCCTCCGGCTTGGAAAGCACTTCCCGGGCGAGGGCGGGGCTTCCGGCGGCGCGCGAGGTCACAGGGTGTCTTGGTCGGGTCGTCCTTCCCTCTGCACGTGTCCGCCCCGCGATGCTCCCTCTGCTACGCTTTGTGCCCCGCGCCCTGGGCGCCGCCGCCACTGGCCTCCGAGCCGCCATCCCTGCCCCACCGCTTCGGCATCTACTGCAGGCCGCGCCCCGGCCATGCCTCCGGCCCTTCGGTTTGCTCAGCGTACGGGCCGGCTCGGCTCGGCGCTCTGGCCTCCTGCAGCCCCCAGTTCCCTGCGCGTGCGGCTGTGGCGCTCTGCACACGGAAGGTAAGGTTCGCACACCCAAGACGGAGTGCGGGGACCCAGCTTGGAACAGACCCTCGTGATCGCAGGCTCCTCTTCTCGCGTCTTGGAAATGTCTGTAGGGTCGTGGTTTCAAAGTGTGGTTGTTGGTTATGTCTTTTGGGATGTGGAAGAGAATAGTTGGGAATTCTTTTGTTCTATACGGGAAGTAATAATGAGTCCATGATGAGAAATGAGTTGAGCTCAGTAAATATATCCTGGTGTTTTTATAGAGTGGGAAACGGACGTTTTAAGGCGTGATTTGGGCTAGAGTCTTAGAACATCCTTAAGAATAGATTAGGTCTGTCGGTTAAAGCAACTGACTTTTCTCTCTTTGGATCATCTTGGCTTTTCTTTTAGGAGACAAGGCCTTCGTTGAATTTTTGACTGATGAAATTAAGGAAGAAAAAAAGATCCAGAAGCATAAGTCCCTTCCCAAGATGTCTGGAGATTGGGAGCTGGAAGTGAACGGCACAGAGGCTAAATTATTGCGCAAAGTTGCTGGAGAAAAGTAAGTACTGGCCCAGGGGTTGTATACTGGATTCTCAAGTCAGGAATGCAACAGCACCCTGTCCTGGCCATCCCCAGAAGAGCCTGAGCTTAGGCCTAGTGCTTTGAGAAAAGGGCTTTTAAGAAAGCATTTACAGGCTGGAGAGGCGGCTCAGTGGTTAAGAGCACCAACTACTCTTCCAGAGGTCTTGAGTTAAATTCCCAGAAACCACATGATGGCTCACAACCATCTGTAATGGGATCTGATGCCTCTTCTAGTGTGTCTGAAGAGAACAGTGGTGTACTCATATATATAAAATAAAATTAAAAAAAGAAAGCATTTACTTGGAAGAGTTCTTGGGTTTCAGGGAGTACATCCACTGAATGCACACAGACTTGGATGGCTTGGTTGTTAAGGAGACCTGCAGCAGCTCCGGAGTATGTAAAGGAAAGCCTGGCACAGCTGCAAACCAGTCATTGGGTTATCAATGAGGGATGCTGTGCCCAGTCTGGATTTAAGCACTAGGATTTTTTTCTAATGTTTAATAGTACTGATAAGTTCATTTGTTTAGAACTCCCATCTGGCTTGTGTTGATAGTAGTTGAAAATGCAAGGTATGTAACTTTAACAGGAAGAAGTTATAGTGTAGAAAGGCCATTGGACAAAGGTAGAAGGTTCTTAGCCAAGGTTAGCTCCCCCTCTCCAAAACCGATTCGTTTTCTGAGTCAGGGTCTCTGTAGCACAGACTGGCCTCAGACTCTTGATCCTGCTGCTTCAGTCACCTGTGTGCCGAGGTTGTAGGCGTATGGCGCCCCTAAGACGGTGAAACCCTTGTTTGTGCTGTTCACCCACACACGTTCACCCACAGTCTTAGAGAAGTCTACTTGAACTCTTGAGTGCTTCTCTAGCATGTGTGAGGCCCCAGGATCCATCCCCAGTGCTTCAGGAGCACTGTGCGCGAAAGCCATTTTATCTGATGGAGGCCTATAAGCCTAGCAGTAGATGTGTGAGGAGATTAGAAAAGTTCAAGGCCAGACTTGAGTGGTGCTGGGCCTCGCCTATAACTCCATTACCCTGAGAGGCCAAGGCAGGTGGATTTCTGTGAGTTTAAGCCAGCCTGGTCTACCAGCAAGTACCTTAACAGCCAAGGCTACACAAAGAAACCCTGTCTTGAAAAACCAAAAGGGGGTTTGGGGGAGGGGCCCTTAGCTTAGTCTGGGCTATTGCAGATCGTGCATGCTTAGAGTTCATCTTACTGTTCTTTTTCGGAGGCAGAGTGGCAGCAAGGCATTGCCCAGTTGAACTCCAGGGAGCAGCACCACCCAGTACACTCTTGCTTGGGTTGGTTGGCCGTGCCCAATCGGAATTGGTATGGCCTGGAACCTCTGCTTCCTGGTGTACAGGCAAAGGACTTTTATCCAATTTTAGAACATGCTATCACACAAGAAATCTTACGGTCACCAAGGGCCAGGGTACAGCCAGGAACTTCCACCAAGCATGCACAGGGTGCTTGTTTGAGCTCCAGAATCCCCCAGAACAGGGAAGAAGCCACTAGGTGTTTCAGTTCCTTGTTTGTGATTGCACAAAGTGAATCTGTGGTGGTTGTGAGGCTTTCTGGGGCAGAGGGCTGTCCACCTCCATCAGCTTCCGTGGAAAGACCCCAGGACACCAGCCTGGCAGCTACATCCACAGCTATAGTCATTTAACTTGTAGCACTGTGTGTGTACACTTCAGAAGGTGTTTAATGGACGTGTTGGTTTAGGCACCAGGGCTGGTTTTAAGTTCTGTTTAATTTCTGGTGCAGCCAGCTAAGATAGAGACATTGTTTCAGCGTGCCTTTGCACCTACCTCACTACGGCAGGCCTCCCTCTCCTGTTATAGCTCCGGACCTTAGTGTGTTTCCTTTCCAGGATCACTGTCACTTTCAACATTAACAACAGCATCCCTCCAACATTTGATGGTGAGGAGGAGCCCTCACAAGGGCAGAAGGCGGAAGAACAGGAGGTAAGCTAGTGCCACATTTTTCTGAACTAAAAAGCATAAACTCTTTCATTTTTGCTCTTTTTAAAATTCTTCTCCTGCTAGGGTGAGGTGAAAATTTGTAATGCAGTAGGTGGGAGTGAGTTTTAGCTACAGTTGGTCTGTGTCCTCACCCCTGCCTCTGTTGGGGAGTGGGGTACATAGTATCCAGACACTATCATTTGGAGTGTTTTCAGTGAAGGAGACAAGTGGGTAGTCAACACTAGTCATGTGACCAAAATAGGAAGGCTAGGGGCGGGCCTTGGAGACTGTATGTTGATTTGTATGTTTAGGGTTCATGTATGCACTTGTAGGAGTCGGTTCCGTCCTTCCACCGTGTGGGTCCCAGGGTTGAAAGGCTTTGGCAGGAAACATTTACATTTACAGCCTTACAGATTTTTAACATTTGACCAGTTATAAGTTGCTGGCCCTCATGGCTGGGTCTAAAGAGTATTCAGACATGTTAGAAATAGTGTGCCTGTCCTAGGAGCCAACCACTTAAGAGGACCACGGGATCCCCAGGCCATCTGACAAGCAGATGTCAGTCTTGTGTACAGAGAGCTGAGTTCCCTGCTGTGCTCCTGTCCTAGCCTGTACCCAGTTCAGCCTGAGCCTGTCCCTTGGGTCACAATAAAAGGAAGTTGCTATTTCAGGTTAAGATGGCCACTTAGCTAGAGCCCATCTGTTCCAGGCTCCAATCCTGCACCAAAACAGTCAGGGGAAAGAGGTCCAGGTCTGTGCTGCAGCCGTGTGCGCTCTGCAGTGTGAGAGCAGAAACACCCCTGAAGAACAGCTGTGCCTGACCCAGATATCATTCTAAACCCATGTGATTAACAAACTGTTTAGTGCTCTGTTGGAAGATTTGAGTGCCTTATCCACAACCTAAGACCAAAAAATGGCTAATAATAACCTAATGGCTGTGGCTGCCAGGCATTCTTAACTTCCTGAAGCCATTGTTCCAGGTATGTGCAACCTGCCAGCACTGTCATATGCTGACTTACTCTTCTCTCTCCAGCCGGAACTGACATCAACTCCTAATTTTGTGGTTGAAGTTACAAAGATTGATGGCAAGAAGACCCTTGTACTGGACTGTCACTACCCTGAGGATGAGGTTGGTAGGGTAGAGTCTTCCGACCTCCTGTAGCATACACAGGAAAGATCTGGTAATCCAGACAGGGAAGGGGAAGACGGGTGAGAGTGGCTGGGAATGGGGTTAGAACTGCAGAACCTCCTTACACTTCCCTTACCTCTGCTGTGTCTCTCAGATCGGACACGAAGATGAGGCCGAGAGTGATATTTTCTCTATCAAGGAAGTTAGCTTTCAGGCCACTGGTGACTCTGAGTGGAGGGATACAAACTACACACTCAACACAGATTCCCTGGACTGGGTGAGTGCTGGCTGAGATGGGGGGTGCTTGGCTTTTACAGAGAGGGGTCCTAGTTCAAGGAGGTGAAGTTGCATTACAGGGGGGGGAAACTGTTTGCACACATGCACTGGACCACATGGGAAGGTCAGTGGGCTTTGCCAGACCGCTTTTGGTTTTGTTCTATTGTTTTTCAAGCTAGTGGATCCTTTTTCCTCCAGGCCTTGTATGACCACCTGATGGACTTCCTGGCGGACCGAGGGGTGGATAACACTTTTGCGGACGAGCTGGTGGAGCTGAGCACAGCCTTAGAGCACCAGGAATATATCACCTTTCTTGAGGACCTCAAAAGTTTTGTCAAGAGCCAGTAAAACTGTCAGAGACTGAAGGCCTTAATTAAATGGCAGGCTTTGGCCAGTGAACAAAAGCTACCTTGGCATCAGAATTATGCTTTGAAATGGCTGTCATCCTAATATCATGGTGGGGAAAAGCAAGTTTAAATTATCGCTGTTACACCTCCATTTAATATTCCTTTGGGCTTTTTTTCCTGTACAAATTTATTATTTGTAGATTTTTGTATAACATAATGATGGACAATAAATCTGACTTTATCTCCTCCAGGAAAGTTTAGACTTTTCTTTCACCATATGTCAGAACACCAAGAGCAGAGATGTTTGAAAAGTTTTAATATAAAATTAGTTATATACAAAAGGCTTGTGCATACAGGGGCCCTCTCAGGAAATGAGTTGTTCTCAGCCCAGTAGTTAAGCGTGAGGTCAGGATGACTAGAGGATCACAGCCCAAGTGTCACAAGCCTGGATTAAACAGAAAACAAGTTAGTGTAAATTACATTCTACACGTGAACAGTTAACTCTTACATGGCTAAAAGTTGTCAGCAGTCATGGCATGTGCACTACAAGTAGAACCATTATGAGTTAGTTCACTGGGATACTTTATCAAAGAAGCCACAGCTTTCATGGACCAGTTCTGCCAAACTGAAGCCATCAACAATGTAGCTTATAAGCTGAGACCAAGTAGCCTCAGAAAACCAGAGACCAGAAGGCAAAACCTGACAGCTTGGGGCTTCTCTAGCCTGAGAGTGAGACTCTTTGGATTTACTAAATATTCTAAGTCTGCTTTATTACTGTGATCCACACCTATACTCCCCCTCATGTTTAGTGTCTGAAAGACTGGGTCTTAACCCAGTTTTCCTTGATGTGCCTTTGAGACCTAGTGACACTTTGAAAACTGAAAATGCATACATACCTCTCAGGACTGAACTTGGAGCCTCCTCAATAGTTTTTTCTCCTCCAGTTTCTCATCTTTGTGGTGACACCCCTTATTCAACAGTGGTATCTCTAGCCTGGCCAGTGCTGGTCTGAAAATACAGCTTCTCACTGCACTGGCCTCTCGAACTGCCATTCACTTGGCTACCCTGCTGTATTGCATTATAGGATACTAAAGGTGAGTACACAGCAGGTTGGTTTGTTTTTAAGCTGAGCAGGTACAATCAGGTAATCATCTACTTCTCTAAGGTTAGGACCTGGCTGATTTGCTCAGGCTGGTCTTGAGCTACTGGGCTCAGTTATGATTATGCTACTTGAGCTTCCCTGATATGCTGGAATTGTCAGCCATGCCTGCCTGCTTGCTCTTTAACCTCTCCTCCCGTCTCCAGTACTTGGTCTGGAACTGAACCTTTTAAGACGTATTATGTCTATGAGTGCTCTATCTGCATGTGTGCCTGCAGGACAGAACAGGGCATCAGATCCCACCATACATGGTTGTGAGCCACCATGTGGTTGCTGGGAACTGACTTAGGACTTCTGGAACAGCAGCCAGTGCTCTTAACCAGTGTGCCACTTCTCCACTTACTTGAAACTGACTTTTAAAAGAACTTGGTGCAAGCCTTTAAAAATAAGAGATACCTTTAAAGCACTGGAGAGGCAGAGGTAGACACATCTCTGAGTTTGAGACCAGCCTGGCACATGTAGCAAGTCGCAGGGCAGCCAGGGCTATGTAGACCTTGTTTCAAAAGCAGATTTTAACATTAGCTACCATTTGAAGTTCTACATGGTCAGTGTGTGTATTTCTCTTCATGTGCACGTGCATGCAGACATGGGCGCACGCAGGCCTCAGGTTGACAAGTGTCTCAGTTGCTCTACTTAGTGACACAAAGAGTCTGAACCTGGAGTTCCCAGTCCATAACCAGCTTTCTCAAGCATTTCCCTGCCTCTGGCCTCATGAATTCAGGGATGATAAGTAGCCACCAGGCCTACATGGCTTTTACATGGGTTCCTGGGGATCCAGACTCAGGCCCTCATGTTTGTGTAGCAAGTACTTTCTCACAGAACCATCTCGGCACTGCCATTTGGCCTGCACCTCTTCAACCTTCCACTTCAGTTCGTTCACAAAAACACATATCTACTTATGTACCAACTCACTGGAGAAAAAAATCAATATACAGTGGGGGTAAAAATAAGTAAACAAGTGGGAGAAAATTGTCCTTGCCCTCAGAAACAAAGACATGAACAGTGTTAAAGGAAACATGAAGTCAGGTACAGTTAAAGCCCAAAAATATTGGACAATTTTATGTAAGGGGTCAGGTTATTAGTGAGTATCTGGCATATTACAGCAGTCCATGACGCCTTTAGTTGCCCCTACTTGGGACCTGTGAACCATGCTAATATGTCATATATTAGTCCTGGTTCCTGTTGGGAGCTCCCTGAGCCACACCTAAAGATGGCGCTGAGCCCCTGAGTGCTTTGAGAAAAACAACTCCTTATTTGGCATTGAGGCGTGCTTGTGCATGGGATGATCTTGCGTGTGCAGTGCTGGGCCTATGGCTGGGTGAAGCGTGGCAGTCTCCTGTTGGCTCCCAGTAGTGGATATAAGCCGCGGACTTGGGTGTCCCGGGGGCTCCACCATTTTATCCTTGTGCTATCAAGAACTCCTGAGTAAACCGCTGATAGAAGAAACCTGTTGTGCTGTTGTTATTCTCCTGCTGGTCCGGGTCGTAGCGCGGCACAGGTTCCCACAGCAAACTTGAAGTTTCTAAGACAGGTGGCTCCTGTGTTGTCTTGTCCCTCACACCTGAGTTACCATTTGGCCAGACTTAGACCTCTATGCAAGTTTACTGAGAGACAAAACTGGTGTTGCTCAACTGTGCTTTGGGTCCTGTGTCTATCGCAAACGCGATGCCAGGGTGGCAGTCTGGCACTCGTGACCATGCCCTGATGCACAGAGATCCAGTTATTGCTAATCTAACAAAAGCATGCAGTGCGGTCACAGTCTCCAATTTCTAGACCAATGTTGGGCACAATTCTAAGTGTACTCCTCCCTTCTCTTATCAGGCTGTTTGACTGAAGCTTACTCATTTCATATGTTTTAATTTGTGTGTGTGTGTGTGTGTGTGTGTGTGTGTGTGTGTATGCAAACACACTGTATGTTGTGGAAGATTACAACTTTCAGGAATTAGTTCTTTGCTTCCACCACATGAGATCCAAGGGTTGAGCTCAGGTTCAGGTTGAACAAAGGCTTGGCAGCAAGTGCTCTATACCTGCTGAGCCATCTTACCTGCCCAACATCCGTTTCTGAGACAGGTTCTCACTAGTGTAGACTGGCCTTAAACTCTTCCTGCCTCAGCCTCCCTAGTACTGGGATTACAGACAAGTGCCACCACACCCAGCTGATACTTTCTGTGAAGTAAATGCCTCAAAAAAACATATTAAACATTTCCCAGTTTCTAAGCCATTACCTCCACCAAGAGGAGAACAGAACCCACTACTAATGGACTCTCGCAGCTGCCTGGGTCCCATGGAGGCTTACCAGGCAGCTCATCAGAAGACTAGGCTTCTCTTCTGTTCCACCAGTGACCGAGAATTCAGGGGTGTGGGGACAGTGTGCACTGTGCTCATTCACGGTTTCTTCCAAACAGGCACGAAGCTTCTGCTCTGTCAAATCTGTTGACTAAGAAAGTGCAACCACAACTAATCTTAAATACGTATAACCAAGAGTTTGAAAATCTGAATCCTCATACCAATCAACTAACACAGTTTGATTCTTTGGAGCTTTAGACTGTTGGGGACTGGGGATGTAACTCAGGTGGTAGAGTGCCTGACAAGCAGCAAGTACTGTGCTTCATTCCCGGCACAGTATAAAGCCCAGATGGAGTGGTGCAAGCCAATAAGTCCAGCACCTGGAAGATGAGGTCAGAAGGATCAGAAGTTGAGCTATAAGTAAGTCTGAGGTCAGCCTGGGCTACTACTAGACTCGGCCTCAAAACAAAAAAAGTGGATCTGGAGAGATGACTCAGTGGGTAAGAGCACTTGTTGTCCTTGCAGAGGACCCTGGGTGACAGCACCCACACAGTAGCTCACAACCACCTCTAACTCCAATTCCATGGGATCTAACATGTTCTTACCTCCAGAGCTCCAGACACACACATGATGCACAGACATAAATGCAGGGAAAACACATAAGGTCTTTCTGGTGGACATAGGCTACTAGGAACAGGTCTTGTTTCCTATTGGCCAAGATACTGAGTCCTGGCTTTCATCTCCATGGAGTCACTCTGCCATGTTTTCTCTGCCATGATGGACTGTCCCCTCTCCTCTTCAGTTACTGTGCTGACTTTCTTGTCAGTGACAAGAAAGGTAACTGCTACACATGTACATGACTGACTCCAATCACCCACTAGAAGGCTTTTAATACAGTCTATATGTGGGGAATCGGTGTGGACACTTACATGAAATGGGATGTACAGGCCACATGGACACGTGACCACACTGCTCATAATTCTCAGGTTGTACCTAGAGACAGAATTAGGATTCCCAGATCATTATGGTAACAAGACCTGGCTCACTTTACCTTCCAGTCAATAAACTAAGGGGTGGAGGTGGGGGGGGGGGGTCACACACATTTTGGAGTATGGGATGAGAACCAATAACATTAAAAAGATTTTTAAAGTTCTTACTTTATACACACAGGACAGATGAGGGGGTTTGCTTCCCACTCAGCCAGCATGCTGTTGAGACAACTTTCATCAAACTGTAAGCCCTTCTCGTACTCGGTTATGATGGACTTCTCTGCAAGGCAAAGGCCTGAGGTTGTCTTGTATCCACAGGCAGGTCTATTATTTCTAGTTTACAGATAAATGTGGAACCAAGTCAAGATAAAGCTATGTGGAATAAGTCACTGTGACATAAGATGCAAAACTGTAGATGCAGTGCCATGAGAATCTCAAAAGCAAATGCTCACAAAATTTCAGGCAATCAATAAAGAATGAATAAGAAAGATGGTCTTTGTGTGTGTGTGTGTGTGTGTGTGTGTGTGTGTGTGTAAGTAAAGATCTGCCCATACACACAAAGTGACAGGTTTACTAAAACTGTTTTTTCCAAAGAGATAGGTTTCTCTATGCTACCCTGGCTAGCCTGAAACTATAGGGCTCAAGCATCTTCCTGAGAGCCCACCTTCCCACACTAAGTCACAAGCATCTTGTACTACAGGCACAAGGCACAGTGTTTAGCTTAATGCAGTAGAAAAAGGCAGGATAAAATGAACATGGAAACTGCTTCTCAACTCTACTATTGACTAGCTATGTGACCTGTGAGGATACATTTTTTTATTCTGTCTGATCCCATCTTTCACCGTAGTCAGAATGGAGGAAATGGTATCATGAAATAAGAAGTTCCTGGCACAGAAGCTACAACCCTAGAATCTCTTACTGTTGGGAAGATAGGCAGCCAACAGAGAAGAGTTCAACAGAGACTTCAGGGTGGCTCACTCCTTTAATCCCAGCACTCAGAGGCAGAGGCAGGTAGATCTCTGAGTTCAAGGCCAGCCTGGTCTACAGCCAGAGCTACACCGAGAAACCTTGTCTCAAAAAAAAAAAAAAAAAAAAAAAAAAAAAAAAAAAAGTAATAATCCTAGTTATTAGGATACAGCTTTAGTGTTTGCCTCCACAGCCAAGGCCCAAGCTTTAATCCCTAACACCCAAACAACCTAAAACAAGAGTAATCCTGAGTTAGGCAAAGGCCAGCATTAGGGTAGGTGCTTATAGGTAGGAAAGACTATGCCCTGGTATTACCTTCATTCCACAGCTCCTGCTCGATGTCCTGCAGCACAGCTAGGTCCAATGGCAATTCCAACTACAAGAGAGTGGAGGGCAGGGCAGGGGTGTCGCTCAGAGGAGGAGCAGCACTTGTCTAGCATGCAAGAGCCTGGGTTTAATCCCTGAGCAAGACATTAAACAGAGACAGAGCAGAGAGAAAGTGGTGTTTTCATGTTCTATATGAAGTGTTGATTGGCCACCATGTCCCATGGGGATTTGTAACTGGAAGCTGCCTCAAAGACCCTAGATTTATCAGACAAAATTGGCCTAGTCCACATGCAGAATTTGCTGACAGTTTGGTAATGTGGCCAAGCTGAAGTAACAACAAATGATCAAAGTACAATAGCACCAAATTTAAAGGAGACAAAATCAGCCATCAGTTAAGTAAATGTCCTAAGACTGACTGTGTGATAAAGTCTGGTCTTTGAAAAGCTGTTTTAGCTTTTGTAAATCTGAAATAAGATCTACCTGAGAGGCCTACTGTAAGCACTAAATCTGGTGATGTTAAGCTAACCAATTAGCATACGTAGGACACACAGATGCTACTGAAAATGAATCGTTATGATACAGTGCTTTGATGGCTTCAGAGGTTTTTATGTTTTGTTACATAATTTCATAACGCTTGTGCTAGCTTCTCTACATTATGTCAATGTAAAAACTAAGGCTCACAGAAACACAGTAAAAGTTGTGAGTCAGTAAATCTAAACTTAGAATTCCTAAACCCTGATGCCAACCCATAGCCTTTCCTGATACACTGTAAAGGGTTTTCTACTGACACACAACTCCAAACTCTGATCAACTAGAATCAGAATGTAGACATCCTTTTTAAAGAGAGGTCCTAATTGGAGATTGGAGTCAAAATCTCCAATGGAAAAAGCAAGAATGAAATTTTCTTTCCCTTTAGTTTCCTAAGTTATTATATTACAAGGTTGCATCATGCCTAGTCTGCATCTAGTACTGCAGAGGCATCAATCAATATATTTTGAATGAAAACCCTGAGCCAGTTACTGTTATAATTATGCATGGGGTCTGGGAAGTGGGCAGACTGAAAGGACCTGGATAAATGGGTACAAAGAGGTCACCACAAGTTCTTCATGGAAAAGTCCCCTAGCTACAGAGATCCTTGACTGACCTGAAGCAAGGTCTCTGGACAGTTCTCTACAGACTGCAAAAAATTCCACTCTTCTTCCATTACTTCTTGCACAAGAAGCCTGTCTGAGGCTGTTTCCGGAGTGCCGCCTGCAGCCTGACGGTACTTGCTCAGGAGCCTGTGCCGGCTGTTTCTCATTCTCTCGAGACATCCCTGGGGAGGGGGGCAGTATTGTTTAAGAAGTAAAAGGTCAATTCCATTAAAAAAGAAAACCCTCCAATTAGTTGGTAAAAACATTAAAAGATTCTAGATGCAAAATTTCATATCCTCAAGTCCTTCTCCACAGAGATGGGTAAAATTACAGTTCATGTATCTCCAAATTCCTATGATTTTCACATTTTATCTTGAATGAAGGCAGTTGAATGCATAGTAACTGTTTCCACAGACTAACTTCAGACATTTATATAGCTTCTAAATTTCTGCAACTGTACATATACTGGTATAGTAATGGTCTTCTTTACAACCCTGGGGTGGGGGATTCTGTGTATGTGTGTGCCTGTATGAGTTTATGTGCACCACACCAGTGCTGGTGCACACAGGGCCAGAAAATGGCAATAGACCCCTTGGAACTGGAGTTATAGCCATCAGGTCTGCTTCGAAAGCGAAAGTACTAGTAACTAGTAACGTTGAGCTATCTCTCCACCCCCAACTCAAGTGGTTGTCACAGCTCTGCTTGAAGAACTGCTATTGACTGATGCCATTTAGTGGGTAGGGAGACCAAGGATGTTCCGTCTAAGTGTTCTACATTGTACAGAACAACCTCCCATAATAGAACTGTCTCCTTCAGAATGTCAGCATTCCCTGTTGAGAAAAACTACCTCACACAACATTTTCAGCATAAAGATTGTTTTGCTGGGTTGTTCTTCTGGAATCCACCCACCCTGTTGAGACTGCTGAACAGGGAGATAAGCGGCTTCTCAGAAGGAACTACTTGAGTTCAGAAGAAGCCAGAGCGTAAGCCCAACTCTCCTAACAGTAACTGATGTTCTTCTGACTCTTCAGAAGAGAAATAACTTCTATTTCACACGATGCAGACATATGGAGTGCTTCCCTCTGTAACCCAACGTTAGGTGTTGGTGTTGCTACTACTGTCATGATACTTAAAATATGAAACAAAGTCCAATCCTGGGATCGAATAACACCTACTCCGGCCAAAAGTCCGGGCAGCAGCGGGCGGCGGTCAGTCCTAAAGCAAAAGACTTGAGTTTCAAGATCGACCTCGCTGGCCAGGCACATCGGGCACCTGCTCCACGACCAATGCTGAAGCGAGCACACAGAGGACAGAGGTTCTTGGGACAAATTAGGGAAGT
Source organism: Arvicanthis niloticus (assembly GCF_011762505.2). Classification (NCBI taxonomy): domain Eukaryota; kingdom Metazoa; phylum Chordata; class Mammalia; order Rodentia; family Muridae; genus Arvicanthis; species Arvicanthis niloticus. The sequence goes on from NC_047663.1 coordinate 50,861,348, forward strand.
GATCACGACTCAAAACTTCACACTCACCTGCCTGAACGTTTCTTTCCAGGGGGGCGAGCCCACCTGCTTGTACAACAAGCGGTGCGGAGACCCCGAGGACTCTGCCATCTCATCCCTTAACCGGAGACGGCGCCCAAATCCCCGCCCCTTAGCCGCGCGCAAAGGATTCTGGAAGTTCTAGTTTCTAGGCGCAGACTATATGTACTTCAGGCCGTAAGGTTTTCTTGGAACTGCCTCTAATCTCTATACCCTCACGGTGACAGATTCTGGGAAATCCGCGGATAGATGAAGCAGTGACCGTTGAGAAGTAAACACCACCTGGGCTGAGGGAGGTGAGTCTTGAGAGAAAGTTCTGGGTTTACCCAGAGGAAGGTGTCCAGTAGACAATCAGACATACATCTCTGGTTGTTAACCCTGCTACACAAACTGGCCCAGCTGTACCACCAAAGCGGTCCCTAAAACCGGCGAAGTGACTTGACTCCGCCCCGCCCAGCCCATTTTGGCGTCAACCTGCGGCCCTGGCGTTCCTCTAGCGATGCTTTCCTATTGGGCCAACTCCTCGGGATTCCTACTCTCTGATAGGCTGAAACTGTGGAGTGCTGGCCGCGGATTGGCTACGCACAGCAGCGTGCTGAGATTTCCCCGCCCCCCAATCGAGAGCTGTTAGTCCAAGATGGCGGCTGCCGTGGGGCCTGTGGGCGATGGGGAGCTATGGCAGAGCTGGCTTCCTAACCACGTCGTGTTCTTGCGGCTCCGCGAGGGCCTGAAAAACCAGAGTCTAGCCGAAACAGAGAAACCAGCGGCTTCGACCTCACCCTCGTGCCCGCCTCTGCCGCCGCATTTGCCGACGAGAAACCTGGTCTTCGGCCTCGGAGGGGAACTGTTCCTGTGGGACGCCGAAAGCAGCGCCTTCTTGGTGGTTCGCCTTCGAGGCCCCAGCGGTGGCGGCGTGGAGCCCCCTCTCTCCCAGTATCAGGTGCGCCAGTCCTTCTTGAAAGCACTCAGCCTTTTGGTTCGCTTCCCATCTTGGCTGTTTGTCTCTGTAGCGGGTGTGTTAGCGCACTTGGGCAGGCGTCTTTTGGGAACGCCCCGCTTCGGGTGGACAGGTCCAGCTTTCATATTTTTATTCCTCTGAACCAGGTTTATTGTCTCGGTCACTGTCAGACACTCAGGTGCTGGCGTTCTGAGTGTCTGGGAGAAAGGAGAGGGCCTTGAAATGATCGGTGTTCTGAAGAAGACGGATAAAAGTTTGGCCAAAAGAACCCTGTTTAAAGTTGTGACTCAACCTTTTGGTTTATTGTGAGCTTTAACCCAGATTTAAAAGGACCAAGTTACTTGCCTAACATGAGAAAGGGAGTCCTGTTTCTGCCTTTCGCTCTTCTGGATTCTTACTAACTGGTTCGTTTGTTGCCTTGCTGGGAACTAAACACAAGCACACCTTTAGCTTCCCCGGGAGAAGCACCGGAGTTCGAACTCTTAGCTAGGTTCTCAAACCTTTTTGGTATTGACAAGCATGTGAATGGCATGTGAAAGTAGATGTGGTCAGAATGTATTCTAGACTTGCTATGACCAATCATTGCTTTATTGACGTGTTCGTTTGTGGTTCTCTCATAAAGATATAAATAAGCCAGGCCTGGTGACACAGGTTTTTAATCCCAGCACTCTGGTAGCAGAGGCAGGAAGATCTTTTTGAGTTTGAGGCCATCCTGGTCTAGATAGTTAATTCAAGGACTACTTAGACCCTGTCTCAAAAAAAAAAAAAAAAAAAAGGAAAAGAGGAGCAAGCAAACAAGAAAAACAAAAATGTGGCATTCATTCTATAATGTATGAGATCTGCTGTGTGCCCTGGACCAGTTCTTGTTAGATTTGATACAAGGTGCAGCCAGAGGTCAACGTCTACCTACTGTAAAATTCCATTAAGTGTCAGAAACTCAGATTATTTCAGTTGTTTCTTTTCTTTTGATTTTTAGAAAATGGTCCTACTGTGTAGCTCAAACTGGTCTGGAATCACTCTGTAGCCCAAGCTAGCCAGGAACTACTGCCCCAGTCTCTTGATTGTTGGAATTACGAGTCTAAGGCCAGTCTCTGTGTGTGTGTGTGTGTGTGATAGAGAGACAGACAGACAGACACAGAGAGAAACGGGTGCTGCAGGAAGCCAGAAGAGGGTGTCTCATTCTCTGGAACTGCAGTTACAGACAGCATGAGTGCTAGGAACACACTCGGATCCTCTGCAAGAGGATCAGGTGCTTTTAGGTCCTCCAGATCATTTCTTGGGGAATAATCAGTTAATGACACAATTAGTACATGTCTAGAATGCTATTACTCTATAACTTTAGAAAATTAAAGCATAATTATGGTTTTAAGCAACTGCCAAATATATTTATATTAAAATTAACTATTTTTACTAAATGGCTTTAATTTTTCAGAGATTACTTTGCATTAATCCACCCCTGTTTGAAATTCATCAAGTCTTGTTAAGTCCAACACAACACCATGTAGCACTTATAGGAACAAAAGGACTTATGGCGTTAGAATTACCTCAGAGATGGGGGAAGGATTCTGAATTCGAAGGTGGAAAAGCAACTGTGAACTGTAGGTAAGTTGTATTTTCATTTAGTGTTTATCTGTGTAAAATCAGAAGTGGTGGAAATGTATTTAGGTGCTACTGTTGAAACATTTGAGCATTCGTATGGTCCTGCACACTGGCTTCCTGTGATACTGTTGTTGTCCATTTTTTTTTTAAATGTGTATGACCGTTTTGCTTCATTTAGTAAGAGAAGTGCTTGTGTGCCTGGATGGCAAGAAGGGTCCAATCCCCTGGAACTGGAGTTAGAGATGGTTGTGAGCTGCCATGAGGGTGCTAGGAGCCAATTCTGGGTCCTCTGCAAAAGCAGCAGGTGCTCTAAACCGCTGAGCCACCTTCCCAGCCCCTGCTGTTATTATTTTAGAATACTGTGCTAATATTTGTAATTAAGAGAAACAATATCAGTCCCTTAGTTTTACAAAAATAGCTGCAAGTTTGTAGTTAGGATCACAAGTTTAAGAACTATGAAAAAAATGAACCAAAACATGTGGATTAACACCTGCCTTCCAAAACACCGTTTATATATGTCAGGCCATTTTCTGGTCATTGCCATTTGTTCTATGACATAAACATACCATGAACTACTCATGCCCTAAAAGGTTTAGATAGTAGTTGGACAGACTGCCAGGTATTCAGTTGCAGAAAGAAGACAAATAATCTACATTAAGGCTTGTGCTACTTCAAAGTTTTTTGTTTTTTTTTTTTTTTTTTTTTTTTTTTTTTTTTTTTTTTTTTTTTGGTTTTTCGAGACAGGGTTTCTCTGTGTAGCCCTGGCTGTCCTGGAACTCACTCTGTAGACCAGGCTGGCCTCGAACTCAGAAATCCGCCTGCCTCTGCCTCCCAAGTGCTGGGCTTAAAGGTTTGCGCCACCACCGCCCAGCCAAAGTGTTTTTTTTTTTTTTTTTTTTAAAGTATGGGTCTTAATACTTAGTGTAACAAAGTATGCCAGTTAACAGCCCTTTCCTGCTTCCTCTACCACAGGAACCTGTGACTTGCAGGATGAAAGTGATAGGACTGCAGAAGTGTACTTAGCCCAGGTTTCAGTTTTATTTTTACGGACATATGCACACACACACAAACACACACACACAAATATTAAAAAAATAAATAAAATCCAGAAAAGTAGGAATCTAAAAAGTCCACTGAAAAGGATATAAGGTAAAAACCTAGACTTTGCTTTACCTCTGTATCTTAAGGAGAGTCTATTTAAATTGCTTGCTAGTATTCAGATCACTGTTTCTTAATTATCAGAATAATCATCATAGTATCTGCCCTTATAGTTTCCTTACTTCATTAATTAGTAAAAGGATCAAACAAAAGGCAATATCAAAACACATTTGTAACTGTGTAAACTGGGTGTGGTAATACACAAATGTAATCCCAGCCCTCAGGATGCTGAGCCAGAAGGATTGCTGTGAGTTCAAGGCCAACCTGGGCTACATTGTGAAGGCCAGACCTCAGCTAGTATACGAAGATACTGTCTGAACCAGCAAAACCAAAATGTATAAAATATATCGCTATAGTATAGAAAATATTTTCACTTTGATTCCTTGAATAGGTTCTTAGAATGCTCTCAGAATGTCTTAAAAGAAGGAAAGAACAGTGTTAAAATAAGTTAGAACGTGTTTCATCCAAGTTCTACAAACAAATGTTCTTGAAAATTGTCTTTATTTTAGCACCACTCCGATTGCTGAGAGATTTTTCACCAGTTCTACCTCTCTGACTCTGAAGCACGCTGCATGGTATCCAAGTGAGATGCTGGATCCCCACATAGTGCTGTTGACGTCCGACAATGTGATAAGGTAACTGTTCCCTCACCTAGTTAGACCTTGTGAATGGAAAGGCTTTGTTCCTTACTGCTTGTGTTATACTGCTCAACATAACAATTAAATCACTGAATGTGGTGATGTTTTACTTCATTGCCTACTATAAGCCATTCTCTACCCCACCCCCTTGAGATACTGTCTCACTGTGTAATAGACCAAGCTGGCCTAGAACTGAGGACTGCCTGCTTCTGCCAAGCTAACAGTTCACTCTTATGATGCTCTATGAGAAAATAAGGATGACACAATTGAGTCTTTTTGTAACAAGCATCTTATAGATTTCAGGCTAAATGCCATTCAGTCTCCTGAATATTTGACATGTAAAACACTAAGACATGCTTTGTGTGGTTTTGTATTGAAGACAAAGACACGTGGTATGATTAAAGGGAGCCTGGCAAGCTAGGAGCCGTAGTGAGATGACTACACAAGGATCTCCAGATAGAAGGAATGGAGGTGCAGTCATGTGCAATAGCTGCCTTAGAATTTTGATAAATGTGGGAAATGTTGCTCAGTGGTCAGATACCTATGGTTGAGGTGTTGGGTTCCGCCACCAGCACTGTTACCCATCTCTCCCCCCACAAAAAAAAAGTTGCTAAAGATAGCATTTCTTCAACTCCTAAGCCTCCCTCTTATGTAGATAAGCAGGAGATAGCAACATCGCCAGAAATAGCAAGATATTTGACAAAGAGGTGATTTAAGAATTGGTGATTTGAGATTTTTTAAAAATTCTCTTAAAATTTATTTTAGATGTATTTTATGTGTGTGGTGTTTTGCCAGCCTGTATGTGTACTGTATCTGTGCCTAGTATCCAAGGAGCTCAGAAGGGGAAGGATCCCCTACACCTGGAGTTAGAAACGATGTGTGCCTCCATGTAGGTGCTAGGGATCAAACCTGGTTCCTCTGCAAGAGCATCAAGTGCTCTTCACACAGCTGAGCCATGTCTCCAGCTCGTTAGGAAAATTCTTAAGAACTGAGTGTGTGGGGGAAGGGCTTCCTTTCTTGGAAATGAAAGAAAACTTGTATTTTGTTGAGACAGTTTCTTACTCTGTAACCCATGTAACTTGTAACTTGGTGGTCCTCTTGACTCAGCCTCCCAGGTGATAGAGTTAGTGTGAGCTTCAAAGAGACTTTTTCTTTTTTCTAGAATTTACTCTCTCCGTGAGCCTCAGACACCCACTAAGGTGATTGTGCTTTCAGAAGCAGAAGAGGAAAGTTTAATACTCAATAAAGGGTAAGTTTTTGTGTGCTAAAATACTGTTTATAAAGACTATAAATGCAGTCTTACCAGTAACTACCAGAATTTCCAGAGGTGAGTTTTAGAATACTTGTGATATTTTAACAAGAAGTCACAAATCTGAATGTCACTATATCTAACAGCATGGTCTCTTTTTGAGATATTCTAAAATATGATTGACAGAAACAATACATAATAAAATTTTGAACGGTTCTACAAATGGCAAAGTACTGGGCTGGAGACTTAGCAGTATACTCTGTCTACACTCACAGAGTAAGTGTAAGCTGATTGCCCAGCTCCCAGCTCTGAGATAGAATAGACTCAGTCCTTCTGATTAACAGGGTTAGGTTTGTTTGGTTTTGTTGAGACAGAATCTCTCTAGATAGCCTTGGCTGTCCTGGAACTCATCGTGTAGACCAGGCTAGCCTCAAACTCAAAGAGATACACCTGCCTCTGCCTCCCAAGTGCTGGGATTAAGGTTGTGTACCTCAGCCGGGCGGTGGTGGCTCACGCCTTTAATCCCAGCACTTGGGAGGCAGAGGCAGGCGGATTTCTGAGTTCGAGGACAGCCAGGGCTACACAGAGAAACCCTGTCTGAAAAACCAAAAAAAAAAAAAAAAAAAAGGTGTGTACCTCTATGCCTAGATTTTCTGATTATCTTGTGTTCCTGGCTTCTTTTTTAATTCTTACCTACTACACATTCTGGCTTACTCTTACCACAAATGGAATCATCCTTTGAACTTCAAAACCAAATTGTCCGGCCTTCTGATCAGTCTTTCTGATGAGCACAACACGTGGTCATATGTAGTACACATGGTTAAAGTGAAAGCTGCTGCCAGTGTTTTTGGTATTTTCATTTAGTTATCTTCATGTTTAGTTTTTGTTCTAAATATAATTCTTGAGTATTGTATGCATCTTTATTCTGTATTTGATAGCTTCAGTACTTGGAAGTCCTAGTGGGAGTGATGGTGCTGTACTTAAATCTGTGTTGGTTTCTTCCTGTCCTACAGTCATGTTGTTTTCTCATCCTTGATGATCGCTTACTTATATTTACTTGATCTTCATTTGTGGGGCTGCTGAGAGCCTGAGTTGGGGATATAATTCCATGAACGAATTTATCTCTTCTACTGCTGTGAGCCAGGGGTTGCTGCAGCCTGGAACTGTTTACTCCCTGGTTGTCCCAGCACTGAACATTTACTTAAATGGTGTGAAGAAACAGGGTGCCTGCTTAAATTCCAGTGCATCATTTCCATGATGGGGCAGGACCTAGCTCAGAGGTCATCCTGTTCTTGAGTCAGGGCATTTTCTTTCCTGTAGTATGTTTCTGCAGCTAACCTAGTTGGGTAGTAGGTGGTTTTTGTTTTTGATAGGCAGTATGTATATAAAAGGCAGTAGAGCAAATACAGTGATAAGAACTCTGCTCTAGCTGGGTGGGGTAGTGGTGCCTGCCTTTGACCGCGGCGCTCTAGAGGGAGAGGCAGGCAGATCTCCAAGAACAGCTTGGTCTACATAGACAGTCAGGGTTCTGTTACACAGGAAAACGCTGTCTCAAAAAACAAAATAAACCTCTGCTCTGTCGTCTGTCACCCCACCTGGTTCTAGTCGAGCCTCCACCATTTGCCTGCTTTGGCATCTTGGGAAAGTTTTCTAGTTGTACTAAGCTTCATTTCTGAAACTACAATCTGTGAATATAAAAATTGGCAGAGCTCATTTCTTAGAATTATTGCTCAGTGAAATGAATCATTCATTAGAAAGTGCTCAGTGGAGGCTGGAGAAATGGCTCAGTGGTTAAGAGCACTGACTGCTCTTCCAGAGGTCCTGAGTTCAATTCTCAGCAACCACATGGTGGCTCACAACCATCTTTAATAGGATCTGATGCCCTCTTCTGGTGTCTCTGAAGAGAGTGACAATGTATTCACATGCATAAAATAAATCTTTAAAAAAAAAAAAAACTGCTCAGCAACCTTGAATATAGCTTAATAATAGTTATAGTTAGGTAGAGTACTTACCTAACATGCACTGGGCCCTGGGTTCATCCTCTAGTATGTAATTGCGTCAACCTTTTCTATGCCTACCTCAGATCCCCAGTGATGCGGAGGCTTATATTTACTAATGAATGTCTAGGCCTTACGCCAGGCGCACTGACTTGGGAATTATCCCGTTCATACTAATCTAAGTTTTGCCACGTGGCTGGTTTGTTACCTCTCCTCAGTTTCATACATCTGACTGAGTCCACGTGACTTCTCTCTGTCAGGAAGTCCCACCGTACTGTTCTGCCTTTTGCTGTAGGCCATAAGCTTTTTATTTTAATCAATCAGAAGGTGCCATAGGCAGGCAAGGAAGGACAGAGACACATCTTCACACAAGGTACAAAAACATCACTCCAACATTAGTACCAGGAAAAGAAGATTGCTTAGCATTTGTGTAGGCACAGAGTAGTCATTCATACCTGTTTCCAGTCATTCTGTCTGTCTGTCTCTGTTTGCTTATTGTGTGTGTACATAAGCTCATGTTGCATGCATGTGTGTGCTCATGCCTTCTTCAAGGAGTCTTCTACCATGAGTATCACGAGGATCAAATATAGCCTGTCAGTCTTGGAGTCGAGTACCTTTCCCCACTGAGTTCCTGCTCTGTTTTTTTTTTTTTTTTTTTTTTTTGGATTTTTGAGACAGGGTTTCTCTGTGTAGCCCTGGCTGTCCTGGAACTCACTCTGTAGACCAGGCTGGCTACACTGAGTTCACTCTGTAGAACTCAGAAATCCGCCTGCCTCTGCCTCTGCCTCTGACTCCCAAGTGCTGGGATTAAAGGCGTGCGCCACCATCGCCCGGCTCCTGCTCTGTTTTTTGAGACAGGTTCTCACACGGTAGCTCCTCCCGAGACACAGGTGACTTTAAATAGTGCTCCCACCAACACCCATCAGCCCTCCTTTCTCTAATACCACTTTCTTTCAGGAATAATGACACATGTCTGTAATCCCAACACTCAGAAGGCCAAGACATAAAGATTGTTACAGGTTAAGTCAGTCTGTGTTATAGTGTGTGACCTGTCTCAATAAAACCAAAAGTAGCAGCAACAGCAAAAAATAAATAAGTAAATAAAATCATTTTCTGAATGTGTTAATTTTTTTTTCTGACTAGAAGGCAGAGCCTTTCTTTAATTTGCTGGTATATTTTATGACCCTAGAAAAGTACATGGCATATAGTGAGTGGTAAATGTTTGTGGAATGAATAAATTTGTATTCATCTGATTTTCATGTTTTCTTCCATTTCTTGTATTTCTATATATGTGTTGTTTGTGTCTGCATATTTAAACTATTTCAAAATTAAATTTTTTCACCAATTTTTATAAGAATTTGTTTATTCATAATAATTTTTGTTTTCAACAATCTTTTTTCAACTCTGTTGCAGAAGAGCATATACGGCGTCTCTAGGAGAGACTGCAGTGGCATTTGACTTTGGGCCACTGGTAACCGTCTCAAAGAATATATTTGAACAGAAAGACAGAGAAGTAGTGGCGTATCCACTGTACATCCTGTATGAGAACGGGGAGACCTTCCTCACCTACGTCAGCCTGTTATACAGGTAAGGGAAGGCACCAGCCACTGTTGCTATCTGCATCACCACTGTTCAACTTAAGATCCACATCTGTCTCTGGGGCACAGAGAAAAGGTACACTTTATTTGATTATCTACTTTCTTGTTTGTTTAAGGAAGTTGTATAGTTTAAGATAAGGCAAAATTTGGCTCACAACGTCGGCTAGTTAACTGAAAAGGCATTGTTTCTCTTATGTAAACAAGCAGCATGGGTGGGAATGATTAGATGTAATCTGATACTGAAATTGTGGAGGGACAGGCATGTATACACATAGACATAAGGATTCACTCCCTAGTAGTGAGACGAAATAAGTGCTCAAAGGAAGGAGACTTTACAGACATTATTTTGAGTAAAGGAGTTAGAGGAAATTTTGTAGTATGGGACTTAACAAGTCTCAGAGCTAAATGAACCATCAAGAAACAGACTACGTTAGTCACAAAGGTGTCCTAGACTAGAGTATGCAAAAAAAGCACAGATGCCAGTCAAGGTTCAGTGACTTGACATCTTGATCTAGAGCAGTGAATTCAGGTAAAAAACACAACAAATACTGAAGTTAGACTTGATGGAGTTACATACCTTGGTAAGGAAAATGCTTGAGGTCTGTTCTGAAAGAACACAGTTGTTTCTGAGCAGAGCTGAAGGACAGGGACGGACTGGAGTGCCATGTGTTTATACCTGGGACACCCAGGGGTTTTAGCATTGTTTGTTTGTTTGTTTGTTTGTTTGTTTGTTTTTAGATGTGAGTTTTGCTTTTTTATTGTTGGGTTTGGTTTTGTTTTGTTTTTTGGCTTAGGTCTTGGGTTTACTCATTGAGCCCAGAAAACAAGAGAGAAAAGTAAGATAACACTCTGGAAGGATGTGTTGAAAGAGGCAGAGAGCACACAAGAAGCGAAATTGTCAGGAGAGTTAACAGTGTTATCTGTTTTTGATGTATATGAGTGTTTTGCCTACTTATATGTATGTGTACCATACACATGCAGTGCTGGCAAAGGCCAGAAGTAGACATCAGATCCCCTGGAACTGGAGCTACAAACATTTGTGAGCCACATGTGGGTACTGGGAATGGAACCCAGGTCCTCAAGAGTAGCCAGTGCTCTTAACCAGTGAACCATCTATCCAACCCTTCGTCTCTCTGTTTTGTCTGGTGGTGGCAGTAATTACAGGGGATGGAACCTCTGCTCTTACCACAACAAGGAGATGCCAGTCATGCTCCCTGAACCTCACAGTGTGACAATCCAGTGTCTTCGAAGGCATAATGGCATTCTCCTAGAATCCTAGCTCTGGAAGCTATGACGGGGAATCAGGAATTATGGCAACCTAGATTACATAGGACTTTGTCTGAAAGGAAAAAAGAAACTAAACAAAAGAAAAACCTGGAATCTCTTCAGGCACTGCAATTTTCCTTTCAAGGAAGATGATCTCAGACCAAGAGTCACCACTTGGAATGTAAGTGGGAAAACAACATGTAAAATAGCAGTAACTGAAGGAAGACAAAAATCAAAGAAGAGTAGGGATGATTGCCTTCTGTGAGCATTTCCTGATAATGCTTTTATTCTTCCTTTAGCCCAGGGAATATTGGGAAGCTCTTGGGCCCACTGCCTATGCATCCTGCAGCTGAAGATAACTATGGTTACGATGCCTGTGCTATACTCTGTTTGCCCTGTGTTCCCAATATCTTAGTAATTGCGACTGAGTCGGGAATGCTGTATCACTGTGTTGTACTAGAGGGAGAAGAAGAAGATGATCAAACGGTAAGTGACAGTCTAGTGTTGCTGTATTTCATATCTTTAATAGCAGGTACATTTCATGGGCCAGTTTGACTGCTTAATATGAGGAACTATAGCTTACACATGGAACTTCTGATATTTTGGCAATTATACGCTTTATAATAAGAATAATTGAGAGTCCAAGTAGAAGAAAACTGCCCAACTTAGATTTCATGAAACTGTATTTGTTTCTGACCTTTGTATTAAGGGTTTACACCCTGCCAGTAAATTGAATCCTCTAAACAGAAGATTGCTCTTGGGGCTGGAGAGAGGGCTCAGGGGATAAGAACACTGGCTGCTCTCCAAGAAGACCCAGGTTCAATTCCCAACACCTACAGCTCACGACTGTTTGTAACCCCAGTACCAGGACATCTTAACACACTCTCCTGGCCTCTGTGGGTACCAGGTATGCAAGTGGCACCAGACATACTTGCAGATAAAACATGTGGGTAGGTTATTGTGTATATGGATACATGATAAATTAAAGGTTAGACCATGCTTGTTTTAAGCTTTTAAGGTTTTTTGTTTGTTTGTTTTTTGGGTTTTTTTGTTTTGTTTTTGATTTTTTAATTTACTTAAAAAAAAATACATGTTCAGAAAAACGGTGTCTGTGCTGGCACTGGAGTTACATATGGCTCTTAATTGTCCTGGGGTGCTGGGAACTGAACGTGGTTGATCTGGGAGAGCAGACAGTGCTTTTAACCTTGAGCCATTTCTCTAACTCCTGTTTGTGGCTAAGACTGGCCTTAAACTTGCTATACAGGCCAAGGTGGTCTGTGACTGAAATTCCTCTGCGTTAATGTTCCCACTTAGTGCTGTAATTACAGGTATGTGCCCAATTTCCTACTCATTTATTAACACCTGTTGATGCTGATTCTGGTCTATAGTCTTTTTTTTTTTTTTTTTTTTTTTTTTTTTTTTTTTATTTTGGTTTTTTAAGATGGTGTCTTCCTATGTAGCCCTGTCTGTTTTGGAACTTGCTATGTAGACCAAGCTGGCCTGGAACTCACAGAGATCAGTCTGTCTCTGCCTCCTGCATATTAAAGACAGGCACCATACCCAGCTTGACTTCTGTAGTCTAGTCCTTGGTAACAAACGTTTTGACCTTTGGGCCACTAGACTGACTTTTCCCCAGGCTTCTGATGTTTGTGCTATTGTTGTTTAAGGCTAACAGAGGAGATAGATGTTTAAGGATGCAGTAGAACTATCTGACCAAACATTTGAAAGGACTGTCTGACCCGTCTTTTTTTGTTTCTGTATTTGTGTACATTTTCAAATTCATGAAAGGTCGAAATTTTGGTCTTTCTTTCCCCTTTGTGTTTTTAACAGTTAGAAAAGTCCTGGGATCCCAGGGCCGACCTCATCCCTTCTCTGTATGTGTTTGAGTGTGTTGAGCTAGAGCTTGCCCTGAAACTGGCATCTGGAGAGGATGATCCCTTTGCTTCTGACTTTTCCTGTTCAATTAAACTGCACAGAGGTAAGGTGTTTACCCATTGTATTTACACCAACTTAGCATTGTATAGTTTATTACTTACCGTGTAGTTTATTTCTGTGCTCTCAAATTTTGAAAAGTTAATTGGATTCTTTATGGACTTTTAGTTAACTACACAGTACACTCTTTCCTAGGCAATCCTTTTAACATACTCATTGTGGCTCTACTCGAATACTTAATTTTATTTATTATAGTGTGTGTGTGTGTGTGTGCACACGCATGCGTGTAAGATTTTGGGTATCAGAGGACACTCTCTGATTCTTTCCATTTTACAGGGATTCTGAGGATCAGGCCTGAATGGTGGGCACTTTGCCCACTGATGCCACTCATGTGTTTGGTGATGACTTTTTCCTGATCCTAACAAAAGTTGGCATAGTGGTCATATCTTTAATCTCAACAGAAGGCCTAATCAGAAGGTTCAAGGCCTTCTCAGATTATATATCAAAGCAATATTCCTTATATAATAAAACTGCAAAGAAAAGTCACTACACATGTCTAGTTAGTGTTTTGAGCAGTATAGACATGAAGTATGAGAACTTGATAGATGAGCACACAGTGAGGTGAAGTAATGTAAGGTATTCCGTTTCTTAGTCACTGTTATATTGCTGTGAAGAGGCATCATGACCAAGGCAACTTTTTTTTTTTTTTTTTTTTTTTAAGATTTATTTATTTATTTATTTATTTATTTAATGTATACAAGCACACTGTCCTTAAAACACCAGAAGGAGGGCATCAGATCCAATTACAGATAGTTGTGAGCCACCATGTGGTTGCTGGGAATTGAACTCATGACCTTTGGAAGAGCAGCCAGTGCTCTTAGCCATTGAGCCATCTCTCCAGCTCCCCCAAGGCAACTCTTAAAAAAACAAAACAAAACAAAAAAAACATTTAAATGTGGGCTTACTTAAAATTCTAGAGGGTTAGTCCATTATTGTCGTGGCAGGTAGCAGACAGGTATGGCACTTAATACAGAAAGAGGATTTATTAGCGTGTCTTACTGTGGTTCACCAACGGCTGTATTCCAATGGAAAGACCAAAATCCAGTACATGTTGAGTCTATGAAGCTGGATGTCTCAGCTGGCCTTCAGTGTATGTCTCCAAGAAGTAGGTTCTAATGTCAGTGAAGCAGGAGTTTTAGCAAGCAGGCAGAAGAACAAAGCTTCTGTCTTCCTTTCACTTTATGCAGGCTGCCAGCAGAAGGTGTGGCCCAGATTTAAGGTAGATCTTCCCACTTCAAATAATTCAATCAAGAAAATATACCAAGTTGCTTCAGTTTTAGTTAATTCCAGATGTGGTCAAGTTGACAGCCAAGAGTACCCATCACAGCATGTCTTTTTGGATATCTCGAGTCCAAACATTTTTTTCTTGGTTCTTTGAATGAAAGTAACATTCTCTTGTGAAACTCATTTCTGACTTGTTCTTATCTGTGCTTAAGGCATAGTACAGTTACTGAACTAAACTTTTAAAATGGCTTAAATGGCCTGGCAGTGGTGGCGCACCCTTCAATCCCAGCACTTGGGAGGCAGAGGCAGGTGGATTTCTGAGTTTGAGGACAGCCAGGGCTATAACAGAGAAACCCTGTCTCGAAAAACAAAACAAAAAAATGGCTTAAATGTTGGCCTTTTTCAGAAATAACTTTTCTGTTATATCACAGTATTAAAGTTTTTTCCTTGGAGACTCTTAACATTCCAAATGGTTTGAAAAAATACTTTTAAACAATGGTAGATGAGCTGGTTTGTGTCTTAAGTCTCAAATTTGTACAAATAAAAATGTTCAGTATTTTGTTGTTCAGAGTGATGATTTGATAGACAGTGTTTTGTTATTTGGGTTGGTTAGGTGTTTGGCTTGGCTTGCCTTGGCTGACTCAAAATCTTGTGTAACCCAGGCTGGCCTAGAACTCACTGTGTAGCCCAAGTTGGTATGCAACTCACAGTTCTGTCTGCATGCATCTGCCAGTGCTAGGGTTTCTTACACTTACCTTTACCATTACCATACTTAGCTTTTGTTTACTTATTTGTTCTCTCTCTTGAACAGTCTTAGTATGCAGCACAGTTGACTTGAAAGTCGGCATCATCTTACCTCAGCCTCTTAAGTGCCAGGATTACAGGCGTGCACTACTAGACCCAACATCTTTGAAAATTTTTATAGTAAATTACTTTTTTTTTAAAGTTATCAGAACTATATCCAAGCTATGGTAGTACATACCTTCAATCCCAGCACTCAAGAGGCAGAGGCAGGTGGATCTCTGTGAGTTTGAGCCTGTCTGGTCTACAAAGTGAGTTCTAGGACAGCCAAGGCAGAGAAACAGAGACACCAGATTACACTTGGAACAGTTAAACGTGTTTTGCAGATACAGAAATTCCAAATTTGGACAAATGGACAGCTCCACAAAGTAGAGCTGTCAAAAGTTCACCCCTCAAAGACCAGGCCCACTTTTCCCAGGCAGCTATTACCCAAGGCTGTCTTCTCTAAACCGCCTGGCAAAGGCAGTAAATTTTACTTGGTGTGACTTAATGTCTTGTAAGTGAGTTTATTTGTAAAACTTTCTGAGGTCAGTTCACAGCTTCCATTTTCTGAAATGTAATTTCAGACCAGGCATGGTAGCGCACAACTTTAGACCTGCTAGCACAGGCAAGAGGAAGGAGGATCACTGAACTGGAAGCCAACCTGGTCTACATACAGAGTAGGGCTAGCCAGGGCTTCTTAAGATACTGTCTCAAAAGAAGAAAAGAAAATAATATTTACATTGTATCTGTTGGTGGTAGTGGTGGTTTTTTTGTTTTGTTTTGTTTTGTTTTGTTTTAAAGATTTATTTATTATGTACAATGTTCTGCTTACATGTATGGCTGCAGGCCAGAAGAGGGCACCAGATCTCATAGATTGTTATAAGCCACCATGTGGTTACTGGGAATTGAACTTAGGACCTTTTGAAGAGCAGCCAGTGCTCTTAACCTCTTGAGACATTTCTCCAGCCCATGTCTGTTGCTTTTAATTTGAAAATGGAATTCAGATTAAAATCTTTCAAGTCCCTGACAACAGTGCACAACTGTGAAAATCCTGTAGACAATTTCATCACCATGTCTTTGTAAGCTACTGGGGAAAATTCTTCAGGTTTTCTAGTTGCTACTTTTGTATCTTTGATGATCCCACTTGCAGATCCCAAGTGTCCTTCCAGATACCACTGTAGCCATGAAGCTGGAGTACACAGTGTGGGGCTGACTTGGATTCACAAACTGCACAAATTTCTTGGATCAGGTGAGTTACTGTGTTTCTGTATTTCCTAGTAAGTTTCAGAGATTCTGACAAAATGTAGTTTGGAGAAGAAAACAGTAG
Source organism: Arvicanthis niloticus (assembly GCF_011762505.2). NCBI lineage: Eukaryota > Metazoa > Chordata > Mammalia > Rodentia > Muridae > Arvicanthis > Arvicanthis niloticus. Next base: position 50,877,173 of record NC_047663.1, read on the forward strand.
AATCAGTGAGACCAGACTTCTTTAGACTGATCATCCATCATCAGAGCTGATGAACCTTTAGCTAGACAGACCAAATACTAGAACGAAAACCTAAAGTTACTATAGTCAGAAAACAAAGGTAGGTTACTATTAAGCCTGTAGAAATTTAAAATTGTAAGGGAAAACTGAACATGGTTAGAAGGCCTAGATGAAATGGATGGATGTCAGAACTGATTGGAATGTAAGGAAAGGATACCACTTGCCCAAGACCAAGTAACTTTACATTTAAAATATTGATTCTCCATTTTTTTTTGTTTGGTTTGGTTTGGTTTGGTTTGGTTTGGTTTGGTTTGGTTTGGTTTGGTTTGGTTTGGTTTGGTTTGGTTTGGTTTGGTTTGGTTTGGTTTGGTTTGGTTTGGTTTGGTTTGGTTTTTCAAGACAGGGTTTCTCTGTATATCTCTGGCTGTCCTGGAACTCACTCTGTAGACCAGGCTGCCCTCGAACTTAGAAATCCGCCTGCCTCTGCCTCCCAAGTGCTGGGATTAAAGGTGTGCGCCACCACCGCCCGGCTAAATTAGCACTTCTTACCTCAACCTGTAATACCAAAGCCAAGCAAAATATATAAACTAGAGTCAAGTATGTTTGACAAATGATAGACATAAGAAATTGACTGGTATTCCAGAAACCCAGGCTTTCTTTAGCATCTAGCTCCATAATGTGTTAACATAAAAATAGAATACAAGAGAAAAGCTGTATGATTTTTTTTTCATATATAAAAAAATTCAGAATATTAACATCTCCTCATGTTAAAAACAATCAAAGGGCTGGAATATAGCTCAATGGTAGATCATTTGCCTAGCATGTAGAATTGATTCTGATCCTCCACACTACTTTAAAAAAAAAAAAAAAAAAAAAAAAAGAGAGAACAAACTAGTTTTAGAAAGAAATGTTGTCACAATAATAAAGAGCACCTGTGACAACCTGACAGCGAACACCGTGCTGAATGGCAGACTGAAAGGTTTTCTTTTTTGACTGTATTTATTTTTTGAGACTCGTCGATGCAGGTGTACTTTGATCACAGTCACTCCCTCACACAAACATCTTCCCTGACTCCTCACATCTGTGACTTAAGCCTCAGCCCCTTCCCAACTCCATGTCTTTTTTTTTTTAAATAGCTTGAGTCCAAATTGTGCTGCCTATATTGTCATGTATATGGCACCATGCTTTAGAGCATGCTCACCTCCCGGGAGCCCCACGCTATGAAAACTGGCTCTCCCTCTCCCAGTAGCCAGCAGCTCTCAATAACTGCTCGGCTGGGCTCTGTCTGAGAAGGGCACCCTCAGTAAAGAGCAGTGGCTTGAGAGGAGAACTCAAATCCGTTTGGCAATGACAGCACTTGAATTTGCAGCTTTGCTCAAGTACCGTAATTTCTATAATGCATTCTTTTGTAGATGAAGAAGATAAGGATAGTTTACAGGAACTCACTGCTGAGCAGAAATGCTTTGTGGAGCACATTCTTTGTACAAAGCCATTGCCATGCAGGTAAGGACCTTCTTCACTTGTAAGAGTATCGTGGTTATCAGGTATTTATCTAAAGCTTTCTTGTGCTTCAGAACCACTCTACAGTTTCCTGTGTCCCAAATTGTAGCTTGCCATCTTCTCTTAGATAATTTTTATTTTCTTGTCTTTCTCCAAGCTAATTTGGGGCTTTCTTTGTAGCATACCCCCCCCCAACCTGTGGGTGTGTGCACTACAAAGGCTGTCCCTTATCTTTTTATTAGGATTCTCTGTTGGCTTTGTGCTACTTTCTCAGAATATAAGAGTGCCTAATGAATATTCAGTTACATTGATGAGTAAAGAGAGGTGCATAAAATGGTTCCCAAGTGTCTTGTCTGGGTAAATGAATAGATGTGGTACCCTTTGGAAAAATCAGGATGTAGAAGAGCAGATTTGGGAAGATAGTGATGTCTCTCTAGAATGTTTTAAATAGAAAAGCCTAGTATACATTTATGTGTATGGGCCTAAAGTTTGAAATGGTCTAGAATAGTAAAAATGTCAGCATTGGAGCTGTGCTTCTGACAAATGTTGACCAGGAAAAGATCGGGAGTCAGAGACAGACAGACTTGAGATAAACAAGCAACACTAAAATTGAACCTAGGGCCTTGTGTATGCTAGGCACACATTCTATCACTGAGCTGTAGCCTCAGTTTTCTTTTTAGTTACTGACCTGTACTGGTTAACATATTGTATATGCACGTTTTTATGTATATGGATTACATACTGATAACTGTATAGACAAAGTTCATTGAGAAGTATAGACTTTGGTTGATTTTAGTGTGTGATGTTTATTTGCAAGGGTTTTTTTTTTCTCCCTCCTTTTTAGATAAAGTTTATTTTAAAAAGAGAAAAAAAAGGATGGGGAAGTGGGTAACAGCACTTGCTGAGCAAGCTTTAAGATCTGAGTTTAAACTTCTAAATAGGTATAAAAACTAGGTATGGCCAAGTCCTGTTTCTCCCTCTCCCTAGTAGGAACAGAAACAGGAGGATAACTGGGACTTACTGGTTGCCAGCCTAGCTCAGTGAAACCCTGGCTCGAGGGACCAAACTGAAGCTGTGCCTACACACAGATGTGTGACAGGCACTTGTATATACACTATACACTCATACATGGTTGCTGTTACAAAATAAAGAACAGGTTAGAGGGAGACAGACCTGGCACAATGAAGTTTGCCATAAAGCCACAGTGGGGAATGTCTGATGGACATAACAGAACATGTGCTTGTTTATAAGCTGAGAGGAGATGCGTAACAGGACACTTTGAAACTATACAGTTGATGGCACAAGGTGCAGGAATGTGGTTAGGCACAGGTAGAACAGGCATGTAGACCAGTTAATAAAGCACACTGGTGGAGGTAACAGTTCCCATTTGAGACCCTTGGTTTTTTTTCTCCACTTCTGGTGAAAGAGATAGAAAGGAAACAATGCAGTGCACACCAAATGAAGGCCTGTGGCAGGGGTTGGGTCACTGGGTGTGTAAGAGTCCAGTTCCTTTAGGTCTCTGAGCAGTCTGTAGACACTGGACTATGTTCATTGAGATAGATAGATGGGCCTTATTTGTTAGTGGAGAGAAAAACATAAGCTGTGTATCCCTAGGTAAATAGCTCATAGATTGCTACTAAGTGGGAGCTTGGTTTAAACTGATCAAAGTACATTATGTTTCCAAATAACCATGTTTGTGGTGGTTACTACACTGTCAGGATGTCACAGGCCCCAAAAGGCCATGGACCAGTCACGGCTGCTATTGGTTCTGGTGCCTTTGCTGCTTTGTAACTTAACTGTGATTCTCTCTCTCCAGGCAGCCAGCTCCAATTCGAGGATTCTGGATCGTCCCGGATATCCTGGGGCCCACAATGATCTGCATCACCAGTACCTATGAATGTCTAATAAGGCCTTTATTGTAAGTCCCATTCCATACTTGCAACATAACTCTCTTTAATTCTGCCAAATCAGAGCTGGAGATGCCCTCGATGACTAGTTGGAGGTTAGAAGCTTTGGCGTCTGAATTCAGTCAGTATTTCTGTTTTCTTTACCACCGCTGAAAAGTTTCATTTAGACATGGTGGGATTTTTTTTTTTTTTTTTTTTTTTTTTTTTTTTGGCTTGTTTTGCCTACTTGTAACTGAAAAATCATAGCTTTTCTGTTTGTTTTTGAGATTGGGTCTCAGTCTGCAGTCATGCTGGCCTAGAATAGGCTTTACCTCATCTGAGATTACTATTGTGATTCCCTGCACCCAGCTACTTTTCTCCCAAGTACAGAAGATCAAGACCCTGAATGACATTGTTGTGAGTGGATTTAATTGACTGTTGCATGTCAGGCTCAGGTACAAGATGTTCTCCTGGGTGTCCTCTTGGTATTAAGTTGTAATCACCATTTTCCTTTTCCAGCAGCCTTGGAAGGTCGGGATTTATAAAAAACGTAGGAATAGACATGAAAACCAAGTCACTGGGGTGTCAAACATGAGACCCTCCAGTCTCTTGGTGTCCATTCAGAACAAGTACTTCTGAATACTGACAGAAGTATGATGTGTTTGCATTCAGTTACTATCTTTACATGCTTTTTAAAAGATTGTCTAGTTATACTGTTTGACAAGAAAAAAACAATATAAGTATAAATTTTATGTTGCTTTATAAAAATAAAAGAGAGAAAGAGAGACATTAAAATTCTAGCAACTTAGCCAGGCAGTGGTGGCACACGCCTTTAGACCCAGCACCTGGGAAGCAGAGGTAGGCGGATTTCTGAGTTCAAGGCCAGACGGTCTACAATGTGAGTTCCAGGCCAGCCAGACCTACACAGAGAAACCCTATCTCAAAAAAACAAAAACAAATTCTAGCAACTTTAAACAAAAGAAATACTAGGAAAGGACTGGAGGTTAAGAGTACTGACTGCTCTTCCTAAGGTGTACTGAGTTCAATTCCCAGCAACCACATGGTGGCTCACAACCATCTGTAATGAGATCTGGTGCCCTCTTCTGGCACGCCATTGTACATGCAGGCAGAATGCTGTATACCTAATAAATAAGGTGTTTAAAAAAAAAAATACTAGGGAAATATTTGCCAGTGAGATACCTCAGTGGACCTGACTTGTTTATTTTGCAGAAGTACAGTCCACCCAGCATCTCCTCCCCTCCTCTGTACCCGAGAAGATGCTGAAGTGGCAGAGTCTCCACTGCGCATTCTGGCTGAAACTCCAGACTCCTTCGAGAAGCATATTAAAAGAATCTTGCAACGAAGTGCCACCAACCCAGCATTTCTCAAGTATGGGATTTAGGGCATATGAGTTTTAAGAATGGGCTTTCTGGTTAAAATGGGGATTGAACTTACGGCTTTGTGCTTGCTAGCAAGTGTTTATCATTGCTTTTGGTCCTTTCTGTCCTTACTGTGGTGTGATGGGAGTGGACTTGGCACATCTCTTCAGCTAGTCTGGGGCTTGTCTATTTGGTTGTTTTACCTGGCTAACAAGAATAATGACAGAAACTGTTCTGCAAGATCATCTGAAAAGGATTTGGCTCCCCCTCCCGAGGAGTGTCTCCAGCTGATCAGCAGGGCCACCCAGGTGTTCCGAGAACAGTACATTCTCAAGCAGGACCTGGCCAAGGAGGAGATTCAACGGAGGTAGTGTCTTATGTTGAACAGCCACTAATCCTTGCCTAGGGGTTGGCTCAATAATTGTCTGTGGGAGCCTGGCTTTCCTTTCAACTTGACTGCTGCTTCTTTTTGAAGGGTCAAATTATTATGTGACCAGAAAAGGAAACAACTAGAAGATCTCAATTACTGTCGAGAGGAGAGGTATGTATCAAAACCAGAGAGGAGAAAACAGTGGAGCGTAGTGGACTGCACCTCACTCAGGATGCTGTGCCGCGTTACATGGACCCTAAGAGTTTCTCATTTCTTCAGAAAAAGTCTCCGGGAAATGGCCGAGCGCTTAGCTGACAAATATGAGGAAGCCAAAGAAAAACAAGAAGATATCATGAACAGGTCAGGGGCCATGAAGCATCCAGTTCCCTGCCCACACAGGGTTAATGATGCAGCAAGTATTTGGGTACTGCCAGTGTTCACATACCTATAGAGTAAGATGGATCCTCCAACCCTTTGAAGTATCATGAGATACTGTCCCCTACTCCTTCTCTATTGTATCCTCACACACCAAATTCTTGACTTACAAAATTTGTTTACCTTATAATTAGCAGTCTTTACTTACATTTTACTCATATCTTCCTTTTCTTAAGGATGAAAAAAGTGCTTCATAGTTTTCATACTCAGCTCCCAGTTCTCTCTGACAGTGAGAGAGACATGAAGAAAGAATTACAGTTGATACCTGATCAACTTCGACATCTAGGCAATGCCATCAAACAGGTAAGAATGGGTGCAGGCTGGCTAATCTAAGAAATAGTTTTATAAGATGTAAACAATAAAATAGATACTGTAAAAATGTGTGGCAAACCATAGTCAAAATGTCTATGTTCTGTTTGATATTTGAGGTTACTATGAAAAAAGATTATCAACAGAGAAAGATGGAAAAAGTGCTGAGTCCTCAGAAGCCCACTATTACTCTGAGTGCCTACCAGCGAAAGTGCATTCAGTCCATCCTGAAAGAAGAGTAAGTTGATACTTTGCAGTCACCTACTGTTGTGAGGCAGGTTTTCCTTGGCAGTATACCAAAAGCTGCCTGTCTGCCTGGATAAGAATCCTGAGTCTAGGAGTTTGCTTGCAGAATGGGGGCACAGAAGACAAGAGGCTTAAATGAATATGGTGGGATGGAAAGTAGTGGCTCTCCTATAATTTTGTTGTATAATCAAAAGTCATCCCAGTTATGGTTGGCAATGGGGCTGTGCTTTAGCTGAGTGGCTGATGTGTCCTGGGTATGGTCCCCAACACCACACAGAAAATAATTGCTGTTCACCCGAAACCCTTTCAGGTTATTCAGTATTAGCAAAGCCACTGGGCATGGTGGTGCGCCCCTTTAATCTGAGTATTTGGGAGGCAGAAGCAGATGGATCTGAGTTTGAGGCCAGCCTGGTCTATAGATCAAGTTCCAGGACAGCTAGGGCTACACAAAGAAACCCTATTTAGAATGGTGGAGGTCCTAACAACTCATTTTGATGATTTTGCAGGGGTGAACATATAAGGGAAATGGTGAAGCAAATCAATGATATCCGAAATCATGTCAACTTCTGACACCACCTGAAGTTAACACAACAGAAGGCTTACAAACCCGTGCTGTAAAACAAACAGGTAGCACTATCTAATTTATAAAGAAGCATTTTGGATAAACTTTGGTGTGGTTATTCTTTTGTTATTCCTTCCGTTAAATCTTATTTATTCGAATAAAATTTGAATAAATTTTTATTTAAAAATTTGACTTTGCTTTATAATTAAAGTCTATGGGTTGGTTGGTTTGTTTTGATTCTGGAACACAGGCTCCTGCTGCACACTGCCAGGTCCATCTTCATGTTAAGTAGCAGCATCAAAACTGCCTCTCAATGGAACCAGAACCCTAGGATGCAAAGGAACAGGCCACACACACTACTCAGCAGCAGCTGTTTTAATCTGAACACTTTCTTACGGGCATGCCTTCAGTACAGCCGACACAGACAGACACCCCTGCAGTCTGCTCAGAGCAGGAAGGTCCACAGCTGCAGCCTCCTCTGCCGGCTCATCTCCTCACAGGACCGAGACCTCCCAGAGCTCCATTTTGGCTATGTGTGTGTCCGCTTGGTGGGTAGGAGGTGCAAATTCTAGCACCTTCAAAGAAAAGGAACATTATGGTCTGTTGCATGCAGTTTGTCCTTGGCTTTAGGTCATCTTTTCATACCTGCCAATTTGAGTTCTGAAAACTAAGTATGGTACTTGCCTAGAAATAACCAAGTGACTGCCAATTAAAAGCCACACAATAAAGGTATGTTACAGTTTAGAGTTAAGCCAGGTCAGACATGCAAGAGAACAGGTCTACACAGACTGAATGCAGTACAGGAAGGTGTGTGAAACTAGACTGACCTTTCCTATGCAAACGCTTACTTAAGTGTAAAGACCCGTTTCTTACCTGGTGGATGGATAGCAGTAGCTTATTTCATTCAACCTTGCGTTTCAGTTTCTAGGCTGTGTTTCTCAACTGAGTGGACCCCAGCAGTTTACACTCGCCACAAGTTACAGACTGTAAACAGTACCCTAATCATGATGCTTTTACTGCCCAATCCCCAACTTCAGGAGAAAAGATCTGTAATATATTTGGTTTCAGCAGAACAGTTCACTAGGAGTGCCAAAGTTCAGTATGATTATGAATTATCCATTCACTGTATACAGCCAATGGTGATCCAAACAAATTAGCTTGGAGCCCAGGGACTAGTCTTAAATCTAATTTAATCACATTATAATTAATAAAAATCCCTTTAACTCAATGAGGATATTATGTTCCTTTTAAACCAAGTAGCATTATACAAGGGGACTTTAAGCCAAATTTTCCATGCACTGGCAAGCTTTTAGCACTGTTTCCATAATTCATATTTAATTTTAAATTCATAATCATGACCATGACTATAAAAATAACCTATGGGATAACCTATGGGTATGGGATAAGTAGGCCTTATCTGTTTTATTAAAAGAAGAAAGTAGAAAAGATCTTGAGGGCAAATTCATAATGACTCATTACTAACAAAGTCCATTTATGCTATGAACTGATGGTAGTTAAACCAGAAAAGTGGTTTAAACATTCCCATAATGTTCCTTTGGGTACCAGCTGTAAGCCAACACCACTCACAAAAATTATTTGAAAACAGTTTTACTTTGAAACCGCACAAGTTAAATAGCATAGTTAGCTGTGGACAGGCTGCTCTCAGGGTAGCCTGCAGCTAGTACATGAGCACACTTCTGATTTCTGCACCGCTTCATGAAGCTGTCTGTGCTCAAGAGCCTGTTCACTGCTTCTCCAAATAGGAAAGAAATCTCAACTCTTGGAAAAGGGTGAAGCAGAGTCTAAACCAGTAAGTTTTCCAGCTTCACTGTAAGCATAGTTGTTACACTTTTAAGTCTAAACTGTAAAACAAAAATACAAAGACCTGTAAACCATCACCATTCTAAATGTGACACTTTAAAAAATAGTGTGCCTCTGACGCAGGCTGAAAATAAGCAGATTTATACATGTGTACTAGATATCAGAGATAGCTTGTTTTATTAATATTATTTTTTTCCACTGATCCAGTAACTAAAACACTTTGAAAGGGTAGATGGTGCCAGTTATTTGCCCTGGTACCTTTGGGCCCAGGAAGTTCATCACGGTGTACAGACAAAGTGCTTCCAAGGTGGTTTGTGCTTTTTTTCCATAAATTCTCTCATTCATATATATATGTATGTATATATGTGCATGTGTATATATATGTGTGTATATATATATACACACACACATATACATATATATATGTATGTATGTATGTATCCTCAGCCAAATATTCAGACTCTCCTAATTTTAATTGCTTTTCTTTGCCATGGTCCTATAGTTCTCAGGCAAGTTTCAGTAGCATTTAAGGTCTTCCAATAGAAGATAAAATGGTAAAAAGGAAACAAAATGCACTGAGCGAGGGAAATACACTCAATAGCCCATGGCCTGCGCTCACACTTCGTATTTTAATATAAAATACTCACACAGCGCACTACAGCTCCGCTAGCTGAACACTGCCACTGCTGAGTCCTAGACAACAGAAAACACGTCCCTCTCCCAGTCTGTGTGAACAGAAAACGTAATTCCAAACACTATTGGGAAGCTGCTTTCACATCAGGAAATATGTTCCAGAGTCCATGGTGGAGAAAGCGGGCACGAAACAGCACTTTTCTGGCACCAAATCTGATCCCACACCTGTTGGAATCAAGTCCAGTGTCTCATTAGTGTTCCCTTTGAAACATCTGTTGGCTGTCCTGCACACAGCAGCCTTCTCCCTCTAGCATTGCATTTCTCCAGTCTTCCTTTGCTGTGACTTCTTCCATTAAGAGTTAAATAATAATGTTATTCTAAAGATGAGTTAAAAACCCAAAATGCAGGTTAGAATCCTGCTATCAGGGTGTCATGTCTCAGGAAGCTGGTTAATGTCTGTCAGTTTGGTATCATTCAGAATTGCCCGGATCCTCTCCAAGGAGTCTGCTTGCCGTATCCTCTCCAGCTGCACCTGGAGAAACAATGAAGAGCTGAGTTTGATAGGTGATGCCCCACCTACCTATGTGCCCTCTGCTTGGACTATTTAGTCAACATGCAGCAGATCAATTCACCAGACTAGGCTCTTCAAAGAAAAGGAGGAGAAGGGAAAAATACTTTAAAATTCACCAAATTAATCAATCTCTATAACAGACTGGTATCCCTCTGCCTCTCCAGTACCCCCTCAACCTGATTATATGGTTCAAGGTAAAAGGGAAAGGAGGAGCTGGCCAAGTCTGTAGAAGAGACCAACTTAGAACAGGCTTAGTGATCATGCAAAGATTTGAGGTAGAGATAGAGGCAATCAGAGTCGTCCAGTTACATTGGTGCCCCCTCCCACAAAGGGCCATGGTGGTTCCCCAAACACCTCACCTGAAGAGTCTGAGAAAGTTTTACAAAATCTCTCTGGACTTGTTCACTAACATCTAATTCTGTCTGCAACCTCTGAGCTTTGTTCTTCTCTTCAAACATGAGCTGTTCAACAGCAGCCTAAAAAATACAAGTTTTGAGTGAAGATGGGTGCTGAAGAGTCCCTAGACCTCTCCACCAGCTTACTAAGGAACTTACATCACTCACTATATGAAAGCTGTCATCTTTTTATTTTTTTGTACTAAGGACTGGACCCAGGGCCATAGCTTTGGGTAGGCAAGCACTCTACACCACCAAGCATATCCCCAACTCTTCCTACTACTAGAGCAGAGACCTGAATGATACCTCCATATTCCATTAATCTTTAACTTCATTTTCTACTGATGTTGGGGGGGTGGGTGCACACAAGTGGCAGCCACAGGGCAAGCTGCAGGAGTCTACTCTCCTACCACGTGGGCCCTAGGGATTGAACTCAGACTTGTCTGGCTGCTCACTGGTTTCTATTTTAGTGTTTTTTAAGACAGGGTCTCCCATAGCTCAAACAAGCCCTTAACTTGCTCTACTGTAGCCGAGAATGACCTTGAACTCCTCATCTACCTGCTTCCCTTCTGGGATTACAGATTGTGCCAACACACCCAGTCTTCTGCAGTGCTGGACATCAAACCCCAGGCACAGCTGCACTCGAGGCAAGCACTCTACCAGCTCAGCTTTCCCCCTCACCCATCATCTTTTACATTACCATGTGTGGAAAGGGAAGCACTCCCAGGAGGTCATCAGAGGACAACCATAGGCAGTTGGTTCTCTCCTTCCATTATGTAAGCCCCATAGATCAAACTCCAGTTAGCAAGCTTGGCAGCAAGCACCTTTACCTGATGATCCATTCCCCCCACCCATTCTCTCTTTCCACAGGGCCATGGTACCAGTTGGGGGAATTACTTGCTCTAGGTATGAAAGCCAGGATAAGAAATGTATTCAAAGTATTGTGTCCTTGATTCCCAAGATAACAGCTGTCACATCAACACAATATTTAATAGGAATGTCCTTTGACATTAACACCTCAGTAATATGGACCAAGCAGCCACAGCTATCTCTAGCTTCCCTACTGAAAAGTACAGGATCCTTTTTCTAAAAACAAGAATCTACTGACTACTACTAACTCAACACATTAAGAACACGTCTAGGCAATGTCCCCATAATTGGCCACATGTATTTTTATTCTATCCAGACTCATCTAGACTTCTTCAATGAAATCTTAGCATTTGATATAGGGATGGAATGGGGTAATGTTTTCAAAGTATCCCCACTTCCTTCAATCACTGGGGACTGAACCTAGGGCCTCATGCATGCAGGCAAGCAGCCTACCACTAAACTATATATCCCCAGCCCCCACCCTACCTCTTCAAATAAAATTTTATTTTTTACTTTTTATTTTGAGACAGGGGCCAATTAAGTTGCCAAAGCTGGTGGTAAGCTACTTGATAGTTTAAAAGACCTCTGAACTAGCAATCCTCCTTGGTCTCTACTAACAGGAACTGCAGGTAGGCCTGTATCACCTAGCACAACTCAGAGCAATACTTCCAACAGAGCACTGTCCAAGTTAGGTTCAATCTTATTTTATTTTTTATGTATAAGGGATTATTCGCATATGTGTATGTGTACAATATGTGTGACAGAAAAGTATATCAAGGGGGCTGGAGAGATGGCTCAGTGGTTAAGAGCACTGACTGCTCTTCCAGAGGTCCTGAATTCAGTTCCCAGCAACCACATGGTGGCTCACAACCGTCTGTAATGGGATTCAACACCCTCTTCTGGTGTGTCTGAAGACAGCTACAGCACACTCATATACATAAAGTAAATAAATAAGTCTTTTAAAAGGAAATAAAAGTATGTCAAATCTGGAATTGGAGTTACATGAGTTACCTGCCATATGCATGCTAGAAACTGAACATAAGTCAGTGCTCATAACTACTGAGCTATCTCATAGCTCTGGGTTGAAATTTCTAATCAACTAATAATTGAAACCATTAAAGCATATGACCCAAGCCTGCACAATCGGCAGAGGGGAGACTTAACCCAACTCTAGGTACATTACATCCACTTTCTTTTTACAAGTTGTTAGTAAAACCAACGTTCAGAATATAACTACAAACAGCAAGGTTTTGTTTTTTCTAAATAAATAGGCTAAATTCCTGCATTCTTTTTATGTTTTTAATTTTTAAAAAATTATGGGTGTTTTGTGTATACATGGGTCTGTGTACCAAATACCTGCAATGCCCATGGAGGCCAGAAGGTGGCACTGGATCTCCCTATGACTAGAGTGAAAAAGATGGTTGTAATAGGACATGTCTGCACTACAAACTAAACCCAGGTCAACCAGTGTTCTTAACCACTGAGCCAGCTCTCTAGGCCCCTTGTTTGTTTGCTTGAGAAGGTCTCACTATGTAGACCAGGCTGGCCTTGAACTCACAAAGATCTATCTGCCTCTGCCTCACCAGTGCTAGGATTAATTAGGTGTATGCTGCCGTGCCTTAGTCTCATTTTTTAAATTACATGACCAACAAATATAATTAATTACCTTAGCAGCAGTTTCTTTCTTTAACTGTTCCTCTAAATTAACTTTTATTTCTTGGAGATTCTCGAGTTGTTCCGACTTCTCTCTTAATGTAGATTCCAACTGTGAAGTCAAAAGGGAAAACTGAAACTCATAGAAACATTGAAGGCCACACAGCACTATCCAGAGGTATCTGTAACCCAGAGTGCCACGCCCAGTCAGGCTTACTTTTGGCTGTCCTGGAATATTCTTCTCAAGCTTCAGAATGTAGATTCTCCTTGTGCTTCCAGACCTGGCCTTTACCTATTGATTAGGTACCTATCATAATTCTAATTCTAAAGCCTGAAACTGAGAAGTCAGGACAAGCAGTCATGGAAACAATTAATGCACATCAACATAAAGGCAGCAGCATTGAATTCAGGGAGAAAAACTGGACAGTGTTTTCTAGAAGAGACGACAGCTGACTTCTGCTTTAGTCCTGGGGACTGAACCCAGCCAGGGTCACAGGCTAGCAAGCACACAGCCACTTATCTTCACCCGCAACTCCTTTTGAAACTGGGTTTTGCTTTTTGTTCAGGCTGGTTCTGAACTGGTTTTGAGCTCTATAGCCTAAGCAGGCCTTGAACCTGTGGTTCTCCTGTCTCTCTTTGTACCACCATCATGGATTAACATTTTCACAGGGGAAGGAAAGGGTGACAAGGTAAAGAAAGAAAAGAGATGTTCCAAAAACAGAATGCCTGCCCTGCCCAAGGACAGTGCTCTGACCACCTGCAGCTGTATGGGGCTGTGGGGTCCTGAGAAGCCTGAGGTGAGAGATCTATGCACTAAGACTGTAGACTTGTCCTCCTAGTTGAAGGGAAATGGTTTAAAAGATTAAGACAGCCTGGCTTTAATACAGAGATGAACTGGAGCAGGCTCCAGTTCTTAGGAAAAACGAGTCAAGATGTGACAACAGGCCAACGAAAAATGACATCTCAGAGCTGGAGGTGCAGCTCAGTGGGACAGTACAATACTTGCCTAGCATACACATGAATTCAATTCCCAGAACCAACAAAACAAAGTAAAAAGTGAAGTCTGTAGGGTAGAATGTGGTGCATCTGAGCCTGGCACTTTCTTTTCAGTGCTAGGAAAGCATTCTTCTACTGAGCTACACCCTGTAGGCCTGAGTGCGGGACATCTGTGCAGTGTCATCTAAAGAGGCACTACAGAAGTAGAGGGGAGACCCAGGCTGCCTGAGGCAGAGCAGTGCTTGGGAGGTCAGGTGGAAGGCAGCACTCCTTCAAGAACCTCGGAAAACTAAGCTAAAGAACTAAAAGCTAAAAGCTAGAGAACATTGAGAGGGAGTCTGTCAAGGCACTGCCAGTGTTACACTACGGTGAGAGACAAGCCATCATTTCATCTCAAAAGACAATACTGATAATAAAGAGGAGAGCATGACTGGGGAACCAGAGAGTCCAAGTAGCCTTGTGTGATGACTGAGCAGTGAAGATACTGAGATGACAGTGACTGAGAGCCATTGTGAAGAATGAAAGAAAATCCTAGGACAAATGAAAGACTGTCTAGGAGGACTGGAGCCCATGACAGCAAGGGCAAGAGATACCACCAGTTCTGGTAGCATTGGCTTCTTGAAATACCAGGCCTAACCCAGAACTGGGCAACAGCTGAGTGAGGGCAGCAAGAGAAGAGTGTGAGTTGGAAGCCAACTAAAGACCCGACAAGCCATAGAAGGTGCAGCTTTGGCGGAAAGAAAGCCAAGCCAGGAAGCTGTTGCTCCAAGTTTAGGGAACTGGAAGAGGTACTCAAGTGAGACAGGAAGACACTGGAGTCAAAGAAAGAGAAGCAAGGTACAGTCAGTGTGAGAAGTAGGGCAGCACTGGAGTAAAGGTCTTTTGGGTCACTGAGGCCAGGAAGCAACACGGGCTTCCCACACTGTGGAGACTGACTAGGAAATCGTGCCCTGTGGGCACAAGTGTACGTACACTTGCAGTGCAGCAGTCACTACTGAGCACTCCAGGCTGAGGCACCCATCCATCCCCACCAGGCCCAGCACACAGCAGGTTCTCTTTCACTGCCCCTCCCAACTCCCACTAGGAAGACATCTTAAAAGCAGGGATTATGCCTCAGCTACCTTCATTTCTTTGTTCTGGCACAGGATTTAATAGGTAACCACTGAGTGTTGATAGAATTAATTTTAAACTTGTGACTCACCTGTCCCTTTTCAACTTTTATTCTTTCTAATTCAGCTTTTAGACTAGAAATGGAAGCTAGGACAAAAGGGAGAAATATTAGCAATTATTTATTATTTTTTCCATAAAATGTCCCCAGTCAGAGATCAGAGATACACTGTGGAGAAAAGTTTGTTTTCTCTCTCTCTCTCTCTCTCTCTCTCTCTCTCTCTCTCTCTCTCTCTCTCTCTCTCTCAAACTATCCCAGAAAACTGACATTATAATCAAGCTCAGAAAAAGGGCAACTACACATGCACACTGTGCTCCAACCTAAGCTACACCACACCTAACTGTAGGAAAGCAATGCTGTTAGCAATCAAGTTCTGTGAAGAACTGCTACCTGTCTGACCCTGTTACCACGGCCTTTGGCTCCATTACCATTAAAGCTCATAAGAGGACTTTCAGAATTACTGCACCTCTGAGCACCTAGGACAAGTGTTCTTTTATTCCTGTGTTTTCTACATCCATGATCATGCATTAGTCTCAAACAGTGTTATTTACCAATGCATCACTCTCTTGCTTGTCAGCTCCCTTTCTGAGCTGGTGTCTCCTGAGTCCTGGCCTCTGATCCTCCTGCTCCCTCCCAGACGAGCACGACATCAGCAGAGCTCCACACCCAACCCCAGACCACACTGTTGTTTCTCACCTATTTCCTCCTTACAGTTTTCTATCTCCAACTGCAGGGTCTCTTCGAGGTTTTCTTTTAGACACTGTTCCGCTTGAATTTGCTCTTTTAGGAAAAGTATTTCAGCCTTCAGTTTCTCTTCCATGTGGTCTGCTGCTGTCCGAACGTGAACAATGTTCTCACGATATTTTAAAACCAGTTCCCGGAGCACCTGGATTCAGTAAACAAGAGATGACTGGATTTGTGAAGGTGGGAGAAACTGAAGATTTATGTTTCAAACGATTTAGTTACTTAGACTGTGGATTCAATGACCACAGGTGTTCTGAAAGCACATCAACGTTCAACACGGCAGAAAAGCTGTGCTGTGCTGTGAGCTACATTCTCCCCTCAAAGCTGTTTTATGAGGAGGAAAATAAAATGTTATGTAATTTCCTCATGAAATTCATTAGGAAGAATACCTTCATGAGGATTACAAAGAGAAGAAACTCAGGAACAAGCATAAACTCAAGATAAAATACATTTAACTTACCTATTCATATATTCAAATGCTCACTGAAAATCTCTTTAGGCAAAGTACTATGTCAAGTAAGTAATATTCTCACACACACACACAGACAGACAGACAGAAAAAGAGAGAACAGGGAGAAGGAGAAGAAGAAAAGCAGTAAGCTTTATATATTTTTTTCATTTTTGATTTATTGAGAAAGACTGGCCTCAAACTAACAGAGATCCACCTACTCCTGCCTCTAAGTGCTGAGATTACAGGCACATGCCATCATATCTGGCTTTTTCCGCCCAAATTTCAATCTTTTAGAAAACATAATTATATCCTACAGAAAACCAACCCAAACTGGCATTTCCAAACAGCTTTCTAATTGAATACATGTACCTAGTGTTCTGGGATGGGCTTACCTATGTTGCCCAGGCTGGCCTGGAACTCCCTACACAGCCCATCTGCTTCCAATTCATGAGCCTCTTGCCTCAGTCTCCAGAGTGTTGGGATTGCAGGCAAGCACAACCATGCTCATCTTAGAATAAAAATTCTCTAGAGAACAGAACAAGAACTATGTCCGGCCAAAAAGGAAAGTTTTATCAGAGGTGAAGGTGGTGGTAAAGTTATTTAAAGATCATGGCAAAAGCACAAGTTTCCCAAACTTTCTGTATCAGCAATTACCAGTTAAGAAAGGGGTAAGAGCTGTCCTAAGGGGGCCAGGTCTGGGATAGACCACAGCAGAGGGCATGATAAACAACTATGCCTTTAAAAGTAAAACAACAAAAACCACTACTAGCAATGTAGCTGTAACACTTGGATAGAGTTAAGAAAGCAATTCCCCTACCAAAGCAGAGTACAAGTGTCAAAACAAATGTCCACCAAGAAAAATTAGCAGGATTACAAGAAACTTACTTTAAAAGATAAATTTATATTATATTTATTTTTTCATTTCAGACAAGAATAGGGCAGGCTGGCCTAGAACTTACTAAGTAGAACTGGCTAGCCTCAAACACATAGCAATCCTCCTGTCTCAGCCGCCACAAGTGTTGGGATTACAGGACCAAGCCACTATAACCAGCTCATTTCTAATTTTTAAATTATTTGAAACAACAGTTTCATTCACTATTTTATTTTTGCACATGGCATGTGTAAAGACAAGTCTCCTTCTAGCAAAGAAGTCCTAGGGACTAACTCTGTCTGGCAGACTCTGCAGCAGGCACCCTCTACCTACTGAGACATCTCACCAGCCCTGATTTTCTTTCTAAAAAATAAAAGAGCCGGGCGGTGGTGGCGCACGCCTTTAATCCCAGCACTTGGGAGGCAGAGGCAGGCGGATTTCTGAGTTCGAGACCAGCCTGGTCTACAGAGTGAGTTCCAGGACAGCCAGGGCTACACAGAGAAACCCTGTCTCGAAAAACAAAACAAAACAAAAAATAAAAGAGAAAGACCTCACAAATAAAATTCTCTTTATTTTGTTTTGAAAACTGGTCTAAGAAATCTTATCTCTGCCGGGCAGTGGTGGCACACGCCTTTAATCCCAGCACTTGGGAGGCAGAGGCAGGTGGATTTCTGAGTTCGAGACCAGCCTGGTCTACAGAGTGAGTTCCAGGACAGCCAGGGCTACACAGAGAAACCCTGTCTCAAAAAAACAAAACCAAACAAAAACCCAAAACAAGAAATCTCATCTCTACTTAAGCAACATTGAGTCTGAGGGTCATAAACCTAAAAAGGTGTTTTCTTTTAATATTGAAAGGTTTACAAATACACAGTTGTAACATTTGGATAGCATTAAGAGAGTAATTCCCCTACCAAAGCAGAGTACAAGTGTCAAAACAAATTCCATCTTTACATTCAGAAAATAAATGAGTGTAACATAACTCTTTAAATTCTACCTATAAAAGCAAGTATCACAAAGAATCAACCTGTTAGGTGGCTCAGTGGTTAAAAGCACTGACTGTTCTTCCAAAGATCCTGAGTTCAATTCCCAGCAACCACATGGTGGCCCACAACCACAGCAATGGTATCCGACACCCTCTTCTGCTGTGTCTGAGGACAGTGATGATGTACTCACATACATAAAATAAATAACATTTAAAAAAAAAAAAAAAAAAGAATCAACCTGGTGAACCTACGCATATGGATTATTCTATATCTGGTCCTACATGACAAAATCATAGTCCTTGATTTTGGCAATGGAGTCCAATACCAAAAGAATAAACAACAGAAAAAAAAACAACAAAAAAAAGATAAGCTGTACTTCATCAATTTTTTTTAAAAATGTGTTTCAAAAAAATCCCACTTAAAAAAAACAAAAACAAACAAACAAAACAACAGCAGCCACAGACTGGACCAAAATACCTGAAACCGGTAAGACAAATAATCAATCCAACTTTAAATTTTTTTAAAGAGAATAAAAGAAATTCTGTTGGTTGGTTGGTTGGTTGGTTGGTTGGTTTGGATTTCTTTTATGTATATGGGTTTTTTTTTGCTTACATGTATGTCAGTACAGACATAAGTGATACCTGCAGAGGCCAGATGTGTCTGATGCCCTGGGACTGGACGTATAGAAAAATCAAACCCAGGTCCTCTGGAAAAGCAGCCAATGCTCTTAATCACTAAATCATTTTTTCAACCCTGAAGGTTGGAAAAGGTTTCTCTCTACAGTGAAATATTGGAAATATGGAAATATTCTAAAATGGGGGAGTGTGGCAGCACACACCAGTCATACCAGCACTAGGGAGACAGAGAAAGGATGGAGTCTGAAGCTGGCCTACACTACATACCCAGATATTTCAAAGACAAAGACAAAGACAAAACAAAGTTTTAAAACTGACATTTATCCATCAATATGCTAAAGGATGAATTACAGCTTTAAAAGTAGAATTATTTGGCATATAAAATTAATCAATAAAGATTTTTTTCTAAAGAAACTTACAACCATTTTAAAAAGTACACTTGCTTGTGTTTTTGATGTTGTGGCAAATACATTACCTCCACAGTATCTGGAAGAATGAAGTCTTCTGCTAGCTGTAATGACACATGCAAGCTATGCTTTCCCTGGAGGCTGTCATTGTCTTTCTGTAACCTCACCAGCTCTTCTGAAACCTGTTCACGTGACTGCATCAGCACAGCCTAAAACACAAACAGATGCTAGGGAGGTAAATCCAGTTTAGTAACAACCATATCAGAGGAAAGCAAGGCCAAACAAAATGACATTTGAAGATGGAGCATGTAATAAAACTATACAAAACTTCTAAAAACATACACACAGCTCATAACTTCTATTTCCTATACTTATTGTAGTGTGGACATGTGTATGCCACAGCATGTGTGCAGACCAGAGGACAAGGCTGTGGAGTCCATTCCTTGTTTCTATGTTTACAGAGGTTCCAGGTATCACATCCAGGTCAAGCACCTTCCCCTGCAGAGCCATTTGACAGCCACCAGACCCACCTCATTTTTTTTATTTGCAGCCTATTTATTCAGCAAGGAGTGAGGCAATGAGGCAAACATGGGGAGCTCATTCTCTAGTGTTCCTACAGCAATTCAAAAATATTCACTGTTTCTTGTCTCCCAGAACACAGAGGAACCAGATTCTGTGGCTCAGTAGAATCAGCTGACACAAACAAGACCTGCACCAAACAGAACAAGTGTTCCACCACAGAAGGAGAGGGCAGATTCCCATCCTCCTTCATACTTGCTGCACACACAATGTTTGCATCCAGGAGCAACTGAATGGCTGGGTAGCCTCAGGCTACAAGTCTTCAGAAAGATCTAAGCACATGCTGGTGTATATGTCCATGATCCCATCACCCAGGAGACCCAGACATAGGATCTGGAGGGCAAGCAAGTCTTGGATGGATAGAAAATTTAAGGCCAACATGAGCAACATGAGATCTTGCCTCAAGCTTCTACACCACTCCTTCACCACTACTGAATAAAGAATATCCATGCTCAGTTCATTTGTCCCCTTAAGGTTTATTTTTAAAACTTGTATTTCTTTTGATGTTTAAAAGAATTAAAATATCAAGTACTAATTCGTATCAATGTGAAAGTTATTCCAGCTAATATAAGTTTAAACTAAAGTTGTACAAAAGTCCCTGTCTCTGCTAATCTTTTTTGTTTTGCTTTTTTTTTTTTTTTTTTTTTTTTTTTTTTTGATACAAAGTTTCACTGTGTTGCCTTGGCTGGTTTGGAACTCATTATATAAACCAGGCTGGCCTTGAACTACAGATTCCCCTACCTCTGCTTTCCCAGCGATAGGATTAAAGGAGTGTGCCACTATGCCCAGTTTTCTGCTAAATTTTAGTATTACATTATTAAGTCATTTGTTACAAATTTATATCCCCACAAATACAGATCACTCACTCAGGCCACCTTTATTTGTCACCCACTACTGGAAAATAGGCATTTTTGTTTGTCAAGAACACACAGATCCGGACAGTGGTGGTACACACCTTTAATCTCAGCACTTGGGAGGCAGAGGCAGGTGGATTTCTGAGTTCGAGGCCAGCCTGGTCTACAGAGTGAGTTCCAGGACAGCCAGGGCTACACAGAGAAACACTGTCTGGGGGGGGGGGGGGGGGGGGAACCTTAAAAAAAGAAAAGAAAAGAATACACAGACATGGCTGGAGAGATAGCTTAGCAGTTAAGAGCATGAACTCCTCTTCCAAAGGACCCAGGTTCAAATTCCAGTACCCACATGGCAGCTCACAACTGTCTGTAATTCCAAAATCTAACACCCTCACACAGACATATATACAGGCAAAACACCATGCACATAAAATAAAAACTTAAAAATTAAAAAAAAAAAAAAAAGATTTATTAAGAACAATACACAAAGATATTTGCCCTGGAGAGGTAGAAGAGAAAGCTGAGTTAAAGCCAAAACTACCCCTGGGTATGACATGGTGCAATTAACAAAAACTACTTAGTGAACCATACAAGGACGGAGGGACTCCTAACTAGGAAAAGGTCAGAGAGAGACTGAGCCCCCAGGGTGGGTGATGAGCATGTTGAGCCCTGAAGGCAGGCAGGCAGTCAAGGTCATGTACAAACTGTAGCTAACATTATCAGCTTTATTTTCATGAGGCTAGTTGGACTGAGTGCTATGATCACACTCCATAGGTACCTATCCTACTACACATTCTACAGAGACAGACACCCATGACTCTCCCTCTGGCTATCAGACTCTTGATGTGAACCCCAAGGAAATGGAGCTCCCCAGGAGCCTCATGCTGGGAGACAGAAACAAAGCCACCATGGTACTAGCAAGAGGGAGCTCATCTCCCAGAAACAGACTCCACACAATTCGGACCTGTCAGACCACCTTAAGGTAAGATAAGAACAGAGACAGCGATGACAGGTGGGACCACAGCTTGATGCAATAGCTTAGCTATCTGTACACACTTCTTGCCTTCAATTTAAATTTAACCCTCTTGTTAGGAACATGAAGACAGATTTGGGGAGGTGTCACTTGACCTCTTTGTTCTTCCCAGTGTGTCCGTGGAAGAGTAGCAGTAAAGACCATCAAAGGAAAATTTCTAGTCAAGAGAAGATTCTCAGGCCTGGGTAGAGACCTAGTTGTCTGTCTCTGTCTATCTCTGTGTCTCTTTCTGTGTGTATGTATGTATATGCATACACAAGAGTGTGTTTGAGTTTTAGGCAAAATATACAATGTGTGCAAGCACACATGTATTTGCCACAGCACATATGTGGAGGTCAAAGGTCAACATTGGGTTGACCTCTTAATCCCTCTCTACCTTAATTACACACAAATTTTGAAGACACTAAACCTAAGCTGACTGGGTAATAAGTTCCAGAGATCACCCAGTCTCTGCACACCAACTGCCCCCCTCTCTGCAGTGCAGTTACAGAGGCACACGTGCTGCTGTATAGGGTTTCTATGTGGATACTATGATCTAAACTGTACAGTAACAACTTTACCAACTGAGCCATCCTCCTAACCCAAATCTCTCAACATCAATTATGACTTTAACTGAACTGAGAATGGCTGGCCAAACTTGACTTCTCAGGACTGCTACGGTGCAGGTTTTGATGCTAATTCCAGTAACAGATCCACTTAACTAAGTATTAGCATCCTGTTACCTTCTGGCTATTAAAGAAAGAAAAGAAAAAGGAAAGTAAAAGAAGAATATATGTCTTTATTTCATTTTAATTTTTGAGAATTTCAATGTTTTAATGTTTGAGAATTTTCTGGATATTAACCTGTGGAGATCAAGATGATTTTTCTTCCCTTTTAATTCTTTAATCTGATTATGACCCCTAGGTAGTGACATAATCACAGAGCAACTGGAATACCTCCTGAGCAGTTCCCATGCTGTACCCTAACTGGATGTATTCTAAGGGCAGAAACAACCACAAAAATACACTGGGCCTATTAAGTAAGGTCACTGCTAATGGCAATATTCATATTGTGGATCCATTTTGTCTCCAACTTCACCAAGTATAATAGAACATCCACCATCATGCACAATTTGACTTGACCACCAAAATACTTTATCTGCTCAGTATTCTTGCCAAAATGTCTGACCTCTACTAAATCATGAGGAAACAATCAGATACACTCCACAGAATGTTAACCTAAAACATTCTGAGTAAAATAAGGGCTCTAAACCATTAAAAAAAGATTAATGTCATTTTGTTGTTGTTTTTTGTTGTCACTGCTATTGTTGTTGTTGTCATAGACAGTGTTTCTCTGTATAGCTCTTGTTGTCCTGGAAACTCACTTTGTAGACCAGGCTAGCCACAAACTCACAGAGATCCAACTGTCTCTGCCTCCCCAAGTGCTGGGATGCACTACCATTGCCTAGAGATTAACGGCATTTTTTATCTTATTTAAATTTTTTTAAAAGATTGATTCATTTTATTTATGTAAGTACATTACAGTTGTCTTAGACACACCAGAAGAGGGCATCTGATCCCATTACAGATGGTTGTGAGCCACCATGTGGTTGCTGGGAATTGAACTCAGGATATCTGGAAGAGTAAGCAGCCAGTGCTCTTAACCACTGAGCCATCTCTTCAGCCATAATGGCATTTTTTTAAAGTGAGGGTATTGTACTACATTAATTTAAAGGAAGAAGACTGAAATTACAACAAAGTATAATATATGATATATGATATATAATACATAACATATAATATATAATATATTATTTATATATATATATATATATAGAGAGAGAGAGAGAGAGAGAAAGAGAGAGAGAGAGAGAGAGAGAGAGATTGGTCCCTAGTTCGAAATAAAAGTAAAATATTTTAATTATTACAAAAAACAACTAAGAATTTGAAAGAAAAACTGGTTAATTTTAAGGATGTAAAAAGAATGTTCCAGATATATAGAACATCTTTACTCCTAAGAAATACATGCTGAAATATTTAGGAGAGTCATACTGTCTACACTTTAATTCCCAATAGTTCATCACAAGTCAGACTTAGAATATGCACATAATATATCTATATACAGTGAGCCCAAAAGAGACTAATGTTATCAACTGCTGAACTAAAGTGACAGTCGTAAGCAATACTGTTATGTATCTGATGGTTTGAGTGTACACACATGTCACAGGATGTATATGGAGCCACTGGGAGTTGGCTCTCTCCTTTCACTGTGAGTCAGATGTCGGGCCTACACAGCAAGCTCTTTCACCTGAAGTGGTAGTCTTTCAAAAGCTGATTCCACAAACTTCTCTGCAAGCGTGAAGCTTCTCAAAACACAAAGGGATAATGTTAAGACGTCCAATGCTATCACAGCCACTCTGCAGGGGCCTAAGACGCTGAGTTTCTCTTTTTCAGCATAAGTACCATTTTGAAATTAAATCCTCAAAGGACTTCAGCCCAAATTCCACCAATTCTTCAATATCACCTAATACACACTGCTTTTAATGCAATCAACTTGCATATCATCTACAGAGGAGAAGGAACTTTTAAAAAAAAAGAGAGAGGAAAAGGTGTGAGAAACAACCCCATGAACCTTTGCCAGAAATGAACAATTATAAAGCTGTCTTCTTTACTTAAGAG
The DNA here is from genome assembly GCF_011762505.2 of Arvicanthis niloticus. Lineage (NCBI taxonomy): Eukaryota > Metazoa > Chordata > Mammalia > Rodentia > Muridae > Arvicanthis > Arvicanthis niloticus. Next base: position 50,901,196 of record NC_047663.1, read on the forward strand.
AAAAATGTGAATTTCCCGATTCATAATTAGGATCTGAGAATTCCCACAGACCAGATGTAGGGTTCAAAGTCAACTCAGTTACCATTAATACACTGGCTGAATGCCAGTCAAAGATAAATTATGGCCGTCCCACCTGTAGCCTTCTGATTCTCAGAACTGTGGTCCCTGTGAAGGTGCTAGGTACATGGAAGCTTTGCAGTCATCCCAGAAAGAACACATCCACCATAACTGACCCAGGCCATTAGATACAGAGTCCAACAAGACAAATACAGCCAAAGTAGTAAGAAAGGACCCAAGTCTCAGAACCAGTCCACAAAGCTTCTTGGTGGCCACTGCTCAGGAAGCCCTGCTTCTACTCCTCACAACTAATGACCTTCTGGAAGGCCTCCAGAGCTACAGCATATATGTAAATTCTGGGAAATCAATAAGGTTATTCTAAATAAATAAAAGTTACCCAGGAAAAACACATAAATATTTAAAAGCTGTGTGAACTAGAGATTATAGTTATCTCTGTTCTTTTAGCTTGTATTTTAAACTGAAAATTAAATACTGGTCTATCACAGTTACTCTGTTTAGGTTTTCCAAGACAGAAAAGGTAAAGATGAAATGGGCAGAGTGAGGGGCCGTGCTTAGAAGCAATGTTCTCATGATGGTATTTTCCATCATAACGCTCCGTAGGCCCTGGAGTGTTGCCACGCCAGCAGCCAATTTGAGCAGAGTGATATTTTAAAAATAATGTTGAGAAGGCAATCCAGGAATAAAGGTAGCATGTGATATGTATTTCAAACACTGACTTACCATCTGCTCTTGAACGTCCCTCTTTGCTTGGGAAAAGCTCTGTTGTAACTCTTCAAGTAAGACCTCAGAGGCTTGGGCTCTTAAAACAAGTGCAGATATCTGAATAGAAGATATACAAGTGAAAATACAGTTAAAGCTGGCTATCTGAAGCTAACCCTGCATCCCATTACTCCACACAAGTCCATGAGAACCACTCATCTTTTATTCAACCAATGTGCACATTTGCTGCATAGCAAGACTTTCCAGTACCCAGAGCATTAGCAAAGCTCAAGTCACAAGCTGACATATATTAGCAAACAGTAGCAATTGGTCCTTAAAATGATGAAAACCCACATGACCTAGTTATGAATATATTTTTAAGGGGTTAAAAAAAAAAAAAGCAATTAAAAACTAGAAGCCTGGGGCTGGAGCAAAGGCACGGAAGGTAAAGGTACTTGTTGCTAAGCCTGAGTTTGGTCCTAGGAACCAGAATCCATATGGTGGAAGGAGAGAACCAACTCCTGCAAGTTGTCCTCTGATCTCCGCACATGTGCTATGGCCACATATTTTACACACACATGGTGTATGCATGTATGCACACAAATAAATGTTATTTCTTTAAAATGGAAGGATATGAAGGAGAGAAAGAGAGGAGACGGCACACCTTTAAAGGATAAATAAACTCCTTTCTGAGTACAACCTTCTAAGGTAGGTATTCAAGAGCAACTGACACCGTTTAACTCTTGACTATTTTGAATTAGTGTTAATATTCATGGGGAGGGAATTATTTGAAAATTAATCATTCACACACAAAAACTAATAAAAATAATTCTCTCTACGCATTTAAAAAATTATTGTTAGAATTTTGTTTCTAGCTGGGCTGTGGTGGCACAAACCTTTAATCCTAGCACTCAAGAGGCAGAGGCAGTCGGAACTGAGTTCAAGGCCAGCATGGTCTACAGAGTGAGTTCTAGAACAACACAGACAAATCCAATCTTTTAAAAAAAAAAAATTGTTCTTAATAATGGTAGGTTGTCCCTACCTCTCAAGAGATGAGATACTAGGTGTGTACTTCCACCCCCAGTTTATACAGTGCTTGAGATCAAAGCAAGTGCTTACACTAGACAAGCACTCCATCAATTGAGCTACATTTCCAGCCAGTAAGTCCTAGCTTTTTTTTTTTTTTTTTTTTTTTTTTTTTTTTTTTTGGTTTTTCGAGACAGGGTTTTTCTGAATAGCCTTGGTGGGATTAAATAATCCTTGCCGGGATTAAAGGCGTGCGCCACCACTGCCCGGCAAGTCCTATCTTTCTTATTAATGAGGTTATATCAGGGTGAACCCAGTAAACACACACACACACACACACACACACACCACACCACACACGGAAATCCAAAGCCCTCAGAGCCATTAGAATGCATTAAGTCTGTTAAAAGAAAAATCTTGAATAATAGATAACAAGATGCTGGAGAGACAACTCAACAGTTAAGAAACTTGTTGCTCTTGAAGAGGACCAGAATTTTGTTCCTAGAATACACATGGTGGCTCACAACTATCTATAATTCCAGTTGCAGGGGATCAGACCCCCTCTTCTGACCTTCCAGGGAACCAAGGATGCATGTGGTACATATACATGCAGGCAAAACACATACACACAATTAAAATATAAATAAAATCCTTTACACTTTGTATCTCAGATAGAATTGCTAAATCTTCAAATCAGAAGAAACAAAGCAACTATACTTTTCTGAAACCATAAATGGAATTTAACAAGCGAGTCCTCTCCCATGCATCCCTCACCTGGTGGCTGGAGTCCTCGGCACTCTGCTTGAGAAAGTCCTCTAGCTCCTGTTTCTCTTTCATTGTCTTCTCTAGTTGGTCATTAGCTTGCCTGAGCATTAACTGCAGTTTTTTCACCTATATAATTTAAAAAGTCAACCAGAAAGAAGCAGTTGAATTTTTGCTGTTGTTGTTAACCCAGAGCCTCATGCATGCTAGGCAAGGGCTCTACCACTATGCTAAACCCTCAACCCATAATTCTTTTGTGAGTTAAAAAAAAAATTGGGGGGGGGGGGGGTAGGGGGGGATTATCAATAAAAAAAACAAAAAATGAATGACCTCAAGAATTATATTGTGCTTTACAGTTAGCAACAGCTTTTCACATACATATTCTCGTTTGAAAACCTCTTCCCTGCTAGGCCCCTAGGATTCAGAAGAACCTTATAAATTTTGTAAAAGTGAAATTATAATGTTTTTCCTATTTAAAAGCAATTATGCCTCCAAGTTGCTAGGCTTCAACGTAATTCCTCTAATTATCTCCTCTCCTCTGGTCTCATCCTGGCCTTCCTGTGCAGCTCCTTCTCACACTAGCTTATAAACTCACAGGCCAGTCATGTGTCCTAGAACATACCATTCTCTTTCATGACTCTGTACATTTCCCACCTTGAATATATTTTCCCCTTCCCTAGTTCTTCTCCCAAGTGCTACCTTTCCTGAACCTACAGCTAAGCTACACAGCCTCCTCTAATCTAGATGTTCATCTCTAAGAACCAGACAGACTGAACTTGTGCTTCAGCTTGTAATGCTGAAAGCTCCTTATGGGCCAGAACCATCTTTCAGCTGTATCTGAATTGCTAGGATCCAGTAAACACCAGCAAACAAGAGGCATCTACAGAAGTCTACAGAAATAACTAAGGAATCCAAGACAGCCTTTTCCCACATCAGAGTATCAAAAGCCTACCATATTATCTTAGTTGTTTAAGTAGCTTTAGAAATCCACCTGTAAGCTATTAGTTAATTTAAAAAGACTACAGATGAGGAACTGAGTATCAGTGACACCTGAAATACCAGATCTTTATTCTAACCTTCAATTCTGATGGCAAAGGCAGTAAGTAATCCTCATAAGAACCAAAGAAAAATACTCCTTTCCTGACACACTCTCACAAGGCTACTCTTGTTAAATGCTACACTGTTACCAATGCCCCACTCTTCTACTCTGTATTTGGAAAAGAACTTTACCCTCAAGTCCAGTAGTCCAAGCCTGCAAGAGCTTAACTTCTATGCCCTACAAATCACCATTAATCAAGTCAACAAATTTACAGCAAACAGGCAGTAAGCAACGAATCCAAATTCTGGTCATCCTGACATCCGGCTGGCTTTTCCAGTCAGAGGCCACAGTAAATTTTACCCTCTCATATCTGTACCACTAAATTCACTGTGAGGATGAGGTTAGGCCAGCATCAGGCTTAAGTGTTTGGGTAATGGGGTGCAAAGAAAGGCTAAGGTGCTGTTAGCACCTCTGAGGGCTAAGTTGGCTGGTATAGTGTTGGCATGCTAATGAAGAGTGAATATCCAGAGTCCTACTGAGTTCTCATTAGAAAGTAGCTGCCACTGTTGCCACTATATGTGCTAGATTATTCCATAGATACACTTCATAAAGCAGACAGATAGAGAAAAAAAAAAAAAAGACAATTCTATGGCTCTAATGAAACTCACCTGGTCTCTCGTTTCAGCTTCCTGAATCTGAATTCCTTGTAACTGTTTTTCATAATTGGAACACATATCACAACGTCTACCAAGCTTATTTCCAGCATTATGTACCTGAAGGGCGCCAAAATTACCACGTATCAGCCAAAACAAAATAATTCTGTCTCATACTCAAGGAATGAACGCACATTCTTATCAGTGTTACTCTAATGCATAGCACAGAGTAAATGCTTCAAAGATTTACAGGAAAAAATTAAAATAAAATATAGTCAGTCAGATTCTAAAAGTTGTAACCTCTAGTACAAGTATGGTAGAAAAACAAGGGACACAACTTAGCACCAAGGACCACAAAACACCACATTTGAAGAACACAGAAAGCAAACAAGGTGCTACACCATGCACTCAATACTACCTAACCAAAAGGAGGAAGAAGAGAAAGGCAGCACCAAGTCCCCCATCACAAGCTCCAGGAAGCAGCATGTTCTTGACATGCCCAGCATGGCTCAAGGACAATTTATTTAGGTTTAGCAGGCTGCTGCATTTATCAGGTGCTTCTTTTCAGAGAAAGAGCCCTAAGAAGGGAAAGCACTAAGGCCAGAACACCTACATTCTAACGCAGGTTTTGCTCGCTCTCTCTGAGCCTGTCTGTAACTGAGCACAGCTATGGTCCGCCGGCCTCACCTATAATCAGAAAGCTCAGAGGTGAGGTATGTGAAAGGGCTTGGGGTCTGTAAAGCAGTGTACAAACACAGCTTAGATTCCTTTCTAGTTTTGTTTTTCCAGATAGGGTTTTTCTCTGTGTAACAGCACCCTGGCTGTCCTAGACACATTTTGTAGACCTGGCTGGCCTCAAACTCATAAAGACCCGCCTGTCTCTGCCTCCTGAATGCTGGGATCAAAGCTGTGTGCCACCACACTGATACTACTTAGATTGTTAATATCTAATCTTTACATTTAAAAATATTTTGAGAAAAATTACTTTTCATCAAGGGTGCCTTTTTTCCCTCTCCCATGTTTCCCAATCCTCCTAAACCCACACTCTATATCAGGTACTTGACCAGTTCTACATTTTATAAACGTAAAGGAAAAACGAGTGAGTCATAGCATTCACTCAGCTTCAGTAAACTGAAAACTCCAATTCAGGCTGTTCTGTGGTGTTTGTTAACACCATTGGCTAGCCAGCTTCCTGTGACAGTCAGATAGAAGAGATAAAGCAGACTCGACAAGGGGTGGGTATGTGCTAACACATTCTTGCTGGCAGCACAGGCCCGAACTGACTCCAGGAACTATCTCCTAAATCAACAATGAATAGCAGTTACCTAATTCCTCCAGTGAGAAGAGAGCAAACTGTAGTTTTGCTCACCTACAATCACAGTGCTGGAAAGGTGCAGGCAGGAGGATCAAGAGACAGCTTCTGAGTTTCAAGGTCATCTTCACTGTATAGTAAGTTGGGGCTAGCTTGGGCTACATGAAACTGTCTCAAAACAAAAAAGAGAACAAAGAAACAAGGTCAGAATATCTCACCTCTTTCTGCAGGAGATTCCATTCCGTCTCACTCACTAAGCGGTAACCACTAGGAGATACATATGCACTCTCCATACCCTGGGTAACACTGGAGAGGAGGGACGCTGTCTCCTCCTGCTCAGGTGTCATTGCCTTAATTGCTCTTTCTTGATCTTTGGTTAACATAAATCCACTTGGCATCTGTAGTGACCCAAGGGACACAGTATCAAAGTTCTCAGAAACAGAATCTGCTCCAACCAGTGGTCCAAAATCCGACTCATCCAAATTTCCAGCAGATTTTGCTTTGTAGTTATAGCCTAAAGCTTTGGATTGCAATGAGCTTGCGGTTCCCAAGCTGTCTGTAGACTGAGCTCTCCTGAGTCCATCTTTAAACATGTCATTGTCCGACTTACTGAATGGATCTCCAGATGGTAACAGCAAGTCTGCATCTAAGGAATGGACTGACCCATGGGTGCTGTCTAAATGCTCCTGAAACGTGAAAAGACATTTTCAAGTTAGATAATTCTCTGAATCCCCAAAGAGAATAACTACCATGTAATGCGCGCGCGCGCGCACGCACGCACACGCACACGCACACACACACACACACACACACACACACACACACACACGGCCACACATTAAACATAATCAATTTGCTGCCTTCATATAATCACTTAACAACCACTTATCAAGGAAATCTCTTCTGTATGCTGGGTACTACTCAGGCACAGGTTAGACATATAAACAAAATACAGCTTCTAATTTTAAGATATGTACAGTTTCTTGAGAGTTTAAGCAAGCAAACAGGCTCTTATAATACTGTACAGAACCATACAAGATAGAGATGAACTCATGTTCTAGGACCTCGAGGAGAAACATCTGGTCAGGAAATGAGCTGGCAAACATCACAAGCAGCTAGCTCAGTGTTGGGTGTGTAAGTGTGAAGAGCCTGCTTAAGATCCAAGTACAGACACTCATCAGACAGATGGACTCAGAAGTCTTTGGATAAACAATAGGAAATAACCATTGTACAAAGATAACTAAGTGCAACCTTAACCCCAGCACTTAGGAGGATCAGTATACAGAGCTCTGTGAGTTCGAGGCCAGCCTGGTCTGCGTACTGAGTTACAGAACAGCCAGGGCTATGTACAAACTTTTTGTTTTGTTTGTTTTTTGGTTTTTCGAGACAGGGTTTTTCTGAATAGCCTTGGCTGTCCTGGAACTCACTCTGTAGACCAGGCTGGCCTCGAACTCAGAAATCCACCTGCCTCTGCCTCCCAAGTGCTGGGATTAAAGGTTTGCACCACACACTGCCTGGCTGTAGAAACTTTTTATTTTCATGTTAATTTTTCTATTTTCTTTCAAATATTTCACTCATCTGAAATTGAAAATTGCTGGAAAACAAAACTAGTTTAATTAAGCCATTGATGGCAATTGTCCCAAATAATAACAAAGGAGACTAAAAACCCATTCTGTAAACTTTTCAAAATAAACTTAAAAACCCTAACAATCAGGGCTGGAGAGATGGCTCAGTGGTTAGAACACAGGACCGTTCTTTGAGATGGCCCAGGTTTGGTTCCCAGCACCCACACTGTTGGTTCACAAATATATTTAAACTCCAGTCCCAAAGGAATCCAATACTGTATACACATGGTACACAAAACACAAGGAAAATTACATATAATAACATTACATTGTTATTTAATGAAAACATTATATCAGTAAAAATAATAATAACCAATTTGATAAGTGGTATGTTATGTTTATTCTATAGTTCACTGTGTTTTCGCATCTTGGAGTCCTGACCGTCTAGCACTAACTACTGCCTACTTAGGGATATGTAAACCCAACAGTCTCGGAACTTGTAACCCCAAATTTCACCAAGCCATTACTTACCCTGTTCCAAATCACCCGGAACAGGTAGATCCCAAACAACTAAAGCAATTCCTATGACCCAAAGGCTGCCAGAATTATTCAAACTAGCCAGTCCTGAGTTTCTCTGTGTGCCTGTACGGCATGTCATGGCTCTCGGTCATTTCTAGGAAAAGCATGGGACGGCAATGCACAGCAGTGGCACAAAACTTGTTCAACACATACTGGGCTTGAGAGAAAAAGAAGACAGAAAAATGTAATAGCAAACTGTTCCAAAGATACTGCCTTCCTCATGCCGCCAGCCACCTCATAAATTAAAACCTGGTCACAAAGTAGTAGGGAAATGGCCAAAGAGCTTATAGTACATTTATATTAAAATTCGATTAAATGGGTTAAAAAATTTAAGAGTGACAAAACGTTAAAGTAGATTTAAGCAAGTAGGATGCTCATAAATATGTGGTAACAATATAGAGTATATCTGCCAAGTTCCAGTCAGGCATGATGACATATACCTGTAATCCCAGCACATGGAAAATAGAGGCAGAACGCACAGAAGCTCAAGGCCAGCCTGGGCTACATAAAGGTCTGTCTCAAACAAAATAGAGCAAAACAAACAAGCAATATAAGTGGGAACATATTTCTGTTATCCTGGGAAAGAATACAGAAATAGGAGATTGACACATGACAAAAACACTAGAGACAGTTGTCTCTGGGTGGTCAAAACAATTATTTTTATTTGTAAAGCCCTTCCTGCACTCCACAAATGTTCCATATTTTTCTATTCCTTTTCATAGTGAAAAAGCATATTCTAAGTACAAAAATAAAGATGACATAAGGTTGTTTAAAAATATTAAATATCCTTAGCAATAAATTCTAAGTCTCCAAGTATTCCATATTGATTTTCATATTACCAGCCAAATTAAATTATCATGAATCTGAAATAAAACAATTATATTCAATTCATGAAACAATTATATTCAACACTGAAAATACAAAATATCAGTCTGAAATATAGAAACACACACACACCCAGAGAGAGAGAGAGAGAGAGAGAGATGAGAGACGAGAGAGAGGACGAGAGAGAGAGAGAGAGAGAGAGAGAGAGAGAGAGAGGAGAGAGAGAGAGATTCTCTCACTAACATCAGTGTGGATGTGGGTTGTAGAGAACTGAACCTAGAGCCTCACGCATGCTGGCAGAGCACTCTACACTGAGTGCATCCCCCAGCAGAAGGTCTAAAACGTATTTTAAAGGCTGGGAAATAATATGCATGGTAGGAGAAAGCTATTAAAAACAAACAAAAATAAGAAAAATACTTCTTTATAATCACACATTCTCCCTTTCCTGTTTTCTAAACGTTGCTGGGTAGATTACTGCATGATGCAAATGCCATGTAATATCTGGCTGAACACAAAGACACAGACATTCTCCTGGAGTCTAAGTATTAAAAAATGCAGAGCAAAATCGGGCCAGCAGCCCTTGGTGTGTACTCCAGAACAAACAACAAAAATGTACAAAAACAATGGCATCATACTTTTCAGTGTCTGCCAGAATTTTAAAAAAATTTTTTTTAGTGCCAAGGATCAATAAAAATGAAAATACAAGCCACCTGTAACTGTACTGCACATGGCTCAGAGTAAATCTGTAAATTAAACAGAAACAAGATACCTGTTAGGCAAATATGTTCAACTGAACTACAACTCGCTCACCAGCTGGGAAAGAAGGTGAAAGTTAGGGAGGTGTGTATGATCGAAGTCTCCACCTTTCCAAGACTGGATATCAGACACAGAGCCTTACACATGATAAGCAAGCACTCAACCACTGAGCTGTAGCTATGGTTCTTATGCAAATACGACTATCAGCAACAGGGATGACACAAACAGGACTTAGAAGCATGAATCACAAGCAGTCAGGCCCAATTGTACTGAAGTTAAGAACAAGAGGTAAAGCTAGAACGGCCACTCAACTGGAAAAGGAGGATCCTTAAGTTCTACCCTAAAGGCACTAGGGACAGGCATTGTTTCCTTTACTAAAGAGGGAGCATCAGCTGGGAAGAATTAACAGGAGAATTTTAATAACCAGAAAGAGGAAGGCAGGCATTCCACATTAAGGAACCAACAAGTGAGGGAAACAGCTTGGCATAAGAAAATGACCAATATGGCTATTAGAAGATTTTTTTTTCTGGCCCAGAGAAATAATAGGTCAATGGGTAAAAGTACTTGCCACCAAGCCCAAAGACCTAAGTTCGATCCCCAGGCCCCACAAGATGAGAGGAAAGAAACAGTCCTCTGACCTCCACATGTATGCTAAGGTGTTTCCAGACCCCCCCAATACTAAAGTAGATTTGTTTGTTTGTTTGTTTGTTTGTTTATTAAAAAATCCTTCTTGGGGCTGAAAAAAAAATGGCCCAATGGTTAAAAACACTTGCTGTTTTTACAGAGGACCTGAGTTTGACTCTCAGAATCCATGTCAGACAGCTCATAACCACTCCAACTCCAGAGGATCTGATGTCTTTTAGACAGTGTGGTTATGTGCACACACATGTACAAACTCTCATAACCACACATAAGTGTGTCCACACACCCAATTTAAAAAATTAAAAAGAAAAAAAAAATCTTCTTTCAAATGGACTCAACAGTCTACACAAGGTTGCAGTGGTCAGTGGTGCTCTGTGTACAAGAGTGGTCTGACCGCAACCATACTTAAGGAAGAGAAGAGAACCAGACAGTACTACTGAGGGTGCAGCAGAGGAGGAAACTTAAAAGTAGAAACACTTCCACGCAGAGGCCCTTGCCATACGGTAGGTGTGACTGACAGACAACAGGCTTGACACCTGACATTTGCACTTCTGGGCCTCTTCCGCTTCCCAACAACTGCACTCTTCCTCGAAACATCAACATAATCTGCCAAAGTTTACCTTCTATCCTCAGAACTTACGCCGTAATAATACTGGAACTGAACAAGTGGCAAGCCTCTGTAATCAACCCAAATGTTCAGGAAGCTGAGGAAGAAGTAACCTTGAGAGCAAGGTCAGCCTGAACTACATAGCAAGACCCTGTCATTCCCCCCCACCAAAAAAGCATGTATTTAGCAATATTTATAATTCACATTAAAAATAGACGCTAGGGCTGTAGGTGTGGTTCCCCGGTAGAACACTCTTCCATATGTGTTTGATTCCCAGTACCCACTGGTATCTCCCAACCATTGGTAATTCCAGTTCCAGAGGATCTAAGGTCCTCTTTTGGCCTCTGTAAGCAGTGCATGCACATGGTATATAGACATATATGCAGGCAAAATACACTTAAACATGTATGTGTGTAAATATATGTGGGTAAGGATGTATGTATGTATGTATGTATGTATATAAAAGATTATACATATAGTACATATGTAAAAGGACATCAGGCAACTCTTGAGAAGTCCACATTTAAATGTGTCTTATCCTTCCCCCTTCTATTAACTCTGTGCTTAAATCTGATATTTAAAAACAAAAACAACTTCAATAATCTTCCAATTCCACTTCAAAACAAAACTAAAAAAACATATCATTTAGAAACTTGTTCTTATGTATGGCATTTGAATTAGCCATAGTAAAGAAATATCTAGTAACTTTTATCTAGTAACTTTAAATGATAAATGAAACCAGTATGCTTCAAGTAGTATTAAAATGCTGTAAGAACAACTACAACAACAGAAAACAGCTGACGTTCATCTCATTTTCATCTACATACTTTCCACACAAACAAAGTGCCCTGGTTATTTATTATCTTATCAAGTCGACACAAGCTAGAGTCATTTGGGAAGAGGAACCTTCAATTCAAAAAAGATGCTCCCACTAGAGCATGTGCCTACGGGCAAGCTTGTGGGACATTTTTTATGTACAAGGGCCCGATCCATTGTGAGCTGTCAACTCTGGGCAGGTAGTTCTGATTGTACAAGAAAGCAGGCAGAGTAATCCAAGAGGAGCAAGCCAGAGCCACATTCCTCCGTGACCTCTGCATGAGTCCCTAACACCACGTTCCTGCCCTGAGTGTCTGCTCTGACTTCCTTTGATGATGGAGTGTGACCTGAAATTTGGTCTTGGTGTTTAATCACAGCAATCAATACCCTCACTAACCTACAAGGTGATTGACTGATGTAGAAATAAACTAAAAATTATGAATTTATGTATAAAAATTTTTTGAGATCCTTTGAGTCTCGGACTCCAGAAAGTCTCTCAGCTCAGCCTCTCCCTGCAGTATACAGAATAACTGTCGTCATGGACTCACTTTACCTCTTCATTTGATAATGGGGTTGAAGATTCTTCTTGAGTTAAAGCACACACAACTGGTATTTTTACTTCTTCTTCAGTATCTGCTTTCTTGTTATCTTTTCTCTTATTGATCTTTTGTTGTTCATCCTCCTCCTAAAAGTTAGAAAGAAACAGCATCATTTAGTTACCCAGGTAATCTATATGTAAGCAGCATATAGTTCTTCCACCACTCAAAACAAGAGCAGAGATCTTTATAAGAACTGAAAACTGGACAAGAGAGTATTTGTTCTGCATTCAGTAGAAGGGGCCTCTGGTCAAGACAGACATTTTACTGTACTGTAAGCACAAAGCAAGCAAATCAGAAAGCAACATTTAAGAAAGCACACTGTATGAAAGTAAGACAAACAAAAGAAAAGCAACCCCCTGCTCCAGATAACCCAAAACCGGAAAACTACATTGAATAAATCTTATCTCACCATGGAAAACAGAAAAAGTTATTCTGACATCATACTCCCATTGAAAACATGCGAAAATTCTGGTACTACCAAAGGGAGCTGTAATCCCAGCAGCCTGAAGGCTGAGTCAGGAGGCACAAATTCAAGGCCCGGTTGTGCTACACAGTGAGACTCTATCTCTTCTTTTAGTTTTCTATAAAACTAAAAGAAGAAAAGAAAGAGGGAAGTGAGGGAGGGAAAAGATAGGATATGAGGGACATACATAAAACACAAAAGGATGCCCGAAGTCCAAACAGTGACCCATTCAACAAAGATAAATGTACCGTTTCTGTCTCATGAGAAGAACAAGCATAATTACAACACAGAACAGGACACACAGAGTTCTGCAGGAGGAGAAAAATATAAACTGGTTTTGGTTTCATTTAAGAGAGCCAGCAAAGGGAACCCAAAGGATCTAACTTCTAGAGCTGAATCTCAAAAGACAGGAAGAGAAGGCCACTTAAGGGCTCAAGAGAAACAAAGCATTTGTAAGACAGAGGCCCAGAAGACTAGACCTGTGGTGGAAGTGCAAAGGGGTGACCAGACTGACACATGAGCAGGTACACGAAAAGTGAAGGCCAGGAACAAAAAGGTGGTAATTAAGTAATTAAACTCTAGATTGAATTGCTCAAGCATGGGCACTGCCATTGCCATCACGTTCCTTTGCTTGCTTGCTAATCTACAATGGAAATGACTATGTAATGCCTGCCTCACAAAGCTTTTGTTTGCTGAAAAATGCTTTATAAAGCCTCAGCACAATGCTACCTAACACAATAAGCTTTAATGAAGGGCTTCAAACGATCATCTTAAAAGTAAAAAACTGTTTTAATGAGATTAAAAATCTACACTTTAGGGCTGGAGAGATGGTTCAGTGGTTAAGAACACTGACTGCTCTTCCAGAGGTCTTGAGTTCAATTCCCAGCAACCACATGGTGGCTCACAACCATCTGTAATGGGATCTGATGCCCTCTTCTGATATGTCTGAAGAGAGTGACAGTATACTCATTACACTGTACATACATTAAAAATAAATAAAACAAAAAAATAAATAAAATAAACAATTGTTTTTAAAAAAATCTACACTTTAAGCATAAATTTAAAAACAAAATTAAAATGAAAACTGAGAAACAAAATCTAACCTAAGTCACATAGAGCATTTTAAAATATTTTACTACCGAAAAAAGCGACAATACTTTAACAGCTAGTCAAGGGAAATACTTGTACACATATACACTATGCCAAAGGATACCCATTGTGACACTCTCTGAGATGGGGAAAGCACAAGAGTGGAGGTAGTTCTGGATGTCCACTACAGAGAAGATAAAGTCAATTATGGCTGCTATGCTACCAGTTAACAAGAGTGAGACAGAACTGGAATATAAACAAACCCAAGATAATGCTTATGGGAAAGCAAGGTATAAAATAATACTCAAAAGCATGTACAAGTTATATGGGGAAGGCAATACTAAGTACATGGTCACAAATACACACAGAACTAATCTAGAAAGACACTATCAAACTGATAGATGAAGTTACTGGAAAGAGTAATGTGCTTGAGCACTTGATATTATTTCATTTGTATTTTAAAATATGTCCATAGACTTATTCATTTTATTTCATGTGTTTTGCCTACATGTATGAATGTTATGTGTGCCATATGAGTGCTAGTGTTCTCGTAGGCCAGAAAAGGACATCAGAACAGGGCATCTGATCCCCTGCAACAAGAGTGAATGGTTGTGAACTACCATGTGGGTGCTGGGAATTGAACCTAAGACCTCTACAAGAATAACAAGTGCTCTTAACCAAGGAGCCATCTCTTACGTACTTCATTTTGTATTTAAAACAAGCACCTTTTTCTATGAGAAAGTATTAGTATTTCATTATTCAGTGGGGTTGGTTGGCTCTCACTACCTAATCTGGGCTGGCCGTGAAACCATAATTCTCCTTTCTCTGCCTCCTAAGTGCTGGGATTTCAAGTGTAGGCCACTACTCCCAGCCTCTACCCTATCATATTTTAATCAGACTTTTAAAGCAAGATCACCACAAATTTGGCCTACTCTGAAAACTCAGAAGTCCTAAGAAAACTAAATAATGTTCTCAGAAATACAGACAGCTGCATCCTCCACTCACCAAAGGTGATTTCTAAATCAGTTTCTTCACACATGAGAAAATGCATAAGGCCGACAAAGTCCTCCCAATGGTTTGCTTGGGTTTGAGCAGAGTTTTGCTGCCCTCAGAGTTGTCATTCTCCAACAGCACATCAAGGGCTGGGACTGTAAGTGTGTGCCCCCCACATCTGGGTAGCTACTGGGATTTTTTTCAAAGTGACATTAAAAATAAAATCACTAAGAGAGATTTTGCACAATGGGGCAGCATCTGCCTAGCATGAGCAAGACCCCTCAGTTTGATCCCCAACATCACAAATAAATGATAATCAAGTGTCACAAAACATCTTGCTCCAGCTTAGGTTAACCTCCAACATATACACTACAATATAGACAGGAGCATGATTACTAACCATGATACCTAACAAACAACTGTCTGGGGCTGGAGAGATAACTCAGCATTTCATAGTGCCACTTGCTCTTGCAGAGGACCTGAGTTTGGTTCCAAGCATCCATATCAGGAAGTTCACAACCGACTGTTAACTCCAAAAGGATCTGTGCTCCCGGCTTCAATGTGCACTAAAGTAAACATCCCTCCCCCAAAACACTCACAGACACAAATTAAAAATAAAAGCAATCTTTTTTTTTTTTTTTTTTTTTTTTTTTTTTTTAAAAAAAAAAGAGCCTATTCACCTGATCTTTCTTCTTCAGTTCTTCAACTTGTCGGAGCTGCTCCGAAGTTAACACAATCTCCATTCGCTGCATGTCTCTCATCAGCAAACGCTGAGATTCCAGAAACTGGTCGTTGGCCTTCTGCCATGTATGCTTTAACTGGTTGTGTTGTTGTCGTTCTTGCTCCAAGAGATGGCAAACTGTTTAGGAGTGCCACCCCACCCCCCAATCAAAAACACTGTATTTTAATGGTAGGCAATTTCTTTAGCATAGGTTTACTACAGGTCTGGCCAGCATTCTATACTGTGAGTTAGCCTTACGACTGACACCAAGAGCAATCTACAAGTAAATATAACAACTATTCCCACACCACCCCTCGAAACCAAAGTCACCCCAACTATGACCTTAGGAACAGACAAACAACTTCTGTGCTTTCTAAGTTTTAGAAAACCTGGATAAATTTTTTAAAATGTTAGGAGTTGCTTTACTGCAGAATTTAGAGCTGTTATTATAGTTATGGTAAGTATCTCTATGCTGTCTTGGGACAAGACGTGATATACCATGCACAAACTTAATATTGAGAAAATGCATTGTTTTAAAAGCCTTCAGAGGCTCTTTCACAACCAATATGATAAAGCATGGCCTCTGTAGAATAGAGTCTCTATGGCCTGTCAAAGGTCCACCACTCTAGTACCACATTTTGTTTCCTGCACACTGATTTGCTGAACTAGCTGGGAGGGTAGGGACAAGGGATGGGACTGATCCACTGTGTAGCCTAGGAACTTCTCTGGTGTGTGCCATCCATCATGCCTGCTGAACCACTTTGCGTACACACCCTTAGCTGTAGCCAGAGGTCTGTTCCAGGCTTCACAAAACACTTAAAACTTGACTTCAGAAAGCAACAACAACAAAAATTTTTAAAGTAAATTTTAAAAGCATCATGTGACCATGACTTCTTTCAGCTGGTATAATGACCTACGTCTGAAGTCCCAGCTAATCAGGAGCTTAGGAGTTCAGGAATAGTCTAGGCAACTTCTGCCTTCAAAACTTTTTAAAAAGATTTATTATTATTATTATTATTATTATTATTATTATTATTATTATTATTATTATTATTATTATTATTTTAATGTGAGTATACTGTAGCTGTCTTCGGACACCCCAGAAGAAGGCATCAGATCCCATTACAAATGGATGTGAGCCACCATGTGGTTACTGGGAATTGAACTTACAGCAGTCAGTGCTCTTAAGCGCTGAGCCATCTCTCCAGCCCAAACTAGTATTTCTTTAAGTGCCACCCCAACAATTTTTTAAATAAACTGTATTGTTTTGATTTTTGGTTTTTCAGGACAGGGTTTCTCTTTGTAGCCTGGCTGTCCTGGAACTCAGTCTGTAGACCAAGCTGGCCTTGAACTTAAGAGATGCCTCTGCCTCTCTGCCCCTCTGCCCCTCTGCCCCTCTGCCCCTCTGCCCCTCTGCCCCTCTGCCCCTCTGCCCCCTCTGCCCCTCTGCCCCTCTGCCCCTCTGCCCCTCTGCCCCCTTAGTGCTGGATTAAAGGTGTGTGCCACCACCATCTTTTGGTTTTTTGCTCCTGTTTTTTTTGGGGTTTTTTGGTTGTTTGCTTGTTTTTGTTTTTTGTTTTTCTGGTTTTTCAAGACAGGGTTTCTCTGTACAGCCTTGGCTGTCCTGGAACTCACAATGTAGACCAGGCTGTCCTGGAACTCAGAAATCCGCCTGTCTCTGCCTCCCAAGTGCTGGGATTAAAGGCATGTCCCACCACTGCCTGGCTTGTTTTTATTTTTTAAAGAAACCTATCTATAGGATAAGAAGAACTGACCACTCTCTGTTAGTGATCTCAATGCCCCATCTCAATCCACTTCCCAGCAAGGCAGCTGTATAGTGCTCTATCCCACAGCTGCCAGCTATGACTGCTGGACAGATCTAGTCTCCAAGTGAGACTGTAACCTTCTGTTAGGCTATTACACTGCTTCTCAATTTTTTTCTCTTTTCAAGAGACTCATGGGCTGGAGAAATGGCTCAGTGGTTAAGAGCACTGACTGCTCTTCTGGAGGTCTTGAGTTCAATTCCCAGCAACCACATGGTGGCTCACAACCATCTATAATGGGATCTAATGCCCTCTTCTGGGGTGTCCGAAGACAGCTACAGTATACACATATAAATAAAATAAATAAATCATTTTTTAAAAAAAAGCACACTCTTATTTTTCCTTTATTTCTTATATTTTAATTAGTTATTTTGTGTATATAGTAGATTATATGTATGTGGAGTCAGAGGACAACCTACAGAACTCATTTTCTCCTCCTACCACAGGATCCTCAGGCCATCAGGCTTGGCTGCTGAACCACCTACCCCAAGATACATTTTTGATATGCTATGTATCAGTACAGAAATTAATAGAGTTTTTTGTTTTAATTGCTTGGTTTTTTCAGAGCTAAGGACCAAATCCAGGGCATTGTGCTTCCTAGGCAAGTGCTCTGACACTAAACTAAGACCCCAACCACCTTTTAAAACGTACTGCTTTTATTTCCTCATTTTAATGAAAGATACTGTTCATTTATATATATAAAGTATCTAGATAGATAGATAGATAGATAGATAGATAGATAGATAGAAGATAGATAGAAAGAAGGTTTGTGGTATCAATGACTATTTCAGAAAAGTTATGACATAAATTTTAAATTTATCTTAATCAAATTGAAAATTCTCTTTCTTTTGAACTCCACTGACAGTTTAGGTGTCTGACGTCAACAGCACACGTAAAAGACTGTTTCCTGGAGGTCAAAACCCAACTCAAAGATTGGGATATTTTCACAACATTTTATGTAGCAATCCCTTAGGGATATATTATTTCAGTTTTCAACTATAGGGAGGGAAAGCTGGCTCGTATATAATCCTAAATTGTCCATATCTCTATTTTCCACAGCATTTGATAAAAGTACTCACTATAGAATTCCACCACAGACCAAATTCTATATACTAAAACATGTTCCTAACAAAATTTCAAATAGATTTATTTATTTGTACAAGAAAATAATATAAGAGGAGGCTGAGGATTCAGCTCTGAAGTGTTTGCCTCTCTCTTTTTTAAAAGTTACAACTTTATTCTCACGACTCACTAACTTAATTTTGTTCTTTCTATTGTATTATTTTTATAAAATGTAGGTAACAAACCACAGAAAGCTAACTATACATACCACAACCATTACCAACAGAAATTACAACTGTTTCCATATTTTGGTGTAGTTTCTACAGATGTCTTTTGGGGGTTTATGGGAATGAGGTCTCTATCTCACACTGGATTCCAACTTGATAAGCAGAAAATGACCTTGAACTTCTGACTCTCCTGCCTCTAGGCCCCAGTGCCTGGGGTAGAGGCATATTCAAGCAGTCTGTCTTTATTCACTTAGGCTCATTAGGACCTCAGAATTGCAGTTGGTAAATGAGCTACTTGTAGCTTATTACTTGATATGTCAAGGAAGCAGCAGTTATCACTGTGTATCTCAAGTGTTTGATTTTGTATTTTTTTCTTTTAGTTTGTTTTGAAGGAGTTTTATTTGTTTCCTTACTTTAAAAGAGAGAAAGAGAGAAAGAGAGAGAGACTCAGAATTTGAAAGAGAATAAGCCTTACAGGAAGGCTCATTTATAGGAAAAAATAAGAGAGAAATTATGCAATTATATTATGATCTTAAAAAGTAAAAGAAATATTTTTTCAAAGTATTATATTTTTAATTTTTAATTATGTATATATAAGTGGGTATGATTATATGCACACAAGTGCAGGTGCATGCAGAGGTCTGAAGAGGGTACTGGAAACCCTGGATCAGGAGTTACAGACAATTACAAGCTGCCCATCAAACCTCTGCAAGATGTCCTCTGTAATAGTAGTGCTCTTAACTGCTGACTCCTCTCTTCAACCCATGTTTGTTTGCTTGTTTGTTTTTGAGAGAGTCATACTCTGTAGCCCAAGTTGCTTCTTAATTTTTTTTTAAATTGTGGAAATACAGAGTCCACTTGTACATTACACAGTACATCTTCATGAGTGAAATCCAAACTGTCCCTTGGACAGCTGTACTACATGAGAAGCTCTCTGCCCTCTCATTCTTGCTAATCCACTTCCTGTTGAATACCATGCAGACTAAAGCACTCTAAGCATCATTACAGCCTGCCCAGAGCTCATGCCTTGTAAAGTTATTGCTGACACAGTGGTGGAATGAGAGGCCACTTAACAATCCAAATTACTTAGCAACTTTCATAAAGGCTTTCAAATTGACTATAAAGCTTAAATAAATCACTAGCATGCTGCATTGATAAACCAATCACTATGAATTTTATTTACACAGCTGGAATAAAGTAAAAATATACACAATATATATTTATTTACCTTCATGCAGCTCTTTCCTCAATTTCTCAGCATCTTCCTGTAGAACAGATTTCTGAGTGTTTAAAACAGCTACATACATCTCCAGATCAGTCCTGCAAGACTTCTCAGCCTCCAGATAATGATTCAGTTCCTTAACCTGAAAATATAAAGCTCAACTTTATAACCCTGGTAGAAATGGCAAATAAGGTAAATATCAATGGCTGTATTCTAAACATGAAAATAGAATACAAATTTAGAAAATAACAAAACTGGCAGATGCTAGCCATAATTCTTTAGGTTAAATATATAGATAAGCTTATATGTAGTTATTTTATACCATTCATTACAAAAAGGTACTTCTAATTTGTACTTACAGAGCAATGCATGCATATGCTTGTTCTTTTTAGCAACAAAATTATGATTTACTTATGTGTGTGCATGGACACAAGCACATTTGTATAAGAGTGCACATATATGCATAGGTTCACAAAGCACGTATGTATATAAATTAGACAACTACAGGTGTCATCCCTTAGGTACCAGCTATCTGGGGGCTTTATTTATTCTGTTTTTGAGATAAAGTCTGTCACTGACCTGGAACTTACCTAGTGTGTAGGGTGGCTACACATTAGGCCCCAGTTATCTGCCTATCTCCTTCTCCCTAGTGCTGTGATTACTAATACACCCACCATACCTGGGTTTTTTTTTTTTTTTTCCTCTATAGGTTCCAGGGATCGAAGTCTAGCCTTAATTATATCTCCTCAGTCCCTCAGCTCTCCTTTTAGGTAAGATAAAAATAGCTTCATACTCTCACAGCTTTCTTTAATTTCTGGGGAGGTAATTCTAATACTTTAAATTTATAAAAATTGACTTATTTTGATCAATACATATAGAAGTTAAAGAAGTTAAGACATCAAGATGGCTCAGCAGGCAAGAGGTACTTGCCCCTAAGACTAATGACCTGAGTTTGATCCAGAGAACCCACATGGTAGAAGGAAAAGCCAACTGCCTACAGTTGTCCTCTGACCTCCATATGTGCATCATGGCAGTTTTTCAAAAAAGAAATCATGATGTAAAAGATAACTAGTCTCATAATAATCACACAAACTTGAAGGCAAGTGCCGAAAAACTTTAAATCCTATCTTTTTATAATATACTTCCTGGGTGTTTTTTTTTTTTTTTTTTTTTTTTTTTTTTTTTGGTTTTTTGTTTGTTTGTTTTTGGTTTTGTTTTGGTTTTTTTGGTTTTTTCAAGACAGGGTTTCTCTGTGTAGCCCTGGCTGTCCTGGAACTCACTCTGTAGACCAGGCTGGCCTCGAACTCAGAAATCCGCCTGCCTCTGCCTCCCAAGTGCTGGGATTAAAGGCGAGCACTACTGCTGCCTGGCTATACTTCCTGTTTTAATACTCAGACTGGTAACAACACAGCCTACATAACTAAAACAGACACAACCAAAATAAAATGCAATACTACTAAAAAAAAAAATGCCTTCTAAATACTTATGTTTCTTTATGATCAATCTTACCTTGTATTTAGTTATATGTCATATATGTGGGTTCAGGAAATAGAACTCAGGTCATCAGGCATGGTGGTAAACACTATCTGCTGAATCATCTTCATGGCCCTAGATTCCTAAAATTTGATCTGACCATCTTGTAGAATATATTAAATTATAGTTACTAATATTGATATATTGCCATTTGTTTCTACATTCCTTCCTTATACATTTGTAATCTTTTCCATTTGTTTCTTGTCTTGTTTTAATGAGTTTATCAGCATATATTATTCACACATAATGGGTTTTATGATAATATTTCTTACATATAATATACACTTTGCACTTTGATCACATCTGCTCCATTGCCCTCTCTTGTTCCACTCCAGCCTTGTTGATCCCTTTTCTCCCCATATAGCCCCTCTTCTACTTTCATGTCTTTTTCCTTCCTGTGACCGAGTACGTTTTTCACAGGAGCCTGAGTGAGAGTTTGACTGTGGGAGCATGGGTACATCACTGGTTATACCATGGAAGAAAACCGTCTCTTCCTTGTCCACCAACCATTAACTCCATATAAATCCTTATGGAGGTATGAACACAATGTGCCACTTTCCTTCTGTAACAGCATTTATTAGCAATCCAATCCTGTACAAGAATCACACCTACTATGTGTTCAAGAATATATAGACATGACATGGCTGCAAGTCAGCATTCCACCTGCTCCTCTTCTTTTAATCATCTCTTATATTTTCTTATAACTCTTCTTCTCAGATATATTTTCAAACATTTCTATTTAAAGTGAGGGGGCAGAGTTGGGACACATGCAGATGAAAAGACAACTTTGGGGGTCAGTTCTCCTTTTCATCATATGAACAGCAGAGATCAAACATGGGTCATCAGGCATGAAGACAAGCAACTTCATCTGCCATGTCGTTTTGCTGACCCCATTTTCTTTTTGTCCTTTTAGTACTGAAGATCAAACCCAGACCTTCGTGTACACAAGGCAAATATATTAGCACTTAACCAACCGTACCTCTAATTTCTTATTTTCTTTCATTACTAAAGAATTTCCTCAGTGGTAGAGAACTTGCCTAACATACTTCAGTGAGGCCCTAGGTTCAACCTCTAGCACTAAAAACAGACATAAAAACTTTAACACCCTATTAATACTTCCACTTCATTTTTTGTTTGGTTTGGCTTTTTAAAGGCAGCATCCATGTAATCCAGGACGGATGTAAACTCGAAATAGAGATGAAGATGACCTTGAACTTCAGGTCCTCTTGCTCTGAAATCCCATTATGAGACATCAGTCACCATGCTCGGCTTATGCAGAGCTGAGGATCCACCTCTTGGCCTTGAGCATGCCAGAGGCACTGCACCAAGGAGCCACATCCAGCCATGCTGTGTATGGCCAATAGGAGGTGCACCCTCTCCAAACAATCTCTAGAACCAGGATGAGGAAATAGTCAACTATAAACAGATTCTTTTCCTTGGTAAGAAAACTAAGGCTAGAAATGTAGTTCAGTTGTCAGAGTTCTCAGCCTAAAGCCCTGATCTCCAGTCATATAAAATAGGCATGGAATACACTGCAAATTCAAGGTCAGCCTGGGCTTCATGAAACCCTGTCTTATAAAAATAAACCAATAAAGATAACTTGTTAAAAGAAAAAAAGATGGCCAGGCAGTGGTAGTGCACACCTTTAACCCCAACACTCAGGAGGCAGAGGAGGGCACATCTCTGAGTTCAAGACCAGCCTGGTCTACAGAGCAAGTTCCAGGGCAGCCAGGGCTACATAGACCAACTCTGTCTCAGTAAACCATGAAGGGGGGTTCAGTGGGAAAAGTGAGAGAAAACTGAAGTTGAGTCTCACTTGGATAAAATGAACAACTGAACACCAGTCTTCATTCATGAATAAGTATCATCACTGAGGGTTTAAATAACCAAAGGCCAAATTACCATAGAGGGGGTTTGCTTTTATTTTGGTTTTCTGAATTTAAAACAAAAAATAAGATTCTTAAGATGCAAGGCTAAATGACTTCCCAGCACCACTTCTTAAGTGATCTTAATTTTGTTCCTGGCATTGGAGCAGATGGGTAAGAACATCTTACAACCTTTGAGGCCTCCAGCTCTTTAATCTTGTCTTCTGCTTCTGTCAGTTTATCTTTCAGTGCTGCAATTTCCTTCTCCATGGGCATCACGACAGAACGAAGCTTTTCAGCATCCTCTTGGGCCTATGATTACAAAGAATTAAATGCAATAACTTATTAATTGATGGCTTTTCTAAGAAACCCTGGTCTACCTATTTGCTAAAAATTAGTATAACAACTAGAGTACACACTTCATTAGCATTCATAAGATTACCAATTCTTCTTTTCTTCAGGTTTTTTCTTTGAATTTTTATTAGCATGTATTCACTATATTTACAAAATAATGGGCTTCAAAACTACATTTCTTTCTGGTCCATCACATACTTGACCGTACTGCACCAGCCATTGCCCATTTCACTCTCCACACTCTTCCTTTACCCAGATCTCTCCTTGTCTTCCCTCCCTCCCTCCCTCTCTCTCTCTCTCTCTCTCTCTCTCTCTCTCTCTCTCTCTCTCACACACACACACACACACACACACACACACACACACACACCGTAGATTCCTAGATTCCATATACAAGATGAGATAGTACAATAGTCGTCTTTTTGAGTACAGCTTATTTTGTTGATATCTGATATTTGACCCTACGTTCCGGCAAATAACATGCATGTTCCTCTTTATAACAGAATAAAGCTTCACTGTGTGGCTAGGGATATGGGTCAGCACTTAAGAGCATGCACTGCACTTCAGACAACTGCCTCTACCTCCAGCTCCCAAGGCAAATTCCATTTTTAAATAGTTTATTACTGTGAATGTCAAGGTGTAATTATGTTTTCCCAAATATTTCACTCACAATTTGACAATAAGTAGAAAAAGAGATTCACTAAAGATATCTGATTTCTTTACTGCTCATATTTAAGAAGCAGAATCAAGAACTGGGTATACCCTCAGGAAGCAGAGGCAAGTGGAACCTACTCAGGTCTGCATGTCAAATCTAGGTCAGCCAGAGCTACAGAGTGTAATTCTGCCTCAAAAAAACAAAAATAAACACATTTAGTTCCAGTGCTTAAGAGGCACAGGGAGGTGAATCTCTTGTGAGTTTGAGGCCAGCCTGGTCAAGATAGCAATAATGTATTGGGGTTATTTTGTTAACTCTGACAAATATAACATACTATATGGTAAAATGTTAAGAAAACTGGGCATGAAGTATATTGAAATGGTACAATATCAAACATTTTTAATATTTAAAAAATACCTCCTAAAAAATAAAATTTAGGGCTGGAGATATGGCTCAGAGGTTAAGAGCATGTATTGCTCTTGTAGAGGACCAAAGTTTGATTTCCAGCACCAACATCAGGCAGCTCACACCATCTGTAACTGTAGCTCCAAGGAATGCATTCATATATATGTACCCTACACAGACACATATACAAACAATTAAAAAAAAAAAACTAAAATAAAATATATAGAGGCCTAGGAGCTGACTCAATCAGTACAGGGCTCACTACACAAGAAGCTTGAAGCCTAAGTTCAGACCCATGTAGAAAGCCAAGTGTAGTTGTGTACACTTGTAATGCCAGCACTGGGAAGCAGAGCAGGATTCTAGGAGTCCACTGGCTAGTCAATCTAGCCCACGTAGTGAACTTCAGGTTCAATGAGAGACCTTGCAAAAAGTAAAGTATCGGGGCTGGAGGGATGGTTCAGTGGGGACTGCTCTTTCAGAGATCCTTAGTTCAACTCCCAGCAACCACATAGTGGCTCACAACCATCTATAGCAAGATCTGATGCCCTCTTCTGGTGTGTCTGAAGACAGTGACAGTGTACTCATATACATAAAATAAATACACATAAAACAATGATTAAAAAAAAGTAAAGTACCCGATGTGGTGCCATTGAAAAGACAATATAAAACCCCATTTGTCCCCATTTCAGGATCCCATTTGCTCCATTTTGAGGACCAGGCCTGATTTCAAAATAGACCATAAGGCACCAGCTTCAGGAATATACCATGAGTCCCAGAAACTAGGTCATAAAACACCAGCTCTAACAACAGACCATACATTCCAGAACAAGATCATAAAACCCCCTCCCAAATAACAGCCTAGGGATAACCACAAAAATAGGGAAATACTTTATCTCAGAATGGACTATCTGTGCTGGGTGGCCCTATTTCATCACATGACTGAACACTCATGACATAGGAATGAATATAGACCACTGATCACTGTAAACCCCTAGCACCCATCAATGAAATTTTAGATTACCTAATCCTTCTAGAGAATTCCTTGGTTCCCTATAAGAAGGCCTGCATGCTATTGTTTCTGCAGAATAAATGCTCTTTGTTATTGCATACTATCTGAGTCTGGGGTCTTCCTTCAGCAATTTTTGGACCCTTACAGCGCAAGCTTTTAATCTCAGCATTTGGGAGGCAGATCTCCGTGTCAAAACCAGCCTGGTCTACATAGAAAGTTCCTGATCAGCCAGGGATGCAGAGACCCTATCTCAAAGAGAAAGACAAAGACAAAAAAGAAAATAAGGCAGACGGAAAAAGGGATGGGAACTAGGAGCTGGAAATAAGTATGACCAAGATACACTCATGAAACTGTGAAAGGCAAAACAAAGATAAATCTTAAATAATAATAAAGGTCATACATTTATACAATGAAATACTATTGGAATACTATTCAGCTATGAAAAACAAAGACATCATAAATATAACAGGCAAATGGATGGATCTTGAGAAGATCATACTGAGTGAGGTAACCCAGTCCCAAAGGACATGCTCAATATGTATTCACTTGTAAGTGGATATCAGCCATACAATACAGGATGCCCATGCTACACTCTACAAACCCAAGGAAGCCGGACAGGAAGGAAGGAGGGCACAAGCAAGGATGCTTGAGTCTCACTTGGAAGGGGTAATGGAATGGTCATGGAAGGCAGATGAAGGGAGAGAACTAGATGGGAGAAGGGATCAGGAGTGGAGTGTGGAGGTTCAGAGTTAGGAATGGGGGGTGGGGGGATGAACACGGCCTAAACCTAGGCCACCCAGCAGATGTGCAGCTTGGTCTTCATGTGGGTCCCAGACAACTGGAGTGACAGCTATCCCAATAGCTGTTGTCTGTATGTGGGATATGTTCTACTAGCTGGGCTGCCTTGTCTGGCCTCAGTAGAAGAGGAAGCACCTAGCCTTGCAGAGACTTTGAAGTACCAGGACTGGGGACATACTCAAGGCGCCCCTACCCACACAGAGAAGGCAAGAGGGTGACCAGGAGGGAGACAGTGAACAGGATGTAAAGTGAATAAGTAAAAGCAGTGACCTGCCTGCAAGATATACTAGTGCAACAGTGGCAAAAATCATATAGAAGTACCTCCCACCCCTAACCCCACCCCCACCCCAACCCCACCCCCAGCCCCAACTTCACCCCTGCCCCAACTGAATTTAAAGCCCATATCATTTTAGATAGAACCCATACCTGACACTGCTAAAGTGGCCAAGAACCTGGGACTAAATAGGTCATTGGCCTAGGGGAACACTTACTACTATTATTCTGCTAAAGAAATACAGCCATAAAATTACTCTAATGGCATATTGCTATACCCACAGAACAGTGCATCATTCAACCCTCTTCAGAGAAGCTTCTTCTTTCAGATAAGAATTATTAACAGAGAGACCCACAACTGGACAAGAGAGTGAGAGACTTTGGAGCACTCAGCCCTAAATAGGATGTCTTCATCACACCCCACCCCCTGAAGACTCAGGTAACTATGCAGAAGAGCAAGAAGCAGTAGTTAACTCTAAGAAAACATCATCTTGCCGGGCAGTGGGGGCACGCTCCTTTAATCCCAGCACTTGGGAGGCAGAGGCAGGCGGATTTCTGAGTTCGAGGCCAGCCTGGTCCACAGAGTGAGTTCTAGGACAGCCAGAGCCACACAGAGAAACCCTGTCTTGGAAAAAAAAAAGAAAAGAAAACAGCATGTTTTAGACACGACAGGGCTGACGCACATATGAATGCACAGAGACTGTGACAGCACACACAATCTGCACAAATTCAAGTAAGACAAAAACCTCAGCAGGGAGAGGTGGATACAAATCCCACTGATAACCAAGATGCCATTTGCAATTGATACCTTCTGGCAAAAGGATATCAGCTTTTTCCAATGGAGTATCACTGGGTATATTAACCACAGTTCAAGGCAGGTCTTATGGCCAGGAGTAAGTCAACACAAAACAGACTCTGTAAAGTGTGCTTTTGTTTTGGTTTGGTATTTTGGGTCTTCCTGCCTTTTTGTTTGATTTTCATTTGGGAGGAGGGAGGTTGTTATGATTTTGAGAAGGAAAGAAAAAAACATGAAGCTGGGTGAGGAGGGAGGTGAGGAGATCTAGAAGGAGTTGGAGGCGGCAAAAATATAATCAAAACATGACATAAATAATGTAACCAAAGGGCTGGAGAGATGGCTCAGTGGTTAAGAGCACTGACTGCTCTTCCAGAGGTCCTGAGTTCAGTTCCCAGCAACCACATGGTGGCTCACAACCATCTGTAATGGGATCCGATGCCTCTTCTGATGCGTCTCAAGATAGTGATGGTGTACTTACATAAAACAAATAAGTCTTTAAAAAAATGTAACTAAAAGGAATTTTAAAAACAGAGAGGTAGAGGAGAGAAAACTCCTGACATTTACCCCTAGCATCACATGCACACACATGCAAAATAAATTTTATAAAGATAAAAGCTAGTTTAAAAATTAGAACTTTTTTAAAGTGGCAAAGAGTATGATTATAGAAGTAATAATTACACATTTATATAAAGAATACAGCAAGAATTACTAGGCAAAGATCATTATTAACCATTTTTAAAATTTTAATTTTTAATTATTCTATGTTCTTAAATACACATATGCATTATACATTCACAAAGTAATTTCTGTAATCAAAATATTTAAAGGCTGTTTAAAATGTTCTCAGTGATGGTCAATCAGCTGGCTCAATATTGTCTCCTACCATTGAGCCTGATGACATGAGTCAGGACCTACATAGTGGAAAAAGATAACCAACTCCTAAAAGCTGGTTTGAAACTGACCTCCACGCACATGTGCACACACATCCACACATAAAATAAATAAATATTTTTAATGTTCTCAATGTTAAAATGTCTCTGTCATTTAGTTGCCTGTGTTAAAGTATTATATGGTGCTGTTCAAGCATAATATATGTAGCATTTGTCATAGAAATCAAGGTATACTGAAAAAAATTATCTAGTGTTTTAAAATATTATTTAGACACAGTAACAAGCAACATCTCTCAACCAACATGGATTCACTGAGCATCTATGTGCTAGAGACCATCCTACACACTTAACATACACAATAAAGGCTACAGCCTCACAGAGCTCACATACTACCAAACAGGAAAAAAGCAGTAAATAAACAAAATAAAAGGTGAACTCTGTTTTATGAGGAAATATACTGTGCAAAGAAAAACCTGAAGCAGAGTACAGAAAATCAGGAGAGTCCTGAAAGCTCAGAGGAAGAGGCAGATAGGCTGTAATCTTAAATAGAGGTAAGGAAAGCCTCATGAAGAGATGACATCCCGTCAAGGGTCTGAAGACAGTAAAGCAGTCGGTCACATTACTGTGGAGGGGAGGGGAAAGCACTGTCCTGTGCATAAGGAACTCCTTCAACACAAAGAAAGCACACATTCAATTTCCAGTTCTGCAGCAATGCTTTAAACACTTTGCTTTTAGACTCAAGCAATTGTAATTCTGTAAGTGAATGATATTCCTGCATACCTTTTTCATTTCATTTTCTAAATTTTCTTCCTCTTGACCTTCAGACAACCTTCTTCTTAAGTCAGCTATTTCTCGCTCTGCAGATTCTCGATACTGTGCCCACTGTGCTCGCTCCTGCTCCAGCCTCAGGTGAAACTGATGCTCATAGTCACGGACTGTCTCTACAAAACATCACATAGTCCATGTCTAGTGTTATGGGTCAAATACCTTGTTCACTAGAGTTCGTAAGTTATGTTAAGAGTTTGAGACAATAAAAACATTCTAGTTCTTATTATGAGTGAGAATAAGGGTTATAGTACTTCATCATCAATCTTCACAGCAAGCTTCCAGATGCTACTTGACAAGAAAACCTAGAGAAGGTTCAAAGTGAAGCTTTCAACTCACATCTAACACTCTCTCCCACATCCATGTTCTTTGACACTATACTGTGGCTTCCAAAATAAACACAACATTTCATTATAACTGTGAACATGTAAAAAGTATTTTTTCTGAGATATTTTACTATAAAACCTAAGGTTCTAAATTGAAACAAATTCTATAAAGTTTTTACAAACTAACTTCTCTTTAATACAGTCTTGAAACATCACCTGACAAGCAGTACTGGTGGCCCATTAAATTCTTCTCTCTCTTTTTTTTAAAGATTCATCTTTATTTTACACATGTTTTGAGTGTCACCTGCATGTACATATTGCACTATGTGCATACCTGTTGCCTGCAAAGGACAGAAGAGTTTGCCACAGCCCAATGTAGTTACAAGCAGTTGGGAGCCACCCTGTGGGTGCAAGGAACTAAACCCAGATCCTCTGCAAGAGCAACACATGCTTTTAACCACTGAGCCATCTCTCCAGCCCAAATTTTTACTCCTTCTTCATCACTAACAAAACCAAACCTCAGAATTTATGCTGCTCAATATAAATACTACACTTTCAATGAGTAAAGCAGCTTAGTGGGATCGCCTACCTCACAGCACAAAACTAAATACAGAGGCTTAAAACTACATTTCAATATCCTTTTAGTAAAAGGTAACCACATACTTTGTCAACAAAGTTTGAGGAAGGTATAGCATGGAAATTTCTAGAACTTTTTCTTCCTTTTCTAATGTAGACTGAAAGAGGTATAAGTATTTTTCAGCCACAAAGCAAAAATGAAATTTTAAAGAACATGTTAACTATATAGACACAGATAGCCAGAAAAGTCTAGGATATGGGTAGGGTAAGGGTGGTCTAACAGAACTGTTAAGACCACCCTTAGCTTACCTACAGATGGATTTGATTCTATGAGAAAAATTAACTCCTGTACAGATAAACCAATACAGTCAGACTTATGACACAAGACTAGAGTAACCCTTAGTGAGAGCTAGACTCAGAAACAGAGGTAGCCATAATGGCTTCCTCTCAAGGAATACTACGTAAAAAATGGAACACAAATGCAAAGATCATCTGGGATAGGGCAGTTACCATTAGTACACATTTGTAAATATTAACTAATTCCCAGATCACAAAGACTAAGGTAACACCTTACTTCATTTTGTCATTATTATTGAAGGAAGTAATGAAGCATTGCGCTGAAAGGATAGAAGCTACACACACTATACACTTCCTTCAGACCAAGAGTCAAAACTTGAGCATGCCATTAAGTCCATTTTAGCCTTAAGGACATTCTTGCCCATCCAACAGATATTTCACATACAAATATACATTATACTTAAAAATCTAAACAAATAAAAGTCCAGGATTAAAACTTGCTTTAAATCGTACAAGTAACTACAACCCTCACTTAATACATACATCATCTCTAAGTATCCACAATTAGATCTGTTAAAGACACCAATAATGTTGCCCATTCATTACAACACCTCTGGTTTCCCTTTCATCTGACATCTTGAAGATGACAGTACATAAAGCCAAATATAAACAGAAAATGCTTTTTTTTTCTTGAGGGGCTGTTTCAAGACAGTGTTTCTCTGTGTAGCCCTGGCTGTCCTGGAACTCACTCTGTAGAACAGGCTGGCCTCAAACTCACAGAGATCCACCTGCTTCTGCTTCCAGAGTGTTGGAATTAAAGGCATGCACCACCACTACCCAGTGCATTAAAATGCATTGTTGCCACAAACACATTTTAAGGCCATTTGGTGTCAAGCATCAGAATTTGTTGATCTTAGAAAATCTAAAACCTGATCTTTGTCTTTACCTTTCATTACAGCCTGAAGTGAAGCAACTTCTTCTCTCCATTGCCTTTTAACTTCATCTATTGCTTCTTGCTTAGTATTCTCAGAGACTGTGGCAATTGCCTTAATATTCTCCATCTCTGCCTGAGCCTCCCACAGCTGTGTCCGAAGGTGACCCAAATCATCCTGTGCAGCTTGCAATACTGCATTTTGCCTCTTCAGATCCTCTGGGGGAAAAGTAAAAGATTTTCCATTAATGTGTATTTCACTTTATCAGACCCCAAAAAAATGAAGAAATTGAATTTTAAAATACTAATATAGATTATGAAGCCATCTTAATAGAAATATAAAGCATGCTGGGTTTCAAAAGTATTTAAACTATCTAATAACACCTGGGGAAGGTCTATAACGCACTGGGTTGGTGCTAGATTTAGACTTTTACTTCTCACTAAATGAACACAATCAAATTCTTTTTTTTTTTAATTTGTTTTTATGTGTATGGGCATTTTAACTACACATATCTGTACTATATATATATCTGTGCACCACATGTTTGTTTAGTGCCTTTGAATGCCAGGAGAGTACATCAGATTCCCAAGACTGTAGTTACACAGTTGTGAGCTGGCATATTCATGCTGGGAACTGAACTAAGGTCCTCTGGAAGAAGAGCCCGTGCTCTTTAACCACTGAGCAATCTCTCCAGCCCCAATAATCGAATTATTTAACTACTCAGGTGTAAGTATCCAAATCTACAAAATGGAGATTAAAAATGGCCACTTTACAGGGCTGTTGCAATGATAAAAATGATATACTGTAAATTTAAGTATGATAACTTTCAAGGGTAAGCCTTCAAGATATATTTAATGGAAGAAAGCCATACTGCATAGTAGTAAGAATTGATAAAGCTAAGATTACTTTCTCAGTCACTCTTTACAATCTCTTAACTATTACATTGATATCACATGCATACCACAAGACTTAAGCCTAGATAGAACATATACTTGGTCATGACTTCCAAAAATATAGAGGTGCAGAGTCAGGAATACAGTTCAGCACTTGCCTAGTATATACAAGGCCCTAGGTTTGGTCCCTCACACTACAAAGAAAACAAAGATAAACCTATTAATCCTATATAGGGATACATCTATTTTCTCTGTCAACTCTCTATTAAAAAAAAAAAAAAATTAAGCCAGGCAGTGGTGGCTCACATCTTTAATACCAGCACTTGGGAAACAGAGGCAGGCAGATTTCTGAGTTCAAGGCCAGCCTGGTCTACAGAGTGAGGTCCAGGACAGCCAGGGCTACACAGAGAAACCCTGTCTTGAAAAAAAAAAAAAAAAAAGTCATGACTATCATGAACACAAAATGTTCAATTCTTAAGTCTATACTTCCTTATTTGTAGAGAGTTTGAATATCAATACATTGATCAGTGACCAGAATTCCCTTAGGTTTCCCTCACTCCCTTCCTCAGACTCTCTCACTATATAACATAAAATGGCTGCAAGCTCTCAATCTTTCTGGCCTCCTCAGTGACAGGATTTCAGGTATACATCACCATAGTCTGCTTATCTGTGTCTAGTGCAGAGTTTTCCTCCTGATTTAGAAAGAGCATTGAGATGGTTAATCTTCATGATCGACTAGATACCCATCCAGAAGAAAATCCTATGGTCATGTATGACTGGGGTTTCCAGAGAGATTGGACTGAACAAGGAAGGCCCATCTTGAATATGGGTTGTTAACACCCCATGGAATGGAGCCCTGGACTAAATTTTAAAAAGTAGGTAAGCCATGCATCAGCATTTTTTCATGACAGCAGACCAATGTAATCACCCACTTCACATGGTTGCTGCCATGCCTTCCCTTACCTACGTCTACTGTAGCTCCTCCAACGATGCCAGGTATTTTGCCATACATAACAAGAAAACTAATACAGTCTAACTGTAGTGAAAGTGGGCATGCTGCTATGATAAACCTGACTACATAGTCCACAGGTGTTTGAAAATGGCTCATGGCAGGAATATGGAAGAAAATTTGAGTTATAAAACAGAGAACCCTCAGAATCCTATAGAGTTAGGTGGTTCATTATGATGGGAGTGTGGAAAACCAGGATCCAATAGGAAGGCAGATGGTAAATATAGTACTCATGAGGTTTGGAAAAGAACAACAGCTCATGCTTGGATTAAAAACCATCTATAAGAGGGTAATATTTGAATCCAGTCACTGTGCAGGCTGCAACTCGGTACCAGTCTTTTCTTTCTCCCAAATACTAAATGGCAGCCTTACTGAATCCCTAGCTAACAGACTTCTAGGTGCCAAGACCTCTCAACTGACAAAGTGAATTTACATCAAACAGGTATTGGTGGCCACATTCCCTATTCCCAACTCCATTCCCTGATTCCTGGCCTACTTGAGAATAAGAATAGAAATGAGGCTGGGCAGTGGTGGCACATGCCTTTAATCCCAGCACTTGGCAGGCAGAGGCAGGTGGATTTCTGAGTTCAAGGCCAGCCTGGTCTACAGAGTGAGTTCCAGGACAGCCAGGGCTACACAGAAAAACCCTGTCTTGACCCCCCCCCCCCAAAAAAAAGAATAGAAATGAGAATAATAAAGGGCTATGGGATAGTACTGTGAACACCCCCAACCCCCAAATACTGAGAAAGGCACAAAAGACTGCCAATTCTACCACAGGTAGATATTATGACTCCTCTCTTCAAAGACCCTGCAATGTTATATGTCTCTGAACTCTCCTGGAAGCCCCCCATGTGTTAATAACTTGTCTAATTAACTCCTTACTTCTCAATAATCCATCTTGGTGACCCTTTTGACATTCTCCCAACATTCTTCCATTATTTATATTTTATCCTAGTAAAAGGTCTAATCCTAACTCTAACCATAATCCCTTTAAAGCTCTTCTACCAGAAATAGTCTCTGTTCTGCCGTGTCATTTTATATAGTTTCTGCATGAGAAAGTATATAATATCTTTTTCTCCACCCTCATCACTCTTGAACCCCTTCCTCCACTGAGACGTCTCTTTCTAGTCCCTTTCTACTGTCATGCCATATGTGTGTCACATAAACAAACACATACACACATACATACATACATACATACATACATACATACATACATGCAGACAGACAGACACACACACACACACACACACACACACACCCATGAGAGACAAGCTGATGCATGGGTGTTTTGTAAATACCCTTTGTCAAGTTGGCAAATTTCCCTTCTGATTCTAGTTTAATGTTTTTAATCATGAACATGTATACAGTCTTACAAATTACTTTTCCTTTATCAACTGACAAGTTTGTGTGCTTTGGTTTTTATCATTTGTTTTGTTTTTTGAAACCAGTCTCCTTTATTACGTAAGTTCTGGATGTCCTGGAATTCTCTATGTAGATCAGGCTACCTTCAAATTCATAGGAACTCAACTGCCTTTGCCTCCAGAGTGCTGGATTAAAGGTATGAACCACTATGCCCAGTCTGGTTTCTATGCTACTAACATATTATTACAATGAGTATGTGTCTGACCAACCTTGCATTCTAGGATAAGGTCCAATTGGTTACAATCTGATTCTTTTGCATTGTTTGATTTTCAAGCATTTAGTGAGGATTTAGACATCTGTATTTCAAAAGAAGCATGCATAAAGTTCTTGTGAGGTCATGTTACATCTTTTCTAACTTTTGTCTTGGTCTGGATAATACTACCTATACAATTTTACTGAAAATTGAAAATACTGGCACTAATTCTTCCTTCATATTAGATAAATAGATCATAATCAATATTAAATATTTACATTTTAATGTCAAATAATAAACAATTCTTTAAACAGTTTTTCAAAAAAGGAAAAATCTTTACTTTTAATTTTGTAATTAATTTCATTTTATTTTGTTATATTAGCTATGAGAAACTCTGGCAAAATACTAAAGTGCTGATGACAGAGCACAGAAGTAGAGCTGTCATACACCACCCCTTCCACTCGAGCCTCCCAGATACTTGGCTTGGTTTTTGTTTAATTTTTCATGTCTTTAATTGGAAAATAAATTGTGCACGAGTTGTACATAATGAGCTTCATGATATTTTTATACCTGTATATAATTTTGATCATATATCACCCCTTCCCCGTTCTCATCCCCCCTGCTCCTGATTACTTTCCTCTTCCCAGCCATTCCTTTCTACTTTTGTCTTTATTTCTTTCTTTGTTTTGGTGATCCAAT
This sequence comes from Arvicanthis niloticus, assembly GCF_011762505.2. Classification (NCBI taxonomy): domain Eukaryota; kingdom Metazoa; phylum Chordata; class Mammalia; order Rodentia; family Muridae; genus Arvicanthis; species Arvicanthis niloticus. The sequence continues at coordinate 50,936,507 of NC_047663.1, forward strand.
AACTGTAATTTAGCTTGTATTTTTATTAGTTTCTTCCAGAAGATTTTTTTCTTAATATTATCTTATATTTGCATATATGAGTACATTTTGCCTCAATGTATATATGTACACTGAGTGTATGACTGGTGCTAGCAGAGCCAGAAGAGAGCATCAGATCTGCTCTAGCTAGAGTTAAAAGATAGTTGTGAGTGGGTACCAGGAACCAAATCTGGATCTTCCACAAGAGCACACTAACTCCTGAGTAATCTCAGCCGGAAAGACATTTCTTAAGGCTTTTTAAAACTTTTGTGTATGTAAACTGGAATGCTTTTTGGAGTGTTTTGAGTAGTCATATTTCTCAGTTTCTCAGCTTTGTATAGTTTATGTCCCAACCATTCCCCATTTAATTCTCTTCTAGTAAACTCAGGTCCTACCAGTTACTTTGGTGCCCATGCAGGTGATAAATGTTCTTAGCATTTGTGTGCCTCAACGATGCACTTTGTCCTCATTCAAGAACCGAGCTAAATATTAAAATTCTAGATTGACAATCACTTTTCTTATGAACTCTGATGATGTTATTCCACTGTCTTCTGTCATCTGAGGAGCTAATACAGTATTTCCTGGGGTCAGCTGTTGATGAAGCCATTGTTCAGATAGGCCCTTGCTATCAATCCCTAGGCTAGTCTCAGATTCAATGTCCTTCTACCTCTACCTCCCAAATTCTGGGCTCACACACAGATACCACTGTTCATGGGTTATTCTCTATTTCTTTATTTTGTACACAAGTTTTTATCTTTTTTTCTTAATAGTTTTAATTTTAATATTCGAAATATTCCTTGTTTCATATCCATACCTAAGTGAGCATATGTCAAACCAAGCTTTTCATATTTGAGAGTCTAAAAGCATCAGAACACTATGTAAATTGTGGCCATTTGTAAAGTCCTTTTGGATACCACTAGAAAACTCCACCTCCTTTTCTAGCATTTTCTTGCACAGCCTTTCTTCTGCAGCTTCAGAGAGTAGGGTCCTACTAACATTCTGGACTAAGGGTTTCTAAAACACAAACACTGCTGCAGTATTAAGTGCTGAGCTGAAGCTGTTTAAAGGGAAAAGTACAATAAAAATACCTTAAAGTTGAGTAGAAAATTAACACAACTTTTTAAATTTCTATAATATTCCCAACTGATGTCAGCTTGAAGAAAATGTACACTAAGACAAAAACAGGCACTGAGAAGTCAAGAAGCAGACATGTCATCTTTTATTAGTAGTCCTCATTACTGTTTGCATTTACAACTCAGGACCTTCTAAATAAAAGCAAGCTCAGTAATTACAAAAGTACCAAACCTGTTCCTTCAAGGGGAAAACAGTGTTTGGGTTTGTGAGTCGCCTTGCCCTGTTTGCTGAGACAGAGACTGCTGAGCACACTGCTGTACACTGTGTATGCCTATAATGAGCATAAGTCTGGCTCCCACTTTCATAACAGTCACAAGAATATAAGCTGCTGCTTGAGAACAAAGTTTTAAATTTGATTTTTACTATGACACAGGCAAGTGTCCAAGATAAAAACTAAATAATCAGGCTGGAGAGATGGCTCAGTGGTTAAGAGCACTAACTGTTCTTCCAAAAGTCCTGAGTTCAATTCCCAGCAACTACATGGTGGCTCACAACCATCTGTATTGGGATCTGATGCCCTCTTCTGGTGTGTCTGAAGACAGCTAAAGTGTACTCACATATATAAAATGAATTTTAAAAAAACTAAATCAACACTGATGTCTTATATACCATATATATTGCCTTTAGGAAGGCCACTATGAAATCTCAGAGAGAATCGTGTAGAATTCCTTTTGTCATTTTGTAAAAAGCTGCCTCAACACTCTCTATAGCCAGCTTGAATTTATTAACAATTTCAGATAATAAAGTACAGTTAACTGAAGTAATTTTAACATAGCTGTTTAATTCAGAGATATAAAACTGACAATATATGCCAAAAATAAGAAGCTATGGGTCAGTGTCAGTGAGATGGCTCAGTGGGTAAAAGTTCCTGCTGTCCATGTCTGGTAATCTAAGTTTGACCCAAAAACCTACAATAGGTAAAAAACAAAGATCTAATTCCAAAGTTGTCCCCTGACCTCCAGAAACACGCTCTAGCACAAACACCCACTCCCATACATAATAAAAGAAAAGCTCCCTAGCCTGAGCCTCATGGGAGAGCAGCCTAGCACCTTGCCTGGGCAGCACAGTGACCTGGTGGTGTGGGCACAGGTGAGCCAGGCCCCACCAACTCAGCTACCACCCAGGCCCAGATCCAGGGCTTGGAGCTGGCCCACCCCAACATCTACTCCCTCTATGAACTGTTAGAGCACATGAAGGGGCTGGTTCTTCAGAACCAAAGCTGTGGGATCTCCACAACACAGGCAACAACAGGATGGTGGGAAGGAGGCCCAGTGAGGATCTAGAATTGATAATGTGAGAGAGGCCAGAATCCTTAAGCCAGACCAATGACTCAGTGCAATGAAAATTTGTGAGAAAAGCTGTTTGGGCAAAGGGGTGTACTATGTGACACACCATGACACACCAAAGCTTCCATGATAAGTTGTTGTTTTGTTGTCTTGTTCTGCTTGTTTTCTTTGGGGGGAGGGAGGTTGTAGGGGCAGAGGTCAAATACAGAGGGACAGGGAGAAGAGTGAGATTAGGGGGCACAATGTGAAACTCATAATCAAAAAGAGAAGGAAAGAAGGAAGGAAGGAAGGAAGGAAGGAAGGAAGGAAAAGAAAGAAAGAACAGAAAGGAGGGAGCTCTTATTTTTTTAAGTTTTTATAGAAAATAACTTCAAGGAAAAAGGGAAAACCTTAAATTTTAATTTGGGAACAGAGGGAAATGGAAAACTAATCAAACAAGCTTTCAAGCTTAACTATAATTTATTGAATAAAGAAAAGCTAGGACACAGGTTCAATTTCTAGCACCCACATGATAGCTCACAACTGTCTGTTAGTTCCAGTCCCAGGGGATCCTATGGTCTCTTCTAGCCTCCATGGTCACCAGATACACACGGTAGACAGATATATATGCAGGCAAAACACCCACGCACATAAAAAATAATTTTTAAGTTTAAAAAGAAGAAACTTGAAGAGGCTGTACAAGATGACTAACATATTTGTGTGAGAAGTAATGGGAGGAAAAAGATAGCATAAACCATGACCATAGTGAGTGTGAACTTAGCATCAGAGGAGATACTAGAAGGACCTTATATATGTGCATTACATGTATCAACAGGTCATCTTGACATCACATCATTGCTCAGAGTTTAAGATGGTACCTTATCAATTGAAGGCAGAAATTAAGAAAAAGAAGTCTGGAGTACCTCAGGAATACAGAGCTATACAGCAAAGAAAAGGGAGGGGAGGGTGTTTAACAAATCTGTATGAACATATATGAAAGAACCAGGGTCTGGGAATGCAACTTGGTAGAATCTTTGCTTGACATGTGCAAGGCCCTGGGTTCAATCCCTAGCACCACTTAAACCGAGCATGGTATTGCACATCTATAATCCCAGTATTTGTGAGATAAAGACAAGAAGATTAGGAAGAGTCCAAAGTCAGCCTGAAATACATGAAATCCTATCTGAAGCAAAGGATGGAGAAGGAGAAGGAAAAGGAAGAAGAAATGAAAGAAAGGAGAGGAGAGAAAACGGAAGGAAAATGAGAGGGGGAGGAGAAGGTGGGTTGTACTAGATTAAAAGATTAAAGGTGTGTGTGTGTGTGTGTGTGTGTGTGTGTGTGTGCTGTCACACCCAGTTACATCATAGTTTTGTTACAGAACATTAACAAGAATATTTTTAAAAAGACTTTCAAGCCCAAGATGTTACTTTAGGAGTTTAAGATATATCCTAGCATGCATGAAGCCTGAGTTCAAACTGGACTACCAAACTAATGACCTAGCATTCAGGAGGTAAAGGTAGGAGGATCCAAACTTCAGGGTTACTCTCAACTATGTAATCAGCTCAAGGCCAGTCTGGGATACATAGAATTCTATCTCAATAAATTTTTCAGGGTTGGAGAGATAGCACTGACTGCTTTTCTAGAGGACCGGAGTTCAATTCCCAGCATCTACATGGCAGCTCACAACAGTAACTCCCATATACCATCATACAGACATGCAGTCAAATTACCAATGTACATAAAAATTTTTAAAAATTTAAAATAAAAAATGTTTTTCAAAAAAATTTTCAATTAAAAAATACAAAAGTTACTGACTTAGACTAGTGATTCTCAAAGTGTGCTACCTAAATCATTAATAACAGTATCACCTAGTAATTTGCTAAAAATGGAAACTGTGGGGTCCCAGAGTCCTGGTAAATCAGAAACCCTGCCACTGAATCACCATGGAAGCTTGTTAAAACACCAACCATTAGATCATCAGATCTTCATCCCAGTTCTTGACTCAGGAAAAGTGGAATACAACGTAAATATGTACATTTCTAAGAAGTTTCCCAGGTAAGCCTGATGCTGCTGCAGCTGTTCCACAACGGCACTATGGAAGCTATATCTATACTGCTTTAAGCCAACACCTAGAATGCAAACACCGTCCCTGCCCCTCCTAATTAGATACCCCACCAGATTTACTTTAAACACTCATCCCTAACAATTGATAGCATGATGACTCTGCATCTGTTTTCCTCACCTTCAGTTCAATCAACCTAAAAAGGGCCACATGAAATGTACTCCCATTGTATGTCCAGCACCTATATAAAAGGTATCCTACAGAGTAGGTACCTAACAGTATATACTGAGAAAATAATTGAGTACTTAGTAAATTCCATAACATGTCGGTTTCTATACAACAGAACCAAGGACTGTACCTCAAGTGTTAGGAATAGCCAACTACAGCTAAATAATTACTGTCAGAAAACAGACAAACCCTAATGGTGCATTTTCAACTTGCTCCCCAACTCTACTGAGAACCCTAGTCCCAAAAAGCATTATTTTCATATCACACACACAAATAATGGTTTATCCAATGACAAACAAATACTGTACTATCAGAAACTTAACATTTAAGACAGTTTTGGCAGGAAAGTTGGGGAAGAGACTGGCAAACTTACCCTCTTTAGCCAAATATAGCTCCTTAAATTTTGCTCTCTTTTGATTAAATTCTTGCTCAAGCTGCTGCTGTGCACGTAAAAATTCTGCATTAATTTTTTCCAATTCTGCTACCCGTTGCTGAAGAGAAACTGAAAAAAGAAATACTAATTAACAAGTAATAAATCTGTTTATAGGTTACAAGTATAGTCATCCAGCTATATACTGCTACACATCAAACAAGTAGGGAAACTGAAATCCATTATATTCCAGTAAATTGCAATTTTTTTAAAAGATCCAGACACGTCTATTAGAGTTTCATACATATACTGTGAATGAGTCATACATAATGAAACAGAGAATCACAGAGAACAATGCCAATTTCAATACAAGAGCTCCTAACAGTCTTTAGTACGCTGACAGAATGTTAATCCATGGTTGGAATAGTTAAATATTAACCTAGTTAAGCTATTTATCCCACAGCTAGCCCCTCTGTCAGTGTTGCTAATTCCCATTTTTTTATTATGGACAAAATCCTGGCTAGGACACCCATAGCAACAGGAACTAATCCTCCAGTCCCAAAAGACCCACTACATGATATGGAAATTATTATATATGGAAAGGACACAAATCTGTGGTTCTGTGTCACAGCTCCAATACTGGCAGATCATCTGTTTTCAGATAAGTACTGACCATAGTCTGACAATGAGGAGGCAATACCTTACTTAGGGGCTCAAGATTTGGAGCTTACTGTCTGTCTCTTCTGGACTAGGCCAGGGGCTGTTTTGGTCAAAACACAAACGCTTGACTCAGCCTTAAGGCTAACAACATAATCCCTTCAGGAGGTATTTATCAGCACTAGCCAACCACTATCTAATTACCTCAGCTAGCTGGGGTCCCTTTTCTCTATTATATACCACTGGAAGTGATAAAGATCTGCCTACATTATAACCAGGATTATCTTTGAAGGCCACTCCCTACCCTCAAGCCACTGCTCAATTCACAGCTGATTTTATAAAATACGCTTAAAAGGCTAGAAGTATACCAATAGTTAGAACTATGGCTCATTAATTTTCTTTTCAAAGTTCTCTACAATAAAGATATATTTCTCTAACAAATACTAAACCAACCGTGTATTTGTTCATTCCCATATCCCTAGGCTAGCTTCACTACAGAATTGACAGCATTAGTACAACTCACAGCTGGAAGAGAGAGACTGCTGCCATGAGCTCCATGTCATTAAAGGGAAAGAGTTATTCTGAGGTACCTCTATCATCTTCAGACAATGACACCTAACCATTTGAAACCTTGATTGATTAATTGATTTGAAACAAAGGAGAGGGGAAAATATATCAGAAGGCAGCCATGTAGGAGAATATATGAAGGATAACCACTGGAATGAGGTTTACCATTTGAAATCATGAAGGAAATTTAATTTAGTCTCTGAGGTCCTTATTTCTGCTAGTAGTTACTGTTACATCTCAACAACCAAATTAATAGCTTGCCCGAAAAACACTACAATTGACACATACTGACTACTAGAAAAATAACAAGATCTCTGACAAATAAAGAAAATCATTCCACAATGTTCATGTACTTCAGAATATTATAATGTACATGCTTTTAAAAAACAGTGTAATCTAGCAATTTAAAATAAATTTTTTAAAGGCCCTTTGTTCATACTTTTCCCTACATTCTATGTCATCCATACCTTCCACCAAACCACACACATGCCCAAGGGCACATGTCATTCATCATTATATTTATATTTAAGTCAAAAGACTAATGAATCAACAAAAATCAAAAATGCAGCTCTTAAAATTACAGCCAAAGCCTGGCATGGTAGTTTATTTGTAAGCCCAGCACCTGCCTGAGGCAGGATTACCATGAGTATGAAGCTAGCCTGGACTAGAGTAGTCTCAAGCAAGCCTGGGCTACAGAGTCAAACATTCACATAAATTGTTTTAAATTTTTTTTTTTTCAGCCAAATACTGTGTTTCCACTCCTCCCTATTCCATCCTGGCTCTGACCCACACAGTTCAAACCCAAGTCCACACCCACAACTGGCTGTCTCCAATCTTTAAGACAGACTGCAATTCCAGAAATCATGATCCATGAGGGTGTACCAAGTAACTCCCTTATTTCCTTCTGTTTTTATGTAACTTTTGAAACAATCCATCTCAAGTACTCCAAGCATACTGGATTTCTACAAAACAGAATGGCCAAAATAACTGCTTCTCACACGCATGTGTTTAACGTCACATGTACAAAAGTCAATTTACCCCAAATAGACAGAAGTTTATAAGTAGGTATATCATAATGCAACCAGAAATCAAACTGAAAACAGTTCATCAAATGCAAGTGCTATATTATGTTCTAACGTGGTGACTCAATAGTTCAGTGATTAGCATAGAACTCAAAACGTGCTTAACATGGAATGTAGGAAAGAGTGATAAATGTTAGCTGTCATTTTTAAACTAAGAGTAGTTAACGGGTAAAGAAATAAGTCAAATCCATTTGTAGCCAAAAATGACTAGAAGCCACTCCTGACCTCAGGATTCTCACCAAGTTCCATGCTTACTGATTTCCAGGGCATACCCCTCCTTGCTACACACAAATTAACTAGCCTTAACACCAGCTTTCAACAATAGTAAGCCCTTCGGGATTTAGCAGCACGGAGTTTTAGTCTATCAGCCTTCACAAACACAGTCCATATGCCATGACCTTTGTTGGAGTACTAAGGGGGAAACCATCTGATGCTAAGGCTAATTTATTAATTTATCAAGGCCAGGAAGAGCAGAAAGGACAGGGTCTCACTACGTAGCCAGCCCAAGTCAAGGGCAATATGAAACTTGTTAAATTGCCAAGGTTGGCCTGGAACTCACAATGATCCAACTGCCACAAATTGCCAATTCCTTGGGCTAAAGGAGCTTTCCACACAACCATGTCAAGCCTCTGTGGTTCCTTTTATCTTGTTTTGTTTTGTTTTGTTTTGTTGGTTGGTTTTGTTTTTCAAGATAGAGGCTACTTTTTTAAAAAAATATTCATATGGTTATTTTATGTATATGAGTATACTGTAGCTGTCTTCAGACACACCAGAAGAGGGCATTGGATCCCATTACAGATGGTTGTGAGCCACCATATGGTTGCTGGGAACTGAACTCAAGACATCTGGAAGAGCAGTCAGTACTCTTAACCGATGAGCCATCTCTCCAGCCCTAAAGGCTACTTTTGATGCTTACTATTAAAAAAAAAAAAAAGTCACTTACTCAAAATATCTGAATTAAGCACTACCAATATTGAAAGAAGAAAAAGTAAAATCATAAATAAGGGGAACAAATCTAGTAATTCTTACATATTTGACTTTTCCTAGTTTTCCTATTGTTTATTGAGACAGTCTCAACTCTTTGTCTCCCAAGTGTTGGACTGAAAAGGGGGGCCACACCACGTTGTCTAGCTTAATTTTTCCTAATTCTGATATGAAAGACTGTGCAATAACTTAAAACCATGTTCAAGCCCTGAGCTGTGTCCTACTATATACCTCTGAAAAAGGAAACACTTTACTAAGTTCAATGACACAAAGCTAGAAAAAGGAAAAGAGAAGTCTGGGTCATATTTTACTATAACCAGGAACTTTTATTTGAAGATTTTACTCAAGATCCAAAAAGACAGCCATTTCAAACCACAGAACATCAGTGTAGGAGGGGGAAAAAAGGTTCCTGAAACCCCTTGCATTGTCACCGAATTCTGAAATGAAACTACTGCTGGACACAGGGTATGTGTTCACAATTCAGCTACTCAGGAGGTTAAGACACTGCAGTCTAGGAGTTCAAGCCCAGCTGGGAAACAGTGAGACCTTGTAAGAAAGAAGGGAGAAGAGAGTAGGATGGAGGGAGAGAAAGGAATAAAAGCATAAAATTAAATTATTAGCTATTGTAGGTATATCCATTTAATAAGATACCAAATCCAGAAAATATAAATGAAAAAAATACAAAATTATGTATGGCACAATATGAACCATGTAAAAATACAATAAAAACAGAAAATAAAAACTGGCCTGGAAAAAAATGCCAGGCCAGGCCAGCGGACAAAGCAGGCAGGCCACATATCTGCCACACCTAACTGGGAAAAGAAGCTGTCTGCCAACATCAGCCTAGGCCATGGCATGCTGCCATTAGGAGTTGGCAGAGGAGAAATTCTCTAGGCAACTTAGAAGGGAAACTCATATGGCCAAGGACATCTCAGGGAAGCAAGGCTGCATGCTGATGTGCTAGACCAGGTACCAGGGTACCAGGGTTGAACCAGAAGATACTTAGCAGACCACAGAGCTCAAGGAGACATGCACAAAATAAAGAGCCCCAGATACCTACCTACCTACCTGCGCTCTGCCCCTGTGTGTGTGCGCGCAAGCTCTCAGGGATTGAGAGTACTATCTGCTCTTGTAGAGGACTTCGATTCAGTCCCAAGCATCCCCTCTATAACTGCAGGGAATCTAATGCTTGGGTCAAGCACACATTGGGTGTACATACATACATGCAAGCAAAAAACTCAAACATAAAATAAATAAAAATAAACATGTTGGGTTAAGAATGTAGCTCCATTAGTAGAACATTTGTCTAACATGGACACATCCTTGGATTTGATCCCCAATACCCTATAAACTGAGTGTGGTGGCATAAGCCTGAGACTCCAGCCCTGAGAAGTGAGGGCAGTAGTATAAAATTAATGCCAGCCTAGCTTCACAGCAAGTTCAAGGCCAGTATGAATGACACAAAGAGATTGTGTTCCCCAAAAAAAATAAAAGGAAAAAGCCTTCCATCGGCTGATCATGGTAACACTAATACTCAGAAGGCGGAAGAAAGATCAAGAATTCCAGACAAGCCTGAGCTACATTTTGTCAAAAAAAAAAAAAAAAAAAAAAACATGAGTAGGAAGTTGGCTCAGTAGGTAAAAGAATGGGGACTTGAGTTCAAATCCCTGGTGTCTGCATAAAAAAACAAAAAGCTTTAAAAATTGAAGACAAATAAAACACCTATGCTTTTCAGCCATAGCTAAACCTGGGTCTTCTGCACAGGGACCCTGGCATGGATATTTACAAAGGGTCATGAATTCCTGACTGGGAAACTTTGTAAAGAGGCTGTCTTCCAAAGGTCAGGTGGCTGAAGATCCTAGAAATTGCATCAAAGATGGCCTTGGCGAAGTTGCCCAGGGTAGCAGTGAGTATAAATCCAACATAGTCTTGCTTTTTAACCCTCGCATAGCAGTTGTCAACTCCAGAGAGCAATCTTGGACACAGGAGTTTGAATGATGCCGGTGCCTCTGGAAACAGTGATAAAATACATCAGCACAGAGCTGTACCAGCCTTTTTGTTACCTTTGTACAGGACAGTACCAGACACACAGATCACAATCCTCCAGAGCCTCCCTACATACAGACAAAGGCTAGTCTCAAGCCAAGATAGCCCCTCAGACACTGGTAGCTATCTTTGGAGCACTGACAAGAAGACCAATTTGGTCATTGCTGTCCATAATGGTGACAGATGCCTGAACCTTATCTGCTGGCCATCAAAGTCTGCTTCTACACTAGAGTGATCTCAAAGCTTCACTCTTTCAGACTCAATGGGCAGAGAGAAATACATCTCCGAGAGCTCACACCTCTCTCAGATGAGATGGCCCAAGTTGGTAACAAGACTCCAGGCTCCCACACTGCATTCTACAAGTATTCTAGCTAGCAAATAACTATTTTCAGGCTGAGGAAACAGCTCAGTGAGTAAAGTGCTTGTCTTTTCAATCCTCAGAACCCATGTAAAAAGCCAAACATGGCAGAGTGCTTTATAATTCCAAAGCTGGGAAGGCAAAGACAGGAGAATCCTGGGACTCACTAGGTAGCCAAGCTGGTAAGCTCTAAGCTAATGGGAGACCCTGTGTCAAAGGAAACAGGCAGCATTCCAGAGAAAGATACTCACATATGCATGCACATATATTTAAAAATTAAAAGTAAAATAAAAATCTAGGACAGGGCTTGAGGGATAAAAGTGCTTACCACACAAGCATGACAATGTAAGTCTGATCCCTGGAACCCACAAACACCAGATGTGATTATCTGTACCCATAATCCCATCACTCCTACACTGAGATATGAAGACAGGAAAATGGACTGGAAGTGCACTAACTAACCAGATAGCCCGAGTAGACAGAGCAGCACAAACCAGAGAGGCCCTGCCTCAGCAAGATGCAGTAAGAGCACCAACTCCCGAAAGTCGTCTTCTGACCCAACAATGTATCCCCATGGTGCATACCATCATCATCATCTCTGCCTCTGCCTCTGCCTCTGCCCCTCTGCCCCTCTGCCTCTGCCCCTCTGCCTCTGCCTCTGCCCCTCTGCCTCTGCCTCTCTGCCTCTCTGCCTCTCTGCCTGCCTCTCTCCCTCTCTGCCTGCCTCCCTCCCTCTCTGCCTGCCTCCCTCCCTCTCTGCCCCCCTCCCTCTCTGCCCCCCTCTGCCTCTGCCTCTCTGCCTCTGCCTCTGCCCCTCTGCCCCTGCCCCCTGCCCCCTGCCCCCTGCCCCCTGCCCCCTGCCCCCTGGCCCCTGGCCCCTGGCCCCTGGCCCCTGCCCCTGCCCCTGCCCCTGCCCCTGCCCCTGCCCCTGCCGAGTGCTGGGATTAAATGCCTGTGTTTAAGGCTATTTTTATGACTCAGCATTTCGGTGTTTGGGGGATTTAAGTTTAAATCAGCTGAAAAACAATGTACTCATATAACATCATTTCTCTGTCATTCTAGATAAACAACTCATAAAGGAGAATTGTTAATAAGAAACACAAATCTCAAAAAACCCCACAAATCTCATCAATTCCTTTAATATAAAATAATTAGAAAAACCTAGTTTTTATCGTTTATAAAAACAAAGCTTGATGCAACATAAACTGACCATTAGAACTATGTTTGATTAAGTTGTAAGAGAAATCAAATTTCCTCTGTACAGTTAACACTGAAAATGTAAACTGACATGCTTCTTCCTTCTTCCTATATTTGTGCTATAGCAACACTATAGTATCAATTCTACATCAGGGATTACTTATCAGACATTCATCATAAATTAGTAATAACACAAAAGTTACATTTTATTTAGAAATTGATTGGATTATTTATGAACTTTTCAGAACTATCAAGGTCATAGGTAGGGAAGGATTAGAATTCTGATAAATAGCTATCAGCCTACCTATATGTAGGTAAAGATTATATCTAAGGATAGCAACATAAAAACTAATTAAAGAATTTTCAAGGAAAGAATACAGATGTTAACATTTGCCAGGTAAGAAAAAGATCTCAAAGTTACAAAAAAAATGGTGAATTATAATAGAAATTAACAACTCAGAATCACATATTTGCTGGAATGGTGGCATATGCCTTTATCCCAGCACTCAGGAGGCGGAAGCAGGCAGATCTCTAAGAGTTCATAGCTAGCCTTGTCTACATAGTTTATTCCAGGTCAGCCAGGGATATATAATGAGACTCTAAACTAAACAAACAAATAGCCCAGTATTTATTTGGTACTTCACAGTGTGGCAAAACAGTTAAGAAATAAGCTCTGGAACAGAACACGGTATTAAGGGTCAGTTCTACCTTTTACAAGATGGCTTTTTTACCCCATCTTTCAAAGTGAGAACTAGTGTTAATCCAACCTACGATTCCAGGGCACACTTCAAGGTGAATGGCTACAACGGTATTCAATAACAAAAGCCTTAATTTTTATATAACTTTTACAAAGGCAATTTCCCTACTAGAAATTTATCCTAGAGAAGAGACCATGGAAATATGTGTAAAGATTTCATTCAAGAAGTATTGACTGCAGAACAGTTGAAACTCTAAAACATTGGTAAATATGAATAAGGAGGTATCCCCTACCTTGTCTGTAGTCTCACTTCCTGTAGTTTCCAATACCAGTGGTCAAAGTACCACAGGAAAAATACCAGAAATAATTCATAAGTCTTAAATTGTACATTTTTGAGCAGTATAAAGAATTAATACCCTCCTACTCCAGCCTATCCAGGATGTGAATCATCTCTTTGTCCCCACTATCTACACAGTGTACACTACCCATTGGTAACTTGCTAGCTACTATCATATGCTTCTACTCATGTAACCTTTACTTTACTTAATAATTGTGTCAAAGCATAAAGTAATAACATTAACAATTTATGGAATTAAAAGGGAAGCAGTAAAATGCTTCCTTTAGGCAAAAAATTAAAATACAAAAAGATATTTGAGAGAGCTAAAGACTAAATTTGCCCCACTATTATATTTACTCAATTATTATAAAACATAATTATTGTGTTTTATAATCAATTATTATTGACCTCATACTGTGCCTAATTTGTATTTTATCATAGGTACATATGCATATGAAAAAAGCATAAATATATGGAACTCAGCATTACCCATGGTTTCAGATCCATCTAGGGTCTTGGAATGTGTTACTCATGGATAAGAATCTGCAGTGCCTAACAATAGAAAAGCCACAAAATATACTACCTACCTTAATTCAAGATAAAACCTGAATGTGAACCTGAATTCAAGATAAAACCTGAATGTGAACCTGAATTCAAGATAAAACCTGAATGTGATTCTACCAATCAAAAAGAAGTAAGTATTTCCTATACTAAACTGTCATGAATGGGATAAATTCCGATTTATTTTTCCACATTAGAATAGTCATGGTAACAAAATCTAATAAAATATTAAAATAAAAAACTATGCCAATCTCAAGAATGTAACTTCAAAGATTTGCAATCAAATGTAGCTACATACCAGAATAGCAAACCATCAAGACTATCTAGAGTTCATCTCATATGTGCTAGAGCTGTATAACACTAGGAAATCCATTAGTGTAATTCATTTTGTTGAACAGTTCAAAAATATGTAAGATAGCTCCACAAATTACAAAGGAAAGTGGAGCTATTAAGGAAATTTCTTTTAAAAAATGGAATTACCAAACAGGATAATTCACATGCCTCAAGTCAGTAAAGGCAATGAAGAAAACAATAAAAGAACAGAAAGAGCAAATATATCCCAAAATCAAAACTGTTTTTTTTCTTCATGAGAAAAAAAAAACAAATATAGCAGTAAACAGGTCCTCAGAAGAAAGTAGAAAATAGGGGTTGATCTCTGACATGTCTGAGAAGACAAAAAGCATTTCTTGAAGTGTACACACAAAAACTGAACCCTTTACATTTTAAACAACTAGAAATTGTATTTCCAATTAATCTCAGATGAAAGTATAACTGGCAACAAAAGAAGGCTTAGGAGGCTGAGGTAGGAGAATCAGCAGTTCCATTACAAACCACCAGGGCTGAAAAAGTCAAAGTACAGTAACAGCTGGGACTGTAGAGTGATAGCAGGCTTGCCCAGCATGTGTGAGACCCTTGGTTTTAATGATAGAACTGCAAAACAAACAAAAAAACTAATAGACATACACATGCATACATATAGTTACATATATACATATATAGTAGTTCATTTCTACATTTTGTTTTCTATGAGCAATAAGAATTTTACCCAAAATTATTAAATATTGTAAGAAAAAAATAACTTAAGGACTAGATATATTAAAAATCTAACTTAAAAAACAGCTCACACAGGCAGTGGTGGCTCATGCCTTTAATCCCAGCACTTGGCAGGCAGAGCAGGTGGATTTCTGAGTTTGAGGCCAGCCTGGTCTACAGAGTGAGTTCCAGAACAGCCAGGGCTACATAGAGAAACCCTGTCTCGAAAAAATAAATAGATAAACAAACAAACAAAAACAAAAAAAAAAAAAAACAGTTCACAAAGAAACAACTTAAGAATTAAATAAGGTTGGATATGGTAGCCTACACCTTTAATCCCAGTACTTAGAAGGCAAGTTTATTTGTTTTGTTTTTGTTTTTCAAGACAGGGTTTTTTGTATGTAGCTTTGGCTGTCCTGGAAATAGCTCTGTAGACCAGGCTGGCCTTGAACTCATAGAGATCCAACTGGCCTTCCTCCCAAGTGCTGGAATTAAAGGCAAACACCACCAAGCCCAGCTTCTACTCAATTTTCATTTACTCAAATCAGAAGCAGAAATGAAACCACCTTTAAAAAGATTAAAAGGATTACTTAATATAAGTAATCACTTAACTTGACAGAGTAAAGGTAGACAGCTAGAGAGCTGGCTCAGTGGTTGAAGAGAACAGCCTGTTCTTGCAGACAGGAGCTTAGTTCTTAGTTTCCAGGTCTGGTGGCTCACAACCTCCTGTAACTCCAGCTCCCTGGAGCCAATGCCCTTTTCTGGCCTCCAGTTACCTACACTTACACATACATGTACATATATACACAGATTCACATAAGATTAAAAAAAAAAAAAATCCAGGGCTGGAGACTTGTCTCAGTGGTTAAGAGCACTGGCTGCTCTTCCAGAGGTGCTGAGTTAAATTCCAGGCAACCACAAAGTGGCTCACAACCATCTGTAATGGGATCTGATACCCTTTTTGGGTGTGTCTGAAGAGAGCAATGGTGTACTCATATACATAAAATAAATAAACCTTTTTAAAAATTTTTTTAAAAATCCAAACGTGAACAAACAAACAAACCTGGTTTGTTCTTCTTAGTTTATAATTCAATGAAAACCCTTTCCCTTCTGTTGTCTTGGACAAGAAAGATAAAGTGGGTGAAAACATATGTGCTCATATTGAATTTTATCTGAATGAGTAAATACTCAAAAAATAGCCAAGGAAAATGCCAAAGAATGATTGATGAAGGACATTTGTCTCTTTAATAAATGAAACTATGTAGTACAACTACAGAATCATCACCTGAATAACAATGCTAACACTGAACTAATCACTGCATAATGCAAAAACAGTAGCTAGCCAAATATTTATTTGATTCTTATATCAAAATAAAAACCTCACTGTAATCAAACATTTAGAAGCAAACACTAAAAAAATAGCAGGCAGAACATAAACCTCAATGCCCCAAAGAAAAATACTGATAATTGAATCACATAAAATTGAAAATACTTCCATATGCTAAAACACTAAATTAAAAAAAAAAAATGATAGAAAAGTCTACTGTACTCATTACACACGACAATGGTCAATTTCTCCATACCAAAAAATTTAAGTTCACTGATGTACATGGCTATAAGCATTGTCATATCCTAACTGCCAGACCTCCCTGTACTGTATTTAACATTAAATAAACTCTGTACTTAACATTAAAATGTTTAAGTATCTGCATTATGACACAGAAATGCCACTCAAAGACATGTGTAAGGATATGCACAGATAAGCAATATACAAGGATACTTACTACATTAGTCTGACAACAAAAATTCATCACTGGAGAGCTTTTTAAATCACAAGGTATCTACATCAATAAAAATGAATGATTTGTTTTTAAAAAAAAAAAAAACAAAAAAAAACAAAAAACAAAAAACAAACAAACAAAAAACAGTATACTAGGGCTAGAAACTTGTCTCAGTGGTTAAGAACACTGACTGCTCTTCCAGAGGTCTTGAGTTCAATTCCCAGCAACCACATGGTGGCTCACAACCATCTGTAATGGGATATGATGCCCTCTTCTGGTGTGTCTGAAAAGAGTGACAGTGCACTCATATACATAAAAAATAAATAAAAGGAGTGCATCCAAGACTTGTTCATTAAAATAAAAAACCAGTATATTAACAAATATCTGTTGTCCTAACACATGGTAGGTTAAGGCAGAAGGATCTTTTGACTCTTGTATTTTGAAACCAGCCTAGACAAAATAGTGAGGCCAAATTTTAACAAACAAACAAAAGAAGAAAATGATGACATAATAATTTTATATTTTAGCTTTTTAATTTTTATGTATATGTGTTTTGACGTACCAACATGCATGCCTGGTGTCCACGGAGCCTGAAGAGGGCATGAGAGCCTCTGGAACTGGAGCTACAAACAGTTGTGAGCCACCATGTGGGTACTTGGAACAGAACCCAGAGCTCTACAAGTGCAGCCAGTCAGTGTTCCTAACTGCTGAGCCATCTCTCCAGCTCTGACATAGTAATCTATAAAAATCCATGTTCCTCATTCAGCAGTCCTGGCTGGGCTGGAACTTAATTAGCCCATAATGATCATGAATTCAGAGAAATTCTGCTTCAGCCTCCTTACTGCTGGAAGTGTAAGTGTGCACCATTATGCATATGTAAAATATTGGTTTTGGTGTTAAAAAAGATTTTAAAAATTTTAAAAATATATGAAGTAAAAGAATAAATAAATACATCACTATAATAAAACAAAAATGTACCATAAATACGTTTACACAAATACAACCAACTGCTTATTGGCAAAAAACCAAAGGTAACACAACTGTAGAGAAAAACAAAACTTTAAAAAAAAAAAACCAAACCCTGGTAGGACATCTACATATTGATTGCAAAACAATGAACTTAGACATAAACTCTGTATTTATCACAAAAATAAACTCAAAATAAATCACAGACAAATGTAAATGTAAAAGACAAAACAATAACCCACTTAGAATGATAAATACAAAAAAATCTAGATGACCTTGATTTTGGACATTACATTTTAGATAAAAGAATAAACCATGAAAAAAATTAATGGTTATGATTAGTTGGACTTCAATAAGATTTAAAATTGCTACACCAAAGATACTGTCAAGAGAATGAAAAAATAAACCATAGATACCAAGAAACAATATTTGCTAATGAAACATGTGATATAGGATTGGGAATGCAGCTCAGGTTGGTATGACAATGCCCAGCATGCACATGAGCTCAGGACCTATCCCCAGCACTGTACCAAAGACAAGAAAATCTAAAGTTGAAATCCTATGTAGCAAATTAAAATGGTCAGCCTAGGCTATGAGACCCTGCCTCAAAAAAAAAAAATTAAAATAAAAAAAGTGGAAGATACCTGTTTTAAAACACACACACACACACACACACAAGCAAACAAAACAAACAAAAAAACTTTTAAAATTAGATAATAAAAGACAGGCATAGTGGTTCAATCTTTTATTCACAGCACTGAGGAGGCTGATGGAGAAGAATCTCTTGAATTTGAAACCAGCTTGAGTGGCACAGAGTTTGAGGACAATCTGGGATATAAGGTTGTTTTAAATTTTAAAATAAAAATAATTTTTATAAAAACCTAGACAGTAAAAACATTTATAACTCTACCAGGACCTGGTAGTACTGACCTCTAATTCCTGTTACTTTGGAAGCTAATACAGGAAAATCACAACTTCAGGGCCTGTGGGACTTCAAGGCAAATTCAAGGCTGGCCTAAGTAACTCATTGATAACCTGTCTCAAAATAAAAAGAAAAATGGGAAGAGAAATGAAGCTGTAAATCACTGCCAGAGCCCTTGCTTAGTATGCACAAGGCCATGAGTTTGTCTTTTTTTTTTTTTTTTTTTTTTTTTTTTTTTTTTTTTTTTTTGCAGTCAGTGCTGCAAAAGAGTAAACGTAAGGCAGGCCAGAAACAGTGGCCCAAACAGGAAACTCTAGCACTTGAGGAGGCAGCTGAGGAGGACTAGTTAAGCTCAAGGCATCCTGGGTACACAGTGAGTTCAAAGCAGTCTGGGCTACAGAGAGTGTCTTTAAAAACAAAAATCAAGCCAGGTAACAGTGGTGCATGCCTTTAATCCCAGAAAAGGAAGAGATAGGTAAATCTCTGTGAATTCAAGGCCAGCCAAGGATACACAGAGAAATCCTGACTCAAAATTAAAGGAAAGAAATATAACAACTTAATAGATTAAATGGTTAAAATATCTGGGTGTACTCCCCAAAGATGCCCAGACAGCAAGTCAACTTATGAAAAGATGTTTAATATTACATGTCATTAAGAACTGCTATTTTTACTATTATGAACATGATACAGTAGATTAACAAAATAGAATTTTGCCTTTACTAGAAGAGTTACAAATCCTGATCAAAAAGGACATTTTGGTGTGCAATATACATCACATGTTATGTCCAGAGCACTTTATTCAATTATAGTACATCACTATATGAGCACCAGCAAACCAGTACTGAAGCATCTGCTTAGCCTGACACAGGAAACCATGCAAAACAGGGAGGGTCAGTTCATCCTCACAGAAGAGCACCCCAACATAACAGAAAGCTCCTTGATACCTGAAAATGTTTTGCACAAAAGGAAAATACTCCAGTTCCAATTGGGTTTTTTGTTTGTTTGTTTGTTTGTTTGTTTGTTTAAAGATGTATTTATTTTATGTATATGAATACACTGTCACTCTCTTCAGAAACACCAAAAAGGCCACCAGATCCCATTACAGATGGTTGTGAGCCACCATGTAGTTGCTGGGGATTGAACTCAGGACTTCTGGAAGAGCAGTCAGTGCTCTTAATGGCTGAGCCATCTCTCCAGCCCCAGTTTCAATTGTTCAAGGAAAAGAAGGAAAATAATTTGGGTTCAAAAATCAAGAATCCACTTAATCCTCTACCAACCTTTCAAATTTATGTCCATGGGAAACTTAAAATTCTAATGCCTGCATCAGTCTATAAATGAATTGGCTCTTCTCCTACAAATCTAAATTATCTCTAGAACAACTCATGGGCGGGGGAATCAAATTACTTTGTTCTTTGGTTAAGATAACCCAGGAAGAACCCAAAAAAAGAACAAACAACATAATCTACTTGACTATAATGAGGTCTCAGAACTGTAACCTCTATGAGTAGAGGCAGCTGGTCTATTTACTCACAGAAGTCCTATCATATGTAGCTGAAAAAAATGAATGGAAGAATGCATGCTATATATATTTAATCAGTCCCCTCTTCCACCCCAGTTGCCTGTCTTACTCACCCTTTCCTTTCCTTCCCTCCTTCCTCAACCCCACCCCACTGGAGACAGGGTTTTAGAGTTTCTCTGAATAGCCTTGGCAGTCTTGGAACTTGCTCTGTAGAGCAGCTAGCAGAGATCTACCTGCCCATCATACTCACCACTTTTTGTCTTTTTGTGAATTGTCTTCTAACTAGTGATGTATTATCTCATTGTGGTTTCTTTTCATTCCTTGATGATTAGTGAGACTGATATTTTTCTGTGTTTTATCAGCCATTTGTATGTGTTCTTTTAAGAAAAATCTGTTCATTTCCTGGCTGTGATAGTGCACACCTTTAATCCCAGCACTCAGGAGGCAGAGGCAGGTGGATCTCTAAGTTGGAGGCTAGACTTGTCTACAGAGTGAGTCCCAGGACAGCCAAGGATACAAAGAAAGCCTGTCTCTGGAAGGGGTGAGGAGGACAACAACAACAACAACAACAACAACAACAAAAGCTCTTCAGATATTTTGTCCCCCTTTTAATTTTCTTACTACTAAATTCCTTATATTTGAGGAGTTTTTTGGTTTGTTGCTCCCTTCCCCCCCACCCCTGCCCCCCACTCAACAGGGTTTTTCTGTGTAGCCCTGGCTGACCTGGAACTCACTCTGTAGACCAGGCAGGTCTTGAACTCAGAGATCTGCCTACCTCTGCTTCCCTAGAGCTGGGATTAAAGGTGTGCTGCTGCAGCTGCACCTGCACTACCACCACCCCACACTATTGTCTGTAGTTTTTTAATGTGAACATTTTTAACAATGTTAATCCTTCCAACCCACTGGATACTTCCACTTATTTGTATTCTCTTTCAACAATGTTTCATAAATTTTGGCTTTGAGATAGGTAACCTCCTTTGCTATTATCTTCTCTAACTATTTTAAGTGGAATTTTTTTTTCTAAGATAGAGGGAAGTTAGTACATAAAAACACTACAGGGTTTTTGGGGGTTTGTTTGTTTTTTAGGGGTACAAAGTTACTTTTATTTTTCTTTCTTATTTACTGGTTTATTTTTGCAGTGCTAGAGATTGAATGCACAAAGTCCCTCAAATGCACATATTTGGCCACTGAGTCAACTCCCCACCCTCACTTCTATTTCACTGATTTTATATCCTGCACCTGAATTTGTTCTGTGTGTATGTGTGTCTGGGTATGTCATCATTAGAATTTTTTACCTTTTTAAAATCTATCTATCTATTAGATGCATGTATGTCTGTGTATGAGGGTGTCAAACTCCTGACCTGGAGTTATAGATAATTGTGAGCCACCATGTGGGTGCTGGGAATTGAACCCAGGACCTCTGGAAGAGCAGTCAGTGCATTAAACCGATGAGCCATCTCTCGAGCCACATCGTCAGAGTTTTCTAAGTAGAAGCATGTTAAGTTTCTGCCAATGTAACAACTACCTGCGAACAATATATAGATGAATTTGGGCTCTGTTTCAGGTTTCAGGCCATGTTGCTATGGCAGAATCATGGCACAAGGCATGAAAGCTGAATGCTTCATTGAAACCAGGAAGGGAGATAACAAATGGAACAATCTTGAGACATGATATAACCTCCAAAGTCTATTCCCAGTAACCTACTTCCTCTAAATAGGCCTCATCTCCTAGTTCTTCCACCTCTCAATAATATCATAAATTATGAACATATCAGTGGAGTAACTGATAAAAGCAAAGCCCTGTGATACAATTGTTTCCTCCAAACCCCCACCTCTGAATACTGCTATTTTGGAAACCAAATACTCTGGGGGCATTCTATATTTGAGTCTGATAGTTTAACCTCTTCCTTTCAATTTGGATGCCTTTTATTCCTTTCTCATACCTACTGCTCTGAATAGGACTTGCCATTTTATGTCAAATATAAGTGATAAAATAGTCATCTGTGTCTTTTTCCAGTGTCAACATTTTCCCATTCAGGATGTTAGCTATGGATTTTGTCAAAATTGGTGGTTCTTATGATTCCTACACCTAATTTGAGTTATTGCCAAGGGATACTGACTTCTGTCATATGCTTTTCCTATATCTATTAAAATAATCACCCTATGGTTTTTGTCCTTTATTTCTCTTGATGTGGTCACCTATATTTGTGTGAACTATCATTGCACCTCTGAATGAGTCCCACTTATCAGGTGAATAATCTTTTTTAATATGCCACTGAATTTTGCTCTGTATTAGCTTCCTGACAATTTCTGCATCTGTGTTCAAGAGTAATAATTTGGCTTTCTGTCTTGTTTTTTTGAGACAGGGTCTCACTATATTGCCCTTGCACTCCCAGGGCACCACCTACTTCCACCTAAATGCTGGGATTACAGGCATTTAGTACCATGCTAGGCTTTTTTCTTATGTCCATGTCTGGTTTGGACAATAGAGTAATGCAGATATTATAGATTTAACTTAAAGAAATCCTTTCCAAATTTTTAAGGAGTTTTAGCAAAACTGAATTAGTCCTTTTGATACTTGATGGAAGTCATCAGTGGAGATGTCAGACCCTGGGCTTTTGTACTATGACAGACTTACTGATTCTATCTTCTTACTGGACTATTCACATTTTCTACGTCTCCTTAATTCAACCTTGGTAAATTGCATGTATCCATGAACTAACTTACTTCCTCATTTGTCAAAAATTCTTCCTAACCCTCAAGATTCTTTTCAAATACCACTCTCTCCAATATAAAATAGAATACAGTGTGAGTGGAAGGTCTGTGTTATATAAGTTTCTGAATGGTGCAAGATGTCTCTGCTATGTATATTCAAAATATTTGTGAATGAGAAAAAGTGTGACCATATTATCACAATCACCTGTTTTCATGTTGGTTTCTTTCAATAAATATCTATTTTTACATCTACTCTATGCCATGTATTATGCTAAAGATACCACTTATCACTCAGAGAAGTTGCCTTTTCCTCAGGGTGGGTGTATTCACCGACTTTTTATGTTCCATAAGAAGCAGTCTGTAAGATCCTAAACACCCATTATCTATAAATTCCTTGTTTAAAAAAAATGAAAACACTGGGTTGGGCTAAGTGGTGCACGCCTTTAATCCCAACACTGGTGAGGCAGAAAAAGGTCAAGCTCTTAAGTTCCAGGCTAGCCTGATCTACAGAGTGAGATCCAGGACAACCAGGATTAGAGAGGGAGAAATCCTGAGGTGTTGGGGCTAATTATCAAGACATTCTAGTGTGTTCTGACTGTAATCAGCCTCTATCAGTTTAATGACTCATTTCAGGAAACATCAGAATAAGGATTCTGAAGAAAGTTTATTCTATATCATAGAAGCAATACTTTGAAAAAAGTGATAGCCCAACTTAAGTTCTAACACTGTCAGAATACAAGTGACTTCATCTCTCTTTTTTCAATTTACTTATTTTTATTTTATGTACATTGGTGTTTCTAACTGCATGTATATCTGTGAGGGTGTCAGACTTTCTAGAAGAGGAGTTACAGTTGTGAGCTGCTATGTGGGTGCTGGGATTGAACCTGGGTCCTCTGGAAGAGCAACTGCTGAGCCATCTCTCCAGGCCATGACTTCATCTTTAGTCCTTAGACTCATTTACAAAATGAGAAAGTTAACTACTCTCCAGGGTTCCTTTTGTATATAGTTATATGACTTTCTACTACTTTCTGTAGGTTAAGTTTATCTAAAGAACACCATATTTCAAATTCCACTAAAAGTCACTAACAACTGGAATCTGCCCAAAAAAGAATCTAAAGAATGGCAAGTAGATTGTAGTCATGTAATGGAAGCAATAACCAAATATTTAGAAGGAACACAATATTACCATCAAACTGCCTCAGAATGACATGCAAAAGAATGCTTGGGATTTCTTCTGGGTGGTCCTAACAAACAAAACTAAAGCCAGTTATATTAGAGCAACCTCACTTAAATTAAAAGAAAAACGCAAATCCAGTTAAAATAAGGAGGCAGCAAGCTTTCCTCTCCAGGAGAAACAGAATTTATACTACCAATTAGAACTACCACTAACTATTCTCATTGGGCATTTTCTCAGTCCAGGGGTATTGCTTCATTAAATTAAAATGTCTAGGAAGGCAGTCTGTAGCATTCACTTTTATATTCTCCAGACATACCATTACCTGGCACAATTGTACTATTAAAAAATAAACAATAAAAGTTTACAGATACTCTTATAAAGACTAAACTCAATTTAATGACTATACATGAAGAGTTAGTCTATCAGGCTAGAGAAATGGCTCCGTGTTGAGAACCGTACTAGTCAACATTCAGGCACCAAAAAATGTCCCGAGCAAAATGTTGAGGCCCGGGCTGCCCCGCGTTTGGTGGCCACTGTATCCCGGTCCAAGCTGCCGCTTCAGTCCGAGGGCGGTCGTGAGGAAGGGAGACTAGACAGAGTGTAATTCAATCCCGTTTATTCTTCAGTCTCTCTTCCTCTAAGTGTCTCCTAAAAGTGTCTCCTCTGTCTTTTCTCTGCTGTGTCTGATTCTCTACAGTCTGCCTCTGCCTTTTTATATGTCTCACTTCTAAGCCATGCCTCTAAGTCACACCTATAATCATGCCCTTAGGTCTTGTCTCTAAATCTGATCTCTACACTTCTAAATTACACACCTTTAATCTTGCACACCTTTAATCTCACACACCCAAGGTATCTAAACCAAGATTATCGGAGTGTGCTCAGCTGTTGTAGGCTATTGTAATCCAAGTCTCATGTCAGGGTATATGGCTCAAGATGGCTGCAAAGCTGATAGCCGCTTTCTGCTAAAAATCAGCCCCCAACAGCTCCGGAGTTATGAGTGCATACTGCTCTTACACAGGAACTGGAAGCAGAAACTGTTCATGTCTAGTGCTGCTATAGTACTATCTTCTTTAAGGTTTTCTTTCTCCTAGTAGGTGACCTATTATTAACTCTTTATATTAAACTTTCCCTTTTAAACTTTAAAATAAAGCTGGACAGGGGTAACACACCTTTAATCTCAACACTCAGAAGGCAGAAGCAGGTCAAGCAGGTGGATCTATATGAGTTCAAAGCCACCTGGTCTACAGAGTGAGTTCCAGGACAGCCAGGGCAACACAGGAAACCCTGGGGGGGGGGGGGGGGGTGGAAGTGGAAGTAGATCCAGGTGGATTAAAATACTAAACAAAAAATTACTATAAAAGCATTGGGAATAGGATTTTTTTTAGCATGGTAAGTAGGGAGGGGTCCTTCTAAGCCAGAAACCTTGAGATGATAAACTTAAAATAGGTCAGACCACAAAATTGCTTTCTTCACAATAAACAAAAAAAAAGTAGATAAGTACCATACTAGGAGAACAAAATATCTAATACATAGCAAAAAGCTACTACAATTTTCTGAGAGCTCACCCAAATTAACAAGAAAAGGAAGCTGAGGAGATGGCTCAGTCGAAAATATTTATTACACAAGCAGAAGGACCTGAGTTCAGCTCCCAGTCATCCCCACAAAAAGCAAGCCAAAGACACCCATCTATAACCCCAACTCTTGGGGGAAAAAGGAAGATGTCTGGGGCTTGTTGACCCCAGCAAGTTAAGCTACTCAGCAAGTGCCAAGTTTAGTGAGAGACACTGTCTCATAAAATAAAGTGGAAAAGGGCCTAACAGTCAGTCCACAAAAGGAACTTAACCAATTAGGGCCAGCAAGATGGTTCAATGAATGAAGTAACTAGCCACACAAGCCTAGCTGAGTTTGATCCCTGGAACCTGTGCAGAAGTAGAAAGAAAACCACCTCTCACAAATTACCTTTGACCTCCATAGAAGCCCTATGGTATATACATAATACACATCCCCCAAACCACTGAATAATTTTTTTAAAATTAAGTAATAAACCATGCCAAACCTGAAAACTATACAATCAGCTAAGGCTCAGCAATGGAACACTTGCCTGGTATACAGAAAGAGCCAGGTTCACTCCACAGCTCTGTGGAAATGAACAAGTGAATCAATACACTTTTTAAAGCTACCGGTCACCTACCTGCTTCGAACCCTTCAACAGTATCTCTTTCATCTCTAAAGATAAAAACTACCCAGGTCAGCCCACTAACACCCTATACCTTCTCACTCACCCTGCTTGCCCCAAGAAAGGGACTCCTGATCATCATCAGACAGCAACACCAGGACTATCTCCTCTAAATGGCCCAACCCCTCAAAAGCACTGTGTGCCTCTCACAGGTCCTCAGGCAGAACTGTGGGGTTCCTTGACTCCTCTATCAGCTACCAAACATCCAATGCATCTGCAAACGTCACAGGTTATCATCTTAGTCCAGACTCTATCACCTTTCCTAGATTAAACCCTACTGCCAATCCAGCAATCCCAGGACTTGGGTTTTTGTTGTTACTTTTTAGAGGCAGCTTCTCACTCTGTAGCCCAGGCTGGCCTCAAACTTAGTAGTAATCCTTCTACTTCAGCCTCCTAGTGCTGGAATTAGAAGCTTGAGCCATCATGCCCAGCACCTTTTTTTCTTTGCTTTGTCCCACCGTATCACTCTTTGGCTTAAAACCTTTTAATGGTTTCCCATAGTGAAATGGATTGACTCACTTATTACTTTTTACAGAGCTGGACCCACAGAGAAAGCCAATCTTTAAAATTTGTCTGGGGCCCTACAAAATCTGCCCTCACCCCATTGTCTCTGTGATCTCACACCCTACTACTCTCACCCCACACTCTAGCATTCCAATCACAACGGCCTCTTCAAATACACCAGACACACTCCCTCAAAGCTCTTGCAAAAATGGATCCCTTTATAACACTCCTCTTCCTCCAGGTATCTTCCAGGCTAATTCTACTGTGTCCTTCAAGTCTCTGCACAGATTTCATCTGTATCAAGGTATCACTACTCCAATCATTTCATTTAAAACCAACCCCAGGGCAAGAAAAAAGAAGGCTTAGCAGATCATCTGTTACTCTTGCAGAGGACCCAGGATCAGTTCCTAGCATCCACATCAGGTAGTTCAAATTGTCTGTAACTCCAGCTCTTGGGAATCTAACACCCTCTTTCTGGCTTCTGTGAGCACCTACATACATATGAACCTATTCCACCCCATAAACACATATACATATAAATAATAAAAATAAATAAAACTAGCCCATTGCTTCCTTGGCCTATGCCCTGTTGCTTTTTAGCAGAACACTTATTAATGTAATTTGTGAATGTCTAGTATGTTTTCCCTTCATTAGGCAGGACTATTTATTACCTCTCATGTCCACTGATGGATTATAATGGATTATAATTATAGAGACTTGTGCCTGGCAAGTAATACACATTTGTAATAGTTGAATAAATGGTTTTACACCCGGCTGTGGAATAATCTAATTAATGACTAAATGACTGCCTAGGAACAGAGACTAGGCCTGGGATTTGTCTTATCTCTGTATTTCTTAGTGACTAACAGAGGGGTTGGCATACTCTAGGCACCAAAGTGTTAATTAAAAAATACCTCAGGCATAGTGGGCATGCCTGTAATCCCTGCATTTAGGAGATGAGGCAGGACTAGTGGCAGTTTGAGGTGAACCAGAGCTACATAGTGAATTCAAGACTAACTTAAGCTACCTAACAAAAGAGTATCAGAGTCTGACAGGGGTCCGTAGGGGGCACACAGAGAAACAAGAGATAGGCAAGTAGAACAATAGATAGAAACAAAATATCCTCTTTTTAATCTATTTAAGACAAATTTAAAACAATAGCCATCCAGAGCTTTTAATGGCGAACTCTACTTTCTCATATACCCTGGCAGGTATGTAAACTGTAAACTGACTCTTTTTTTTTTTTTAAAGCTTATCTTAGCCTAGCAGCAGCTTTAACACTTAAATCACTCAGAAAGTGTCCTTTAACTCAGTAATTTCACAAATATAAAAGCAAGAATACTGACATGCAGACCTGCAACTCCAACTGGGCTGAGGCCAACAGGCTAAGGCAGGAGGATCTTAACTTCTGCCTGTGCTATCGTGATGCCTTGTCTCAAAACTAGACATACAGCTCAGCAGCATAGTGCTTGCCTAGCACGCTCAAGGTCCTGGGTTCAAATCCCAGTAGAAAAAGAGTACAAATACATTTTAGCATTACTTGTAAAATGAAGAGATAAGCAACCTGCCAGCCCATCAATGGAAACACAGCCAGGCAGGGTGTCTAATACTTGTAACCCAATATTCCAGAGGTTAAAACAGGAGATCATCATAAATTGGGAGCCAGCTGGACTAAGGTGGGACCCTGTCTCAATAATAAAAATAAAAATAGGGACTGGAGAGACTGCTTAGCACTGATTGCTCTTCCAAAGGAACAGAGTTCAATCCCTAACACTCACAAGGTAACTCATACCATCTGTAATTCCAATCCCAGGGATTCAATCCCTCCTTCTGGTCTCTGTGGGTACAAGGTACTGATATGTAGGCAAAATATGTGTACACATAAATAGTAAAAAAAATCACTGAAATAATGAAAAACAAGCAAATACCCCATGCAAGCCACACACCTAATGGGCTAGTAAGAATGAAGCTGAAGCAGAGCTATAATACAAAGACTGATCTGTCTGATCTGGTAAACAAACCTCAGGGCCCTGGCATCAGAAGTTCTGTGTTTGATTCCTGACTAACTTACTGAACTCCAGACATGTTTAATTTCTCTGTGCTTCAGTTTCTTCACCTAAGAGCACTGGTACTATTACAAAAGTACCTCCTTCACTAATATGAAGATTTCTTGAGACAGTACCTGCAATGGTTATGGCATACCACACAGCCATATGACCATTTACACACACACATAGTAATGATTTAATAACGTTTAAGTGAGATAAGAAAATTGTAGGTCTATGTATGTAATACCTATCCATTCAGAGATTAAAAGTAACACATCTGTGTAACTATGAATAAAAAGCAGAACAGAAATCTCAACTCTGAGAAATGGGGAGAATACACTTCTACTTCTTAAAATACTTCTTTTTTCTAATGTATTAATGCATCAATGAAGTGCTGGAGAGATGGCTCAGCTGATAAAAGCACTGGCTATTCTTCCAGAGGACCCGCCCGGGTTCAATTCTCAGCCACAACCAACTGTAACTCTAGTCCCAGGGGAAGCAGATGCCCTCTCCTGGCTTCCCAGACATGCACATGCTATACACACATACAGGCAAAACATTCATATACATAAAAATAAAGTAAAAGCATCAATGGGGGTGCTTTCCAATGTTTTGAAACTAGCATATATGATGAAATGTATAAAGTTAAATATATCTATACCATTAAATATTTATCATTTCTTTATGGGAAAACATTCAAAATCCTTTTTAACATACAATTTTTTAATTATTTATTTGTGAATATTGTGTGTTCTGTCTTCCTGTACATCTGCATGACAGAAGAGAGCATCAGACCCAATTAAAGAAAGTTGTAAACCACCACACTGTTGCTGGCAATTGAACTAATGTCCTCTGGAAGAAGAGCCACTGCTCTTAATCACTAAGTCATCTCTCCAGCCCTACATACAATTTCTTAATAGCGGGATTATGCAAAAACTAAGTAAAAGGCCAGTGACATCACTCAGCAGGTAAACATGACTGCTGTCAAGCCTGATGATCTGAGTTCAATTCCCAGCACCCACACAGTGAAGCGAGAAAACCAACTCCCTCACCATGTCCTCTGACAGCCATACACATGCTTGTGACATGTATACAAGCACACACAAATAAATGTCATTTTTAAAAATTTAATTTTAATGAAGTAAAATCAGGACAAATGCTTCTAAAATATAGCTTAGCTTAAGCTGAAATCTGAGAATTTTTATACTTGTCTTTGAATTCTCAATGGAAAATAACTTATTCAACTGGCATCTATCAAAGTGCACCATTAAAACCAAAACATTCGCAAACCTTTAATCCCAGCACTTGGCAGGCAGAGGCAGGGGGATTTCTGAGTTCGAGGCCAGCCTGGTCTACAGAGTGAATACCAGGATAGCCAGGGCTACACAGAGAAACCCTGTCTCAAAACAACAACAACAACAAAAAAAAAAACTTCAAAAATTATGAACTAAGAAAAAAATTAAATAGCTACATCTTGTCTTGCCAATTACACACTCTTAATATATTTTAATATCCTCTTAATATACTTAAAAAAACTTAAGTATGTCAAAAAGAAAAAGAATCGGCAACTGCTTTCAAAATGATGGGAAAGCAGACTAGGTAGTTGTGTTTTACTGTTGGTCTGATACAAAGAAATTTTCCAATAATTTTTTTTTTAACTCAGCAGGTCTAAGAAATTGTGCTTTAAAGTTATCAATATGAACTCAACTAAAGAGAAAAATTAATTCTGCAAGATGAACTTGTAAGCAGACACTGACACGAAGAACTGAAACATCAAATTTTCTCTTTCCTTTTGTGAACTGATACCTTTGCCCATTTACATTAACTTATACTAATAAAAATTACAATGTATGTAAACTTAATCTCATCCCATAGTCTTAAAATTTGAAAAATGGGAAGTAAACCTGCACTGAGAATAGCAAGAATATGAGATTCCTCAAAGCTAATGTTTTCCTCGCTTCTGTGAAGTGCTTAGTCACTTCTGCCTATTTGCAGGGAAGACCATTTCATATCTTGAAAGAGGTAGGAAATTAAGAGTCCAGACTCATGTCACCTGGGTTGAAGGCAAAAGAAGGCAGCAGCCAGTTAAGCATACCTAGCAGAAGCCACAGCTTTCTCTGTATTCTGCCTCTGTCTGCAGTAACAAGGAGGGTTTGTAAAGTTTTCCTCCCAGACACCAAATACATAAGGTGAGAATTTAAAAAATCCCCATTTCCTGACAGCCCACCAGATACACCTCCCTTCTCTTTATTGGAATAGAAACAGCAAGCAAGTTAAAGTCTAGCCTGGACATTACCCCTTAGGCAACTAATAAAACCCAAAACTAGAGACTAACAGTCTTTACAGAACACTTCCCAGAGAGCAGCAAGAGTCTCAAAATCTGATAACATTGTTTCCAGTTCCCCTACCGCAACAACAAACAGAGGTTTTCACAAAAGGTTATTTCAAGAGACTACTCTTGGAAAAGGACAAGTACCTTGTGCCAACCACCGTATCCCAACATTCTACTTACAGGTAAAGATGCTACGCATAAAAGCCAATTATAGAAATACCCCTGAAAGAACTTTCTCAACTAGATACAGTAAGATCTTGCCAAGGACCAAACACATTCTTTCCAAACAACTCCAGGTTGACGAGAGGGCAACAACATTTGAAACAATGTGGTCAGAACTCTGAGGCAGCGCTCAGTAGGTTGAAAGGTCATGAAGGGCTCTAATAACCATCATGTCTTATTTAAAACGAGGCTTTTTTTTTTCCCCTTCCAATATGAGCACTATTAAGACAAGCTGTCCTGCACCTGTAAGTGTTAGCTACTCAGGAAGCTGAGGCAGGAGTTTCAGGTCAACATGGTCCACAAAGTGAGACCCTATCGCTTGAAAGAAAGAGACGAAATGAAGAAGACTGATTCCTCGATTTCGGCCCTCTCGTGTACCTTTTCATTCGTAACACTCCCAAAATGATACTAAACTCTCCTTTTACATATGAACGTTGCCATCTTTAATCGCATGGCCCAAGACTTGCCCATCTTTCTCGATAAAGAGACATGAATCAAGCGCATTTCGTGCGTCAGAAACTGAGGCCCTAAGAGACTAAGAAACGAGCTCGGACTCACCATGAAGCAACACTACCACTCAAAGAATGCTACCAAACCCTTAGGATCCCGATTACTTTTACAAGTCCAGTGCAAAGAGCGCTGGAGCGTGGCCTGAGGAGGAGGGGGCGGAGGTGGGGCGAGAGGGCACACTGCCACTACAGAGGCGAGGGCTCGCATTTTCTTTAAGGAATATAGCACATGCTCTCGATCTCCATCCTCCCCACCCGAGGAACCCACGTGCTAATCCCACCGCACCTTCCTCTCCGCGCTCCGCCGCCGGCTCCCCGCAGCCTCCCCACGCCCTTCCCCGCGGCCGCCCGCGCGCGCCTCCCGCCCCCTCCCCAGCCCGGCTGCCCCAACACGCGACGCTCGCGCGCTCCCGCCTCCAGTCCGTGGGTCACCCCTGGGCCCGCGCGCGTGCCCTTCCTGCCCCAATGGTCCCCACGACGCCGTGCCGGGCAGGCCGCGCCCGCCATGGTGGGCGCCTCACCGTCAGGCTGGGGAGCCGGGCCCGGCTGCGCCATGGCCAGTGGGCGGCCTCGGAGAACGGGGATGGGCGGGGAAGCAGAGTCCCGGGATGCCGCGGGCTCAGCTGGCGGAGGAGGCGTCGACCGAGCCGCGGCCACCGCCGCCCAGGGAGGAACCGCTAAGGCTGGAGCCGCCGGCACCGCCACAGCCTCGGGCAGAGACGGACCGGAGCGCCGACCTCCGCCTCCTCATCCTGACAGCGGGAAATAAGCAGTGCGCAGGCGCGGGGGGATGGGACGGCACGTGACGTTGGCCTAAGGGGAGGGGCGTGGCCTCAGGAAGGAGGGAGACCGGGGAGGAGGGGTCCGGGGCCTGGGAGTCAGAGGGAGGCTGATGAGAGAGCTAAGGGTGTTGGAGGCTGGTTGCTGCAAAGGCAAAGACTGCAAACTCGTGGCTCCCAGGACCCAGGCAAAAAATAAAGCGGAGTGAGGAGACCCTGCGGTGCACGCTCACCCAGCCGCTACTTTGCCTAGTTGTGTGACCTTGAGAAAGTCCCTTAACCTCATAACCTTGATAAGTAGAGTGGCTCAGAAAAGTTTACATGAGGGTATAGAGTAGGAAGAATTGTTATGGCCAGAACTTGATCTGAACCCCAGATGTGCAAACCGGAGTACTTTGTCCATTAAGCCACTATGGCTGATTTTAACGTGCCCAACCCCAGAGAAGCTGTTGGAGATACAGCCAGACGCAGTGCTTGCACTCTTGACAGGAGAAACTACATTCAGAAAACACAGCCCTTCTGCCTGGGCTCCAGACATTCCTTTCCAGCCTCATGCAGAACTTGCTGCCTCCCTAGGGTAAGGGGTCTACACAGTCTGGCACTGTGAAGGTTTTTCTGAACCAAAACCACCCTCCTTCCTGTGAGCCCAGAATTCCCTCCCTGGATAGCTGAAGCTGTGGTCTCTCCTTTTTCTATAAGACAGGTTGTAGACATTTCCCAGCATGCCAAAGGGAAGCTGCATTTGGAGGAGGTGGCACAGCACTTACACATTTGAGCTGCTGTGTGTGTTCACAGATCCTTCGTGGTGCAAGGCAGGTGAGGATAGAAGGAAGGCAAGCAACGGACCAGCGCTGGGCCAGCGCTTATGCTCCTCTCACCAGCTTATTCAAGAGCATGTACCCCCAAAGGCCAGGAATCTATGCTAGTCTTTCCCCCCCTCCCGCCCCCCGCAGTCCTGGGGATTTAACCTTAAGCACAGTACGCAAGTACTCCACTACTCGGCTATAGCAATAGCTCTTGTTCTGTTTTGTTTTTGTTTTTGTTTTTTACAGTCTTTTTTTTGTTGTTGTTTTTTGTTTTTTTTGTTTTTTCAAGACAGGGTTTCTCTTTGTAGTCCTGGCTATCCTGGAACTCACTCTGTAGACCAGGCTGGCCTCAAACTCAGAAATCTGCCTGCCTCTGCCTCCCAAGTGCTGGGATTAAAGGCGTGGGCCACCACCGTCCGGCCTGGTTTTGTTTGTTTGTTTGTTTGTTTGTTTGTTTTGTTTCATTTTAAAACACCCTCTCCCTAAATTGCCCAGGTTGGCCTTGAGTCTGCAATCCTGCTGCATCCTCCAGAGAAGCTGGGATTTCAGGGTTGGACCACTAGGTCCTCTTTCTTTCTTTCTTTCTTTCTTTCTCTTTTCTCTTTCCTTTTTTTTTTCCTTCATTTATTTTGATTCTAAAAATTCTAAATTCAAGGCTGCTCCAGAGTCACTGCAAATGTTTACATTCAAACAGTAATGGTACACATTAGTCAAAGTAGAAGACTAGACTCTAACAAGGTTCACAGTTCTTTGGAATGGTTTATAATTTCAAATAATTTTAAATAGGTAGTCATCTATTTGTACTTTTGCCTGAAGTCCCACTAACATTTAGGGAGATTATATTTAGACTTTTAAGCAATTAACATCTCCTGGTAGGCCTTTGACAGAGCAAATGAAGCCTGTCTACCCACCCCCTGGTATCTGACCTTCCTGGGTAAGCAAATCCTTGCTCAGCAGGGAGACCTTTGGCCCCAGTAATCATCTGTCCTGTTGCAATGACTAATAGGAGGCAGAAGCCATAAAGATAGCAGATGTTGCTGTCCTCCACAGATGGGACCCCTTCCACTGACTACGTAGCATATTTATTGCCACTGGTAATCAGAGTTGCAGCCCGGTTCTCAAGATCAAGGTCACTCAGAAATGATCAGACATCTGCTAGGGACCCTCAGAGCCCCCTATGTCAAAAGTTGAAAAGGCAATTTTGAAATAAGCAAGGGGGACGAAGAGTTATATATATATTCAAATTCATTTCTTTTTTTTCTTTAAAGACAAGTTCTCATGTAGCCCAGGCTAGCCTTGAATCCCTGATCCTCCTACCTCCCAAATGCTTGGATTACAAATCCAGGGCTTTGTGCCTTCTGGGCAAGCACTCTACCAACTGAGCTATACCCCAGTCCCATTTCATATTTTTTTTTTTTATGTAAACCCTAAGACCCAACAACCAGATGCCATTTCTAGATACGTACTAGAAAAAAAACTAATGTATACTCAAAGCCTTCATTAGCTACAGAAGTTCTAATTCTTATTCTGAAGGAACTTAAGAAATAAAACATGAAATAATTACTTGTCAATTATACTGCATGTAAAATATAAGACATACACAAGAATATTTACAGCAGTATATTTCATTATACAGAAAATAAATGGCCCACATATTCATCAACAGAGATGATTTTGTTTAGTCTTGTTTGTTTTTGGTTTTGAGACAGCAAAACTGTAACCCAGGCTGGCCCCAAACTCGCAGCTTCCTGAGTATGGTGATTACATACACGACTACATCTGACTTTTAAATTTATGTGATGTGTAATATATTTTTATACACCTGTTCACATGTTTTCAGGTACATGTGTGTACGTCTGAAGGTCAGAAGTCTACCTCAAGTACCTTTCTCAGTTTCTCTCCACCTAATTTTAATAGAATATCTTGTATTCTATGACAGTTTCATACAATGTATTGTAAACCATGTATTTTGACCATATACACCCCACCTCCCCCTTCCCACTCAACCCAGGCACTCCTTTATGGCTCCCTCCCTGCTTCATATCATTTCTCTCCTTTCTTTCTTTCCTTTTTAGTTTATTTCACCCGTATAAATGTGCACCAAGTGAGTACCTGGGGGTTAAGGATGGCTGTGAGCTACCAGATGGGTGCTGGGAATAGAACCCAGCTCCCCAGAAGAGCAATAAGTGTTCTTAACCACTAAGCCATACCTCCAGCCCGTCTGATGACTTCTCTTGTGGGCTTGCTCACTTGCAGGTGAATTCCTGAGTGCAATGGCCGTGGTCCTGAAGATAGCATCTCATGGCACTTCTGCTCATCCTCTGGCTCTTACACACTACACTATCTACCTCCTCTTCCTAGATGTTCCCTTAGCCTTGTAGGGGTCCTGGGATGATGGTGTGAGACAGATGTCCCATTGAGCTGAGCACTCACTAATTACTAATTTTTAGCACTTCAGCCAGTTCTAAGTCTCTGCATTAACTGCTGCCACTGCAGAGAGCTTCTCTGGTCAGAGTTGACTGTATCAGCGATCTCTCTATATAAATATAAGTATTTAGGAGGCAGCTTGACCACAGGTCCACTTAATAAGACAACAGTGTGACTTTTGGCATCCTAAGCTATGGGCTTTCAAGCAGGTTTACAATACCAGACATGGATTGTCTCCTGTGGAGCAGGCCTCAGATCCAATCCTAGCAAGAAGAAAGGGGGTTTTCAAGTCAGTTCCAGATTGATTTCTGTAAACAAAGTCCAACCTTATTTTTGAGACAAGGTCTCTTACTGAATCTGAAGTTGATTAACACTGAATAGACTAGCTATCCAGCAAACTCCAGGGAGATGCCCATCCCCACCTCCCAGAGCTGGGATTAGAGCTATACATGTTACATGGGCTCTGCAGATCTGAACTCAGTTCCTCATGCTTATATGGCAAGAACTTCAATGACTGAGCCATCTTCCTAGTGGTGGTGGTGGTGGTCATGGTGGTGTGTGTGTGTGTGTGTGTGTGTGTGTGTGTGTGTGAAGGCCAGAGGACATCAGGTACCTTCCTCTATCACTTTATGCCTTATTCCCTCAAGACAGGGTCTCTCTCGCTGAACCTGGAACTCCCCACTGTTGACCTGCACCAGCAGCCGTCAAGCTCAGCCATCCTCCTATCTCCCACAACCCCTCAGCATTGGAGTTATAGGCATGCATGGCTGCTACACCCAGCTTTTACACAGCTGTGGCAATCTGAGCTCAGGTCCCCATGCTTGTGTAGCAAGTGCTCTTACCTCTGAACCCCAATTATTTTCATTAAGTAAAAATATAGTCATGTAATCAGTGCAAATGATTTTACAAACAACAGAGTCCCACCACATAGAAGGAGAAGGTCCTGAATTCGCTATGTAGCCCAGGCTTTCCTCAAATGCTCCACATCAGCCTTCCAGGATCATAGGCATGTGCCTGCCACAGCACCTAGTCCCTCACAAACATAATTTTGAGAGAAAAAAATATTAAAATCCTCCAATTCAACTTATGTAAAGTTCCAAAACAGGAAAAAATAAAGTCTGTGAATAAACAGTAAAAAACAGGAAAAGAGTTGGTATGGAAGAATAGTGGCAATCTCAAAAATGGTTAGGAACTGAGGAGGGAGTGGCTTGCCATCCAGAAGGACTCTTAAAAGCCTGCCTTTGCTGGCAATGTGGTAGCTGGCAGTTAACATCCTGATCCTCTACATAATTGACCCTCTGTAGTCATGGGTTCTTCTTCTAAAATTCAAACAACTTGTTATCAAAAGTATTTGAACATAAGTTCATCTATTTTGAATGTGTACAGACTTTCTCTCATGTTATTATTCTCTAAACAATATGATATAACAACTACTTTGTAGTCTGTATGTAGCGTTAGGAACAGTAAGTAACTCAGAGATGACTTAGAGCTGTGATCCTCAACCTTCCAATTGTGGAGATCCTTTAAAACAGTTCCTGGAGTTGTGCTGACTCTCCCAACCGTTAAATTCTTTTGTTACTCTGTCATAACTATAATTTTGCTAATTATGAATCATAATGTAAATATATGGTATGTAGGATATCTGATATGTAACTCCTGTGAAAGGGTCATTCGACCCTCAAAGGGACTGTGACCTACATGTTGAGAACCACTGACTTAGAGTATATTCAAGAGTTGGGTGTGGTGGCTCCTGCCTCAACTCCAGCTGTGGAAAGCCTGATGCAAGCAGTTGCTTTACCAGGAGTCTGAGGCCATCCTGGGAAGATAATACATTCCAGGCTGACCTGAGAAATATTGTGAGTCTATTTATTTTTACCCTAAATAATACAGAAGCATTGTGTAGGTGATACACAAATACTGTGTGTATTATTCTTCATTCTGACAAATACCTGAGAGAAACAAAAGAAGGAAGTGTTTCTTTTGTCTCATGGTTTCTGAGACCTTAATCCATGATTGGTTGGCTCTTTACTTCTGGACTGTTGGTGAGGCAGAGCATCATAACCAACAGGCATGGCAGAGCAGGATACCTCACCACATAACTGACAATCAAAAAGAAAAAGAACTAGAAAATGGTGAGGGACAAGGTAGATCTTTTCCAGGGCATGACCCCATGATCTATGTCCTCCCAGTTTTCCACCTCCTCCCAATCAGACATCATATTATGAATCCATCAATCAAAACCCATCCATTAGGTCAGAGTCCTCAAAATTCAACCATCTCCCAAAAATGCCTTTAACACATAAACATCCAAGGAACATTAAGACAATAACACTGTGGACTTGAACATAAGGATCTTCAGCATCCCGAGCCTTTGATGTTGGGGATGGGAGGATACTCTGGAGCCAATGCCAGGGACAGGAAAGATTGACTTTAAATCTGACACAAGTTTTGATGTAGCTCAGATAAGAAAGACAGTGTGGCAGTGTGAGAAATGCCCCCATAGGCTTAGCTGTTTTGACACTTGGTCCAAAGTCAATGGAGCAGTTTGGGGAGGCTATAGAACATTTGGGAAGTGTGACCTTGCTGGGGGAGTATGTTGTTTAGGTGGGATCTGAGGGCTTCTGGTCTCACAGCCCTCCCAGTTTGCTCTCTCTGCTCTCTCTGTGTGGTTGGAGATGTGCTCTCTCAGCTTCCATTTCCAGTCACCTGCTGCCAGGTCTCCCCCACACTGTAAAGCCCACCTCTGGGATTGTAAGCCAAAATAAACACTCTTCCATAAATCTCTCTTGGTCACAGTGTTTTAGCACAGAAATGAAAAGAAATTGATATAAACCAGTCACAAGCTTAAAATGAGGTAATTTGAGCTGGTCTAGTAGCATGTGCCTATAATCCCAGGTACTCAGAATTGAGGCAAAAGGGTTTTACAGATATCCTGGAAATTGGTTTGGTAGTTTCTCAAAACATTAGGCGTAGAGCTACCAAATGATGCAATAATTGTAATACATGTTTTTCCTAGCAATATGCCAGGAATATACTAAGTGAAATGAAAATATATGCCAGGGTCAGGAGAGATGGCTCAGTAGTTAAAAGCACTTGTTGCTCTTACAAAGGACCTGTGTTCAGGTCCCATTACCCAGGAAGTGACTTTCCTTTATTCCATCACTTCAATACCAGGGGATATGATCCTCTCTTCTAGACTCCATGACCACTGCATACATGTGGCATTCATACCTGCAAGCAAAACACTCATACACATAAAATAAAAATAAGTTTCATAAAGGAAAGCATATGGCTTATAAAAGTCCATATACCAACCTTCACAGCTGTGCACAAGGAAATGTCTCAAATGCTTCTCAACTGATGCTGTTTGTCAGTCTTTTGTCCTTGTGACAAAATATGTGAGAAACGTCTTAAAGGAGGAGAGATTTGTTTTGGTTTACAGTTTAAGAACCAAAGTTTTTAACTTGATGAAGTCCAATATATTGTCTTAGTTACATTTCTATGACTGAGATAAAACACCATGATCAGGTGTTAGGGGTTGAGGGGAGTGTCTCCCATGCAGGCTGGGAGTTCAAGGCCAACCTGGTCTACAGAGCTAGTTCCAGGACAGCCAGAGCTGTTACACAGAGAAACCCTAAAAACCTGTCTCAGAAAACAAAACAAACGTCACCATGATCAAGACAACTTAAAGCATTTATTTCGGGCTTATATTTTCAGAGGATTAGTATCCATGAGAGTGGAGTAACAGCTGAGAGACAACAACATCTCAACAGCAAGAACCGACTAGCACAGTCGGGATGATGGCGGGCGGCTTTTGAAACCCCTGTGTCTGCTCCCCTCCCCCCATGACACACCTCCTCTAACAAGGCCATCCCTCCTAATCCTTCCCAAACAATCCCACCCACTGAGGACCAAGTATTCATAGGCCCAAGACTTCAGGGGAGCATCTCAATTAAGCCACCACCTGTGTAGATTTTCTCCTGTCACAATATTAATGTCATATCTAAGGAAACATTGGCTGGAGTGGGTGTGGTAAGGTAGTGAATTCCGGTAATCCCAACCCTTGAGAGGCTGAATCAAGAGGACTGAATTCAAAGACAGTTTGAGTTGACAGAGAGAGAGAGAGAAAGAGAGAGAGGAAGGAAGGACTGGTTCAAGCTTGTGCCTATCTCTTCTTCTATGAGTTCAATAATTTCTTTAGTCTTTGACCCCATTTTCAGTGACTTTTTTCCTTGATGTGAGTTAAAAGTCCAATTTTATTCTGCAACACAAGCATATTGATTTCCGTAACACCATTTGTTAAAGAGACCGTGCCTTTCCCTAATGAACTATATTGATATCCATGTTGAAAATAATTGCTGGCCAGGCAATGGTGGCTCATGCCTCCAATCCCAACATTCAGAAAGCAGAGGCAAGTGGATCTCTGTGAGCTCCTGGCCGGTCTGGTCTATAGAGAGAGCTCCAGGACAGCCAAAGCTACAGAGAAATGCCATCTCAAATGAAAAAAAACAAAAAACAAAACAAAACTCTGGGTATGATGGCTCACACCTTTAAACCCCAGGCTGGGGAGGCAGAGGCAGGTGGGTCTCTGTGAACTTGACAGCCTAGTCTATAGAGTGAGTTCTGGGGCTGGCTTACAGTTTCAGAGGCTCAGTCCATTATCATCATGGTGGGAAGCCCGGCAGCATCCAGGCAGACATGGTGCTGGAGGAGCCAAGAGTTTTACATCTTGATCCAAAGGCAGGAGGATCCTCCACAGGAAGCCAGCAGGAAGGTCTCTTCCGCACTGGGCAGAGCTTGAGCAGTAGAAGCCCACCTCAACAGTGACACATTTCCTCCATCAAGACCAGAACCAATCCAACAAGGCCACAGCTCCAAATAGTGGAGTACAACTCCACTTCCCATGGGCCAAGCATATTCAAACCACCACAGAAACCCATCTTGAAAAACAAACAAATCAATTGGCCACAATGCACAGGTCTATCCTATTGATTTTTATAATGAAACTTATGCTTGTTCTACACTGTTCTGACTACAATAGCTCTGTAGTAAACCCATCAGTCCGTGTATGGGGGGTAGGGTGGGGTATGTGGTAAAACCAGACATCCTGAAGAGTCAGTGCTCAGGATCCATTCACCTTGATTGTAGCTCTCACAAGCCTGGATCTCACCAAGTAGGTTAGAACCTCACCAGCCAGCTCAGGGATCCTCCCTTTCCACCTCCCCAGTGCTGAGATTATAGTGCTGCACCACCACACCCAGCTTTTGGGGCCTTGTGCTGGCACTGCAAGCAGGCAAGCACTGAGCTATTCCTCACCCTGCTTTGCAAGAAGTTTTGTTTTGTTTCATTTTGTTTTTGAGGCAAGTCCTCACTATGTCCCCGGATTAGCTTGGAAATCACAGAGATCTGCCTGCCTTTGCCTTCGGAATACCCGGATTGAAGGTGTATGCAACCGTGCCTGTTCCCTAACTTACTGTTAATCTTTTTGTAAGGCATCATTCTCATGCTTCCGCTTCTTAGAAAGGGTTTCTCCTCGGGATTTAGACGTTTTTTTTCAAATGTCAAATTCTTCTTAATTTTTTTTTTATGTGAATGTTTGCTTGCATGTATGTATGCTTAAATTTTTTTTAGGTGAATGTTTGCCTGAGTGTATGTATTGCACCATGTATGTGACAGGTGCCCACAGAGGCCAGAAGAGAGCACTGAATCCCTTGGAACTGGAGTACCAATTTCTTCACCACTTTGGAAACAAACCTGGAGGTAAAGACCAAACAATAAAGAAATGTAACAACAGAGGAATGATCCCTGAGAAACATTTCCAAACATCTCAGGCATTGGTCAGCATTTATTCAAAAGCCAAAAATCTAATAACTAAATTCAGATGTCCTTCTGATAAGTGATTTCTCGGCCAGTAAAATGAGCCACTTTAAACCAGATTAGATTATATTAAATTCAGGTTTATTGGGAAGCTGCTCTGGGGCAGGTGAGTTCACTGGCCCCAAGGACCAAGGCCAGGGAAGTCACTATGGAGCAGGGAGGAGGGGGAAGAGAAAGAGAGAAAGGCATTCACAGAAAGAGGACAAAGAAAGAGGGAGAGTCGGGGAGACCAAAGGAGCTGGAAAGTTGGGGTTGGGGGCAGGGCATGCCAGGTGGAGGGAGACTGAGAGATGCTCGGAGGCACTGGAGGCCAGGTCTGCTTTGAAATGTAAAACATGCACCTCACTTCCCTGTCCCCCGATCCAAAACCAAACGCCTTCTGACAGAATATTCAAAGGCCACAGCCACAGAACATTCGCATTAACCACTTTATGGTATGGGTTTTGCAAATAGTTCTGCAAGCCAAGGGCTGCAAATAGTTCTGCAAGCCAAGAAGTCAGACCATCTCACTTTATAGTCCTCAGCCATACTACCAGGTCATCATAATGTATGTCGCCTAGAATGGTTTGTTAGGTTTTGTGTTTTTAAGATCGGA